>NC_091250.1:110988883-112370133 GCF_042477335.2 Ovis canadensis
GAGTCAAAATTCAATAACCATTGAATGTACTTTATTTATTTGGCCTATGCTTTAATTATATGTTTCAATTATATATATATCTATTAGAATCATTAATTATATAATTAATTGATTTAATTAAATACTAACTATATTTAATTAATTCTCTCTGAAGAATTTTCTTATATTGTTATTTCTTGCATTTTTTATGTGACTCCTCTATTGGGATGTATTTTTTGGGTTATTTCTTCTACCAGGTTATTATTTACGTGAGTTGTGTTATGATTTATCTGTTTATATACACATATATATTTATATATTATTTATCTTATTATTCTACTAGTGAAGGCCTCTCTGAAGTTGTGATGGGTCTAAATGAGTTTGCTCAAGCAACTAAAAGAAGGCCAATCATTCTGGAATGCAGTAAAGAGAGGACAAATCGCATGGGGCTTTTTAAGCCCGCTTCGTGGTGCTGGAGCGACTGTGAGGAGATACCCCACATCCAAGGGCAGAGAAGCCCCAGCAAGATGGTAGGCACTGGAGTGGCAGCTGCGCAGCACTGGAGCAACTGTGAGGAGATACCCTATGTCCAAAGGCAAAGGAGAAGGCCCAGCAAGATGGTAGGAGGAGAAAAATCATGTTTAGAATCAAACCCCAGACCTGCCACAGACGCTCAGAGGTCTCAAACCAACCCTGTGCACACCAGGACCCAGAGATCCCACAGAGACAGAGACAGAACTGTGTTTGAGCACCTTCTGTGGAGGTACGGGTCAGCAATGGACTGCTACAGGGGCAGGGGCTCTGGGGGCAGCAGACTTGGGTATAGCATAAGCCCTCTTGGAGGCGGTCACTGTTAACCCCACCAGAAAACTGCCAGAACTTACACAGGGCTGGGAAATAGACCCTTGGAGGGCTCAGACAGAACCTTGTGTGCACCAGGACCCAGGAGAAAGGAGCAGTGACCCCACAAGTGTCCAGGAATCTCTGGCAGAGGCAAGGAGAGATAAGAAAGACTTCCTCAGTGATCAATGCAAAGAAATAGAGGAAAACAACAGAATGGGAAAGACTAGAGATCGCTTAAAGAAAATTAGAAATACCAAGGAAAAATTTCATGCAAATATGGGAACAATAAAGGACAGAAATAGTACGGACCTAACAGAAGCAGAAGATATTAAGAAGAGGTGGCAAGAATACACAGAACTGTACAAAAAAGATCTTCATGACCAAGATAATCATGATGGTGTGATCACTCACCTAGAGCCAGACATCCTGGAATGCGAAGTCAAGTGGGCCTTAGAAAGCATCACCACGAACAAAGCTAGTAGAGGTGATGGAACTCCAGTTGAGCTATTTCAAATCTTAAAAGGTGATGCTGTGAAAGTGCTGCACTCAGTATGCCAAGAAATTTGGAAAATCAGCAGTAACCACAGGACTGGAAAAGGTCAGTTTTCATTCCAATCCCAAAGAAAGGCAATGCCAAAGAATGTTCAAACTACTGCACAATTGCACTCATCTCACAGGCTAGAAAAGTAATGCTCAAACTTCTACAAGCCAGGCTTTGACAGGACATGAATCGTGAACTTCCAGATGTTCAAGCTGGATTTAGAAAAGGCAGAGGAACCAGAGATCAAATTGCCAACATCCACTGGATCATCAAAAAAGCATGAGAGTTCCAGAAAAACATCTATTTCTGCTTTATTGATTATGCCAAAGCCTTTGACTTTGTGGATCACCACAAACTATGGAAAATTCCAAAAGAGATGGGAATATCAGACCACTTGACCTGCCTCTTGAGAAATCTATATGCAGGTCAAGAAGCAACAGTTAGAACTAGACATGGAACAACAGACTGGTTCCAAATAGGAAAAGGAGTACATCAAGGATGTATATTGTCACCCTACTTATTTAACTTATATGCAGAGCACATCATGAGAAACGCTGGGCTGGAGAAAGCACAAGCTGGAATCAAGATTGCCAGGAGAAATAGAAATAACCTCAGATATGCAGATGACACCACCCTTATGACAGAAAGTAAAGAAGAACTAAAGAGCTGCTTGATGAAAGTGAAAGAGGAGAGTGAAAACGTTGGCTTCAACCTCAACATTCAGAAAACTAAGATCATGGCATCTGGTCCCATCAGTTCATGGCAAAATAGAAGGGGAAACAGTGGAAACAGTGACAGACTATATTTTGGGGCTTCAAAATCACTGCAGATGGTGACTGCAGCCATGAAACTAACTTGGAAGTAAAGTTATGACCAACTTAGACAACATTTTTAAAAGCAGAGACATTGCGTTGCCAACAAAGGTCTGTCTAGTCGAGGCTATGGCTTTTTTAGTAGTCATGTATGGATGTGAGAGTTGGACTATAAAGAAAGCTGAGCACTGAAGAACTGATGCTTTTGAAATGTGGTGTTGGAGAAGACTCTTGAGAGTCCCTTGGACTGCAAGGAGATCCAACCTGTCAATCCTAAAGGACATCAGTCCTGAATATTCATTGGGAGGATTGATGTTGAAGCTGAAACTCCAATACTTTGGCCACCTGATGCGAAGAACTAACTCATTTGAAAAGGCCATGATGTTGGGAAAGACTGAGGGCAGGAGGAGAAGGAGACAACAGAGGATGAGATGGTTGGATGGCATCACTGACTCATTGGACATGAGTGAGTAAACTCCGGGAGTTGGTGATGGACAGGGAGGCCTGGCGTGCTGCGATTCATGGGGTCACAAAGAGTCGGACATGACTGAGTGACTGAACTGAATTGAAAGAAGTCTGAATTTTATTCCTAACATATGGGGCTAACATGGCTAAGTGAAAGTTGCTCAGTCGTGTCCAACTCTTTGCAACACCATGGACTACATTCTCCAGGCCAGCATAGTGGAGTGGGTATCCTTTCCCTTTTCCAGAGGATCTTCCCAATCCAGAGATTGAACCCAGGTATCCCACATTGCAGGCAGATTCTTTACCAGCTGAGCTACAAGGGAAACCCAAAAATACTGGAGTGGGTAGCTTATCTTTTCTCCATCAGAACTTCTCAACCCAGGATTCAAACCGGGGTCTCCTGCATTGCAGGGCAATTCTTTACCAACTGAGCCATTAGGGAAGCCCTATGGCGAGCCACTGACAAAAGAGTGGTATGATTTCTTTTGCAATTTTAATTGATTAATAAAGCTTCTCTATGCAGTACAGACTGGGATGGAACAAGAGTGGGACAGGGACAACTGTGAGGAGGCTATGAGACCAGTCTAGGTAATGGTGATGGTTCAGTTCAGTTCAGTCACACAGTCGTGTCTGACTCTTTGTGACTACATGGACTGCAGCAGGCCTGACTTCCCTGTCCATCACCAGCTCCTGGAGCTTGCTCAAACTCATGTCCATCGAGTCAGTGATGCCACCCAACCATCTCATCCTTTGTTGTCCCCTTCTCCTCCTGCCTTCAATCTTTCCCTAAATCAGGGTCTTCTCCAGTAAGTCAGTTCTTCCCATCAGGTGGCCAAAGTATTGGAGTTTCAGCTTCAACATCAGTCCTTCCAATGAATATTCAGGACTGATTTCCTTTAGGATGAACTGGTTTGATCTCCTTGTAGTTCAAGAGACTCTCAAGAATCTTCTCTAACACCACAGTTCAAAAGCATCAATTCTTCAGCACTCAACTTTCTTTATAGTCCAACTGTCACATCTATACACGACAACAGGAAAAACCATAGCCTTTACCTAGACGGACCTTTGTTGGCAAAGTAATGTCTCTGCTTTCTAATATGCTTTCTAATAACTAGGTTGGTCATAGCTTTTCTTCCAAGGAGCAAGTGTGTTTTAATTTCATGTCTGCAGTCAGCATCTGCAGTGATTTTGGTGCCCCCAAAAAAGTCAGCCACTGTTTCCACCATTTCCCCATCTATTTTCCATGAAGTGATGGGACCAAATGCCATGATCTTAGTTTTTTGAATGTTGAGTTTTAAGTCAGCGTTGTTTTTTTTTTTTAATTTTAATTTTTACTTTTTACTTTATTTTGCTTTACAATACTATATTGTTTTTGCCATACATTGACATGAATTAGCCACTGGTATACATGAGTTCCCAATCCTGAACCCCCCTCCCACCTCCCACCCCAAAAGTCAGTGTTTTTATTCTCCTCTTTTACCTTCATTAAGAGGCTCTTTAGTTCCTCTTTGTTTTGTGACATAAGCATGGTGTCATCTGCATATCTGAGTTTATTGATGTTTCTCCCGGCAATCTTGATTCCAGCTTGTGCTTCATCCAGTCTGGCATTTCACATGTTGTACTCTGCATATACGTTAAATAAGCAGGGTGACAATATACACCCTTGATGTACTCCTTTGCCAATTTGGAACCAGTCTGTTGTTCCATGTCCGGTTCTACCTGTTGCTTCTTGACCTAAGTACAGATTTCTCAGGAGGAAGTTAAAGTGGTCTGGTATTCCCATCTCTTGAAGAATTTTCCATGGCTTAGACTAAAGTAAGGATAAGGATGAAATCATATGGATTCAAAGTGTACTTCATTCATTAGTAAGCTGACAAATTGACAGACATTTTCAGCTGAGATATTGGTTGTGGGATGAAAAAATGGAAAAAGATAGCTATTATAATTTTGGTCACTAAATATGTAAACACACTATTTCAATGCAGTACCATAATTGCTGCTAAGTTGATGTGTATATCATTTAATGACTGTACAGGGAAAGATGTATCTAAGGATTCCTGAAAGAGTCAGGAACATTATACAAGGGACTTGACTGATGAACACAGTTATGTGCTGTGTAGAGATGAAGAGAACTGAACTTGTTGAACTTAACATTCACTAGTTGAACTTCTGCCCTCTGCTTCTCACGTTTGCTCATTTCCCTATATTTCTTATTTTAAGTAATAATATTGCCACAACTTAATCTCCAAAGTTATATCCTGTATCCCACTGTCTATATACACAATAAATCTAGAGTGAATGTTACTCAATATTTCAAAAACATTAAATGCACTTCCTTCAAAATAAGGAAATGATAAGGACCACTATTACTACTTGTATTCAATATTCTCTTGAGGTTTTATTTAACAAAGTAAGATGAAAAAATAAAATTAAGATATAGGATTAGATGTAAAGATATTTATGTTTAATTTTCAGAGGATATTGTTATATAGAAATATCCAAAGAATCTAAACACAATTTTTGGAAAGAAGAGGAGTTATTAATGTGACTGGCAAATATACCAGTAGCAAAGAGAAAATGTAATGAGAAAGAAAGCATTCACAATTGAATAAAATGTTTAAGGTAGATGGGGGTGCAATCTAAAATAACTATTGTTATGGGTCACTTAAGAACAGCTATGTGAGAGGAGGCATATTTTAACAGTAATGGCTTTTTAAATAACCACAACATTTGATAAAAGCCCAACTTTGGAAGTCCAAGCTCTAAGCAGTTGCCCCAAATAGAATTTAAAAAGGAATTCTGGGATTACATTAATCAACAGCATCATTTATTAACTCTATTCATTGTATCATTTTTAGAAAACTGTTGTAAGAAATAAGTTGAAATGAGAAATACAAAATATTTTATAGTATTTCATAATACAGTTATTGTATAAGGTGTTTAAAAGATAATAGAATATACATTTCTTCTTGTAATATAACAGGGAGACATCATGAACTTTTTTAGCTCACAGAGATTCGCTGATTACCTTGTGGTAAAGGATGAATAAACCTATATGCAGGCCAGGAAGCAACAGTTAAAACTGGACATGGAACAACAGACTGGTTCCAAATAGGAAAAGGAGTACATCAAGGCTGTATATTGTCACCCTGCTTATTTAACCTATATACAGAGTACATCATGAGAAATGCTGGGCTGGAGGAAGCACAAGCTGGAATCAAGATTGCCAGGAGAAATATCAATAACCTCACATATGCAGATGACACCACCCTTATGGCAGAAAGTGAAAAGGAACTAAAAAGCCTCTTGATGAAAGTGAAAGAGGAGAGTGAAAAAGTTGGCTTAAAGCTCAACATTCAGAAAACGAAGATCATGGCATCTGGTCCCATCCCTTCATGGGAAATAGATGGGGAAACAGTGGAAACAGTGTCAGACTTTATTTTGGGGGGCTCCAAAATCACTGCAGATGGTGACTGCAGCCATGAGATTAAAAGATGCTTGCTCCTTGGAAGAAAAAGTATGACCAACCTAGACAACATATTCAAAAGCAGAGACATTACTTTGCCAACAAATGTCCATCTAGTCAAGGCTATGGTTTTTCCAGTGGTCATGTATGGATGTGAGAGTTGGACTGTGAAGAAAGCTGAGAGCAGAATTGATGCTTTTGAAGTGTGGTATTGGAGAAGACTCATGAGAGTCCCTTGGACTGCAAGGAGATCCAACCAGTCCATTCTAAAGGAGATCAGTCCTGAGTGTTCTTTAGAAGGAATGATGCTAAAGCTGAAACTCCAGTACTTTGGCCACCTAATGCGAAGAGTTGACTCATTGAAAAAGACTCTGATGCTGGGAGGGATTAGGGGCAGGAGGAAAAGGGGATGACAGAGGATGAGATGGCTGGATTGCATCACTGACTCGATGGACGTGAGTCTGAGTGAACTCCGGGGATTGGTGATGGACAGGGAGGCCTGGCGTGCTGCAATTCATGGGGTCGCAAAGAGTTGGACACGACTGAGCAACTGAACTGAACTGAACTGAACTGAAATGATGACTTCTTAGCTATGGAGAAAGCATCTATAAAACTGATATTTGGAAATATTCCGATTATTAAGGAATATTTTTAGCCCCAAATAAATAAACTTATATAAGATTTTCAAATTGGAGGATGCTAAATACTCCAAACAGCTTCCCAAATGGCACTAGTGGTAAACAATTTGCTTGCCAATGCAAGGGACACAGGAAATTCAGGTTTAATCCCTGGGTCAGGAAGATTCCCTGGAGTAGGGAATGGCAACCCACTCCAGTAGTCTTGTCTGGGAAATCCATAGATAGAGGCGCCTGGAGGGCTACAGTCCACGAGGTCACAAAGAGTCATACACAACTGAGAGACTGAGCACACGCAAACACATACACAAATACTCAAAAATAAAATTTTCACTGGAGGGAAGCAAGTTGCTAAAATTAGAGGAACACCACTTATTAATTTGCAAAGAAAACTGATTGACATCAGGGAAGATGGAAAAGCATGAGTCAAATTTTAAGAAAAATAGTTTTCCTTAATTGGGGGGGTGGGATTTTTTAACTGAATATTATGATTTATTAATCACAGCCAAAAATGTCTCATTTGTCTCATAATATTTACACAAAGTACCTTTTTGCAATGGCAGATATTATAACCATGTATTAAAGTAAATTGTGTGCTCAGTTGTGTCTGACTCTGTGCAACCCCATGAACTGTAGCCTGCCAGGCTCCTCTGTCCATGGGACTTTTAGGCAAGGATACTGAAGTGGGTTGCCATTTCCTCCTCCAGGGGATCTTTGTGACCCAGGGATTGAGCCCTTGTCTCTTGAATCTCCTGCATTGGTAGGCGGATTCTTTACCACTAGTGCCACCTGGGAAGCCCTATTAATAAGGGTACATGGTTAGAAAAGTGGAAAAGACATTGCAAAAAATAACAGAGTGGAAGAGAATAGAAATACTTGTAATAGGAGAGCAAATGGAACACAGTCTGAAATTTTCTGCCTGTCACACCTATTTGATACTTAAAATACAGGATGGTGGAGGATGATGGGCAAGACTTGGTCTTCACAAGAGGTTACTTGTTTCCTAAAATGCTTTATATTTATAATTCCTATTAATTAGAGTATGACTACTAGGATCAATTTCCCATTATAACCAAGATAATATTGCTGGCAGAACAGAGGGAGATATTGTTGACCATCTAACACTTCCCTCCTTCTTGGCTTCAGGTCTATCTCAGATTAAAACTATTTCAAGACAGAGGTGTCCGCAAAAATTGTATACTTTCAAAATCACAATAACCCCAAACCTTATCCTTCTTTTTCCAATCTTACCATTTCTCCCCAATCACATGATAGTATGGGGAAAGAGGAAAAATTCTACTTTGAGTAGATATTTTAAATAGGCCATAAGTGAACATAATGCAATTCTAACCCACATATCAGAATTTCCAAACATGTGTTCTCCATCTTTTGCAACTCTATTTTTGTTCCTGGGGGAAATATATTTGAGTCCCAGAACTGTTTGTTTAGCAGAGATATTCTATTGCAATTAGCTGAGAATGAAAGAAACAAAGGGAAGTCAATTGTAGCTGTCTGGTCATTTGAAATCATCCATTAACGGAAGAGTTTAGAAACTTTTCTTTCCTCAGACCTTCTTATAATTAATATGATTATTAATATTATACTTTACAGATAGAAATCAATAAATCACTGAAAAGAAGGGTACAGTTTAAGATGTGTGGGAAATTTAGTTCTCTTTAGCTCCAAAACATCTAAACCTACAACCTCAGGCAGTCTGGATATACTTCTGTATGCCTGCAGAGAGAACTAGTGTAGTGTGTTCGCAGCAACAGTCGGGAAAATATTCTTTTCAAATGGAAGAATCAGCTCTTTGAAACAGCATTTGCAGCCTCCACAGAAGACTGCTGTAGGGTGTGTAAGAAGGCATTATCTTTTACAGAGCTGTGCATCCCCGTATGCACTATCTCCTCTTAGCCAGTTGCCTGAGTGTGGAACATCTGTGTTTATTTTGCATGACAAAGTTGTTCCTTGGCTTTGCCAAAATAGGCTCTGATGTGGGACTCTGGGTTTGTGGATTTTCCGTAGGGTAGAGATAAAGCTCAAGTGGCAGGACATTGTTTTTGTATATAATGCATATTACATGAAGTCATCCATATTTAATGACAAATGTGCTATATTTTTAATCTTTATAGCTTTAATGTGTGTAAGAGGTTTTAATAATTGGTGCTGGGATGGTGGTAACTTCCCAGAAATGCTCAGCACAACTGCTGTGGTTCTCAGCCCACAGTTTGCCCAGGTTGTAAATTATAAAACTTGATTAGTGATAGACTTGGCAATATCTCTTGTACTTTTGAAAATGCCAATCTGTAACATCATGGGTACAAAATATTTCCATTCACACTTTTAATATTCACTTTAATTGCCTATACGAAAAACCCCAGAAGAAAATTGCTGAGTTATTTGGGGAAATGAAATTGTTCTCCTAAAGAACTTCTTAAATTTATAATCTTATTGGCAGGGATACTTAGAATTCTATGTGCAAAATCTAGACAGTTTCACTTCAGTGATTATCCATTTAAGATTCTAAAATGTCTGCTTATGTTAGCAGAGTTTTAATATTATAGATGTAAGTTCTATAATGTTCCTTAAAAAGACTACTTTGTGAGGAAATCACTAATGGGTTGCTATTAGAAATTCAAGGATCTAACAATCTTAATAACTTTTATTTTCAACTGTATCAATTTTTTCTTCCTTCAACTTTTCTTGTACTCATTTTGCCTGAATTATCTGCTCCAGTGAGCATTAACTCAGTGTTTACTTCAGGCAATAAAGAATATCCTTGATGACCCTAGACCCTATCCTTCCACCAAAAATAGAATAACTATTACCCATTCCCATTCTTATACCCATCACAGCAGAAGACTAAACATTTACTCTCTGCTGAAGCAAAGGGACCCTAAACTTAATAACACTCAGCTCAGCTAAGGGTGGAGGTTTCAACAGTGAAAATATAGACTTATGTGAAAGTCCATGTATAAGTAAGACTCCTCTACTCCTACTTCAATGTCTCAGAGAACACCAAATTACCAAAACAATCTTGAGAAAGAAAAGCATACCTGGAGGCCTCACATATCTTACTTTCAAAACATATTATGAAGCTACAGTAATTTAAACAGTATGGCACTGACATAAAGCCTGACATATAGACTAATGAAGCAGAACAAAGAGCCCTGAAGTGAACCCTCATGTATTTGGCCAAAAGATCTTTGGCAAGGGTGCCAAGGCTACACAATGCATAAAGGATAATTTGTTTAACAGATGATGCTGGGAAAGCTGGAAAACCACCAGCAAATGAATGAAGTTGGACCCTTACCTCATGTTGTATGCAAAAATTAACTTAAAATGGTTTAAATCTCCAAATGTAATAATACCTGAAACTATAAAATCCTAGAAGAAACATAGAGCAAAATCTCACGATATTGGATTTGGCAACAATTTCTTAAATAGGATACCAAAAGTGCAGTCAATAACAAATTGCTTTTGGTAATACCTCATACTCACTGAGTATGTTCATAAAGCAGAAAAAAAAATGAGGGAATGAAAGTAAATTAAGGGGACAGAGTTATTCAGATTAAATCATTAGTCCCTACATAGCCAATATACCTTGCATGAGAAGATAGAAATATAATTCACAGAAAAATTAAAAATATTTAACCTCTCCAATAAATACTAGAAAAGAAAAGAAATCATAGTATTTAATTCTGGCAAGAGTACACTGAGATATAGCTATCAAACAATCAGTTCAGTTCAGTTCAGTCCCTCAGTCATCTCTGATTCTTTGTGACCCCATTAACTGCAACACGCCAGGCTTCCCTGTCCATCACCAACTCCCAGAGTTTACCCAAATTCATGTCCACTGAGTCGGTGATGCCGTCCAGCCATCTCATCCTCTGTCGTCCTCTTCTCCTCCTGCCTTCAATCTTTCCCAGGATCAGGATCTTTTCAAATGAGTCAGCTCTTCACATCAGGTGGCCAAAGTATTGAAGTTTCAGATTCAACATCAGTCCTTCCAAAGAACACCCAGGACTGATCTCCTTTAGGATAGACTGGTTTGATCTCCTTGCAGTCCAAGGGACTCTCAAGAGTCTTCTCCAACAACACAGCTCAAAAAGCATCGATTTTTCGGTGCTCAGCCTTCTTTATAGTCCAACTCTCCCATCTATACATGACTACTGGAAAAACCATAGTCTTGACTAGACAGACCTTTGTTGACAAAGTAACATCTCTGCTTTTTAATATGCTGTCTAGGTTGATCATGAAGTAAGCGTCTTTTAATTTCATGGCTGCAATCACCATCTGCAGTGATTTTGGAGCCCAGAAAAATAAAGTCAGCTAGTGTTTCCACTGTTTCCCCATCTATTTCCCATGAAGTGATGGGACCAGATGCCATGATCTTAGTTTTCTGAATGTTGAGTTTTAAGCCAACTTTTTCACTGTCCTCTTTCAGTTTTATCAAGAGGCTCTTTAGTTCTTCTTCATTTTCTGCCATAAGGGTGGTGTCATCTGCATATCTGAGGTTATTTATATTTCTCCTGGCAATCTTGATTCCAGCTTGTGCTTCTTCCAGCCCAGCGTTTCTCATGATGTACTCTGCATATACATTAAATAAGTAGGGTGACAATATACAGCCTTGACGTATTCCTTTTCCTATTTGGAACCAGTCTGTTGCTCCATGTCCAGTTCTAACTGTTGCTTCTTGACCTGCATACAGATTTTTCAAGAGGCAGGTCAGGTGGTCTGGTAGTCCCATCTTTTTCAGAATTTTCCACAGTTTATTGTGATTCACACAATCAACGGCTTTGGCATTATCAATAAAGCAGAAATAGATGTTTTTTTTTTCTGGAACTCTCTTGCTTTTTCAATGATCCAGTGGATGTTGGCAATTTGATCTCTGGTTCCTCTGCCTTTTCTAAAACCAGCTCGAATACCTGGAAGTTCATGGTTCACATATTGCTGAAGCCTGGCTTGGACAATTTTGAGCATTTCTCTACTAGTGTGTGAGATGAGTCCAACTGTGTGGTAGTTTGGGCATTCTTTGGTATTGCCTTTCTTTGAGATTGGAATGAAAACTGAAAACTGACCTTTTCCCGTCCTGTGGCCACTGCTGAGTTTTCCAAATTTGCTGGCATACTGAGTGCAGCCCTTTCACAGCATCATCTTTTAACATTTAAAATAGGTCAACTGAAATTCCATCACCTCCACTATCTTTGTTCATAGTGATGCTTCCTAAGGCCCTCTTGACCTCACATTCCAGGATGTCTGGTTCTAGGTGAGTGATCACACCATCGTGATTATCTGGGTTGTGAAGATCTTTTTTGTACAGTTCTGTGTATCCTTGCCACCTCTTCTTAATATCTTCTGCTTCTGTTAGATCCAAACCACTTCTGTCCTTTATTGAGCCCATCTTTGCATGAAATATTCCCATGGTATCTCTATTCTTGATGAGATCTCTAGTCTTTCCCATTCTATTGTTTTCCTCTATTTCTTTGCGTTGATCACTGAGGAAGGCTTCTTATCTCTCCTTTCTATTTTTTGGAACTCTGCATTCAAATGGGTATATCTTTCCTTTTTCCTTTGCTTTTAGCTTCTCTTCTTTTCGCAGATATTTGTAAGGCCTCCCCAGACAGCCATTTTGCTTTTTTGAATTTCTTTTTCTTGAGATGGTCTTGATCCCTGTCTCCTGTACAATGGCAGGAACCTCTGTCCATAGTTCATCAGGGTCTCTGTCTATCATATCTAGTCCCTTAAATCTATTTCTCAGAATGAACCAGGGCAAAGGTTAATAGAGTTTGCCAAGAGAATGCACTGGTCATAGCAAACAGCCTCTTCCAACAACACAAGAGAAGACTCTACACATGGACATTACCAGATGGCATCGGACGATTATTGGTACATTCTTTTTGGACAATCACTTTAGAAATGTACATTTGGGAATGCCTTTGTGTAGCACAGCTAGAGTAGATACTAGACCAAATTTTCAGTTCAAGAAAATGTATGTTTGTAGTTGAGTCTCTACCTCTATCTTGAGGAAATTTCTTCTTTCAAGCACTAACAAATTGTTCACTTTCCTCATGATCTCACTAATCTTGTTTTCCCTTCTAGATCTCAATTTCAGGAATCCTTTTGGACATAAGGAGTTTCTTAATAATTAATACTCTAGAGTAAACATACATTTAATAATATTAGTTTAAACGTGATTTCATTTTTATGCATTAAAATTATATAGAAAGTGTCAGCATTTGAAAGATAGAAATTAGATTAGTATTTTGGGGATAAAGAGCCACATATTCATCCTATTCCTAGTGTTGAACCTAAATATAGAGACAGATTTTTCCAAGGCAGCATTCTTCCTGTGTGGATGTAAGTGTATTTGTACATTCCAGCTGGTTAAGAGTCAAGTGTAAAATAAAATGAGTCTCTACAATCCTTAAGTTAATGTAAACCATTTCACTTAAATCTCAAAACCATAAGCTTAGTGAAAAGCATGTCCCTAAGGCAACATTCCCCAAATTGTGCTTCCTAGGACAACAACAACAAACTGATATTAAATGTTTCATGGAGGAAATAACTGAATTAAATTTTTGGGGAAAATGAGCTGATTATAAGCAAAAAAAAGAAAGATGTTTATTATATTTCATAAAATGAGGGTGAGATAGGAGAGTGAAAAAGCTGGCTTGAAACTCAATATTAAAAAAGCTAAGATCATGGCATCTGGTCCCATCACTTCAGGACAAATAAGAGGGGAAAAAGCGGAAACAGTGATGGATTTTTTTTTGGCTTCAAAAATCACTGTGGATAGAGACTGCAGCCATGAAATTCAAATACTCTTGCTCCTTAGAAGGAAGGCTATGGCAAACCTAGACAGCGTATTAAAAAGCAGAGACATCACTTTGCCAACAAAGGTCTGTTTAGTCAAAGCTATGGTTTTCCTTCATCATGTGATGGATGTAAGAGTTGGACCATAAAGAAGGCTGAGCACCAAAGAACTGATGCTTTCAAATTGTGGTGCAAGAGAAGATCCTTGAGAGTCCCATGGACTTCAAGGAGATCAAAGCAGTCAATCCTAATATTCATTGGAAGGACTGATGCTGAAGCTGAAGTTCCAATACTTTGGTCACCTGTGGCAAAGAGCTGACTCATTGCAAAAGACCCTGATGCTGGGAAAGATTGAATGCAAAAGGAGAAGGGGACAACAGAGGATGAAATGGTTAGATGGCTTCCCTGACTCAATGTAAATGAATTTGAGCGAACTCCAGGAGACAGTGGTGGACAGTGAAGTCCGGTTCCTGCAGTCCATGGGGTTGCAAAGAGTCAGACACAACTTAGCAATTGAACAATAAGAAAAACAAGACACAATGGAATATTTTATGTACTAATATGCATTATGAAGCTTTCAGAAATAAAAAAATAAAATTTTATGAAGAAATTTATATCATAGAATTTTTTAAGAAAAATATTTTCAGTTGAAGGCAGGTTAGGTGATACTTCTTTGTAAACCTCTTTTCAAGTGGATTCACCCAGGCCATGATACTCTCTTACTTTTTCAAGACAGTGATTTAAGAGCTTCTGCTTTCCTTCTCTTATTTCACAAAGAGACAAATTAGTAAAATAATTTCATAGACCACCACTGACAGGTAAGAAACTTCTGAGGTAGAATTAAAACAAAGTTTCCTACTTTTTAAAATGTCCTTCTAAAAAATAAAAAATAAAAAAATAAAATGTCCTTCCATTGACAGTTTAGATTCTCTCTTTGGTTTTTGCTTTTCTTGGACTCTCTCAAGAATTCCCTTCTCACAAGAAATTTTGTAGGCAGTGGTAATGATTTGTGAATGGAAAGAGGTTTATAAGGAAATGAGTTGAGACAATGCTTTAAAAATTCATTCCTAGGATACTTTTCAAGACACAGGAACTTCCTGATAACCATTTGAGATTCAACATAGTGGCTCTGACAAGCAATAGAACATTAGAAACATAATTAAGCTTTTAAACTTTGAGTAGGTTGCATTGTCCAATTATTTCCCCTGACATGTCAAACTCACACACCATTGAACAAACACAAATCCAAATGTTCAAAACAAATATGTGAGAGTGAATGAAGCAGATGAGACAGGGAAAATTCCTTACTCAGAGGTAAATCGAAGAGCTGCTTATGAAGCCATGAGAATTCAACAGAATAGAAATTTGAAATGTCAAGTAGGCATGCCTAGAAACACAAATGAAATGATGAGACTGGAGTGTCTGTGAGGATCCTACTATGAAGCGGGATCTCAATGAAAAGTTAAAGAATGAAATGAAAATAAAAATTTAATTAACATTATAGAAAGTGTAAGAAAAGTGAGGCAACTTTTCTTTCCCCATTTGGAAGCTCTGTTTACTACACAGGAAGCTACTGTGAAGTTGGTTAATAGTATCCTCTCTCTCTCTCTCTCTTTAGTCGCTAAGTTGTGTCTGACTCTTGCGACCCCATGGACTGTAGCCTGCCAGGCTCCTCTGTCCATGGGATTCTCCAGGCAAGAATACTGGAGTGGGATGTCATTTCCTTCTCCAGGAGATCTTCATGACCCAGGAATCGAACCCAGCTCTCCTGCATTGCAGGCAGATTCTTTACTAACTGAGCTATGAGAGATGCCCTACCCATTGTTAAATCTCTGGTTCTGATGTGTTGCCCAGAATAAGTTCTCAGTGCACCTTGGGGGAGGGTGCCGGGGTCCAGCCCCAGTGGATCCAGGGAATTCGAAGAGGGGACGGCATTGGCGAGGGAAAAAAGTATTTATTTATTAATATAAGATTAGATTATGAAGAAATAGTGTAGTAGGAAAATTAAGTGGAGAAAAGAGGCTGATTAACTTGGTTTACGTGGAAAACCAATAAAGTTCCAGACAAGGAGCTTGCACCATCTACGTTAGGCCGCTGGTGCCCGTTTGAATATCGGAGAGTACCCTGCCTTGGGCTCTATCTCTTATGGATCTTAAAAGCCAGGACAAGTAAGTAGACCTGGTAAGCCTCCACGTTGCAAGGGATCAGCCTGAAAAGGAGTAAAGAGGAGACACGGGGGAAACCAGTCCTTCCAATGACTGGCCCCGCCTGTATTGTCTAGGAAGGCCTTTTATATTTTTCTGATTGTACATAGAGATCAATGGGTAATACAAAGTTATACAGGGTTAGCAGCCCAGACTCTTTCTGTATATCTTTTTGTATACAAAAGGTCTCAGGTGATTTACATTATCTTCTGGCCAAGAGGCTTGCTAACAATTTTTGGCTCTCTTTCTTAAGGAATGATAATCTCGTTTCCCCTGAAGTGTTTTTTCTTTAATCTGCATCACCTTAAAGCACTAGAGTTACCTCTCTATAGAACAAAGGCACAGTGGGTTATAACAAAGAAGGTACTTAACTCAAAGATCTAATGTTGCTACTTGTTTTTTCTATATACCAACTATATCAACAAATAAAAGATATGAAAATTTGGCAGCAAGTATTGGCTCAACAAATGAAACCTTTAATCAGTCCTATTCTAATGATTTTGACCCCTCGGAAGCCCCTACATTCCTCGGATGTTTTAAGCTTCCTGTGCCTCCTGCAGTCAGGAGGCCTCAAACAATCACATGCACAGCTGTACGAGTCCTGCAGGCAGGCTAGAAAGCCATCAGAGGGGTTTTCGGATTGAAACACTCGTATTATGCCCTGGAGATTTATTATCTGAAAGCTCTAATTTTTTCCAGAAAAAGGTGGTGGGGGGACAGCCCCCTGTTAATGACAGAAGAGTAGGTGGAAAGCATAACACAGTAAAGCAGGCAGACTCTGGTCTTGGGGGGTGAATGCTCAGGAAATTCCAGGGGGAACCCCTGAAGCCTGATCACGTCCTTGCGTTTTGTCAGGCTTCCTTCCGCATGACCTTGTCACGGGTGGGATTCTTCATGCTGGCCCCCGGCAGGAGGGGGTGCAAATTAACCAGTCATAGGGTGTAGTATGAAAGAAGTGGAGGGAATCATTTAACCTCTTTAAACACAGACTTAAAGCTATCATTGAGACATCCATGTCCATGTAATGAATAATAATATGTCTTCTACAATTGATTTGCGGGAAAAAAATAAACAGCAAATTCACAAAACTTGAGGAACAAGAGAGAGAGGGAGGGGACAATAGGGTTTCTAGGAGTGTTAACTTATTCCTATTTGACAGTGGGTATTCACTAGACACAACCTCATTTCTGAGAGTGGTAGATTAGGAAATGTAAGTTTTAACAGTATTATTTGTTATAAAAAACAAAAACATTATTTTGCCAACAAAGGTCCATATAATCAAAGCTATGGTTTTTCCAGTAGTCATGTATGGATGTAAGAGTTGGACCATAAAGAAAGCCAAGTGCCGAAGAATTGATACTTTTGAATTATGGTGTTGGAGAAAACTCTTTAGAGTCCTGTGGACAGCAAGGAGATCAAACCAGTCAATCCTAAAGGAATTCAATCCTGAATATTCATTGGGAGGACTGCTGCTGAAACTGAAGCTCCAATACTTTGGCCACCTGATGTGAAGTGCCAACTCATTGAAAAAGACCCTGATGCTGAGAAAGATTGAAAGTGGTAGGAGAAGGGGACAACGGAGGACCAGATGGTGGGATGGCATCACTGACTCAGTGGATATGAGTTTGAGCAAGCTCCAGGAGCTGCTGAAGGCCAGGGAAGCCTGGTGTGCTACAGTCCATGGGGTTACAACAAGTCAGACACAACTGAGTGACTGAACAACATTTGTTATAAAAGGTGCCACTCTTAGAATTAAAAAAGAATTATACCTTTCCTTATTTATTCAAAGCAACTAAGCATACAGAATAAATTAGAGAAATAAACTCTTCAGAGGAGGATACATAATGAAAAGATCTAGAAATCGCAGGCAACAGATTGCATATTATTTAAATTGGTTAAGGCATAAGTACACTGCAGCACTATTTACAATAGCCAGGACACGGAAGCAACCTAGATGTCCATCGACAGATGAGTAAACAAAGAAGTTGTGGTATTAATACCTACATACAATGGAATTTTACTCAGCTATCAAAAGGAGCAAATTTGAGTCAGCTCTAGTGAGGTGGATGAACCTAGAGCCTGTTATACAGAGTGAAGTAAGTCAGAAAGAGAAAACCAAATATCGCATATTAATGCATATATATGGAATCTAGAAAGATGGTACTGTTGAACCTATTTGTAGGTCAGCAGTAGAGACACAGACATACAGTACAGATTTGTGGACACAGTGGGGGAAGGGGAGCGGGGAACAAATTGAGAGAATAGCACTGAAACATATATATACATTACCATACGTAAAATAGATGGCCAGTTGGAATTTGCTGAATGACAGAGGGACTGTGCCCAGTGTCCTGTGACAACCTAGAATGATGGGATGGGGTGGGAGGTGGAATGGAAGTTCATTAGGGAGGGGACATATGTATCCCTATGGCTGATTCATGTTGATGTATGACAGAAACCAACACAACATTGTAAAACAATTATCCTCCAATTAAAAATAATTTTTAAATTTATTTTTAAGAGTAGTATGGGTGCATATACACTAACACATGTAAATAGGTAGCCAATGGGAATTTGCTGTATAACTCAAGGAACTCAAACTGGGGCTCTGTAATAACCTAAAGTGGTGGGAATGGGCAGGAGGTGGGAGGGAGATTCAAGAGGGAGGGGGACATAGATACACCTATGATTAATTCATGTTAATGTATGACAGAAATCAAACAAATATTATAAACCAATCATCAATTGAAAATAAATATATATTTTAAAAATAAAATTTTTTAAAAGACATAAGCAAAAGGAAAGTCTTCTTTGCCTGTTTAACCCGTCTGATTCAAGTTTTCTCTGACAGTTCTCTCCTTGATTTCATAATCTGGGGTCCAATTCTGTACAGAAATATTTATATTTATTTTTGTCAGTAATAAATTGACAACTTCCGCTGTCCATCAAATCATTTTATACCTAGCATATGAGATTCTAATAAAGTTAAGTTGTATTTATATGATTCCCAAAGAGGAGATAGCAAGCAAATAAGATCCACCCAGGTGCTAAAATGTGGTAGTAAACTGTTCTGAATGATAGAATTATAATCGAAGGAAATGTGGGGGCCCTTATGTCTAGGGAGGCTATTTTTGATGGCTTTGGGGGATGGAAAATATGTTACCATCTGAGAGCACTGGTGTCAGGCTGACTTGTTGACTTCAGGATTGTACTGAAGGTTTAGTTTTAGGTAGTCTATGGACAATTTTGCCATGGGATTATAGAACAGAAGCAAATGCAGGGTTTCCATTCAGGAGAGTTCTAAAGGCTTCCATATGAAATGGAACACAACTTAGTAATAGATAGTATAGGGTTTTAAGTCAAACTCAATGCAATCTGAATGCCAGTTTTGTGACTTAGAATGATTCTGAGGCAATTTTGTGTGTGTGTCTTAGTTTCCTTATCATTAACATGGGATAAGAATAATTAGGGCTTCCCTGGTGGCTCAGTGGTAAAGGATCCACCTGCCAATGCAAGAGATTTCAGTCCCTGGGTTGGGAAGCTCCCCTGGAGAAGGAAATGGCAAACCTTTCCAGTATTCTTGCCTGGGAAATCCCATGGACAGATGAGGCTGGCGGGCTACAGTGCATGGGGTCACAAAAGAGTCAGATAAGACTTAGCAACTAAAAAAACAAATAATAACCTCCTCAGAAAGTTGTGCCAAGGACTAAATGGGAAAATGCAAGTGCCTAGTTTATAATAAGTCTTCAATAAATGTTAAATTTAAATTTTTACTCAATAACTTTGACGTTCTATGAATTAGTGGGATATAGAATTTATTTTCTCTTCACAAAGATCTTCCAGGATTCCTGGGAGATATATCAAATATAAATATCAGGAATTCATTCTTCAATTCAACAAACTTTTATTGAGCACCTAACACTTGTCAGGCATTCTCCTAAGCTTTGGGGATATTGCAGTGATAATCTACAGACAGAATCCCTGCCTGCTTGAACCTTGCAGATACCGGGTAGAGGTCGGGGGGAGACAGACAGTAAGCGTACAAGTAAATTTTCCTTTCTGGTAATTATAAATGCTATAACTACAAAACATTAGAAAAATGAGAGAGACTGGTATTAAGGATAAGAAAGGGAAAGACTATTTAAATGAGGTCAAGATGTGAGTCTCTAAAGGACATTTGATGAGAGATCTGAACAAAGTAAGGGATCAAATTATGTTAAGGCCTATGCGGGAAGAGAATTCCATTCAGCAACAATATTTAATTTAAGGTTTCCAAAGTAAGAATAAGCTGGGGATACCAACAGAGCAGCAGGAAATCTGTGGAAGCAAGTGCATGCTTTCTAATGATTAAGACTTCATGTGATTTAGAGTTTCACACAATTTAGTTTCTATTTGGAATTATTGAGAAAGAAACTCTAAATTTCATGAAATAATATTGTGAAATCATAATCTAAAGCTTGCCTGCACACACCATTTATTAGTTCAACATAAGCTTGTATGACAACTGCTATGCTGTATCTTGAAATATGGTTTTAAAATATCTGGCATTGCTTTGTCTTCATAAAGCCTATAGCCTAGTTTTCCATTTTCTGCATCATTAATGTATTCAGTTTATTTGTATGCGATTTAGATCTAACAAAATCTATTAGCATAGTGTGGGATGGAGCTTTACGGTGTCTGATAGAAAAGTAAGCAAACTGCAAATTGAAGTGCAATGCCCTCTGAGGTCATATCCTTATACTGAGAGTTCTGTGGAGGTCTAAGAAATAATCAAGGTTTTCAGGTCTCAAGTTTGTAAGACAAGTCTCTGAGTCAACTTTGAATATTTTACAGTAAAAAATGTTATCAGATAAATACAATTTAGTAGGCAATATAAAAATCATGGCTGAACAAGAACTTAACGATAGCCTTCTCTGGTTGCTATACCTTTATGTTTAGTTTTATAGAGTATTTTAAATATTTTTATGTGTTTTGTGTATAGTTGAGAACTGAATGAACAAGATTTAGAGAAAATGAGAAATCAAGATTATTGAAAAGGGAAAATCAAAAAGAAAAATTTAGTATTATGGTTAACATAATTGAATAATAATTATAGGATACTCATTTTATATGATACTTTAATACCTTTGTGCTTTAAGATAAAGTCAATGCAACCAAAAATACAGGAGGATAGTAAAAACATACTTAAAGCCAGAAATCCTGGCAGCTATAAAGTCTTAAAGAAACAATTTTATAGAGACTGACAGATCTATAGGGGTAGATCCAAGAATCCTTAATAGAGGTGATCATTCATTCAACAAACATTTATTGAGTAAGCCAGACAGTAGATGAAAACCTAATATATGTACCACCCTCTGTATAACACATCTACATATATCATTTCCTCTAATGTTTGTTACAGTCCCGTGAAGTGTGTATTCTTAAGGGGAATACAGAATTGAAATGGGTTACTGTAAATGAGCTAGTTCATAGTAGAAATGCTGGACTAGAAACCCAGGGTTATTTGACAATCTATTTCTTGATCTTCCCAGTATACCATGCTAACCTTGCTATTTATCTGTACAGGGTTGAAACAAGGGCATTCTTCTTCCTATAACTTTAATTTTCCTTAAGAGTCTTTTTTTATATAAATTTATTTATTTTAATTGGAGGCTAATTACTTTACAATATTGTATTGGTCTTTTTTAACACATAGGAAATGAAAAGACTGAGTATCTTATAAGATGCCACTAGTACCCAGTGGAAAGTGGTGTGCATGAGATTGAAGAGAAAGGAGAAGAGGGGAAACTAATTTGAATGAAGAAGTTGCAGGGTAATAGAGAGTGAAAGAGAAGAGAGGAAAAGTGGTAACAGGGCAGCAAGAGATGCAGGCACACTCCAGAGAAACTTCTTTTGTTGTGTGTGTGGTTTTTTTTTTCACCCAACTTTGGTTCTTACTATATTAGTTTCTAAAGAAAAGCAGGATAGTTACAGACATTTCTTAACTTATACTCAATATCCATTTCCCCTAAATTTTATGTCTTCTTCAATCCATTCTCATAGCTTCAGTTATCTGCCTACAGTGCAAGAGACCTGGGTTCAATCCTTGGGTCACGAGGATCCCCTGAAGAAGGGAATGGCAACCCACTCCAGTATTCTTGCCTGGAGAATTTCATGGATAGAGGAGCCTGGCTACAATCCATAGAGCTGCAAAGAGTCGGACATGACTGAGCAACTAAAGCTAAGCTTCAGTTAGCACATCTAAGTTGCTAACTCCATAAGTTTTATATCCAGACCCAACTGTTCTCAAAAAAATACCATATTTCCAGATGCCTACAGAAAAAAAAAAATCAACTTGGAGAATGCCGCAAGTGCCTCAAATTCAACCTGTCCAGAACTACAATGATTTATTTTTTTTAATTATTTTATATTGAAGTATAGTTTATTTTATATTGAAGTATAGAACCAAATATATAAACTCTGGAAAAACATCTTACTGTTTTCCTCCCTGCCTCTCCCTATATCCTTCATCTCTCTAAGACTAAGGGAGCTATCTTTCTACCCAAGAATGGCAAATTCAACCTGTGCAATCCATCATCTCCCTCGTCTCTATCCAGTCACTGGTATCTGTCCTTGTTCTTGCTCAGTCGCTAACTTGTGTACGACCCTTTGAAACCTCATGGACTGTAGCCTGCCAGGTTCCTCTGTCCATAGGTTTATTCCAGGTAAGCATACTGGAGTGGGTAGCCATTTCCTTCTCCAAGGGATCTTCTTGGACCAGAGATCAAACCCAGGTCTCCTACACTGCAGGAGGATTCTTTACTGAGACATCATGGAAGGATCTGCCCTTGTACTTTACTAATAATTCATGAATCTATCCTCACAGTCTTGGTAATTTCATCATTCTTTCCTGAAGTGCCAGCGGAGCCTCCTGCTTTTTCCTTTTGTATCTTCCGTTTCCATTCCAGTCTGTACACAGTCAGTAGAGGCAACTGTCTAAAATACAAATTTAATCATGTAGTTTTCTAGAAAAATATTTGTATAGTATCCCGCACTATCTGAAAGATCAAGTCCACAATCATTCCCTCGCTTTCAGTGCTCTCAGTGAATTCCATTCAACCTTTCTCACCATCCTCAGCCCCTGACACTCTTCAGTTCAGTTCAGTTCCGTTCAGTCACTCAGTTGTGTCCGACTCTTTGCGACCCCATGAATCTCAGCACGCCAGGCCTCCCTGTCCACCACCAACTCCCGAAGTTCACTCAGATTCACGGCCATCAAGTCAGTGATGCCATCCAGCCATCTCATCCTCTATCGTCCCCTTCTCCTACTGCCCCCAATCCCTCCCAGCATCAGAGTCTTTTCCAATGAGTCAACTCTTCGCATGAGGTGGCCAAAGTACTGGAGTTTCAGCTTTAGCATCATTCCTTCCAAAGAAATCCCAGGGCTGATCTCCTTCAGAATGGACTGGTTGGACACTCTTAGCCAAACCAAATGTACACTTTTTGCTCAATTTTTTTTTAATTTCCAAAGCACTTATCATGGCCTGAATTGTCTTAGGTGTGTGTCTGGTTTCCATCAGAAGGTAAACTTTCTAAAGTCAAGAACTCCTTTTACTTTGTTTACTAAAGAGTCTGTCATGCCTAGAACAGTGTCTGACACATAACAGGTGCCCAGTGGATATATATTGATTGACTGACTGACCCAGAAGTTTCAAGACAATTGCCTTTGAAGCCCAAATCCATGTTCTCTATTATATATTATTATATATTCTAGATTAACAATCACTTGCTAACTTTTCATCGTAACTTTCACTCTAAGTAGTAAAATTTTTAAACTAATATAGTGAGGAAATGTACAGGTTTGGGTGGGGCTTTCCCCAGTGGCTCAGCAGTTAAGAATCTGCCTGTAATGCAGGAGACACAAGGGACTTGGGTTCGATCCCTGGATTGGGAAGATCCCCTGGAGGAAGGGAGGGCAACCCACTCCAGTAGTTTTGCCTGGAGAATCCCATGGACAGAGGAGCCTGGTGGGCTACAGTCCATGGGGTCGCAAAGAGTCAGACATGACTGAAGCGACTGAGCACAGCACGGAACACAGGTTTGGGCATCAGGGAGACTGAGGTTTGAATTCTGGCTCCACACTGACTCATTTTCCTCATTTAGAAAATGAGGAAATATTTCCTTCCTTACATAATTATTTCAGATCGTGTGTGTGATTTAGATATATGATTTATAATGTAAATATACCCTCTCTTCCTTCTTTCCTCCCTCCCACCCTTTCTCTTTCTTTCTCCTCTTCTCGCTTTGGTAGGGAACCTGTTTTGCAACATAAAACCTCGACTGTGACACAGAGGAAGGAAGGGGGACATTTTCACATATTAAACTATCCCTCTTATAGCCAAAAAATCAAATATCTGATTTTGACAGCCACGTGATTGTCCAGCTTAGGCTTAAATAGCTCTAGCAGGAAAAATTCTACCTCCTGTTTCTATCTAGCCACCAGAAAACATAAATTCCATATCACAACCACATAAAATTGTAACATCAGCTAATATTAAAGATAGTTTGCATAGTATAATAAATTAATTAAATTATCTTGGTGAGTCTATTTGAATTGAATCTTCAAAGTCAATTTTCCTGAAATTTCTTTATCAAGGTCTCTAAAGTTGTATTTTTATTGATATTTTAAAAATAAATTCCTATAACATCAAACCTATAAAAGGTTCATCACAGACCAAATACCTCTCTAACCTTTTAAGCTCTCACAGTAAAAACTGTCTTTTTTATTTATCTAAGTTTGGGAAAGATACAAATGTAATCATAACCCCCAAGGCAAAATTTTATGGCAGTTTTCAGAACTCTTCACTATAAAAACTACTCAGACCTACAAACATAAAAGTTTCCAATAAAATTTGTTTTAGATACTCGCAATAAAACATTCTTTGCTTGCCTCTTAGCTCCAAATTTTGGAACCACAGCTGTCCAAATGCTGAAGATATATTCCACCTTCCCCAGCCATACATTCCTCAAACTTTTAATCTCCTTCCATTGAAAAACACTATTATTTTTTAAATATCATTAATATTTCATATTTAGGAAATGTGTGTTAATAACAATGAAAGAAAAAATGGGTCATATTAAAGAAGTCACAAAGAGCATTACATACAAAGAGCAATACATACATGCTTTACTAAAGCTCCTTAAGTAATTATCTCATGTTAAAAATAATGTCCTTGGGTTTTCACCTAAAAAAATCACTCTGCTGTTTAACCTGGAACATATTTCATAATGAAAATTTACATAATAAGGGAGAAACATGATTGGAAAGTCTTCTGAGAGTGCGTGTATGTTCCAGTAGGGGCATTTGGAAAGTTGATTTCCCTTCCACTTCTGGTCCTCCCAGTACCACAGGGAGATGCTACCAATGGCTTCAATGCTCAGGAAGCACACAGAAGCATCCTGGCTCTGGGCTTGAACAGTTTTACCAAAGTGCTCCTTTCAGGCCTCTGACCTTGAAATCAATCCATTTCATCCATTGCTCTGGTCTCTGTTTCTCTGAGGCATTACACAAAATACAAACCAGGCTCCTTCCTTTGATATCAGCATATTGTTTACCATGCAGAAGGCAGTCAGTGGTCTGGGCTCTGTTCTCAGCTAGTACCTTACATGCATGCTCCTCTGCCTTAGGGAGGGAGTGTGAGTGGAAACGTGTGCAAAGGCTTAGGCATCAGATCAATTTATGTTTGAATCTCAGCAATGCCACTTTCTATCTCTAACAGTCTGGCAAGTTAAGAAACTTCCTCATCTGTAAAACTGAAGCAAGTTCCCTCCTGTTTGTTCCTTCCTGACTCATGGTCCCATTGCCGATCTCCCTGCAAACTCCTTCAATTTTATACGCAGTTTCTCTCAAAGTGCAGTGAAGTTCCCTACAGTCCAACCTTCAACTTGCAAACTTTTGAAGATGCAGACATGCATGCGAGCCCCTCTAGGCCAGCTATTGTACTCTTGCTGTTGTTCAGTCGCTCCTCCGTGTCCAACTCTTTGCAACCCCATGACTGTAGCACGACAGGCTTCCCTGTCCTTCAGTATCTCCCAGAGTTTGCTCAAACTCATGTCCATTGAGTCAGTGATGCCATCCAACTATCTCATCCTCTGTTATCCCCTTCTCCTCTTGCTCTCAATCTTTCCCTGCATCAGGGTCTTTTCCAATGAGTTTTCTTTGCAAAAGGTGGCCAAAGTATTGGAGCTTCAATTTCAGCATCAATCCTTCCAATGAATATTCAGCATTCAAGGTACTATACTTTAAGGTTAAAATGTTTATTTTTTATGTTTTTTTATGCATTATCTATGTGAAGGTATTATATGTATTAAAAAGAAGTTTTAGTCTCTCAATTGTGTCTGGTTCTTCGTAACCCCATGGACTGTAGCGCATCAGGCTTCTCTATCTATGGAATTCTCCAAGCAAGAATACTGGAGTGGGTAGCCATTCCCTTCTCCAGGGGATCTTCCTGACCCAGAGATCAAACCCAGGTCTCCAGCATTGCAGGCAGACTCTTTACCATGTGAGCCACCAGAGAAGCCCAATTATATTCACTATGTATGTATATCTCTGAGAAAAGTATCATAAAACTATTACAGTAGTAGAGTACAATATAGTGATTGTGTTAGTTGGGTACCTAGGCTAACTTTGTTGGACTTAAAAATGTGTTCTCTGAATGGAACTCCTTCATATGTAGGAGACTTACTATAATTGTAATTCAGGTTCCAAATAGGAAAAGAAGTACGTCAAGGCTGTATATTGTCACCTTGCTTATTTAACTTATATGCAGAGTACATCATGAGAAACACTGGGCTGGAAGAAGCACAAGCTGGAATCAAGTTTTCTGGAGAAATGTTAATAACCTCAGATATGCAGATGATACCACCCTTATGGCAGAAAGTGAAGAAGAACTAAATAGCCTCTTGATGAAAGTGAAAGAAGAGAGTGAAAAAGTTGGCTTAAAGCTCAACATTCAGAAAACTAGGATCATGGCATCTGGTCCCATCACTTCATGGCAAATAGATGGAGAAACAGTGGAAACAGTGGCTGACTTTATTTTGGGGGGCTCCAAAATCACTGCAGATGGTGACTGCAGCCATGAAATTAAAAGATGCTTACTCCTTGGAAGAAAAGTTATGACCAACCTAGATAGCATATTGAATAGCAGAGACATTACTTTGCCAACAAAGGTCCATCTAGTCAAGGCTATGGTTTTTCCAGTAATCATGTATGGATGTGAGAGTTGGACTATAAAGAAAGCTGAGCACTGAAGAAATGATGCTTTTGAACTGTGGTGTTGGAGAAGACTCTTGAGAGTCCCTTGGACTGCAGGGAGATCCAACCATTTCATCCTAAAGGAGATCAGTCCCGGGTGTACATTGGAAAGACTGATGTTGAAGCTGAAATTCCAATACTTTGGCCACCTCATGTGAAGAGCTGACTCATTGGAAAAGACCCTGATGCTGGGAATGATTGAGGGCAGGAGGAGAAGGGGACAACAGAGAATAAGATGGTTGGAAGGCATCATCGACACAATGGACATGGATTTGGGTGGACTGCGGGAGTTGGTGATGGACAAGGAGGCCTGGCGTGCTGCGGTTCATGGGGTCGCAAAGAGTCGGATACAACTGAGCAACTGAACTGAACTGAAATTCAGGTTATACAGAAACAAACTGAGACAAGAACTGTGTACAAGGTACTCTCTGTGGTACTGGGAGAGACTTGTCAGAGAATCAGGGAAGCAGGGCAGGGAGAGGGAAGAAGTCAAGCAAGAGTCTATTTTCAGGCACAGATTTGGCCTCACCTGTCCTCTCAGAGGAGCTCTGAAGCTGAAATTACACCTGCAAGTTTGTTCCCCATGGAGGCTGGCGAGATAAAATGTAATACCCAGTTAAATTTGAATTTCAAATACACAATGAATTCTTTTTGTGCTGTGCTTAGTCTTTCCATCCTGTGTGACTCTTTGCAACTCCTTCGACTGTAGCCTACAAGGCTCCTCTGTCCATGAGTACTTTCCAGGCAAGAATACTAGAGTGGGTAGTCTATCCCTTCTCCAGGGGATCTTCCCAACCCAGAAACTGAGTGGTAGTCTCTTGCATTTTAGGTGGATTCTTTATACCAGCTGAGCTCCCAGGGAAGCCCAAATTATTTTTAGTATGTCTCAAATATTCCATGAAACATGCTTATACTAAAAAACAATTATTTGTTGTTTACTTGAAGTTCAAGTTTAATTGGCTATCCTGAATTTTTGTTAGTTTGTATGGAAATTCTGCGAAAGTCAGGTTGCTGGGCTTTCATCCTAAGGGCTGTGAGTTGGGGGCATGGAGATAGGGGGGTGGCAGCAGGAGCTCAAAGAATCCATGCAAGGGTTGGAAGAGGATCTGAGTGAGATCCCAGCAAAGGTGTCTGCCAGCATCCTCCAGTATTTTTGCCTGGAAAATCCCATGGACAGAGGAGCCTGGCAGGTCACAGTGTATGGGGTCCCAAGGGTCGGACATGACTTAGCGACTAAACCACCACCGCCAGCATCCTGTACTGTGTCGTGTTCTTCACACAATGCTCCTCCACTTCCTTCCACTATGGAAAAGAGGTCTCACAATTGAGCCTGATTTTTCTCTGCAACAAAACTAGCTTTTCACAGTTCTTCAATGTAGCTTCTAGAGCACGCATTCCTTGCTCTGACTCCCCAGGGATAAGTCCCTCTTTGAGCTCTGGCTCCCTGGCTATTGCCTTCTTCTCCTGCAGTTTTGCCTACATCCAGGAGATCCTTGACCCTGATACCTGTGGCGTCTAGGTCACAGGTCTCCTCCAGCCCCAAATGCTACTGCCATCTTGGTCACTGCTTTGCCAAATAAATAGTCTCAACGTTCTGTTATTCAGTCTTTATGTTCACAGCACATTCTCTTGATTCTTCCTGATCCAGTCATTACTGGGACTTCCTTCACCTCTGAAAACTTAATTATCCCACTTTGAAAATGCTCTCATTCATTCAGTTTTCACTTCATTACTCCTATTACATTGGTCCTTAGACCTAATGAAGACACTTTCCTCATTCATCAACCCTTCCAGAGTTTACTTTCTTCTCTCATCAGCAACAAATTTAAGCCTTTTATCAATATTTATAAACATTCCAACAGCCTCATCCTCTGTTTATTCTGCTATATTCATTCTAAGACTGCCTCAACCCATAACAATGCATAAGCCTCCCTTCTCTATTCCTCTGAAATTTGATTAAAAGATTATCATTGTGAAATGAAAATATCTCCTGCCATATTAATCAACAAGAAATGTCACAGCCATCAGTGATTTCTGGCCTCCAAATGTAATGAGGGCTCCAAAAACTGATCCAGCGGATGCTGCCATCTCCACAAAGTGATTGCTGCAGAGCTGGGGGAATGCAAGAAGCAGGGGAAACGAGGAAACAGGGTTGGCCCCAGATAGCTGAGGGGCTATGACAGGAATGAATTCAGTGAGCCCAGAGGCTAAAGCTATGACCAACCTAGACAGCATATTCAAAAGCAGAGACATTACTTTGCCAGTGAAGGTCCATCTAGTCAAGGCTATGGTTTTTCCAGTAGTCACATATGGATATAAGAATTGGACTATAAAGAAAGTTGAGCACCAAAGAACTGATGCTTTTGAATTGTGGTGTTAGAGAAGATGCTTGAGTCCCTTGGACTGCAAGGTGATCCAACCAATCCATCCTAAAGGAAATCAGTCCTGAATATTCATTGGAAGGACTGATGTTGAAACTAAAACTCCAGTACTTTGGCCACCTCATGCGAAGAGTTGACTCATTTGAAAAGACCCTGATGCTGGAAAAGATTGAAGGAGAGAGGAGAAGGGGATGAAAGAAGATGAGATGGTTGGATGGCATCACCGACTCAATGGACATGAGTTTGAGTGAACTCCAGGAGTTGGTGATGGACAGGGAGGCCTGGCATGCTGCAGTTCATGGGGTCACGAAGAGTCGTACATGACTGAGCAACCTAACTGAACTTAACTGAACTGAGAGGCTTGCATCTTCCCATACACAGAATATTATGCTAAATTCCTTGACTTGACACCTGATCTTTGATGTTCAAACTGTCTGCTCCCTTTGCTGCAAACTTGTATTTAGCCTGACTTCCCTGCTTCCTCCTTGGAGCAGTTTTCTCAGAGCTGCTGATACACTGTCTCCCGGGGGCTCTGAGTCCTAAATTTTCCCATCAAATAAAATGAACCTCTACTTTCAGGTTTTTGTCGACTATATTTTTTTAGTCAACATCATGATAAAGACTTTCTTGGCAGTCCAGTGGTTAAGACTTTGCCTTCCAAGGCAGGAGTTGCGAGCTTGATTCCTGGTCAGAGAGCTAAGATCCCACATGCCTTTTGGCTAAAAAAAATCAAAACATAAAACAGAAACAAAATTGTAATAAATTCAATGAAAACTTTAAAAATGGTCCACATCAAAAAAGTCTCTGATGTCTTGTATACAGTATTGGAACAACAAAACTTTCACTTATAATTATAGGAGCAAATTTAAATCATACTGAAATTAGCTACATTATATATTGCTATAACATATCCCCAGTGGAGAGAGTTTTAAATGCAAAGACACTGATACATTGCAATTTTTCTTTAGGGATCATTAGGCATTTAATAGGAAGAATATTAGCTTGGGTAGAGTAGAAGCTTGAATCTATGCATTTAGTAATTTCTCACACAACAGTATAAATTGGAAGCAACGTTCTTTTAAGTGCTGAATTCATGTTAATATTTATACATTGAAAATAGACACAGGGAAAAGATATCCTTTCTCAAAGGAAAAATTCTTTTGAAAGTAGGTTTAATATTAACCATTATTTCCAATGATCTTTTATTATGCTTACTTATTTTGTGGTGGAAAAGAAGAGGCAGAAGTACAATGAAACACAACAGCAATTATCCTATGCACAGACATATATTAAACACAAAAGTGAAACAAAAAGCAATTATCATGCATGCATTTACATTAAAACAGAAATGAAATATTTACAAAGTTGAGGAGTTTTTTCTTGGAATTGAAAGTAACTTCAGGAGCAATTTAAAAACCCTAAACCATTTTAAGTTCAACATTGTATAACTAAATATAACTCCAAGTTCATTTCAAAACAAATTGTTTACAGCAGCTTCCTAATTAATTATAATTACCACCACCATTCAAATCCAATACAACTAAACTACATCAAGAGTTCCTCCTACTCTAAATAGTGAAATCAAAGTAAAAGTTAATTATATTTTAAACCTATTTTTTCTTCCTTATCTTATTTCACTGTTGAAGACATTTAATATTCATGGTGTGCAGAGATTAATTTTCATTTTTATATACTTGTTTCAGACATACTTAAACTGAAAGAGTTTGATTACTATACAAAATACAAGGTGATAAATCATAATCCTTCTCCATTTAATAGAACTGGATTTTACCAATCTGTTACCTTAAATTTTATTTGCTGGACTACCTTGGTGCTTCAGATGGTAAAGCATCTGCCTGCAATGTGGGAGACCAGGATTCGATCCCTGGGTGGGGAAGATCCCCTGGAGAAGGAAATGGCAATCCACTCCAGTACTCTTGCCTGGAAAATTCCATGGACAGAGGAGCCTTGTAGGCTACAGTCCATGAGGTCTCAAAGAGTCAGACACAATTGAGCGACTTCACTTCACTTTACTTCAGGAACCTCAAGTAAGTTAGATTCTTTCAGCTTGGTTCCTTGGGTCCCAGCATAAGTTGTTGCGTGCAGGGAGACAGTGTGATATGATTAGGAAGAAGGCCCAAGGAATGAGTTCTAGATTAATAGCAACTAGTTGGTTTCTTTTTTGGTTTAAAAGTGAAACTAATATTTCAGGAGATTCAAGAATCAGAGGTCCCCAGCCTCTGGAATCTAACAACTGGTGGTCTAAGGTGAAGCTGAGGTAATGAGTCCCTTTGCTGTCCATCTGAAACCATCAAAACATTATTAGTTGGCTGTGACACCCCACTCCAGCACTCTTGCTTGGAGAATCCCATGGACTGAGGAGGCTGGAAGGCTGCTGTCCATGAGGTCGCAAAGAGTCGGGCACGACTGAGTGACTTCACGTTCACTTTTCACTTTCATGCATTGGAGAAGGAAATGGCAACACACTCCAGTGTTCTTGGCTGGAAAATCCCAGGGACGGGGGAGCCTGGTGGGCTGCCATCTATGGGGTCGCACAGAGTCGGACATGACTGAGGCGACTTAGCAGCAGCATACTTCAAAATAAAATAAAAAGTTTAAAAAATATTAAAAATTTTTTTCAAAGAAGCCACTCAATAAAATAGTGAAACATGGACACGGAACTCTGAATTTTGGTTATACAAGAAAGAAACAAACTTCTCTCTAAAAAGCAAACTAATTTATCGAGTGAGAAATCCTTTGCAATAATTTGTCTACTTCATAAATATTATGATTTTTAGGGATAAAAAATTAAATGAGTAAATAATTCATAGCATATTAGGTCTGAAAGGAAATATTATTACAACTTAAATAGATATTTTGTCTGTATTTGTATTGATTTTTTAACACTTTTATTTACTTTATCTTAGAAATTTATTCACAGCATTGGATTTGATGTCTGAGGAATAAAATTGTTTACTTATTTTTTAAAAATTAGAAATAAAAATAAAAAGATTAAAATCTCCATTTGGTTTTGGGTGATGTTGGCACAGCTGAATTTCTACCATTTAAGCTTTGTAATCATTCACTTATTCATTCATTTAACAAATATGGATAGAATATCTACCATGTGCCAGGCATTCCACTGAGTACTAAAAAGAATGGAACTATGCCAAAGATAAAAGTTGTCATAGCTCCCTGGAAACTCACATCATGAGTATGATGATTTAACCAACATGAACCATATATGGCTGAGGAGCTTTCTGTATCTGAGTCAGGGAAGACTTCTGTGACCCACTGACCTTTCAGATGGGACCGATTTTATGTGTCCAGGAGGGCAGTGAGGAAGGGGAGAGAGAATCCAAAAGGTAAGATAGCATCTTCTTCTTGAAAGGATTAGCTCTGTGTTTATATTTCATTTTTACTAGTTATTGCTTTTAGTACATTTCAGTAGTTATTTTCAAATAACTACTTTCACATTCATTCAAAATAAACTGGGATATGTTTTAAAAACATGAGGGAAAGGTGAGATTTGGCATTCGGTATGGTTCTTTTGCTATTTGAAGGGCTCCTTCCTAGGGGCTTGACTTGGAAACAGATGGTGCATAGTAGTGACTTAATGAGATAAATGTTTCTCCCCATTAGGATCTGTGAGCGGGTCTTTCTATTAGTAAAGTATTTACTAAAGAACAAAATCAACTGCTTGTGTACTAGTGTTCCTGAAGTTAATGACACTTTATATTCCTGATATCTAATATTAGAATTTATGATCTGGGATATGGTAATGCTTTCAAACTAGTCAGTGCTTTTTCTTTATATGGTTTATCTTAAAGAGGACTACTGTGTAATTGCTTTTGTGCTTTACCATTTGTTTTCTTGTATAACAGAAAAAAGACAGAATATGAACAAGCCAGCTGTTAGCACTTCTTTGATATTCCCCTGTGGTCTGCTCCATTAGAGGGGGCTAAGTTCTTAATATCGGTTGGATTTGTTAATCATTGCTAAACAGTGCTCTATGAGTATTGGGTAATGGGTTCATTCTGTGCACTTATTTTTACCACGGAAATTTGGATGTTCTCTTGTCTTTAAAAGGTTTGTTTAAAAATCACTAAAAGCACAATCCAGGTTTCCAAGCCTTCCACAAAATTAAAAAAAATGATGTTTTTATTTGCATGACTAAAGAAAGTATAATTTTCAGTTTTTATTTCAAGAATTTATTTCAGATGATCTTAGATCACACTCTCTATACCTAACACCATGGGGAAAATAATAGGAAAAGCTATTGTATCTGTACATGAACACTATTCATTTATTCAGGGACTACTTTATACCAGGTTTTTGTTAGGCTTTGCGGAAATGAAAGAAATGATAATGATGGGGAAAATTTCACCCTAGAGACTCCTAAGTAGTTAGTTGGTCCTTTCAAATAAAGTTCAAGGGTATTTGGTATGGCATTTGCTATTTTATAGGAGACAAAGAAAAGCTCTGGCAAATTATGCCATAGATAGCCAATAAATGCCTAATTCCTGTCTCCTTAGTGGTAACCCAACTCTGGGATAGATCAGTTTATATCTTTACATCCCCATCACAAGAGATACCCATGGGGAAACCAAGAGACCTAGATCTAGATGTTTAGCCCTAAGGCAGAGACTTGATAAGAATAACTTATTCAGCCAGGAGTGTTTTAAAAAGAAAAATGTTCTCTTCTCAGTGAGCTTCATCCAGAGAACATTTCTTCAATGAACCCTCTGCCATCAGGTGTGGTGGCATCTGCTGTGTGGCTTAAGATCAGACACTTAGGAGAGCTCCCCCTCTTTCATGAGGCAATCTTCATGAAGTATGTGACCGCTGGACACACAGACAGAGCTGAAGATAAGGAGGGAACTTAAGCCTAGCATCCTTTCAGGTTCCCAGTTTATCTGAGATGAGATCAAATTTTATTCATACTTCTCACTGAGGCAAAACATAAATGACATGCAGACTGCTTCACAATTTGCTTAGCTGATGACCATTTCCCCAGAATTGACTCCTAAAAGCCTACTCCATCAGTCTCAAGAACATCCTAAAGAAATTGACCACTTCCTTGATTGGAAGATTTACAAGGCAGTGGATTTCCCTCCTCCTCCCTGTACATATAGGTCCATAGAGGACAACAAACTGAAATGATCCTCCTTCCCTGAAGCCAGTATGGAGGCAATGTAAAGTGCAGGCTAATCCCCTGAGTCCTAAATGGCCTTCAACAGACCTGTCCTAATGAAGCAAAGTTAAAAATCAGTAATAAATTAATGAGAATGTGCCTCGTAGTGGCAATCATCCATCCATTCCCTCTTAGAGCACCTCTTAATTATTTTTACTAATGACAAAGTTTGGGGGTCACTGATTTCAGAAAAGAGGAAAACTTTTCTGCTCTCCAGGCTGTAATGTGCAGCCTCTACATTCTGCGTATTTAGAATAATCACTATTTATTACTAGTGGTTGTTTCTTTTTAAAATGCTTGGTGATGGCATTGCTTCAGTGGGCTGAAAAGACCAAATTTACTTTTTTTTCATTCAGGAAGAGACTGTTATTTGGGGCTGTCCATCATTTATTGATAGTAAGGAGTAGAGTAACATGTCCTCTGCACCTTCTCCATCTTCCTATGGTACTGCAATAATCCCTAAGGAGTCATAAAGGTGTGGATAAAAATGCCTGTTTCCCCCACTTCCCATCTTTCCATTAACTGGACTTAAGTCCAATTTATGCAGAGAATCTTTCAGTCTTGCTGGTGATTGTTACAGCTGCTGGCTAACACAGCCCTCTTAACATCTCTACTAAATTCTAAAATCTGCTTAAAAAATTATCGGAGTGACACATGTTGGCAGCAATTTCATTTCACAGAGAATCATGGAGTGAAAGCAGTGTTCACTTTTCCTCCTTCCCTTTCCTTTCTTCCCAAGATACCAGTAACACATTCCAAATGGGGTGACTTTCTGGGGTCACTTTTCTTGGAATATAACTTACAGTTTGGGAAAGTGTGCTTAATAAAATGTGTCACAGCACAAATGAAGAACAATCAACATGAGTCAGTAATTTGTCATTATTTTTAGAGCAACCAAGCTGTAATTGGGAAATAGAGGGTGTGGTCATCCCACTGGACACCGACAGAGCCAAGAGCAAGAGCTGCTTGTCCAGAGCACATGATGTGGCCACATGTGGTGACGGCATGCCCACTGCTGTCCTGTGCCTTTCATGTCAGCCACCAAATCCATGTACTCTGTCTCTTGGCCTCAAGCTTCCAGATTCAGAATCCATGAAGAGTGTAGAAAAGCAACCAAAGAAAAGAGTTGGGTGTATTTCGATAGACTTATGAGAAACTACGGCTTCATCTCTTTGCTTATTACTATTCTAACTCTGGCAAGCCCCCTCCCACTTCATAAAGGAGGAAGACATTATAAGTAATACTAGAAAATTCAGAATTAGTGAAATAAGAATAACAGAAATTAACATTTTAAAGGATTTTGTTGAGCTTTACATTTTCAAAGCTTCTCCCAAGAATGCTTTTCTTCCCCCTTCAAGACTGCTGATATTGGATCTATCACTCAAGAGAAAATAATATTATCAAGTGTTTTAAAAATAATCGAGCAGAAGGAGACTGTAGGATTAGTATTTTTAAATGAATTACAGTGGTCTGTATGCACCACTTTCTTTAGCAATTTTTCTTGGCAAAGGAAAATATCAAACCCAGTCCAATGTGAAAATTCCCCAACACAATGAAAGTTAGAATTTAATACAAGCATCAAGCGTGATAGTATGTTGTTCATTAAGAGATTTTCACAGCTAAAGTGCATCATAGGTCAGCGGATTTAATGCACATGTCTCACTCCTTACTACAAAACCTGCAAGGCTTAGTCGCATCTCGCTTCACGAATTCTCATCTTCACTGAAAACCGAACCACCCAAGTTCCCCAGAAGGCTTTGTAAGAAAGGAACTCTTACTCGAATTACCATCACTTTTCCAATGTTCTAAACAGGCTAATGCATCCCTCTTTGAGGAGAAAGCTTTCCTGGAGCAAAAGAGAATGCTGTCAAGCACACCAAGTCTCACAAGGATCACTGACAGTGAAGTAAGTTCAGCAAAATTTCTTTCAACCGATTAAACTCTGAAAGGTCATCCACACAAACAGCAAGCTCAAAGTTACTCTCCCCCTTCACAGGATCAAAACATCTTATTACCACCAGTTACAAGGCTCATGAAAGATGCCTTCACTTATTTACGTATTCATATGTTTTAAAGAAGACTTTTTCCCATTAAAAATTTTTATTATTGAATTTTCCAGAAGTCCTCGAGGTCTTGAGAAAAAAGTCACAAACTTGAGGCACTGTTGTTTGGGTGTTAAATTGGTAGCAACCATTAGAAAGGCAGCCTGAATTAATTATGTGGGATTTACCTTCCCTGTAGATTTGCAAGATAGATTTTGTTGCAATTTCATTATTATTTGTGCTACTCAGAGAAACAAATAACTCCTCTATTTTTACTTTATGTTTTAATGGAATATTTATCTCTTGGCATTGGCAGAAAATGATACTTTTATTGGCATGACCCAGAATGATGGGGCAAAACCGTGAAAAGATAGAGTTGATATATGACTTTGCTGATACAAGTTACTGTGATTAAAGTAGAGTTGATAGCATATTTTTATCTCCTGGCTTGCATGATATTTCTATGCCCTCAGAAGAGAACTGGCATTGCTTCCCCTAATTTAAATCCCAATGATCTATTGCTTTTTAATATTAACAGTCATTGCTAGTCAAGCTCTTGCCGAACAAGCAGCTTCAGCTCCAAATCTCAAGGTCTAAAGACTGTAGTCATTTATCTAATGAGCCCCTGGAGGACCTAGGGTAACTCAGCCCATTAAGCAAGCTGAGTCTCAAGCAAGGGCTGCTGAAAGTTGACCTGCAACTGCCAAAATCCTCCTTTGTGGAGTTTTGTTATGAGTCATAAAACTCACCTCCTCCGTGACAAATCCAGCGTATTTGTTAATTGTGTCTCTGCTCTGAGCCGTAAGCTTTACTTCACCAGAGCATCTGCTTGGGCTCCATTCCATCGCTAATGATCTTCTCTACTTTCCAGTCACTAATTTTTAAGAAGTATCAGTGTGACATAGTGAAATCCACCCTTAAAGATGTGTCATGAGACTTGATTTCTATTCCCATTCCTGCCAATAACTATCCAAGTAACAAGGAGGAAGTCCTTTGGCCTTTCTGAAATTCAATTTCCTCAACTCAAAACAGAGGTGGGGGTACCGGGTGGGGGGATGTACTATATCACATGAAGGTCTCCTCAGCTATAAAATTCCAGCTCTGTTTACATGAAATGACTTTGTTGCTACTATTTTCATGTAAATTTTGGTGAAATTGGACACCTTTGCGTGACTTTTAAAAAATTCATTATATATTCAGTTACCAACTCTTAGGAAAACTCTTTATAACCAGAGGAAATCTAACACAAGACAAAAATTCATCCCACCCCCCTACCCTCACCCGTGTCCATATGTCCATTCTTTTATACCTGTGTTTGCATTCCTGCCTGCTAGTAGGTTCATCTGTACCATTTTTCTAGGTTCCACATATATGTGTTAATATATATTTGTTTTTTTTTTTCTTTTTGACTTACTTAACTCTATGTGACAGACTCTAGGTCATCCACATCTCCACAAATGACCCAATTTCATTCCTTTTTATGGCTGAGTAATATTCCATTGTATATGTATACCACATCTTCTTTATCCATTTTTTTTTAATTAGAGGATAATTGCTTTAAAATCTTGTGTTGGTTGCTACCATATATCAACATTAATCAGCCACAGGTATCCATAAGCCCCGTCCATCCTGAACCCCTTCCCACCTCCCACCCCATCCCACCCCGTAGGTTGTCACAGAGCACTGGGTTGAGCTCCCTGTGTCACACAGCAAATTCCCACCTGCTATCTGCTTTACGTATGGTAATGTATATGTTTCCATGCTATCATGAACCTATTTGCAGGGCAGCAATGGAGACACAGACACAGAGAACAGACTTATCCATTCATTTTTTTTCCAGTGTGATTAATTTATTATGAATCAGACAATAAACATTTGATTTGACCAGGTACCTGGACATAAGCTGTAGTCAAAATAAAAATTAAACATCTGCCCTTTAACAAATGTAAATACATCTAGGTCAACATTTTCCCTAAGTGATTTTAAAGAGACATTTTATTTATATAACTTTGAACTTAAAAGATCCAGCTCAGAGCCACTTTTCTCTTTGTAGCCTTACTGACCCAACTGGGAAGCATGAATTAATCGGGTCAGTAGGCTACAGAGAATCCACCTGCAACTCAGGAGACCGTAGTTCAATTCCTGGGTTGGGAAGATTCACTAGAGAAAGGATAGGCTACTCACTCCAGTATTCTTAGGCTTCCCTTGTGGCTCAGCTGGTAAAGAATTTGCCTGAAATGAGGGTGATCTGGGTTTGATCCCTGGGTTGGGAAGATATCCTGGAGAAGGGAAAGGCTACTCAACTCCAGTATTCTGGCCTGGAGAATTCCATGGACTATATAGTCCATGGGGTTGCAAAGAGTCGGACATGACTGAACGACTTTCACTTCACAGGATACAGAAAGAAAAGTAGCTTTGAGCTGGGTCTTTAAAAATGATTGGATAAAAATACATGCCCTAGAACCCATGCTCTGCAACAAGAGAAGCCACCACAATGAGAAGCCTGGGCACCACAGCTAGAGAAATCCAGCACACAGCAAAGAATCCTCAGCATAGCTCCCCTTCCCTTCCCCACCCCCAAAAATGGATATGAAATATGATTTGGAAGAATAACTGAGAAGATGTGCAAAAGGACTGAATGTGGATGATGAGGGGACAGAGATTACAAATGATTTCTAATTTCGGGGATGGCTGAGGGTGGTATTCACTGATATGGAAAATATTGAACAAAAAAGTATTGAATGTTGAACAAAGTTTTAGTATTGCTTTTGTTTTCTGATCTGTGCTTGAGAACAGGAGAGATTACAGAATTCTGTTTCAGTCAGTTCAGTTCAGTCGCTCAGTCATGTCCGACTCTTTGCGACCCCATGACTCGCAGCACGCCAGGCCTCCCTGTCCCTCACCAACTCCCGGAGCTCACTCAGACTCACGTCCATCAAGTCAGTGATGCCATCCAGCCATCTCATCCTCTGTCGTCCCCTTCTCCTCCTGCTCCCAATCCCCCCCCAGCATCAGAGTCTTTTCCAATGAGTCAAATCTTCGCATGACATGGCCAAAGTACTGGAGTTTCAGCTTTAGAATCATTCCTTCCAAAGAAATCCCAGGCCTGATCTCCTTCAGAATGGACTGGTTGGATCTCCTTGCAGTCCAAGGGACTCTCAAGAGTCTTCTCCAACACCACAGTTCAAAAGCATCAATTCTTCAGCGCTCAGCTTTCTTCACAGTCCAACTCTCACATCCATACGTGACCACAGGAAAAACAATAGCCTTGACTAGATGGAGCTTTGTTGGCAAAGTAATGTCTCTGCTTTTGGATATGCTATCTAGGTTGGTCATAACTTTTCTTCCAAAGAGTAAGTGTCTTTTAATTTCATGGCTGCAGTCACCATCTGCAGTGATTTTGGAGCCCCCCAAAATAAAGTCTGACACAGTTTCCATGTTTCCCCATCTATTTCCCATGAAGTGATGGGACCAGATGCCATGATCTTCGTTTTCTGAATGTTGAGCTTTAAGTCAACTTTTTCAATCTCCTCTTTTACTTTTATCAAGAGGCTTTTTAGTTCCTCTTCACTTTCTGCCATAAGGGTGGTGTCATCTGCATATCTGAGGTTATTGATATTTCTCCTGGCAATCTTGATTCCAGCTTGTGCTTCTTCCAGCCCAGTGTTTCTCATGATGTACTCTGCATAGAAGTTAAATAATCTCAAAAGCAACAGAATGATCTCTGTTCATTTCCAAGGCAAGCCATTCAATATCACAGTAATCCAAGTCTATGCCCCAACCAGTAACACTGAAGAAGCTGAATTGAACGGTTCTATGAAGACCTACAAGACCTTTTAGAACTAATACCCAAAAAAGATATCCTTTTCATTATAGGGGACTGGAATGCAAAAGTAGGAAGTCAAGAAACACCTCGAGTAACAGGCAAATTTGGCCTTGGAATGCAGAATAAAGCAGGGCAAAGACTAATATAGTTTTGCCAAGAAAATGCACTGGTCATAGCAAACACCCTTTTCCAACAACACAAGAGAAGACTCTACACCTGGACATCACCAGATGTCCAACACCAAAATCAGATTGATTATACTCTTTGCAGCCAAAGATGGAGAAGCTCTATACAGTCAACAAAAACAAGACCAGGAGCTGACTGTGGCTCAGATCATGAACTCCTTATTGCCAAATTCAGACTTAAATTGAAGAAAGTAAGGAAAACCACTAGACCATTCAGGTATGACCTAAATCAAATCCCTTATGATTATACAGTGGAAGTGAGAAATAGATTTAAGGGCCTAGAACTGATAGATAGAGTGCCCGATGAACTATGGAATGAGGTTCGTGACACCGTACAGCAGACAGGGATCAAGACCATCCCCATGGAAAAGAAATGCAAGAAAGCAAAATGGCTGTCTGGGGAGGCCTTACAAACAGCTGTGAAAAGAATTCTGTTTGGGTTATATTAAATCTGAGGTATTTGTTGATTGAAGTGGAGATGTCAAAAGGCGATCAACAAATATTGAAACTTGGAACTCAATGGTCATGGCTAGAAATACAAATTTAGTTACCATGAGCATATCCATGGATTTAAAGCCCAGTGACTGAATGGAAACACCTACTGAGAGACTGCAGAGGAAAAATAAGGGCCCACGACCTAGCTCTGGGTAAGTGACATTGAGGAGGAGCCAGCAAAGAGACCCAGAAGAATGAGAAAACACCTTATTCAGTAATTTCTCAACATTTTGAATATGCGAGTAGTGAAACAGTAGCCTGTTCTTCAACCATTTCTTATCTCAGCACTAGTGAGAACTTAAAACAGAAAGACTTAAGAAGATATTTGTAATTCATAGAACATATTTGAAAATATTTTCCAAGTTTGGAGAAATTTCTCTTAATACTGATACTTGTGAATTGGATGCATATGTATTACTTAACCATGACAGGCCATTCTCATATATGAAGGTTTGTGGGCAGAGGCTGGCTTCCCTGGTGGACCAGTGGTAAAGAATCCACCCGCAATGCAGAGACACAGGAGACGCCCGTTCTAGCCCTGTCCCTGGGTGGGGAAGATTCCCCTGGAGGAGGGCATGGCAACCCACTCGACTATTCTTTCCAGGAAAATCCCATGGACAGAGGAGCCTGGCGGGTTTCAGTCCATGGGGCCACAAAAGAGTCCAACACAACTGACGCGACTGAGCAGCAGCAGTAGCAGGCAGATGTTGTGAGCACAGATTTCAGACCTTCACTTTTTAGCTTTGGATTTGAGCAGCTTACTTCTCAGAGCCCCAGTGTATTCATCTGTGAAATGGAGATCATAGTAATAGAACTTATCTCACAGAACTAATCTAAGGGTTAAATTATTTGGTAGGTGTGAACACAGAACAATGCCTAGAACAAAATAGCACTGAAATAAATATCAGCTATGAGCATCACATGTTATCTTCAAGGAGCCATATTCTTGAGCCATCTACAGTATATCCAAATTAATGTAAAAAAATGAGCAATAGTTTTCCAAATTCAAACAAAATATGTGTTTTGCAATTCTGACACTTATCATAATAATTATAATACACCATATATATACATGTGCATGAGTGTGTGTTAAATCACTTTAGTAATGTCTGACTCTGTGCGACCATATACATACATATGGTATGTATGTGTGTGTATATATATATATGTAACTGCTACTTCTAAGTCACTTCAGTCATGTCTGACTCTGTGCGATCCCAGAGACGGCAGCCCACCAGGCTCCCCCATCCCTGGGATTCTCCAGGCAAGAACACTGGAGTGGGTTGCCATTTCCTTCTTCAATGCATGAAAGTGAAAGTGACGTCGCTCACTCGTGTCCGACTGTTAGCGACCCCATGGACTGCAGCCTACCAGGGCTCCTCCACCCATGGGATTTTCCAGGCATAAACATATATACATATATATACACATATATACCATAATACACTATGAAAGTGAAAGTTGCTCAGTAGAATCCGACTCTTTGCGAACTCATGGACTATACAGCCCATGGAATTCTCTGGGCCAGAATACTGGAGTGGGTAGTCATTCCCTTCCCCAGGGGATCTTGCCAACCCAAGGATCGAACCCATATATAACAGTAATTATGGCTTTGCAAAAGTATTTTAAAATTAGGGGGCCCCAGCTATCCAATTTAAAGAATGGAAAAGTGGAAGGACTAAAAGTTCCTATTGGCTTTCTCCAAATTTTATAAATTAAAAGATTTCTTTATTTCTCATCTCACAAGATAATCTTTCTTTTGAGTCTACAAGTGGATGGAAACCACTGTAAATGGGTTAAAATCTTCACTTAAAGTCTGTGCGTAATTAGCTTTTATGGAGCTCGAGAAATCAGGAAATAATAGTTACTTTCTTGGTTATTTTTATAGATTACAGATACCAAAGTGTCAATATAGCTGGGACTGTAAATCTATCCAAATGTCATGCTGAGAAGCTAATGAAAGCTATTTACGAATATTCTTACTTGAGTCTGAGATAATTTATTTTGTCTATCATTCATTTGTAAGGAGTGTTTTAAGAAAACACATAGTGATTTCAGTACATTTAGTTTAAAATTGATGAGTTTCAAGCTATTTATTTGAAATTGCACATTCAAGGAATACTTTTTTTTTGAGATCTTAAGTTTGAATGTAAGTATTTGATTGAAGACATATACAAAGTGCAATTTAATGTGCAAACATCATGAAAGGAGAACACTGTAAAATACTACTACTTCTTGTCCCTTTTCCAAACAGGTAAATAGTTCTGGGGAATCTAACAATGCTCCTTGGTTATGCTCAGACCTTCGGGCACTCAGTCATCCAGCCTTCTGAAGACCTTGCTCTTTAACTAACTAGATAGCAAAAGTGTTTCCCTCCTTCTTATTAGCAATGGGATTTTTACCTAGAGATTTCAGAACAAAAGGTAAGAAAGACAGTTAATTATAGCCCAGGCCTCACATGCAGAGTTAATGAATTTTAATGCACATCAATTAATAACTAATTGGGTTTTTGCCTGACTATAGATAGAGGTATTGGGTGATAAGAAGAAAAGAGGCCCCATTTTAATTGAAATACAACAGTCATTCTGCTATGGCTTTGTGTCCCTGGTTCTCCTTGTTTTTAAGTCAAAATCAGAAATAAAAAATCTGTAGCTTCTAAAGAAGTGCGCGCACCTTTTCACATGAGGCAAATACAAAATTCTTTGTAACTCTGTATGGAACAACACTATCTCAAAGCGTGTTTACATCCTGCATAGGCAAGATGGATATTGTACTTTAATTTCTAAAATAAATAAAGGGGAAGAAAGAAAATAAATGAAGAAAAAGGGAGAGAGAGGAGGTAGAAGATCTCAGAATGTTTAAAATCTTGGTTTCATTTCATAGCTAGTGAAAACAGATACAAAACTTATGAATCTTAACTCCCACTTTCTCCTCACCACAACATAAAACACCATCCAACTTCAGTATGCCCTCAAATAAGAACAATCAAGCTAGACTAATGACAGGCATATACATAGCCAAGTGTAAAAAAGTATTTATTTTAATATCTAAACTATTCTATAGAATATGTCCAGCTTTTAACAAAAACATACAAAGCATATAAAAATGCAAAAAAGTTTTAAAAGACAACATAATCATCAAAACCAGAGTTAAATCTGACATTAATGTTGGAAATATCAGACAAAGAATTTAAAATAACTATACTATGTTAATGGCTCTTAATGAAAAGGTATACCACATGTAAGATCAGATAGATATCTTCATGAGGGAAAGAGAAACTGCAATCAAACTAAAAAGAATGGAACTAAAACTAAAATCAAACAGAAATGCTAGAAATATAAAATAAAAACAGAGATGAACACTGCCTTCAGTGGAGTCATCAGTACACTTTACACAGTCAAGGAAAAGATCAGTGAACTCAGGTAAGCCAATAAAAATTACTCAATCTGAAATATAAAGAGAAAAAAGTGAAAGCAGAGGGAGCATCTATGAGTTGTGGGACAATACCAGTCTAACATCCATAGACTCCTAGAAGGAGCAGAGAGCAGAGCAAACGGGGCCAAAGTATGACTTGAAAAAAATAATGGCTGAGAATTTTCCAAAGTTAGTGGCAAGACACTAAACTACAGATTTAAGAAGCTCAGAAAAGTATTTAGTTTAGGAGGGATAAGGGAACACCTGTGTATCATATCTGACTCTTTGTGACCCCACAGACGGTAGCTTACCAGGTTCCATCTGTCCATGGGATTTTCCAGGCAAGGGTACTGGAGTGGGGTGCCATTGCCTTCTCCAGAGGATCTTCCCCACCCAGGGATCGAACCAGGGTCTACACGCATTGTAGGCAGACACTTTACTGTCTGAGCAATTAGGGAAGCCAATGTATCATATTTAGATTGCTAAAACCCGGAGACAAAAGGAAAATCTTGCAGAGAAAAAAAGACATATTACCTGTAGAGAAACAATGATAAGAATTACAGTAGACTTCTCATCAGAAATCATGTGGGAAAATATACAATAGTGATACCTTTCAAGTATTAGAAGAAAGACTACCAATTTAGAACTCCATACCTAGTAAAGTATAATCCAAAAATTAAAGAAAAATAAATTATTTTCTCAAACAAGCAAAAAACTAGTGAAGTTTTTAAAATTAGTGAGTATATTACTATCTTGAAAAGAAATACTCAGAGTTATTCAGAGGATTAAGAAATTTAGATTTACACAAAATATGAAGAGCATTAGAAAAGGAATAAATTAAGGAAATTAAATTTATGTTTTTCTTAACTTTTACTGCTCTAGAGATGACTGTTTGGAGCGAAAGATAATAGTATATTTTCTGTTAATAGCACACGTAAAAGTTAAAATATATGACAGCACAACAAAGGATGACAGGAAGCAATTGGGAACACACTGTTAGAAAGAACTTACAATGTGTGCTGTTCTCAGTCGCTCAGTAGTATCTGGCTCTTTGTGGCCTTTTGGACTGTAGCCCTTTAGGATCCTCTGTCCATGGGATTTTTCAGGCAAGAATAATGGAGTGGATGGTCATTTCCTCCTCCAGGAAGTCTTCTGGACTCAGGGATTGAACCTGCATCTCCTGAGTCTCTTGTACTGCAAGCAGATTCTTTATACCACTGAGCTATCAGGGAAGCCCTACTAAGTGTGAGGGGAGTGTAATATTGTTAATATTTGAACATAAACTCAGTCTTCATCAAGATAAGCAATGAAACAAACTTTCCCGTATGTAAAAGAAAATAATTCACACAAAAATGTTCTAAGATCATAACGGATTTAAACTAGTAACAGAAAGAAACCTAGAAAATGCTCTAATATTTAAAAAGTATGCAACATACTTCTGAAAAGACTGAAAACACAAACTGTTGGCAAGGGTGTGGAGCAAAGAAATCCCTTTTATATACTGATGGTGGGAGTGTAAACTGACCCAAACTTGGAGAACTGCTTGGCAGTTTCTTAAACATTTTTCACATGAACCAGCACTTCAACTCCAAGTATTTACCTAAAGGGAATCAAAACATAAGTCCATGAAAAACCTGTAAAAATATTTTTACTGCAGCTTCATTAATAATAATTCCAAACCAGCATGTGTGTTCAGTGCTCGGTCACGACTGACTCTTTGTGATCACATGGACTGTAGCCCACCAGGTTCCCCGGTTCCAAACTGGAAACAATCTAAATATGTACCAAAAGGAAGATAGATAAATAACTGCATATTATACAAAGCAATACCAGTAGGTAATAAAAAAAGAGAGAAAATTACCTACGGTTCCATGCAACTAGAGAGATAAATCTCTCAAAAAAAAAAAAAAAAGCATAAGGTGGCTCAGTGGTAAAGAATCTGCCTGCAATGCAGGAGATATACAGGTTCGATCCCTGGGTCAGGAAGATCCCCTGGAGAAGGAGGTAGCAACCCACTCCAGTATTTTTGCCTGGGAAATCCCATGGACAGAGGAGCCTGGCAGGCCACAGTCCATGGGGTTGCAAAAGAGTCAGACACGACTTAGCAACGAAAACAAGTAAACACACACTGGGTAGTTCAATTTGTTTGAAGTTCAAGAACATATTAAAGTCTTTAGTGACAGAAACAGAGGAGTGTTTGCCTGTGAGTGATAGAGACTGATGGAGTGGATGATGAGGCAACTTTCTGGGTTAGAGGAGTGTTCTTTGATTGGGGTGTCAGTTATATAGTTGTGTGAATTTGTCAGACTCCCTAAAGTACACAATTACTGGCTGTGAATCTAACTCTGCATAAACTTTACCTGAAATAATAAAAGAAGGATTAAAATTTCTTTAGGAGATAATATTACAGTATTAGCAAATAGACAATAAATTCTTAATAATATGTACAAAAACACCTTAAAAGAAACTAAAGTTCATCAACACATTGTTTTGCCCTCAAATAAATTAAATTTCAAAGGCAATATAATTTAAAGTTTCTTAATACTAAAATTAGTTTAAAATCTTTATGGAGACCTGGCAAAATCTTAGATTTTAGAATGCTTAAGCAATGGACAAAAATATAATTTAGCATCTTGTACCTGCCTCTTGAGAAATCTGTATGCAGGTCAGGAAGCAACAGTTAGAACTCGACATGGAACAACAGACTGGTTCCAAATAGGAAAAGGAGTACTCAAGCCTGTATATTGTCACCCTCCTTACTTAACTTATATGCGGAGTACATCATGAGAAACACTGGACAGGAAGAAACACAAGCTGGAATCAAGATTGCCAGAAGAAATATCGATAACCTCAGATATGCAGATGACACCACCCTTATGGCAGAAAGTGAAGAGGAACTACAAAGCCTCTTGATGAAAGTGAAAGAGAAGAGTGAAAAAGTTGACTTAAAGCTCAACATTCAGAAAACAAAGATCATGGCATCTGGTCCCATCACTTCGTGGGAAATAGATGGGGAAACAGCAGAAACAGTGTCAGACTTTATTTTTCTGGGCTCCAAAATCACTGCAGATGGTGATTGCAGCAGTGAAATTAAAAGACACTTACTCCTTGGAAGAAAAGTTATGACCAACCCAGACAGTATATTCAAAAGCAGAGACATTACTTTGCCGACAGGTGCGTCTAGTCAAGGCTATGGTTTTTCCTGTGGTCATGTATGGATGTGAGAGTTGGACTGTGAAGAAGGCTGAGCACCGAAGAATTGATGCTTTTGAACTGTGGTGTTGGAGAAGACTCCTGAGAGTCCCTTGGACTGCAGGGAGATCCAACCAGTCCATTCTGAAGGAGATCAGCCCTGAGATTTCTTTGGAAGGAATGATGCTAAAGGTGAAACTCCAGAACTTTGGCCACCTCATGCGAAGAGCTGACTCATTGGAAAAGACCTTGATGCTGAGAGGGATTGGGGGCAGGAGGATAAGGGGATGACAGAGGATGAGATGGCTGGATGGCATCACTGACTCGATGGACGTGAGTCTGAGTGAACTCCGGGAGTTGGTGATGGACAGGGAGGCCTGGCGTGGTGCAAAGAGGTCGCAAATGGGGTCAGAAAGAGTCGGACATGACTGAGTGACTGAACTGAACTGATATTTCAATGATCCATCTTCTTCATTTGATGTTATAATTACCATAATTAATCAAGATTTACTTAAGTATAAATAAAAAATACCCCAAATTACAGTTTACACAAACTTACTTTTTGATTTCTATCAATTTTTAAAGAGTACTTCTGGAGGAAGGTATATCTTCAGAATCTACTAAAAATTGAAAGTTTATTTATGACTGCCAACCTTTATTCTTATAGCAGATTTTTGTCCCTTTATAGCCTTGTTTTTTAATAGGGCACTGTGTGATGGATACTATCATTTTAGAATTCTTTTTTTTTTTTTTTACTTTTGGTTATTCATTTGATCACAAGAAATTGGTTAACTTTCTTTTTGTAATACTTGATGGGGCACTGCTTCATGTATTAAAAATGGATGACTTCCCAAAGTGCAGTATGTCGTTACTTCTTGGCTAGTTTCCCACGTGGAAAAATAAGTGTTCATAATTATCTGAAGAAGAGTGTTTGCATATTACTGCTTAAGCATATAATTATCTCACATTTTGGGAAGCATTTTATGTGTAGGCCTACAGCGTACTGTATGTTTTCTTTAAAAGGCAAAGTAGCTAAAAATGAATGTGTGGAAAATGTGACAGTCATACCATGCTAGCTGTATTTGTTACTATGCCACTATATGATTTAAAAGCCACTAATGCAAAAGGAAAGTGCATGGTACTTGCTGTGTGTTTCTAATTGGCACAATTTGCTAATACAGTCCTTGACGCCAGAATTCTGTTGTTCACATATCTGATTTAATATAATTAAATGGCAGGCACTTTTTCCTTGCAATTTTGGAACACCAGAACAAACAGAAAGAAAGGCTATGCCCATGAATACTAATTAATAGCAGTTCTTGCTAAATATAAATTGCCTTCCTCAAAGGCAACTATGATAAATATACTATTAAAAATGAATCCATGGAAAAGCCATTTTCTAGAATAGAATTGCATCAAGATTTTCTCTGATTCTGTCCTTCAGCCCCCAAGTGCACAGCAGCTTGAGCTTTGGAACTCTGATTAAACAACACCTTTTCTCATCCCTCACCTAATTCACAAGAATCAATATCCATGCTGACTTTTAATGATTGGGAAGCTGCTCAAAAGAGCAGGTGACACCTGAGTTCTGAACTGAGACACACCCACCCCTCTCCATATATAGTCCTGTCTTTCTCCCCTTTCCTTTCTCGCCACTCAATTGTCTGACCCCAAACCCTTGATGACAAGGATTTTTCTTGATGAGGAAGACTCCTCAGTGCAACCCTAAATTCACTCATTCATTCATTCATTCATCCACCAAGGACTAATTGAGCATCTACTAGGTATCAGAGACCATGTTAATAATAGGAATGAAGTATTAACCAAGATATTCTATACCTTCAAGAAGTTTATACCTTAGTGTGTGCTAAGTCGCTTCAGCTGTGTTTGACATTTTGCAGCCCTGTGAATGGCAGCCCACAAGACTCCTCTGTCCATGGGATTCTCCAGACAAGAATACTGGAGTGAGTTGCCACTGCCCTCCTGTAGGGGATCTTCCCAACATAGGAATCCAGTGGCAGGTTCTCTACCACTAGTGCCACCTGGGAGGCCCTTATAGTTTAGTGAGAGAAAGTAGATCAATTATTGCAATATAGAATGAGAAGTACCACACTGGGGTGCTATGAGAAAGCTTTGCTATAAAAGAAGAGCATTTCAGGCAGAAAACTAACTACAAATGACTAAGCTGCTGCTTGCCCCACTCTACAACACTGTTTTGTAATATTATACATTTGTAAATGGATGTGAAAAGTTAAGTCATGGGAAACAGTAACGTTTCCTCCTCCTGAAACATCTAGGAAATTTCTACTTAAATACTGCTGAAAGTCCATCTTTTACCTGTGTCTTGAAAATTGGCTTCTTCCTCAAGAATTGCTTACCATATTATTTGCATAGTGATACTCTTCCTTGTCAGAAGATTTGGTATGTTTTCTTTTGTCATACAATGAGAAATATACTCTTATTTGACTTGGCAATCTGCAAGCCCAGAGCTATATTTAAAGCTAAATTGTTGGACCTTGTCATATGCTCCCGTTACAAGCTTTTTTTCATCAACCACGTTTTGTTGAAGAATATGTTTCTTGACCTCTCTAACTTTATTTCCAACCATTCTGCTATGCTCTGTCATCTCAGATCATTTTTTTTACAAGTATGTATATATTATTTCCATAGTAAATTCCTGCCAGATATTATCACTTGGGCCTTGATACAATGCTACCGAAAATTTGTTGTTGCTCAGTCCCTCATTCCTTTCCAACTCTTTTCAACCCCATGGACTGCAGCATGCCAGGCTTCCCAGTACTTCACCATATCCTGGAGCTTGCTCAAACTCATGTCCATCGAGCTGGTGATGCCATCCTACCATCTCATCCTCTGTTGTCCCCTTCTCCTCCTGCCTTCAATCTTTCCCAGCACAGGGTCTTTTCTAATGAAAAGAAAAAAAAGAGAGAGAGAGAGACTGAGAATTAGATTACTTAATACACTTGAAATAAAATGCACATTCTCCTGATTATTCATTCCTAGTTTTCAAAAGTCACAAAGATAGTTTGTGAGCAACAATATGGCATTCATAAAACATATAAAGTCATTATTCTTTGCTTATCAAAAAGACAGCAATAGTTTACACTGATAGTCTTTATTAAAAATCAGTATTACTGCATTCAGGATGAAGCTTGCATTAGGAAAGTTTTAAAAAAATACAGTTTGCTAAAAAGCACTCTATATTTCTACAACAAAATTTGTTTCCATCCACATAGTTATAGTATTAATCCATGCCATGAGTGAGTTGTCTGTAAGCATTAGGTTATATTTCATAATATATTTTCATTTTCAAAATAAAAGAAATATTCAGTATAAATTTTGAAATGTGTCCCCGGTCCTGATCATTTTTTCCCCACTTTTTATTATTCAAGATAATATTTTAGTTTGAACCCTGGAGAAGTTAGAGGAGCATCCTTAAAATGAAGACTCAGTCTGTGCCACATCTTTTTGAGAATAAACTGTTCTAGGAGATTATAATGGAACAAAACGCTCACTGGAAGACAGCAATTACAGGACAAACAGTACTTTCATCAGAGTGCTTGCTGCCACAAATAAATTGAAGGTCCAAATGGCATACACAATCCAAAATTAGAGTAAAGCTTTTTCAAAATCATAGTCTAAGATAAGGAAGAATGATGCTTATCTTGAAAGAATAAAGCTGATTTTAAAAAAATACAGCTAGAAGCACGTTAAATAAACACCATAGGACTTAGAGCCTTTTTATATTTGATTCAGTCCTCATCACACATTCACCATTAATCATTCCCCCTCCTCCTTTTTCCTTCCTTTCCTTTTTTCCCTTCATTCTTGCCTTCTTGTCTTCTTCCTCCCCTTATTCTTATATATGTTGGATTTACAGATGCATAAATAATACAAGAATAATAATTCAATAGTCAATGTCATTATGACTTCACATTTTGAACTGATTCGAGTGTGCCTGCTTTCTATTTTTCCCTCATTAGAGAAGGGTCAGACCCTTTCAGGTTTTATAAATTTCCAACCACATCCATAGCTAAGACTTAACAGGCAGATGCAAATCAATTCTACTTAATACCAGAAATAAATACAGAGACTTAAGACTAGCCAAAAAGAAGTCAGAACAGTGTTCTTTCCCACTTATTGATTTTATTCTCATTAATTTTAACAAGAAGACATTATTTGCAATGATTTGTTGTTTTATCAGACCTTCATTAGTAAGTAAGAAACATTTACCTTTATTCCACAGCATTTACCTTACTTATTTACATCTTTTCTGATTAATTTTCAAAGTTGCAGTTTGAAATAGATTTATTTTATTCGGTTATGTTGACATGTAATTTTCTTTATCCTGATATCATAAAAAAAAAAAACACTGGAAAATATGTTCAGTTGAAATAGTTGCCTATGTTCTTTCTGGAGGTTGAAGAGAAAATTTATATGCAGACTTTCCCATGTAATCTCTAAAATACATTTATCAACAATTTTACTGATCGACAGGCAAAGGTTTATAAATCCACATGCTATTAATTTTTAAGCACCAGAGGAGAGAACAGTGATCATATGAAAAAGAAAGAACTTATTAGTTTTTAATAGACCACTGGACAGCACAGATTTTGCATCCAACTATATATCCAGGGTTTCTCACCATGCTCTTCCAAACTGCTGCTCAATAAATAATAAAAGATTAAAACCTTAAACCTGGAAAACTTAGAAAAAAATATTAGAAAATTTTATTTGAGATTATAAAAATCCTCAGATGATTTACTTGAAGAGACACCTTCATTGCCTCCATGTGCAAGGACTAATGATGGCCCGGGGCCTGGGATTGGCGACGAGCTGTGCTTGGGAAACAGTCAGAGGTAGGTGATAAAGCAGACCCTCCACATGCAGCTCTCACTGTCACCCACATATCTTTTTACCATTTGTTACAAGTGATGGTCCATATACATATTTATATACTTGGACCGTTACGACCCTGATTTTCTCTTTTAGAACAAGTCTTTTTGTTCTAAGCAACCCAGTTTCTAGGCAGGGTGACTGCAATGAGTTTTGTGTCTTGAGCTTAAACAAAATAAAAGATTCTAATTAAAGGACCTGCTCTGAGGCTACTGACGTCTTCAGCGACAAGATTTCACAATCACTTTAGCTCTGTCTGTACCCACTCTCGCGCTCTATGCAGGCTCTTTTAATTAGGATGTCATGTCTTTAGGAACCTGATGCTCATTTCTTCCCTCTCCTTCTAAAGGTAATGTATCTTTGATAGTTGCTCAGATACCTACTGGAATAAGATTGGATGTGTCTTTTCTGCTGAATAAGATCTGAAGGTATATTTGCCCTAGTCGCAACCAGGAGAAGAAGATGAGGGCTGAGTTTCCATCTGGTCACTTTTATCCACTGAAATAGCAAAAGAGTAAATATGCTAAAAAAAAATTATCGTCTGGAAAAATCTACAAAACCAGTGGGCTGTACATAGTCTTTATGAAGCCAGGTTGTTCACTAAATATTTCATAAATTTACCTTTGATCTTACAAACAAGTATAAGGAAATGAGAAGCACAAGGCAGAGAGATGGAAAACCTCTGTCTCTCTCCCAGGACTTGGCACACTTAGTAACTCACCACTGGACTGCACAATGTCATGTTATTTCTAAATGCCTTGAATTGTTTGAAACTAGTCTTGAAATACAGTGTCCCCACAGAGTTAAGACTTGTTTCCAGGACCCATCTCGCAGTGGGGTAGGGTATACGTTCTAGTTTAGACTCAGACTTCTCTGCCTTCAGGAATCGCTCTTTAGCTGTGACTAGCCCTGTAACCTTAATCTCTCTAAGCCTCAGCTTCCTCCTTTACAAACAGGGTAGTCATAAGATTTAGCTCATAAACTGTGATAAAAGTAAAACATAAAGTCCTTGACATAAAGCCTGGCATACAGTGAGCATGGAATAATTTCTCTAAGATTATTACTGGCTATTGATCTTATAAAGTTTATTTTCTACTCACCAATAATGTTAATTACATATCCATTATGTCAAAGATACCAAAGAATGTAAGACAGCGGTGAAGAAAAGCTAAAGTAAATATGGTTTTAGGATCTTCCTAAAGATAGCAACAGTAGAAAACCAGAAAAAAGAAGATATTTTTTCCATCAACTACTAATGAGAAGAAAAGATAAAATGAGGGAAGGGAGAGAAGTGAGAATTAGGGAGGGAAGAAATCAGCATTTATCAACAGGAATTATTTTCAAAATAATATTTTTCTTAGGTAGAGGCAGCTTGTACATCTTTCACTTCAATATTTTGAGATGAATGATTGGGTTAGAAGATAAGTGTCACGTAAAAGTGCTTATTCTTTTTAACAACAAGGTCATTGACACATTCAGACTTTTAAGATGATAAGTGGTTTATTGCTTATGGGGAAATTCATAAAAGTATTTTGACAAAAAATATGGAATAAAATTAAATTCTAATTTTTTGTGCCATTGAAACCGTCTCTGTGCCTTGTTCACCACTCAGTTTTCCCATCCATCTGTGGTTGTTCAGCTGCTCAGCCATGACTCTGCCACCCCATGGACTGTAGCACCAGGCCTCCCTGTCCGTCACCACCTCCTGGAGCCTGCTCAAACTCGTGTCCATTGAGTCAGTGATGCCATCCAGCCATCCCATCCTCTTTCATCCCCTTCTCCTCCTGCCTTCAATCTTTCCCAGCATCAGGGATCTGGGAGCTTCCTGACCCAGGGATCAAAGCTGGGTCTCTTATGTCTCCTGCACTGACAGGCGAGTTCTTTATCACTAGTGCCACCTGGGAAGCCTTCTAACTGCATAGTTCTTTACTATTTGCTTTCTTCTGACTTCACGATCATCTGCAATATCATTTATCACTGCTGTAGCATTTTTCCTCTTGGTGATAGTATAAAGTTAATCTAGTATATAACACAAATCTCTCTGGGTTTGCGGCTTCTCTGATAATTGTTGGATGTTTTTAAAAGATAAGTTGAGTTACTTCATATTGAGTATTTATATATCTTAAGATAATGATTAACCTCTTCAGAACACAATTATTCTCGAATTTTAATCCTAATAATTGTAGCCCATTCCAGAATCTTTTAAAACCAATCAGTAGAAGCCTTCTGCGTCTTCAGTCTATAAAACAATATTGAACATTTGTGTCTTTTACTTGTACAAATGCAGATACCTTAGAAGACATAAGCCTTTTACCTTGGTATATGTTTTTTAAAAAATCAATATCTAGCTGATATTAGTCACTCAAATCAACTGGGGATTTTAATTGGAAGGTCTTGAAATTTTGGAGGAGAAAGAATTTTAGGGAAGAACAAATTTTATAGAGTACTAAATTCTCTAGTTATGGTTTAAGAGGAGAAACTAAACAAAAATTGTGAGGAGTAGAAGTGAGAACTTAATTTTTGACAGGTTCTAAAGGTGTCTTAGTGAATAACAAACGTTGTGTGTGTGTGTGCGTGTGTGTGTGTGTTGGTCCAACTAGTGTCCAACTCTTTGTGACCCATGGCCTGGAGCCCACTAGGCTCCTCTGTCCATGAAATATTCCAGGAGAGAATACTGGGTGAGTTGCCATTTCCTTCTCCAGGGGCTCTTCCCAACCCAGGGACTGAACCCACACCTCTTGCATTTCCCACACTGGCAAGTGGATTCTTTACACTGTGCCACCTGAGAAGCCCTGGCAGACATTGCTGTATAGTAACATTCCATGCAGATTGTGACGTGCCTATTTATTTCCTTTATACAGCTTACAATTGATTTATTGCTTATTCATGAGTAAAAGCTCTTTGTGGTCTAGGGATAATCCATTATCATACGTGTTGGAGATGTTTTCAATCATATTATTCATCTTTTGATTCTATTGCTAATATATTCTCTTTAAACACATTGAAAATATTCACTGTAATAGAACCTCAGTTTTTTTCAATATATCTGTGTTATCTTGGATAAAATGTTCTTACCTGCTTCATATCTATGTATAGATGTAAATAGTGAAGTCGCACAGTCGTGTCCGACTCTTTGCAACCTCGTGGACTGTAGCCTACCAGGCTCCTCTGTCCATGAGATTTTTCCAGGCAATAGCCCTGGAGTGGATTGCCATTTCCTTCTCCAGGGGATCTTCCCAACCCAGGGATCAAACCCAGGTCTCTCGCATTGTAGACAGACGCTTTACCATCTGCGCCACCAGTGAAGTCTCTAGATGTAAATAGATATACATATAGATAGATAAATAGCCTGACAGACATAGATAGATAGGTAAGGAGAGAGAGGCAGAGAATCCTAAAGAAAAGCAAGACTTCCCTGGCAGTCCAGTGGTTAAGACTCTGTGCTTCCAAAACAGGGTTCAATCCTTGGTCAGGAAACTAAGATCTCACATGCCACATGGTGTGGCCAAAAAAAAAAAAAAAAGGAAAAGGGGAAAACATAGAGATCTAGAGTTATGAGTGGAGTAGGAGCAGTGACAGGGTTAGGAGGAGATACAGGTAAAGAGCTAAGCAGAGGTATTCCGTCCTTAGGAAATTTACTCTTCATGTAATTTTAGTAGGCTTTTACAGCCAAAAATCCTTCATTTACCCACTTATTCTTATGCCCCTGTCTTATCGTTTTTGTTTTTTTTTTTTGCAGCTTTATAATGTTTTATTAACTAATAGGGGAAGTTCTTCCCTCATATTCTTCTTTTTCAAAATATCTTGTCAATTCTTACACTCTTATATTTCCATATATTTTCAAAAATTATTTGATCAGTTAAAACAAGCTACCTTGGAGTTCTGAATGCAATTTTTAAAAATGTGTATATAGATTGTGGAAAGATGGCGGAGGAATAGGACGGGAAGATCACGTTCTCCCTCACAAATTCCTCAAAAGAACATTTCAACGCCGAGCAAATTCCACAAAACAACTTCTGTAGGCTAGCAGAGGACATCAGGCAACCAGAAAAGCAGACCATTGTCTTCAAAAACAGGTAGGAAAAAATATAAAAGACGAAAAAGGAGACAAAGGAGGTGGGGAGGGAGCTCCGTCCCGGGAAGGGAAGCCCGTCCCGGGAAGGGAATTTTAAGAAGAGAGGTTTCCAAACACCAGGAAACACTCTCCCTGCCGAGTCTGTGGCGAGCCTTGGAAACACAGAGGGCAACATAACAGGAAGGAAAAATAGATAAATAATTAAAACCAAGAGATTACAAGCCCACCAGTAACTCCCCCAGCGGAAAAGCAGCACAGACGCCTGCATCCGCCATTGGGAAGTGGGGGCAGGGCAGGGACGCGCGGGAGGCGCAGGCTGCAGAGCTTTGCAAGAATCGGGCAGGACCGCCCCACGCGCAACCAGAACGATCTAACTTGGGCTAGCAAACCAGACTGTGGGATAGCTACCACGCGAAAAGCTCGAACATAAGACACCGCCAGGACCGAGCACAGAACAAAGGATGGAGCGGAAAAAGCCGGCTGCAGACCACTCCCCGCCGGGGACAGGCAGCCAGAGCCGTAAGGACTGGAAAGGGGCAATTGCAGACCCGGAGAGACTTTACTTACCTAACTGCAAGCAGGCTCCTTTGCTAAGACTTCTGGGGGTGCTGGACAGTCACAGTCTGCCTCACGGGGTGCGACAGCGGTCCACCCAGAGAGCTGAGCGGCAGCGGCGGAAAAGGTGACAAGCCGCGGCAATTGCGCTCGCCAAACTCCTGAGCTACTCGGACCTGGGAAGGGCACAAAGCGCAGTCCCAGCCGCATTTGTGCCTCTGAGGGCTGCCTGAGGGCCGAACCTGAGCGGCTTGGACCGGGGAAGTGCACGCAGCCTAGGGCCGGCCCCAGACGGTTCCCGGCTGAGCATCGTAGAGCCGGAGCGGTTTGTGCGCCGCGAGAAAGGACAGGTCAAGCGGGGCAGAGATACTGTGTGCACACGACAGTGCTATTTGTTTGCAGCATCCCCCCTCCCCACAGCGCGACTGAACTAGTGAGCCTAAAAACCAGCAAACAGAAGAAGTTAAACAGAGGGAACCACCTTGGAAGTGAGCCCACATGGCCCATAACATCAGAGAAGAGCCAGATATATTTTTAATTTTTTAATATTTTTAAAATCATTCTTTTTTTTTTTGCTTTTTGCTTTTTTTCATTTTTTTCCGAGCTTTTTTTTAATTGTTAAGTCTTCTATTTCTCCTCTAATTTTTATTTCTATAACCTAGTATTACTATTTTTTTAAAAAAAAGACTTTTTTTTTTTAAGGCAAACACCATATATACTCTTTGGATGGTTGTTGGTGTTTTGTTTTGTTTTTTTGTTTGTTTGTTTGTTTGTTTTTTAATAATTCTTTTTTTTTTCTTTCTTCCTTTTTCCTTCTGCTTATCTATAATATTGTATCTTTGAAAATCCAACCTCTACTCCAGATTTTTAATCTTTGCTCTTAGGTTTTTGTTGTCAATTTTGTACATTTAAAAACCCAAACTTCACTACCCAAGTTTACCTGAGAGCGAGATTACTGGCTTGACCACTCTCTCCTCCTCTGGCCTCTCCTTTTTCTCCACCAGGTGGCCTCTGTCTCTTTTCTCCCCCATCTCTTCTCTATCCAACTCTGTGAATCTCTGTGTGTTCCAGACAGTAGAGAACACCTAAGGAACTGGTTACTGGCAGGATTTGTCTCTCTCCTACTCATTCCTCTCTCTTATCCTCCTGGTCACCTCTGTCTACTTCCCCCCTCTCCTCTTCCCCGTATAACTCTGTAAATACCTCTGAGCGGTCCAGACTATAGAGCGCACATAAGGAAGTGACTACTGGCTAGCTTGCTCTCTCCTCTCTTGATCTCACCGCATCTCATTCCAGTTACCTCTAACTACCCCCTCCATCTTCTCTTCTCCTTGTAACTCAGTGAACCTCTCTGAGTGTCCCTCAATGTGGAGAAACTTTTCATCTTTAACCTAGATGATTTATCATCGGTGCTGTATAGATGGAGAAGTCTAGAGGCTACTGTAAAAATAAAACTGAAAACCAGAAGCAGGAAGCTTAAACCCAAAGCCTGAAAACATTAGAGAACTCTTGAATTCAGGGAACATTAAGCAATAGGAGCTCATCAAATGCCTTCATACCTACACCGAAACCAAGCTCCACCCAAGGGCCAACAAGTTCCAAAACAAGACATACCACCCAAATTCTCCAGCAACACAGGAATACTCCCCTGAGCCTCAATATACAGGCAGCTCAAAATTATCCCAAAACCTTTGATGTCTCATAACCCATTACGGGTCACTCCACTGCACTCCAGAGAGAAGAAACCCAGCTCCACCCACCAAAACTCCAACACAAGCCTCCCTAACCAGGAAACCTTGACAAGCCACTGATAGAACCCCACCCAAAGTGAGGAAGCTCCATAATAAAGAGAACTCCACAAATTATCAGAATATAAAAAGGCCACCCCAAACGCAGCAATATAACCAAGATGAAGAGACAGAGGAATACTCAGCAGGTAAAGGAACAGGAGAGTTGCTCACCAAACCAAACAAAAGAGGAAGAAGTAGGGAATCTACCGGAGAAGGAATTCCGAATATTGATAGTGAAAATGATCCAAAATCTTGAAATCAAAATGGAAACACAGATAAATAGCCTAGAGACAAGGATTGAGAAGATGCAAGAAAGGTTTAACAAGGACCTAGAAGAAATAAAAAAGAGTCAAAATATAATGAATAACACAATAAATGAGATCAGAAACACTCTGGAGGCAACAAATAGTAGAATAACGGAGGCAGAAGATAGGATTAGTGAAATAGAAGATAGAATGGTAGAAATAAATGAATCAGAGAGGAAACAAGAAAAACGAATTAAAAGAAACGAGGACAATCTCAGAGACCTCCAGGACAATATGAAATGCTCCAACATTCGAATTATAGGAGTCCCAGAAGAAGAAGACAGACAGAAAGATCATGAGAAAATCCTTGAGGAGATAATAGTTGAAAACTTCCCTAAAATGGGGAAGGAAATAATCACCCGAGTCCAAGAAACACAGAGAGTCCCAAATAGGATAAACCCAAGGCGAAACACCCCAAGACACATATTAATCAAATTAACAAAGATCAAACACAAAGAACAAATATTAAAAGCAGCAAGGGAAAAACAACAAATAACACACAAGGGGATTCCCATAAGGATAACAGCTGATCTGTCAATAGAAACTCTTCAGGCCAGGAGGGAATGGCAAGACATACTTAAAGTGATGAAAGACAATAACCTACAACCCAGATTACTGTACCCAGCAAGGATCTCATTCAAATACGAAGGAGAAATCAAAAGCTTTACAGACAAGCAAAAGCTGAGAGAATTCAGCACCACCAAACCAGCTCTCCAACAAATTCTAAAGGATATCCTCTAGACAGGAAACACGAAAAGGGTGTATAAACCCGAACCCAAAACAATAAAGTAAATGGCAACGGGATCATACTTATCAATAATTACCTTAAACGTAAATGGGTTGAACGCCCCAACCAAAAGACAAAGACTGGCAGAATGGATACAAAAACAAGACCCCTCTATATGCTGCTTACAAGAGACCCACCTCAAAACAAGGGACACATACAGACTGAAAGTGAAGGGCTGGAAAAAGATATACCACGCGAATAGAGACCAAAAGAAAGCAGGAGTGGCAATACTCATATCCAATAAAATAGACTTTAAAACAAAGGCTGTGAAAAGAGACAAAGAAGGCCACTACATAATGATCAAAGGAACAATCCAAGAAGAAGATATAACAATTATAAATATATATGCACCCAATATAGGAGCACCACAATATGTAAGACAAATGCTAACAAGTATGAAAGGGGAAATCAACAATAACACAATAATAGTGGGAGACTTTAATACCCCACTCACACCTATGGACAGATCAACTAAACAGAAAATTAACAAAGAAACGCAAACTTTAAATGATACATTAGATCAGTTAGACCTAATTGATATCTATAGGACATTTCACCCCAAAACAAAGAATTTCACCTTTTTTTCAAGTGCTCATGGAACCTTCTCCAGGATAGATCACATCCTGGGCCATAAATCTAAACTTGATAAATTCAAAAAAATAGAAATCATTCCAAGCATCTTTTCTGACCATAATGCATTAAGATTAGATCTCAATTACAGGAGAAAAACTATTAAAAATTCCAACATATGGAGGTTGAACAACACACTTCTGAATAACCAACAAATCACAGAAGAAATCAAAAAAGAAATCAAAATATGCATAGAAACTAATGAAAATGAAAACACAACAACCCAAAACCTGTGGGACACTATAAAAGCAGTGCTAAGAGGAAAGTTCATAGCAATACAGGCATACCTCAAGAAACAAGAAAAAAGTCAAATAAATAACCTAACTCTACAACTAAAGCAACTAGAAAAGGAAGAGTTGGAGAACCCCAGAGTTAGTAGAAGGAAAGAAATCTTAAAAATTAGGGCAGAAATAAATGCAAAAGAAACAAAAGAGACCATAGCAAAAATCAACAAAGCCAAAAGCTGGTTCTTTGAAAGGATAAATAAAATTGGCAAACCATTAGCCAGACTCATCAAGAAGCAAAGAGAGAAAAATCAAATCAATAAAATTAGAAATGAAAATGGAGAGATTACAACAGACAACACAGAAATACAAAGGATCATAAGAGACTACTATCAGCAGTTGTATGCCAATAAAATGGACAACATGGAAGAAATGGACAAATTCTTAGAAAAGTACAATTTTCCAAAACTGAACCAGGAAGAAATAGAAAATCTTAACAGACCCATCACAAGCACGGAAATTGATACTGTAATCAGAAATCTTCCAGCAAACAAAAGCCCAGGTCCAGATGGCTTCACAGCTGAATTCTACCAAAAATTTCGAGAAGAGCTAACACCTATCCTCCTCAAACTCTTCCAGAAAATTGCAGAGGAAGGTAAACTTCCAAACTCATTCTATGAGGCCACCATCACCCTAATACCAAAACCTGACAAAGATGTCACAAAAAAAGAAAACTACAGGCCAATATCTCTGATGAACATAGATGCAAAAATCCTCAACAAAATTCTAGCAATCAGAATCCAACAACACATTAAAAAGATCATACACCATGACCAAGTGGGCTTTATCCCAGGGATGCAAGGATTCTTCAATATCCGCAAATCAATCAATGTAATTCACCACATTAACAAATTGAAAAATAAAAACCATATGATTATCTCAATAGATGCAGAGAAGGCCTTTGACAAAATTCAACATCCATTTATGATAAAAACTCTCCAGAAAGCAGGAATAGAAGGAACATACCTCAACATAATAAAAGCTATCTATGATAAACCCACAGCAAACATTATCCTCAATGGTGAAAAATTGAAAGCATTTCCCCTAAAGTCAGGAACAAGACAAGGGTGTCCACTTTCACCGCTACTATTCAACATAGTTCTGGAAGTTTTGGCCATAGCAATCAGAGCAGAAAAAGAAATAAAAGGAATCCAAACTGGAAAAGAAGAAGTAAAACTCTCACTGTTTGCAGATGACATGATCCTCTACATGGAAAACCCTAAAGACTCCACCAGAAAATTACTAGAGCTCATCAATGAATATAGTAAAGTTGCAGGATATAAAATCAACACACAGAAATCCCTTGCATTCCTATACACGAATAATGAGAATGTAGAAAAAGAAATTAAGGAAACAATTCCATTCACCATTGCAACGAAAAGAATAAAATACTTAGGAATATATCTACCTAAAGAAACTAAAGACCTATATATAGAAAACTATAAAACACTGATGAAAGAAATCAAAGAGGACACTAATAGATGGAGAAATATACCATGTTCATGGATTGGAAGAATCAATATAGTGAAAATGAGTATACTACCCAAAGCAATTTACAAATTCAATGCAATCCCTATCAAGCTACCAGCCACATTTTTCACAGAACTAGAACAAATAATTTCAAGATTTGTATGGAAATACAAAAAACCTCGAATAGCCAAAGCAATCTTGAGAAAGAAGAATGGAACTGGAGGAATCAACTTGCCTGACTTCAGGCTCTACTACAAAGCCACAGTCATCAAGACAGTATGGTACTGGCACAAAGACAGACATATAGATCAATGGAACAAAATAGAAAGCCCAGAGATAAATCCACACACATATGGACACCTTATCTTTGACAAAGGAGGCAAGAATATACAATGGAGTAAAGACAATCTCTTTAACAAGTGGTGCTGGGAAAACTGGTCAACCACTTGTAAAAGAATGAAACTAGATCACTTTCTAACACCGCACGCAAAAATAAACTCAAAATGGATTAAAGATCTAAATGTAAGATCAGAAACTATAAAACTCCTAGAGGAGAACATAGGCAAAACACTCTCAGACATAAATCACAGCAGGATCCTCTATGATCCACCTCCCAGAATTCTGGAAATAAAAGCAAAAATAAACAAATGGGATCTAATTAAAATTAAAAGCTTCTGCACAACAAAGGAAAATATAAGCAAGGTGAAAAGACAGCCTTCTGAATGGGAGAAAATAATAGCAAATGAAGCAACTGACAAACAACTAATCTCAAAAATATACAAGCAACTTATGCAGCTCAACTCCAGAAAAATAAACGACCCAATCAAAAAATGGGCCAAAGAACTAAATAGACATTTCTCCAAAGAAGACATACGGATGGCTAACAAACACATGAAAAGATGCTCAACATCACTCATTATTAGAGAAATGCAAATCAAAACCACAATGAGGTACCACTTCACACCAGTCAGAATGGCTGTGATCCAAAAATCTGCAAGCAATAAATGCTGGAGAGGGTGTGGAGAAAAGGGAACCCTCCTACACTGTTGGTGGGAATGCAAACTAGTACAGCCACTATGGAGAACAGTGTGGAGATTCCTTTAAAAATTGCAAATAGAACTACCTTATGACCCAGCAATCCCACTGCTGGGCATACACACCGCAGAAACCAGAATTGAAAGAGACACATGTACCCCAATGTTCATCGCAGCACTGTTTATAATAGCCAGGACATGGAAACAACCTAGATGTCCATCAGCAGATGAATGGATAAGAAAGCTGTGGTACATATACACAATGGAGTATTACTCAGCCATTAAAAAGAATACATTTGAATCAGTTCTGATGAGATGGATGAAACTGGAGCCGATTATACAGAGTGAAGTAAGCCAGAAAGAAAAACACCAATACAGTATACTAACACATATATATGGAATTTAGGAAGATGGCAATGACGACCCTGTATGCAAGACAGGGAAAAAGACACAGATGTGTATAACGGACTTTTGGACTCAGAGGGAGAGGGAGAGGGTGTGATGATTTGGGAGAATGACATTCTAACATGTATACTATCATGTGAATTGAATCGCCAGTCTATGTCTGACGCAGGATGCAGCATACTTGGGGCTGGTGCATGGGGATGACCCAGAAAGATGTTCTGGGGAGGGAGGTGGGAGGGGGGTTCATGTTTGGGAACGCATGTAAGAATTAAAGATTTTAAAATTTAAAAAATAAAAAACTAAAAAAATAAATAAATAAATAAATTTAAAAAAAAAATAAAAATGTGTATATAGGTTGGAATTGTTTTACATCTTTCTATATAATATTGTCTTTCCAACCAGAAACAGGGTATGCCTTCCTGAATTTTAAACATTCTTCATTTCAAATTCCACCTCTTATTATTTAATATTAGGCTCATTAGTTTTGTTCTCTAAATACTTCTCAGTTAAATTTGGCCTAAAAATAGCTTCTTACAGGATTATTAAAAACTTTAAGAAGAAAATATTTCATGTCATTTTAGAAGATAAATTGAATGCCTAGCACTGCAGACCTGTATCTTTCACTCTATCTTAGCTCCCTTTCAAGCAAAAGAGGGAAGTGAATAAATAGGTATAGGAAAAGCATAATTTTAGGCATTTTATAAGCCGCTTTACTTGCAATCTTTAAAATGTGCCACTATATATTTTCAGTTCTTCTTACAAAGAACCTCTAACCTCTGCAAAAAAAATGAAGCAGTGACTGGGATGCTGAAAACTATTCAGTTAGTCTTAGGCATGACTGAAATCAGTACACCATATAACTTGAAGGAATGGGGAGTACAAGCTCCTAAAAAAAAAAAAACAAATCGCCACCACAACAAAACCCTCTTCTTGGCCCTTTAATCCAATTGGCTAGCTCACGTCTTTATTCCAGGGTTTACAGTTTTCTCTTCACTCGTATTTACTGTTCTTTATATCCTTTATCTTCCCTCTTAAGGTGACTTCATGGTCTTCAGCTTCTCCTTTGGGTCTGGCCAGAATAACTTACACAGTTCAAGCATCTAACCTGTGCTAACCCAGAGGGCAGGACCCATCTTTCGACCAGACTTGTCCTGTCCTCCAGAGATCCATCAGCTGTCTCATCCTGTGAGTTCAGCTCTCACACCTGGAACTCCTCACTACAGTCCCATCGTCAGGAGAGATTGAAGCTAAGTAGACCTTTGTTACTGGGGAAGTTATCATTTTCACCATCAGTCAGTAACTAATATCAGAGAAGACCTATCTTGCTTATTAAAAGCACAGCACTGTATCAGATATTACACATATTTAAGGAAACATGTAAAGAAATGGTTTACTAAATTATTCCAATTGAAATGAAAAATACTAAGGAAGGTTAAATCTCACTTAAGATCATTAAACTAGTTAAGTACTAACATCAAGATTATAAGTCTGTGTTGCTGCATTTCAGTTACATTAATAAGGATCTATTCATTAATTTAGGTAAGGATATTTAATAGGACTTAAGCATACTGAGAAGTGAGAGGAGAGGATGTAATCAAATGCCTGCTTTTTGAGAGGGAGAGGGTGGGATGATTTGGGAGAATGGGAATTCTAACATGTATACTATCATGTAAGAATTGAATCGCCAGTCCATGTCTGACGTAGGGTGCAGCATGCTTGGGGCTGGTGCATGGGGATGACCCAGAGAGATGTTGTGGGGAGGGAGGTGGGGGGGGGGGGGTCATGTTTGGGAACGCATGTAAGAATTAAAGATTTTAAAATTTAAAAAAAAAGAATTTTAAAAATATTTTTTTTAGTGGAGACATTTTTTTTTAAGTCTTTATTGATATTGTTACAACATTGTTTTGGGTTTCGGTTTTTTGGCCATGAAGCCTGTGGGACCTAACTCCCTGACCAGGGATGGAACCTCAGCTGTCTGCATTGGAAGGCAAAGTCTTAACCACTGGACTGCCAGGGATTCCCAGTGAAATTCCTACTTCCTGATCTTTAGTTTTGACTCTCCTGTTTTTTTATACTATATCTCCTTCTCAAGACATACCACACATATTAACAAGGTCACTGGTAGCATTACTTGCAAGTTAATTGATAGATGGGGTAAGATTTAAAGTAACAAAAATGGGTTTGTTTAGAATTGGTGAAGAGCATCTATTTTGTGGACTAAAGCTATTTTATAGAACTTTCATCTGGGATGCTTTACTAATTGCTGTAGGGTATATTCATTTGCTCTTTAAGCAGCTCACAATTTAGGAAGAGATTTTCACTGTTGCATTTTCACTCTGTTCCTCATATATTTAATCTCTATACACGTAGATCTGATACTGCCTCTTTAAATATATGGCTGCACTTCACTTAGAAGTGTTTATCTGTTTATGGGGATGTTTATCTGTCAGTCAGTCAGCTAGTATTTATTGAGGGCCCACAGAGTATGTGCATGTTTGTGAACAGGAAGCTTGCAGATTATTTAATTAAAAAAATAGCACTTGTAAATCCTGGCCAACTAACTTTATAATGAGGATAATATTGTTTCCCAAGACCTCTTCTGTGTAAATGCTATTGTAACTGAGTCTTTTGGCCTCTAATACATTAATCACACTCATGTGATATGACTCCTGTGAGAGTGACCTAATGCACGATTGCGTTTTTGTTAATACTCCTGATGTTTACTCTGTAACAGGATCACTCTCCTGGCTAGATTTGTGTTGTGAGCTCATGAATTGCTTGCTGTAGACATACTCACACTCTGGATAACAGAATGAGAATGAGATCTAGCCTAGAAACATCTATCTGTGATTCTTTATAGCCGTGTCATTGGAATAATCATTTAGCCTCAACAGACTTCAGTCTCCTTCTGATGGAAATGTTAATAGTCATCATTATATTCATATTAACAATGAGTGACAGATATTTGTTAAATAATTTACCATGTTCCATTCTTTGCTAAGAGTTTTAAACTGATTATTTTTAAAGAATTCTTATGATAAACCTCATTTACAACATCACCATCATCTCCATACTTCATCCTACCCACACCTAACTTAAAACATTTCAGAGGCTTCTCATTCCTTCAGGATAAAAGCTAAAATCCTTTACATAGCCTCCGTATTTCTATACTTCTCACTGTTTTTCACTCCTACTGCCTTTCACTCTTTCTATCAGCCGCACGCAGCTTGCTTGTTTGTTTACTTTCCATTTTCATCAATTTCTTGAATACAGAGGGTTTACCTTCCTCCCGTTAAAGATACACTTAGGAATACTTTCAACACACAACTAAAGCTGCATGTAGACAAAGCAGCTCCTTAAGTCAACTGGGGAAAGAATATTACCTATGTAGAAAAATAATGGACAAATCACTGCGAAGAGGCAATTCATAAACTAGGAAATGCAAACAGAAGTAAATATTATGCTCAATTTCACTAATTTTTAAGGAAATGCAAACTAAAACAATGAGATGGTATATTTGCTTTTTAGGGGTTCCTGGCATTGATGACAAGGAAAGAGAACTCTAATATTCTTTTCATCCACTTTTATACATATATACAAATATTTCAGCTATGTGTCTCAGAGCATTGCTTATGTATTATAAGGAAGATCTACACCACTCACCTAAGCATAATATATGTATATATGAACACAAGAAAGCATCAGCAAATAACAGAATATTGATATATTGCTTCAAAGTATAACTGATATGACAGAGAAACCTATAAAATCAGTACAACTCCAGTATTTCACATTTTTTATTATACCGGTGAAATATATAAAACCATATATGCAACAAAGGTAGAAACCAGTAAGTGTCACAACAATGTCTGGAACGAAACCCTTGAGATATTCTGCCCTCTAAAGAGAAATATCATGTTGAATACCACGCGTTTGTCACTTAACAACTAGAGTCTATGATGCAGCTGGTACATTGATATGCCACCTGCAACTGTTTGTCAAAAGCTCTAGTATGTACAGCTTGTAAATAGCATCATTCAGAGTATAATTGTACAAAACTTTTATATGGAAGCAGTGAGGAAAAACAACTCACAGCTATTATACTAGGTCAAGATTAACTAAGCCCCATTCTTATATTTTTTACTTTGAAATAATTATAGATTCACAAAGAGTTGCAAACATAGTGAAGAGGTTCTGTGTACCATCCGCTCAGTTCCTTTGAATGATTACATCTTATGTAACAATAGAAAAATATGGAAAACAGAAAATTCTTTCTCATACAATGTGTCTGTACCATTTCATTTCAAGTGCCATTCAAAACGAGTATTACATGTCCAGATTCTTACAGCTACCACAAGATTCCATCACCACAACCATCTTACAAGAGATTTCTTTAGTCACACCCTTCTCTCTCTTTCAGCTCATGTCTAACACCTGCTGCTGCTGCTGCTGTTGCCAAGTCACTTCAGTTGTGTCCGACTCTGTGCGACCCCATAGACAGCAGCCCACCAGGCTCCCCCATCCCTGAGATTCTCCAGGCAAGAACACTGGAGTGGGTTGCCATTTCCTTCTCCAATGCATGAAAGAGAAAAGTGAAAGTGAAGTCACACAGTCATGTCCGACTCTTAGCGACCCCATGGACTGCAGCCTACCAGGCTCCTCTGTCCATGGGATTTTCCAGGCAAGAGTACTGGAGCAGGGTGCCATTGCCTTCTCCAGTCCAACCCCTAGCAACCTCTAATCTCTTCTCCATCTTTACAATTTTGTCATTGTGATTTACTCAATCACTTTTAACTTTAGTTCCTTGGGCATTTGTAAATGTGCATTTTTAAAGTAATGACATTTTCAAAAGTATTTCAGAAGCAAGCATCACAGCTCTCAAACCTTGACAAGGTGACAATGTTAGGTGAATTTGCCGGCAGCTTATCTAGTTTTGGTAAGTTTTAAAACAATGAACTCACTCAAAATGTCAGTTGAAAATGTTGACAGTGATAACCACTCTACTGACTAGATATACATCCTTTTATTCAGTGACCAAATCTTTTTATCAACAGATAGAACTTTCATGATGAATAGATCCTATTATATCTCATTTACTAATTTATTTCCTCCAAAGACTAACCATTTACACATGCAAATCAAACATGTGTTTAGCAACTACTATGCACTTGGTGCATAGTAGCTCAGACAGTAAAGAATCCACTCGTATTGTAGGATCCCTGGGTTGGGAAGATCCCTTGGAGGAGGGCATGTTTACCCACTCCAGTATTCTTGCCTGGAAAATCCCATGGACAGAGGAGCCTGGCGAGCTTCAGACCATGGGGTCACAAACAGTTAACAGGACTGAGTGACTAAGCACAGCACAAACACCTAATGCTGAATTAATATTGTAGGGAGAAACGTATAGTCTTGAGGAATCTAAGATACACGTGAAAGTATTTTAAAATGTCCTATTATTATATTTTATTTCTCTAGCCTCATTTACTGAGCACAAAGTGACCACTTCATAATTATTGTTATACAGCTGCTCATTTTAAATGTTACAATGCCATGGTTCCTGAGTGGCTGATAAAATCAAAGGATGCCATGAATGCAAGCAGAGGTCTCTATTTGCTTCTGTTCGTTAAATAAAGCTTAGACTATTTGTGTCCTGTTTTGGACCAAAGTTCTATTCCAATTATCACTGGATTTGTAGTTCAATTAAACCTTGATAGGCTGATCCGGCGATGCATTCAATCATCCAGCACAGAAAGCTGAACTCATTTTTGCACATTCAGTACCAGATAATCCAGATTTTCTCCATGTTAATAGATATTTGGGCATGGAGAGAAAACTGCATCAATCTGTATTGGCCATATTAGTACAAAGTAACCAGTGCCAGGACTCATTTCCTATGAAGAACTGCTGTATAAGAAAGTAAGTAACTATGAAACAAATGGGCTACTCAGAACAGAGGCAATATGTTGCTTTTGTAAGTAAAAAATTATACATAATAATGACCATGGCATATATGTGTTTGCTTTATTCGATGAGTACATTTATGAATTAATGTACATTGTAGGGAAGTTATTAGAAATATTAAGTAAATGAAATGGTATTATAAGATATTGAGGTATGTTTTTGTTGCTATTGTTTCTTTTGTATTTATTTCTTTGTTTTGTTTCTTCCAAAAATAATCTCTACAAAATAGTAGTTGAAAATATATGATTTATATTGAGAGGCAAGCTTTTGATGTCCAGCTCTCATATTTATCACTTGTGCATCCTTGAACAAGTATTTTCATTTGTAAAATTTAACACTATTACCTGTTTTAGAGTGGTTATATGAGTTAATTAGATTTTATTACAAATACTTAGCACAATACCTGGCATGGTGTAAGAGTTCAATACATGTTGGTGGCTCTTATTTTATTTATTATTATAAACAGCACAGACAAATATTTTGAGAAAAGTCTTAAAATTGATCAGGATGTAGTCTCCATTAATAGTCACAACTCTCTTTTTAGAACTTCTGTAATACTAATAATACCAATGAATATCCTAGTTTATCTGAGATTTGTGCTTAGTAACTCAGCCATGTCCTGCTCTTTGTGACCAGTTGAACTGTAGCCTATCAGGTTTCTCTGTCCAGGAGATTCTCCAGGCAAGAACACTGGAGTGGGTTACCATTTCCTTCTCCAATGCATGAAAGTGAAAAGTGAAAGTGAAGTCGCTCAGTAGTGTCTGACTCTTCGCAACCCCATGGACTGCAGCCTACCAGGCTCCTCCATCCATGGGATTTTCCAGGCAAGAGTACCAGAGTGGGGAGCCGTTGCCTTCTCCATTTTCTCCCAATTCCCCAGTTCAGTTCAGTTCAGTGCAGTCGCTCAGTCGTGTCCGACTCTTTGTGACCCCATGAATTGCAGCACACCAGGCTTCCCTGTCCATCACCATCTCCTGGAGTTCACCCAGACTCACATCCATCGAGTCCATGATGCCATCCAGCCATCTCATCCTCGGTCGTCCCCTTTTCCTCCTGCCCCCAATCTCCCCCAGCATCAGAGTCTTTTCCAATGAGTCAACTCTTCGCATGAGGTGGCCAAAGTACTGGAGTTTCAGCTCTAGCATCAGTCCTTCCAAAGAAATCCCAGGGCTGATCTCCTTCAGAATGGACTGGTTGGATCTCCTTGCAGTCCAAGGGACTCTCAAGAGTCTTCTCCAACACCACAGTTCAAAAGCATCAATTCTTCGGCACTCTGCCTTCTTCACAGTCCAACTCTCACATCCATACATGACCACAGGAAAAACCATAGCCTTGATTAGATGGACCTTAGTCGGCAAAGTAATGTCTCTGCTTTTGAATATGCTATCTAGGTTGGTCATAACTTTTCTTCCAAGGAGTAAGCGTCTTTTAATTTCATGGCTGCAGTCACCATCTGCAGTGATTTTGGAGTGCAAAAAATAAAGTCTGACACTGTTTCCACTGTTTCCCCATCTATTTCCCATGAAGTGATGGGACCGCATGCCATGATCTTCATTTCTGAATGTTCTGTAATTAAAGGTAATGGCCAAATTAAGGCATTCCATCTCACTTTCTCAAAGCCAACTAAAAACAATAAAGAGGATGGAAAACAGGGGGAAACAACTGTAGTAAAATTAGAAAAGCACAGAGAAACCATAGACTTTGACTCAGTGCCGTTCAGTTCAGTCGCTCAGCCATGTCCAACTCTGCGACCCCATGGACGGCAGCGTGCCAGGCCTCCCTGTCCATCACCAACTCCCGGAGTTTACTCATGTCCAGTGAGTCGGTGATGCCATCCAACCATCTCATCCTCTGTCCTCTCCTTCTCCTCGCGACTTCAATCTCTCCCAGCATCAGGGTCTTTTCAAATGAGTCAGTTCTTCACATCAGGTAGCCAAATTATTGGATTTTCAGCTTCAACATCAGTCCCTCCAATGAATATTCAGGACTGATCTCCTTTAGGATGGACTGGTTGGATCTCCTTGCAGTCCAAGGGACTCTCAACAGTCTTCTCCAACACCACAGTTCAAAAGTATCAATTCTTCGATGCTCAGCTTTCTTTACAGTCCTACTCTCACATCCATATATGACTACTGGAAAAATCATAGATTTGACTAGATGGACTTTCATTGGCAAAGTAATGTATCTGCTTTTTAATATGCTGTCTAGGTTGGTTATAACTTTCCTTCCAAGGAGTAAGTGTCTTTTAATTTCATGGCTGCAATCACGATCTACAATGATTTTGGAGCCCCCCAAAATAAAATCTGTCACTGTTTCTACTGTTTCCCCATCTATTTCCCATGAAGTGATGGGACCAGATGCCATGACCTTTGTTTTCTGAATGTTGAGCTTTAAGCCAACTTTTTCACTCTCCTCTTTCACTTTCATCAAGAGCCTCTTTAGTTCTTCACTTTCTGCCATAAGGGTGGTATCATCTGCATATCTGAGGCTATTGATATTTCTCCCGGCAATCTTGATTCCAGCTTGTGCTTCATCCAGCCCAGGATTTTTCATGATGTACTCTGCATATAAGTCAAATAAGCAGGGTGACAATATACAGCCTTGATGTACTCCTTTTCCTATTTGGAACCAGTCTGTTGTTCCATGTCCAGTTCTAACTGTTGCTTCCTGACCTGCATACAGATTTCTCAAGAGGCAGATCAGGTGATTTGGTATTCCCATCTCTTGAATAATTTTCCAGTTTGTTGTGATCCACACAGTAGATCTTAGACTATGACTAAGAGATATCAAATCCAATGGAATTAATAACAAATTTAAAAGTTTTCTTAAAGGACATTGACAGCTACTGACCTTTCATATGCAGTCTCCCTATAATCAGCCAGGCCTGAAGAGCTCAAACCATGACTATACTTGCAGTAAGAATTAAGAGAGTGAACAAGTAAAGCTTCATCATAGCCCTTTTCGTACTAGAGAAACAGAAAGAAAAGGGAGAATGAAGAATCAAGGAAACACCATGGTAGCCTCAGCAGAAGCAGATTGCAAGTATAGAAGGAGAGGCTGTGGGTGGCAGCCAACTGACTACCAGGCACTTAAATAAATGCTATTATGTATTGAATTCACACCTTGAAGTTCTAATTCCCAATCTGACTACATTTGAAGATAGAACCTTTAGGGAGGTAATTAAAGTTAAATGAGGTTATAAGGCTGGGATCCTAAGACTATTGTCCTTATAAAAAGAGGTACACAAAGGATGTTCAGGAACAAACAGTAGGCATATAGTGAGAAGATAGATGTCTGCAAATCCCAAGAGAAAGGTCTTGGTAGAAATCAAACCTGCTTACACTTTGATGGAGCTGTGAGAAATGGATTTCTGTTAAGTCACCCAGTCTATGATATTCTGTTACATTCTCAATAGCCAAATTTGGAACAATTGGAGTAAAAATATAATGACAATGTTTAATTAAAATCTGTAGAATAAAATAAATATCCATAAGTCTTATTGATATAAATATATAATTGAGTAAACAAATAAAAGAAGTGGAAACTTTTTTTACAAAGAGTTTCAATTAATAAATGTAGAAGTACTGAGGGGAGTGTAGAATTATTGTTAGGTAAACACCACAGTTATAATTGAATCAAGCAAAATCCACCCATGGATAAAGAAGGCAGTGGATGTAAGTTTGAGAGGAAATGGAATATTTGCAGAACTTCAAATATCCCTCCCAAGATATTTATCAGTTTCCAAGGGAACATAGTAAACTTACATTGGAAAAAACTAGCAAAGACCACATAAGCCATGTGACTGAAGTTTATAGCACTAGCTATAAGACATACATTATAAAAATAATTTTCCCCTTGGTATACTGCAGTGAAAAGGATACATCACTTCTGCAGTTTTCTTGCCAAAATATAAAACCTCATTCTAATCATGAGAAAACATCAGAATTACAAAATAACTAACCATGAGATGAAAAGTACCAAGTCACAATAGAAGTGGAAAGACTCAGGAACTGTCACAGCTTAGAGAAGATGAAGGGTGCAGCAACTGTATGTAACGTGGGATCCTAACTGGATTATGAAAATGAAAAGGAGTATAACGGGGAAACTAATCTTTGAATGAGTCTTTAGTTCAGCTGATAATCTTTGAATGAGTCTTTAGTTCAGCTGATAGTAGTTAGTTAGTAGTAGTTTGTCGCTCGGTCGTGTCCAACTCTTTGCGACGCCATGGACTGTAGCCTACCAGGCTCCTCCCTCCATGGGATTCTCCAGGCAAGAGTACTGGAGTGGGTTGCCATTCCTTCATTCAGCTGATAAGAGCTTGCTAATGTTAATTTCCTGGTTTGATCACTGAACTACGGTTTAACATCATGGGAATCTGAAATGCACTGACATCCTCAAGGATGCTGTTGGTTTGATCACTAAGTCATGTCTGAGTCTTTTGAGACACCATGGACTGTAGCCCACCAGGCTCCTCTCTCCATGGGATTCTCCAGGCATGAATACTGGAGTGGATTGCCATTTCCTTCTCCAGGGAATCTTACTGACCTAGGGATCAAACCTAAGTCTCCTGCATTGCAGGCAGATTCTTTACTGATTGCGCCACCAGAAATCTGAGTGGAGGGTGTGTATGAATTCTCTGTATTAGATTTGCAACTTTTCTGTAAGTTTAAAGTTATTTCAAAATAAAAAGGTTTTATTATAGAAGAATAGGTGGATAGATTTCTAGGCATTTATCTTTGAAGTTCAATAAAATAAAACAGTCACTTCCTTAACAACTAATCTCTCACAATTCTACTATAAAGACATGCTATTATTCCCAAAGTAAAAGCATAAGTAGATATATATTATATATTCACTTGCTAGGTTTAAAGGTATTAACCAAAAGCAATGTTAAAAATACCATCTTGTTTTTCTAAAACTGAAAGAAGGTACATACTTATCTTATGCTTTTTTCCTATCAAAGAGAAGATTTACTATGAAACTTGAAAAAAAAAGGAACTATTTTATGTTACTTTAGAACAAAGAAATAATTAGCTATCTTTTAAAAGAGCAAAATTCTTGCCCAGAAATAAAAGAATGCCCCAATAAACCGTTTATTGAAAATGTATCCTATACAGCCTCATAAATGCATGTAAACTTATACCAATCAGGATTTTTCCAATGGGATACTCTGAACCTAATGAAAGAATGAAGTAGATCTGTACATTTTAAAATCAAAATTCATTGTAAAATAAAAAACAAGTCAGAGTAGTGAGTATTTTACATTCAAATCTGTACTTTAAAACCTCTATAACTTATATCTGAATCTTATAAAGTATTTATAACTTATAAGTTAATCTTTATAACTTATATAAGATTATATATATATATATATATATATATATATATATATATATATATATACAAAATTTCTTTTGGAGGGGTGAGAGTTTTCTCAAAGAATCTCCAAGAAAATTTTGATAGTGGCTGTTTCCAGAGAGTAGAGCTAGGGGGTGGAGTCACTTTTTATATACTGCATTACAGGAGACCCAGGTTTGATCCGTGGATGCAGAAGGTGCCTTGGAGAGGGAAATGGCAACCCACTCCAGTATTCTTGCCTGGAAAATCCCATGGACAGAGGAGACTGTCAGGCTACAGTCCATAGGGTTGCAAAGAGTCACACATGATTGAGCATATATTAATTGAAAAGGTCTCTGTTGTTTCACAACAGGAATGTAAAAAAGTGATTTTGGTAACCAGAAATAAAGTTGAACAGTGTGTATCATGGGATATAAATGTATCATGGACTATAATATAATGTGGTCACCATGACTTAATTTGATTAGTTTGGGATCCTAGCTTAAAACAAAATGTGCTGGAATCAAACCTTAGTGAAGCTTAGAAGAAAGCTGAAATCTGGTTGGCAAATAGTAGTCACTCATTGACCTATTCAATACATACTCATTGAACACCCACTGTATTACAAGACTTTTCTACACAGAGGAAACACTGCAAAAGTACCTGTTGTCTTGAAGACTACACTCTAGTGGAGGGAGAATGTTTTTGTAGAAAAAAACCATAAAATTATTTTATATAATGTTAAGCACTCTGAAGAAAATAAAACAAGGTTCTAGGATAAACAGTAATCGTCAGGAAAGACCTCTTGAATTGAGTGACTTTTGAATTGAGATGTGAAAATATGGAGGAGTCGTCCCAGGAAAGTAATCAGCTAGTGATAATGGCCCTACAAACTAGTTCAATGGATCTAACTTGATGAAGGAATCAGAAGGCCACTGTGACTAGAATTTAAGTAGAGGAACGCTAGGTCAAAAAGAGAAAAAAATAAAATGCCTTTATCCAATTGACATCTGTGACTTGATTTTAGTTATATTTGAATAAAAATATTTATTGTATTTAATCTTATCTATGAATCTTTATAGGCTTTCCTGATGATTCAGCAGGTAAAGAATCTGCCTTCAGTGAAGGAGACACAGGAGATGTGAATTTAATGCTTGGGTCAGGAAGATCCCTTGAAGGAGGAAATGGCAACCCACTCCAGTATTCTTGCCTGGAAAATCCTCTGGACCAAAGAGTCTGGTGGGCTACAGTCCAAAGGGTAGCAAAGAGTCAGACACAACTGAGCATAATACCATTCATTCATTCATTCGTGAATGTTTGTTCTCCTTTAAAAGTATAAAGCTGAAGTTACTGTGGATATTCTTAATATGCTTTGGGGAATTCACCCGTTAGTCACTGAGAAAGATGGTTTTGCATAATTGCAGTACATCTCTATTCAGGTATGAAGAAAGCTATATATATGAGTGGAAAGTCATTAAAACAACCCATTAGAGGATCTGGGAAACTGATGGAACTGGGAGATCCATTGGCAAGATGAACTGCCAACAGAGTAGGGTAGGTTCTGCTTTGACTACAGTTCTCTTCTTGAAGGAGTGTTTTCTTATAAGTTGAAATTTATAAGAGATGTATGTGTCAACAAGGCTCTGGCTGCATCCCTCTAAAAGCTGAATACTTGAAAGATAGCCTAGGAATAGTATCAATGTGAACGTAGCATTTGCCAACTTAAATCTCACCATTGAATAAACAGATGGAGAGAAAAATTATTGAACAGTATAAATGTCACCTTCACTTTTTAGATACAAGCAAAGAAATGTGTGCCTGCTTGCTTAGAAGATTTTTGCTGGACAGATGTATGCTCAGATCCAGCCTATTTATTAGAGAACAGTCTCAGCTCTCATTTTCAATTTTAATCACTGTGTCAATTTAAAAGGGCAGTTCTCATTATATAAACATTTGGAAGTTATAAAGCTGAAAGGTCAGGGTGTAGACAAGGCAAAGATAACATGCCACCAGCTGGCATACACTTCTATGTGCAAAACTTTTCTCCCAGTAAGCTCAACCCTCAGATATGAATGTCCTAGAACATAGGAATCATTGCCTACCAGTTTGTTTCTCCAGCAACATGATTTTACCTTTGTATGGAGAAGTACTTGTATCTCTCGATCCAAGGATTATGAAAAATGGAATTCTGCAATTAAACTTTATAGCAGTTTCACAGTTTGATTCAGTCAGACATCTTTATGTAGAATAATAATCATATTTGTCACTGTTTCAGTCATTTTGGTCTCTCAGTCATATCCAACTCTTTGTGACCACATGGACTGGAGCATGCCAGGCCTCCCTGTCCATCACCAACTCCCGGAGTTTGCTCAAACTCATGTCCATTGAGTTGGTGATGCCATCCAACTGTCTCATCTGCTGTCATCCCCTTCCCCTCCTGCCTTCAATCTTTCCCAGTATCAGGATGTTTTCTAATGAGTCAGTTCTTTGCATCAGGTGGCCAAAGTATTGGAGCCTCTGCTTTAGCATCAGTCCTTCCAATGAATAGTCAGGACTGATTTCCTTTAGGATGGACTGGTTGGATCTCCTTGCAGTCCAAGGGGCTCTGAAGAGTCTTCTCCAACACCACAGTTCAAAAGCATCAGTTCTTCAGTGCTCAGCTTTCTTTATGGTCCACCTCTCACATCCCTATATAACCACTGGAAAAAAACATAACTTTGACAACAGACATTTGTCAGTAGTTTATTTAGCAACAATTACATAACAATCATTCTGTCTGTGTTATCTCACTTAATTCATACCACATCTTTGTGAGGTGGGTATTTTCCTCATCAACATACAGAAATAGAAATTAAAATTTACAGAAATTAAGCAATTTTCTCAGCTACTGTACAACATGTGTGTGGTAGATCTAATACTTTAGCCCAGGCTTTTGTAACTTCAACTCGATGGTATTAGCCTCTGTACTTCTCCATCCCCTTCAACAAGTTCCACTTGAGCTGAGGGTTTTATTCAAGATGCAGTAACATTTGTATTGCAGGACTCAAGAAATCCTAAAATACCCAGAGCACAAAGGAAGCATCACAAATCTTTGACATCTCATTTACTTAAAAGGTACAATATAACCTGAGAACTTCAAAATGTACTGGCTGGACTCTTAAATATAGCAGAATGAATTTTTTTCTAATTTTTTTAAAATTCATAAAAAATAATAAATATTTAAAACACATAAAATCTGAAAATCAAAGCATGCTTGCAAATTTCTATAATATCTGGACCAAAATGCAGAAGAAAAATGAGATTTGACCTATTTTTTAATAATTTTCCTGAAGTTAAGAAGCATTATCACAAGTGACCTATATAAATATCTCTTGTTAATAGACACAAGAACCAGGGGTGTATGTGTATCACATGACAAAATGGATGAGACTCTGTTAGAGACCTTGTGTGAGAGCAAGGAATGTAATGGGAAGGGAAACTAGAGGATCAAGTGTGTTGATTAAGTACTTGTATGAACATCATGCTCGCCTGGGGAGCCACTAGTGGATAAAACAGGATCGAGGAGAAAAAGCATAAAGTGGTTGTCTGGTGGCAACACAGAGAGCTATGACCTAAAGACTTCCTCAATAACCCTCTTAAACACTAACAACAACAATAACAGTGACAAGAAAGTTGTCCCTAGGGCAAGGAAATAGCAAATTTATTGAGTATATTTGCAATAGTAATTCTATGAAGAAGCTGACTGGTTTATTTCACTACCTCCATTTATCCCCACATGTTCTTTAACAAACAATTAACTTCGTTCAAAATAATAATAAGAAAAGCTATTAAGTTTAATTAGGTCCCATTTGTTTATTTTTGCTTATGTTTCCTTTGCCTCAGAGACAGATCCAAGGAAATATTGGTATGATTTATATCAGAGTATTCTGCATAGCAAAGGAAACTATCATCAAAATGATGATAACTTACTGAAGGGAAAAAATATTTGCAAATGATGTCAATTTTTGATATTAAAATTAAATATTAAATATTATATTTAATATTCATATGGGGGTAATATTAAAATATAGGTGGTTTCTAAAACTCAATATAAAAAATAGTAACCTGATTTAAAAATGAGAAGACCTGAACAATCTTCCAAAGAAGACATACAGATGGCCAATAGGCACATGAAAAGATGTTCAGCATTGCTAATCATCAGAGAAATGCAAATCAAATCCACAGTGAGATATCACCTCACACCAGTCAGAATGGCTATCATCAAAAAGTCTACAAATAACAAATGTTTACTAGGATGTGGAGAAAAGGGAACTCTGGTACACTGTTGGTAGGAATGTAAATTGATGCAACCACTATGGAAGACAGTATGGAGGTTCCTCATAAAACTAAAATTAGAACTACACTGTGACCCAGCAATTCCACACCTAGGTGTATGTCTGGAGAAAATGAAAACACTAATTCAAAAGATAAATGCACCCCAATTTTCACAGCAGCATTATTTATAACAGCCAAGATATGAAGGCAACTTGAGTCCACCAACAGATGAATGGATAAAAATCTTGTGGGTATGTTTGTATATATATGTATATGTATGCATATATATATGTATATGTATGCATATGTATATGTATATGTATACATACACACACAATAGAATACTGCTCAGCCAAAAAAAGAAGGAAATTTTGCCAATTGCAACAACACTGATGGACCTGGAGGGTATTATGCCTAGTGAAATGTCAGAGAAAGGGCAATACTCTATATTATTAGGAATATGTGGAATTTAAAAAAATAAAACAAATGAATGACTATAACAAAACAGAAACTGCCTTACAGATATAGAGAAGAAACTAACAATTACAAGTAGGGAAAGGGAAGGCAGGAAGGGCATCATAAAGGCAGAAAAAATATTTAAAAATAGATATCTAGAAATAGATACAGTAAAACATGTAGAAGACCTTCACACCAAAAAAGGAGTAAAAGGAATTAAAGAAGATTTAATACATGCAAGGCTATTCCATGATCAAAGTTTGGAAGATTCAGTATTGTAAAAATGTCTATTTGATCCATATTGAACTGAGTGAAAACTAACAAGATGATGATAAAATAGTTAAGGAAATTTAAAGGCCCAAGAATAGCCGAAGCATTCTCGGAGAAGAACAAAGCTGAAAGTTGCAGTGCTATCTATCAAGATACAGTACAAAGCTCTAATAATTAGGAAAATATGATAATAAGACAAGGAAGAGGAAACAGACCAATGAAACAGAATTGAAAGTAGAGAAAGCATCATTTCTTTTTACGATCTGGATGTCTATTTAATGCATTGTTGAACAGATGCTTTTTCAATAAATGTGCTAAAAAATTGAATGTTTTTATTAAAAAGTGAATAATAACCACAGCCTCATTTAATACACAAAAAATATAGTCAAAGCTAGCTGTTGAAACAATGCGGATGACTTTGGAAAATATCATGACATTATTTCCTAGGGCAGGCAAATAAACACAAAAAGTATTAACCATAAAGAAAAAGTAATAAATTAGACTATATTGTAATTAAAAACTTCTTTCCATGAAAAGACACCATTGAAAGGGTAAAAACAGTAGAATATATTTGAAAAAATATATATATATTAAACAAATAATTACTATCCAGAATATATAAAGAACATCAAAAAATCAATATGAAAAATGTGTACAGTGGAATCCAGTAGAAGGGAAAATATGAAAAATACCTGGAGACACTTTACAAAAGAGAACATCCAAGTGGTCAATAAACATATAAACTGCATTCATTTCTCAATGATATTCAAGTTATAAATATAATGTAATTACCTTTACATCCACTAGGATGGCTAAAATATGAAAGACTTTTATGGAGCTGTTGGAGCTACCATTGCTGATGAGACTGTACATTTATAAAAGAACATTGGAAATTTGTTTGATGAAATTGACTAAAACTGAGCATACACACACCATATGACCTAGTAATTGCAGTCCTAGATATAAACCCAAGCAAAAGGTGTTTACCAAAAGACACATGCAACCATGTTTATGACAACTCTTTATATAATAACCCCATCGACTAATGTCCACCTATTGTAGGATGGGTAAATAAATCATGGTGCATTCATACAATGAAAAACTAAACAAGAATGAACAATCCATAGCCATAAGAATGAGAAAGATGAATCCCACAAAAAAAGTACTGAACAAAATAAGCCAGTTACAAAAGACTATACTCAATTTAATCCAGGGAACTACCTAAGGTTTAAAAGTGAGGGTAATGGTTATGCTTGACACCATGGAGGAGAGGATGGAAGAGGACAGAGGTCAGTCTGAGCCCTCTAGGAAGCAGGTGCTGAGACAGATTGAGACAGCAATAGATTTCTTGACAAGGAACAGTTAAAAAATACAAGTGGGTGAAAGCTTTATTGAGAAATGACTGTCTCTATACCCTGTGCTGCTCTGACACCTGTGCAAGAAAACAGGATGGAGCAAAAAAATGCCTGAGTGTAACACAGGCTAGAGAAAGTCTCAGCCAATCCAATGGGAAGTTCCACAAAATGACTGTCAAATAGAGGAGTTCTATCAATACACTGGGGCTTCCCTGTGGGCTCAGACAGTAAAGAACCTGCCTGCAATGTAAGAGATACAGGTTTGATCCCTGGGTCAGGAAGATTCCCTGGAAAAAGGAATGGCTACCCACACCAGTATTCTTGACTGGAGAATTCCAGAGACAGAGGAACCTGGAGGGTTACAGTCCATGGGATCGCAAAAGAGTTGGACAAGACGGAGCAACTAACAAAAGAGTTGGGCATGACTGAGCAACTAACATTTTCACTTTCATCAATACATTGGCTAGAAGAGGTCAGGCCGTAACAACCCCCTGGACTTGGTTACTGGCTGAGGTTGCCCTGGAAGACCTGAGCCTCCATGGCCACATGAAAGAGCTGCAGCTCAGAGCAGTCATCTTGTTGACACTGCAGGTGGCTGAAAAGCAAGTCTTTTCTCAAGGACAGACATGGGCCACATCTCCACGGCGGCCAGGGCAAAAGAGTAGCTTCTGAGCTGCTAAAAATGTCTCTTTTCTTTACTCCAGTTCAGTTTATTCCTCAAATAAGGTCACTTTGTGAAAATGTTTTGAGCTGCGCACTCATGATTTGTGTATTTTCTTAGCATACTGTGCTTTAATAAAAGAATTTACCTTAAAAAAATCGCTCTAATCTTTTAATGTTTGTCATAATATTTTATTTCTGCTTGGGCTAGTTCTGGTTTATGGCCTGTTTTTGTTCAGCCCCTGGTCTAGGAATGGTTTTTAAATATATAAACGGTTGTAAAACATGCCCTCCTTCCCCTATAAACACACACAAAGATAAGTGTGAGAGAACATGTGTGGCTCACAGACTGAAATACTTACTAACTGGTCTTCTACATAAGAAGTTTTCCCCTTTCTGCTTCAGAGAGTTCTTCTAGAACTAACATATCATGGGATTAGTAAGTCAATGATCTAAAGTTCAGCATGCCTTTAATTTCTTTTCTCCCAAGTAAAATTTTACTTTATTTTAAAATAGTATTATAGTGTATTAATCTTTGTTTTACCTTTTATCTGCAAATAAATACTCTATGTCTAGAAGAAAGCTAATTTTTAAAAAACCAGTAAGCTTCTGTGTATTGGGATTATAAGAAACTTGCAAAAAAAAAAAACTCTTGAGGACTTTTTTTTTTTGTTACATGATTTATATGAAATATGACCATCCCATGCCACAATTTTAAGAAATTTGAATGATATCACATAGTCACACAAACCCCCCCACCCTACCCCAACCCCACCCCATGCACACACCATGTTTAATGTAATAAGATATGGAGCTTACTGGGTGATCTTTGTCAATGCTGCTTTTCTTAGTCCTGGATATCCACAGAAAACATAGCAACATGTGATGAAATGGCATAATGTGATTTATAAGAAAATAATTCATCACATGCTAGACTTGGTGTGCTGTTTTCTCAGCAAGAATCACATGAACTCTGCAAGTTGCCACAAACCACAAATGCATCTTCAACTTTAAAAAGATATTAAAGCTCACCTGACACCTGTGATTCTTTCTTGCCAATGTCTTTCAATCATACCCAAACTGAGTTCACAGAGGCTTTTTACCTTCCTCATAAAAACACCCAGAAATATCAGATGCATGGTAGCATCACAAGTAAGGGACCTGCCCTAGGACTTTTTTGTGACCTCTCGTCTATGGGGAATCTACCATGAACTTGACAGAACTCTAATTCTCACTTCTTCTTCCAAACCTCTTTCGTAAGGGCACATTAGAAATATATATTAGCCACATAATCAAAAATCTTTGTGTTAGAACATTTTCTGTTTGTCCTTGAGAAAATTAGGCATTACTATCAAGTCTTCATTCCTTTTTTGTAACATGAAATGAAAAGGTTTAGACAATTTGCCTTCATTTTCTATGCTGTAAAACCAACACTACAAACTTATGAGTTTAAACACAACACAAATACTCTCACTTTCTGTGGACCCCACCCGACTGTGTTCTCTGTTCAGTGCCTCACCAGATAAAACCCAGGTTTCAGCTACATCTACGGTTTTCATCTGGGGTTTAGGCTCCAGCAATAAAGAATCTGCCTGCAATGCAGGAGATGTAGAAAATGAGAGTTGCATCCCCTGAAGGAGGAACTGGCACCCCACTCCAGTAATCTTGCCTGGAAAATCCCATGAGCCGAGAAGGCTGGCGGGCTACAGTCCATGGGGTCACAAAGAGTCAGACAAGCAGGCGACTGAGCACAAGCATGCACAAAGCTCATGAGCTGTTGGCAGACTGTACGTCCTTGCTCTTGCTGTACTGAGTCTTTTGTTTTCCTATTACTGTAGGTGTAGGACCACCCTTTTTTAAATATTGGAATATAATTGCTTTATAATTTTGTGTTAGTTTCTGCTGTACCATGAAGTGAATGTACCACCCCTCTCTACCTGCTTGGACCTCCGTTTCTCCCATCCCACCCATCTAAGTCATCACAGAGCACCGAGCTGAGCTCCCTGTACTGGAAGCTGCTGCCTACTAGCTATCTATTTCACATGTGGTAGTGTATTTATATCAAACCTAATCTCCCAATTCATCCCACCTTCCGCTTCCCCTGCGCCATGTTCGCACATCCATTTTCTACCTCTGTATCTCTATTCCTGCCCTGCAAGTAGGTTCATCTGTACCATTTTTGTCAATTCCACATATGTGTATTGATATACAACATTTGCTTTATTGTTTCTGACTTACTTCACCGTGGATGATAGACTCTAAGCCCATCCACATCTCTACAAATGACCCGCTTTCATTTCTTTTTATGGCTGAGTAATATTCCATTATATATATATGTCACACATCTTCTTTATCCTTTCATCTGTCAGTGGACAACCATTTAATAGCTAGAAGCTGCCACATTCCCTGCCATCTGGTCTCTTCATCTGCAAAGCCAGCAATGGAAAAATCTCCCTCACATCAAATCTTTCTCTTGTTCCAAACCTCTGACTTCCTCTTTGCTCCTATCTATGCACCCATACTGTTTCAGGGGTTTGTCTGATTAGGTCTGGCCCACCCAGATAATCTCACTTTCTTAAAGTCAATGGTGCTACATAACACAATCTAATTATATACATAAAATCTACAAGATTCACAGTCCCAGCAATAATATACAAAAATGTACACTGGGGTGGCGATCTCAGAAGCCATTTTAGAATTCTGTCTACTAGGGTTGCTTTAGGGATTCCCTGGTGGCTCAGACAGTAAGGCGTCTGCCCACAATGTGGGAGACCTGGATTCGATCCCTAGCTTGGGAAGATCCCCTGGAGAAGGAAATGGCAACCCACTCCAGTATTCTTGCCTAGAAAATCCCATGGATGGAGGAACCTGGTGTGCTACAGACCATGGGGTTGCAAAGAGTCGGATACAACTGAGCAACTTCATGGAGGTTTTATGGAGGGTTGCTTTAAGGGCTAAATAAGATAACATGGCGGAGAAGGCAATGGCATCCCACTCCAGTACTTTTGCCTGGAAAATCCCATGGATGGAGGAGCCTGATAGACTGCAGTCCATGGGGTCGCTAAGAGTCAGACACAGCTGAGCGACTTCACTTTCACTTTTCACTTTCATGCATTGGAGAAGGAAATGGCAACCCACTCCAGTGATGGGGGAGCCTGGTGGGCTGCCATCTATGGGGTCGCACAGAGTCAGACACAACTGAAGCGACTTAGCAGTAGCAGCAAGATGACATGGAAAAACACTTATTTGAATATCTGGCCCTTAATAGAAGCCTAACAAACTGATTTATCCTGATTATGATACTGTGGAGAAGGAAAGACAAATGAACTACCAACTAGTCAGATGACCCACCGGAAATCACCAGTTCTGTAGATCAATAATTATAATATATCAGCAATTTCATATGGTCCTATTTACCATATCTACTCAATAGCACATTTCACAAAACATTGAATAAACACCTCTAGGGTGATTTTTAGTCCATAATTTATTCATTCTCTTCTTTCATTCATTCATCCGTAGCAATGTAGAGCTTACAGAAAGGAACAAGGTAACCATCCCTAAACCTTTTAAAACTTTAGGATCTAGTGGATTTGAGTCCTTATAGATTTTAACAGTGCAGTTGATATTAAACAAAGCTGCTTCTGACAGAGCTAAAAGAAGCAACACATATAGCAATTTCATGTGTCTAACCTCACATTGTTTATAATCCTATGACAAAAACAAATGGAAACGATAAATTTAGAAGCAACTCTGTACTACACAGGCTCTGTGACAAATGGAGTTTATAGTCTTGGCAAGCAGCCCCCAAGGTTTTCCAGCGTTAGCTGGCATCTTAGTTTGGAAATACCTTTCCTAGTTTCTCAGCAACAGTTAAGATATGACAAACAATCCCAGTGTCTCCTTTTTTGGCTTCAAATAAAATAGCATAAACATATTTAAACATCTATCTTCTTCTGGCATCTAAAAATCCTCTTTCTCATGAGCACTTAATTCATGGCTCTGTACACCTTACAAGAGTCTCCCAAGGAGAGTTGTCCAAACTTTCCTGGAAACTTTAAAGCTTCCTTTGTAATATGATTCAGAATTCTGTTCTTTCCCAGTCTGTTTTCCATTATTTCATTGGTCAGGATGTGGGAAATAGTTGCTGCAGATAAGACTCATCGTTTTACTTTGCCAATGGCAACTTATTTGACTTATATTGTAATGTAAAGACAGCTCTGAAATTATTATTAACATTATTGTGTTGATATAATTATAACAATAAAGCATATGGTAGATATTTTAGACACCGTCTCATCTAATCCTCATCCTCATCATACTTCGAATTCTTTTTTATTGTTATAATTAACCTACAATATGGGATTAGTTTCAAATTTCACTTTGAATTCTTTTTGCAGCATCCTCAAGCAGTTGCCATGCAACCTCTTATTGAACACGGAGATAAAGAAATCACTAGCAAAGAAGTATTGCTCACACTTTTTATTCTTAACTTCCAAGCTGAAAAAATAAAAAGAGTGTATTAGTCTTCATTGCTGAACATACAGTCTTTTGTGTTGGGATTGTGGATAAGCAAAAATAGACCTCCCTACCCTCCCCAGATACACACAGATTAGATTAAATCTCAAACTTAATTAGCCAAGAACACAAATAATTAACAGAAGCAAGACTGACCAAACAAGTCAGAAACAGATGTAATTTATCTTAATGTGACTTTTTCTGGGCCTCCAGTTTTCAAAAAGACAGACGCTAGCAACAGTTTGAGCAGGGCAGAATAGTGAGTGCCTGGTCTGAGAAAACAGTCTGATTTTTCTTACCACAAGCTTTCTTAAAAATTATTTATTTATTTCCTTTCAGCTCTGTAAGTGTTTGTGCTTTTGTGGACTTTGCTGTGCAATACTGTATCTAGTACAGTGGTACATTATCTTTATTTCAAGCCTAGGAAGTCTAGAAGACAGCATAAAAGCAGTGGTGATGTAGCTGATATTACACTCTGTCATTGTCTTAAAAGCATATTACAAAACTCCAAATTTCTATGAGCATACCCTGACCATCCCCACACCGCAGTTTCTCTTTATTAACTTATTTACAAATAAATCACTCACATCAGGTGAATTATCTGCACCACTTTTCTAATGGACATCATCTTTAAGATTATGTGTTCAAAATGGTTCTTTCCTCCTGTAAATCTGCTTCTTTTCCCAATATCGCTTTTCATATTAATGACATCATTATTATTCTGACCTCCCAAGTGGCTCCAACAGTAAAGAATCTGCCTGCAGTGCAGGAGACCCAGGTTTGATCCTTAGGTAGGGAAGATCCTCTGGAGAAGGAAATGGCTACTCACTCCAGTATTTTTGCCTGGAGAATTCCGTGGACAGAAGAGCCTGGAGGGCTACAGTCCATAGGGTCGCACAGAGTCAGATACAACTTGAGCAGCTAACACTAACATCCAAGTTAAATTCATCAAACTGACTTCTTAAATCCCAAATCAAAGTTGTCATTAAGTTGAGATATCTTGGCTAGCTATTTTCTGTCCACAACTGCTGACACAGTCTAAATTTATATGTTATCTTGCTGTCATAGCCTAGTATATTGAGTCTACTCCATCACAAAAAGCAAAAAACATCATTTTTCCCCCCCCATGCCACTTCCTTGGTCAAGAATCTGCAATGAATCATTTTCCATAGTATCAGGAAATATGACCAAAATATTGTTTAACACTTTCTGCATGAAGGGTCAAAAGATCTGATCTATTTCTTATCATGGAACATTTTTATGTTTAATGTCATCATGTTTGTTTCCTTTATAGCCTTTCCACAACTTGAAAGGACACATTTCTTTGTTTAATGATGTATTTATTATTTAATTAAACTGTAAGCTTCGCAAAGGCAAGAGCCAGGCCTTTTTATTCACTGTGTATCTTGTGCCTACTATGGGTTCAGTTCAGTTTATTTCAGTCGCTCAGTCGTGTCCGACTCTTTGCAACCCCATGAATCGCAGCACGCCAGGCCTCCCTATCTGTCACCATCTCCAGGAGTTCACTCAAACTCAAACCCATTGAGTCAGTGATATCATTCAGTCATCTCATCCTCTGTCGTCCCCTTCTCCTCCTGCTCCCAATCCCTCCCAGCATCAGAGTCTTTTCCAATGAGTCAACACTTTGCATGACGTGGCCAAAGAACCAGAGGTTCAGCTTTAGCATCATTCCTTCCAAAGAAATGCCAGGGCTGATCTCCTTTAGAATGGACTGGTTGGGTCTCCTTGCAGTCCAAGGGACTCTCAAGAGTCTTCTCCAATACCACAGTTCAAAAGCATCAATTCTTCGGCACTTAGCTTTCTTCACAGTCCAACTCTCACTTCCATACATGACCACTGGAAAAACCATAGCCTTGACTAAATGGACCTTTGTTGACAAAGTAATGTCTCTGCTTTTGAACATGCTATCTAGGTTGGTCATAACTTTTCTTCCAAGGAGTAAACGTCTTTTAATTTCATGGCTACAGTCACCATCTGCAGTGATTTTGGAGCCCAGAAAGATAAAGTCTGATACTGTTTCCACTGTTTCCCCATCTATTTCCCATGAAGTGATGGGACCAGATGCCATGATCTTCGTTTTCTGAATGTTGAGCTTTAAGCCAACTTTTTCACTCTCCTCTTTCACTTTCATCAAGAGGCATTTTAGTTCCTCTTCACTTTCTGCCATAAGAGTGGTGTCATCTGCATATCTGAGGTTATTGATATTTCCCCCGGCAATCTTGATTCCAGCTTGTGCTTCTTCCAGCCCAGTGTTTCTCATGATGTACTCTGCATTAAAGTTAAATAAGCCGGGTGACAATATACAGCCTTGACGTACTCATTTTCCTATTTGGAACCAGTCTGCTGTTCCATGTCCAGTTCTAACTGTTGCTTCCTGACAACACTATAGGTTATTGTATGCTAAAGCTGAAGCTCCAATACTATGTCCATCTCATGCGAAGAGCTGACTTTTTGGAAAAGACCCTGATGCTGGGGAAGATTGAAAGAAGGGGAGGGGGAGAACAGAGGATGAGATGGTTGGATGCCATCACAGACTCAATAGACATGAGTATGAACAAACTCCTGGAGATGGTGAAGGACAGGGAAACCTGGCGTGTTCCAGTACCTGAGGTTGCAAAGAGCTGGACATGACTGAGCGATGGGACACTAGGCAAATACAATGAAATAATGCCATTAACAGCAACATGGACTGACCTAGAGATTGTCATAGTGAGTGAAGTAAGTAGAAAGAGAAGGAGAAATATCATATCACCTCCCTTATATGTGGACTCTGAGAAGAAACAATACAAATGAACTTATTTACAAAACAGAAACAGACTCACAGAGTTAGAGATTGAATTCATGGTTACCAGGGGGAAAAGTTAGGGAGAAGGGTAGTTAGGGAGTTTGGGATTGACATGTGTGCTTCCATATTTAAAATGGATAATCAACAAGTCTGACTATATAGCACAGGGAACTTTGCTCAATGTTATGTGGAATCCTAGATGGAAGGGGAGTCTGGGGGAGAATGGATATATGTATATGTATGGCTGAGTGCCTTTGCTGTCCACCTGAATCTGTCTCAACATTGTTAACTGACTATCAGTTCAATTCAGCCACTTAGTCATGTCTGACTCATTGCGATCCCATGGACTCCAGCACACCAGGATTCCCTGTCCATCAGCAACTCCTGGAGCCTGCTCAGACTCATGTCTATCAAGTGGGTGATGCCATCCAATCATCTCATCCTCTGTCGTCCCCTTCTCCTCCTGCCTTCAACGTTTCCCAGCATCAGGGTCTTTTCCAATGGGTTAGTTCTTTACATCAGGTGGCCAAGTATTGGAGCTTTAGCTTCAGCATCCCAGTGAATAGTCAGGACTGATTTCCTTTAGGATGGACTGGTTGGATCTCCTTGCAGTCCAAGGGACTCTCAAGAGTCTTCTCCAACACCACAGTTCAAAAGCATCAGTTCTTTGGCGCTCAGCTTTCTTTATGATCCAACTCTCACATCCATACATCACTACTGCAAACACCATAGCTTTGACTAGACAGACCTTTATTGGCAAAGTAATGTCTCTGCTTTTTAATATGCTGTCTACTTAATATAATTGACTGTACTCCAATATAAAATAAAAAGTGTTTTAAAAGGCAAATAGAAGGTGCTCAATAAACACTTTTGATTTAATGGAGAAAGGAAGTAAGGACAAAAGGAAGGAGAAGAGGAGGTAGGCATTATCCTCCTGGTCTCCTCACATGAGCACACCACCTATTTCCTTCTCCACCCCCATTTCATGCATATACTTCCAGATAATTCTTTGCTTTTTTTTTTTCACTACATCTCTTCCCTCTATAGCTCCCTACTTTTTCTCCACATCAAATCCTGTCACAGGACAAGTCACATCTCATCTGAGCTTCTCCTGATTCTATGTACCTTCCAACCAGAGACATGTCTCATATTTAATGAAAAGTTACGTATCCACGTGTCTAATTTTAAGCACCTGGTTACATATTTTCTTACACTGCTGTATAATCATTGGATATTTGTTATTGTTTCTGCAAATAGACTGTCTCTCCAGTTATTTGTCCTCTCCCTGTCTGCTATCAGAGTCCTTCAGCACTCTTTCTCCTCTCTGCGCTGCGTTATGTTAATCTGTATTTCCCAGACTCCCTACTCTCGGCTTCCCAGTAAGTTTAGCATTGAGAGAAACTCATGGAAGTTGAGGGAGAGGAGAAGCTGGGGTGTTTCTGTTTCCAGAGACTATTCTTACAGGTACTATATTTTATCCACGGCTTCATCTCCTGCTGGGCAGCCACTGCTGTGGTTCTACCTTCTTCAGATGCCCTAGTTTCTGGGTTCTAGTAATATAATCTCTCCCTTTGTTTTGCTCTCCATTGGGAAAGTAAGGGCTTCCTGCTGTAGCTAATTTCTGGGTTACTCCAATCAAAACCGGTTCAGCTGTTCTTCTATTCATGTATCAGAAATTCCTTTTATCGACTTTCTTGTGTTTGAAGGACTTCAAATAATTTCTTTTTTTTTTTTCTGGCAGGATCCTGACCAATATAATATGCCTTCTTTAACTGTTTTCTAGGATATGAAATGTTCCTATATCCTTCCATACAGAGCAGGTCATATAAAGTTGCTTATGTATGTTCATTGTTTTTTTTTAATGAGCTTTACATACTTTTATCAGAAACAGTCACCTGGAAAATATTCCACTGTTTCCTATAAACAAGATTCATATAGTGTATTCCCCCAGTTCTTAAAGGAATGTCGTTTAGCTTTCTTCTGGGGTAAATAAAGGTGAGATGATTTTGACTAGCTCACAAACATCACGGAAAATAAGTGTGTTCTCTGTGTTTAACATTACACATAAAATAGTGTTTCCACTTTCTCTCGTTTTGTGTACTGAGGCACATCCTGATCATCTATAGAAAAAGTGTTATTAATAGCTAAGACTCTAAAGGCAAGAATTAAACTGTGATTAAAGTTGCAGTGTGTGCTCTTAAGTACAATTCAATGTGTCAATTAATAAACAAGATCCATTTAAATTACTTTACCCCCTTCACTAGAAATGAAACAAAGCTATACTTCCCCAAACATCTTTTAAAGGAATCTTTTTTTTCATGCTTCATCCCACTACTGATTGAATCACATGAGACTATTTCCCACTGTCTTCTACTTTTGTAAAAGGACAGTATAGTTCATGACTGAGTATAAAATAGAGGTGTAAAATCTCAGCATAAAGTAAAACAAGGCTCTAAAAGATTGGAAATAAGAAGATCAAAAAAAACAAACAACCTAAAAAGCAAGATGAGGCTCTAAAAAGACTGGAAAGAGTGGTGGAAAGATACTCACCCCACGGCTGCTCAGGACTAGAAGTGTAGTCTTAATTAAATCAGGGAAATGCTTAGTTTCCTTTCACGCTCCTCATTTTCAACATGCAGGAATGGGCTGGATTGAATGATCTGTCAAGACTCCAGCTGAAAAGATAGATTTAAACAAACAAAAAGCAGAACTGGTGACACCTCTCTTTTGATTCCAGTACAAAAGCAGTCACACAGCCTTTGTGACTCAAAGGAGTATTGACGTAGGAATACATAATAGGAGATGCCAACAAAATATTTTTCATTTTTGAACCAGTCCTTTCACAGACAATGAGACACTGAGTAAACTGAGAAGCAATCACATTTTGCATGGCAACAGGTAAACAAAGTTAGAATATTCAAGATTTTAAAAAGGCAATGCTTAGTTAGTGCTATTACATAATTTTAAAGCTATAAGAGATCTTGAAACACAGTCCAGAGGGCTTTTTTTTTTAACTTTCTAAGGAAATCATTCTATCATTGGGAAATCATTCTATCATTGGGAAATCATTGGAAAGTTATAGGATCTCTTTCCTGATTAAAACCGCAAAACAAAAACTAAACATATACACTGAGAAAATTGTACATGCAGATTCTGGGTGTTCATAAACCTACTGAAGTCTACCCCTGCAAATCCTGAGCAATTCATCTCCATCATTTACCAGGTTAGAGACTTGATACTCACAGGATTTAAATAGATAACCCAAAGACACCAGGGTATTTATGACAAAAAGTGTACTAAAACACAATCTCTCACTTAACTACTCTTTCTATTTCAAACTGCCTCTTATTTGGCTAGGAAATGTTAACAATTAATATCATTAATGAAATAATAAAGATGATTATTAATTAACTTTGTTGTTGTTCAGTTGCTAAATGGTGCCCAACTCTTTGTGACCCATGGACTGTAGCACACCAGGCTCCTCTGTCTTCCACTATCTACCGGAGTTTGCTCAAATTCATGTTCTTTGAGCCAGTGAAGCCATCCAACCATCTCATCCTCTGCTGCTCCCTTCTCTTTTTACCCTCAATCTTTCCCAGCATCACAGTCTTTTCCAATGAGTCAGCTGTTCCTTTTAGGAGGCCAAAGTATTGGAGTTTCAGCTTCAGCATCAGCGTTAATATTACTGATGTAAAAAATAAAAAGTATCATTTGAACCAAGTGGTAAAATGTCTAAAATATAAGATGGGGAAAAAAATCACTAATGGAAATCTTGAAGCAAATGTGAGAAAAGCTAGTAGAGAATGTAGTAGGTACTTTTTTTTCCCTAAAAATAGTGTAGCTCAGAAAGCTTCCTGTCCAAAGCACAGATCAACAAACAAAAGGTAATGTCGAAATTAGTTCTCCTTTCTATTTAAATTGATTGAATATCCTGATGAAATTCCACAGCCATCCTTTAAATTCTCTTTTCTTACATACAACTTCTCTTAACTCCGGGGTTCAGCTCCCCTGAGAAATGCAGCAGAGGGACCCCTTGTTGATCCTTGGCTCCTGCCTCTTAATCTTCTTTCTCTTCTTTCCTCCTGCATCACAAAAGAGTACCAGCAGGGGAACTACCTAGGATTCCAGGAGAGGGTAAAAAACAGAGCACATAAAATCAGTATCACATTTAGCAAAGACGAGTTATGGGAAAGACCATGAATATGGCAAATATATTACATTTCTATGTATTACAGGTTCAACAAGTGGCTCAGATGGTAGTGTCTGTCTACAATGTGGGAGACCCAGACTCAAGCCCTGGGTTGGGAAGATCCCCTGGAGAAGGAAATGGCAATCCACTCCAGTACTATTGCCTGGAAAATCCCATGGACAGAGGAGCCTTGTAGGCTACAGTCTTTGGGGTCACAAAGAGTGGGACATGACTGAGCGACTTCACTTCACTTTTGCTTTATACAATTGGTTTTTAAATTAGTTAAGAGACAAAAAGAGATAAGAAATACACTTTTATACTCTTTCACAATTATATTACCTAATTCCACAACTGCATAATTGCCTTTATAGTGTTCTTTGTTTTCTTGTGTGGATTTGAAAAAAAAAAGATCATTTGCTTTTAGCCTGAAAAATTTTCTTTAGATTTCTCAAAGATAGGGCTTCGATTAATGCATTCTTTCACTTTTAGCTTATCTTTTAACATCTTTTTTCTACTTGTATTTTTGAACAATAACTTTGCTGCATTTAGGATTCTTGGTTGACAGTTATGATTTTGAGCCCATTAGATGTGTTCTCTCACTGATGTCTGACCTCCACTATTTCTGATGAGAATTTGCCTGTTTATTTTAGTGGGGTTCCCTATAAGTAATGAGCTATTTTCTTCTTGCTGCTTTCAAGATTTTCCTCCTTGCCTTTGACTTTCACCATTTTTACTCTTACTTGTCTGTCTATGGATCTCTTTGCATTTATCCTTTGAGTTTGCTGAACTTCATGGATGTGTAATGTTTTCCAATATATTTTGTGAATTTTCAACTGCTATTTCTTCACATTTTTCTTTTGCTCTTATCTCTCCTCTCCTTCTGGTATTCACTTTGTGTGCATTGATGTGCATTAGTACTGTCTCATATTCCTCTGAGTGTCTAGTTTTCTTCATTCGTTTTTTTTTTCTTTTCAGGTTGCACAATCTCTGTCAATTTATTTTCAGCTTTGCTAATTATTTCTTCTGCTTTCATAAGTCTGCTGTTGAGCTCCTCAAATGAAATTTTCATTGAAAATTTCAACTCCAGAATTTCCATGTAGTTCCTTTTTCATCATTTATAGCTCCTTGGTACTTTGTGCTTGTTGCAACATTGCCATTATGCCTTTCTTTACCTCTTTAGTCAGTTTCCTTTTAGTTTCTTAAGCATATGTATAATGCTACTTTGAGTCTTTATCTATTAAACCTGACATCTAGTCACTTACAGTCTGCTTTTTTCCCCAATGTATAGGTGATATGTTCTTGTTTATTTGCATGTCTCAGAATTATTTGTTGGAAATGGCTCTGAAGCTGGATGTGAGGACAATGTTAAGACATACTGCTTTGGAGCTGAATGCTGAATGGCAGGTGGGGGGTGGGGAGCAAACAGTAACCTCAGGTCTTCTCAGCTTGCGTCTCTCAGTATGGAATCTCCACCTTGCAGTCAAGGGAAAGGACAGGCTTCAGTGTTCTCAGTGGTGCTTTACTCAAGGTAGAGCCCCTGTCCCATGAGTGGGAGTTGAGTAGAAGAAAGGAGCCCCCACCTATCAGTCAGGCTTGCTGGTAATTTAGGTTCAGCAAGAAACAACAGAACAGGATGAGAAATGCTGTTGTCCTGCCCCTTCTAAGAGAACAGCCCTCTAACTTGGAGCTTGCATGAGAGGGAGTCCTGTGTTCTTGATCACACAAGTTTGGAGTGGAGTTTCTATCTCAGTAAGATGGGAGAGCAAAGAAGGGAGTCAGTCTTGGTTCAAATACCATTGATTCTTATGGTTCTTGCCAAATTTTAGTAGATTGTCTTGAATGAATATTCTTCATTAGCTGTATGCCCTTAGGTCCATTTCCAGAAACTTTAAAGGGTTGTATGTGTGTTTACATTTTTAAGAGTTTTTGCTGGAAAGCAGGTTCACAGAGCCCTCCACACTGTCATACTGAAGGTAGAGCCTCCACATTACTTTGCTTTTTTTTTGGAAATTTTGAAATACTTTGGAAATAAACACTGTGAATTAAATATTATCCTTATTTTATAAAGAAAGTATTATTTCATATCACAATCCATCTGTGAGCAAGAATTTGAATAGAGTTCTTACAAATGCAGACTTCAAAACCCCTACTCTTAATATATTATACTAACTAAATTAATAGCAAAGAAGGGATATAAAAGATAAATGATTACTTTGGGAAAACACAGATTTTGAAATGCAGAGACCTGTTACCTATTATAGTAGGCATTGTTAATGAGCAATAAACTTGTATTGTTTTATATTCTGAGTACTGATGAAGTGTCTGGTAGTACAGATTACTTAATAAGCTTGTTGCCAAATTAATACAAAAATGAATTGTGATGAAGGAAATTTTACCAGCTTTGTCCTTTTCATTTTTAATTTTACCTGGTGATAATTTTAAGATAAGATATGACAATTTGTAGATTATGAGGAGAACTTCTACATGGAAACACTGGAGGTAGATAATCTGAAAAACAAGAGTATACAAGTAAAGATAAATCAAGTCTAAGAGCAGTTAGTAAGATCATTCATAGGTTTTATATCAACCTTTGATATTTCAAGACAATGGCAAGCACAAGAATAAATAAGCAGCCAGCTTGCAACCTTGGATACTTTTTATTATCTACAAATTGTCATGAAACTTTTAATTAAGCTAGAGAGTAAAATTAAATTAAACAATGATTGTTTTTCTTAACATACAGTTATAAGTGTTATGTTTTCTAGATAATTATGTCATAGAATATATATCTTGATGCAAGAGACCTGGATTCAATCCCTGGGTAGAGAAGATCCCATGGAGAAGGAAATGGCAACCCACTCCACTATTCTTGCCTGGAAAAATCCCATGGACAGAAGAGCTTGGCAGGCTATAGGCCATGAGGCTGCAAAGAGTTGGATACAACTGAGCACTTGTTTTGTAGACAATTATGTCACAGAATATGTATCTTATACATATATATATATTCTATTTTATGTAATAAAATATACAACCACATATACTTATGATCAGTTTTATAAAGGATACATTCTGTGCTAAGTTTCTTGTATACTATAACCCTTGCTGAATTGTATATATTTTAATTAATAATTCAATATATATATTTGGTTTTCTTTATTTTGAGCAATATTTTTAAAATATGAAAAATTTAAAAGGAAATATTTAAGAACCTATATACCTTATATGGATGATGTTGACACACTTGAAGAGTGAAAATGTTAGTCGCTCAGTCATGTCCCACTCTTTGTGACCCCATGGACTACAGCCCGCCAGGCTCCTCTCTCCGATTCTCCAGGCAAGTTTACTGGAGTGTGTAGCCATTAGCTTCTCCAGGGCATCTTCTTGATCCAGGGATTGAATCTGGGTCTCCTGAATTGCAGGCAGGTTCTTTACCTTCTGAGTCACCAGGGAAGCCTGACACACTTAGTAAATTATAATAAATGGCACCCTACAATCTGATAGAAGTTACGGAAATTACTGGCATTACAGTCAGGACAGCATTTATCCAAATAGGATACTCAGGCCATCTGCAAAAGATCTCATCAGTGTAGGACTCTAAGCCCCACTCTGCATTCTTCACGTTAGAATCTCTGGGGATATGACCCAGGAATCCTTAGTGTCAATCATATACTTCCTGGGTGACCCTTCCACGTATGAATACTCAAGAACCATGGATTAAACAACCAAATCCTAGTAAAGGTACCCTAAACATTCAACCTATTCCCTGAATATCAACAGTCATACAGGAATAAGACCTCTGAAGGAGACATGAGAGCAATCAGAGAGGTGAAGGGGTAATCGCTGATGAAAGTTTCTTTACCAGTATTCAGAGTTAATATGTTAAAAACTACATTAGCAAAGCAGAATATAGAAATAGAAAATAGCTTTTATTTGGTATAAATAAATTACAAACCACATACATAATCAGAACAAATGAAAAATATGTTTAGTGTGTGAACAAGAATAATTACAGTCCCTCAACCAGTCTTGGCATATGATACAGTAATTTAAGGTTGATATTTCTGTTTTGACAGTAGACTTATAAAGGGGATGAAAGACAAAAAAAAAAAAAAAAAAAAACACCTGATTTCTCCTTTCTTATGTTAGGTTAAATGGGTCATGGCATACTGAAGAACTAGCATTTCATCAAAGGTCATTTAAATCAAAGCATTATAATTATTCACTTTTTACAGATACTAATTATAATTTCACTCATGCTTTTCAGTATTTCAAAATAAAATTGCTCTTCATTTTTATGCCAAAACATCTTTACAAAAGTTGTTACAGATTATTTCCAATACCTTTTGCTCAGCCATTTGGCATCATCACTATTCAGGCAACAATGTTCATATGGTAATAGTTAAATTTGTTTTACTAGGGCCCTCTCATCCAAATTTTTCATTTCCAGCCTGCACATGCTGAACTCCAGAAAAGTGTTTTAATTGTTTTATTTAAATATGGATATTTCTAATTCAATTAATGTCAGATATGTTCCCCCCCGTCCCCCTACCCTGCAAACCACCACTTAAAGAATAGGCCTTACTCTATAAATATAAGACTCTTTAGATCATATTTTTTAGCTTACAGTTACTCAGGCAGACTTGGGTTTGACTTTCAACACTGCCTCTTCTTAGCTGGATGCCATTAGGAGAGTGCAAACCTCTTTGAAACTCACTTTTGTCATCTCAGTTTGTAACCTCCAGAGTTGTTCAGGTGTGATTTGAAACTGTCCCCTGTCCAGGGAGGGCAGGGAGGGTCCAAAGAAGGGAGCCTATATTGGTAGGTGGTCAGTTTAAGAAGCAAGGGAACTTACGTGAAAGATTTGTCTTGTGTGGCCACAGCAAGAGTAAATGTCCACACCCACATGCCAGAATCTTAAAAACGTATATAGAGGTCTTACCGGGGTTCAGCCATGTGTACTGTCCAGATAATCTTACAAACACACTGCTCTCTCAAGGGTCCAACCTTGAAAATGGCTCCCATTTAGGCTGTGATGGACAGAACATACATTCTGAGGATGGGGAAGGGGTGGAGAGCCTCCAACTGCAGGTTGTGGGTCAACCTACAGTCATGTTTTTCTCAATGACCGTTTCCAACACCGCCACTTTTAAAATGAAATAACACTCACTTTGCCTTGGTGTCAAGATTAAAGGAGTTAACTGAGTGTGCAAAACAGAGTACTAGTACAGATAATATCAATCGGTTAGTACTGGGTGCATGCTCAGTCGTGTCTGACTCTTGCAACCCCATGGACTGTAGCCCACCAGGCTCCTCTGTCCATGAACACTTTCAGGCAAGAACACTGGAGTAGGTTGCCATTTCCTACTCCACGGGATCTTCTCCACTTAAAGACTGAACTCGCATCTCCTGCATTTGCAGGTGGATTCTTTACCGCTGAGCCACCTGGTAAGCCCCAATTAGTTATTATTGCTGGCTAACAAATAATATCAAAATTCTATAGAAATCAAAATTTCACTTTTCATTTCATTTTATAGATTAGGAACTTGAGGAATGCTTAGCTGAGCCATTCATCCTAAGGGTCTCTGATATGGATGCTCTCAGATGTTGGCTGGGAGACTCAGTCAAAAAAACATCTGAAAAGTCTGGCTGTGAAAGAAGACTCAAACGCTGACGCTTGGGGCTGATTTCAGGCTGGAGGCCGAGCTCTTGACTAAAGTGTGTACTTCTGTCTTCTCCAGCATTGAGGTATCAGCATAACCAGATTTACATGGTTTCTAAATACTCTCAGAGTGAGTTTTCTAAGAGAGCCAGGTGGAAGCGTCATAGTCTTTTCTGATCTGAACTTGAAGTTACAGAGCGCACATCTACTAAATACTACCCAATTGTAAAAGAATCACTAAAGCTGGTCCAGTTTCAAAGGGAGAGAAATTTAGACCCCAAATCTTGATGGGTAGAAGTTCAAACGATTTCTCTTAAAATTACCATATAGTCCTCCAGACTTAAGTTATACATAGTGCTATTTAGGTTAATTTTCTCTTAAGTTTTCACATTCATGTATCAGGTATATATAGTATATTAGATATATGTATATCCTTCTTATTTTTTATGTATAATTTATATATAAATTCTCCTAATATTTGCATCTATTGGTCAGATGTAGATATTAAGAGTTTCCACTTACAGGTGTCAAGTATTAAAATAGATAATTAAAAGATTGGTATATCTTCTAGAGGACTAATATTTTTAAACATAGATGTTTAATCATAGATAAAGGCATTAACTAGACATTAAGATATTTAGATATTAAGATACTAAGATCTGTAGTAACCTCAGGGTTATATGAAACTACACCCTGAGAAAAAACATTATAAACAAAGAAGCTTCAATCGTGACTATATTCAGATACAAGAACAGATCAAAGATATTTTGTAAGGATATCTTATATTATGTATGTCATTTTTTGCTCCACCATATGGTAACTTTCAACTTTAATGTGTACCCTAGTGTTCTAATAACCCAGTGCTCCAGGGGCTTGCTATAGTCATCAATAAACCATAGAGGCTAAAAGCAGAGCTGAATGTTTTCTAAGGACAGTTCAGTTCAGTTCAGTTCAGTCACTCAGTCGTGTCCGACTCTTTGCGACCCCATGAACTGCAGCACACCAGCATCCCTGTCCATCACCATCTCCCGGAGTTCACTCAAACTCATGTCCATTGAGTCTGTGATGCCATCCAGCCATCTCATCCTCTGTAGTCCCCTTCTCTTCCTGCCCCCAATCCCTCCCAGCTTCAGAGTCTTTTCCAATGAGTCAACTCTTCGCATGAGGTGGCCAAAGTACTGGAGTTTCAGCTTTAGCATCGTTCCTTCCAAGGAACACCCAGGGCTTAACTCCTTTACAATGGACTGGTTGGATCTCCTTGCAGTCCAAGGACAAGGTCTTCACAGATGTGATAAATTTCCTAATGGTGATTTAGCTTGCTTGTCTCCTATAAATTAAAATGTGAATATTCAGTTCTGGAGCCTTCCCTAGGACACCAGACAGCTATCGGGCCAGAGCTGCCCACCGTGAGCTGGGTATTATATAATCAACCAAGCCATAAGGTCCACTAGGCACAGCAGCTATCCTGTGTATGAATGGGGACAATGTTTATTTTGGGTTCAGACTTGAGCAGGTTCAGAAAGAACAAGCAAATTACGAGAACAGATTCCCTTGAAAATTGTCTTTCCTGTATCAATGCCTTTTCTTCAGATCATACCTTCTAGAGGTTGCTGCTCTGGTGTATGTTGATATTTACTGGTGTATGTTCATATTCACCACCCAAGTCTCCCTTCAGGTATAAAGGATTCGTTATATCACACACTGTAATAGCTAGCCCTCAGCTGCCAGCCCTTTGGGAGTTTGCCTTAGCTGGACAGAGCTTCTTTTCCTAAGATCACTCCCTTCCTTGAGCACCTACTTTCAGTGACCACTGAAAAAGCATATAAAGACCCGGTTCTCGGGGCTTCCTTGGTGGCTCAGTGGTAAAGAATCCACCTGCCAACTCTGGAGAAACAGGTTCCATCCCTGATCCCACATGCCGCAGAGCAACTAAGCCCATGCACCACAACTATTGAGACTGTGCTTTGGAGCCTGGGAGCTGAGCTACTGAATCTCGTGCACCCAGAACATGTGCTGCACGATAAGGGAAGCCACTCCAATGAGAAGCTCACTCACTGCAATGAAGAGTAGCCCCCGCTCGCCACAACTGGAGAAAAGCCCTCACAGCAATGAAGACCCAGCACAGCCAAAAGTAATTTTTTTTTAAAGACCTGGTTCTCTTGTCTCAGTCAGGACAGTTCTCAAGAGTCTCCTGGTCTTCAGTCTTCTTGCAGGGCTGGTGGAGACACTCCAGAGAGAGAGAGGGCATCACAGTACCCATCTCTCTCTGCCCAATCCTGTCTCCCACCTTTCCCTTCCACAGCTATTATTCTTTAAAAAAAAAAAAACCTTCACATTAAATCCCTTTAACAAAGTCTGTATCCTGAGAAACTCACCCTGAAACAATTATGATAAACTGACAAAGGAGGCTCAAACTACTATACAATTGCACTCATCTCACATGTAATGTAATGTTCAAAATTCTCCAAGCCAGGTGTCAACGATATGTGAACCATGAACTTCCAGATGTTCAAGCTGGTTTTAGAAAAGGCAGAGGAACCAGAGATCAAATTGCCAACATCTTTTGGATAACCTAAAAAGCAGGAGAATATCAGAAAAATATGTATTTCTGCTTTATTGACTATGCCAAAGCCCTCTACTGTGTGGATGACAATAAACTGTGGAAAATTCTGAAAGAGATGGGAATACCAGAACACCTGACCTGCCTCTGGAGAAATCTGTATGCAGGTCACGAAGCAACAGTTAGAACTGGACATGGAACAACAAAATGGTTCCAAATAGGAAAAGAAGTACGTCAAGGCTGTATATTGTCACCTTGCTTGTTTAACGTATATGCAGATAACATCATGTGAAATGCCAGGCTGGATGAAGCACAAGCTGGAATCAAGATTGCCAGGAGAAATATCAATAACCTCAGATATGCAGATGATACCACCCTTATGGCTGAAAGTGAAGAACTAAAAAGCCTCTTGATGAAAGTGAAAGAGGAGAGTCAAAAACTTGGCTTAAAGCTCAATATTCAGAAAACTAAGATCATGGCATCCAGTCCCATCACTTCTTGGCAAATATATGGGAAACAATGGCAAACTTTCTTTTGGGGGGCTCCAAAATCACTGCAGGTGGTGAATGCAACCATGGAATTAAAAGATGTTTATTTCTTGGAAGAAAAGTTATGACCAACCTAGACAGCATATGAAAAAGCAGAGACATTGCTTTGCTGACAAAGGTCCATCTAGTCAAAGCTATGGTTTTTCCAGTAGTCATGTATGGATGTGAGTGTTGGACTATAAAAAAAAGTTGAGTGCCAAAGAGTTGATGCTTTTGAACTGTGGTTTTGGAGAAGACTTTTGAGAGTCTCTTGGACTGCAAGGAGAGCCAACCAGTCCATTCTGAAGGAGATCAGTCCTGAGTGTTCACTGGAAAGACTGATGTTGAATCTGAAACTCCAATACTTTGGCCACCTGATGCGAAAAACTGACTCATTTGAAAATACCCTCATGTTGGGAAAGATTGAAGACAGGAGGAGAAGGAGAAGACAGAGAATGAGACGGCTGGATGGCATTACTGACTCAATGGACAGGAGATTGAGTAAATTCCGGGAGTTGGTGATGGACAGGGAAGCCTGATGTGCTGCAGTCCATGGGGTCTCAAAGAGTCCAACACAACTGAATGACTGAACTGAACTGAACTGAACTGACAGAGGAGGAAGGACGTGGGTCCAGTCCACAGATGGGAAGATGTAATACATCTTAACGTATTATATCAAGACTAGCAAGACATGGACTGTTGGCACCCTGCAGCCTTCCTCAGAGGTGGCCCTCCAAAACCGGGGTAAAGTAAATCTCTCTGTTGAAAATTGTGAACAGTACAGCATATTGCTTATCATGTATGGAGGGGATAGTGGTTTGAGTTTGAATATACATTGATTCCTGTGCCAGAAGGCACAGCAATCAATGTTCAGACACGAGAAGCCTGGAGAAGAGGCAAGTACATGGAACATGGAAGTGGCCATAGAGTATCCAAATATTTATGCCCCACATGAATGCCCACTGATGTGCATTCATCACCAAAAAGATACTCAATAACCAACTGGACCAGATGATCCATCCCATCCCATGAGTGTCAATCACTTTATTGACTCAGCCCAGTGGTACTGATGCAATGAGTTATGAATGATGTGGTCACTGTGTCAGGAACAGAGACTATCCATGGACTAGCTAGCACAAACTTTCTCTCATCAAGAATGATACAGCCTCTATTTCGGCTACTTCGTGGTCATTGTAGACCAGCTGTTGCTTTGGATTCTTGATGAATAACTTCAACACTCACTGTCTGAGCTCCAGTAGCAGCACAGACTCACTTCTTTTGTTTCCTAGACATGCTGTGCAGTGCCTGCCCCAGGGCCTGTATACACACTTTGCTCATGCTCTCTCTCTCTCTCTCTCTCTCTCTCTCTCTCTCTCACACACAATTCAAGTAGTCTTTATTGTAAGTTGCAAAATGTACCATACTGCATTCTTGCCCGTATTTTTCTGGTACAAAACACTTTGCAGCTGGTGAGAAATCCATAAAAATTTTGCTTTTTAAATTCATGACTATTCTTAACAGAACTTTGCAAACTCAGAATTTCAACCTTCATTTTTTTTTTTCTAAATGGCCCACAGTACTTGAGCTTCCTGAAGCTATGACAGCTGTTCCAGGGAGAAAGAAGAGGAGGAGAAGGTAGCAAACATCTAGGGATTTCTATTTCTCTTTCAGTGCCCATATACTTGGCAACATCAACCAGGCTCTTCCCATAACCAAAAGACAGCTCCTCACCAGTCTAGATGGCTCTCTTACCAAAAATCCCTAACCTTTGATCATCATTAACCATCATAACATGTGCACATGAGCTTGGATTTACTGAATGATTTGCAAAAGGAAGCCTGTTACCCTTGTGGGTTGCGTTCACCATAAAATCATTATTTAGATTACATAGATAGCTGCACATATATTTAACATATTCCCTGGTGGCTCAGATGGTAAAGAATCTGCCTACAATGCAGGATACCTGGGTAAGATCCCTGGGCTAGGAAGATCCCCTGGAGAAGAGAGTGGCAACCCACTCCAGTATTCTTGTCTGGAGAATCCACAAGGACAGAGGGGCCTGGCAGGCTACAGTCCACGCAGTTGCAAAGAGCTGGACATGACTGAGTGACTAAGCACAGCACAGCTGCCCTCTTTCAATGGCTTCATTTTGAAAAGAAGCATCTTTTTACAGACCAATTTTACAGCTAAAGAGACAGAAGAATGGTTCCATATTCACAGAATCCATTAGGCTTACTACACACCTCATCACTCAGAAGTACTTGGCCTGACTAGACTAGCTGACTTAGAATAGAATAGTATTAATAGGCATGGCATCTTGTGAGGCTGGCACACAGGGCTCCAAAATGTGGTTGTTTACCTGAACCCTGAGGATAAAGGTCTAGGGTCAGTCCACCTGGCAGACGACTAGACTGTCTTGCCAAATTTAAGGGAAACTCACAATGGATCATAGAGGAGAAAGAAGCACCATTATGGATTTAGAACTAGTTACAGAAGTAAAGCCTGCAGCTCGCTCAGCTAATCCTCTGTTTTAAAATTAACTTTTATTGGAATATAGTTGTCCTACAATACTGGGTTAGTTTCTGCCATACAGCAAAAGGAATCAGCTATATGTGTATACATATCCCTTCTTTATTGGATTTCCTTCCCATTTAAGTCACACAGAGCACTGAGTAGGGTTCCTTGAGCTATATAGTAGAGTCTCATTAGTTATATATTTATATATAGTCTCAATAGTGTATGTATGTCAATCTGGATCTCCCAATTCATTTCACTCCCTCTTTTCCTCTTGATCTCCATATGTTTGTCCTCTACATCTGTTTCTCTGTTTCTGTTTTGCAAATAAGGTCATCTATACCACTTTTCAAGATTCCACATACATGTGTTTTTATCCCATACTTGGTTTTCTCTTTCTGACTTACTTCACTCTGTATGGCAGTCTCTAGGTCCATCTACTTTTCTACAAATAATGCAATTTCACTCTTTTTCGTGGTTGAGTAATACTGCTTTGTATATATGTACCACATCTGCTTTATCCAATCCTCTGTTGATGGACATTTAGGTTGCTTCTTATAATACAGCGCTATAATGAATAATGGAGTACATATGTCTTTTTGAATTACGTTTTCCTCTGAGTATATGCCCAGTAAATCCTTGCAAGTTTGGCCACTACCTTGAAGGGGGCACTCTAAAGGGAATGAAAGATACCTCTTTGGCTCTCCCTCAAATCCTCTCCACATCCTATTCCAGAATTGCAGTGTTGGCCCGTTCTTTGAAGGTTTCAACCAGCTTCCCACCAGGGCAACCTGCCAGCACTTGACTCAGGCCTGTGTTAATATCTCTCAATCCCTGCCTGGGTTTCTGTTTTAAATTTGACTGGTTTCATTGCACCTGCTTGGGATGTCTGTAAATACTTACGTATTTACATTCTAAAGTGCAGGGGAGGATCAGTGAGGCTTCCCTTGACCAATGTGGGGGAGAAGCTAAGGAACAGATGTTCCTTTTGATATCCAGCTGGTTAATTCTGAAACACACACCAGAAGGCTCTTCAGAAGGGACCGCAGAACTGACTGTGGCCAACTTGGTGCCTGTATTGCCTTTTCCTCCTTCCTGTCCAACCATCCATCACTTCTTGCTTTCTGGAATCACTTGCTTCATGCTTTACAGTGACCCAGGGATCAAGTACCTACATGGAAACTTTTGTCTTAAAATCTTCCTTCAGAGAATGTCTAAGACAGATTACTAATAAAGAAATTGAGGCTATGGTAAGCTGGAATGGAAGAACTTCTGAAAGATGAAAGTGTGAACCAGATCAAGGCATTATATTTCTACACAGGAACCTGGGAAACTTTATTATGTCAGGGCTTAGCTCAATTAAATTAGATTTGAAGCTTTTAAAAAACTATTGCATTGTTACTACATCTGATTCTAAGCCTGGAAAGTATTCTCTCATGGAAGTTCAAAACGTCCAGTGTATGATGTCTCCAAGTCTGGAAAGATTTCAACCTGACACTCCCATTCATGTCACTGGGGCATGTGCATAACGATCAAAAAACAATACTTGGCTGGCCTTTAAGCAAAGGAAGGTCTCTGTGTTGTGGCAGATGAAAATTGACGCACATCTTCTCTTTCTGATTTCAAAACACATTCGATTCATCTCTAAACATTTCTCAATAAAGCTGGAGAATCTACTGCCCTAAACGAGAGCAAGTGGGATGGATTTGAGATTCATAGACATCGTTCCCAACTTTCCCTGAGTGGCACATTTTTTAAAGCATTCCACATTGGTAGACAAATGTTTATATGTTTTCTTTGAATAAACAAATTTTAAAACATCAGAGTCAGCAAAAGCAAGACAAGAAGCTGACTGTGGCTCATATCATGAACTCCTTATTGCAAAATGCAGACTTAAATTGAAGAAAGTAGGGAAAACCACTAGACCATACAGATATGACCTAAATCAAATCCCTTACAATTATAGTGGAAGTGACAAATAGATTCAAGGGATTAGATCTGATAGACAGAGTGTCTGAAGAACTATGGATGGAGGTTCATGACATTTATAGGAGGCAGTGATCAAGACAATCCTCAAGAAAAAGAAATGCAAAATGGCAAATAGTTGTCTGAGGAGGCCTTACAAAGAGCTTAGAAAAGAAGAGAAGCTAAAGGCAAAGGAGAAATGGAAAGATATACCCATCTGAATGCAGAGTTCCAAAGAATAGCAAGGAGAGATAAGAAAGCCTTCCTCAGTGATCAATGAAAAGAAACAGATGAAAACAATAGAATGGGAAAGACCACAAATTTCTTCAATAAAACTAGAGACACTAAGAGAATATTTCATGCAAAGATGGGCACGATAAAGGACAGAAACAGTATGGACCTAACAGAAGCAGAAGATATTAAGACATGGCAAAAACACACAGAAGAACTATACAAAAAAGATCTTAATGATCCAGATAACTACAATGGAATCATCACTCACCTAGAGCCAAAACATCCTGGAGTCGGAAGTCAAATGGGCCTTAGGAAGCATCACTATGGACAAAGCTAGTGGAGGTGATGGAATTCCAGTTGAGCTATTTCAAGTCCTAAAAGATGATATTGTTAAAGTGCTGCACTCAGTATGCCAGCAAATTTGGAAAACTCAACAGTAGCCACAGGACTAGAAAATGTCAGTTTTCATTCCAATCCCAAAGAAAGGTAATGCCAAAGAATGTTCAAAGTATACTGCACAATTGCACTCATCTCACACACTAGCAAAGTATGCTCAAAATTCTCCAAGCCAGGTTTCAAAGGTATGTGAACTGAGAACTAGATGTTCAAATTGGATTTAGAAAAGGCAGAGGAACTAGAGATCAAATTGCCAACATCCTTTGTATCATCAAAAGAGCAAGAGAATTCCAGAAAACATTGACTTCTTTTTTATTGACTATGCCAAAGCCTTTGACTATGTGGATCACAAAAAAAAAAAAAAAAAAAAAAAGTGTAAAATTCTTTAAGAGATGGGAATACCAGATCATTTTATCTGCCTCCTGAGAAATCTGTATGCAGGTCAAGAAGCAACAGTTAGAACCAGACATGAACAATGGACTGTTTCCTAATTGGGTAAGGAGTATGTCAAAACTGTATATCGTCACCCTGCTTATTTAACTTCTATGCAGAATACATCATGTGAAATGCCGAGCTGGATGAAGTGCAAGCTGGAATCAAGATTGCTGGGAAAAATATCAATAGCCTCAGATATGCAGATGACACCATCTTTATGGCAGAAAGCAAGGAGGAACTAAAGAACCCCTTGGTGAAAGTGAAAGAGGAGAGTGAAGAAGCTGGCTTAAAACTCAACACTCAAAAAAGATCATGGCATCTAGTCCCATCACTTCATGGCAAACAGATGGGGAAACAATGGAAACAGTGACAGATTTTATATTTTGGGCTCCAAAATCACTGCAGATGGTGACTGCAGCCATGAAATTAAAAGATGCTTGCTCCTTAGAAGAAAAATTATGACCAACCTAGACAGCATATATTAAAAAGCAGAGACATTACTTTGCTGACAAAGGTCTATCTAGTCAAAGCTATGGTTTTTCCAGTAGTCACATATGGATGCGAGAGTTGGACAATAAAGAAAGCTGAGTGCTGAAAATTTGATACTTTTGAACTGCGGTGTTGGAGAAGACTCTTTAGAATCCCTTGGAATGCAAGGAGATCCAACCAGTCAATCCTAAAGAGAATCAGTCCCAAATATTCATTGGAAGGACTGATTCATTTGGAAGGCCAAACCCCAATACTTTGGCCATGCAAAGAACTGACTTGTTGGAAAAGACCCTGATGCTGGGAAAGATTGAAGGCAGGAGGAGAAGGGGACAACAGAGGATGAGATGGTTGGATGGCATCACTGACTCGATGGACATGAGTTTGAGGAAGCTCCAGGAGTTGGTGATGGACAGGGAAGCCTGGCATGCTGCAGTCCATGTGGTCTCAGAGAGTCAGATACAACTTAGTGACTGAATGGAACTGTGCTGAAAACATCAGAGACTCTATGTTGGCGTATTAGATTTAAAGATTACATCAAATGTTTAGTGCAAATGTAACTGTCAAGAAATTTCAATCATTGAAGTTTTTAGATTGGCCACAAGTCAAACATTATCATGCCTGAAAATTAAACTTGGATTTTTTTTAATTTAAAAATAATTTAACAAACCTCTCTCTCTGTATATATGGCTCCCTTACCAAGCTGATTTGGAGGGGTTTTTGTACATTTTCAAATTAGGCAATAGCGTTATTACATTAAGTTAATAATCAGAAGTTATAAGCTATCTTCAAATATAAAATTTATCATTTCAAAATTGGTCTATTCTCTGACTAACCTGAATTTAAATGAGTAATGATGTGATGATAAAATTATTATTGCCAGCACTTACTGAGCACTTTCTATGTCCCAGCTTTTTGCTAAGCACTACATATATTATTCCACTTAATTCTCAAACAACTGTGTCAGGTAGATTCTTATGATTTCTCTTTTTTTTTTGTAGCTGTAATTACATGGGCTCAGCAACAATTCAAAGTTTCACAATCATACCCAGCTTATAAGTCATGAAACAGCAATGAAATATATTCAAATAACCAAAATATGGGGGGAAATGGCATCATATCTCTTCAAGATATACTTTAGTAATAATGGTTTTCTATTGAGAGCAATAGGATAAATGATAAAAACAGATATCCTCTTAAAATAATTTTATTTCATGTTATAGATCCACTGGCAATCTACTAAAGAGTCATTTTAGAAAGTGACATTTTTTTTAAATGAGTCATTGTTAGTGCAGTGGCATTGAGCAATTGAAAGAGTCTTTAAAATATGTATTTCAATTATGAAATAGAGCAGGAGTTTATGTAAATGTTGTGTGACTTTATGTCCTATGGTTGAATCAAGATTATCTGTTCCTGGGCTTTTGTGAACATGTCTGTTTTCAAATGTTAAGAAATATACAAAAAACTTTTAGCCTCTTGACAAACGTCTTTTGCCCTGCAATGCGGTCACGCCAATCAGCTTGCATTTTGTGTCTCTCTTCTCACACTGTCATTGTGTTTTATGAAAATGCCCTTGGGCTCCTTACATTTCTTTAGTGAAGGGGATTTCTGGACCCTCTGTAGAATCCTTGGGGCTTTTTACAATCATCTCTTCCCAGCTGTTCCCTCTCTACCTGGCCCGGTTCCGAGAAAATGATGCAAGGCTGTGAAATGGGACTGTGCTTGGGATCCAGCTGAGGGGAAAGCCTGCCAGAAAGGTCACAGAAACTTTCACATAAACAGAGTGTGACCTGACCAGATCTGGGCTGATGGGGTTAAAGGCTGTTCTTCTGGTCAGGGTACACAAACTGCGCTCAACGCGTTCTGTTCCAGGGCTGCTTCCTTGCCATTTATGCAACACGGGGAGATGCCCTTGACCGTTTCTCCCCCCTCTCTTGTGACTATGATTCAATGTCTCACTATAAATTATTTCCCCAAGTGAGGAACCTCATTGTGCTGTATTCAGAGCAGGCCCTCAGCACAAGTATGGAGTAAGCCAGATGAATCTACGGAAGCCTCCTCCCTTTCGCATCTTCAATCACTTTTCTTTCTCTGTTGGATTTTGAGCACCCTGGACTCATCTAATGTCAGAGTGCCACGGCCAAGTCTACTCTCCCTGAATCTTACCACAACCAACATGGACTCAGGGGCATCATTTCCTTATTTTTCTGTCACCTCACAACCTGTAATCTTTAACTGGCTGGTAAATCTCAGTAGGAGTTCCTGTGTTAATTGGGCTGAAATTCTGGAAAGACAAAAAAACAAAAACAAAGCTAACAGGAGTCAACTCACATTTGATGCTGGAGAGGACTCTGTGTTGACTATCAAGAGCTTCTCCTGTCCTTTGGCCCCCATTGCCCTCTCTGTTTTGTGGCTGTCATTACATAATTTTGCTACCCCTGAAGAAGGTAAAAAAACATTTTTTAGAAACTTCTTAATGTGTAATTCTCTTTATGTTGTTCAATCATTTTGTCCGTTGCTTGGAATTTGTGTTTGGAGGAATTCCCAGGGCTTTGTAATCCATGTCTTAGCCCTTCCAAGCCTTTACCAGTCGGTCCAACTTGTTCAGTTCAATGCCAGCTACAAGCCTTCCTCCAACTTCCTCTGAACCAAAATAAAAACCAAAGTCAGGGTATGTAAGAGTGAAAGGTCACTGAAAAATAAAAATAAGTTCTATTTCCTCAAAAATTAATGCCCCCCCCCAATTACTGTGTTAAATACTGAATTAAAAATTATGGGTGTAATTAATAACATAACTGAAAACTCCAATACTTTGGCCACCTCATGCGAAGAGTTGACTCATTGGAAAAGACTATGATGCTGGGAGGGATTGGGGGCAGGAGGAGAAGGGGACGTCAGAGGATGAGATGGCTGGATGGCATCACTGACTCGATGGCCGTGAATCTGAGTGAACTCTGGAGTTGGTGATAGACAGAGAGGCCTGGCATGCTGTGATTCATGGGGTCGCAAAGAGTCGGACACGACTGAGTGATTGAACTGAACTGAATTGAACTTACTTTAAGGGAGTATTTTGCGTTAGCCTAGAAATGATCAATTATCCCACAACACAAAATTTACCTGTCTCAGTGTCGTAAGCCTAGAGGGAAAAGTATAGCACCTGAAGTCAGAAAAAAAAAATGAGGAGGGGGGTGTCCTGTTTCCAGTTCTGCCATGTTTAGCTGTGTGGGCTTGATCACATTAGTTACCTTTTTGATCTCAGTTTTCTTGTGGTTAAAATAGATAAACTTGTCTAGCAAGACTGCTGCAAAGTTTAAATTATATGATATAGTATGTATCAAGATCCTTCTTTTGTAGCATATACTTCTTTTTTTTTTTAAGAAAGAAAGCAGTAAAAAATCAAGACGAGAGAAAATCAGCAATAAACAACCAGCTAGAAGCAAACAAATATGTTCTCTATGTGTTCTGTGATAAACAGCATGTCCCTTAGTTCTGTTCCCCTGAGTAACATACGATCCTTCAGGAAAAGTGACAGGTCTACCCATACAATATACAAAACCTGATGTGATCCAGTCCCTAGGCTTTTTTCAGCTCTTCTCCTAAGGCTTAATCTCCCACCTTAGGAATGTGTCAGACCAAACTGTCTTGACTTCCTGAATTCCCCTGCTGTATCATGTCTCATTACTTTGGCATAAGCCATTCCTCCCACCTAGAAAATATTTTTCCATCTTAATGTCCTAAAGAAACTAAGACATTTGCACATGCAAACACGCATGCACACACACACACACACACATACACACACACCAGCTCACTCTTTCAGTTGTACCACATATACCTCAAAGATTCTAAAAATGGGATAAACTCCCATATGGATTTTCATAAATGACCTTCAGGAAATAAAATATCTCTTGAAATGACATGTAAAATTCTGCTTATATGTGCACTGGTACATTCTTCCCCCTAAAATTAGGATTTGCAGTTTTGATCACAAGCTCCAAGGGTTTGTGATCTAAAAACTCTAAAACAATGCCAAGACAATTGTTGCAGTTCTGGGTGCAAATCACCAGTGTACTGCAACACTATGCTGGTGGCAATCAGGTCTTATTCATCTCTGTTTGCCAGCCTCTACTACGTGCTAAGTGCTCAAAAGGCATTTGATGGATGATTAATTACCTTTTCAGGAGAGCACTCACGGGGTGCTGGAAATTATGGTCACAATACTATACAAGGAGGAATGACATTCATGAAACAGAAAAGTCCATCCTTGCCCAACTGCTGTGAAGTAAAGCTCTGTTGGTGCAGTTTACCATTTGCTAATTATTAGTGCTTTTCTACATACCAAATTAATTATAGCATAATAAAATCCAATAGCATTTGTTCTTAATTCTCCTCTGATCTGCATTCTGTTGTTTATTCTCATTTGTTCTGATAAGGTCCATTGTCTCTAATGTTGCCTCATAAAGGGTAAGAAATAAATCAATGGTATTTAGCTTTTCTAACCATCTGGTCTGGCAAACATCCCAAAATTAATGTTTAAATCTGGGTGCAGTTCATGTATTTTATCTTGTCTTAGGAGCATCTCTGGAGATGGGAAATGAAGGTAGGGATAACCCCCTAATCTCACTGAGGAATTTGATCTTTGACTAGATATGACTGTGTAAATACTATAGGTTCTTATCACGTGTTATGAGGTTCAGTTATAGAACAAAGGCCAAGACTGGTCAGTTTGAACACTCCTTTGTGTTTCAGATTAGAGGTTAGCAAACTTTTCCTTGTCAAGGGCCAGATAGTAACGAGCTCAGGCTTCACGGTCCATACAGTTTCCGCTGCAATCATTCAGCCCTGCTGATGAAATGTAAAAACCAATAGACAGCATGTAAAAAAAATGGATGCAACTGTGTTCTAACAAAAGTTATTTACAAAAGCAGCTTACTTTTTAACTCAGATATCTGAGGTTAGGTCAGAAAGGACAGTGCAGCTAGAAGAGGAAGGAGGCGGGTAGGGCACAACCTTTAAAAGAATGATATGTCCATAGGACATGACAAAGACTGCTTAGAATCAGCTAGGTTCAAGATGGCAGAATATTTGACTCCCAGTGGACCTTGAGCCTCAATGCATTTTCATTGTAATATATTAGCATGTTAAATGACACACTCACCAGCACCATGACAATTCTGAGGCCAACTCAAAAAGTGAGTGGTGACCCAATTCCTAGAAATCCCTTCCCCTTCCCTAAAATAACAGGAATAATCCTCCCACTCATTTGCCTATGAAATTACCCAGCCCATAAAAGCCAATGATGCCGTATTTCTATCTCTCACCTTCTGAGATGGCCCACATTCTGTCTGTGGGGTGTATTTCTCTCTAAATATATTCACTTCTTACCTATCACGTATATATATATATATATATATATATATATATATATATATATATATATATCATGGCATCCAGTCCATCACTTCATGGCAAAAAAATGGAGGAAAAGTGGGAAACAGTGACCAATTTTATTTTCTTGGTACTGGAGAAGACTCTTGAGAGTCCCTTGGATAGCAAGGGGATGAAACCAGTCAATCCTAGAGGAAATCAACCCTGAATATACATTGGAAGTACTGATACTGAAGCTGAAGCTCCGATACGTTGGCCACCCAGAGGCAACACATTGGAAAAGACAATGATACTGGGAAAGATTGAGGGCAAGCGGAGAAGGGGGTGACTGAGGGTGAGATGTTTGGGTGGCATCATTGAGCCACTGGACATGAGTCTGAGCAAACTTGGAGATAGTGAAGGACAGGGAAGCCTGGCATGCTGCAGTCTATGGGGTTGCAAAGAGTTGGACACAACTTAGCGACTGAACAGCAGCAACAACCTGTTAACTTTTTCTTTCACTAAATGCTTTCTGTGATTACACATCAAGAGCTTCAGATTCACCAGGAACACAGTTTTTTCCTGGTTGTCCTGGGATGGAGAATTTAGTTAAGAAGAGTATTCTTTAATTCAGATTTCTAGACTCGCCATCTTCTGACACTAGATTGCTTCCCCCACCTTATGTTATGTCGCTTCTGTGCATCAGTTCAGTTCAGTTCAGTCGCTCAGTCGTGTCCGACTCTTTGCGACCCCATGAATTGCAGCGCGCCAGGCCTCCCTGTCCATCACCAACTCCCGGAGTGCACCCAAACTCATGTCCATCGAGTCAGTGATGCCATTCAGCTATCTCATCCTCTGTCATCCCCTTCTCCTCCTGCCCCCAGTCCTTCCCAGCATCAGAGTCTTTTCCATTGAGTCAACTCTTTGCATGAGGTGGCCAAAGTACTGGAGTTTCAGCTTTAGCATCATTCCTTCCAAAGAAATCCCAGGGCTGATCTCCTTCACAATGGACTGGTTGGATCTCCTTGCAGTCCAAGGGACTCTCAAGAGTCTTCTCCAACACCGCAGTTCAAAAGCATCAATTCTTCAGTGCTCAGCCTTCTTCACAGTCCAACTCTCACACCCATACATGACTACTGGAGAAACCATAACCTTGACTAGATGGACCTTTATTGGCAAAGTAATGTTTCTGCTTTTCGATATGCTATCTAGGTTGGTCATAACTTTCCTTCCAAGGAGTAAGCGTCTTTTAATTTCATGGCTGCAGTCACCATCTGCAGTGATTTTGGAGCCCCCCCAAAATAAAGTCTGACACTGTTTCCACTGTTTCCCCATCTATTTCCCATGAAGTGATGGAACCAAATGCCAAGATCTTCATTTTCTGAAAGTTAAGCTTTAAGCCAGCTTTTTCACTCTCCTCTTTCAGTTTCATCAAGAGGCTCTTTAGCTCCTCTTCACTTTCTGCCACTTTCTTCACTTTCTTCACACCTGTCATCTGGATATCTGAGATTATTGATATTTCTCCCAGCAATCTTGATTCCAGCTTGTGCTTCTTCCAGCTCAGTGTTTCTCATGATATACTCTGCTTATAAATTAAATAAGCAGGGTGACAATATACAGCCTTGATGTACTCCTTTTCCCACTTGGAACCATTCTGTTGTTCCATGTCCAGTTCTAACTGCTGCTTCCTGACCTGCATACAGATTTCTCAAGAGGCAGGTCAGGTGGTCTGGTATTCCCATCTCTTTCAGAATTTTCCACAGTTTATTGTGATCCACACAGTCAAAGGCTTTGGCATATTCAATAAAGCAGAAATAGATGTTTTTCTGGAAGTCTCTTGCTTTTTCTATGATCCAGTGGATGTTGGCAATTTGATCTCTGGTTCCTCTGCCTTTTCTAAAACCAGCTTGAACATCTGGAAGTTCACAGTTCACGTATTGCTGAAGCCTGGCTTGGAGTATTTTGAGCATTACTTTACTAGCGGTAGTTTGAGCATTCTTTGGCATTGCCTTCTATGCATCAGCAGCTCCTAAACACATCTTCTGTGACAGTGACACTGGTGGGGATGGGAATGATGTGCTGGCTGCTGCTTGGTGATTGCCTGTATTTGGAGAGTGAGAGGAAATAAGACACAAAATGACTCCAAAAACCCCAAAGTTGAATAAGTAAGGGATGATACCCTTAGTATAAAGGTTAAAAGTGATGAGAAAGAAAACAAAAAGCTACAGCATAAAACCATTGCTGGGCCTTTCTTGGTGGTCCAGTGGTTAGGAATCTACCTTGCAATGCAGGGATACCAGTCTGACTCCTGGGTCAGGAAGACCCCACATGCTGCACAGCAACTAAGTCAGGCACTGCAACCAGTGACGCCCAGGCGCCTAGAGCCTGTGCTCTGCAACAAGAGAAGCCACTGCAATGAGAAGCCTGCACACTGCAACCAGACAAAGTCTGCTTACAGCAACAAATACCTGGTGCAGCCAAGAATAAAGATACAAATTGAAATTGTTTTTAATTTAAAATGCCATTGCTAGCGTGAAATTCCTCCCTTGTGTATACCCCAAGTCCCCTTCTCTCTCTCATTTTATCATATTAGACTGGCAAAACCCCATCCTGGTTAAATTCAGAGCTCTGTGGCTCTGTTCCTCTGTCCAGCTGAACATGACCGGAAAAGGCACACAACTGTGAATAAACATGCCCCACTGTCAAATGGGTTCCTGATGTAGCTCAGAAACAAAGTATGTTTCCCTAATCCATTCCCTCTCCCACACTTCCAGAGGACCTTTTCAAACCTCCTGGGTTCTCATACTACACCCAGTACCTCCTCCAGATCACCAACTGCTGACCCTGCTTCCTATTGAACAGGACAATAGCAATGATGAAAAAACAACTCTCACAAGCTTGAAAGCTTGAATCATTGCACCTAACTACCTCTTGGCATCTGTGCCCATGTATCCTTTCTTGCCTGCTTCCTGTTATGCTGTCATTTTGCACAACCTGTGTTCCTGTTTAAGGTGCTCTGTACAGAAAACCACATGACCTCTTGCTTGGTTGAGGCCATAGCTCCAGCAATTCTTTCCTTTCGCTTGAATCACCAATTTTCCTCTTCTACCAAATAGTTTCTAACCCATTTATACGCATGCTAGCATCTCTCCAGTAGTAAAAGAATCCTTCCATTTACTCCACTCTGGTCTTCTCTTTAGAAGTTGTTACCCTCTACCTCAATGTCCACACCTCCTCTGGTCCTTTGCAAGCTTCTCCTTAGCTCACCATACTTCTACACATTGGAGTGATCCATAGCTCAATCCGTAGGTCTCTTTTCCTTTCTCCCTGCACACCCTACCTCCTGGATTCATCCAGTTTTATGGCTTTAAATACCATCTAGATCAGGGGATCCCCAACCTCTGAGATCTAATGTCTAATGATCTGAGGTGAAGCCGTTGCAATAATACTAGAAATAAAAGTGTACTACAAATGTAACGTGCTTGAATCATCCCCAAGCCATCCCCCTCCCCAGGTCCATGAAAAAAAGTGTCTTCCATGAAACCAGTCTCTGCTGCTGAGAATGTTGTGGGGATCACTGATCTAGATGATGATAACTCCCAAGTTCACAGCTCATCCCAGGTACTCTCCTGAATTCAAGACACATTCGTGTGTCCAGACATTATATTTCCATTTTGATGTCTAGTCGCTATCTCAAGCTTACTGTACCCCCAAATTGATCCCAAACACACTCACCAAGTCAAAGTCTTCCCAGTTTCAGTTAATAGCCACTTCTTCCTCCTGAATCTCAATTCAACCTTGAAATTATTTCACTTTTCTCCTCATGCCTCACATCTTCCCTGTTAGCAAATTCTACTGGTTTTACGTTCCAAATATATCCAGAATATCACCTCATCTTCCCGCATCTATTGCTCCCAACTTTTGCAAAGCTGCTCTGATATCTCAACTAAATGATTCCAATAGTTTTCCTAAAAAAAGTCTATGCTTGCACATTTACCCCCAGTCTCCAGTCTAGTCTCAACACCAGCCACGACATGTAGGTTCCTCTCTCAAACCTTTCCATTGAGTTCCTATCCCATCAGAGTACAAGCCATCATCTTTGGAGAGACCTAGAAGGTTCTTGATGTCCTGACATCATCACCTCCCACCTCAGCTCCTGCTTCCCTGCCTCTCTGGCTCACTGTCTTCCAGGCATGCTGGCTTCCTGAGTTCTTTGGGAAACTTCCAGCCATGCTGTGGCTTCAGAACTCTGTTTCCCTTTCCCACAAAGCCCTTTTCCCAGAGAGACTCACTCTCTCACTCCCTTCAGGTCTTTGTTGTTATATCATCTTCCTGGTGACGTCTTCACAGGCTCTTTGCAAACCATCCTGCTCCACACACTGGCACCCTTTTGTGCTCTCTTGCTCTGTTTTGCCCCATAGAATGTGGCATCAGCTGGCATCATTCCCACCTCACCCTCCTCCACGGAGACATGGATATAGAGGTACAGCCGAGACCAAGTCCTGTCCCGTGGGAGGGCTGCACACCACTGGTCACTGCAGCAAAGGATACCGTTAAAAGTGGCCCAGGAAGGTGTGAGGCAGCAAGTGTGATGCAGGCGATACAGATGCCAACTGGCACAATCACACCATAAGTCAGCCTGGATTTTCCAACTTACCTCTTGAAAACAGTGCCTCTCATCTTCTTGAAGTGGTTGTACGGAAACAGGTTTCCATTTCTTTATCTGCTTAACGCTTTTGAGCTTGCATTCCCCATTTTTTCCTTTTTAAATTTTTTGTTTAATTTATGCTCACTTTTTACTGTACCTTCAGTACACAAGTGAAAAATGTACTTGACCTTATTGATGTTTCTCTATTTCCCCGTGTGCCAGTTTGTTATGCCTCTGGAAAGGTAAAAGTGACCTTTTCCATGAGGGAGCCAGGACATACATAATTTTGGTGGAATGTTTAGTGATGCCTTCACTGGCATGTCTTAACAAACGGATTTTTTAACTCCTATTTTAACACCTTGGTATAACTAAGTAAATGTGAAAAATGAATCCTTCAGTATGTGCATTTGCATATTTACATGTTTTCAGAAAGAAAGAGAAAATACATAGTATTTGGGAATGAGACAGGAGAATCATTTTCACAGATGTCCTGATAACTCATAAGTGGTGATACTATATAAGGTCATCTCTAATGAGTGAAAACATTGTTGATTTCACACTTCCCACATCTTGTACTCTGTTTATAAGAGTTACTTCAGATGTTTGAAGATTTTAAGAATTTTTAAATGGTAATTTAACTATAAAAACTAAATAAATACCTCTTTATAGAGTTTGGTATTGCTAAGCTTTCTTTGGACAGAAAAGGACTTTGAAATCTATTTAACACCTTTGAGACATTTCTCCTAACCCAGAGCCCTCACCATAAATTCTGTTTTGTTTTCTAATCACTGTAAATAAATCCACCTTACATCTTTTCCACATGACAGAGATCTTTTGTGTGGGTTTAATGACAGAGATCTAATGTGTGGGTAGAACAACAACAAAAAAAAATTTCAGAAGTGTATTCACTTAAATTACTTATGTAATTTAATTTGGCTGTGTCGGGTCTTCTTTACTGCACTCAAGCTTTCTCAGTTTACTGTGGGTGGGGATACTCTAGTTGCCGTGCTTGGGCTTCTCCTGTTGTGGAGCACGGGCTCTAGGGCTCATCAGCTTCAGTAGTTGTGGCACATGAGCTTAGTTGCCCTGCAGCATGTGGGATTCCTGGACCAGGGATTAAGCCCATATTCCCTGCATTGTCAGGTGGATTCTTAACCACTGGACCACCAGGAAGTCCTGCCTTCACTTTTTAAGGCTATTTCATGGATGGAGTTCAGTAGAGTAAAATCATCGTAATTTCAGAAAGAGTATTTTTCTACCTTTCACGATACCAAATATCACACAGAGGGATCTTGAACTCAACTCCTCCCACAGGCATACCAAATCTATAGCCACATATGAGAGAAACCCCCAGACTACCTGAGCAACTCCAACATATTGGATGAATATGAAAAAAAAAAAACCCACATCAAAGTATATAGAGGAGTCTGAGACATAGGCTCATCATAAGCCCCCCCCCGCCCCCCGGCCCCAGCACAGCAACCCACAGTCGGGAGGTAACTTACAACCCCGAGCTTCTCCTGAGGAGCTAAGGGTTTGCACCCTAAGTCTGGTAGCTCAGCTTTTAAGGTCAGCCCCTAAGAGGGGATTCCCAAGCCATCTAACTTAGAAAGCCAATGAGGCTGTGTCTACAAGACCCATAAGGTTATCCTGAACTGAGAACCTGCTCTTAAACAGCTCATGAGGACTCACTGCAGCCATACCCCAGTGTCAAGTGCAGAAGCAGCCAGCTGAAATGCCCAGTATTCCTGAGAAAGAGGTCTATCACGATGATCTTCACAGCTGCAGTCCAAGGAGTGAGGCTTCCAGTTAAATACACATCTAAAAGTCCACTGTAATCCTCCACAGAGATTTTGGAAGGTGATTGCTGTCTTCACGCTCTCCCGCTGTGTGATGATATATGTTTTGGTCTCTGCCTCTTGTTCTGGCTGTTTTAGCCTTTGACTTTTCATGAAGAGGAAATGGCAACCTGCTCTAGTATTCTTGCCTGCAAAATCCATGGATAGAGGAACCTGGCAGGCTACAATCCAAAGGATCACAGAGTGGGACATGAGTGAGTGACTGAGCCTGCACACAGACCTCACACAGAACTCCTAAAACCCTTGTAATTTCCCAAGTCATAAGAGCATCTCTTATTTTAATGAGGGGACTGTTGGTGGGCTCCTGGAAGGAGGATGGTCACCAGAAAGACCAAGAAGTTTAGAACTTTCAGCTCCATTCCTCCATTCTTCAGAGAGGGAGAGGGACTAGAAAATGAGTTAATAATCAATTATGTCTACATAATAAAGTCGCTGTAAAATTTTCTAAAGTACGATTGGTGAACACATCCACATTCCAGGAGGCCAGTGCATCCTAGCTCCACAGGGATAGAAGAGTCTGTGTTTGTGTCCTTTCTGGTCCTCATGTTGTGAACCTCTTCATCTGGATGTTCATCTTTATCCTTTTGATCATATCCTTTGTTGTATGAAAACCTAGCATCTTGAAGTAAATGATCCCTTGAGCTTTGTGAGTTGTTGTAGCAAATGATCAAACCCAAGGAGATGGTTGTGGAAATCATCATTTTATTTTCCTATTGGATTTATAAAACATTATTTCTGATATATAACATTCAAGGATAATAAAGCTATCTTAAAATCTCAAATATGAGAAATCTGTGGCAAGAGTTTAGAAAAGTACACTAGTTAAGGTGCAATTTATATATTAATATACACATATTCTAGAAATCAAATCTTTTAAACATGAACATTAACCATTTTTGTTGTTGTTAATTTTCCCCTTACAACATGACCTGACTCTGCAGCTGCCGCATCCTTCAGGAAATATTTGACATCTGGTGTTACTGGGGCTGCCATGTGGGAACGGGTGCTGACTGAACCGCTGACAAGTGTGGTCTAACACTAACTCCAGGTAGATAATGTCAGAACTGAACTGATTTGTATGACACCCAACTGATATTGAAGAATTGGTCACTGTGGAAATAAACCCACACATCTGGGGTCAGAAGTGTTGTAAGTGTGGTGGTGATGTGAGAGTAAAGAAAAACCCATTGCATTTTCCCCCAGATGGCAAGATGTCAAGAGAAAGGAAGTCTTGGCTTGTGCAGTAATAACAATAATGGTAATGATTCCTTTGTTTTTAATGGGAATTGGAGTTAGGTTTGTGTCATTGTCAACTAAAAGAAACTTGATTGAGACAGTGGAAGAAGTTACTGAAGTAATTATTTATTTCATTTATGTATGATTAAGAAAAGAACTCCTCACCGCAAGGAATATGAAAGGGATTGGAGTCACTTTGTATAATGTGAGGCAAGATCTTTTAAATAAGCTGTATTTTAATGTTAGACAAAAAAGAAAGTAAGGAGAGCATGATCCCTTTCTGATTTCCAAGAAAAGACAATTAGTCAATATGTGGGTGATTCATGCTGAACACATTTCTTGATATTGGCTGGTTGTAATACTGGATAAAGCTGTTGGAATATCACTCCCTGTATTTAGGAAGGGGGGGTCATTAGTGAAAGGCAAATGTTTCTATAAAGTTTGCCATTGTGACAGTCACATTTCTGAGGATAGCGTGTGTCTGTCAGACAAGTATTTGAAGGGTAGTCATGGAGAAAGACAAAATTAATATTATTCTGCTGAGCTCTCAAAGGCAGAACTATTAACAACAGCTATAGTGTGTAAAATTCAAATTAAATAAAAAGAAGGCTCTCTTAGTCATTTCAGTTGTGTGTGACTCTTTGCATCCCTGTGGACAGTAGCTTTACAGGCTCCCCTGCCCATGGGATTCTCCAGGCAAAAATACTGGAGTAGGTTCCCTTGCTTTCTCCAGGGGATCTTCCCAACCCAGGGATTGAACCCAGGTCTCCTGTATTACAGGCAAATTCTTTACCACCTGAGCCACCAGGGAAGCCCTCCTCATCATAAGGAGTGTTCAAATAAGATTTTTCAGGGATATTTAGAGAAGATTCTTAAATTGAACAGAGGAAAATGCAGAAAATTCCTCCATTGCTTTGAATGAGTTTGACACCATCTCCAAATCTAAACTTCCAGTATCCTACCCTCCAAAGTCCACACATAACTAAATGTTCAGTATGTATGTTATTTAATAATAACATCGAAATCTGAATAACTAGCATTTTCCTCCTGTTTTATATTTGCATAAAGCATTCTTAGGTATATGAGTAATTAGTATACTTCAAATCAATATGTTTTATTGCTTTATCTTTAAAGACGCCATATTTAAAACAAGTGGCTTCTATCAAGAAAATGGATCTCATGATACAAGATACAAGTCACCTTGACCTCCTTATTTAGGGAAAATTTCACTTGCAATAGAAAGGGAAAACGGGGACGTATCTTCCAGAAAATTATGTTTTCCCAAAGATCATTTTAAACTTTAATAATTTAATCAACCATCTGATTCTGATTTCAAGTCAAGAGTCATAGAATTTCATTTTATTATAAACAGAAAAATTGTAGTCATTCAAACACTGATGACAGAGAATTACACCATTAACTGTGCTGGACAGGGCACAGGAGCCAAGTGAAGGAGAAAGACGCAAGTCATGTCTCTCATCAATTTAGGAATGTTTTTTCCCCCAGGGCCATACTAAAGCCAAAACAGGGGAAGTATTTCCTACCTTGGTACACAATGACCTCTATTCCCTCCCCTACGTGATCTATAAGTCTCTGAAACTTTGGTTTCTAAGTGTCTAAAGAAAGACCTTATTCCGTGAAATACATTTTTTGGACATTCATGTGATCTCTGGGTTCTGAGTTACAAATGTTCTAAGTGCAGCGACTACAGGTCATGGACAGAGAAGCAAATGAAGGAGAGTATGGAGCTGCCCCACCGCCGTTGCTCTGCTCACAGTGAGGACAGAGGCATTTAATCCCCTTGGATTTTTTATCTACCAAAACAGCTTGGGCCCATCAGCAAATTGCAGTGGCATATGGTCCAGGTTTACGAGTAATCTGGCTCATGATTAAGGCAAGGGGGATGTTATCCTTCAGCAAATACTGAAAATATTGTCAGAGAATTTGGTGGGGTTTTAAAAGTCAAACTGATAATTATTAAAGACTTCTAGGAATCACCAATTTGGATTTGGTCAAATTAAAATTTTTCTTTGGAATAGGAAGTTCCTTCAGAAAAGAAAAATCAGAGCCCTACGTATCAAGAGGTAGTAGTTCTGTTTCTTTCTCGAATAAAGAGCTTGGAGGCTGATTGTCAGAATCTCCAGGGGGCTATACACAAGGCCTAGGTTACCATGACTAGGTTTCCACTTCCCTACAATCAGTTGCCATTGTGTTTACAGCTGTCCTAAGGTTCCAGTGATGAAGGAAACAATTTCAAAGAGAAGTGTGACCTGAAGACAGGTAGGTGGTAGCTAATGTAACCTCCTCCCTGTTTCTCAAATGGGCTGTCTCCAGGTACAGCAGGGATTCTCATCCCTGGACACACACTAGGTTCATCTGGTGAGATTAGAAAAATCTTTCATAGAGATTCAGATTTAACTGGGCTTCAGCAAGGCCCAACAATGGCATTTTCAAAAGGTAACCTAGTGTTTCTGTAACCACTAAATTAGGCAACACTCTGGTGTGCCCAGTGGTACCCCAAAGTGTAGGCTAAAAACTGAACACACTTTTCTGGAAAATCCATCTTATTCAAAGATTTGAGGAAGAAAATTAGCTATATTTTATTCTCTTTAACAGTTATCATAAGACATAGCACTTATAATTCTAAGAAACACATGAATACATCATAAAATGCAAAATTCACAGGAGGTTTTCAGGTAAAATAGTGCCCCCAAATCCTAGGACCAATATGTTTATTTTTTTTTCCTTCATTCATCAGACATTTTTGAAGAGGTAATATACACAAGATATTGTGTGTATATTGATACACATATATTGATACACCTAAATATTGATCTAATCATCAGTTTAGGAATATATGTGTGTCTGTATGTGTTTGTATAAATTTATATTTCAATCAATAAGAAAAAAAATTTTAAGACTCTATCATGATAGGTTGCATCTATGCCCAAACAAGTTTAGCAGTTTCAAGTACAGTTGTGTAAGCGTGATTTAGGTCCTGATTCCCTCACAGATTATTTAGCATTTATGATGGTGAGGATACTAAGTAACAAATTTAGCAGCAGAAATAAAAACAGATAAAATGTTCATCCCATTCTGTTCAGTGTTGTAGTACTCTTTAGAACTATAACATAGCAGGAAAAAAATTGTCAAATTCTCGGTTGTCTTGGGCATTAAATTCTTACTTTATCAAGTGATTTCTTATTGGATTAAAGCTAATTCGGTTCAGTTCAGTTAAGTCGCTCAGTAGTGTCCGAGTCTTTGCAACCCCATGAATCACAGCATGCCAGGCCTCCCTGTCCATCACTATCTCCCGGAGTTCACCCAGACTCACGTCCATCGAGTCCATGATGCCATCCAGTCATCTCATGCTCTGTCGTCCCCTTCTCCTCCTGCCCCCAATCCCGCCCAGCATCAGAGTCTTTTCCAGTGAGTCAGCTCTTCACATGAGGTGGCCAAAGTACTGGAGTTTCAGCTTTAGCATCATTCCTTCCAAAGAAATCCCAGGGTTGATCTCCTTCAGAATGGATTGGTTGTATCTCCTTGCAGTCCAAGGGACTCTCAAGAGTCTTCTCCAAAACCACACTTCAAAAGCATCAATTCTTCGACGCTCAGCCTTCTTCACAGTCCAACTCTCACATCCATACATGACCATAGGAAAAACCATAGCCTTGACTAGACGGACCTTAGTCGGCAAAGTAATGTCTCTGCTTTTGAATATGCTATCTGGGTTGGTCATAACTTTTCTTCCAAGGAGTAAGTGTCTTTTAATTTCATGGCTGCAGTCACCATCTGCAGTGATTTTTGAGCCCAAAAAGATAAAGTCTGACACTGTTTCCCCATCTATTTCCCATGAAGTGATGGGACCAGATGCCATGATCTTCGTTTTCTGAAAGTTGAGCTTTAAGCCAACTTTTTCACTCTCCTCTTTCACTTTCATCAAGAGGCTTTTTAGTTCCTCTTCACTTTCTGCCATAAGGGTGGTGTCATCTGCATATCTGAGGTTATTGATATTTCTCCCGGCAATATTGATTCCAGCTTGTGTTTCTTCCAACCCAGCATTTCTCATGATGTACTCTGCATATAAGTTAAATAAGCAGGATGACAATATACAGCCTTGATGCACTCCTTTTCCTATTTGGAACCAGTCTGCTGTTCCATGTCCAGTTCTAACTGTTGCTTCCTGACCTGCACACAGATTTCTCAAGAGGCAGGTTAGGTGGTCTGGTATCCCCATCTCTTTCAGAATTTTCCACAGTTTATTGTGATCCACACAGTCAAAGGCTTTGGCATAGTCAATAAAGCAGAAGTAGATATTTTTCTGGAACTCTCTTTCTTTTTCCATGATCCAGCAGATGTTGGCAATTTGATCTCTGGTCCCTCTGCCTTTTCTAAAACCAGCTTGAACATCAGGGAGTTCGCGGTTCACGTATTGCTGAAGCCTGGCTTGGAGAATTTTGAGCATTACTTTACTAGCATGTGAGATGAGTGCAACTGTGTGGTAGTTTGAGCATTCTTTGGCATTGCCTTTCTTTGGGATTGGAATGAAAACTGACCTTTTCCAGTCCTGTGGCCACTGCTGAGTTTTCCAAATTTGCTGGCATGTTGACTGCAGTACTTTCACAGCATCATCTTTCAGGATTTGAAACAGCTCAACTGGAATTCCATCACCGCCACTAGCTTTGTTCATAGTGATGCTTTCTAAGGCCCACTTGGCTTCACATTCCAGGATGTCTGGCTCTAGATGAGTGATCACATCATCATGATTATCTTGGTCATGAAGATCTTTTTTGTACAGTTCTTCCGTGTATTCTTGCCACCTCTTCTTAATATCTTCTGCTTCTGTTAGGTCCAGACCATTTCTGTCCTTTATCAAGCCCATCTTTGCACGAACTGTTCCCTTGGTATCTCTAATTTTCTTGAAGAGATCTCTAGTCTTTCCCATTCTGTTGTTTTCCTCTATTTCTTTGCATTGATCTAATTAGTCCTACAGAAATTCATGATTATATAGTTCGATCTGTGTATAAAGGGATTCAACTTTCCCAAACTTCTCTTCTTAGCACATAACATGGGAGAAACAAGCCAAGTTTAACTTCAGTCTGTCTAGTCTTTAACCTTAAAACAATATCAGCATTTATTTCAGTTGAGTTCCAATAATTACCCTCACTGAAGCCCCTCCTTAAAATTTTCTCCCTTATGCTCTTCACCATTGACTAAGGAAAATGTATTTATTGATTCACCTTTACTACAGCTTCCTGGGGTGACAAAAATAAGAGTTTTATTTGACACTCATCAAAGTAATTTTTGCAAAAACTCCTGCTAGGTAAACCAACGAGTGATCACTTGGTCAGCTACAGAATCACCATAGCAACAGAGTCACGTCATCATGTCAAGACCCCTGCACTCTCTGGGCTTTTAGGAGAGCTTCGTATCCAGTGGTACACACCGACACAGAAGAGCCAACATCAGAGATTCATGGGTTTGGCTGTTGAAAAAAAATAAAATCTCATGGTTTTGGCTCTGTTGAAAAAAAAAGTCTCATGTTTTAATTTAAAATATTCATGCCAAATACTTGAAAAATGCCACAACCAAAGGAAGCGTCACAGGAACATTGGACTCCATTCTTTGCATTGGAGCAAAATCTTGAGACAGGTCCAAAGTTCACTGTGAACTGGAGGAGAAATGAGAGAACTAATGACACCAAAGTGGTTTCCTACATTGAAAGGAAGCATTCCCCTCTGCTATTTGGAAAAATCAGGGTGGCGTATTGACGACTTGCATGGAAAGTTGTTGAGATGGATAATAGCTATTTTGCAGCCTGTGGATTTTTAAAGCAAGAAAGCAAAAGGATTATTACAGCATGAGAAAATTGTAGGCTGTGCCAGAATCAGTGTAAAAGAGTTGGAATTCATTTTCCTGGCTTCCCCATGAGTCATGTACATTCTAAGGGTATTAGAGTGAGTTTTGGAGAAGGAAGGAGCTACTTATCACCAGCAAAGATGTTTCCAGAACTGATAGAGAGGAATAAGAGTCAAAGTATAGAGTCAAGAAAGCCAAGATGCAACTAAGACACAAGGTCTCAGTCAAATCCAGGAAAGAAATAAAATGTCAGTTTGGGGTAAGATAATCGTGTTTGCTGATAGAGATCACACCCCAATTTTCCACATTCCCATGTATAATATGAATTAAATAACTTAAAATAATTTCATGCAAAGATTTCTTTTTCATAACTCAGGATTTCAGGGAGAAGTGAATACTATAGACAGCAGTTATCATTGGAACTCAAGAGTTTACAAAATCAAAGGAAATCTAGGAAAGGCACAGACTAATTAGAAACCACAGTCACATTCTCATTCAAATTTTTGCCATCTTGCATGGTAAAAGTAGATTTGAAACAAGAGACATTCCTACACTGTTCCCTGAATTAAAAAGCATCCTTGTCATTCAGCCCAGAGAATCCATGCCTTGCCCAGGAAGTTGGTATCCCAAAAAGCGCTTATTCAGAGTAACTGGATAGGAATTTCGTAGTCGTTACTAAAATACAAGGAAGGCATTCTCTCTTTCCATGGACTGTAGCCCATCAGGCTCCTCTGTCCATGGAAGCCTCTGTCCAGGCAAGAATACTGGAGTGGGTTGCCATTCCTTTCTCCAGGGGATCTTCCCAACCCAGGAATCAAACACAGGCCTCCTTCATTGCAGACAGATTCTTTATCATCTAAGCCACCAGGGAAGCCCTTCTAGTGGTTTAATTCATCTTCAACAGGGCACACCTCTTCCAGGATTTCTTACCAATATTCTGCTTAGAAACCTAATTAAAAAATTTTTTTTATATTTAATTTTTTTGCTGTGCTTGGTGTTCATTGCAGTGCTGACTTCCCTAGTTGTGGCACATGGGCTTAGTTGTCCTACAGTGTGTGGGATCTTAACTCCCTGACCCATGTCCCTGAATTAGAAGGCAGATTCTTAACCACAAGACCACCAGGGAACTCCCCCTTAGAAGCCTAATTTTTAATCAGAGCTCTAGCTTCAAACTATTGTCATGCTATCTTTTCCCCAACAAATGAAGCTGTTAAAAGTAATAGTGGTTGCCATTTATTGAGTACTAAGGTGCTTCTGAAAACTCTGAAGCAAAGTTACTAGTTGGGTTATTATTGGGTTATTCCAGTGCAGCAGTGCAGTGCTCAGTAGTGTCTGACTCTGCAACCCCATTGACTGTAGCTTGCCAGGCTCCTCTGTCCATGGAATTTTCCAGGTAAGAGTACTGGAGTGGGTAGCCATTTCCTACACCAGGGATCTTCCAGACCCAGGGATCAAACCCACGCCTCTCGTGTCTCCTGCATTAGCAGGCAGATTTTTTAACCATTGTGCCACCTGGGAAGCCCTAAAATAAGTTGTAATTTATAGATGAAGAAATTGAAATCTAAAGAAGTTAAACAACTCACCCAAGATTGCCCAGCAGGATCCCAACTTAGTTGCTTTATATTGTCCAGCTCCCAGGACTCACTCATTGCTTCCTTGCACAAACATCTGTGGCACCCTGACCATGTGCTAAGGAGCTTCTGCTCTCTTGGAGCTCACACTCCACATTCTGCACATATATGTCAAATGCTGTTAAGTTCACCATGAATGAAAAAGAGAAAAGGGTAGAAGTTGAGAGAGATGAACTCCTCATCATCTCTGCCCACCTCCCCAAATGCAGACAGACCTCTCAGTTACACTTTTTTTCCTTCCATATGGTTATGTCCAAGCTGGTGTTCTTTTCTTTTCTCTTTTCACTTTTTTTTTTTATATTGGGGTATAGGGCAAGAGGAGAAGGGGCTGACAGAGGATGAGATGGTTGGATGGCATCACCGACTCAATGGACATGAGTTTGAGCAAACTCTGAGGGTACTGAAGGACAGGAAAGACTGGAATGCTGCAGTTCATGGAGTTGCAGAGTCGAACACAACTTAGCAACTGAACAGCAACACAGAAGATTAACAATGTAGTGATAGCTTCAGATGGACAGCAAAGTGACTCAGACATACATATATGTGCATCCATTCTCCCCCAAACTCCCTTCCCATCCAGGCTGCAGCATAACTTTAAGCAGAGTTATACAGTTATATCTGTATAACAGAGTTATACCTGTGCTATACAGTAGGCCCTTGTTGGTAACACCAAACCTTTGCTTCTCTAAATTCTTGTAAAAATATATATGGCTACATCATGCCCATCATCTCCATATTTTTGTCCACTGCAGTCATCTAATTTCATGTTTGGTTTAAAGTTCCCCTCTCTGTTCTAAGTTCTATCATAGTAATTAGAGCTTTGCACATCCATGTGAAAACATCAGTTGGACAGTATTGCCTCTCTGCTGCAGACACTCACCCCGCCGACCATGCACCACCCAGAGCTAACACACCTCTGAAATGTGAAAGTTCTATGTCCACTCTTTAAGCACAGTATCCCATTTATCCTTTTTGCTTTCTTATTTGTACTATTAACATCTTTGTTTCTAGTCCATAATTAGATTTGAAATTTATTGACTGCTTCATCTTCCCCATTAATCAGCCTCTTCCAGTTCCCTTTTCCCACATAAGCGATGATCCAGCATTCGAGTCACTCCTTTGTGTCTTGATTCTTTGCTTCCTTCTGCTGCATCTGCCTCCTGTAACCTCAATCTGGCCAATGCCACAGTCCTCTCTACCTAAAATGGATGGGGATGGGGGAATGAAATATAAAACTGTGTAGATCTGCGTCACTGTAAGTTAATAGTGTCCAGTTGGCCCTTAATACTGTCTAAAAATCCTGTAGTGTATTTTTTAATATGATAGACTGCATTATTTTTTCTAATTAATTTATTGACAGTGAGCTTTTTCTCTAGTGTGGCCAGCAGGGCTCCTCTTAATTGTGGCGTGCCAGCTTCTCATTGTGGTAACTGGCTTCTCTTGTAGAGCACGGACTTCAGTAGTTGCAGCTCATGGGCTTAGTTGCCCAGCAGCATGTGGAATCTTCTTGGACCACGAATCTAACCCATGTCCCCTGCACTGGCAGATGGATTTTTAACCTCTGGACCACCAGGGAAGCCCCTGTAGTGTGTTTCTTTTCAGCTTGTATCTTACAATGCAGCATAACTATTATAAGTTTACCTGCTTTCCACAAGTCCCCTATCCCATAATTTCACCTTTCACTCTCAGATAAGGCCTCCTCTCGAATTCTACAGAGAAAACACAATCAGGTGAAAACTTGGCCAACTTCACGTGCACCCACCTACTCACTTTGCTATATTTGCTTTCTATTTATTTTTCTTTCTCCTAGTTCTCTAGAAAAGAGATTGTCCTCTTTTCTGAAGCTAATCCTGCCATCCCCTCCAGCTTCCATACAGAAGTAGAGCAGTCATTTCTTCTCAAAAGAGAATGGTAAGTCCTCTGACTTCTCTCTTTCTCCACTGACATTTCCTCTCTTGCATACAAGATTGCTCAAGCCTCTACCATGCAAAACATTCTCCTTTAACCTTCTACTCACTACTAACTCCCATCTAGCCTCAGTCTCTCCCATTTAAATACAAGCTAGTGCAAAAATGAAAAAATAGTCTATACACAAGTAATTTACTTTCCTGTTGTTCACCTCACTTCTTAACTCTCACCTTCTACTCCCATCATTTCATTAAATTAAATCTTTCAAATGGAGGGTGATTATGCATCCTGGTTTGCCTGGAAAACTTTTAGTTTATATTTTTCTTATTGTAATTCTTAAACAATCCCCATTTTAGTTTTTTATAAACAGACAAGACAAGAAGATTGTGTAGATAGATAGAAGATGTGCAAGCATGCTCCATAGTGTCTGACTTTTTGTGACCCCATGGACTGTAGCCCACCAGGCTCCTCTGTATATGGAATTTTTGAGACAAGAATACTGGAGTGGGTAGCCATTCCTTTTTCCAGGGGATCTTCCTGACCCAAGGATTGAAACTGTATCTCTTGGACCTCCTGCATTTGTTGGCGAATTCTTTACCAACTGTGCCCCCTGGAAAGCCCCAGATATATGATAGCTAGACAGATAGATAGATAGTTGACAGAGATAAAGAAATGTATTACTACAAGGACTTAATTCATATGATTATAGAGGCTGAGAAGGTCTGTGATCTGTAATTTGGAGACTGAAGAAAGTTGGTGGTATAGTTTCAGTCCAAATCCAGAGTCCTGAGAACCAGGAGAACTCATGATGCAAATTTCAATCCAAGTCAGAAGACTTGGGAACCAAGAATGCCAACGTTGTAAGTCCCAGTCTGAGAACTGGGAGAGGCTGATGTTGCAGCTCAAGTGGTCAGGGAGTGTGTATGCTAAGCTGCTTCAATCCTGTCAACTCTTTTTGACCCTATGGACTATAGCCCTCCAGGCTCCTCTGTCCATGGGATTCTCCAGGCAAGAATGGTGGAGTGGGTTGCCATGTTCTCCTCCAGGGAATCTTCTGAAACTGCATCTCTTACCTGGCATTGGCAGGGGGGTTCTTTACCACTAGCACCACCTGGGAAAGAACAAATTCTTCTTTCCTCTGCTTTTTTGTTGCATTCAGGCCTTCAGTTGATTGTATGATGCCCCCTGGTGAAAACAATCTCTTTTACTCACTCTAGTGATTCAAAGGCTAATTTCATCTAGAAATACCTTCACAGACACATCCAGAATGTTTATGCAAAACACTAGGCATCAGTCAAGTTGATACATACACTCAACCATCAGTTCAGTTCAGTTCAGTCCCTCAGTTCTGTCCGACACTTAAAGACCCCGTGGATAGCAGCACACCAGGTCTCCCTGTCCGTCACCAACTCCCAGGTTCACTCAAACTCATGTCCATTGAGTCAGTGATGCCATCCAAAATCTCATCCTCTGTTGTCCCCTTCTCCTTCTGCTCTCAATCTTTCCCAGCATCAGGGTCTTTTCCAATGAGTCAGGTCTTTGCATCAGGTGGCCAAATTATTGGAGTTTCGGTTTCAGCATCAGTCCTTCCAATATATATTCAGGACTGATTTCCTTTAGGATGGACTAGTTGGATCGCTTTGCAGTCCAAGGGACTCTCAAGAGTCTTCTACAACACCACAGTTCAAAAGCATCAGTTCTTTGGTGCTCAGCTTTCTTTATAGTTCAACTCTCACATCTATACATGACTACTGGAAAAACCATAGGCTTGACTAGACGGACTTTTGTTGCCAAAGTAATGCCTTTGATTTTTAATATGCTGTCTAGATTGGTCATAACTTTTCTTCCAAGGATCACAGTCTCTTTAATTCTCAAATTTATTCTATGTTGAATAATAATTTATATCATCACTCTTTCCACTTTGTAATCCTTAAGTTGCTTGACAGTGCTGCAATAATTGCCTCTATAACCCAGGCTCTTTCTTTGAAGTCCTTTGACTCTGGGAGATAAGTCTCATACGTCTCATCTTGGACTTCACCAGTTATTGCTTTTTGATCTCTTTTATAATCTCCTCTTTCTCTATCTGCTCCTTAAATGAATCCTCTTGGATTATATATTCATAATAATAGCATCAGCTATTATTATTTTATTATTATGATACAATAACTCCCAAATATACCTCTTTGAGCCCAGATTTCCCTCCTGACCTCTAGGCTTCATAAACAAAAACTATGGAACTTTCCACTTGGATGCCTAAAAGAAAAACTCTAAACAGAACCCTTCTCAAACTGAGCCCATCAGTTTCCCCACTGGTTTCTCATCCCAGACCACCCTATCTGGGTGAGTTGTGCTGAGTTGCTAAGGAGTGTCTGACTCTTTGTGGCCCCATGGATCGTAGCCCGCCAGGCTCCTTTGCACATGAAATTTTGTAGGCAAGAATACTGGAGTAGGGAATGACAGGACCAAACCCCTGGTTCATATCAGAGACCTGCACATCATCTTTGACCCACATCTTCTCCTACTCCTTTATCCTGACATATTCCTTATGTCATGATTCTCAGCTGATTCTACTTTTTAAAATATTTCTGAAATCTTTATATCTGCGTATATCAACTGTGATTACCTTGGTTCAGAACCTTATTTGTTCTTACTCTACTTACTATAGTAGTCTTTTGGCTCTCTATCTCCACTTGCAATCCTTTTAACCTACATGCCCCACTGTCATCAATTTGATCTTTCTAAATCTCACAATGGCACTTATCTAAGTTTACCTACCCAGTCTTTGTACCTTGTATACCAGTGCACTCAACTCAAAATGACTTATTTGACCCAAGTCTCTCATGTTGTTTTACATGCTTCTTCCTTTCCCTAGAAGGCCCTCCCAATCATTCTTCAAAATTAGTCTCACTCAGCCTCGGTATCAGCTCCCTCTTAGAGTCTTCTAGGCTGTTAGGTGGCCCTCCTTAAACAGCATCCTTTGCCTCCTTCATCACAGACCATCACCCTCTAGCATAATTGTACAGTTGCTATTTATCTCTACTTCTGGACTATGAACTTTGAGATGGCTTTGCATCTGTTGTGCCTCACTTGAGGCATGACTGAATTAATGTTGTTGTTGTTTAGTCACTAATTCGTATCCAACTCTGTGATCACATAGACTGCAGCACGGCCCTCCACAATCTCCTCCTCTGCCCTCCACAATCTCTAGGAGTTTGCTCAAATTCATGCCCACTGAGTTGGTGATGATATGTAAACATCTCATCCTCTGTCACCTCCTTCTCCTCATGCCCTCAGTCTTTCTCAGCATCAAGGTCTTTTCCAATAAGTCAGCTCTTCACATCAGGTGGCCAAAGTGTTGGACCTTCAGTTTTAGCATCAGTTCTTCCAGTGACTATTCAGGGTTAATATCCTTTAGGATTGACTGGTTTGATCTCCTTGTAGTCCAAGGGACGCTCAAGAGTCTTCACTAGCACCACAAATCAAAAGTATCAGTTCTTTAGCACTCAGCCTTCAGCCTGACTGAATTAATGAGTATCCATTTTTTAACGTGTGCATAATCACTGTCATGTCTGACTCTTTGGGAGCCTTTAGACTGTGGCCCACCAGGGGCCTCTATCCATGAGATTTTTCAGGCAAGAATACTGCAATAGGTTGTCATTTTCCTCCTCCAGGGGATTTTTCTCGACCCAGGGATCAAACTTGTGTCTCCTGTGGATTCTTTACCTGCTGAGCCATCAGGGAAGCCTCCACCAATTAGAAATAATTTCTACCATAATAGGCTGAATACATATTAAAAAAAAAACATGTTTTAAAGATATAATGTTTATCTTCTTAAAAGGATTTTATTTCAATCCAGAGATCTTTATATCTTGTAGAAGTGCTAAAATTACTGAGTTCTGCTCCATAGCTCAGAGTTCCATTTCAATCTTTACCATACAACACCTGTAGCTTAATTTTTTTCCTTGCAATTTATTATTTGATCATTAAGTCACACTCTGCTGTCTGTTGTGGTTATTTTAAGGTTGTGCTTGTGCGGTATTTCAAGCTTCCAGAAATGCAGACAAGTCATTATAGAGATCCTTTTCTTGTACTGCCTCCTGCTTGCTGAGACATATGTTTCTCTCTCTTCTAACACTTGTGTTTCTGAAATACTTTCAAGCTAGACACTATTGTAAAGACTCTTAGTATCAGATTATTACTCTGCTTTTGCACCCAAAGGATGAGGAATAATTTCTTTTTTTCTTGGCCCATTTGTGAAATACTATTTTAAATTTTGTTTCAAAGCAAAACAGTAAAAGAGAAATTCAACAAGTATCTATGATACAAATGGGAAAAAGAAAAGCTTCCAGATTTAGCCATGTCATCCCAAACAGAAAGCATGAAATAGTCAGTTACTAAGAATGGTCTGAACAAGCATCAGAGAGACTTGGTAGAACACTGGATAAAGGAATGTCTCATGATTATTACTGTACAACAAAAAGTTCACGAAAAGCATGACATATTCAAGTTAGAAAATGAGAGAAGCTATCACTTATGGAAAAGCTGACTCAGTTTACCCATAAGAAGAATTTTGGGTAGAAGGAAAGTAAAAGAAATGTTTATTAGTCTACTCAGTTTCCATTGGTAAGTGGTAGGAAATTTTTCCTAGCTCTCAATAGACAGAGTTTCTGAAACTTTACTCAACAAAAATCCTACTGATGTTTGCTCCTCTTCTTCCGTAGCCTCCACTCCATCCATACACAATGCTATACTTTGGGGGTGGGGGTATCCTTTATATAAAATTAAGTCATATTTAAGACAATGAGAAATAATATTATCTTATTTGTGTATAGTTGCTTTCCGATGTCATGTTAGTTTCTGCTGTACAATGAAATGAATCAGCTATATAATATCTATACATATATCTCCTCCCTCTTGGATCTCCCTCTCATCCCACCCCAATCACATCCCTCTAGGTCATCACAGAGAACTGAGCTGAACTTCCTGTGCTTTACAGCAGGTTCCCGCTGCCTATCTGTTTATACACGGTAGTGTACATTTGCCAATCCTAATCTCCCAGTTCACTTTACTTCCCCCTTCATATCTACCCACTGCATCCATACATCTGTTCTCTGTGTCTGTGTCTCTTTCCTGCCTTGCAAATAGGTTCATCTGTACCATTTTTCTAGATTCGACATATATGCAGCAATACATGACATATATGCACTAATATATGACATATATATATATATTTAAATGTGTATCCAAAGAGCTGTAAGGCTGGAATGGCCTCTGTAGTCTTCTGTCCAATCCAGTGGTCTCATTAAGTCTCTTTCCCTCTCTTTAGAATCCCTCAGGAAAAGGCATACTTGGGTGAGTCTTACTTTCAAGGGTTCCTTCTGCATTTTGTCTTCGGTCTCTTGTATACTCATTCGTGAAGGTCCAAATGAATTTAATTAAAATTTTATCCAAAATTTAATTAAGATGAACATTTAGAATATCTCTTTAATATAAAGAGAAACCTGAAATTTGAGAAAAGACTCTAACATAAAAGGTAGAGGCTCAAAAAATAGATGAAAAGAAAACTTTATAATTAACATATAAAAGTAAGTATGGAGTTTGCAGCTATGCAATAAGAATAGCAAAATAAATATAAAACATTCAGATAATGGGAAAGTGCTTTTGGAATTTAAAAATATGAAAAATGAAATATACACAGCCAATAGGAAAGTTGTAAAATAAAGCTAAAGAATTGACCCAGAAAGTAGAACCAAAAGACAAACAAATGCAGGAAATAAAAAACAGAAAAAAGAATCAGTCCGTGAGATTAACATTCTATTCATAGGAGTGCTAAAAAATTGTTTTTAATCAAAGAGGAAATTATTGAAGGAAGAATATAAGTATATTTCCTATTTTCTAAAACTTGGGAACATGTGTTTGTGAATTCAAAGTGAAAGATCTCAGTGAGAATACCAGAAAAAAAAATGGAATAAAGAAAAGATTTTAAAAGGTTTCAGAGAGACAAAAGCAAGTCATACAAAAAGGATCAGTAATCAGAACAATATCATATTTCTCAATAGCACCACTGAGAAATAAAATAGAATACTGTAAAAAAAATAGAATTTACAAATTAGCATTCAAACATGCCAATGATTGAAAAAATGAAATAGAAATATTTTCGGACATGCAATGCTTCAAAACATCAATATCTCAGGCAACCTTTCTTGAAAGCTACTGGAGGAGGTAGTCCCACAGAATGAATGGGTGAGTCATGAGACAGAACATGAGAGGAGCAGTGATGTGGGATCCAAGACAGAAAAGGACGAAATGGCAGTAAATCTAGTGGTTAGTAGTCAAGATGGGAACAAGAAAATTGAAAACGCCAGGAGAAATATAGAAGACTAGAAGAAAAAAATAATTTAACTGAGAGCTTATTTGCTGTGTTTAGTCAGTTATCTCATAGTTTTTATGAATTAATAATGTATAAGTAAATAAATTCTAAAAGGTAATTATTAATCTGGAAATAACAAAAATTATACAAGAAATGAAGATACTTTATTATATCAAGTGGCTTAGCAGTAGACATATCTATGTATTAAGAGCAATGTAAATACTGAATATTGACTTAAATGGTAGGACAACTATATTAGAATGAGAGAAGAAAGAAACATGTATGTCTATAGCTTGAGATGCCTGAGAGGGGGAGTGGGTATAAATATGGTTTGCAGCAAGAAATAAAACAATAATTTCTAAAATTTTTAAATTAAGAAATGATAATGTTATTTAGCTATTTGGACAAATGTGGAGAAATTTCATCAGAAACAACTGAAAGGGTTCATGTTGGGAAGTGAACACAGGAATGGGGAATGAGTGTGATAGGTGAATAATTTTGTTTTAATTAAAATCTCTGTACATGGTTGAAATCAAATAAAATTAAGATGAATAGCTTAAAGTATCAAAAGGAATATAAAACTGAAAATTCTATTAACCCTCAAAAACTTCCAGCTTCTTCATGCAATAGTGGCTTTTCCAACAATGGCATAATTTTTGCCAACTCTACTGGAGAGAAAAAGAGTTTCATTTGGCCCTTTACCCAAAACCCTACCCACCATTCTCTTACTCGTTCGTAGTCACAGGTTTGACTCCTTAAAAAACAGGTAATTGTTTACACAGTGACATGTGCCATTGCTTTGGTCACTAATTTGACCAGCACAGGTAATCCTCTTGATGCACGTTTTCTATTTGCAGTTCCAAATATTAACTGAGCTCATCTGAGGCTTCATCAGCTCTGAGTCACTGAATCAAATACAGGTCTTGAACACTGAGGGAAGCACAGGTTTTTAGGACTTTACTCTCAGCAGGAGAATCTTTGAAGTTTACCCCCTCCACTAATAAGGAGGGCTTCCAACTAGCAAGTTGTAAAGTTCATCAATATACTTTTTAATCCCTTCCAATATTCATCCAGTTAACATTATGCCTATAGCTTTCCACTGTGGCCACAAAGAATAAAACCTACAAGTCAAAAAACCACTACCATACAAAAATCCTATGATTATAAGATCAATTTGATAATTCTTTGAAATGATTATGCCATAGGACTCATAAGAATGTGTGACAAAAATACATGTCACAATATTGTAGCCAACAAAAGTCTGTCTAGTCAAAGCTATGATTTTTCCAGTAGTCATGAATGGTTGTGAGAGTTGAACCATAAAGAAAGCTGAGTGCCAAAGAATTGATGCTTTTGAACTGCGTTGTTGGATAAGACTCCTGAGAGTCCCTTGGACTGCAGGGAGATCAAACAAGTCCATCCTAAAGGAAATCAGTCCTGAATATTCATTGGAAGGACTTATGTTGAAGCTGAAGCTCTAATACTTTGGGCATCTGATGCAAAGAACTGACTCATTTGAAAAGACCCTGATGCTGGGAAAGACTGAAGGCAGGAGGAGAGGGGGACAGCAGAAGATGAGATGGTTGGATGGCATCACCAACTCGATGGACATAAGTTTGAGCAAGTTCTGGGAGCTGGTGATGGACAGGGAAGCCTGGCATGCTGCAGTCCATGGGGTCACAAAGAGTTGGACATGTCTGAGTGACTGAACTCACTGACTGACTTTTAATTTTATCTGAACTCGGTGAGCCCTTGAGAGGATTTTGCTCCTGCAGTAATTTGCCTCTTTGTGAGCATATCTGAAAGGCAGCATGTCTTGGCTTCTACTTAGATAATTTTCTCTTAGAATATGAGACCCAACCAGAACTAAAAATGTCTTAAAAATCCCCTCGATGAAGTTTGTTTTTAAGAAGTTTCAAAGTGTATTACAACTGTATAAGCAGCCCTTAACCTTAGTGAGAACAAGATGAAAACCTTTCCTGAATGTGATCCCAAAATGTGTAGGGCCCCAGATCCATTAAGTAACCCTATTAGTCCTTGCATAACCAAGACATAAACCATATAGCTTATTCTTCTCTAATTACAAACATCAGCTATCCATTTGCGGGGGTGTAGTTCATGTTGGCCAACACAGAAGCCACAAGGAGGTCAAAGTCACCTTGTTTTCTGAAATCTGTTACCATCTGGTGAATTTCCAGCAAATTTTAGGAACATTCTGTCCCTCCTCAAGGAGGCTGAACCGCAGTAACCATTCATAGGGTCTCAAAAAAGAACGCAAATCTATGTCCAAGCCAGAAAAATGCCAGAACTCAAATAGCCTGCTCCTCCCAAGGCAAGCTCTTATGCCTGAGAAGAGGTGCCAAGTTCATTATCTACTTAAAAGATTCAAACAATTTAGCTTCATGAAAAAGTGAATTGTTACCTAATTAACTGTCATGTCAGAGTTGCTTTCCTTGTCAAACAAGCACTCAGTGCTTCTGATATGAATGACATTACAACCGTATTATAGCTAAGAAAACACACAGATCTGGTGAGATATGGTTCATCTCACCAATCAGAAAGTAGGTACAAAGGAGACAGCAAGAAGAAAACCAAAGAGCCAGAGTCCAATCAAATTAACCACACTTTGTGAAGGGATTTTCTTATGAATCAGTGACCAGAAGAAAACTCAAACTGAATATAACTTTCAGTGACTCATGGCCAAAGAAATTGGAAGCACAACTAGCTGAGAAGTGGAAGTTTTCCCTGCAAGACCCAGAGCCCAGAGTTAGTGACATTCCATCTCTATATCAGGAAAGGTCACCTTAAGATTTCCATCATTCTGGCCACACAGGTCAGTGGCAGAGTGTTTACTGGGCCCCTCCACCAGTACCAGCTAGGTACAATCCACAAAGGTCTTGCTGGATTTCATTGCTTCTTCTCAGAAGATAGTTTTACATTCCTCCAAATGCCTTAAATTTACCTCTTGTGGGATGTTGTGACTGATTCCTTGACTTTTTTCTTTTTGCTTATAAATAATTCTTTATGTCTCCCCCATGCAATGGAGGGCAAAGCAGGGGGTTGTATCCATGCCCTCTTGCAGGGAATGGAGGTCAACATATCCTGGTCTTATTGCCAGCTGCCCTGTGGCCTTAAGGTGGGAAATGGTAGGGGGTGGTCTTCAGCCCCCTTTCTTCTGGCAATGGTCCCTCTTCACCACATCACCATAGTGGAGCTGAGGGGCTGGAGGTCCTAGGAGCTGAAGTAAGGATGCTTCTCTAAGGAAAAAAAAAAATGCTCCCCCCTACCTGCCCACTGGTGGCCCCAGGAAAGGGCTGGAAGGTATACAGATGTCTCTACCCAGTGGGCAGTAGAGGCTAGACAATGTCTCCAGCTTGGGCTACCCACAGAAATCCTCATTGGAGGGGACAGTGTGCCCCAAACATCTTGTCCAGGTGGTACCTCCAGCAGCGATGACAGTCATGAAAACATGACAGATTACTTGACTTTTAACCACACTTGTGTATTGATTTATACTTTTTTAGTTTAAGACAAGGCAAATTTGCATAAATAAATTATTCTCAGAAAGCACTCCAAAGATGATATCATGTCAAATCATATTTTGTTGTTTGAAGCCCCCATGTAACAACAACAGTAAGAAAGGAATATTGGGTGTCTACTGAATCCTGTTGTAATCATAAAGCTGTACTCATGAGTCAGTTATTTTTGGATCACCAGCCTAGTATCTTTCAATGTTTTTTAAGTGAATGAGTGAACAGTTAAGATTATGATGATGTTTATACTTTAGCAATGAGTAACAACATCAAGGCTCTCTGGTCTTAATCTCAACATTTTAGCCCTAGTTGGTTAGATTTATGATAAAAGTTGTTCAGTTGCTCAGTCGTGTCTAACCCTTTGAGACCCCACGGACTTCAGCTTGCCAGGCTTCCCTGTCCCTCACTATCTCCCAGAGTTTGCTCAAACACATGTCCATTGAGTCAATGATGCCATCCAAACATCTCATTCTCTGTTGCCCCCTTCTGCCCTCAATCTTTCCAGCATCAGGGCCTTTCCCAGTGAGTCGGCTCTTTCCATCAGGAAGCCAAAGTATTGGAGCTTCAACATCAGTCCTTCCAATGAATATTCAGGGTTGATTTCCTTTAGAATTGACTGGTTTGATCTCCTTGCTGTCCAAGAGACTTGCATGATAAAGGTGGTGGGTAACAATCTTAACACTGTTAGGCTCATGTAATTTTAAGCACGTTCTCATTTTGCTCACCTCTAAAGAAGAGTGGATCTAAGGTCAAAGGAAACTTGGAGAAATGACTAATTTTCTGAAATATACGAGAGATTTCTCATCCTGATTTATAAATTCACTGGCACCTGTGACTAACAGTTTGCTATGGAGCAAAATTCAGCATAAGGCAGGTCCATCTTGAACTCTTTCCAAAGGGGTTTAATTACTGAATCGCACACACAAAAATCTTGTTATAAAATGGATTTACCCAAAAGGCAGCCAGATGGCCTAGTTCCAATGCATTAGTGAGGATAAAAAGAACGACAAACATGTTGTTCCCCCACCCCCAAGATGTTTATTGTGTCGCTGAGCAGAGTCAAAACCCAGGTAATAAGATGTTGATGCCTGGAAAAGGAGATGACATGAGCTTTACAACATCCCTACAGCAACTGAATAAACTCCCTTGACTGGGGTCTCAGCAGGATTGGGAGGAAGATAGTTCCTCTAGACCAAGATCACTGTTTCCAAAAACTGTGGGTGCTACTTGCCTCCACAAGCAACTGTATCTTAGGAACAGAAATTTTAATTGACTGAAACCCACTGTGTGAAACTTAGAATGGAAAGTGGGTTCTCCACCTCCGCAGCACCTTTATTTTGGGCTATGAAGCTTTGGAAGGACAGCAGGGAGTATAAACTGGCTAGTGGTTGTCTCCTGTATTATTCATTTATGTACCACAAGAAAAAAAAAAGAAAAAGAAAAACCTTCTGGTCCTGAGGAAATTGCATAAAAGGTAGAAACGTTGCTAGAATGACATGTGCCTTCTGGCTTATGAAACAAATGGACCTTTTGTATGTTTTTGTGATGAAAGGAAAAGCAGTTGTCATCTGTCATCTCTGGGAAGTTTGTCACCCATGAGAATTTCATTAGCCTTCTGTATAGTTTTATCCAATACTAAGCACAGATCTCTCTGAAGGCAGGCACTGTGTCTTATTTATCTTTCTTGTACCTGAGTCAACATAGTTCCTGGCACTTAATAGGTTCTCAATAAATGTGGGGAGATGAAAGAAAAGATGAATACATGAAATAACTATGAATGGATGAAATGATAACTTACATGTATGTATGTGTAATCTAGAAAAAAATGGTACAGATGAATTTATTTGCAGAGCAGGAATTAGAGACACAGACATAGAGAGCGGGCATGTGGACTTGGCGGGGAAGGGGAAGGTGAGACGAATCGGGAGACTGGAATTGACATAGATACGCTACCATGTATAAAACAGATAGCTAGTAGGAAGCTGTTATATAGCTATACCGAGGGAGCTCAACTCGGTGCTCTGCGGTGACTGAGAGGGGTGGGATTGGGGGTGGGTGGGAGGAAGTTCCCAGAGGGAGGGGATCTCTGTATAAATATAGCTGATTCACTTTGTTGTACAGCAGAAACTAACACTGTAAAGTGATTATACTCTAACAAAAAGAGTGGAATGTATACTTAAAAACTAAAATGTTCTCATAAATCAAAAATAAATAAAAGTATATAGACACACTTTCTATTATTATAATAGAAGATAAATGCACTACAGGAAAATTTCTTAAAATTCAATAGGTTCAATGTCTTGACTTTAAAGATAAGGAAAATAAGGTTTAGGGAAATTTAATGTATTAATTGACTAGAAGAGTATTGAGGTTTCAAGATTTTGAAAAGTACCTATTTAATATGTATGGATGCTACACAGTTTAGATTATCTCCATACTGCCTGGTTCTATCTGGACCTCCAAATCACTTCTGGGTTCCTTTCATGTATATTTGCCAAAGAATGTATACAATTTTATTACTAGCTTAAGTAAAACCTAATTAATTAAATCCTACATGAAAATGGATTCCAAAGACACATTTAAAATCCCTTCTCTGCAATACTTGCTGAAGCTTGATCACAATGAGGCACCTTGTTTGAGCTGTCAAGAACAAATGGAAGGAAGAGTTAAATTTAGAAAATCTCAATGGTTGGAGTGGTAATGTGATGAAGTGACCAGGCAATTAAATGTCAAATGCCCAATGTAGATAGTAACCCCCGTATATCAAGCAGACACTGACTACCTGCCAGTGTGCACAGAAGACAGAGGTGGTCCCCAAGTGTCCATTGCTTTTGCTCCACATCTCAGCTCAGCACCAGCCTTACAAGAAGGGGAAAGAGAGACTTCCCTGATGGTTCAGTGGTTAGGAATCCTCATTCCAATACAGAGGACACAGGTTTGACCCCTGGTCATAGAACTAAGATTCCACATGACAAAGGGCAACTAAGCCCATGCACCTCAACTAGAGAGCCCATGAGCCACGACTAAGATGTGATGCAGCCAAATAAATAAATATTTTTAAAAAAGAAGAGAAACAGGTGGCCTTTGTCCCACATGTAGGGGTCTTCACCCCATACTGTCTTCCTAAATAATTTCCTCAGAAGCCCTAATAGTCACAGTTTGTGAATTAGAAACTTACCTAAATACAAACAGGCCTGGGGAGAAATTTTATTGTTAAAATTCTGTCTCAGGTCCAAAGACTCGTAGCCCTGGAGGCACAGCTGCTGCTGCTGCTGCTGCTAAGGCGCTACAGTCGTGTCCGACTCTGTGCAGCCCCATAGATGGCAGCCCACCAGGCTCCGCTGTCCCTGAGATTCTCCAGGCAAGAACACTGGAGTGGGTTGCCATTTCCTTCTCCAATGCATGAAAGTGAAAAGTGAAAGTGAAGTTGTTCAGTCGTGTCCGACTCTTCACGACCCCATGGACTGCAGCCCACCAGGCACCTCTGTCCATGGGATTTTCCAGGCAAGAGTACTAGAGTGGGGCACCATTGCCTTCTCCCTGGACGCAGAGACCGTTTCAAATACAGGTGTCAGCAACACTTTCTAGCCACACAAACTTGAGCAAATTAATCAACCTTTCGAACTTAATGTTTCTTGGTTTTCTTTTCTAAAACTGTGAAGATGTTAAGTCCTACATTTGAAAGTCATTGTGAAGATTAAATTAGGCATTGTATGTAAAACACAAAGTTATACTGGAGGAAGGGGAAGCAAGGAGGAGATGTCAGTAGCCTGTATGTTGTTTAGTTGCTCTGTCCTATTTGACTCTTTGTGACCCCATGGACTGTAGCTCGCCAAGCTCCTCTGCCTATAGCATTTTCCAGGCAAGAATATTGGAGCAGGTTGCTGGTTCCTTCTCCAGGGGATCTATCCCAACCCAGGGATTGAATTCATTTACTCCTTTGCAGAGATTCATTACCACTGATCCAGCAGTAACCTTACACAGATGGTTAAACATCCCATCTCTATCAGGTTGTCTGAGTTAAAATGCCATCTGAGAGGCTGTGTAATTTGAAGCAAGGTACTTACCCTCTCTGTGCCTTTCCTTTCATCTGTAAATAAGGGAAAATAATAAGTACATACATCATAGGTTATTATATAGATTTAATGATATCATAGAGGTATAATGCTAGTATTGCGGCTGAATAAATTGAGCGCTACGCAGGAAATACAGCAGGTGTGAATATTTGAGTAGATAGTAGGTGAAGGGGAAGCCTGTCAGGGAAACAAGTAAAGGTAAAAGGGCATTTAAAAGGAATGTAAAAAGGTATTAAGAAAAAAGTGCTCATTCAAATTTTTATCTGAGTCTGTGCAGTTAATCTTTATCTTCCCACATCGCTATAGAAAAGCTGTAAATCTTTTAGTTCTATGTCTTGGACTTATTAATTTTAATTTGTCTCATTTTGATTTTGATTTTAAAGCCGGTTTTCAACCATTCGCCTTCTGCATGCACTTAAAATTAACAAGTAAGAGAATAAAATATTTGCCTCCCCACCCATCCCAAAGGGACTAAAGCTGAAACGCCCTTCCCTTAGTAATGAGGCTGAACAGATGGGACTTGCCCCAGGCCCCAAAGGTTAGTACTCTTCAAGCTGCAACAGAATAACAACAGAAACAAGCTCCTAAGTGGCAGATTCTCCACCCTTCCAGCAGTGTTCAAACTCAGGACCTGATAAAAACAATAGATTCTAAGGAAAGTTATGACCAACCTAGATAGCATAGTGAAAAGCAGAGACATTACTTTGCCAACAAAGGTCCATCTAGTCAAGGCTATGGTTTTTCCAGTGGTCATGTATGGATGTGAGATTTGGACTGTGAAGAAAGCTGAGAGCCAAAGAATTGATGCTTTTGAACTGTGGTGTTGGAGAAGACTCTTGAGAGTCCCTTGGACTGCAAGGAAAGCCAACCAGTCCATTCTGAAGGAGATCAGTCCTGGGTGTTCTTTGGAAGGAATGATGCTAAAGCTGAAACTCCAGTACTTTGGCCACCTCATGCGAAAAGTTGACTCACTGGAAAAGACTCTGATGCTGGGAGGGATTGGGGGCAGGAGGCAAAGGGGACGACAGAGGATGAGATGGCTGGATGGCATCACCAACTCGATGGACGTGAGTTTGAGTGAACTCCTTGAGATGGTGATGGACAGGGCGGCCTGGTGTGCTGCAATTCATGGGGTCGCAAAGAGTCGGACACGACTGAGCAACTGAACTGAACTGAATGGGAGGATTCATCAGTTCAGTTCAGTTACTCAGTGTGTCCAACTCTTTGCAAACCCATGGACTATAGCACACCAGGCCTTCCTGTCCATCACCAACTCCCGGAGTTTACTCAAACTCACGTCTGTTGAGTTGGTGACGCCATCAAGCCATCTCATCCTGTCATCCCCTTCTCCTCCTGCCTTCAATCTTTCCCAGCATCAAGGGCTTTTCAAATGAGTCAGTTCTTCACGTCAGGTGGCCAAAGTATTGGAGTTTCAGCTTCAGCATCAGTCCTTCCAATTTATGTTTGGGGCTGATTCTCTTTAGGATGGACTGGTTGGATCTCCTTGCAGTCCAAGCAACTCTCAAGAGTCTTCTCCAATACTACAGTTCAAAAAGCATCAATTCTTTGGCGCTCATATTGTCTAACTCTCACACCCATACATGACTACTCTTATTACTCATCACATTTTACTAGTAAATTTATTTTAGTTTTATTTATTTTACACATAGTAGAATGTGCAGAGCTTACATGAGTAGAGTTGGATGAATTTTGACAAAGGACACCTGTGTAATCATCACTCAATTAAGATATATAAGAATTTTTTTCTTTACCCCTTGAAAGATCCCTTTCCAGTCAAACTGGCCTCCTATCCACACTTCTCCCTGAAACATATTTTTATGTTTTGATCAGTATAGACTAGTTTTCCTTTGCATTAGTTTTGCTGAACTTCCTATACATAGAACCACACTATGTGCATTCTTTTGCATTGTTCAATATAAAATTTTTGTGATTCATTCATGATGGTGAATGTATCATTATTTTTAATGCTGTTTTCCATCAAAAAGAATAGAGCACAAGTTGATATCCATTTATTTGTTGTTATTGATGGACATTTGTTTCTAGTTATTGGTTGTTATAAATAAAGCTACCATAGGCATTGTGAACAACTGTTTATTGGATGTGTGTTATCATATACCTTGGGTAAATACAAGGAGTGGCATTGCAGGGTTATACAGTAAGCACAAGTTTCACTCTATTTTTGTTGTTCAAGTTGTCACCAAGTTGTGTACAACTCTTTGCAATCCCATGGATTGCAGCATGCCAGGCATCCCTGTCCCTCCCCATCTCCCAGAATTTGCCCAAGTTCATGTCCATTGAATTGGTGATGCCATTCAACCATCTCAGGATATACTAAACTGTTTTTCCTAAATGGTTATCAGTTCATTTCAGTTCATTTCAGTCGCTCATTTGTGTCCAACTCTGCGACCCCATGCACTGCACCACACCAGGCTTCCTTGTCCATCACTTTAACTCCTGAAGCTTGCTCAAACTCATGTCCATTGAGTTGGTGATGCCATCCAACCATCTCATCCTCTGTTTCCCCCTTCTCCTCCTGCCTTCAATCTTTCCCAGCATCAGGGGCTTTTCAAATGAGTCAGTTCTTTGCATCAGGTGGCCAAAATATTGGAGCTTCAGCTACAGTATCAGTCCTTCCAATACTTCCAAAGAATATTCAGGACTGATTTCCTTTAGGATTGACTGGTTGGATCTCCTTGAAGTCCAAGGGACTCTCAAGAGTTTTTTCGAACACTTCAGTTCAAAAGCATCAACTCTTCAGCACTCAACTTCCTTTATAGTCCAACTCTCATATCCATACATGATTACTGGAAAAAACATAGCTTTGACTAGATGGACCTTTGTCAGCAAAGCAATTATCTCTGTTTTCTAATATGCTGTCTAGGTTGGTCATAGCTTTTCTTCCAAGGAGCAAGCATCTTTTAATCTCGTGGCTGCAGTCACCATCTGCAATGATTTTGGAGCTGAAAAAATTAAGTCTTTCTCTGTTTCCATTGTTTCCCCATCTATTTGCCGTGAAGTGATGGGACTGGATGCCATGATCTTTGTTTTTTGAATGTTGAGTTTTAAGCTAGCTTTTTCACTCTCTTCTTTCACTTTCATCAAGAGGCTCTTTAATTCTTCTTCACTTTCTGCCATAAGGGTGGTGTCATTTGCATATCTGAGGTTATTGATATTTCTCCTGGCAATCTTGATTCCAGCTTGTGCTTCATCAGCCCGGCATTTCACATGATGTACTCTGCATATAAGTTAAATAAGCAGGGTAACAATATACAACCTTGACATACTCCTTTCCCTATATGGAACCAGTCTGTTGTTCCATGTCTGGTTCTAACTGTTGCTTCTTGACCTGAGTACAGATTTCTCAAAAGGCAGGTAAGGTGGTCTGGTATTCCCATCTCTTTAAGAATTTTCCATAGTTTGTTGTGATCCACATTGTCAAAGCCTTTTGTGTAGTCAATAAAGCAAAAGTAGATGTTTTTCTGGAACTCTCTTGCTTTTTTTAGGATCTTACAGATGTTGGCAATTTGATCTCTGATTCCTCTGCCTTTTCTAAATCCAGCTTGAACATCTGGAAGTTCCTGGGTCAAGTACTGTTGAAGCCTGACTTGGAGAATTTTGAGCATTAGTTTACTAACGTGTGAGATGAGTGCAATTGCGCAGTAGTTTGGACGTTCCTTGGCATTGCCTTTCTTTAGGATTAGAATGAAAACTGACTTTTTCCAGTCCTGTGGCCACTGCTGAGTTTTCTGTATTTACTGACATATTGAGTGCAGCACTTTCACAGCATCATCTCTTAGGATTTGAAATAGCTCAACTTTAATTCCCTCACCTCCACTAGCTTTGTTCATGGTGATGTTTCCTAAGGCTCACTTGACTTCAGACTCCAGGATGTCTGGCTCTAGGTGAGTGATCACACCATCGTGGTTATCTGGGTCATGAAGATCTTTTTATTTAGTTCTGCTGTGTATTCTTGCCACCTCTTCTTAATATCTTCTACTTCTGTTAGGTCCATATCGTTTCTGTCCTTTATTGTGCTCATCTTTGCATGAAATGTTCCCTATACCACTTTATAATTTCACTAGTAATGTGGAAGTTGACTTTCTCCATATTAACACCAACATTTGGTATCACCTGTATTTTGTTTTGTTTTGTTTTAGCAATGCTAGTGTGTACTGTGGTATCTCTTTCTGGTTTTAAATTACATTTCCTTGAATACTAATGATATTGAACATACTCTCATGTGCTTACTGATCATTCATATATCACATATCTTTTTTTAAATGAAGTATCTTTTTGCTCATTTGTTATGAGTTGTCTTTTTAATATTCAAGTGTAAGGCATTTTGTAGATGCTGGATAGATAAGTCTTTTTCCAGACTGTCTGTATTGTGAATGTTTTCTCTGACTTTGCACTTACCTTTTCATTTTCTAACAGTGTGTTTTCATAAGCAAAGATTTTTATTAATTTTAATAAAGTACAATTTTCAATTATTGTATTATATTTTAACTATACTACATTGTCTTGAACTGTAATACACATTGTAGTATATTGCATTATAATTGATTAACTATGCATTATATTATACATGTTTTTCCTGACTAAAAACTCTTTGCCTACACCCAGATTATGAAGATATTGCCCAATGTTTACTGCTATAAGCCTTTTACAGCTTTAGCCTTTACACTGAGGTCTATGATCTATCTCCAATTAATTTTTCTATATGATGAGAAAGTGAAAGTGTTAATCACTCAGTCATGTCTGACTCTTTGTAGCCCACCAGGCTCCAGCCCCAAGGATTGTAGTCCACCAGGCTCCTCTGCCCATGGAATTCTCCAGGCAAGAATACTTGAGTGGATGGCCATTTCCTACTCCAAGGAATCTTTCCAACTCAGGGATTGAACCCAGGCCTCCTTCATTGCAGGTAGTTTCTTTACCTTCTGAGCCACCAGGGTATATGTTGAGAGATAGGGGTCAAAGTTGTTCCCAAGACCTTTCTTGGAAAGATTCTCCTTACTCATGAGTTTATCTTTTACCTGTGTGCTTCCTTAGTTGTGAGCTTCTCAGAGGTCAGCTATGATTGATTTATCCTTGTAATCTTAGACTTTGGCCTAGTGTTTCTCTTATATAAAAACTTAATAAATGTCCCCTGGATGAATACATTTTCTAGAAGCTGAAAGAAAGCTGAGTTAGTATCTAAGGTTTCCCCATTTTTATATGCTTTCCCTTTGATCTTAAAGAAATTTAAATTCCTTAACAGGTAATGCATGATATAGTCCACTTTTCTTGCTACTTTTATTTTATAATATTTCGCTGCTATGGACTGTACTGTATATCTCCACGATTGACATATTGAAGCCTAATATATCAATAGCCCAAGCCCCCAAGCCCTATCCCTAGTCCTAAATAGGACTTGGAGGGGGTAAATTTAAATGAAGTTATAGGGTGGGGTCCTAATCCGATAGGACTGGCGCCCTTATAAAGAAGAGGAAGAGAGGAAGATTATCTTGCCCTCATTATGCACACATGCCAAGGGAAAATGATGTGAAGATATAGTGAGGAGATGGCCATGGGCAAGATGGGGAAAGCACTCTCACCAGAACTTGACTATGCTGGCTCCCTGACCTCAAACTTCCATTACAACAGAGAGTTGAAAAGTTGTTGCTGAACCACGAAAAGACGCCGGGATTCTTGGCCTCCAGAGGAGAGGAATTCAATCCAGGGCCAGAGACAAGGCTTGATCACTCAGAGCTTTTGTGTAATAAAGTTTTATTAAAGTATAAAGGAGATAGAGAAAGCTTCTGACGTAGGCATCAGAAGGGGGCAGAAAGAGTACCCGCTTGCTAGTGTTAAATGGAGTTATATACTCTCCAGTGAATCAAAAGAATGTCTGGAGGTTGTAAAGACCTCACCAGACCTACTCCCATAATTTACATTTTAAAATAACAGGATTAGCCAGAAATTTAATCCAGAGACTGTCCTTAGGCAGGATACATTATTGTTATATAATCCTAAGGAATGTAGAAGGAAAAAAAAGCTTGTCCTTTCTTCCTCCTTGAGAATTCCAGACCCCTCTCTCCTTGGGGACCCCTAGACTTCTTATCAACCTGCCTAGGAAATGACTCTCTCAGAGTCCTATTGGAAAGCACCTCTCAAGAACTCACAAGTTTCTGTAGGAGGCAAAATATCCTTGAAATAACCTGAAAACAGCCAACAGACACAGGAGACATGTGTTCAACCCTGGGTTGGGAAGATCCCCTGGAGAAGGAAATGGCAACCCACTCCAGTATTCTTGCCTGGGAAATCTGGTAGACAGAGGAACCTGGCCAGCTATGGTTTATGGGGTGGAAAAGAGTCAGACACGCCTTAGCAACTCAACAACAACAGCAACAATACCTTCCAAAGAGCCAAGAATATCAATGAAGTATGGTAGGTCCTCTGGAGAGGAAAGCAAAGTGCTTTGAAAGCACATGGGAGGGGGTATCTAGCCAAGTCTTCAGGGCAGTGAGGGCTACATTTAGAAAGTGATCTAGGGATGAATATGAAAAGATGAGTAGAGATGAGCCAGGCAAAGGGTAAGAATATCTTTTTCAAGAAAAGGCAGAAACATGCAGAGATTCAAGAACAGAAGGGCATGTTGTATTGAATAATATTTCAGTTAGTTTGTAACTCTGAGTTTAGAGCAAGAGGTTTGTAGAGATGGTGCTGAACAGGAAAGCAAGAACCAGGTCAGCGAGCCGCTGGAGTCTACTTTCCACTGTTTGGACTCAGAAAATATTTAAAGATGTTTATCAAGGATGAGTCTAAATCAGAGTTTCTCTTTTCACCCCCTAGCTGTCTCCCTCTTGCTGAAATGTGTATTGGCAAGGAACAAGGTAAGCAGGAGGTCAGCTAGGAGGCTACTGTAGCATGTTTAGATGAGAGACAATGTTGGTCAATGCGAGGGGTCATCATGTGATAGAAGTGGAAGAGTGCAAAGAGACGCTTACATAATACAATGACAGGGCTGATGCTTGAATTCCGAGTTTGAAGGGAAGAGGGTTTCCCCCTTGTTGCTGGCTTAGGCAAGATGTGTCAGTTCGGTTTTGAGCATGATGGGCATAAGCCAACTCCAAACCTTCCCAAAGGTTGGTAGGAGACAGTTGGGTGTCCGAGTCTCAAGTGAGAAGAGAGCCCACACGGTAGGAAAAGATGTAGAACTCTGTAGCACATGGATGATACTGGAAAAGCTTCCAGGAAGTATGTGGCTCAAGTCTTTTAGTATGTTTTTCTTTCTGTGCTTTCTAAATGGCTTACCTTTTTGAAAATGGAACAACTCAATTTTCTCGGTATTGTGGTAATTGCCATGGCATTGCTTGAGGCAACTTTCATTTCTTTTCGTGTAACTTCTCTGTAGAAAAAGATATCTAAAATCATCTTATACATGGAAAACAAAATGGCTATCGCAATCTCAATCCTTCCATTTATTGCTTAATATCTCTGGGGATAGTCCTAAAACCTGCTGTTATTTCAGTATTAAAGGACCTTGATTTTATTTTTGTGAGATAACCAGGCTTACAGTTGAAGAGTGGGCTTCCCATGTGACACTGGTGGTAAAGAGCCTGCCTGCTAATGCAGCAGACGTAAGAGACGTGTGTTCGATCCCTGGTGGACCACAGTCCATAGAGTTGCAAAGAGCCGGACATGACTGAAGGGACTTAGCACACATGCACAGTTGAGGAGAGACTGTCAAAGATCTGCTCTTCAAAATAACCTTTTAAAACATTATTTCATGTGATATAAATTATTTTCGTGTGTGCAAGAAGATTTTCTTAATCGTGAAAAATGTTTTTGCTTCAATATGCATTAGGATTCAACAGACATTCTAATGTATAAATTTCCATTCAATTAAAAATACTCTGTGAATAGAAAAAAAAAAGTGAGAGCAAATGTTCTAAAATGATATTAATCCTCTAAGGTTGTGAAGGATTTTATCTTTTACGTTTTTTTGTGCTTTCATAATGTGTAAGCTTATTTTGCAGCATAAAAAATACTATTGCTACAATGGTTTTACTATGACATTGCATTGTACTTGTACAAAATAATAGTAGTATTGGTATTGTTTTTAGTATTTTGAATTTGATTATCCAACATTCTTTTAAATGTCTTTATTCCCAGATTCATTCTAATTATATTATAAGCAAAATGTAGTCCAGGTACAGATGGTTTAAAAATGACTTAATAAGCAGTGAACAAATCTTTCAGCAATCTGGTTCTATATCCTTCATGAGATTGTAGTATTAAAAATGGTTTTTATCATACAGATAAAGCTGAGAGAATCCATGGCTTTACAAGCTGCCAGTCAGTGGCAGAAATGAGATTAAAACTTTAGTCCTTTGCACAAAAAGCTGGGGAAAATCATTACCACTTTATGTATTTTAAAAAGTCAACTCAATTGACCTTCCTATCTCCAGGCTCAGTATAATTGGCAAATCAATATTATCAACAGTAATTAAAACTGCCAGCAATATGAAAGAAATCAGATAAATTGTATACAATTAAACTCTTATTTAAATGTTTTTCTCAAATTATCACAAATGATGGAACAAAAGACAGGAATAACATTTTTCTGAAAGTGGGACACATGTTCAGCATTGGTAAGACAAAAATGCAGAGAATGCTTCTCTGTGTTTCTTCTCAGTAAAATTTGCTTTAAGAACTAAAACTAAGTGTCCCCTACATAATCTGTACTTTATGGAAGTATTTTTTCCTTTTTATGAGAATAAAGGAAAGAGAGAAAGAAATGTGCTAAGAACTAGCCAGGAGTGTCAGGGAGAATAGTGTTTGACAAAATGTGCCTTACTTTTTAAAATTATTGAGTGCTTGAATATAAACTACATTACATATAAAGGAAATGCAATCTCCCATAAGAGTTATCTAATAACTACTACAAGATTGTAAAAGAGTGTGTAATTCATTTACTTCTACTGATTCTTCTTTTTAATTTAATTTTTTATTGAAATATAGTTTATTTACAACATCATGCCAATCTCTGCAGTGCAGCAAAGTGACTCAATTATACACATATATACAGTATTTTTTATATTCTTTTCCATTATGGCTTATCACAGGATATTAAATATAGCTCCCTGTACATAGGACTTTGCTGTTCATCCATTCGATATGTAATAGTTTTCATCTACCAACTTCAAATTCCCAGGATATCCCTCTCCCTTCCCTACCCCCTCCTTGGCAACCGCAAGCCTGTTCCCTGTGTCTGTGAGTCTGTTTCTATTTTGCAGACAGGTTCATTTGTACCAGATTTTAGATTCCACATATCAGTGATATTGTATGGTATTTGTCTTTCTCATTTTGACTTTATTCACTTAGTATGATAGTCTCTAGTTGCATCCTTGCTGCTGCAAGTGGCATTATTTTTGTCCTTATTATGGCTCAGTAGTTTTCCATTGTATATATGTACCATCTCCTGTACACATATGTCTTCTTTACTATTCATCTCTTGATGGACATTCAAGTTGTTTCCATATTTTGGCTATTGTGAATGGTCTTGCTATGAACATACAGATGCATGTATCTTTTTGAATCATAGTCTTGCCTGAGTATATTCCCAGGAGTGAGACTGCTGGATCATATGGTAATTCTAGTTTTGGTTTTTCTGAGGAATCTCCATACTGTTTTCCATAGTGGCTGCACCCACTTACATTCCCACCAACAGAACAAGAGACTTTCCTTTTCTCCACACTCTACTTTCCGTGATTCTTGAGTTAAAAAAAATATATAGTGATGACTCTTTTTATGCACTAAACTAATGGAAAGAAATGGCATGATTATAACATGTGATACCTAAAACAATCTTGTTTATTTCATCTCTTTCATACTAGCTTAATTTTTGTTCTGTTTTTGTTCCCTAATACAGTATAGTGTCAAATAACATCATTTCCTGTGTATTAGTCATAGCCCTCCTTTTTTCCACTTAAAATGTTGGTGGCCAGATGTATAACCTATTGGACCTATTATTGGTATCTTTGCCCTGGAGCATTTCAGAGACAGATGTGCTGGCTGTTTTCCAGTTAAGTTTAGTATTTCCTGAAGGAGAAAATTAAATCAAAATCATTTTATCTAAGATGCATTTCCAACATTGACTGACTCTAGACATGGAAGATTTTTTCCAAAGGCAAGCGCATCTAGCTTACTTTTAATATTATCTTCAACTTTAGAAATTGTAACTTACAAATAAATGTTTTTCTTACAGGTATAAAAGTCTTTGTATATATTTTGCTCACTTTGACATTGCCTGATAAAGAGTACAAGATAGGTTAGAGCTTGGAAACCTATAGGGAGAAGTGAGTATTAAAATCCCTGGGAAAAAAGGGCAACATTAAAACTTTTGCTAAGATGTCCTCTGTGATGCAGGCATGAGACAGAACACTCTTGAATTGCTACTTCCTCTTGAGCAGGTGATTAATGTTGTTGGTAGAAAGACATGATCACAACATATAGCTCAGCAACTCAGTCTACTATACCAGATTTATGAAGCCTGGGTCAATATAAATTGTTGTAGGAAATCTCACAACCTTGTAATTCACTAGGGAACAATGATTGAAATGAAAACATGGCCTTGATGTTGTCTTTGTTCACTATTTTCATTGGCAGATATATAATTGAATAAAAAACTATCTTGGCATTTAATGAGCAGGTAAAATATGAAGAATAGCCCTTTTTGAATCCTGTCTTTAATCTTCAGTGATGGCTCAGGCATTGGAGACAAAGGTGAGATTTAAAGGGGCAGAGTTGACTCCTTAATCCATTCAGAGGCCTCAACCAATTTCCTTGGTTAAATAAAAGTATTTATTTTTGTATTTTTACATTTCAAGTAAAAGAACTCTTTTAAAATAGGCACACATTTGGAAGATTTTTTGTGTATGAAAATCATGCCTTTCAAAAGTATATAATTTGACAGCCCAACATGATACAGAAAATTCTCTGACTTGTGAAGTTTATTTTAAAGTCAAAGAGAAACAACCATGTACACTATTGTCTCTGGATAGTATGTGTCCATCCACCTAGATGATTTTTAAAGGATCTTTTTGATCATTAGACTAAAATAACAAAATAACTTATAAGCATAGCATCAAATTCTTATTATCACCCCATTGTCATCTAAAGGGCTTATTCTTTTTATTACATCTATTTCTTACATTATCCTCTTTTAAAAAAGCTTTCATGCTTTAGCAAAATTGTTCTCATCAGTAAAAGCCTTGTCTGAATTACACGTTTCTTTGAATGTAGTATTTACTCTTGGTTGCAGCTCTATGGAATTAACTGAGAAAGAGCAGATACTTATTTGTTTTTCTAAGAGGCACATACTGGATCCTGAATGAGATGAAAAGTATTTAATTTCAATTGCAGTTAGTGAAAGGAAAGGGAACATGAAAGTGAAAAATAAACCGGAAAGTTGGTAAACAATGGTGATCACGTCAACTTAATTTGAATTACAACTTGTCACATGATCTTTAATGTGCTGCTCTGTTTACCAAACAATTTCCTGAATTTGGTTTAAATTTTAATAAGACTATGTATGTATGACCTGAAAGTAAAATAACAATGCAAAATCAATATTTCCAATTGATTGGAAATGAAAAAGTTGGATTCCAGAAACAAATGACAAGGCAAATTTATTTCTCACATGACATGTGAACTCAGGACCAAAGTACGTAAACACATCATACTTTAAGTAGCATCCAAAGGATATCTGTTTAATTGTACTTCCATTACTGATATTTCTGGAATTCATGCATTCACTTTTTCAGAGGAAAGTATCAACAGTTCTTATTAGGATAAGAAAGTAATTCACTGAGATATAACACCTCATGACAAATTAGTTTATAAGATTAACTAAATAGTAATCTGACAGTAATAATATTAGCAGCGAACACATATGATAGTTAAAAAGTGGCTCCCTAGGTGGCTCAGTGGTAAAGAATCTGCCTGCCAATGAAAGAGATGCAAGAGACGCAGGTTTGATCTCTGGGTTGGGAAGATTCCCGGGAGGAGGAAATGGCAACCCACTCCAGTATTCTTGCTGGGAAATTCCATCAACAGAGGAGCCAGGCAGGCTACAGTCCAGGGGGTTGCAAAGAGTCGGACACAACTGAGCACACACAGGCACATACTGAAATGATAGTTGAGAAATGGGGCACAGAAGATCCGGTGCACAAGGAAGCCACCACAGGGCCAATAATACTAGAAGATGGAGTGATTTCCTCCCACACACACCCACAAAAAAAATGCAATGCTCCACAACTTGCCAGTGGTCAATGGCATGTAGATTGAGATGTAAAAAGCATGTTTATGCATGTACAAATATATCCATGTATACATATATAGGAATATGGACACACACACATGTATGCAGGCATACAAAACACAGGTTTATATAATTGATGTGAATATGGCTGAGACATTGATGGCAATGTGGGCTAAAAGAACAAGTGTTTTAAAACCTAAGACATAAGTCTGTAACAAATTCCTAAGACTCAAGTTCTGAGTACATCTTCCACAAAAATGACATTTAATTAGGTTTAAATAGGTATAGCTCATTTATAACATTTTTTCAAATTTTGCCATCCTTTTCTATTATTTTACCATTAATTATTATTTAGTGAGTAAATGCATGCTTATTTATCAAGGGACTCAATTAATTTTTATTTATTGATTGCTCACAATATGCCAGGGACGGCTGGCCAAGCATAAAGGGACACCATTCTGCCCTTGAAGAATTCCTCAGGTACAAAGAGAAGACAAAAGCACTTGGCTTTAGCCATTATATGAGGTTATTGGTGCTTCTGTTACACCAACAGAATGCTCACGTGTGTGAATATGCCTGTGATGTCCATGTGTGTCCAGCCAAAGACTGGACAATGTCCAACTTGACTTTTTCACTTGGCCGCCAATTCAAATAGGTTTGGCCCTCAGAAAGTTAAGATTAAAGTCACATGCACAGTAGCTGTGAAGTGCAATAAAGTGAAAAACAATTAAAAAGGTGAAAAAAAATTACATACTATGTTGGATACTGGCCTGTTATAATTAGGAAAGGGTCTCCAATGATGTTTATTCAAAAAAAAATTTTTTTTTAAATTTTTATTTTTTTCTTTTTTTTTAATTTTAAAATCTTTAATTCTTACATGCATTCCCAAACATGAACCCCCCTCCCACCTCCCTCCCCAAAACATCTCTCTGGGTCATCCCCATGCACCAGCCCCAAGCATGCTGCATCCTGCATCAGACATAGACTGGCGATTCAATTCACATGATAGTATACATGTTAGAATGTCATTCTCCCAAATCATCCCACCCTCTCCCTCTCCCTCTGAGTCCAAAAGTCCGTTATACACATCTGTGTCTCTTTCCCTGTCCTGCATACAAAAAAAATTTAGTATGAATATTTTCAAACATACAACAGCAACAACAAAAAGAAATTACATAACAGACACCAGTATGTACAAAAATAAGAATAAACATATGTTAATGCAGAGGGTGAGAAGGTTGGATGGCATCATTGACTATGGACATGAGTCTGAGCAAACTCCAGAAGACAATGAAGGACAGGGAAACCTGGCGTGCTGCAGTCCATGGGGTTGCAAAGAGTTGGACACAACTGAGTAACTGACAACAACATGTTTTATTATTGTATTAGCTAACACCCATAGTGCTTACTATGCCTCGATCACAAGGCTTCACTCATTTGTCACACATAACCTCCTATTCCTTCACATTTTATCAGCTACCAGAGGTAACCAAGTTGATTTATATTAATATCATTTCCAGGAATGTTGTCATACTTTTACTCTCTATATTTATCCATGACATAAAGTATATTACTGTTTTGTTTTTATAACTGACGTAAATTTTATTGCATGCTAGATAACTTCTGGCTGGTTGCTTTTTTCACTCGATGCTAAATTCTTGGAATTGATCTATATTGATACACTTATTTTAACTACATGAATGATCCACAGCTTATTCATCCAGTGGCCCACGAAAAAAAAAAAAATCATTCAATAGTTTCCACTCTTTCATAGGTCATGATCCTGAACAAACATTCACATCCCAAGCTCCATCTCGCTTCTAAGAAACCAGCCTGTGTAACTCAGGCGGTAATTCCCAGGTACAAAGAACACTTCGGTAAAAGTGGGCTTCAGATTCCTAAAAACGGGTACCAGATGTTATCACTCTCATCAGGCTACCCATTCTCATCTGTCTCTGTCTCAGTGTCTCCTTCACTTTCTTGCTATGACAGCAACCACTAATTTTACCTCTCATCTTGTGTTCGCCCACCAACCACACACAAAGAGAAAGTATGTCTTTTTATGACAAGGCTTCTATCTGCCTTCTGGATCTTGTTCTGCTCTTTGGGGGGTTTGGTCTGGTGTTATAAGTCTTTCCTCTGTGCTTTTTCTCCTTAATCTATGAATAAATTTAAGTTACCTTGCTTTGGAAGGAAACAGTAACAAAAGTATAATAACTTCTATAATTTTGATCCTACAAAGACCAATTTCTGACCTTTCCAGCCATCCTCTCTCTCTCCCCCGCCCCACCGTCTCTCTCTCTATGTATATGTGTATATATATATATATATATATATATACACACACACACACACACACACACATATATAGGCTACACTGTGTAGCATGTGGAATCTTAGTTCCCCAGTGAGGGATAGAATCCATGCCCACTGCAGTGGAATCTCAGAGTCTTAACCATTGGACTAGGGAAGTCTGTGACCTCTCTATATTGACTTCTTATCCCAGTGGAAACTGGCTTCTACCACCACTAGTTCACTGAAATTATTTTATCAAGGACCCTATTAACCACTTTGTTACTAAATCTGGTGGACATTTTTCAATCCTTGCTCCCCTTGACCTTCTGTAGGATTTGGCAAAGTTAATCACTTCTTTTGAATTGTATTAATACAAGTATTTCAAATATGTGTTCAAATATAAAAGCAAATATAAAGATATGAGACATTTGTTACTTATTATTCAAATTAAACAGATATAGATATATATATTTTGCCATGTTTTCTTGAATGCTATCTTATTGAAAATATAAATAAAATATAAAATGTAAGAGATAATTAAAAATCATCATCCTTTCCCTGAATCTTCCTCTCCAGGAGTAACATATAACCTAAAGTGATGTCTAGCCAATCCTTCCTTTTCAAAGTACCATCACTCTTTCTTCTTTCTCACACAGTTTGACTACTAGATTTTAGAATGATTTTTAGGCTCCACTTCCATCAGTATTTTCCTACAAAAGATTTCCTAGAAGAGGTTCTGTCTTTGGCTGTCTTCTGTTTCCACCCTCCAAACTTTCTTTGAGTTATTTTCTTCCAACCCCATGGTTTCAAAAAATATCTCCCTTGAGTTATAACTCATATATCTGAAACTACTTAAAATCTCCATTTATGTAGTTTACATGTAAGTGTAAGTGACTTACTTTTCTAGACCTTTGGGAATTTGAATCTTCCCTATGCCTGAATACACAGGAGATTTTCTCCAAAAGGTATTTTTAAATGACTAAACTCATGTATGGATGAGCTGAGGTTATGAAGTCTTCAGTTTGTTTCATCCGATATAATAGACACTAGTCATAGCCTGTAGATAAATTAGATTAGAATTAAAATAAGCAAAACTGAACATTTATTTTCTCTGACTTTCTAGTTATGTTTCAAGTGTTCAACAGCTACATGTGGCTAGTGGCTACCCTATTGGACAGTGCAGATTTGTAGACATTTTCCATGATCTCAGAGAGATCTGTGAAACAGTACTGCTTAAGATTAAACTGACAGGAATATGAATAGCAAAGAAGAGGAAGGAAAAGCTAGTTCTAGTAAGAAATAGGAGCATAAAGAGAGGAGGAAGTTGCATTATGTTTTCTAGATGTAATGATTAATTGATAAATTGATGGCTATAAGAAATGCCAAGCTATGCAGAGGTCAAGATGAGAGATTATTAATTGTTGCTGTTGTTGTTGATGCTGTTGAGTGTGAGATTTTACAGTGGTACATTCTAGAGGATATTCCTGAAGTCACTGCCACAGTACCAAAAACTTTGTTCCATACCTTGATTTAATATCAGGAAATATTTCTTAATAAATTTTTCTTTTTCTGCAACTATTTAAAAAAATCTCTCTAAATAACGTTGGATTCTTATTTTCTTTATGCTACCTTATAATTAGAATAGATGAATTTTGTGAAAATCAATTATTTCCATAGTTTTTTTTTACACCATTTAAAAGTGGGTTTTCCCCCTATGAATTAAATTTGCCACTAAGAAAGAAACATAATGATAATGGGGAGATGTACAAAATGATATGGGTAGATGTACAAAAGTTATCAATCATTTGAATTTTTCAAAACTTTCCCATAAAGACATCCAAGGAATTTTAAATTTCCTCCTAGAATGATATGACACTGAATCCCACTTTAACGACACTGCTCCTTGACTGGGCTTCCCTGGTGGCTCAGACAGTATAGAATCTGCCTGCAATGTCTCCTTAAATGCTTCAGTACATGTAAGACTACTATACTTTACACTATAAATGGTCATTCAGGGACTTGTACAAATATATATATTAAGAGTGATGGATTGTTAGGGCTCATATTTTGTTTTAATTGAGTACAGCTGTTAGCACTTGTCCAGTAATTGACTAGTTAAGTCATAGGAATATAAAGATGTTCTCCCGTACAACTAAGCCTGGCTTTAATGCTAAAACCTTGAGCAGGATATTGAATAAAGCTCTATTTTAAGAGATCTTTGATATCTCATGTTCACCCAAGAACATTAAATATACAGAATTCTGTCCAATGACTTAAAACTGACTTGCATTTTTCTCTTTTATATATTAACCTCATATCACATACTAATCAACAAATATTTCTGAAATATTTAGCCACTTAACTTTTCTTCAAGTTTGAGAATTTTAACTAGTCATAGAACAACAGATTTCTTTAACTTCAGGTAGATATCTACTGGATATCTACTCCTCTATTACCACCTGTGTTTTCCTCACAAAACTTTATGCATCCTTTGGATTCTTTGGTAATTTTTTATGTTCTTGTAGTATTTATATTGTTTGGTGGGTTTTATTTTTGTGTTATTATTTATTTTCATCCTCAAATTTATGTCATTGTTTTTTGGGATACAATGAGTCTTTTGATTATTTTAATGAGCATAATTTAATCAGATACAAAAGTTTCTAAACCTTGGTTTATTGATGATTTGTTACACCGTGTAAATACCACTGAAAGCAAGGAACTGATTCTCAAATATTTTCATATATTAAAAATCTGTGGGAGGGCTTATTAAAACATAGGTTGCTGGGTCCACTTTCAGAATTTTTTTTTTCAATAGGTCTGAAGGGGGCCCCAAGGTTGCATGTTCAACTCAACCTTTTTATGTACATCTGTATTGATATCTAAATTGTATGTTTGTGAATCTCTATGTGCATTTATTTCTATTTTGTGATTTTAATTATTTCTATGATGAAAATAATAGTGTACCTACATTTTATAACCTAATGTTTTACAAAAAATACATATATATATATATATATATATATATATATGTATTTGTTGGCAGGTACATTTTCCATTTGATCAAGTATTCTTCAATATATCATATGTACCGGAATTTACTTTACCAATATGTTATTATTGTTAGGCAGGTTCCTTGGTCTATAAAGAAAGCTGAGTGCTGAAGAACTGATGCTTTTGAATTGTGGTGTTGGAGAAGACTCTTGAGAGTCCCTTGGACTGCAAGGAGATCACACCAGTCAATCCTAAAGGAAATCAGTCCTGAATATTCATTGGAAGGTCTGATACTGAAGCTGAAACTCCAATACTTTCGCTGCCTGATACGAAGAACTGACTCATTGGCAAAGACCCTGATGCTGGGAAAGATTGAAGGCAGGAGGAGAAGGGGAGGACAGAGGATGAGATGGTTGGATGGCATCCCCAACTTGCTGGACATGAGTTTGAGCAAGCTCCAGGAGCTGGTGATAGACAGGGAAGCCTGGCGTGCTCCAGTGCATGGAGTTGAAAAGAGTTAGACATGACTGAGTGACTGACTTGAACTGAGGCAAATTCCAATATTTTATTATTACTGATGGTTCTGCAATGTTCAGTCACATGGCTATATATTTGTTCATACTTCTGATTCTTTTTTAAGGAAACATAAAACCTATCTGAGTCTAGAGAGTATACGTGTAAGGATTTTATGCCAGATACCAAAATTGCCTTCCTGGAGAGTTATTTATCCTCAACTGCGGTAGAGCTATATATGATACTGGAAACTTGCACATATGTATGTGTAAATATATATGTTTGTGTGTGTGTGTGTGTGTGTGTGTGCATATATATATATATATATATATATATATATATAGTGCCAACTGGTGATTGACTCAAAATCTTCCAGCAGTGCCCTGTAGACTTGCAACGGGAAACTTGAAAGCTACAATTTAGAATCAGGAATTTGTATGGTGGGCGTGGCCAACTGACTAGAGACAAAAAATCTGAGAATGTTCAGCCATTCAAAATTATTAGAAAAGAGATCTCTATTGAGATGAGGAAAACAGAATTTTTTCACATTTGTTTCAATAAATTGGATTTATCTGAAATTAAAGTAGAAATTTTCAAATGCCATCATGAGAATTAGTGTAATTTTAAATTTAGTTCCATTCTCACAGCATGTTGCTGTTCAGTCGCTCACTCGTTTCTGACTCTTTGTGACCCCATGGACTGCAGCACACCAGGCTTCCCTGTCCTTCACTATCTCCCAGAGTTTGCTCAAACTCATGTCCATTGAATTAGTGATGCCATCGAAGCATCTCACCCTCTGTTGCCCCTTCTCCTCCTGCCTTCAATTGTTCCCAGCATCAGGATCTGTTTAGTTTAGGCAGTTACTTGAAATAGATTTATTTTGAGAAAATATTTTCATAGGCCTAATTCTTAAATTCATTCTGTATATTATGGAGGGAAGAAGAATAGTGCTCTCCTTACCCACAGATATCTGGGAATGAATGACTATAGTACCCTACATGTCAAAAAAATTATAGATATCATTTAAGATTTAGATCTTTGAAATAAGATTATTTTGGATTATTTAGGTGTAAATGAGTAAGTGTAAGTGAAGTCGCTCAGTTGTGTCCGACTCTTTGGGACCCCATGGACTATAGCCTACCAGGCTTCTCTGTCCATGGGATTTTCCAGGCAATAGCACTGGAGTGGATTGCCATTTCCTTCTCCAGCGGATCTTCCCGACCCAGGGATCGAACCCGGGTCTCCTGCATTGTAGACAGACGCTTTACCATCTGAGTGGCCTGGTCTAATCATTCATTAAAAGCGGAAGAGAAAGGCAAAAAGTAGGTCAAGAGATGCAAAGTAAGAAAATTCTGACCTGCCATTGCTGGCTTTGAAGATGGAAGAAGGGAGCCATGAACCGGGGAATGTGGGAGGCCCATAGAAACTGGGAATGGCATTAGCTGACATGCCAGGAATAAACAGAGGCCTCAGTCCTGTATCTTCAAAGAAATGGATTCTCTCCTATACTCTCCTTAGGAATGCAGTCAGACTTCTGATGTCCCCAAACAGTAAGATAATGTTAGTATGTTTGTATTGCTTTAAGACAAGAGAGTTATAATTTGTTAAAATAGCATCAGAAAGTTAGGGAGATAAGCTTTATGAAAGGTGAGGATAATGTTTTTGTCTTTTTCAGTGCAGTAAATAAGAGGCCAACAAAATGCCTGGTATGTAGACAGTAGTTAGCAAATACCTATAGATTTAACTGATTAAGCCCCATACATTACTCTCATTTATTTTGGCTTTACTTATTAAGGGAAATCATCTCACTTGATTTTAGGAGAGAAATAGAATTTACTGATTAAATTCTGACTCTAACTAGCTTAAAAAATGCAAACAAAACCTTGGGAAAAAAAGTAATTTTTTATGTAATTAGCTAAATATAACTGTATGAATGGGGAGGTTGGACCCTTCCAATGTAATGCTTTATCTCATTTTATTTGATTAGGCAAATTATGAAACAGCATGAAATGCATTACTATACTAATGTAGCCTCTAAACTGTGAATCTCATTGTAACTATGGCCTTAAAGTCTTTTAAGGTTGAACCTGAATGAACAAGTGAAAGTAGTTTAAAAGAATGCTCATTCACATGCACGTACACACACACACACACACACACACACACACAAGTATGTTAATTATACTCTTGCAGAGGAAAGTGTAACCTTTGTGCTACAATCAGAATAACAAAAGGAAATGGCACATCAGTCAATTTGCAAAAATGCTAAAAGTAGTCAAGCCACTTGAATGTTGCAGCAATTCCAAAAATGTATAACTGTGTGATTTGGAAGATGGATGGTGGTGATGGTAGCACAACATTATGAATGTATTTAATACCAGTGAATTGTATACTTTAAAATACTCAAGATGGTAAGCTTTATCTTATGTGCATTTTACCACAATTTAAAAAAAAATTGAAAATATATGTGGAGTAGAGTACCTGCTACTAGTCCCACTGGAGGACTCTTAAACACTCTGCCCATTGCATTTGGGTATTGGAGATGCCAAGGAAAATGCAATGCAGTCCAGTGCTGGATGAAATAACTCTTTACTTACAAAGAGAAGAGAGAGAGCAAGATCAGCCTCAATAGGGGTGTCAGTCTGCCAAGACAGTGGGTCTTTCCCTGAGGCACCCTCTTTGTGATAAGGCAATAGAGAAACCCAGGAGACTCACCTGTGAGTTTTTCATGTTCTAAGCAGTGTGCCTTCTTTCCACCTTTCAGAGGCTTCCAATGTTTCCTTTGTTGTTGTTGTTACTGTTATTTGTTAGGTCCAGGGGTTTGTGATAAGGGGGACATGGGAGAAGCGGGACCACTCAGTCTTAAAGGAGCTAGAAGTCTGAATAATCCTTTTTTAACTTATTAACAAATATTCCCTGAGAGCCTATTATTTGCCAGACACTCTGTTATTTTACGTTCTACTTATGGTGGCTCAGACAGTAAAGAATCCATCTGCAATGCAGGAGACCTGGGCTCAATCCCTGGGTTGGGAAGATCCCCTGGAGAAGGAATGGCAACCCACTCCAGTATTCTGTCCTGGAGAATTCCGTGGGCAGAGGAGCCTGGAGGGCTACAGTCCACGGGGGTCACAAAGAGTCAGACACGACTGAGGAACTAATGCTCAGTGCTTTGTTGCTAAGCAATTAGGACTGAAGAAGAAAGGAGGGAGAAAGAGAGGGAGGGAAGGAAGGAGAGTAGGGATGGAGGGAGGAAATACTACTCATCTTCCCAGTCTCTGCGAGAACTTAACCACTTTCCCTAAGGACTCAGCCTAGGTTTGTTGTTGTTTAGTCATGTCTGATTCTTTGCAACCTCATGGACTGTAGCCCACCAGGCTCCTCTGTCCTGGAGACTTCCCAGGCAAGAAAACTGGAGTGGGCTACCATTTCCAGCCTAGGTTAGCCCCTTCCCATTACAAACTCTTCCAGCACTTTATAGGACTCATGACTTGCATCATTTTGTTCAGACCTGTCTCCTCTTGCCTGTGAGATTACTGAGACCAATTTGTCCTTCCCGCTGCAGTATCCCATCACCCAGCAGAGAGGCCAGCACGAGGTAGGCACCTACCTGTCTTCATTAATTATGCTAATGAGTGTGCAATTTCCCTTCTCTCTGGCTTTGTTCTTACCATTGTTTTTCATACCTGCTACAGTTGCTGTTGGGGTTCTGACTTTCTGATCAGTTTTTGGCTCCTTCCTCTTAGCAACAGAACGACCTCCTGACCTCAGGCATGGTTTGCACTGATGTAGCAAGGGGGTAGGGAGGGGGAAGTCTTTACATTTCTCACTGCTCAGTGCAACTAATCTCCTCTACTCCCAGGGACTCCACGATGTCATTTCTGCTATTCTTCAGGTGCTATCAGAAAATCCGGATGTTACAGGCGTCTGGCTTCACCCTAAACAGGACTGTTCTTTATCTGCTTTGTGTAGGTCAGGGGGTATCGTGAAGAGAAAAACATGGCTATCAAAACAGTATAAACACCTGGAACAGTTTCATTATCACAGAGTTAAAATGTAAAATATAAATCTAGTTGCTCAGTTTTCCTCTGTGAAGGGTCACTTCACAATACAATTTTTAGAAATTAAAACTAAGATTCTGAATTAATTATCCTTTCACTGTGTTGGGTTTTCTTTCCTTTCTTGTTCAACATTAACTGCCTCTGAAATTATGTTAAAGCAATGATCTCTATCGTAATGTCCTTCAGCTGGCCCTGAAAGCAATTTCCTATGAAAACCTCCTTTTTTTCCCTAGGAAACATCTCAACCTTCTTAACCTCATCATTTTTATGTCATTTTGTTTTGTTTTGTTTATACTTAGAGGATATTACAATTTTATGTGGCTTCACTTATCTGTGACTTAGACTAAAGTCATGTTTTGCAACAAATAGAATGATTTAAAAGTATTTTGCTCCCTCAGGAAGGCTGTTAATGTACATGGGAAATTGTGTGGCAGCAAAATGAGATACTCTCTGTAGTACAGAGTTTATCTAGGGTTGCCCATATAAAACAGGCCTCATTTAGCATTAAATCTCATTTTATGTGATCAGGGTTTATTTTCCAATGGGCTACTCAGGATTCATGCGGTAAGACTGCTTTTTACTGAGCGTCCTGAGAAGGCTGTCTCTATCTTTCTCCTCTCAAGTTGCTTACACCTCAGTTTCACACTTTAATTTGCTAAGTTTTGGCCCAATTAGCACTGAATATATTGTGTGCTGCCAGTACATATTTATTAAATAAAAACAATGAACAACACATGTCAAAATACTTTGGAAAATTATAAAGTAATAAGTACATATTATTAAAGTCTTCAGGTGATTTGCCTGGTTATCTTTAAACATGCTGAAAATCATTGCCTGATGTCATATTGCTTCACATGAATAATCAAGGATATCTTTAGGATTGTGGGGCACTTAAGAGTTCATATTATGAGTCATTTTTAGCATCTTTCCCTAGAAAGGATTGTGTGTGTTTGTGTATGTGCATAACTACATAAAGTAACAAAAATTATGAGCAACATAAAAACTATTCCTAGTTAATGTAAAGAATTTCATAATTTTTCCTAAAAACTCAAGATTGATTGATATATAATGTTGTATTTTAGGGGAAATCCAGCTGGAAAATCTGATCCCTTTTATTTCTAGTATTTTAGAGTTTATCAGTTTTATTGATGTCATGTTCAAGATTACTACTCGAACAATATTTTAAGTAGATGTTAGTTTTAATAACATTAAAATTATTCTCCTTTCTTAAAAAATTTTTTTTTTATTCTGTGAAGAAAACAACTAACAGGTGAGGAGATCTTGCTGTTTAAGATCTATATATTTAGGTTGCTGCTACTGCTAAGTTGCTTCAGCTATGTCCCACCAGGCTCCTCTGTCCCTGGGATTCTCCAGGCAAGAATACTGGAGTGGGTTGCCATTGCCTTCTCCAATATATTTAGGTTGGTGCAAATGTACTTCTGGTTTCAGACCATGAATTTTAAATCATTATAACTAGGCTCAAACACATCTTTATTAATCAAAATAGGAACCATTGCAATCAACACATTTTTGCCAATGAGAAATAAGTTTGTTTATTCCTGCAGCATAAAAATGTGTGCTTCAGGGTTTGATGAACTCTTGGAAAGCATTTTCTGCATTCTGCTGGTTGTGGAAGTGTTTTTGCTGCAAAAGTTTTTGAGATTCTTGAAGAAGTGGTAGTTGGTTGTCAAGAGGTCAGGTGAATATGGCAGACAAAACTTTGTAACCCAGTTCGTTCAACTTTTGAAGTGTTGATTATGCGATGTGTGGTTGGGCATTGTCGTGGAAAAGAACTGACATCTTTCTGTTGACCAATTCCGTCTGCAGGCATTGAAGTTTTTGGTGCATCTCATTGATTTGCTCAGCATACTTCTCAGATATAATGGTTTCACTGGGATTCAGAAAGCTGTAGTGGATCAGACAGGCAGCAGACAACCAAACAGTGACCATAGCCTTTTTTGGTGTAAGTTTGGCTTCAGGAAGTGCTTTGGAGCTTCTTCTCAGTCCAGCCACTGAGCTGGTCATCACCACTTGTTGTATAAAATCCACTTTTCATTGCATGTCACAATCATGTTGAGAAATGGTTCATTGTTGAGTAGAATAAGAGAAGACACTTCAAAACATTTTTTTAAAATTTTCAGTCAGCTCATGAGGCACCCACTTATCAAGCTTTTTTGCCTTTCCAATTTGCTTCAAATGCTGAATGACCATAGAATGGTCAATGATGAGTTCTTCAGCAACTTCTCATGTAGCTGTAAGAGGATTGGCTTCAATGATTGCTCTCGATTGGACATTGTCAACTTCTGATGAGCAGTCACTATGCTCCTCGTCTTCAGGTCTCTTGTCTCCTTTGCAAAGCTTCTTGAACCACCACTGCACTGTACATTCATTAGCAGTTCCAGAGCCAAATGTGTTATTGATGTTGCAAGTTGCCTCTGGTGCTTTATGACCCATTTTAACTCAAAAAAGAAAATTGCTGGAATTTGCTTTGGTCTAACATTAATTCTCTAGTCTAAAATAAATATAAAATACAAAGCAAGTAATAAGTCACTAGCAAAAAAAATAAAATGAGAAATGTGCATTAAAATTATGTACAACGTAACCACTTTATTTAAGAATGTATTCCAATATCAAAGGCACATTTCAACAGTGCAAAAACTGCAATTACTTTTGCACCAACCTAATACTAGAGTTCCAGAAAAACATCTATTTCTGCTTTATTGACTATGCCAAAGCCTTTGACTGTGTGGATCACAATCAACTGTGGAAAATTCTGAAAGTGATGGGAACACCAGACCACCTGACCTGCCTCTTGAGAAACCTATATGCAGGTCAGTAAGCAACAGTTAGAACTGGACATGGAACAACAGACTGGTTCCAAATAGGAAAAGGAGTGCACCAAGGCTGTATATTGTCACCCTGCTTATTTAACTTACATGTAGAGTACATCATGAGAAATGCTGGGCTGGAAGAAGCATAAGCCAGAATCAAGATTGCCGGGAGAAATATCAATAACCTCAGATATGCAGATGACACCACCCTTATGGCAGAAAATGAAAAAAAACTAAAGAGCCTCCTGATGAAGGTGAAAGAGGAGAGTGAAAAAGTTGGCTTAAAACTCAACATTCAGAAAATGAAGATCATGGCATATGGTTCCATCACTTCATGGGAAATAGATGGGGAAACAGTGGAAACAGTGTCAGACTTTATTTTGGGGGGGCTCCAAAATCACTGCAGATGGTGACTGCAGCCATGAAATTAAAAGACGCTTACTCCTTGGAAGAAAAGTTATGACCAACCTAGATAGCATGTTCAAAAGCAGAGACATTACTTTGCCGACTAAGGTCCGTCTAGTCAGGGCTATGGTTTTTCCAGTAGTCATGTATGGATGTGAGAGTTGGAATGTGAAGAAAGTTGAGCACTGAAGTTGATGCTTTTGAACTGTGGTGCTGGAGAAGACTCTTTAGAGTCCCTTGGACTGCAAGGAGATCCAACCAGTCCATTCTGAAGGAGATCAGCCCTGGCATTTCTTTGGAAGGAATGATGCTAAAGCTGAAACTCCAGTACTTTGGCCACCTCATGCGAAGAGTTAACTCATTGGAAAAGACTCTGATGCTGGGAGGGATTGGGAGCAGGGGGAGAAGGGGACAACAGAGGATGAGATGGCTGGATGGCATCACTGACTTGAGGGATGTGAGTCTGAGTGAACTCTGGGAGTTGGTGATGGACAGGGAGGCCTGGCATGCTGCGACTCATGGGGTGGAAAAGAGTCGGACACGACTGAGTGACTGAACTGAACTGAACTGAATACTATTACCTCGAATCTATTCATCAGTTTTGGAATGGCCACTCCTCAATATTTCTGCAAATTTTCAGAGGCTTATTTTTATATTAATTTGAGGGGTCACTTTGCTTTTCTTGAGTTTGGCCAACTTCCTCAAGTGACAGAAAATGTGAGTTAGTAGACAAATGAAATTATGAGATGGAAGGGTTTACATTGCAGGAATGCATGCCATTTAAAGTGGAATAGCAAGGATTCTTAATATAGCATTCTTAAAACCATAAAAACTTCCTCTGTCATTTTCTCAATTGATCCTCTCACCTCTTGTAAAATTGCTCAGCCTTCTCTCTCTCTTCTTTTTTCTCTATTTTATTTCCCTTCAATTTGTGGTGGGAGGGGTAAGTGGAGAATCCCCCCCAAGATTTGGTTTAGGCAGAGAAATTCAGTTTTGTCCAGATTCTATGGCAAAACTGAGATCTGAGATTCACTTCACATGGAGGAACTGAGCTGAAGCTATGAATGCATAACTTGCAAGAGCCCCTTCTGTTTGAATTACATTCTTAGACTAAGGCTGTCATGCTCTTTAGTTCTCTACAAAGAGGGGTGGAAAGGCAGTTTATTTTTCTAGTTACCTAGGTACCTAAGCAAATGAGTACAAGATATTTTTAATTTTCTGGTGTTTCCTTTAAGAATCTTATGATTGCCTTGGAATATATCGATTCAGTGGACATAAGTTTGAGCAACCTTCCGGAGATAGTGGGGGACATGGAAGCCTGATGTGCTGCAGTCCACAGGGTTGTGAAGAGTTAGACACGACTCAGCAACTGAACGACAATATTATTCATCAGTGTTCCTTGAAAAATATGTGAACAATCTTACTTGGATTAAAGAACAGAGGCTCTTTCTGTACTCCGCGTAGGTCTCCCTCCTTCCATTTTTGCCTTCTGAAACTTACTCTCCATCAAGAAGCTAGAGTCTTTTTGTTTTCAAGTATAAAGCAGAACATATCACTATTAAGTTCAAATCCTCCAAGAGCTGGCTTCCCATCACAGAGTATAATCTTACATCCTTACAGGTCCTTGCAAGCCCTGCATGCTCTGATTTCCCACTCCCCCATCTTCTTCTCTCACACACTCTCTCTTCAGCCCCTCTACCTTTCTTCATTCAACTTCTTGTTCTTTGTTGTTGCTTAGTCGTTAAGTCATGTCCAACTCTTTGTGACCCCATGGACAGCAGCAAATTGGGCTTCCCTGCCTTTCACTATCTCCTGGAGTTTGCTCAAACTCATGTCCATTGAGTTGGTGATGCCATCCAACCATCTTGTCCTTGTTCTTACCAAACTCATTTCTGTCTCAGGACCTGAGAATGTGCTCTTTCTTCTGCCTGGAATCCTCACCTTCAGAGAAACTCTCAATGACCACCTCAACTATAAATCTTTTTAACTGTTTTTATGCCATTCTGTTTTATTTTCTTCCCAGCACATGGTATACATATACACATGTATATACATAGATATATATAATATCTATGTATATATATTTGATACTTCACTGAGAATATCTCTCTAGACATCCCCTTATTTTCTGTTTTCTCACTTGAATATAAAGTATGGAACTTTCTCTTTTCTTCTGTTTCTCCAACACCCAGCATGGGCTTTTAATAAATTATAACATAATATTATACAGGGCTCTTTTGGTTTCAGTTGCAGCAGAAGCCTCAGAACTTCAGAATAACATTAGGCATGGCATCCTAGTGCGTGTCATAGTAGCTCTTCTGGACATGATACACTGATATTGTGAAACTGGTTGCAAAAGAGTCCTTTGGTATGTGCCATGCTAAGTCGCTCAGTCGTGTCCGACTCTTTGCAACCCTATGGACTGTGGCCCACCAGCCTTCTCTGTCCATGGGATTCTCCAGGCAAAAATACTGAAGTGGGTTGCCATGCCCTCCTCTAGGGGATCTCCCTGACTCAGGGATCAAACTTGCATCTCTTATGTCACCTGCATTGCCAGGCAGGTTCTTTACCACTAGCGCTACCTGGGAAATCCAGTCGTTTGGTATGCATGGGGAATTGGTACTAGAACACTCGACCCACCATGGATACCAAACTTCTTACATAATGACACAGTATTGTCATTGACCCTCAATATCTGCACTTCTGCATCTGCAGATTCAACCGGTGAGAACCTGTAGATATGGAGGGCCGATTGTACTGACATTAGCTAATCATGCCTAGACAGCATATTAAAAAGCAGAGACATTACTTTGCCAACAAAGGTCCATCTAGTCAAAGCTATGTTTTTTCCAGTAGTCATGTATGGATGTGAGAGTTGGACTATAAAGAAAGCTGAGTGCCAAAGAATTTATGCTTTTGAGTTGTGGTGTTGGAGAAGACTCTTGAGAGTCCCTTGGACAGCAAGGAGATCAAACCAGTCCATCTTAAAGGAAATCTGTCCTGAATATTCATTGGAAGGAATGATGCTGAAGCTGAAACTCCAATACTTTGGAGTATTGGATACCTCCAATACCTGATGCTGGGAAAGACTGACGGTAGGAGGAGAAGGGGACGACAGAGAATGAGATGGCTGGATGGCATCACTGGCACAATTGACATGAGTTTGAGTAAATTCTGGGAGTTGGTGATGGACAAGGAGGCCTGGCATGCTACAGTCCATGGGGTTGCAAAGAGATCTGAGCAACTGAACTGAACTGAATGTGAGGGTAAGGCTTAAGCATTCAGATGGGCAATGAGAGACTTGGGTAGAGGGCAGACCCCAGAGCTCTAGGCATAGGAGTGAGACACCCTGGAAAGACAGGGGGTGCAGGGGAAGGGCAAAGTACTGTAACAAAATTATTCAAAATAGTACTCATTTGAATCTTTAAAAGTAACAGAAAAAAATGGAAGTGTGTATGGCTAGTTCTAACCTTAAACACATGGTATCTGCTTAAAACTAAGGGGGAATATGTCTTAATTGAAATAGTAGAAGATAAATGTTCCCATAATTCAAAGGAGTTTTGAGTTATGATAAACTCAGAAATACAATATCTATACAGTGCACAATGAAGTGATAATTGAGATGAGATATTGAATTATCTACAATACTTCCTTCCCTTTATGGTCTCCTCTGCAATCTGTGATTGCTTCAAAATGTCATTCTGATCATACAAACTGCTTTCCTGCTTTAGACTTTCAAACCTGGGTTGAATGGCTTCTTTTCATCCTGAAGATAACAGTCGAAAATAGTGAACACGGTTCTGTGCTTTCTGATTTCTTTCTTTTTGATTGGTTTTAAATTAATTTTTATTGGCATATAGTTGCTTTACAATGTTGTGTTAGTTTCTACTGTGAACAAGTGAATAATCATTAAAAAGAATCAGCCATGCATATACATATATCCCCTCCCTTTTGGACTTTCTTCCCGTTCAGGTCACCAGAGTGCATTAATTAGAGTTCCCTGTATAATATGGCATTTTAAATGAAGCAACTGACAAAGGATTAATCTCCAAATATCCAAGCAGCTCATGCAGCTCAATATTAAAAAAACAAACATTCCGATCAAAAATTGGGTGGAAGACCTAAATAGACATCGCTCCAAAGAAGACACACAAATGGTCAACAAATACATGAAAAGATGCTCAACATTGCTCATCATTAGAGAAATGAAAATCTGATTTCTTTCTAAATCATCCTGCCTCATCTTTTCCCACTCTTCCTGGCTCTCTATTCGTAATTCCTAACTCTCCATCCTCAAAGATAGCCTTAGTTTTTATTACTTCTGGGGCACACTTGTCCACTGTCTATAAGATTCTTCTTTCCTCCTGCCTTTGTGTCTTTATCCTTCAAAGTTTCTGCGTCTTTCAATTTTCCCTGAAACCCTAGACCAAAGCTCACACACATTCAAAACGCCTGTCCCACTTGTTACCTAATTACTTAAGGTGGGTTTTTTTTTCCCTCCACCAGAATGTGGGCTTAACTTATTCCTTACTAATTATTCCTAACTTACTTATTCTTAACTTATTCCCTACTAATCTGCATATTGCTTATCCCTCATTTGTTGCTCATGTTGACATTAGAATGTCAACATATTTTTGTTCTTTGCCTCTAATGATCTTTCAATACTTTCAGTATGACAGCAAAAAGTATCACAGGAACCAAATCTAGGTTAACTTTGGGGCTTATGCCAGATCGATCAGGTAACCACTCCGGAGGCAACAAAAACCTGCTCATATACTTCTCAGCCTCGTGTGAAGTTTATCATCTGGCAGGAATCTTCCAAGAATTTATCCCCTGGCATTTTTCCTTTTATGAGAGAAATCTCAAGCAAAATATGAAGCCACAAAATGAGGACAAATGGAATTCCTCCAAAAACAAAACCACTCATGTGATGACAAGATCTAAATAATTTGGGCAGGCAAAGATCTAATGTAGGAAGTTGTAGGATTGGCATATATATACCACCATGTATAAAGTAGATAGCCAGTGAGAAGCTGCTGTATAGCACAAGGAGCTCAGCTCAGGGCTCTGTGATGAACTAGAGGGGTGTGATGCACGGGTGGGAGGGAACTTCAAGGAGAGGATATATGTAAACATATAGCTGATTCACTTCATGGTGCAGCAGAAACTAACACAATATTGTGAAGTAATTACACTCCAAAAAAATAAATAAATAAATAAACTCTGATAGACAGAGTGCCTGAAGAAGTATGGATGGAGGTTCTTGGCACTGTACTGTAGTCAGGGTTCAACACCATCCCCAAGAAAAAGAAATGCAAAAAAGCAAAATGGCTGTCTGAGGCGGCCTTACAAATAGCTGGGAAAAGAAGAGAAGTGAAAAGTAAAGGAGAAAAGGAAAGATATATCCATTTGAATGCTGAGTTCTAAAGAATAGCAAGGAGATACAAGAAAGCCTTCCTCAGTGATCAGTGCAAAGAAATAGAGGAAAACAATAGAATGGGAAACACTAGAGATCTCTTCCAGAAAATTAGAGATACCAAGGGAACATTTCATGCAAAGATGGCACAATAAAGGATGGAAATTATATGGATCTAACAGAAGCAGAAGATATTAAGAAGAGGTGGCAAGAATACGCGGAAGAACTGCACAAAAAAGATCTTCATGACCCAGATAATCATGATGCTGTGATCATTCACCTAGAGCCAGACACCCTGGAATGTGAAGTCAAGTGGGCCTTAGGAAGCGTCACTATGAACAAAGCTAGTAGAAGTGATGGAATCCCAGTTGAGCTATTTCAAATCCTAAAAGATGATGATGTGAAAGTGCTGCACTCAATATTCCAGCAAATTTGGAAAACTCAGCGGTGGCCACAGGACTGGAAAAGGTCAGTTTTCACTCAATCCCAAAGGAAGGCAATGCCAAAGAATGCTCAAACTACCACATAATTGCACTCATTTCACACACTTGTAAAGTAATGCTCAAAACTCTCCAAGACAGGCTTCAACAGTTTGTAAATGGTGAACTTCCAGACATTCAAGCTGGTTTTAGAAAAGGCAGAGGAACCAAAGAACAAATTGCCAACATCTGTTGGATCATCACAAAAGCAAGAGAGTTCCAGAAAAATATTGACTACTGCTTTATTGACTATGACAGAGCCTTTGACTCTGTGGATCACAACAAACTGTGGAAAATTCTTCAAGAGATGGGAATACCAGACCACCTGACCTGTCTCTTGAGAAATCTGTTTGCAGGAGGAAGCAACAGTTAGAACCGGACATGGAACAACAGACTGGGTCCAAATCGGGAAAGGAGTACATCAAGGCTGTATATTGTCATCCTGCTTATTTAACTTATATGCAGAGTACATCATGAGAAATGCTGGACTGGATAAAGCACAAGCTGGAATCAAGATTGTAGAGAGAAATATCAATAACCTCAGATATGCAGAAGACACCACCCTTATGCCAGAAAGCAAAGAATTCAAGAGCCTCTTGATGAAAGTGAAAGAGGAGAGTGAAAAAGTTGGCTTAAAACTCAACATTCAGAAAACCAAGATCATGGCATCCAGTCCCATCACTTCATGGCAAATAGATGGGGAAACAGTGGAAACAGTGACAGACTTTATTTCTTTGGGCTCCAAAATCACAGCAGATGGTGACTGCAGCCATGAAATTAAAAGATGCTTGCTCCTTGGAAGAAAAGATATGACCAACCTAGATAGCATATTAAACAGCAGATACATTACTTTGCCAACAAAGGTCCATCTAGTCAAAGCTATGGTTTTTCCAATAGTCATGTATGGATGTGAGAGATGGACTCCAGAGAAAGCTGAGTGCCCAAGAATTGATGCTTTTGAACTATGGTGTTGGAGAAGACTCTTGAGAGTCCCTTGGACTGCAAGGAGATCCAACTAGTCCATCTTTAAGCAAATCAGTCCTGAATATTCATTGGAAGGAGTGATACTGAAACTGAAACTCCAATACTTTGGCCACCTGATTCTAAGAACTGACTCACGGGAAAAGACCCTGATGCTGGGAAAGGTTGAAGGTGGGAGAAGGGGGTGACAGAGGATGAGATGGTTGGATGGCATCACCAACTCAATGGACCTGAGTTTGAGTAAACTCCAGGAGTTTACTCCAGATGGACAGGGAAGCCTGGAGTGCTGTAGTCCACGGGGTTGCAAAAAATTGGACATGACTGAGCAAATGAACTGAACTGAACTGGACTGAAAAACAAAATGTAAAAAAAAAAACAAAAAAAACAAAGTTAAAGTTAACTTTTATATTTTCTTATGGTGAAGGAAATTATTTACAAAAGGAAAAATATAAACTTTATGGATGTTGAATAACAGCCTCCCAAGGTGTCCATGGGAATGGCTACCCACTCCAGTATTCTTGCCTGGAGAATCCCACAGACAGAGGAGCCTGGTGGGCTACAGTCCAAGGGGTCATAAGAAGTAGAACAGGAGTGAGCAACTAAGCACAGAGCACAAGGTATCCATGGCCAATCCCAGAACCCGTGATTGTTACCTTATATGGCAAAAGGAACTCTACAGATGTGACTATGTTAAGGATTTTAAGATCACAAAGTTATCTGGATATCCAGGTGAGTCCCATGTAATCACAGTAGTCCTTTTAAAAAGGAAGGAGACTAGAGGCAAGAGGTGATGACTGAAGCAGAGGCTGAAGTGATTTACTTTGAAAATGAAGGAAGGATCCACCATCCAAGGAATACAGGTAGCCACTCGAAGCTGAAAAGGGCAAGGAAACAGCCTCCAAAAGGAACTAACCCCAATCCAACCTTAATGTTTTAGTTCAATGAATCTGATTTTGGACTTATGACCTCCAGATCAGTCAGAGAATAAGTCTGTGTTCTTTTAAGCCACTGAGTTTGTGGTAATTTTTGACAGCAGCATTAGAAAACTCATATAAGCCTTGTCTTCTTAATTGAATTGATACTAAAAGTGTCTTTTTCAAAGTGAGAAGTTATAAACATATGCAGACCTTGGGTTGAGAATTATTGGACTGATTTTTAAAGAGGATGAGGGAAATATTTTTAAAAGCAGTGAGGGGCTTCCCTGGTACCTCGGTGGTGAAGAACCTGCCTGCTAATGCAGGAGACCCAGGTTCTGTTCCTGGTCCAGGAAGTTCCTGTATGCTGAGAAGCAAATAAGCCCACGCACCACAACTGAGCTTGTGTTCTGCAGCCTGGGCACTGCAACTAATGAGCCCACGTACCCCAACTACTGAAGTCCACGTGCTCTGGAGCCCACGCTCCAGAACAGGAGAAGCCACTGTAATGAGAAGCCCTCGCACCCCAACTAGAGAGTAGCCCCCTCTCGCCACAACTAGAGCAAAGCCTGTTGCAGCAACAAAGACCCAGCACAGCCAAAAATAAGTAAACAAAAATTAGAGTCATCCCTTCCATTTTATTCATGATTATGAAGAAATAATTTGAGGAGTATACTATTGTTCTTCCACCAGATCAATAGATTCAATGGTTCTGAAATCACTCATGAATTGCCCTTTATCATTTTGAATTAGAATTTTAAAAACCATGGCTACCACTACAGCATTTTAGTGCTTTCTGGGAATGACAGGAATACAGAGACACTGAGTATTTTCAATGGCAACATAATTTTCTTTTGTTTTTACTGCTGTGTCTTACTATTTTTCATATCAGAAAAAGTACATTGACTATTCCAAGTCATCACTTAATCTTGATATCCTTTATAAAGATTATTCTAAATCTTTTCAAATTTTCTGTAATATCCAGCACCCTCGGAAGAGCCCCAAGACTTTAATTGCAGAAGCCCTGGAACTTTCTCCCATTTTTTTAAACATTAAGAATTTATTGAAGATTTTTTACACTTGAACATACTGTTTAAAATATAATCTTTCTTTCCATGTGACAGCCTCACACAAACAAAGTATTTAAAGAAGATGAAGGTCTGTCATTGCTCTGTTTAATTAACAAGAGACTTTTAGAATTAGAGAATGTTAAAAAAAGAATGCAGAAGAAAACTTACTGCGATAATGATAATCATTTCATTTCACATCAGAATTTCAACTCGTAAAAATTCTATTTACAGGTGTCATCTGCTCGAACTAGTCAATCTTCTTTCATAATGTGAGCTTTTCTTTCCCTAGTTACTTATACAAATCAGATGGTAGAGTACAAAATCATGCGGAGAGGTTTAGATTTGCTTCTAATTTAGCACATGATGTAACAACTTCCTTCTTCTATCATCCACGACTTTGAAAGCTCCCAGATCCTTTGTTTTGCATCTAAATTATTTAAAATCGCCTTTCCTTTTAGTACATAAAGGCAATGCATATCTTTTTAATAGTTTACATTCTTGAAAATTAACTCAAGGTTTCTAACCAAACTACTTCATGTACATTTCAGTAACTTTTCAATTTATTTTGGATTACCCAGTGACATTTATGATCTTGAAAATACAATTCACCTAAGATACAAATAACTTTACAGTAATTAGGAGACAATGTTAAGGGTCTGTACATGCTGTGCTAAATTGCTTCAGTTGTGTCTGACGCTTTGCAACCCTATGGACCATAGCCTGCCAGGCTCCTCTGTCCATAGGGTTCTCCAGCCAAGAATACTGGAGTGGATTGTCATGCCTTTCTCCAGGAATCAAACACTCATCTCTTATATTTCCTGCAATAGGCAGGGTTCTTTACCACGAGTCTTCTTTTACTATAACACAGTGGTGACTTTGTAAAAGGTTAGCAATTTTAACATAGCACATATACTCAGCTGTGTTCACATTACTCAATAAAATGTTTTCCAATGAATACTTGTTGTGGGACGCACAAGCATAGTTATCATCAATTAAGATTTTTTTTTTCCAATTTTGACTAAGGAAAGAAAAGTTTAACTTTCTGCAGGGTATGAAGTAGCTCAATCATTTAACTGTAGCATAAATATCTCCTAACAATTTCTGTTTATTTATGCCTTTGAGACACTTGTTAAGACTGTAAAGTCTAAGTGAAACACATGAATACATTTTCCAATATTTTACACAACTTTTGAGAGGTTTCAGCAGATATAAATTTATTATCAGTTGCGTCTTTGACAAACCATAGCTAAAAGAAATTTACTGAGAAATTACTCTATCATAGCTAATTACCAGATTTTGTACTATATATTTCAATGCCTTTTTTAATAATGAAATGGCAGTTTACAGAGCTAATATTACCACATTCTACAAATGAAGCCAGTCATTAAAATATGATATACATAAATACTAAAACATTAAATAAGATGTATATTCTTTAAAATGTCAGAGTTGGAAGGAAATTTAGGTATTTCCAGTTCATCCATTTTCACTTTATGGTTGAGAAGCTAATCTGTTCCATTTCATCAAGCTACTTGTGGCTACATCTAGGTCCAGAACCTCCATCATCTGATTCTTAAGCCAAGACAATTTGTAGTACATTTGGTCTCCCCCGATGGCTCAGCAGTAAAGGATCCACCTGCTAAGAATGAGGATAGGAAATGTGGGTTCGATCTCTGGATCGGAAAGATTTCCTGGATGAGGAAATGGTAAACCTCTCCGGTATTCTTCCCTTGAAAAATCCAATGGACAGAGAAACCCGGAGGGCTAGAGTCAGACATGACTGAGCAACTGAGCATGCATGCACTCAGTCAATTTCCACCTCTCTCCATGTCTCTCTCTTCCTCCCCTGCTTCATGCACACACACACACACACTTTACCTTAATATAGTTCTTGCAAAGCAATCTGAACAAGCACATTTTAATATAAATTTGCATATTATACTCTGTACTTTCTTATCAGCATTTTCTTTTGGCAGAAGAGCCCCAAAATAAAATGCATAAAAAAAACCCAGCCCAGAGCTTGCTACACACTATGAGAAAGAAGTTTTTCTATCTTTTGTCAAATTGACTGAATTAGATCCTGCTAAGAGTAGAAATATCCCCCAATTGAAGTGTTCTCTGAAACAAGCCACGGAAATTCACTTGGTAAGATATTAATCTAACTCTGAGTCTAGAGTACGTGGCCGCACTCAATCACCTGCAAATAGACAACATGCTCCAGTCTCACCTGCTTGTTTCTTTACTTAAACATCCAAGAGATGAATCAGTTATTCGATGATTCTAGGATAGGTATTTCCTTTCATATTAAAATAAGGTATTTTCTCCCGTGCAATACTAACATTTTTCCAGTAGCAACAGAGAAGTGATAAACTTCCTAAAGTAATGTGATGCTGAACAAAATCTAGTAAAAAATAACCATAAGGCTTTGTGATAGAGGAAGTTATAATATTTACAATAGTTGTAAATGTTACTCATTTATATTTTACCCTCTTAAAATTGAAAAATAATATATGCAAGCAGTTCAATTAAAAAAAAAACACTGTAGACACCTTCTTGGCTACAATACAGGCTGTTTTAATTTTTAAAATAATCTAATAAAATGCCTCTGAGCAGTAAACAATGGTCAATGATATCTAGATAATAAAGTTAAGTTCACAGAGACACCCAGATCTTGCATCCAGTAAGGATTTATTAGAAAAACAAACACTGAATAATTTATGATTTTAAATGGTTAGAATATAATTCAGGAAAAATATAAGCAAGTCATTTCCTTTCTAACAATTTAAAATGTAGAACGTTTAAACCTTATATATTTTTGCCAAAATAGTAATTATCCATAGATGACAGATGCTGCTCCCCACTTAATGGAGGGTCTCAAATTTTACTCTGCATCTCATTGGGAAGGAAATTTAAAAATTTAAAATAGAATTAACTTGGGGAAAGACATCAGTGCTGTAACTCTTAGCACCAAATGTTTCTTCTTGAAGCACCAAATGCTTTAAGGAAAACATTCCAAGTATCAAAGTTTTCAGATAGATAAATATTTATGGATCAAATCCATAAAGAACAGACATTGTTATGAAATATATATAGATGCCTTCAAAACTTTCTTTCCAGGCAGAGTAGACACATAAGTTAGGAGTCATTTCCCACTTAATTGTTTTTGCAACCTTATGCAACACAAATGGATTGTGGATAAAGACTTAAACTGGCTTATTCACAGAAAGTAGGTCTTGACTGACATTATGTCCAGAAAATTAAACAGGAACTGTTTCTCAATATAACACTATTAAACTTAAAGAAATGGCTTTATTTTAACCTTTTATATTCTTAATTGAAAGGCATAGAGATTTTCAACTTTGTCCTTTCGTGAGAAAACAACACTCCTTAAGCAAATTATTCTCAATTTGCTAGTTAGCAAAATCAGAGAAAATCATTAACCTAGATCTAGTTTGTATCTTCAAGTGCAATAAAATTCCATCTGTCTTTGAACTTTATGAATAATACGTTTTTAGTCTGTATATAGACCACCACCCCATCCTCTTCACTGAAAGTTCTTCATAGTGATATTAGAACCGGAAATCCATTTTCCTTACAATCTACAGAAACCTACTTTGCCACTTAAGGGCAAAGGTCTACTTACCTTGCTCAGGTTAAAAAAAAAAAAGTGTCATAGAAATGCCATATGATACTAGACGAATTCAAAGGAACTACCAAAGAAGCAGACTTAGCCTCTGCATGTAACCTTGATGCTCTTCAATACCATTTAGGGGTGTGCACTGATCAGAAGGGCTTCCCTGATAGTTCAGTAGTAAAGAATCCACCTGCCAATGCAGGACGCATGGGTTCAATCCCTGGGTCTGGAAGATCCCCTGGAGAAGAAAACGACAACCCACTCCAGTATTCTGGCCTGGGAAATCCCATAGACAGGGGACCCTGATGGACTACAGTCCATGAGGTCCCAAGAGTTGGACATGACTTAGTGACTAAACAACAACTGATCAGAAATGAAATGCCTAATTAAGAAAACAGCATCTGCCCCAGATGCAAATGTAGAACAATGGTCTACAAGAACTCAATGGGGATGTGTGTGGTTTCCAAGTTACACTTGCACACATGGATAATTACTACCAACACTATCATTTGTGAGCATAACAGACATTTTGGAACTGGATACAATTCTGTCCCTGCAACTAGCCAAGACAATTCAATATTCAACCAAACAAAGCTTGAGTGTATGTGGGCTTAAAGAAAATGGTAGCCGAAGCACAGGTAATATTTTATTTATGAATATGGAGACACATGACTTTGGATCCAGCCAGCCAGTGACATAAATAAACTTGAGCAAAAGATTCAAGCTAGAGGATATATATGTATGTCTATATATAAACATTTGTGTGTCTGAGTAAGGCTTCTTGAAACAGTGCCACAAATCTGAACACCAACCATCAGAATCACTCCCATCCTTTGAAATTTCCATTAAGAGCACAATGGGGGTAATTATACTGGGATGCTCCAAATCGCTGTTTCCATCTTGTGCACTCACATGCCCGCCAAACATGAAATGTTCGCCTTCTCCCTTCCAACATGATGGTTGTTGAACTTATTTTTAGTGTCATTTGATAAGCCTTTGTGCTCGCAGAGAGACATCCCACTGACCCAGCCACTGGTCATTGTCTATACCAGTTCACATCAAAGCAGGCGCGCTTTGTCAGGTTTCCAGTCGAATATCCATTTCGCATCTGAAGTACAGTATCGAAAGTGACTAGATCATTTGAGCTTTTTCTTGCTGCCTCCTCCCTCCCCCACAGTCTTTCTGCTCACGCTAACATAATTTGGCATCGTCGACGTGACACGATGGTGGTTTTTCTAAAAAAAAAATTATAATACAGACATTTTCGATGTTTCGAGGTGGTCGACCCTCCTGATATTTTCATTTATAATTTGATGAGAGGAGGTCTTTTTTATTTTTCTCAACTGAATCACAACCAAGGTAGAGCGCCCCTCAAAAATCCAAGAAATATGCATACAGTAATAGGTCATTCAATGTCAAAAGGCATAAAAAAGATGAGCAAAATCTTCACAGGCTGCTGCTTGCTGTTGCCTTTAATTATATTAATTAAACTTTGAAATTTTCATGCAAGGAGAGTTGCTGGCTTGTGACGCTGAAGAGCCCTTGGAGACCTGGAGGAAGAAAAAAACCCTGAGCGGAAGCTTTGTGGTTACTGCTTCCTTTAAATTAAAAGCAAAACAAACTCCTAGGTATGCTTACAGATATTAATGCCTTATGCACTACTAAGCCCTCAACATAGCAAGAGGGTTCAATCGACCCATCACAGGGACAAGTTCTCATATCATGAGTCCATTAAACTTCACTCAAGATCTCTGGTTAGAGGCTGTCTTCCTGTGGAATAATGCACTATTAATTTTCTTCTTTTCCCAAGTGCATAATGAAAGGAAGGTGTCTTCAGAAACTAAAGGGCAAAATCTTGCTTGCTACCAATACCTTGAGGCATCCTGTCTACACTTTGTCATGCGTGTGCACTTTTCAGTGTTAGAATGACAAGATTTTCCAGTCAGAAGCTTCCCGGAAGGCACATTGCGGTCGGGGGACTTGGAAGGCTTTCGTGACCTGACATAGCTATAAGGCAATAGACTCCAATATTTGCTGAGCCTGGTGGGAGATTTCGCACTCTGCCTTTGGCTAACAATCTTGCCATGTAAACACACAAGTGCCATGTTTCCATGTAAAACACTCCTTTCTCCATTCAGGATCCACCACGGCCACTTGGTTTTTTCCTCTCTATTTTGACATCATCTTCACACTTTTGTTTTCACTTTTTCCTCTTCTACACATTCAAGCAGACTTTCTTGTATAAACCACAGCATCTCCATTAATGTTCCTCTTTATTTCCAATGTCCTGAATCATGAGTTACCATTGAGTTTCATCAACTCCCATGTAGATGGCAGAACAAGTATTTGAAAATGTTTGGTGCAAGCAAAGCAGAAGGCAGAGAAAACATTTCCTGACTGAGAGGAATAAAGCTGCTCTTCCAAAAACTTCTGAAATGCACTTTTTTCATTTGGTTGGAAAGCGGCGCTGTGAACGTGTGCCATCTTCGTACCTCTTGGCCTTCTTTTCCTTTTACTGAGATGGAACTCGAGAGAAGTTTATGCACCGGCCCTAGGAAAGAAACAAATACTTATTGAAATGCTGAAATAATTATTTAAAAAGCCTGAGAACACCTAGTTTTTCTACTATGATAAAACAAACAATTATCCAAGGTAAGGTCAACATTAAGATGAAAGATGGTCATAATTTTTTTTTCCCCCTGGGTCAAAGCATGATGGTTTATTCAGATCTTTACCATAGCAAGTTCACCTACACAATGGCATGATAGAATTAGAGTGGGGGAAAAAAAAACAACAACTATGAGAAATAGAACTTTGGTATTGTTATTTAAAGAATAGTATTACTATCCTAGCAATAAAAACATCAAAGCTACAAACTCATATTTTCTATGATGAAATAAAAGTATCCCTTTATGCAAGCTGGTGCTTTTAAAGCTGATATAAAATTGGTGCTTCGAAAATTTATACATGTGGCGCGTATATAAGAGATGGAGAATAAGAAGTCAGGGAGAAAGGGAGAGATGCCATTTCTTTGTGATTCCATTTTATAATAGGCTTTCACAAGAGACTTATTAGCATTCTTGTCCACTACTCTCAACCATTTCTCACAACTGCATACTACCGTTACATGGTCTCTACACATAGTGACTCTCTTTGCACTCCACATTTCCAAAGAGAGTCTGCATTCCAGTTCCTTAGCACTTCAATAAAGCTTATAGAGAAACGTTGTTTCATATGTAACTATAAATAATCCAAGAATTAGTTGAAACTAAATTTCCAGTTAGTAATAAAAGATCCCCTTCTTCCCCTCCTTGGTGGGACAGTGCCGATGTCTTGTACTGTCTAAATCATATCCAAATTCCTTAGTCCAAAGCTACCACACTGCTTTCTACTTCAGGGTTCAGATCATCATCTTATGGAGATTGTCCTATTTCTCTTAATATCTGCTCTCTAACTTCATATTTTAGACTGTCTTTTCATTTCCCTCTAAATGTGAAAATACATTTATTTCAGGTGTACAACTTTTGTACATGGTATATTGAAAAGGAAACAAGATTTTGGTCTGTTTTCCTCTCAAAAATCACTGTACAACAAGTTGGCAATTTCAGAAATTAATGAAGAAATATCGAAGCAAGGTAGTCTACATTTGCTCTTGCCTATGGTTTTTCCAGTGGTCATGTGTGGATGTGAGAGCTGGACTGTGAAGAAGGCTGAGCACCAAAGAATTGGTGCTTTTGAACTGTGGTGTTGGGACCCTTGAGAGTCCCTTGGACTGCAAGGAGATCCAACCAATCCATTCTGAAGGAGATCAGCCCTGGGTGTTCTTTGGAAGGAATGATGCTAAAGCTGAAACTCCAGTACTTTGGCCACCTCATGAGAAGAGTTGACTCATTAGAAAAGGGAGGGATTATGGGGAGGAGGAAAAGGGGACGACAGAGGATGAGATGGCTGGATGGCATCACCGACTCGATGGACGTGAGTTTGAGTGAACTCTGGGAGTTGGTGATGGACAGGGAGGCCTGGCGTGCTGCGATTCATGGGGTCGCAAAGAGTCGGACGCGACTGAGCGACTGAATTGAACTGAACTGAAGAGGCAAATATTCATCAAATTACCTGCCTTCTAAATAATTTTGGAGGTAATGTTATTACTACAATTGTCGATTTTATTCCTTACTTTGTGCCTAATGTCTACAGATAATATCTGTGCAAAAAGACGTGGGAGAAAATCATGGAGAAGACTACTTTAGAATGAGATCAAAATTCCTTGATAATGAAATGATCACAGGTCATGTACTTAGACTGTATTTTTGTATTATCTAGAACCTTCAAACAAGATTTTCAGAGTGAATATTAAGGGAAAAGATGCTTTTCTCCAGATTAGCTACATTTGGCATCAAGTGCCAAGAAAAGCATTTTTAAATGTTATTTTCATGCTATGTCCCCTTTGAAAAAAATTTTTCCAGGGCGGTAGGAAGGAAAATGACATAATTAATAAATATTTGGGCAAAGCAGGAAATCAGTAATTCTGAGCCATGACAGTATAAATAGTATAAATACATACAATGAGAAATAGATTTTAACTGTGCATATTAAAACAATGATATATATTAAAAATATTATTTTCTGGCAGTTTTCCAAAACCAAACAAAAGGAAACATATGAGGAATGGCATTCAGAGAGCAAAGATACAAATTAATGACATCTTTTCTTGTGTATTTATTAAACCAAAAATGTAAACGTTTTCTCTCTTCTATATCACTTTGAAAAGGAAGTTATCATGAATTTCTACTTTTATTTGCATTTCATCACTAGTTAACTAGATTTAGGTATAAAGTTCTTTCTCTGAACATTTCTATTCTACAAATCAGATTAACCTTAGTGATGCTGATTCATTTATTTTAAGCAACTGGAGGGTTTAAACAGAGAAATTCACAGTACACTTGAATTTTCAAAATCATGTTATCATCTAAACTATTCCAGACTAAATTATTTTCTATTTCATTTGGTGTGGTTTAATTAAAGACCTAAAAACTAAAATGAAGAAAGCCCTATTGATTTTCACCCTGAGGTCCTTACTCCAACCTTGGGATTAAGTACTGATCATCAGTCCATTGATTTAAGTACCTCAAAACCCTGGTAAATACCATATATACCCTGGATTTTATCACACACTTTGATAAAAACAACCAAATACCTCTTATTCTAATCATGGACTCAGTGTTTTTTACTTTTATCAAGATCTGATCATGTTTTAATTTATAGGAATTCAGAAGTTGGTAACTTAGAGGAGTTTTGTTCATAAGTTACTTCCTCTGTTTAAGCCTTCCTCAGCTCACCCAGTCATGTGGCTCTTTCCCCGAAATTGCATCTCTATAATGGCCAAACCACATTGCACTATAATTGCTTGCTCCAAGACCAAAAGAAAAGGTAGTGCTCAAATCTGAGTGCTCCAAAGCTTGAATATGTATCCCAGTTCTGTTATTTATTAACTGTGGGATCATGAGCAACTTATGGTTTCTTCATCAATAAAACAGGAATTAAAAACTGAATGTTTATAAAGACTATTAAATCTGTTAATATATATCTATAAAGCACTCAGAATAGTACCTGGCATTTAAAAAACAGTTACTATCCATCTCCTGTCTATGATGTTATTGCACAATGTCTAACATAGAACAGACATGTAATAAATACTTGCTTAGAAACAATTGGACAGATGGATGGTGTATTAAAAAAAGAATACCTCTACTTAGGGATGAGAAGACCTTGAAAATGGGAAGACAGAAAAAGTAAGAATTTGAGAGAGGAAAAACAAATGGATTACAAAGGAGAAAAATACAACAGTGAAAAGGAGAGAAGATAATATGGAAAAACATAGAGTAGTTCTAAAAAGAAAAGACAGATAAAGATTAATCAAGAAATAAAGAAACTATTGACCAAAGGAAATTTTTATTTAGTATTCCATCAGTTATCTTACTCCCAGGAGATTATTTCATGCTAGCTACTCCCATTCACTTACCAGAACATTCTAAAATCAAGGCAACATACACTGGCTGCAAGTGGCTGTAATTAAGTCTGTGGGCCTTCAGATACTACTCAATACTAAGCTTACAAAACCTGTCAATATCATGCTAATTACATTTAAGGTCAAGAATGTTTGGGCTGCCATTGATATCATGGCAAAGCAAGCACTCTAGGCCAGAACACTGCAGAGCAATTTTTGTTCACAGGAAATGGGATATGACAGGGCTTATAGGTCTGCTATATCCTCATGCTTACAATGCCTATACAATAAAGGTTTGTTACCAAGGTAACAAGGGAAGCAATATAAAATAGCTTGAGCAAATGACTCATCACTGAATGGTTCAGAATGGAAAATATTAGTAGTAGAGAGCGATTCTTTTCCTGAGACTATTTCACTTAGTGTGCACGTGTGTGTTCAGTCTCTCAGTCGTGTGCGACTGTTTGCGACTCTATAGACTGCAGCCTGGCAGGCTCCTCTGTTTGTGGAATTTTCCAGGAAAGAATACTGGAGTGGGTTGCCATTTCCACCTCCAGGGATCTTCCTGACCCAAGGACTGAACATGCATCTCCTGCATTGCGGGCAGATTCTTTACTGGTAAGCCACCAGGGAAGCCCCCCTATTTCACTGTAATTATAAACAATCAAGCTCTGAAAATTTTTTTAAAAGTTAGTTGAACTAACCTAAATATACAGAAATATACATACATAATTTTAATACTTTATTCTCTAAATAGAGGTTAATACTAGTACCAGGTAAAGGACTATAGACTCTCTAAAATAAACCACTAGAAGTGTAATATGCTAAAATAAATGAGCGCAAGGTTTCTGCTAGTGAGAGTTAAAATAGATATGGCTTCCTAAGGTGGCTCAGTGGTAAAGAATCTGCCTGCCAATGCAAGAGACGCAAGAGATGAGAGTTTAATCCCTGGGTCAGGAAGATCCTCTGGAGTAGGAAATGGCAACCCACTCCAGTATTCTTGCCTGGAAAATTTCACGGACAAAGGAGCTACAATTCATGGGGCTGCAGAGTCGGACACAACTGAGCATGCATGCAATATTATATTTACGCTATATTTTACAAAAGAATAAAAGAAGCTTGAATTCAGGTGACACAGTGTTTAGAGAATAATATATAATAACATGTAATATTGTATTATGCATGCATGCTAAGTTGCTTCAGCTGTGCCTGACTTTGAGACGCTACGGACCCCACCAGGCTCCTCTCCAGACAAGAGTACTGGAGTGGGTTGCCATGCCCTGTCCTTCTCCAGGGGATCGTCCTGACCCAGGGATTGAACCTGGGTCTCTTGCATTGCAGGTAGAAAAAAACAAAAAACTTTAGTTTTCTCTATATTTCCAAATTTTTATTGAATATTTAAAAAATAATTTTCCTGATTAAAATCATGCTCTAATCATGCATCTAAATAATGGGTGAAAACAAAGTATACTGTTGTTGTGATGATTTAGGTAATACCATATTATTTATTAAATTAGTCAATCACTACAACCAATCTGAATTTTGTACCATGCTTTGTAAATCACTAGTTCATAAGTTTCAATAGTAACAACATATAGTCAATATGAAATGGAATTAAAATAGTATCCTTAGGACTACATTTGTTCAAAAATGAACTATGAATATATTCTATTCTTTTGCTTTGGGAATATAGAATTCTTTGGATGCAATGAAATAATTGTTAAATTTATTCATTTTGCATAGATTAGGAGCAAAACTACTTAAACATTTTAAAAAATTAAGGCTAGGTAGAACAAATAGAATAACTACTGACTTTAGATTATAGCCAAATACATTTAAAGTACATTAATTTCAAAACTATGATAATTCAAATAATGACTGGCCAGGTCATAATTTACCTTCTTAATATGTTAAACAATCAATGAGGCAAATAAACTATAAACAATATTGTTATTGGCATATTTACCAACTTAAGTTGTAGAATATTAGAAAGGCATTTATATATTAATAATTGAAACCATGGTATTATGATCTGGGAATGACATTTTATTTACCTAATAAAAATTATGGCTTAAAATGAATAAAACTGCCTCACTTTGAATGTAAAGCTGTTTTATGCAACTTTATATTGAGCACATTACCCAATTAGTGAGCTTCTGTGGCAAGAGAACTCATGCACTGGTAGTGAAAGCATAAATTGGCAAAAATTATATAGTAAGCCACATGTGTAATAAGCCTTTAAAAGCTTATATTCTTAGACTCAGTAATTTCATGTTGGGAATTCAGCCCAGTAAAGTATCTAGACAAAGATTTCAAAATGTTTACCATTGCGTTTTTATAATATGAAAAATATAACAGTTATTTTATATTTATTTCTATCAGAGAAAATTAAATTATGATTCATCTATCATATATGTAGCCATTAAAATAGAAAAATTTTTAAATATTTAAAGATGTAGGGAAATAATAAGTGAAAAAATTCCAATTTGTATATATATATATATTTATTATTGGGCTTCCCTTGTAGGAAATGGCAACCTACTCCAGTATTCTTGCCTGGAGAATCCCATGGACGGAGGAGCCTGGGGGACTACAGTCCATGGGGTTGCAAAGAGTCGGACACGACTGAGCCACTTAACTAACTAACTAACTTGTAGCTCAGTTAGTAAAGAATCTGCCTGCAAGGCAGGAGACCTGGGTTTGATTCCTGGGTTGGGAAGATCCCCTGGAGAAGGAAATGGCAACCCACTCCAGTATCCTTGTCTGGAAAATCTCATGGACAAAGAAGCTTGGTGGGCTGCAGTCCATGGGGTCGCAAAGAGTCGGGCATGACTGAGTGACTAACACTTACTTACTTACTATAGTTATTATTATGCAGTGTGTATGTCTGGCGGGCTTCCCTAGTGGTTCAGATGGTAAAGAATCTGCCTGCAGTGCAGGAGACCCAGGTCAGGAAGATCCCCTGGAGAAGGGAACAGCTACCAATTCCAGTATTCTTGCCTGGAGAATTACATGGACAGAAGAGTCTGGAGGGCCCATGTAGTCCATGGGCCACAAAGAGTCAGACACAACTGAGCAACTAACAACGTATGTCTAAAGAGTAAAAGACAAGACTAACAGACTGCACCAAACATACTATGAGGAGTGGAATTGCATGATTTCTTATATTCTATTTTATATCTTTTCTGTATATTTATACATTTGATAGTTAAAAAAAACAGTTTTCAAAGAGTAAATTCAATCAGCAAAAATGTGACCTTTTCTAACGATCTATATTTATGTTTCTAAAAATCAGCCCAGGAACACACTGTCTGCTCTCAGGAATCACCATCATCTACCATCTATGCCAAAGTTCTTCAGCATTCATGTTCCCATAGGTCACCTCATTTACTTGCCTCAAGGTTGTCTTTTACAGTCAATATTCTGATGAACTCATGTGAGTGTAGTTCTACTCAAGAGGGTATGAGTATGGCAGAAGATGATGATTAGTATTTTCATTTTTATGGTATACAATACTAAGAGTTTCCATAAAAGGCCTGTTCAAGCATTTGTCCAGGTCACAATCAGCAATCTAACTTCTTTAAATGTTTGTATGTGTGTGCGTGTTCACACTCATGAGTGTGTACATGTGCACACATAGCCTACCTCAAACCCTATGCATACGGGACTTGATTACCTTTAAATGAAAATATAAGATAAAACTTTCATACAACATCAAACTTTCCAATAACATGCATAGTATCTAGGGCATATGTAGGCACGTGTGCTCTGTCAAGCAGTTGTGTCCAACTCTTTTGTGACCCTGGGGACTGTAGCTTGCCAGGCTCCTCTGTCTATGGGATTCCCCAGGCAAGAACACCAGAGTGGGTTGCCATCTCCTCCTCCAGGGTCTCTTCCCGACCGAGGGATCAAATCTATGTCTCCTGTGTCTCCTCCATTGGCAGGCAGATTCTTTATCACTGAGGCACAAAGAAGCACGGGGTGTGGGTGTGTGTGTGGGTGTGTGTGTGTGTGTGTGTGTATCTCCACTCAATCAACAACATAGAATATGTATACTTCAGGCACTCATCAATAATAATTTTGGAATCCTTCCTCCCCAGATCTGTGGGCAAAACTATCTTTGAAAGTGAGGTTCTATATGAACTGCTAGCCACTGATTTCTCTAGGTCAGTTTTCTCACACTGTAGTCTATGATGTCCTATGGGTTCTGAAAGAGCCACTACAGCTGGAATAGTGCACAAGAATGGAGGAAACAGACACACACTCTCCTAATTCAAATCAAGAAGCTGTACTCTTATCTATGCTTTCAAATTGCAATTCAGATAAGATTTTGTTTTTGCTTAAACTAAAATTATAGTTTGATAACTATTATTCAAGCTATTCATACCTATGTAAAACCACATCACCAATAAACTATCAATATACCTGGACTTGGTATCTTTACTTCTCTTTAGAAATATAATGCCTTCCTAAATAAATTTATGACAACATTAAAGCATTATACCTACAACATTTGGTCATATCAAGACCCCATATGAACTTTGATCATATATAGAGAATTTCACATTTTGGAAAATTGCTATTGAGGAGGATGATATTAAGGGATCAATTTTTGGAGTTTAGAGCTAGGTTGGAAAAAGCCTGTCATTTCTGGTAAGCTCATGCATTTCCCTTGTAATGCCAACTGTATAACTCAGCCTTTCTCTTTGTGCCTTGACTTCCAAAAGCTCAGACTTACATCATGTTCTAAGGCATTGCTATTCTTAGTGTATATTTTCTGGTATAGCTAAAACTTTGGCCCATGATTATTGCTCTATTTTTATCCTTAAGTTTTATTATACATTTTCCTCAATATTTCTTTTGAAAGAAATTAAGTGGATTAGGTATAAGTAATTGTAAACTAATATATTTCTCTCTTAATTCACAACTTTCTTAATTATGAACACTCCACACTTCTCTAAACCTTTAAAACCCTCCAACAAATATATTACACCTCAACCTCTATCTTACACAAAAGACCAAACCTTGTCTAATTCCCTTCTTTGTTGCCTTTTCTTATTCTAGTATGACTTATTGAAGTACCATGGAGATAGCTGATGTCAATTTAATCTTAACTAATATGAATTTGAAGCTTAAACATGCAAACATGTTGAAACTATACTATTCCATAAAATTCCAAAAGTTCTTTACAAAAATAAATCTCCTAGGTCTAAAGACTAAATGCTTAACTTCCTTTTCTTTGATTGCTAGGAAAAATAAGCGCAATATGATGCTTTATAAACTTTAAACATACTTCTATGCCAATTCATCTCTTAGAGCTCAGGTCTGTGCAGAGGCTTTACTCTGTTACTCAATTTTCCCTCAGTATAACAAGGAACAGAATGTACCACGGATATATTACAAACAGGCATATCACTTAACTCCACTTAGGTGATTTTCAGGAAACCCCAAGAATCTATTAGAGTAAGAAGTTTATTGACATTTCATCATTGGCAATGCCTTCTCTTGGGTCACATAATAAGTAGGAGTAGAAACTTGAGACTTAAAATAAAAATGTCCAGTGTTGTTACTGTTCTTCAGCTAATGAAACCAGGGGATTAAAACTAGACAACAGTAGGAACCAATATATTTACTCTTGGTTAAGTGCATAGACCCCAACTCTGTTGCAATATTTGAAAATTGATTTTGCCAATCCATTGTTACTGTGACCAGAGTAGCATTAACCAGAGCAAGTGCTACAATTTCCCATCTCTTGAACATTAAAATTCTGCTGGCATTAACACCTGCAAGTGCCTTTACTAGCTATCTGCACAGGATATATTTCACTGTTATAACCGTTATAGTATTTGCTCACCTCATAAATATCCATTGACAAGCTGAAGCATACAACTGCACTTTAGTTTAGACTTTTCAAACACAGATAGCTGATTTATTTATATCTGTACTTCAAAAAAGACTTTACTAAACCTTCATGCTTTGTGCAACAGTGAACAGTGACTCAAATTTAAAATTGTGTACAAAGCAGAGATACACAAGGAAACAGACCCAAGACAACTGAAGAGGTCTAGGAAATCACAAATGTCAGGAAAGAATGTTGACTTGAGAACATAATAGGCTCTTTGAGTCAAAATTTCCTGTAGCAACAGGAGGTACAGAGTAAGGAAGGGGCACCTAGTATTCTCTCTCTCTCTCTGTCGAAATGTCAGAACTTCCTGAGAGGTTTATTTCATTTTTTTAGTAAAAGAGCAAGTTAGTGAAGCTTACATATCTAATACTAATAGTTATAATAAGACTACATTCAACTATCAGGTATATATATATATATATATATATACTCACTATATATGTATATAAAAACATGTACATATATATGCTATAGACACACATACTGAGAAAAATATATATACACATAGTTAAGTGTTAATTGCTCAGTTGTGTCTGACTCTTTGTGACCCCATGGAGTGTAGCCTGTTAGGCTCCTCTGTCCAAGGGATTCATTCTCCAGGCAGGAATACTGGAGTGGGTTGCCATTTCCTTCTCCAATATATATACAAATGTATATGTATAAAATGGATACATAATTATATATGTAAATATATTATTTATATATTGTGATATATATTATATATAAGAATCTGTGTTATCCTCTTTAAAATCTGTGTTATCCTGCTTTTAAAAAAAACTGAAATATACTGAGCCAAAATATAAGTTCCATATACTTTTGTTCTAACAGAAGCCCAACCTATACCACACGTTCCATTTACAGTGGAAACAACAAACCATATAGAGATTCAGTTAATGTCATGAAGGGAAGTATTGAGTTTGCCTGATGAATTCACCTTTCAGGTTTTTTCTCTTCATTCTGTTATGGCACCTGCAAACTTTTAGTGACTCTACATGTACTGGTAACATTTAATTTGCAAATATCTCTGTCTCTTTATTTTTCTGAGATTCAGGCATATAGCTGACAGTTAATGAAACAACTCATTTGTACCTCATAACAGTAAGACACGAAGCTAAAGTAGCCTTCACTAAATGCAAGGCAGACCCCTACCAAAAGCTGGGGACATAGCAGGAAACCTGAGAGAGACCCCTACATAGTACATAACATTTTCCTTGAAAGCAAAGCAATCAAGTGAAAGCTAGGGAGAAAAACAGGAGGGGAGTGAAATAATTACCTTTTCAAAGACACACAGGGCCTTCCCTAAGAAAAAGGAAGCAGCCCTTGAAGGTTTGGGGAATGGGAAGAGGAAGGAGAAAAACAGCCCTGAGGGACTCAGGACATTCTTGATCCACATGGCAATAACCTGTTGAAACCTGGAAGAGGAGAACTGAGATCCCTCCAAAATTCATGGGGCCTTCTGACAGTGTAGGGAATATGGCCAATCAAAGGATGTAGGGCAAGGAATCAACATGGAAATGGGTCTTTCAGTACAGAAAGTGATAATTGGTGGGGATAGGGGAGGTGTGGTCCTGGATGCTGGAGAGCAAAGAGAACTCTCCAACAACAAGGAAGCTCACAGGTGGGTGGTAAAGGAGAGAGACAGAGATAGATACGAGATTGGGGTGGGGTGGGGTGGAAGGAGAGCTCTACTAAAGGAAAATCCTTGATCCTGCCCTCAAATGTCTGGAAGCCAGTAGTACACTAAATCTAAGATGGCAATATACTGAGACCAGCTCAACCTTAAATCAGCAACATGACAGAGAACTGTATACATGTTTCCAGAGGTAAATATCATCTAGGTTAGTTTTTATTTTTTAATGGCAGTGTCCAGCATAAAATCACAAATTATGGTATTCACAAGGAAATAGGACAATATGACCTGAAAGCAACAGAAAATACAGTTAATACAGGCAAATCTATACTTAAGAGACAAGGACTTTAAAATATGTATGATAAATTATTATTAATAAAATTTCTAATGAGAAAGATGGATAGCATGCATAAAAATATGGTGTAATTCAGCAGAAATACACAAACTCTCCATAAGAGCAAAATGGAAAAACTAAAAATAACTAAGTAGTAGCAGATATAAAGAATGTTTTTGATTCATGTAAAAGCAGGCTAAAATAACAGAAGAAAAATGCATTGAACTTGAAGGTAAGAGAATATAAATTGTTCAAATTGAAAAAAAAAAGAGAAAAAAATAACTAAAGAGACTCTGAGACCATTGGGACAATATCTAATGGTCTGTCACATGAGTAATTGGTGTCTCAGAAGACAGAAGAAGGAATGGGGCAGAAAAATTTGAAACAAAAATAATGGCTAAGAATTTCCTAGATTTGATGAAAGGCATAAACCTACATATCGAAGAAACTCACTGATCTTCAGGCAGGATAAATACATAGGAAACCTTACCAGAGAATATATAATGAAACTTATGAAAATCAAAGAATATTATAATAGTATACCCCTCTCTGCCCCTCATCATTCCAGCCAAAGATAGTCTATATAGAGAAAACATTTGTAAGCACAACAACTAACCTTTTATCAGAAACAATGGAAAATATAAGACAGCAGAATTCTCTCAAATGCTAAATGGGAAGGAAAAAAGTCAACCTGAGGAAGGTAAGCAAAATAAAGACATTTTAAGACAAGCAAAACCTGACATAATTTATCTACAATAGACTGCAACAACCACAGTGTTAAATGAATTTCTTGAAACTGAAACAAAAGACACTAGATGGAAGCCTGGATGTGCAGGAAGAAACAAAGAGAAACAGGAGTAAGTATGTGCATAAATGCAAAATATAAATATATAAAAAATAAAAATTTTATGATACTATTGATTACTTACAGAAAATATAAGAACATATTATTGAATTCATAACATCTGTAGAAGTACAATATATGATAATAAGAACACATAGAAATAGAAGTTAATAAATGAAAGTTAGGCCATGGCAATGTTTATATATTACTTTAAATTTGTATATAATTATTAGATTATAGATTAAGAAAAGTTCTCTCTAGAGCAACCACTGAAAAATACCACAGAGGTATACCTTAATATATTACATAAAATATATTAATCCAAAAGAGGTCAGAAAAGAGAAACAGAGGAATAAAGAATGGATAGGACAAATACAAATGAAATGCAGTAGATGCAAGAACTGAAAATAAATGGAAACCAATGAACTGGATACATAATCACATTTACAAAACAACTATTTCAGGTGACTTAACACAGCATTTTCTTTGTGTATCTACTACAGAGAATAATTTAAGAATAAACAGACCAACAAAAAATGTTTTATTTCATTCACTAGTCTTAATTTTGTTAATGCTACTTTATTATTAATTTGTAGCTAATGTATATTATAGCACAGGGCAGGTAAGTATTTAAATATTGGTAAGGCCAAGGTTTTTAATATAAGAGAAAAGAGGTACAAGTATGAATTCGAAAATATTTAGTAAGAGCCTTTAATTCCAAATTAGAAGCAATTCCACTACTGGGCATACACACCGAGGAAACCAGAATTGAAAGAGACACATGTACCCCAATGTTCATCGCAGCACTGTTTATAATAGCCAGGACATGGAAACAACCTAGATGTCCATCAGCAGATGAATGGATAAGAAAGCTGTGGTACATATACACAATGGAGTATTACTCAGCTGTTAAAAAGAATACATTTGAGTCAGTTCTGATGAGATGGATGAAACTGGAGCCGATTATACAGAGTGAAGTAAGCCAGAAAGAAAAACACCAATACATTATACTAACACATATATATGGAATTTAGAAAGATGGCAATGATGACCCTGTATGCAAGACAGCAAAAAAGACACAGATGTGTATAGCGGACTTTTAGACTCAGAGGGAGAGGGAGAGGGTGGGATGATTTGGGAGAATGGCATTGAAACATGTATACTATCATGTAAGAATCGAATCGCCAATCTATGTCTGATGCAGGATACAGCATGCTTGGGGCTGGTGCATGGGGATGACCCAGAGGGATATTATGGGGAGGGAGGTGGGAGGGGGGTTCATGTTTGGGAACGCATGTACACCCGTGGTGGATTCATATCAATGTATGGCAAAACCAATACAGTATTGTAAAGTAAAATAAAGTAAAAATAAAAATTAAAAAAAAGAATTGAAAATATACCATAAACTCATTATTTTCTCAAAACTATTGATTTTCTAGTTCTACCTGCTGAAAATGCTTAGAAGCAATGAATACCCAAAACAACTAGCACCTCCATATATAAATGTGCTTTATCTAAATAATATTATTTACTAAAAACATCTAAATCATCTTGGAATTGAATGATTTATTCCACTTTTGAAACAAAAATATAAAAGATGAATATGGGATATATTTTGACAAAACTAAAGAAAATTTATCAAAGACTAACGTAGGCCGTGTCAACCTGACTTCAGGCTCTACTACAAAGCCACAGTCATCAAGACAGTATGGTACTGGCACAAAGACAGACATATAGATCAATGGAACAAAATAGAAAGCCCAGAGATAAATCCACACACATATGGACACCTTATCTTTGACAAAGGAGGCAAGAATATACAATGGAGTAAAGACAATCTCTTTAACAAGTGGTGCTGGGAAAACTGGTCAACCACTTGTAAAAGAATGAAACTAGATCACTTCCTAACACCGCACACAAAAATAAACTCAAAATGGATTAAAGATCTAAATGTAAGATCAGAAACTATAAAACTCCTAGAGGAGAACATAGGCAAAACACTCTCAGACATAAATCACAGCAGGATCCTCTATGATCCACCTCCCAGAATGCTGGAAATAAAAGCAACAATAAACAAATGGGATCTAATTAAAATTAAAAGCTTCTGCACAACAAAGGAAAATATAAGCAAGGTGAAAAGACAGCCTTCTGAATGGGAGAAAATAATAGCAAATGAAGCAACTGACAAACAACTAATCTCCAAAATATACAAGCAACTTCTGCAGCTCAACTCCAGAAAAATAAACGACCCAATCAAAAAATGGGCCAAAGAACTAAATAGACATTTCTCCAAAGAAGACATACGGATGGCTAACAAACACATGAAAAGATGCTCAACATCACTCATTATTAGAGAAATGCAAATCAAAACCACAATGAGGTACCACTTCACACCAGTCAGAATGGCTGCGATCCAAAAATCTGCAAGCAATAAATGCTGGAGAGGGTGTGGAGAAAAGGGAACCCTCCTACACTGTTGGTGGGAATGCAAACTAGTACAGCCACTATGGAGAACAGTGTGGAGATTCCTTAAAAAATTGCAAATAGAACTACCTTATGACCCAGCAATCCCACTTCTGGGCATACAAACCGAGGAAACCAGAATTGAAAGAGACACATGTACCCCAATGTTCATCGCAGCACTGTTTATAATAGCCAGGACATGGAAACAACCTAGATGTCCATCAGCAGATGAATGGATAAGAAAGCTGTGGTACATATACACAATGGAGTATTACTCAGCCGTTAAAAAGAATTCATTTGAATCAGTTCTGATGAGATGGATGAAACTGGAGCCGATTATACAGAGTGAAGTAAGCCAGAAAGACAAACACCAATACAGTATACTAACACATATATATGGAATTTAGGAAGATGGCAATGACGACCCTGTATGCAAGACAGGGAAAGAGACACAGATGTGTATAACGGACTTTTGGACTCAGAGGGAGAGGGAGAGGGTGGGATGATTTGGGAGAATGACATTCTAACATGTATACTATCATGTGAATTGAATCGCCAGTCTATGTCTGACGCAGGATGCAGCATGCTTGGGGCTGGTGCATGGGGATTACCCAGAAAGTTGTTATGGGGAGGGAGGTGGGAGGGGGGTTCATGTTTGGGAATGCATGTAAGAATTAAAGATTTTAAAATTTAAAAAAAAAATTAAAAAAAAAAGATATAATAATCTATATGAATTAGGGTTTTACAATATGGTTTCTCTGATCAAACTTCTCATCACAAATAGTAGAACAATTGTTATGGTACATTACCAAGTGCATAGCACCACTTACTAATAATCCATGCCATAAAAAGGTGAATTTGAATCAGAGTAAATGGTTACAGAGTGCCAGTATATATAAGCCTGTGTGTTGCAGACCAGTGCTGGAGGAGCTGTACTTTACAGAAATGTTCAGATGGCACAGAGATTCTAAGGAAGTCAATGAAACTATGACTACCTGGGGAAGAATAAATCTGGTAGAGAAATCAACAAGTGGAAAGTGTAACTGGCATTTCCACAGAAAAGTAATACAGACAGCATGGCAAGAGCAGACTGAGCAATGAAAGGAGGAAGATGAGGTCAGGGAGGAAAGCAGAGACCCTATGATGTAAAGTCCTGTAACAGTAACAGTTATAAATTCTCTTTTTTTAAAGCCAAGTTACTAATTACACAAACACCCAAAGCCTTTGACTGTGTGGATCACAACAAACTGTGGAAAAATCTTAAAAAGATGGGAATGCCAGACCATCTGACCTGCCCCCTGAGAAATCTGTATGCAGGTCAAGAAGCAACCGTTAGAACTGGACATGGAACAACAACATGTCCCAATTTGGACATGGTTCCAAACTGGGAAAGGAGTATGTCAAGCCTGTATATTGCCACCCTGCTTATTTAACTGATACGCAGAATACATCATGAGAAACGCTGGACTGGATGAAGAACAAGCTGGAATCAAGAGTGCCAGTAGAAATATCAGTAACCTCAGGTATGCAAATGACACCACACTTATGGCAGAAAGCAAAGAAAAATTAAAGAGCCTTTTGATGAAAGTGAAAGAGAAGAGTGAAAAAGTTGGCTTAAAACTCAGCATTCAGAAAACGTAAGATCATGGCATCTGGTCCCATCACTTCATGGCAAATAGATGGGGTAACAATGGAAACAGTGACAGACTTTATTTTCTTGGGCTCCAAAATCACTGCAGATGGTGATTGCAGCCATGAAATTAAAAGACAGTTGTTCCTTGGAAGAAAAGTTATGACCAACCTAGATAGCATATTCAAAAGCAGAGACATTACTTTGCCAACAAAAGTCTGTCTAGTCAAAGCTATGGTTTTTCCAGTAGTCATGTATGGATGTGAGAGTTGGACCATAAAGAAAGCTGAGTATCAAAGAATTGATGCTTTTGAACTGTGGTGTTGGAGAAGACTCTTGAGAGTCCCTTGGACAGCAAGAAGATCTAACCAGTCCATGCTAAAGGGGATCAGTCCTGACTATTCATTGGAAGGACTGATGTTGAAGCTGAAACTCCAATACTTTGGCCACCTCATGTGAAGAACTGACTCATCTGAAAAGACCCTGATGCTGGGCAAGATTGAAAGTGGGACGAGAAGGGAAGACAGAGGATGAGATGGTTGGATGGCATCACCGACTGAGTGGACATGAGTTTGAGTATGCTCTGGGAGTTGGTGATGGACAGGGAAGCCTGGAGTGCTGCAGGCCGTGGGATTGCAAAGAGTTGGACAGGACTGAGCAAATGAACTGAACTGAACTGACTGAATACCTGTATTCCTCCTCATCTCTTTTACAATAGACTGAGCCAAGATGTTAAGTGATTTCCTTTTCAAAGTTCTGAAGACCAACACACACATGCACGCACGCGCGCACACACACACACACACACACACACACACACACTTTCTCTCTTTCCCACATATACTCAATGAACAATAGGATAAAAACCCCAAACTCCAACCACTATGTCAAATAATAGCTAACTGAAAACTCAACCCACATCTGAATTATGTACTTATATAAATGTTAAACAAATCCAAATGAAAAGTATATCACAACTCTTCAATCAGGTGGGAAATAGAATAAATTAATTCAGTCAGTGTGGAAGAATGATGCATGAAAATATTAATTTTCACCTGAGTATTTATAGACTTAAAATTTTAACCTCTAGTTGTTAGTATCACAGACCAAAAATTTTACGTGCAATTTGTGTACTTTTTCCTAGAAAATTAGGCATCAAGATAATTCATTTGTCTCATCAAACTGATTTTGGCACATTAAAAGAGAAACCCCAAATGCTATACACCATTGTCACTGAAAAACATTTATTGGGAGACTTTGTTAATGTATACAATCCTAGTAATACAATGATTCCTTCCTACCTAAGTTTAGATTCTAAGAATTACATCCTCGCTTTTGGGACAGTGTATGTTGTCCCATTTAAAAAGATTAATAACTAAAAATGTGTTGATGAATTCAGCCTATCAGAAAGATCCCCTGAAGAAGGAAATGGTTTCATTAGCTGTCTCTACTTTAAAGTATTGACAGCTCTTCGGGGGCATTTGTCAGAGAGCTAAATTCCCAGCTAATCTGAGACAAATTCCAATGATTTAACAGGTTCTTTCAAAGAAAAACAATCGTTAAAAACTGCACTTTAAGTTTTAAAATCAATACTTAATGGATAATACCAATTAAAAACACCTTAAAAGATTTACAGTTTTTAAAGCTTCATTTTGAAGGGAAATTATAAATTACCTTCTGGATGATAAATGAAAAAAAAAATTTATAGAAAAATCTTCCTAAAGCTTTAGCTAGAAAATTAGTCACTTTTATGCTGTTTCCCTTCAGTGCAGCAAATATTTAATGAACTCATTCCAGACATTCAATTTGAATACAGGACATATTATATCTTCAATTTTTGGACAAAAAAAATTATGCTTTAGATATTTTTATTACATTTGGGAAAAACAATTTTGAACAATTGCTGAAGTCATTTTTATATATAATGCTGCTGCTGCTAAGCAGATTCAGTCGTGTCCAACTCTGTACGACCCTATAGATGGCAGTCCACCAGGCTCCCCCGTCCCTGGGGTTCTCCAGGCAAGAACACTGGAGTGGGTTGCCATTTCCTTCTCCAGTGCATAAAAGTGAAAGTGACAATGCTCAGTCGTGTCCAACTCTTAGCGACCCCATGGACTGCAGCCTACCACGCTCCCCCGTCCATGGGATTTTCCAGGCAAGAATACTGGAGTGGGTTGCCATTGCCTTCTTCATTTAAAAATGGTATCCAAATTGCCAAAGTCAGGATTTCATTTGAACATGCTGAAGCTGAAGCTCCAGTACTTTGGCCACCTCATGCGAAGAGTTGACTCATTGGAAAAGATTCTGATGCTAGGAGGGATTGAGGGCAGGAGGAGAAGGGGACAACCGAGGATGAGATGGCTGGATGGCATCACGGACTCGATGGACATGAGCCTGAGCGAACTCCGGGAGATGGTGATGGACAGGGAGGCCTGGCGTGCTGCGATTCATGGGGTCGCAAAGAGTCGGACACAACTGAGGGACTGAACTGAACTGAACATTAAGACATGAAATGATATATACTTTTTTATAACACATAAGTAATGTGGATTAAAATTATTCACAATACACTTCAACATTCTAAACTGCCAGAGCAAGCAGCCAAATGATTACATTTACTGCTAAATTTATACCAGGGAGAACAAAACTTCAAGCGGCACCTTAAATCGTTGATATGAAAATTAGGCTGATAACAGTGTGAAGACTATCCTCATTTTTATGTGCAGATGCAAGTCTGAACAGACCTTTCAGATACAGCCACTGGGATTCGTACTGCACAGATAGATGCCACTGTGACCCAGATGTCACTTCACTTATCAATGAGTATACAATGGCACTTAATGGGAATCCCTTGGTTTTCAAATTATGAAAAGAAACTAAACGTGAATTTTGTCCCTTGATCAATACAGGCATTCCTTGCTTAAATAACATATCAACTAACAAGATAACTCTTAAAATAATTGAAGTCATATTAAACCATCTCAAGAGATATAATCTCCCTCAGAAGGAAAGGACAGACTTTCAAAGCTTAAACATTTATACAAAGATAAGCATATATATACACTCAAATAAGTAGACAAACATGATTGTGATACTGTTTCAGAATACTAATGACCTACTCATGGGTAATAATTTACCTCTATATACAAAGGACATTTATACTTCAGCCACAGAACTCAAAAATGCTGAAGACATGTACATTTGAGTCAAATAATTAAGTGATTGACTTTGGTTATTTAATTTCCATTTGATTGTTACATGTAATTATTCAACATAAATCCAAAAACCAGAAACTGGAGTTTAGGTCTACCTACAACTCAAATACTGGGTCTAGTGTTAGTGTAAATAGATGATTTATGGATGGATGGATAGACGGATGGATGGATACATAGAAAGATAGATATTGATACACATATTGATGAATAAATAGGAAGATATATAGGTAGTCAGATGTGGATATAAAAATCCATTTTCAGTTAGTTCATAAAAATAAATTCTGTTATTCTAAACCAAAATGATTTTCTAAACCAAAAATAATATAATAGGCCTAATATTCTACCTGGAGAAGGAAATGGCAACCCACTCCAGTATTCTTGCTTGCAGAATCTCAAGGACAGAGGAGCCTGGTGGGCTACAGTCCATGGGGTTGCAGAGAGTTGGACATGACTGAGTGATTAACAGTCATACTCTACTACAAACGATATAATTAGATTTCAGATGATAGCAAAGTTTGTTCAGCAGTATAACAACTCTTCTAATTTTTCAACAAAAAAATATTTGTTTAAACTCTATCTTCCTCCCCAGACTTTAAGTTTCATGAAGGCTTCCCTGCTGGCTTGGATGGTAAAGCATCTACCTGTTATACAGAAGACCTGGGCTCAATACCCGGGTCAGGAAGATCCCCTGAAGAAGGAAATGGCAACCTACTCCAGTATTCTTGCCTGGAGAATTCCATGGACAGAGGAGCCTGGCGGGCTGTAGTCCATGGGACTGCAAATAGTTGGACACAATTGAGCAACTAAGAGTTGCAAGAGTTTCATGATTGTTTTTTTACTACCATTTTGTAAATGCTTAAAACAGTGTTCACCCTACAGTCTGTGTTTAAAACATATTTGCTGAATTAATGATAACTACTGAGTATGAAATATTAAATTTGATCTATGCAGCTACTGTGTCTCTAAAACATATAATTGATATTGATATAGATATTCATGTGAATATTGAGGTAGTTCAGTTTAACCACACAATGATTAGGAAGATATAAAATAAAAGACAGTGGTTTACTTGCCTATATGTACAAACACAAAACTATGAAACTACATTTCAATTTTTGCTGGCTTATAATTAAACAATAGTGGCATCGTTCCATGGCCAAAGTCTTCCTGGCTTTTTTTGTGATGTGGACATTCAAAGCAATCCTTAGAGGTCTCCTTTCCTATGTGTCAGCCCAGTGCTAGGCATAATAGAGAAAGAGCTGAACTGGAGGACAGAAGTATTCTAAGCTGGAAAACAAGTAGCCATCAGGGAGGAACTGAACTTGATGTCAATTTTAAATAGAGAACAGATGGTAGGAAGTGAGGTCTGCTTCAGGCTTGAAATCACCAACAGACAGAGAAGATAATCATACATATTCCAAATCCATTATGATACTTAGATCTAAATACAACACATGCCTGACAAGCAGGAAGTGGTCATTACGAGCCACCTAACCACATGTAAACATGTCATGAAGTACTGAAATATTAAACCTGTGCCCAATTAATCAATTTTGTGGGTGTTTATTTTCCTTTATGGCACTGCTATTCCCTGTCAAAGAAATCAATATTTGAAGAAACATGGGGCATATAAGAGGCATATCTCGATGTATATCAATAAAAATTCCAGAGACCAAGTCATGCATCAGGAAAAATTATTCTATACTTTCTATTGTTAACATCATGAGATTTGAAAACAGCATAATTCATGCAGACTTCCCAAAACATATTTTTTCAAAACTCTCTTAAAATTAATGATATTTGCTGACAAATGTGAAAGTTTAATATTTAATATATACTGTGCTGTGGTTAGTTGTCCAGTCATGTCCAATTGTCCACAACCCCACAGACGGTAGCCCACCAGGTTCCACTGTTCATGGTGATTCTCCAGGTAAGAATACTGGAGCAGGTTGCCAAGCCTTTATTTAGGAGATCTTTCCAACTCAGGTGTCAGACCTAGATCTGTCATATTATAGGTGGATTCTTTACCATCTGAGGCACCAAGAAAGCCCAAGAATAGTGGGTAGCCTATCCCTTCTCCAGGGGATCTTCTGGGTTATGAAGATATTTTTTGTATAGTTTTTCTGTGTACTCTTGCCATCTTTTCTTAATATCTTCTGCTTCTGTTAGGTCCATATCATTTCTTTTCTTTATTGTCCCCATTTTTTGCATGAAATGTTCCCTTGGTATCTCTAATTTTCTTAAGGAGATCTCTAGTCTTTCCCATTCTATTGTTTTCCTCTATTTCTTTTATTGATCACTGAGGAAGGCTTTCTTACCTTGCCATGCTGTTCTTTGGAATTCTGCACTCAAATGGGTATATCCTTTTCTCTTTGTCTTTAGCTTCTCTTCTTTTCTCAGCTATTTGTAAGGCCTCCTCAGACAACCATTTTGCCCTTCAGGATTTCTTTTTCTTGGGGATGGTCTTGATCACTGCCTCCTGAACAATGTCACGAACCTCCATCCAGAGTTCATAGTTCCGTCCATAGGTGGTATGATTACTCACCCAGAGCCAGACATCCTGGAGGACGAAGTCAAGTGGGCCTTAGGAAACATCACTACGAAAAAAGCTAGTGGAGGTGATGGAATTCCAGTTGAACTATTTCAAATCCTAAAAGATGATGCTGTGAAAGTGCTGCACTCAATATACCAGCAAATTTGGAGAACTCAGCAGTGGCAAAAGGACTGGAAAAGTTTTCTCAGTTTTCATTCCAAAGAAAGGCAATACCAAAGAATGTGCAAACTACCACACAATTGCACTCATCTAACACGCTAGCAAAGTAATGCTCAAAATTCTCCAAGCCAGGCTTCAACAGTATGTGAACTGTGAACTTCCAGATGTTCAAGCTGGATTTAGAAAAGGCAGAGGAACCAGAGATCAAATTGCCAACATCTATTGGATGGATCTTGCTCTCACTGAAAAAGCAGGAGAGTTCCAGAAAAACATCTACTTCTGCTTTATTGACTACACCAAAGCCTTTAACTGTGTAGATCACAACAAACTGGAAAATTCTTAAAGAGACAGGAATACCAGACCACCTGACCTGCCTCCTGAGAAATCTATGCAGGTCAGGAAGCAACAATTAGAACTGGACATGGAACAACAGACTGGTTCCAAATCAGGAAAGGAGTACTTCAAGGCTGTACATTGTCACCCTGCTTATTTAATTTATATGCAGAACATATCACGTGAAATGCTGGCTGAATGAAGCACAAGCTGGAATCAAGACTGTGGGGAGAAATATCAATAATCTCAGATACACAGATGACACCACCCTTATGGCAGAAAGTGAAGAGCTAAAAAGCCTCTTGATGAAAGTGAAAGAAGAGAGTGAAAAAGCTGGCTTAACACTCAACATTCAGAAAATAAAGATCATGGCATCTGGTCTCATCACTTCATGGCAAATAGACTGGGAAACAATGGAAACAGTGACAGAGTTTATTTTCTTGGGCTCCAAAATCACTGCAGATGGTCAGTGCAGCCATGAAATTAAAAGACGCTTGCTCCTTGGAAGAAAAGCTATGACCAACCTAGACATCATATTAAAAAGCAAAGACATTACTTTGCCGACAAAGGTCCCTCTAGTCAAAGATATGGTTTTTCCAGTAGCATGTATGGATGTGAGAGTTGGACTATAAAGAAAGCTGAGCACAGAAGAATTGATGCGTTTGAACCGTGGTGTCGGAGAAGACGCTTGAGTACCTTGGACTGCAAGGAGATCCAACCAGTCCATTCTAAAGGAAATCAGTCCTGAATATTCATTAGAAGGACTGATGCTGAAGCTGAAACTCCAGCCTGATGAAACTGTGGCCACCTGATGAGAAGAACTGACTCATCTGAAAAGACCCTGATGCTGGGAAAGATTGAAGGCAGGAGGAGAAGGGGACTATAGAGGATGAGATGGTGGGATGGCATCACCAACTCAATGGACATGAGTTTGAGCAAGCTCTGAGAGTTGATGATGGACAGGGAAGCCCAGTGTGCTGCACTCCATGGGGTCGCAAAGGGTCGGACACGATTGAGTGACCAAACTGAACTGACTGAGGGAATCTTCCCAACCCAGGAACTGAACCAGGGTCTCCTGCATTGCAGATTCTTTACCAGTTGAGCTATACTAACTCTATCAAAAAGTAAAGATTTGAGCTTAAAAAGAATGAAAACCTGCTTAAAAGGAATAAAATATAACATGATAAATCATTTTTGGTGACTCCTTATTCAAAATGAAAGAGTGTTTAATCTACAGTGCATTATTGGAGTTGTTCTCTCTTTGATAAGACATTATTAGAAAAGTATCAATTCTGTGGCAGGTCTGGTACTCAGAACATTTTTCCGAGTCAGGAACATGAAAGGAAAAGGCCAGAAACTGCCTTTTGCAATTGCAAAAATATATTTATATAGTGTTCATAAAGCTTGCTTTCTTGAATTCAGTCTTTCGTCACACTTTTAAAATACGACAATGAAAATTCAATTCCAAAAATTTGCCCATGGAAAATATCTCTTTGACTCAAATGAAGAGAGGTGTAGTCGTGCATCAGTACGACACCACGATGAAAGCTGTGCCGAGCTGTCATATTCTAACCTAGCATCCCATCACCACAGATAGAAAGGCTATGTGAGATGACAATGTAATGTGTGGTTTGAATGGCATCCCTGAGAAAAATCCAACTGTAGCAGCACATTTTTAGATTTAAATGTGGAAGATGGGTCATACTAAATATATATCATTGTATTTTTTCATCAAAGTCAACATCTATCTTTGGGACACAGAGAAAACTGAATGAATAAAATATGCTTGTACTGGCAAAACCCAAACCTGGACAATTGTATCAGTATTTTTATTCAGTCTCTTCTGACAACATCAATGCACCTTGCAAAAAGAAAGCCAGATGTTCTTTCCACTCAGTGCTATTAAAAGTCTGTTTTACAGACTTAAATTATATTCACTGTTTCTCTTTTTTTTCCAAATGATGATGGCATTGAAGCCTTTGATAATGAACAAAACATATTTTTATGCGGGTTTTTTAGTACTTCTAGATTTAAATACACAGCTTAACATATGTTTAAGACAGAGCATATGGAAATAAGAAAAAGCAAATCTGAAATACAGGCACAAATATTACTTTATAGTCATTTCAAATCATGCAGGTTATTGAGACTCAGAAACAACAAAAATATAATCTCTTTTGCTATAATCATACTAAGCTACAGGACTTAAAATTTCCATGGTTAATATCTCATTGTTCAGATTCTACAGAATTCATCCTAGATTTTAAAAGGATGAAACCAAGAGAGTTCTTCCCTTTGTGTGACTTGGGGTCATTTCTTACTGAGCAAAATTAAAAATAACACCTTTACAAATCAGCCGTGAATAAATTAATTAGCAGCAACCAGTGAGTACTTCTAGTGTAACAACTCCAATCTATTCACTTAACTGCATTATTACAGAGGTGATGCCCATGAAGAAGTCAGTAGAAAAATATACAAAGAAAAATGTACAAAGCGGAGACATCACTTTGCCTACAACGTACTCATGTTTGGATGTGAGAGCTGGACTATAAAGAAGACTGAGCACCAAAGAATTGATGCTTCCAAATTGTGGTGCCAGAGAAGACTCTTCAGAGTCCCTTGGACAGCAAGGAGATCAAACCAGTCAATCTGAAAGGAAATAAGCCCTGAATATTCATTGGAAGGACTACTGCAGAAGCCTAAGCTCCAATACTTAGGACACGTGATTCAAAGAGCAACTCATTGGAAAAAGACTCTGATGCTGGGAAGATTGAAGGCAAAAGAAGGTGGTGGCAGCAGATGAGATGGTTAGATAATATCAACTGACACAATGGACATGAATTTTGAACAAACTCTGGTCGATAGTAGAGGACAGTGGAGCCTGACATGCTGCAGTCCATGAGTTTCAAAGAGCTGGACACATCTTAGGGACTGAACAACAGCAACAACATTGTATGATTTCACTTTTATGTGGTACCTAGAATAGTCAAATTAATAAAGATAGGATAATAAATAATGGTTCTCAGGGACTAGAGGAGAGGAAACAGAGTTATTGTCTAATAGGTATACAGTTTCAGTTTGCTTTGCCAAGAAGTTCCAGAGATGAAGTGATAATGGCCACACAACAATCTCGACGCACTTCACGCTACTGAACTGGACACTTAAAAATGGTTAAAACTGTAAATCTTATGTGATATTTATTTTACCACAATAAAGAATTATTATTTACAGAATTTAAAAGTCAACTGAGATTATTACCATAATTTACAAATTAAATTGTAGAATTTAATTCATGAGAGATGAACTCAAGATCTAAAAAAGCAAAAGTTCTCATATACCAGTAATGATTAAGTTAGGAATATTTTGGAAGATATGTTATATTTAAAGAAAAATATTTCATTTATTCTAAAAGATATAACAGACTTTTACACATTACTCAGATTCCTCATAGCTCATTGGGTAAAGAATCTGCCTGCAATGCAGGAGACCCAGGTTCAATTCCTGGGTTAGGTTCAATTCCTGGAGAAGGAAATGGCAACCCACTCCAGTAGTATTCCTGCCTGGAGAATCCCATGGATAGAGGAGGCCGCAGGCTACAGACCATGGGGTTGTAAGAGTCGGACATGACTTAGCAACTAAACCACCACCATATATTACTCATGTGCGGTTATCTATCTACCTATCTATCTATATAGATTAATCATAATTAGTTTATGTCATGATAGTCAATTTACTTTAATGTAATAAAACCAGTGACAGCATGAAAAAATAATTATTGCTTAATAAGTATTTTGTAAGATACATAGCCAAGAAAATATCTGATATTTCAAAAGTTAACTCAGAATTCTATTTTAGATACAATTTACTATCTTAATCTCAGTAAAATAGTAACAGAGTCAAATAAAGTCTTGACTGTATGCAGTAGTTGGGAATAAGTAATTCAGAGTGGAAAAACTATCATTACAATTGAAAATAAAAGGCAAAAATGCTGCTGGCTTTCCCCCAGCCTGTTCTATTCCTTCAGTCATTCAAGTAGGCCCTAATAGGACTCCTCTTCCCTATTTACCTATCATCTGGTGGACGTAGGTGACAACCACTGGGCTCATAGACTCAGCCACCAAAGACGAAAATGTAAAGATTCTAACTAACAATGGAAGAATGAACTTTCTGTGAGTTGCCCTTCATGTTGCTGCCACCACTATTTTCTCCAAATAAGACAGGACCCAGGGCCTAGGAGAAGAGCAAACACTATGACATTTCTCTCTCTTATGCTAACTTGGAGAAGGAAAGGGCAACCCACTCCAGCATTCTTGCCTGGAGAATCCCAGGGGTGGGGGAGCCTGGTGGGCTTCCATCTATGGGGTCTCACAGAGTCGGACACGACGGAAGCGACTTAGCAATAGCAGCAGCAGCAGTGCTAACTTGGCAATACCACTGTGATTCTGAAGATCTTTCCAAACTGATACATGGTTAAACATATGCAAAATTGTCACAGAAACCAGTTACAATCACTTTTAATAAAATAATTTGAGCCATAATCCCCTATAATCCTCAGGAATACAACCAATAGTTTTCTGACAACAATAGCAATGATAATTATGACCAACCATTATACAATTTAGTCCATATATATCAAGCGCTTTTCTAGGGTTATGTAAGGACTTGACTGTGTGGATCACAATAAACTGTGGAAAATTCTAAAAGAGATGGGAATACCAGACCACCTGACCTGCCTCTTGAGAAACCTATATGCGGGTCAGGAAGCAACAGTTAGAACTGGACATGGAACAACAGACTGGTTCCAAATAGGAAAAGGAGTGCATCAAGGCTGTATATTGTCACCCTGTTTATTTAACTTATATTGCAGAGTACATCATGAGAAACGCTGGACTGGAAGAAACACAAGCTGGAATCAAGATTATCGGGGCAAATATCAATAGCCTCAGATATGCAGATGACACCACCCTTATGGCAGAAAGTGAAGAGGAACTAAAAAGCCTCTTGATGAAAGTCAAAGAAGAGAGTGAAAAAGCTGGCTTAAAGCTCAACATGTAGAAAACTAAGATCATGGCATCCATTCCCATCACTTCATGGGAAATAGATGGGGAAACAGTGGAGACAGTGGCTGACTTTATTTTTCTGGGCTCCAAAATCATTGCAGATGGTGATTGCAGCCATGAAATTAAAAGACGCTTGCTCCTTGGAAGGAAAGTTATGACCAACCTAGACAGCATATTAAAAAGCAGAGACATTGTCAACAAAGGTCCGTCTAGTCAAAGCTATGGTTTTTCCAGTAGTCATGTATGGATGTGAGAGTTGGACTATAAAGAAAGCTGAGTGCAGAGGAATTGATGCTTTTGAACTGTGGTGTTGGAGAAGACTCTTGGGAGTCCCTTGGACTGCAAGGAGATCCAACCAATCCATCCTAAAGGAGATTAGTCCTGGGTGTTCATTGGAGGGACTGATGTTGAAGCTGAAACTCCAATACTTTGGCCACCTGATGCAGAGAGCTGACTCATCTGAAAAGACCCTGATGCTGGGAAAGATTGAGGGCAGGAGGAGGAGGGGACAACAGAGGATGAGATGGTTGGATGGCATCACTGAAACAATGGACGTGGGTTTGGGTGGACTCCAGGAGTTGGTGATGGACAGGGAGGCCTGGCGTGCTGTGGTTCGTGGGGTGGCAAAGAGTCGGACATGACTAAGTGACTGAACTGAACTGAACTGAACTGGTGTTGTTAACCCATCACTTCTATGTGGTGGGTATTGATATCTTGAATTTGCAGATGAGGAAACTGATGCTTGGAGAAAGCAAATCCTTTACTCAAAAAAGTTCATTACAAGTAAGCAACAGCTTCAGGATATGGACCCAGGAGCGTCAGCCTCCAACACCCATAATCATCATGGGTATTGATTATGAATGAATAAAATTCTTTATTTTGTATATGTGTATGCTGCTGCTGCTGCTAAGTCACTTCAATCGTGTCCGACTCTGTGAGATCCCATAGATGGCAGCCCATTTCCTTCTCCAATGCATGGAATTGAAAAGTGAAAATAAGTTGCTCAGTTGTGTCCAACTCTTCAAGACCCCATGGACTGCAACCTGCCAGGCTCCTCTGTCCATGGGATTTTCCAAGCGAGACTACTGGAATGGGTTGCCATTGCCTTCTCTGGTATATATATATAGATATTTTAAAATTACATTAAAGATGATAAAGTATTACTGGATGGGAATATAGGAAAATGCCTATCAGGTGGCACTAGTGGTAAAGAACCCACCTGCCAATGCAGGAGAGCTAAGAGATGCCAGTTCAATCCCTGGGTCAGGAAGATCCCCTGGAGGAGGGCATGGCAACCCACTCCAATATTCTTGCCTGGAGAATCCCACGGAGAAAAGGGCATGGTGGGCTACAGACCAAAGGGTCCCAAAGAGTCTGACTGAAGGACTTAGCACACATGAAGCTTACATCTAGTGAGAATTCAGAAATTATTAAATACATTATAAATTAAATCTGCAGAATGGTATGAAAAGAATTATAAAATTTATAAAGGGAACTTACATGAGAGAGACCTTACCTATTTACAGCCAAATAAAACGAACTCAGGTGTTTAGCATTAGCACAACACAAACTAGTATGTAAGGATAGGTGTGAATCGACTACATTAAGTCCCCAAACTTTACATACTTTCCATTTAGGATGGAACTCTTTTCAATAAATAACATACTCACACTCTATCTTCCTAGACTCAGTTGTCTGACATGTTCTCATATCCAAGACAAAGCTTTGCAATGATGGAACTTGATAATTATACTAGGATGTAGTCCAGCAAGATCCTTAGGGCATTCTGGGGAATATGAAGTTTCTTATTACATTAAACAACTCCAGATTGCAGCCTCTGAGTCTTGTGTCCATTCCTTTTCTCATTCTCTTTCTTGCAAACCTTACCTCTCATTACTGTGATATATGTATCTTTTGCACTCCAATTTTATTATATCGCCTCTAATTTGCCACAGGTATGGAAACCAGATAATGAAGCCCACTAAAAGCAGGTATAAGATAAAAGTAGATAATAGTGTAAAGAACTGGGACTCTTCAAAATCTATTTTTACCAATTGGAGAATTATTTATCCATTTACAGCTCTAGAGTATGCTCTAGGTATGAAAGTTACTGATCTATTTTTCAATACCATATATTTTAATATATATAATTTCACAAAGATTCTACAAAATAAATTCAGTTGATTATATGTTCAGTACAGAGCCATGCTTTCCCTACATATGACGGTAATATTCTTAAGTCTCAATTTCAACACATTTACCAAAATAGAGTTCAAATCAAGAAGCCTACCAAATCTAATCAACAAAACCAAACTTACTTTATGTATATTCACTGTCATAGAAGAAGTGCACATATATTCGAATTGTACATAATTTCTCTCAACTTGAAAATTTTACAAATGTGCTTTGTTATATTTCCTTATTTAAATGCTTGGTTTTAATCTCATTTGCATCATACAGGCTGAAAGTAAATAGCTATTTCATATATATATGTATATGTATGTATATATATATATATATATATATATACACACTTTTTAAAGAGAAAGCAAATTAATAGTTTTTTTTATAAAGGTTGCAGTCAGGGACACCAGCTGAAAATATTTTATCCTTTCCTAAATTGCATTTGTGCCAATGGTGAGTACAATAGATGCCCTAGGATCTCTCTTTCTCTCTCTTCTTCCTCTCTCTTCCTCTTTCTCTCTCTCTCTCTCCCTCTCTCCACTTTCAGATAAATGCCAGTCATTTGGCCAGGGCTCACTCACAGAAGGTGCAGCATGCACAGATGGCACTAATGCATAAATGTAATCTAGCAAAAGAATGCCAATGCCAACCCAGAAAAGGTTCCAAAGAACTGCAGTGCACTTACAGGAAGTCTGTGATTGGCAAGGTTAAAGCTGCAACTGTGAGAGCTCACTATTTGTTCCCAGATCAACAATAGATACTCTTGAGCAAATGAGCATATTTAATTTGTTTTATTTGCCACCAAAGTATTAATTTAGATGGTATTTAGATAAGTGATATAGCCTTACAAAAAACACTAAATGAGGATCATCTAATTCCTGCAACTGAACATATTCATAAATTCACGTCCATCTGAGTATCTGTAGACTCTTTCCAGCCATTCTCTATTTGCTTACCTCATTTTGTTTTCTTTATAGCCCTTGCTACCTGAAATTATATTTTGCCTATTAATATACCAACATATGCCTCCCCTAGTTACTTTCATTCAATCATTCTTTAAAGGATTTCACAGTTCATGATTATTTTAACTTTATTTTCTGTCTGTCCCCTGAACTCAATTCCACCAGAAGAGAGTCTTGATCTGTCTTGTTTACCTGTCTCAGGGCAAAGTAATAAACTGTTGATTGAATATTAAAGAAAAAAGGGGTGAATAAAGGCACTCACATGTAACATATGCTTACATGCTAAGTAACAGTATTCTGATGTCCATTCAAACTTACTGTAAACTGCTGATATAATGCTACTCTGAGGATACCTTCTCTTTTTTTTTTCCTCAAAGCCAAGTCATCTCACCATACTATAAATTTAGAATGCTCACAAAATATTCATTATTGTGTAAATTAACTGAGGCCATCAATATTCATACTTGGGTAAGTATTAAATATGAGCAAAAATTAATATAATAATGTTAACTGTGTTTAGTAATCCAACTGCTGCCTACTGAGAGTTCTGTTTATTTCATGAAAAATGCCACCTGATTGTCTAACCTAGGAAAAGCAGCAAGATGAGTGAAGGAGACATTCCAGGAGAAGAGCAACATCAGAGCAGAAAGGATTTCCTTGTATCGTGATTGAAATGGATTACAATAACTCTTAATAAAGGAATGATGTGTTTCCTTAGCAAAAGATACTGCTTCTGAGTTCTTCATTATAAACCTATTTATTTTCTCCTAAAACATACCCAGCTTGCAATAAAAGCAATCATTGCTGCATTAGTTATAATGCTACCATTCACCCCATGAAAAACTATTACGTATTCAAACTCATGAACAGTATGAAAAGGCAAAAAGGTAGGACACTGAAAAATGAACTCCCCAGGTTGGTAGGTGCCCGATATGCTACTGGAGATCAGTGGAGAAAATAACTCCAGAAAGAATGAAGAGATGGAGCCAAAGCAAAATCAACACCCAGTTGTGGATGTGACTGGTCACGAAAGTAAAGTCCGATGCTGTAAACAGCATATTGCATAGGAACCTAGGAGTGTTAGGTCCATGAATCAAGGCAAATTGGAAGTGCTCAAACAGGAGATGGCAAGAGTGAACAGTGACGTTTTAGGAATCAGTGAACTAAAATGGACTGCAATGGGTGAATCTAACTCAGATGACCATTATGTCTACTACTGTGGGCAAGAATCCCCTAGAAGAAATGGAGTAGCCATCACAGTCAACAAAAGAGTCTGAAATGCAGTATTTGGATGCAGTCTCAAAAACTACAGAATGATCTCTGTTCGTTTCCAAGGCTAACCACTCAATATCATAGTAATCCGGGTCTATGCCCTGATCAGTAATGCTGAAGAAGCTGAACGGTTCTATGAAGACCTACAAGACCTTCCAGAACTAACACCCAATAATGATGTCCTTTTCATTATAGGGGATCGGAACATAAAAGTAGGAAGTCAAGAAACATCTGGAGTAACAGACAAATTTGGCCTTGGAGTACAGAATGAAGCAGGGCAAAGGCTGATGGAGTTTTGTCAAGAGAACGCACTGGTCATAGCAAACACCGTCTTCCAACAACACAAGAGAAGACTCTACACATGGACATCACCAGATGGTCAACACTGAAATCAGATTGATTATATTCTTTGCAGCCAAAGATGGAGAAACTCTATACAGTCAGCAAAAACAAGACCAGGAGCTGACTGTGGCTCAGATCATGAACTCCTTATTACCAAATTCAGACTTAAATTGAAGAAAGTAGGGAAAACCACTACACCATTCAGGTATGACCTAAATCAAATCTCTTACTATTAAACAGTGTAAGTGAGAAATAGATATAAGGGATTAGATCTGATAGAGTGCCTGAAGAACTATGGACAGAGGTTCATGACATTGTACAGGAGACAGGGATCAAGACAATCCTCAAGAAAAATAAATGCAAAAAGACAAAATGGTTGCCTGAGGAGTTTTACATATAGCTGAGAAAAGAAAATAGTGAAAGGCAAAGGAGAAAAGGAAAGATATACCCATTTGAATGCAGAGTCCCAAAGACTAGCAAGAAGAGATAAGAAAGCCGCCTTGGTGATCAGTGCAAAGAAATAGAGAAAAACAATAGAATGGGAAAGACTAGAGATCTCTTCAAGAAAATTAGAGATACAAGGGAACATTTCATCCAAAGATGGGCACAATAAAGCACAGAAACAGTATGGACCTAACAGAAGCAGAAGATATTAAGAAGAGGCGGCAAGAATACACAGAAGAACTATACAAAAAAGATCTTCACGACCCGGATAATCACAATGGCGCAAGACATCCTGGAATGTGAAGTCAAGTGGGCCTTAGGAAGCACCACTACAAACAAAGCTGGTGGAGGTGATGGAATTCCAGTTGAGCTGTTTTAAATCCTAGAAGCTAATGCTGTGAAAATGCTGCACTCAATATACCAGCAAATTTGGAAAACTCAGGAGTGGCCACAGGACTGGAAAACATCAGTTTTCATTCTAATTCCAAAGAAAGGCAATGCCAAAGAATGCTCAAATTACTGCACAACTGTACTCATCTCACACAAGAGTAAAGTAATGCTCAAAATTCTCAAGCCAGGCTTCAACAGCACATGAACCCTGAACTTCCAGATGTTCAAGCTGGATTTAGAAAAGGCAAAGGAACCAGACATCAAATTGCCAACATCCACTGGATCACTGAAAAAGCCAGAGAGTTCCAGAAAAACATCTACTTCTGCTTTATTGACTATGCTAAAGCCTTTGACTGTGTGGATCACAATAAACTATGGAAATTTCTTAAAGAGATGGGAATACCAGAGCACCTGACCTGCCTCTTGAGAAATCTGTATGCAGGTCAGGAAGCAACAGTTAGAACTGGACATGGAACAACAGACTGGTTCCAAATAGGAAGAGGAATACATCAAAGCTGTATATTGTCACCTGCTTATTAAACTTATATGCAGTGACAGACTTTATTTTTGGGGGCTCCAAAATCACTGCAGACAGTGACCGCAAGCCATGAAATTAAAAGACACTTGATCTTTGGAAGAAAAGTTATGATTAACCTAGACAGCATATTACAAAGCAGAGACATTACTTTGCCAACAAAGGTCCATCTAGTCAAAGCTATGGTTTTTCCAGTAGTCATGTACGGATGTGAGAGTTGGACTATAAAGAAAGCTGAGTATCAGAGAATTGATGCTTTTGAACTGTGGTGTTGCAGAAGACTCTTGAGAGTCCCTTGGACTGCAAGGAGATCCAACCAGTCCATCCTAAAGGAAATCAGTCCTAAATATTCATTGGAAGGACTGATGCTGAAGCTGAAACTCCAATATTTTGGCCACCTGATGCGAAGAACTGACTCATTGGAAAAGACCCTGCTGCTGGGAAAGATTGAAGGCAGGAGAAGGGGACGACAGAGGATGAGATGGTTGGATGGCATCACTGACTCCATGGACATGAGTTTGAGCAAACTCCAAGAGTTGGTGATGGACAGGGAGGCCTGGCATGCTGCAGCCCATGGGTTTGCAAAGAGGTGGACATGACTAAGCGACTGAACTGAACTGATCCAAACTCAGGGGGTGCCTACATTTACCATGGGAAAATGCTTGGTAAAATGTTATGTGAATGTTATCATAAAAACTGTGTAACAATATAAAAAACAAAAATGATATAATTTTAAAGCAGGATGGAAATTAGTATTTATGTAGTATGATTTCACCTATATTTAAAAAAGAAGTTCAGAAAATTTTTGAAGTAATATTTTCTGTAATAGTTTTGGTTTGTGTGATACTTATAAGAAGATTTCTGGGCTTCTCTGGTGGCTCAGACAGTAAAGAATCTGCTTGCAATGCCGGAGACCTGGGTTCGATTCCTGGGTTGGGAAGATTCCATGGAGAAGGGAATGGCTACTACTATTGTATTCTTGCCTGGACAATCCCCATGGACAGAGCAGCCTGGTGGGCTACAGTCCATGGGGTCACAAAGAGTTGGACACGACCGAGCAAATTTCACTTTCACTTTTTTTTCTATAAGAAGATACTGTTTTCTTCTCTTCCTAAAACTTTTGCAGTTTTTCTTTAGTAACTGCTTGCTTTATAATAATGAAGAGTTGAAAGATAACTTACCACTTTAATTATTTATGTATTTTACCCCACCTTATTCCACACACACATACACAAATTGAAGTTAACTGTAAACTCTAATCTCACCTTCTATCATATTACTGGAAGAAACTAAGTAGCTGTTTATATTTAGAGTGTTCTCTCAGATACAAATTGTGGCATAAGAAAAATGTGTACAAAAAACAGTAGAACAAAATTTTGGGAACAAAGAGTATCAGTAAATGACCATCAGGGCTTCTGAGGAAGATGAAAGGAGTAGGTAGGCTCTTTCTATCTTTGAAAACCAAGTCTACAATGAGAGTCACTTGACTTGGAGTAATGTATCTTTTTGGTTTGGAGTAATGTGTCTTTTCCACTATAATGTCCTCATTCATAAATTTTGGACAATAGCATGTCCTCATGGAGTAAGTGGGAGAGCCGTGGGCATCCCCTGAAGTTCAATGCCTGACACAGGATGATTACTAATAAATGCCACGTGTTCCTACCACTGTTTCTGTCTAACAGAGAGGAACTGGCAGATAGTATGGTGCATAGAATTGTTTTAAATAAAACTTCAAAGCAGATATTGGAGGGGAAAAAAAAAAAGCCTTCATTAGTCAAGTTCCAATCCAAAGAAATACTATCTATTCAGCAGTTCTTTCATGAAGAACACAGTCATCAGAGTGAGATCCTGTGTGCTTTCCAAAGATTGACTCTGGACATTCTATTAAGAAAACAACTATATACTGTCAGTCATAGCTAAGGACAGACAGGTTTGTAATATGCTCCTAAGATTAAAATGCATGCCCTCTACCAATGTGGAAAGTTTAAAATTTTTATGTTCCTTTTTTTGGAAAAAAAAAAAAAGTCACTGCATCTGCCAGTCAATTCAAGCACCCTCTCCTCCATGCTAACCCAACTTCTCAGCACAAATGGGCTGGATTTCAGTGACCACACCTCATTCTTCCCTCAGTTTTCACCTTTACACAAGATATGACTTGGTATTGGTGGTTTAATGGCTAAGTTGTGCCCAATTCTTTGTAACCCTATGGAGAATAGCCCACCATGTTCCTCTGTCCACGGAATTTCCTAGGCAAGAATACTGGAGTGGGTTGTCATTTTCTTCTCCAGCGATCCTCCCAATCCAGGGATCAAACCACATCTCCTGCATTGGAGGTGCATTCTTCACTGACTGAATCACCAAGGAATCCCCAAGACATGATTTACTCAACTAGAAACAGCACTGCTGAAATTATACGTCGCTCATGGTAACACAACATGAACCACAAATATAAAAATGAAGTAGTGACAAGGAGTGACAATGCGGAGGCACACTGTTTCAGGAGAAACACTGAACACGAAAAGAAGAGCTCAAAAGTGAGCTGGGCTGGAAAGAAGAGGATCTAAAACTAGAGGAAATGCCACAGGAACAGTAACTTGGGTGAGGGCGAGGTCAAACACGGGTATGAGGATGCAAGGTAGAAACCAAAGAGCAAGACACCACATTGATATTTAGGCTTACATGCCTATGATGTGTGGCGCAAAATGGGAAGGAAGTCTTCTTTCCCTTGGCTGCAGAAATTGTAATATGAAGAAATTTCAAGATGTCTGCAATTCAATCAAAAGACCAGCATCTAAGGTGACTTAGAGTGAAGATGCTGTGACCACCCTTGTGTATGCTGGCCACCTGTTTTTGGAAGGAATATTTACTATTTCACATTCACTTTATTAATAGGTAGTACGTTTCTATAGCTATCTAGCTATTGTAGAGCCACGCTGAAGAGTGACACTTGAGTTAAACTACTCGTAGGAGATGACTTAGCTTCTAGTAGAATCTATCTTCTTAAATGATAAATGCCTGTTTTTGGAAAAAAATAAAATAAAAGCACCAAGAACTATGATCCCATTCTAAAGCTATAAGAAACTAGGACTTATCAGTATTTGTCATATGTACAACCTGATTACAGGCTTCCCAAAGCGGTGCCAGTGAGAAAGAACTCACCTGCCAATGCAGGAGAGGTAAGAGATGAGGGTTCAATTTCTGGGTTGGGAAGATCCCCTGGAAGAGGGCATAGTAACCCACTCCAGTATTCTTGCCTGGAAAATTCCATGAACAGAGGAGCTTAGAGGCTAAAGTCCATGGGGTCTCAAAGAGTGCAACACAACTGAAGTGACTTAGCACACACACACGTACAACCTAATTACAGGCCATATATTCTAAAACTAAAATATTATTCATGGTCCTAAAGGCATGGAGTAATCATACCGTTGTCAGAACCATTACGACTCTTCTTGTTAAAGGAATTTAAAGTTGTTTCAATCATTGCTCTTAAACAAGTATACAATAAATAACCTAATTATTTAGTCAGAGGCTCATTCTTTTGCTGGATTTTTACTGCTAAGTCACTTCAGTCATGTCCAACTCTGTGCGACCCCATAGATGGCAGCCCATCAGGCTCCCCCATCCCTGGGATTCTCTAGGCAAGAACACTGGAGTGGGTTGCCATTTCCCTTCTCCAATGCATGAAAGTGAAAAGTCAAAGTGAAGTTGCTCAGTCGTGTCCGACTCTTAGCAACCCCATGGACTGCACCCTACCAGGCTCCTCTGTCCATGGGATTTTCCAGGCAAGAGTACTGGAGTAGGGTGCCATTGCTGGATTTTTAATTGATCTCTATTCAGATACATTTCAGGTACAGTTAGAACTGGACATGGAGCAACAGACTAGTTCCAAATTGGGAAAGGAGTATGTCAAGCCTGTATATTGTCACCCTGCTTATTTAACTTACATGCAGAGTACATCATGAGAAAAGCTGGGCTGGATGAAGCACAAGCTGGAATCAAGACTGCTAGGAGAAATATCAATAACCTCAGATATGCAGATGACACCACCCTTACGGCAGAAAGTGAAAAAGAACTAAAGAGCCTCCTGATGAAGGTGAAAGATGAGAGTGAAAAAGCTGGCCTAAAACCCAACTTTCAAAAAACAAAGTTCATGGCATCCAGTCCCATCACTTCATGGCAAACAGATGGGGAAATAATGCAAACAGTAGTATTGAGCTCTGTTGGGCTCCAAAATCTTGGGCTCCAAAGTCACTTCAGATGGTGAGTGCAGCCATGAAATTGGAAGATGCCTGCTCCTTAGAAGAAAAGCTATGACTAACATAGATAGCATATTAAAAAGGGGAGACATTATTTTGCTAACAAACGTCCATCTAGTCAAAGCTATGGCTTTTCCAGTAGTCATGTATGGATGTGAGAGTTGGATCATAAAGAAAGCTGATTATCAGAGATGAACACTGATGCTTTGGAACTGTGGTGCTGGAGAAGACTCTTGAGAGTCTCTTGGACTGCATGGAGATCAAACAAGTTAATCCTAAAGGAAATCAACTCTGAATCAATATTGGAGGGACTAATGCTGAGACTGAAGCTCCAATACTTTGGGCACCTGATGCGAAGAGCCAACTCATTGGAAAAGACCCTAATGCTGGGAAAGATTGAAGGCAGGAGAAGGGAATGACAGAGGGCCAGAGGGTTGGCTGGCATCACCAACTTGGTGAACATGAGTCTGAGCAAACTCATGAAGGACAGGAGACAGTGAAGGACAGGAAGCCTGGTATGCTGCAGTCCATGGGGTCACAAAGAGTTGGACATGACGGAGCAACTGAACGACAACATTCAGATACATTTTTAAATGACACAATGCTATTCAACTGCTATTTTCAGATCTTTTGTCATCAAAACTTGGCTATTCTCTTTCAAAACTACTACCATTCTCTTTCCTAAATTAGTACTATAATTGGTAGCATTGTATGAACCTTCCCCACCTACAATTTCTCTATCTATGAGTTCCACATTGGCAAATTCAACCAACCTCAGACTGAAAATATTCGGGAAGAAAATCCAGAAATTTCCAAAAAGTGAAACTTGAATTTTCCATGGACTGGCAGCTATTTAGATACCATTTACATTGTATTAGGTATAATAAAGAATCTAGAGATGATTTAAGATATACAGGAGGATGTGTGTAGGCTATATGCAAATATTACTACCATTTTACATAAAAAGACTTGAGCATCCACAGATTTTGTATTCTGGAACCAATGCTCTGGATACTGGGGGACAAATGTACTTAAAATCCTGCTTCGATGAGTCCCACACAAGTTTTCCCCTTAATCACACATCTAAAACTTAAATGAACAGTCAAAATGTTCTCACATTTTTCTAATTCAATGAATGCTTTTTCTCCTTTTAAGAAAATTTATTTTCTCATAAAAGTTCAAGCATAACTGCTGATGGAAAGAAATAGTGAAATATTTCAACAGTATTCAAATTGGTCTCAGGGATTGGAGAATGATGCAAAAGAAATAAAAATCTCATATTAAAACTAAAAGATAGTGAAGAAAAAACTAACATATGAAATAATCAGAGAGCAATTAATTTAAAAATTATTGCACAATATTTAAAATAATCCACTTTAAGCTCTGGTTATTTATTGCACTCTGACGTGTAATGGCTTTTGCACTTACATATATTCCTACCCACTACTATACAAGAATAAGAGCTACTTTTCTATTTTCTATTTTTCTGTCTCTTGCACAATTCTAGACACAAAGTCAGCAAGTAATAAGTAACTTCACTATGCATTCATTCAATCACTTGGAAGCATTTCTCATTTAAATCTTTGTTATAAAGAAGAAAAAGTGTGTTGGTGACTTTTTTCTTTATTTTAAAAAATTAATAAATGAAGGAGCCTTAATTTTATAAAACTTAAAAACATCAGAAATTTAATTAAGCTTTTAATTCAGTGATAAAGAATAGGAATCAATCACTATAGTCTCAACAGTAGTATTAAGAAAACAAGGTGCCCATTTCAGTTCCTTAATGAGGCAATTACCAGTAATAGGAAAAGCTCAAAAGATTCAGATTTGGCTCAATTAAATTCCTTGAAAACCAATCTCATATAACCATCTCAAATAGCACAAAGCAAAGCGGAAGAAATTCTCTGGAAGATTATTTGCAATATCCACAAAAGTTTAGGCTAAGGCAGCCAGTTTCTGATTATATGTGTTCAGACATATCTTTATCGACAACCTCACTATAGTAAATTCATAGGAAACTGTCTATCTGCAAGTGACTTTTCTGCCATTCACTTGGGCCAATTTTTTCCAATTCTAATTTGTAATTCATATTTACCCTGATAGAGATACTGCCTGGAATGTGACACAACAGATATTTGCTTCCGAACCAGAAATAAAAAAATCACAAAAGCACAAAGTACAACTTGAGGACTTAAGTATCTATTAAGCCAAATATTTGTACTGAACCTCAACCATGCAGCCTAGCCTTGTGTTGGTGTTTCAAAAAACGCCTAATATTTTTGAGTAGTTCATTGATTTTGAGTGAAAACAAGAAATGATATTTGACATTTAGTTACGATTTTATTCTAGTTTTCACTAATCAATGATGCCTTATCCATTCCTTATTTTTAGGAATTTTTTGTTTCAACACCTCATGAAAAACTTTCATGAGGTTGGTAACACGTACATTACTGTTGTCCACTTAGACAGAGATGGTCAGATGGAAAGTTCAGTTCAGTCACTCAGTCGTGTCCGACTCTTTGTGACCCCATGAACCACAACATGCCAGGCCTCCCTGTCCATTACCAACTCTGAGAGTTCACCCAAACTCATGTCCACTGAGTCAGTGATGCCATCCAATCATCTCGTCCTCTGTTGTCCCCTTCTTCTCCTGCCCCCAGTCCCTCCCAGCATCAGAGTCTTTTCCAATGAGTCAGCTCTTCACATCAGTTGGCAAAGTACTGGAGTTTCAGCTTGAATATCAGTCCTTCCAATGAACACCCAGGACTGATCTCCTTTAAGATGGACTGGTTGGATCTCCTTGCAGTCCAAGGGACTCTCAAGAGTCTTCTCCAACCCCACAGTTCAAAAGCATCAATTCTTTGGCACTCAGCTTTCTTCACAGTCCAACTCTCACGTCCATACGTGACCACTGGAAAAACCATAGCTTTGACTAGACAGACCTTTGTTGGCAAAGTAATGTCTCTGCTTTTTAATATGTTGTCTAGGTTGGTCATAATTTTCCTTCCAAGGAGTAAGTGTCTTTTAATTTCATGGCTGCAATCACCATCTGCAGTGATTTTGAAGCTGAGAAAAATAATCAGCCACTGTCTCCACTGTTTCCCCATCTATTTGCCATGAAGTGATGGGACCAGATGCCATGATCTTAGTTTTCTGAATGCTGAGTTTTAAGCCAACTTTTTCACTCTCCTCTTTCACTTTCATCAAGAGGCTCTTTAGTTCTTCTTCACTTTCTGCCATAAGGATGGCCTTATAAATAGCTGTGAAAAGAAGGGAAGCAAAAAGCAAAGGAGAAAAGGAAAGATATATCCATTTGAATGCAGAGTTCCAAAGAATAGCAAGAAGAGTTAAGAAAGCCTTCTTCAGTGATCAATGCAAAGAAATAGAGGAAAACAATAGAATGGGAAAGACTAGAGATCTCTTCAAGAAAATTAGAGATACCAACGGAACATTTCATGCAAAGATGGGCTTGATAAAGGACAGAAATGGTATGGACCTAACAGAAGTAGAAGATGTTAAGAAGAGGTGGCAAGAATACACAGAAGAACTGTACAAAAAAGATCTTCATGACCCAGATAATGACGATGGTGTGATCACTCACCTAGAGCCAGACATCCTGGAATGTGAAGTCAAGTGGGCCTTAGAAAGCATCTCTACGAACAAAGCTAATGGAAGTGATGGAATTCCAGTTGAGCTATTTCAAATCCTGAAAGAGGATGCTGTGAAAGTGCTGCACTCAGTATGTCAGCAAATTTGGAAAACTCAGCAGTGTCCACAGGACTGGAAAAGGTCCGTTTTCATTCCAATCCCAAAGAAAGGCAATGCCAAAGAATGTTCAAACTTCCAGAAAGAAAGAACACTGAACAAAATGGTAAGTTTCTTGCTAAGTATGAAAGCAGAGTGTCATTCACTTCTGAGCTTGAATCAAGTCAATTAAAACCTGCCAGAGGCTTTGCAAAGCCTACCACCACTAGTGCTACTTATACAAATTACAAAATATTTTACTCCAGAGGATATCTCTGTGAGCCACAGAACAGTAACAGAAAAGCAAGAAAGACAAGAGAGGTCTAGAATTCAAGCTCATAAAATGTATCCAAAATGTTTCTGCCTTTTCATGCCAAGGTCTCTATAAGCAATTCAGTCCCTACAGAAAAATGTGAATGATGCCGAAAAAGGAGGACATTAAGGATTGCTACTTTGTTATTCATGGTGGTTAATATATTGTATTATATATAGGAATAATTACTACAGTTATACTCATTAAAAGCCACTAAATCACAAGACCATTTTAAACTGCTGCAGTAGGAGAAAAACGTTCAGATTTTTACGGTATCCAATTCTGGCACCACACCAAAAAAATGATGTGCTGTACTACTTGAGAGATACAAAAAAAAAAAAATGTGAACATGAGTTCTGGTACTTACGTGTATATTTCTAATTTGTGTGACAAATAAAAGGTATTTCTTTCAGCCTTCAGAATTAAAAAGTCCTACTCTATGCCTGTCACAACAGAAAAGCAAGGCACTGGCCTAATGCTGGCACCCATATGGTTGTTACACATACATTTGTGAGTTTGGAACAGCATGTTTTGTGTTGGCCATTTTAATTTCAATAGGCTGTTAATCTTTTAAATACATTAAGCATGTCCACCCCTGCTGCTAGGGTCTCCTGCCCCTCTGATTCTCCTTCCTTCTAGCTCAGGGTTTTTGCCCTAAATCTGGAGGTTTCAGCAGACTGACTCCTGCCAACAGGAAGGCAGAGAAGTTCATTTAAAATTACAGAGTTGTTTTGAAATTGCCTAATGACACTATAATTTTCTATTCTTAAACTTCATAAAATGAAGCCTAAGTGCTTTTCAAACAGACAATGCTGGTTTTTACAAACATGACTTGAATTATTTAACTCAAATCTAGGCTTAGTTTCAAGCAGCTTCATTGGAGACAGATTCATCCATGATAGAGCTACCTTAGTGATGAGTGTGGGGTTCCCTCAGCCCCCTTCACATTTATACTACAGAGAATTGCCCATGGAAAGGAAAGATGAGAAAGCAAACAGGTGGCGATTTCTTTGGCCAATGAGAAAACTCGGTATGTTAAGAAATAAGTACAAAAGTCCAATATGAAAATCCCTTCTTTAGGAATATACTCCCCAATTATTTTATGTAGTAGTTGTTAACCTCAATATGGAATAATCATATTCCTCAAAATTCCCATTACAGTTTAGACTTCCAGATTTGTAAGTCAACCACCATCCATCTTATATCATTTTACTGGAAGAAGCGCACTGATTTCCTATGTACTGTTACTGTTACTAATGGCTCAAACACATGTTAACATTGATTGACCACTGACTTCATGCCAGGCAATGTTCTAAATGTTTTACATGTAATAACTCGTACAGTCTTCAGAAAATTAAGCAGGGTATTTATATGACTTAATGCCAAGGAGGCAATTTTAAGTTTTCCTTTTTATGAAGAAAGAAACTGCTTATTTTAGAACCCTGGGGCATTTATGGAAATGCAGAAACCTTTTATTCAGCATGTGAGAAGTAATGTGATGGGCTTCCTTGGTGGTTCAAACAGTAAAGAATCTGTCTGCAATGCAGGAGACCTTGGTTCAGTCCCTGGGTCAGGAGGATCCTCTGGAGAAGAAATGGCAACTCACTCCAGTATTCTTGCCTGGAGAATCACAGGGACAGACGAGACTGGTGGGCTACAGTCCATGGGATTGCAAAAAGTAGGATACAACTGAGTGACTAACATACTACTTCTGCTACTAGTTTGATGTAATACAGATAGATATTTTGGATTCGTCCAGAAAAGAATGTTATTTTCTAAGCTTATACTATCCACTGAATTATAAATTTTTAAAAGGCCAAGAAAGAAGTGCTTAGGTCCTTCTGCTTATCCATTTAGCAAATCAAAATGAGATTATTTATAGCAATTACCATAATAAAATTTACCATCTGAATTCCATAACTATATAGAAAGACTTTAATACAGATATCTTTAATGTTTGGAACATATTTTGTAGGGGAGATTTGTTTTTATTTTCTTTTCCTTTCAAATTTTTATTTTATATTGGAGTATTGATGTTTTTCATCTTAATAAACCTACTCTCTATTGATCTGAGATTCTCAATACAAGTTGAAATCAAAATACTCAGTTTTCACTAGATCCCTTTGAATCAGAGCCACTTCAGACTCGCTTTTGTGGAGCTCACTTGGCACCCTTCCAGGAGCCTCAGCCATCAGACTTCTCATAGAAGAATGAGTGAGGGAGCCCCATGCAGTCAGAAAGGTCTGAATTATACCGACTGGAGCCTAATTTATTTTGATCATCACAAAGAGGCCCTATCTTAACATATTTGTTCTTACACGTAAATATATACCCAGATTTATCCACTAAATTTTTTAAAAATAAAAATTCTAAAAGCCGAAAGCAGGAAAAGTAAGCTCTTCTAGAGTAGAATATATGAAGTGGTAAAAATGTAGAGTGAGAATGAAACTGAGAAGCAGAGGCTGCCAAATCTGAAAATATAATAAGTATGTAACAGCAAATATTTATTAAGAACTTCCTGGATTTCAGTCACTGGGCTATGTGCTTGTGCTATTATGAAATAATTTTTGTTTTAAATAGTTTTTAAAAAGGAAAATGAGCTTTGGAGAGCCCGAGAATGTATTTAAGGGCACAGAGTAAACCATACAACCAAAAATGGAACCCAGGTATCATAAATCAGTTAAGCCATATGCCCCTGTGAACAGGCTAAGATCAACATCTGTGTGCAAAATGTTTATTGGGCAGCACTGTCAGAAACAACCCTTGTTTCTGTGAAGAATATAGGACTGGACAAAGAGAGAATTTGTTTTGTGTTTCAGTTTCAACAGAGACCTCAACCAATTCCATGAAATTTCTGGAGCTTCAGGTTAAAAAGCCTTTGCACACCCAGATCACTGAATGTGGGTTGCCCTATTCTATTACTATGGAAACTTCAGAGGAAATCCAGTCCTCATGAACTGTCCATCATTTAATTAAAAAAAAAAAAAAGAGGGACTTCCCTGGTGGTCCAGTTGTTAAGAATCCGAGTGCCAATGCAGCGGACGCGGGTTCAGTCCCTTGTCTGGGAAGATTTCACGTGCCATGGAGCATCTAATAAGCTCACGTGCCTAGAGCCTATGCTTGGCGAGGAGAGAAGCTACCACCACGACAAGCCCACACACAGCACCTAGAGAAAGCCCTGAGTAGCAACACAGATCCAACGCAGCCAGAAGTAAATAAATAAATAAAGATTGTGAGATGGTAATAAGCATAACCAACCTCTGTTTTTGTTTTTTAATTGAAGGTATTCCTTTTTTAGAATATTAATACTATCTGAATATCTATACCAGACAGTTTATGTCCTGTCAGCTGAAGTCCTTATCCCTAACCCTTAGGATCTAGATATCATGTAAAATAAAAAAAAGGCACAATGCTTTCTCTCTTTTCTCAGTAAAGTAAGGATTTATATAGCCATGTGAGACAATATTTGAAATTGCTATGAGCCTCTTCTATATGTGAGATGCCTACTTATTCTTCCAGAAGCAAATAGGAACCAACTATAACTGACTTGTAATCTCTACTTCTCAGCTAGATGGGGCTATTTTAAGACTAATGGTCTGATGCTGGGAGGGATTGGGGGCAGGAGGAGAAGGGGACGACAGAGGATGAGATGGCTGGATGGCATCACCGACACGATGGACGTGGGTCTGAGTGAACTCCGGGAGTTGGTGATGGACAGGGAGGCCTGGCGTGCTGCAATTCATGGGGTCGCAAAGAGTCAGACACGACAGAGCGACTGAACTGAAATGAACTGAAGGTAAAGTGGTTCTTCCCATTAGAATTGTTCTCTCTCCAAATTTCAGGCCAAGTAGATTACTCACATTTGTTTTATTCTATTTTTATTTAAAATTTTCTATTGAAATATAGTATTAATATTATTAATTAATTGTTATTATTAAATATAATATTATATACTGCAGGTTTGGAAAATATAGTGATTCACAATATTTAAGATTATTTAGTCCCTTTGAGTTATTATAAAATATTGTACGATATGTCTTTATACCTTATTTATTTTATACATAGTAGTTTGCAGCTCTTAATTTCCTACCCCAATATTGCTCTTTCCATCCCCCCACTGTAACCACTAGTTTGTTCTCTATTTCTGTGAGTCAGCTAATTTTTCATTATATTCACTAGGCTACTCTTTTAGATTCCACATATAAGTGATATCATACAGTATTTGTCATTCTCTGACTTATTTCACTTAATACAGTACCCCTCCAAGTCTCTTCATGTTGCTGCATATGCAAAATTTCATTCTTTTTTATGGCTGAGTAGTATTTCACTGGATATATACACCACATTTTTTATCCATTCATCTGTCGATGAACATTTAGGTTGCTTCCACATCTTGGAAATTATAAACAGTGCTTCTATGAACACTGGGGTACGTGTATCTTTTCAAATTAGTATTTTTTTTCCAGATATATACCTGGGAGTAGAACTGCTGGCTCATACAGTAGTTCTACTTTTAGATTTTTTGAGAAATTTTCATACTGTTTTCCACAATGGCTTTACCAATTTACATTCCCACCAACAGTGTACAAGAGTTTCTTTATTCTACATCCTCACCAACATTTGTTATTTGTGTTCCTTTTGATGACAGCTATTCTGACAGGTGTGAAGTGATATTTCATTGTGGTTTTGATTTGCATTTCCCTGTTGATTAGTGACATTCAGTATCTTTTCATGTGCCTGTTGGCTATCTGCATTTCCTCTCTGGAAAAATGTTTATTCAGTTTTTCAGTCCATTTTTTAATTGGGTTGTTTGGTTTTTATGATATTGAGTTTATTGTTTATATATATTGGATATTAACTCCTTATAGGTCATATAATTTGCAAATATTTTCTCTCATTCAGTAGGTTGTCTTTTCATTTTATCGATGCTCTCCTTTGCTGTGCAAAAGTTTTTAAGTATAATTAGTCCCGTGTGTTTATTTTTGCTTTTATTTACTTTGCTTTAGGAGACAGATCCAAAAAATATTGCTACGGTTTATGTCAGAGTATTCTATGTTTTTCTCTAGGAATTTTAGTCTTACATTTAGGTTTTTAATCCATTTTGAGCTGAGTTTTTTTTTTTGTATACTGTATTAGAGAATGCTCTGATTTCCTTTTACTTGCAGCTATCCACATTTGTCTTATTTTAAACTAGCATATGTAAACAGAGAAGAAGGTACTCATAAGCAAAATATGAAATTTGAAGAAAAAATAATAATCACGCTGCTCTGTGTTGCTACCTCCTCTCATAACCAAATCTGCTCCAGCATATTGATTCAATTAGGTAAATCTGATTATGTAGGTAGCAAGGTCCTATTTACAACAAGGATTGGTTTAGCATGACCATCATTCATGTTTTCCGTGCCACAGAGACTAAATAGCAAGACAAACTCATAACAAAAACAATGACCTAAAAATATTTATTATTGTGCTCCAGCAGAACATTTTCTAACCTACAACTTCCAATCACCTTTTACTGTGGGCGATGTCAAAAACACTTATTGCACAAGCAGAGATCTGTGTTTCCTTTGCCACAGACAATAAATCTTTAGTGTCTGCTCCTGATACGCATCACTCCACTTGTTCTCAAGAGGCAGTGGATGTCTCTCCTGCCTTCCCCCTCACCTAACAAGGTCACTTTTGAGTGATGATACAACTTACTGCAAAAATGTATAGGCATGCACAATACTTATTTAAATATATTATCAGTAAATGTTACAAAGCTCTAAATATTGTTGTTTTCCAAACTTAATATAATGTATATATAACCTTGGTATCACTAATATATCAAAATATAAGACCATCTAAAAACAGATATCTGTCCTGTCCTCTTTGTTCATTGTTGCTATACAGTTATACTTTATCCAGAAAGTACATATTTGAGACATTAATTTTAGCTTCAGAGAAATCTTTTCACTGAGTGGTAATCTGGGAATTAAATAAAATAAATTCCTACTTGACTGCATTCACCTCTAGCTTACAAACCCAAAGCTTTTTTCTCAATTAGTGAGAAAAGTAGTGGCGAAAATATGTAGAGTGCAATTTATTTTTTATCTTCGTTAGCCTTTCTCAACCAAGACTGTGTAAGTGCATTAACACCTTTGGAGGCATCTATTGTATACGATAAGCTAACTTCTCACCCAAGCCTGATGTGAGTTGTGTAGCATCCTTGGAAGAATGAGAAAATAATTCTTATTTTCTCTGTTCTCTGATTCAGATAAAAAGCCTCAATTGAAAAGTTCTGTTAATAAAAAGGTTCAGAGATTATACAACTTGCTGAGGGCCCATCAGTTGGTAAATTCAAAAGCTGATATTTGAACCTGGGCTTTTGACGATAAACTGGGGCATATCATATAATGAATACAAGACATGTGTTATTCCAAATTTCAGGCATGACATTTCGCTTTCTTTAAGTGTCAAATTAAGATACATAAAAATTCAGAAGCACATTTTAGATCAACTCTCCTAAGTAAAATAAGCCAAAACAGATGCCTACGCGTCTAAAGCAAAACAAAGATAATACAAGTCGAAAAAAGAAAGTAACAGTCTTCAATCTCTGAGACAAAGGAATTTCTAAACATATTCAAATAAATATGTAATAACATTTTGATGACGTAAAATCATGATGGAAAACCTTTCCGTTTCAGTAAGATAGTGAATCTCCCACCTGTTCTCAAACTAAATGCGAAGACAAAAGGGAGGAAGAGAGGGAGGGAACTGTCCTTCCAAGTAACTCAGATCTTTAAAGCAAAGTTTTTAATATAGGCACTATAATACCTTCTGTACATGATCTATACCCTTTAAATTTGGTCATCATCCTTTCTTTGAGTCAGCACTACCATTCCTTTCCCTGACTTCTACTCTAGCTCTCCAGTATTTTTAGTAGGACAAATAGCCACTCTAAATCCCTTGGCCATGTTTTATGTTCAGGAAATATTATCCCTTCATAAATGTCTGGCTAGTATTTAAAAACTAAGGAGATGAATCCTTTCCATGTGAGTGAAAGAATGAAAATGCTTCAATTGAGGTATAAAATGTATTTAAATATCATGAGAAAAAAGGAAATACAGAGGACACAGGTATCCACAAACAAGAGGAGAGCACAGGAGCTAAGACAGGTTTGGCATCTTATCACATGACACTTACATGTCTGCGATGACTAAGAGCTGTCTGTTAAATAGAGGATGACAGGTAGTAATTATTCTAATGCAATACATTGTACACAAAACAAGGATGGCTGGGATAAAGTGTCAAATGCAGGTCATTAATGATGACAAGGGCTGGATTCAGCTGCAGCAGCTGTCACCGTCCCAGGTGGGTGACCATGCTGCCATAATCCCTGTCTCTACAGAGGTCCTTCCTGGGAAAGTACAAGCCAATACTGCAGGTTAAAAAAATACAAGTAATAATATATACAGTAACATGTACATAAAAATCTCAGTGTCCTTAGTACCCCCAAGAATTTACTTCTTGGTAGATTATACCTCTACAAGTCACTAACTCCAGTGTAATTTACATGAGAGCTTTGATATCATCAAACTCTGAGTTTAAACTTTACCACTTGCCAGCTGTTTAATCTTTTTTTAACAGCCTGCGTGTGTGCATAATGGAGAATTTACTTTTTATGAGGACTATAGTGAAAAATGAATGTTACATAGTAGACACATAGACAGCATAAATTAAGTGTTAGTTATCTCCTAAGCCATTGAACTAGTTGGTCAAATCTAAATTGCTGTTAGTGAACATGTATCATTCCTACCAAGATTTGATGAAAAGACATCAATTTTACACACACTATAATTTATGAATTATGGTCTGATATTTAAAAATGAGGCACAAAACTGATGATTATATTCAAAATTCTAGGATAAGGAAAGGACTAGAACAGCTATCATATCACTGCTGTTCTCTGAATATGCATGATTATAACTAAGTCTGTAAAACTACTAGAAAACTTCCATTCTTAAAAAATTCCCACTCAATATTCATTACTTTATTCAGTATCACTTTACATTCTTTTAAGCTAAATGATCACCCCAAAACTCTGTTGGATCATCAATCTTAGAAACAGCTGCAGAAAATAATCAAAAATTCTATTATTATATCTTCATTCATACTCTTCCCCTACTCTAAGACTTCAGAAGTTACTATCTGCACTATTCCCTCCAAAACATCCAATATCATCATTCACATCATTCTTTAACACTACTTTCAGATACACTGGTTTACAAGAACCTACAGACTCTCATCTCTCAGTTATTTCCTTGTTGATTTATGAAACTCCCACTGCTTCAAGAGAAAAAGGGTTACATAGCCAGTAACTACAAATCTATTGGCATATTTCTTGATAACTAATGAGAACACACTCTGTAGCACAGGGAACTCTACTTAATGCACTGTGGTGATCTGAATGGGAAGTCCAAAAGGGTATATGTATGTCTGATTCACTATGTCAGTATAGAGGAAAGGAACACAGCTTTATAAAGCAACTACACTCCAATAAAAATTAATAATAAAAAAGAACTAAGCTGCTGAAAATAGCTGGAGCAAGTTAATAGCTTCAGAATTTTTCACACCAAATCCCGTATTTCTTCTCCCTTTTTCTCTCATTCCCTCTGCTGACCCACCCTCCACTGCAAATTATTCCAATGATACCTCAGTTTCTGTATATTTCATGTTATCAAAAATGCTGAAGATTTGGAAAATACAAAGCTATACTAAGGAGAGGTTGGGATGCTAATCCTAATTTTTAAAAATTAAACCAGATGCCAGTTTTGATTCACAAGAAAGAAAATACCCAATATTAAAGGAAGAGAAAACCGATCCTCAGTCTCTTAAACACAGTTTCAACTATGTAAGGAACCTCTCCAATCTTCATGCCCAGGTCTGATTTTTTCTTCCCCCAAACCAGTATTTCTAACTTTCCACTGGCATTTCCAACTCTTTCTTCAAGCTCAGTTCCATGGCACTATCCTCAGGGTCTTCCTCTTCTGTTTATTCTCTTTGTCACACATCTAGCTCCCCTCGTGACCAAGTCCTGTTAGAAGCCCATTTTCCACTCTACTTCCATTCTGTTGGAATCTCACTGTCCCTTGCCCCACTTGCTGCCCTCACTAAGTGATTCCTGCATTAGTCCAGCCTCCTGATCTTTCCCTCAATCTATCCAAGAATATACTACCTGTCATGAACCTAATACTCTTTATTTAAAAACAAAACAAAAAAAAAAGTGGAATTTCTTTACAATGTTGTGTTAGTTTCTGCTACACAATGAAGTGAACCATACGTGTGTGTGTGTGTGTGTGTGTGTGTGTGTGTGTCTATCTCCACTTCCTCCCCACCACCCCCTGATCCCTCCCCTGTAGGTCATCACAGGGTATGGAGCTGAGCTCCTTGTGCTGTTCGGCAGCTTCCCACTAGCTATCTATTCTATCGTGGTAGTGTATATATGCCAACCCTACTTTCTCAATTTGCCCCACCTGCCCCTTCCCCTGTATCTGCACGTCTGTTCTTTATGTCTACATCTCTATTTCTTCCCTGCAAATAAGTTCATCTGTACCATTTTTCTAGATTCCATATATATATATGTATTAATATACAATATTTTTTTTCTCTTTCTGACTTACTTCACTGGGTATGACAGACTCTAGGTCCATCCACATCTCTACAAATGACCCAACTGTGTTCCTTTTTATGACTGAGTAATGTTTCATCACATTCCCCATTTTCTTTATCCATTCATCTGTCAATGGACATTTAGGTTGTGAAGCTAATCCTCTTTTTTAAAAAAAAATGTTTCCATGAGGTCCTAATACAGAACTAGAAAGCAAAATTCAATAAAAACGTTTTTGTCTGGAGGGGTAAAACTTTAAAAAGCTTGAGGGGATTTCCCTGGCAGTCCAGTGATTAAGACAAAGTTGTGGGTTCAGACCCTGGTTGGGGAGCTAAGATCCCCTATGCCTTGTGGTCGAAAAACTAAAACATAACAGAGAAGCAATATTGAAACAAATTCAGTAAAGACTTAAAATGTGTGTGCGTGTGTGTGTGTGGGCATACACGTGTGTGTGCTCAGCCCTGTCCAACTCTGTGGACGGTAGCCCACCAGGCTCCTCTCTCTATGGGATTCATATGGTCCACATAAAAAAAATGTAAACATGAAAAGCTTGAGAAACAACACAATGAAATACTTGCTGGATATTGAGTGCTAAATGTTAATCTAATATACTGGAACCCTCAAAAATGGATATGACATATACTTATTCCCCATTATTTCTCCACATGTAACTTGGAAGTGACCAAAGCATAGAGTTGAGCCACTGTCCTGGAACACATGTGAACTTTTTTGTCTTCTCTACCTGCACAAATCCTTCAAGGTTAATTCAAACCTTTCTTCCTCTATAAACTGTCATCTTATCTCCTCATCTGAAGTGCTCTTCCCTGATAACTCAAATAGCAATTAAAGTCTAGACCATTCATTTGGAAATTAATTAGGCAACACATTAGCTACATCTCTTGTTACTGCCTTGAACTGATATTTAAATACCTTATTATTTTATTTTCTATATATGTACTCTTGATCTTTTGAATAGATCAAAAATTTACTGAAGACTATGTACCAAATATTGTGGGAGCTCAAAGACTGCTTAAAAACACAAGGTGCTCAAGAAAAAAGTTACTATTTTTATGCCTCTTACATTCTAATTCTAGCTAATTTTGTCAAACTCCCATTTGATGTGAAATTATAACTGCGTAGCTATAACGACCCTGATGCTGGGAAAGACTGAAGGTAGGAGGAGAAGGGGACAACAGAGGTTGAGATGGTTAGATGGCATCACCGACTTGATGGACATGAGTTTGAGCAAGCCCTGGGAGATGGTGATAGACAGGGAAGCCTGGCATGCTGCAGTCCATGGGGTTGCAAAAAATCAGACATGTCTGAGCTATGGAACTGAACTGATATATATTTTACACTTTTATTTGCTGCATTAATATATAGTATAGAGTATCTGTAATATCTTGTGCATTACTAAGAATTAAAGCAGCAATATTAATTCTCCAAATATAATATTTATCAAAAGCATCACTATCATATATCTCAAGGCGATACAAAAATTGGAGTAGAAAGCTGGAGTAGAAATTAGAATCCATCCAGAATGTATAATGGCTTTATTTTTTTATATTTGTTTTTAACTGAATTTTGCTTGCTTTGCTTTGAATTATAATTGTTGAGGCTTTACTTTATCCTCTATTCCAAATAGATCATAAATTTCTAGAAGGTTGGGGACAAGAAGTAATTTGTTAAGTCATCATTAATTTTTTTTAATGTTTCTCTTAATTAAGATAAAAGAATCTATTGACAATATTATAGTTCATTTTCCTTTCAGCCTAATTTTACTGAAAAGCATTTCAACCAAAAATGAGAAACATGTTTAAATGCATGTTTTCCAATGCATAAAAAAGAAAAATTCTAGCATTAATAATTTTTTAAATTCAAAGATATCCACCAGCAATCTTATAGACCATATAGTTTCATTAATGCCATCAACTATTCCATTGTTTTCCCTATTTCTTATTCCTAAAAAAAGATTTCAGAAACAAATCAGTAAATGTTTATAAAGCATTAGAAGAACTGTTTACTATAAACATAATAAACTAGGCTTTAAAACATAGTTTCGGGCTTCCCTGGTGGCTCACTGGGAAAGAATCTGCCTGTTAAGGCAGGAGACAGGGGATTGATCCCTCATCCGGGAAGATCCCACGTGCCATAGAGCAACTAGGCCCAGGAGCCACAACTACTGAGCATGTGCTCTAGAGCCCAGGAGCCGCAACTAAGGAGCCCATATGCTGCAACTACTCAAGTCCACGCGCCCTAGAGCCTGTGCTCTACAAGAGTCACCGCCACGAGAAGCCCCTGCACCACGAGAGAGTAGCCCCGCTCTCCGCAACTAGAGAAAAGCCTGAGCAGCAAGGAAGACCCAGCAGCCAAAAATAAATAAATACAATGATTTTCTAAAAAAACATAGTTTATAAGGACATTGTTCTCATGCCTTCAGTTACATAAATTATCATTACTATTAATTTTAATATTAGTAGTTTATATGAGAGGGAGCACATAGAATGGTATCTGGGAAATAAGGGAAACAGTATTTCTCATAATTTGCTAAAAAGGTGTTTTTCTCAGCAAAATAACAACAACAACGGTTGTAATGATAATGTCAGCAAGCCTGTCATGAAAGTTTTTCTAGGTGCCTCATCAGAGACAATTTTATGACAAGGAAACCCTGGCCTCACCATGTGAAGTGGAAGGTACATAAAAACCACTCATACCATTACACTGTAGCTATCAACCTACAAACATCAACCTTCAGTTCCTGCTACTTACACGCTAAGGATCTGCCTTAAAAGTAATGGTTGACAGCCTGTTTGCTTCAATTTTCACTAATGTACCTTAGAAGACACTTTAAAAACCATTTCAGTGGGCTCTTGTAGGATGATTTGGGGCACGCTATTTGCAGCTAGATCAAGGGATAAATTTGACAAGTGGAATCAGTTGCTCCATAGATCAAAATGAGAGCTCAAGCAACAGAAAATGATCGAGGAAATAAACAGTAGACTCAATAAATATTTAACTGAAGTCGAAAATGATGATGAAATATTCTGAAAACAAGATTCTAAGAGGGATTCTAAACAATAAATTATATGACTGTGCCAACAGCATCCTAAACTAAAAATATGGCCTTTCTTTAGTGAATATGAGTTTTGATATGAAGCACATTTGGAAAACATAACTTGGCATTGTGTCATAATCTCTGGATGGCACTTTTCTTCTTAGTTTGATTTTATAGATTAGAAATAACCATTGATTTGTAAAAGTTTAATATTAAGATTAACCTGTAAATATATTTTCTACCATTAATTATATCTCACTTCTTTTTGAAAAGAAAATGTTCTATAATTATTCCTTATTTTTGGCCCCTCCAAAATACCTGCAAGTGTCCCCAAATAAATCCACACATAATTTTCTGACTCCAATATTTTTAAAATGTGACTAAAATACTTTACATATACATGCTAGGTATACTGTATCTAAATAGTCACTAGTGATTCCTATGTTATTTAAACAGTTGACTAGTAATTCCCATTTCTATATTGGACTTTGTAATTTAATTTCATCAGTTCAATGCATGGGTCTATAAATTGTAATCAAAACACTGAATGCCTGTCTATATAACTGGCCAATTAACTTTAAAACATAAAGTAGAATTTAAATGGCACACTAATTTTTCCTATAATCTGAAGTTCAAACAAAGTCAGCACCCCTCACTCACTACTCCTCTGTGTGATGCTAACTCATCTGACCTTTCTGATCCTCAGTTTCCTTATTCATAAGCATGGGGATAAGGAAAGTGAGTTGCTTTGAGAATTATGGTGACACACACAAGGTCACTAGCACGTGCCTGGCACATAACTGCTTCTCTATAGATTATGCTGTTTTTCTATTACTGATGATGATATTAGAAATGATGGCCATGTACACTGACTTCCATAGAACTAGCTTAATTTTTTAGTTAAGTATATTATTCAAGTTTTGACTTTCTATACCAGCCACCACAGTTTTGGATCCTGACACTGTCCCAACATCAGTGTAGTCAATCTAAGGCATATGTTACATTGGGATCGTTCCTGATTTATCATTTCTAGTTGCAAATATGAAATTAAAAATTACTGTTTTCAAGTCTTTCTCAGTCAGTTCAGTAGCTCAGTTGTGTCCAACTCTTTGTGACCCCATGGACCGCAGCATGCGATGCCTCCTTGTCCATCACCAACTCCCAAAGCTTGCTCAAACTTATGTCTATCGAGTTGGTGATGCCATCCAACCATCTTATCCTCTGTCATCCCCTTCTCCTCCTACCTTCAATCTTTCCCAGCATCAGGGTCTTTACCAGTGAGTCAGTTCTTCACGTCAAGTGGACAAAGTATTGGAGCTTAAGCTTCAGCATCAGTCCTTCCAATGAATATTCAGGACTGATTTCCCTTAGGATGGACTGGTTTGATCTCCTTGCAGTCCAGGGGACTCTCAAGAGCCTTATTGAACACCACAGTTCAAAAGCATCAATTCTTCAGCATTCAGCCTTCTTTATGATCCAGCTCTCACATCCATACATGACTGCTGGTAAAATCATGTCTTGCTACATCCTAGCATTTCCCAGTAACATCCATGTTGTATTCATAATGAGATATTTCTGATATAGATTTGAAATATTAAAAGTCTAAGAAATTGGTGTTTCAGTAATATTAAGAATTTTCTATTTATAAATATCTAAAACTTTTATCTAACTAATCAAGAATAAGATAATTTTAATATTAGAATAAAACTGCAATCAAACCATTGTCCTCAGAGTTTTATGTTAAAAGTGTTCAAAGGCTAAAGATCAAAACAAATGTTATTTGTCTTCTAGTTAGCTGTAGGGGAAAAGACCACTTAATAAAAGGAGTGTATTTAGCAGATTTAAATCAAAGTGATTGATTTTCATTTAACATTTGTCCACTGTTGTTAGCCTAAGGTAGAAAATCAATTTCAGAATGACCCAACGGGAGAACAGTCCCATGTAGCTATATATATTTAATGACAAGAACACATTAGTATTTCAATGCTTATAATAGTATTAAATAAAAGAAACTTTTGTGTTTAAATTATTCTGTAGTTGCGACACGACAGAAAACTGCCACATATCAAAACGACAATGGAGATAAATCCAAGATCACATATTAATGTCTTCACTTTTGTTTTGAAAGAAGCAGCAAAAAATAGATGTCTTATAGAAAGACAGAAAACTGGCATAAAATTTAAATATACTGCTCTTTTAAATCTGTATCCTCTTTACTTTCTTCCATGTGCAGTTATTATCAATTTATTTAAAGCATAATAGTAGTAAAATATCCATTATGGATCTGGAATCATAGCATTGTCATAGTTATTCAAGTGTATTTTAGAATATTGAGATATATATGCCACTTTTAATTCTTGTAGTAATCTGTAATATGGTTATTTGTATTAATTATTGATGATATCATGAAAAGTCTAATTACTAAAAATGTATGAATTTAACAGCTTTGTAAACAATGAACCAAACATTCTACTGCCATAAATTTTTTCATTCCTCAAAGATTATCAAAGCCTACTGTCCGAGAGCCAGTGCATAAGCTCCTGGGGTTATACTAGTGAGCGTGACAGGACAAGCGACGTATTCGTGGGGAGCTGGCTTGTTCGGAATTAAATAAAAATCAAGATTTTGAGAATTCAAAGTTACCTTTGTGATCATTTATTTCTCTTAATACAAATGAGAACACTGAGGGCCAGAGAGATGAGGAAATTTGTGGCAGTTTTCAAGACAATGTCTTCTGACTCCTAACGCAGGGATCTTTCCAATATGCCACCAAGGGCTTTAGGAATTGCTGTAACTCTGCCCTCCTCTGGGAACTTATCTCTCCATCTCCCAGTTTGTTGCTCCAGCCAAGGAAACTACCTGTAATTTCTGGAATATAAAAGTTATTTCATCCCTTGTGCCTTTGAACATCCTCTTCCTTTGGAGCCCAGAATAGAGGTAGCAGTAGAAATTGCAGTGTAAGAAGGTGTTGAATTACATAACTTCTGAGGTCCTTTATGATGCAAAAGTTCCTTATTCCACACAGCTCATAAAATTTCTGGACAAATTACTGCCACTTCTAATATCAGCTTTTATTTATAGATACATGCAAAGTTGACTTATATATATATGTAATAGGGTAATATGCATGCCAAAGAATGCTCAAACTACCACACAATTGCACTCATCTCACACACTAGTAAAGTAATGCTCAAAATTCTCCAAGCCAGGCTCCAACAGCATGTGAACTATGAACTTCCAGATGGTCAAGCTGGATTCAGAAAAGGCAGAGGAACCAGAGATCAAATTGCCAATATCCGATGGACTATCAAAAAAGCAAGAGAGTTCCAGAAAAACATCTACTTCTGCTTTATTGACTATGCCAAAGCCTTTGACGGGGTGGACCACAACAAACTGTGGAAAATTCTGAAAGACATGGGAATACCAGACCACCTGACCTGCCTTTTGAGAAACCTATATGCAGGTCAGAAAGCAACAGTTAGAACTGGACATGGAACAACAGACTGGTTCCAAATCAGGAAAGTACATCAAGGCTGTATACTGTCACCCTGCTTATTTAACTTATATGCAGAGTACATCATGAGAAACACTGGGCTGGATGAAGCATAAGCTGGAATCAAGATTGCCGGCAGAAATGTCAATAACCTCAGATATGCACATGACACCACCCTTATGGCAGAAAGCAAAGAAGAACGAAAGAGCCTCTTGATGAAGTGAAAAAGGAGAGTGAAAAAGTTGGCTTAAAACTCAACATTCAGAAAACGAAGATCATGGCATCTGGTCCCATCACTTCATGGCAAATAGACGGGGAAACAGTGGAAACAGTGTCAGACTTTCTCTTTTTGGGCTCCAAAATCACTGCAGATGGTGACTACAGCCATGAAATTAAAAGACGCTTGCTCCTTGGAAGAAAAGTTATGACCAACCTAGACAGCATAATACAAAGCATAGACATTACTTTACCAACAAAGGTCCATCTAGTCAAAGCAATGTTTTTTCCAGTAATCATGTAAGGTTGTGAGAGTTGGACTATAAAAAAAGCTGAGTGCCAAAGAATTGATGCTTTTGAACTATGGTGTTAGCGAAGACTCTTGAGAGTCCCGTGGACTGCAAAGATGTCCAACCAGTCCATCCTAAAGGAAATAAGTCCTGAACATTCATTGGAAGGACTGATGCTGAAGCTGAAGCACCAATACTTTGGCCACCTGATGTGAAGAACTGACTCATTGGAAATGACCCTGATGCTGGGAAAGACTGAAGGCAGGAGGAGAAGGGGACGACAGAGGATGAGATGGTTGGATGGCATCACCGACTCGATGGACATGAGTCTGAGTAAACTCCAAGAGTTGGTGATGAACAGGGAGGTCTGGCATGCTGCAGTCCATGGGGTCACAAAGAGTCAGACACAACTAAGCGACTTCACTTTCACTTTTCACTTTCATGCATTGGAGAAGGAAATGGCAACCCACTCCAGTGTTCTTGCCTGGAGAATCCCAGGGACGGGGGAGCCTGGTAGGCTGTTGTCTATGGGGTGGCACAGAGTCGGACATGACTGAAGCAACTTAGCAGCAGCAGTAGCAACCTTGGCAAATGCAGTAAATTTCTCTGAGTCTCATGTTCTTCATATATAAAATGGAAATGAAATGACACCTAATTCTAAGCACTAACAGCTGAACACACCTAACTGAACATACCTAAGACATTTGCTGGACTTCCCTGGTGGCTCAGAGGTTAAAGTGTCTACCTGGAATGCAGGAGACCAGGGTTCAATCCCTGGGTCAGGAAGATCCCCTGGAGAAGGAAATGGCAACCCACTCCAGTACTCTTGCCTGGAGAATCCCATGGAGGGAGGAGCCTGGTAGGCTACAGTCCATGGGGTTGCAAAGAGTCGGACCCAACTGAGCGAATGTACTTAGTCATTAAATCATGTCTGACTCTTTTGTAACCATCGGGACCATAACCCACTAGGCTCCTCTGTCCATGGGATTTCCCAGGCAAGAATACTGTATTGAGTGGCCATTTCCTTCTCCAGGGGATTTTCCTGACTCAGGGATCAAACCTTTGTCTCCTGAATTGGCAGATTCTTTACCACTGAAGCACTGAGACACCAGGGAATCACCTAAGACATAGTGCTCAGCAATTAGCTGAATTTGAGTCCTAAATCCTTCCCATCAAGAGAAAGTGTTCCCTCTTTCCTGAAATTATGAGTATCCTCAACAACCGTGATGCCCTGTTGTCACCCCCATCAGATGCATAAACACACTCCACAGGCATGCCTGCATGCACTCTATGTATTCATGTATGTCTGATCTGCTAGTCTGAGCTTTAATTATCTATCTAAATATTACTAAGAAGCAAGAAAGACCTCTAGACCTCTGACAAATCAGGAAAAATATATGAAAGCCATGAAATATCAGATTTTTAGCTAATTAACCTAAGTTGGTATTTTTTAAAAAATGCAATGTCTATGAGAAAAAAAAGTGTTATTTTGTCCAAAAACCACTTAGTCATTTGACAACCCATCAGGTCTCCTATATTATAATGTTCACGTGATTCTTTCTGCAACTCATGATGAAAGACTACACATAAATATAAAAGCATTGATACTAGATTATCACACACACACAAAATTATCTCCACTCCTGTCCCAAATTTCATTTGGTCACATCACTAGCCAGCTCCAAAACTTTACTGGCTCTCCATTGCCTATAAATTAAATTAAAATCTAAACTCTTGATATCTTCAGATTTTTGCATTGTCTCTCCAATAATTAGTGTGCAAAATAGGTAGACAGATAAATACTATGTTTTATCTTATTTATATTTAAAGTTAATAATAAAAGGAAGAAAACACTTCTGTAAAGAATAAACATTATATATCTCAAAACCTAATTTGGGATTTTAAATTCGTGGACAATATTCAAGTCACTGGCTATAACCAGCTACTGCAATTCAGTTCAGAGTCATCAGAAGAAAGATATACATGTAAAAATTAACTTAGTGCATTATATACTTTTGTTATAGACCTTTTCATTTGTCCAAAACATGGAGAATTTGAAATATAATTCTGAAATCATAATTCGGAGGCTTTAAGCCATACCTGCTTTTTGGCGATTTTCCCTGGAAGTACTGCAAGCCTTATTCCATAACCTCCTTGGCCAAAATATTCACAATTAACACAGTTAGTTGCAATTTCACACTGAAAAGTATCATGGAATAATAATGGAGATTTAACGGCAAAGTAGGTTAAACCTGACAAACATGAGTAGAACAGCCAAGTGGGGAGAAAAAAAGAATTTTAAAGGAAAGGCTGCTTAGTCATTTCAAGGTTCGTTTGTTTAATTCTAATTGATTAGGGCTGCAATAGAGGAATATGGAACTATACAAATGTATAATTTGTAGTTTAATATTTAAATAAACACTAATTCTATTGCCTGCAAGTTTTTCAGAAGAATAATCTCTTTCTCATTCATTTCTTTTCCATTTGCTTCTTTTCCCACTTCTGCTCATGATCTTTCCTCTTTCTACTTCAGCCCATAATCTGACATTTCCTCTTCAGTGAAGTATTTTGTATTCTGGTAAACATGAAAGTAATATTATTCAGATTTACTGATGTTGCTATACCTAGAAATTTTATTTGGATTTATTGTTACTTGTCTATAATTCCTAACTGCCCTACAGTAACTGTCAAAAGGTGAAGGCCTGAATATTAACCCAGGGAAATCTTTGAAAGATGTAAATGAAAATATTTATGTAAGATAAACACACATACACACACACACACACACACACACACACACACACACACACTTCTCTCCCTCCTAAACCTTTTATCTTATAAAAGAGCATCTGATGCCAAAGCATGAACAGTATATTAAGGACTTAACTTCAGTATTAATAACTCAGATTTAAAACTCTTGGCAATTAATTAAGATTAATGACAGAAGTCATCCCTTTCTCCCTAATGTAACACTTCCTCCCATCTCTTCAATTCCCCACTCCACTGACCCTTCCATGCTCATTTCAGGCTGTGAAAACCTCAGGTCCTGAAACTCTGATCCTGTTATGTGCTGCCTTTTTACCTGAGATTAATGAAGTAGACATTAGCAAATTTACAACCAACAGCTCAGACAGCTGCCCTACTTTAAGCAGTTAATGGAAAAGAATCTAATCTAGTTAAGAGCATAGGACTAGTTCATAAATCTGGATTCAGAGAATAGACAAAGCCATCATGCTTCTTCTGGAGAGTAGGGACTGAGTTCAGTTGTCAGCTTTCTGGTCATTTTGTTGAGAAGAGCCAGTGTTTCTATAAACTGGACTAATGAGACTCAGAGCTAGCATAAGCCACGTGTATGCTTGCACAGAAGATGATAATGCAAGAGACTGACATCATAATGTATGATTTCACTGGGATAAACATACATCTTATAAGAATTCCAGCCACTGAAAGTTTCCTTGGATCAAATATGAAACAAAGAGTAAATCTGTTTGAAAAAAAAAAAAAAGAAGAATGCAACTGCAAGTAAGAAAATAATAAACATATCCCAATAAAAAGAATTAATAAAAATTATAAGCCTTCATCTATTCAGAATTCAACCTAAGGAGAAATAATTGTGTCATGCTCTTATAACTCAGAAAATGTTCAACATTTAATTATGAATTAAAAATTAATCATTGTCCCTAAATGATAAACCTTAGCTCCAGAGAAATAGCATGTTATGTATCAGCATCCTCAGTCATACTATTATAAGAGACAATTCATATTTGTCAAATTTAAGAATTGGCCTGATGTCATAATTTTCTCAGTAGCTTAGTTTCAGGATGGAAACATGAAGGTAAAATTATAAGTCCTGCTTAGAAAAAACTTTTTAAGTTCCACAAAATCAAAATATGTATCTCTCAAGAATCAGTAGAGTTTACTACATAAATTCATCAAGAATTCATCTTAATCAATTACAATAAAGCTAAAAGGGACATTAAATTACATAATTCTGTTCATTTAATCAGTACCTTGTATACATTATAGAGTAATATTGTGATTTTTCGGCATGAGACATCATACTCAGAATAAGTTAAGGTCTTGTCTCTGCTCAATGAATTGTGGGAACCATGAGGTCTGTTCAGCCTCAGCTTAGATGCAGCAGGGGAAGGGTAGCTAAAATAACGGAAATAAAGTTAATATATGAAAAACATACATAAGGAATATGCTAATCCAGTTAAACACAGAGAATGTGGTAATAATACAACATTATACACATTTTCAAAGACAAGGAAGAGGAACTGAGGAAGGAGGCCAGAACTGTCTAAAACGGTATGTATCGTGACGAGAGCAAAGCAGTGAAAATCTACGTGGTCTCTGGAGAAGACAGGAAGAGAAAACTTAAGATCAAGGGTTAAACTATAAGAATCAAACAATGTTAGGTGATAGGAGAAGGCAGAGAAATGAAACTGTTAGGCAAAGATAATTGGAGAGTAATCATTCTTTACTACTGACCTCTAATCCGTATACTATGTATATAGATGTGTTATTTGAATTGTTTATTGAAGTATGTCACAGATTTACTGTCAATCAAGATAGGATATAATATGATATGATATGATGTATGTGTGTGTGATTGCAAACCAAACTGTGCTTAATACTGGTCAGGATTATGAAACAAAATATACAATATATATTATTTTCAATACACTAACCTGCTTTTGAAGAAGCATTATGGGAATCTAAAGTTGTTTAGAAAATTAGAACCACCTTTTCCCCCCATATTTTGTAAGTGAAAAGAGTTCTCTAGGGTGAGAAACACGAAGTATATCAGTGAACAAAATTATTTTGAAATGGGAAAGCATTTGTAAACTATTCCAATTTTATTAACTGAAAAAAAAAAAGCACTAGGAGAAAAAATTTTCTTATAAGTCTTTGAAATAAAATGAGTTAATTTTAATCCAAAGTCAGATAAATAAAAATGGTAAACAAGTAAATGGCCATTGGCATTCTTAAACATAATTTTTGCAAAGTCTGAATAGTAAATCATTTTTATTTTTTACCTCAAAGTTTACAACAGTTTCAAATTCCTCATATATTAGAGGCTGTGATTTGATTCAGAGTGGAATTAGGGAAGAATATAAGATTATGTGAAGCAATTTTAAAGATGATTTACTTACATTATAAATGCATATTATAAAAATTATAGTGTTTTATTTAGAAGTAGAAAAAGAAATGAAAGTTATTTAGCCAAAAATGTCATTTATTTCTCCTTAAAAGTATACATTTATACAATGTATTAGTATAAATTCATTTTTAAAAGAAGGGGACAATGAAAGCTTCGTACTCAAGCCAATTTCCTTAACTGAGTTACAAAGGTTTCCTTGAACTGAACTTATAAATGGGGGGCCTGGTAGACATAAAGGCACCATCATTAAGCTCTCTGTTAAAGTAATAAACTGTCTATAAAACAATGCACTTTTTCCCCTCATTGGACTATATCCTTTGAGCTCTAAATTGAAAGCAATATTTAACATATGCAGAATAATATAAATTTCTGTAAATTATCAGAAATTGTAAGGTGACATTTAAATAAATATAATCTATTGTAATTAAAATTACATAAGGGCTACAGAAAAAGTATTTAAACACAGAAAAAGAAAGGTTAAAAATCTACCTTTGCTGACATTTCTACTCCCACTTGGATGATTTAATTAATGTTCTCCAGGTGCTTAACAACAAAACTGTATATGAGCCTAAGAAAATAATGTACTTGGCCAGAGGGGGAGCAGAAGACAGTGGAGGAGGAAGACAGTGGAGGAGGAAGACCGAGAGATCGCCAGCCTCCCCACAAATACAATAATGCATTTGGCCATGGAACCAATGTTAACAAAGTTGAAATTTTTAAAGTATTCTTTTAGTGTGCCAAAGCTCACTAGTGATAAAAAAAAATAAACCAGAGAGAGAGAGACTTATTTTTAAACTCAGTGCATTAATTCAAGAAGAGGATATTTATATTAATTTAATAATTTTTGTCTCATGATTTTCTAAAGGTTGCTGATCAATTCTAATCAAGAAATATCTCTACCTAAACTTACAAATTAATATATAACATACATATGAGGCCACTAAATACATTTTGGATCAGAGGGGTAAAAAGCCAATTAAATATCTAAGTTCTACTTATACTTTGGTTGAAAAAATAAACCTTTGGGGTAATTTAAATGATTAAAATTTGCATATTCTGTTTTTCACTTTGGGGAACCAAATTGAGTTAACACTTTTGCCAGCTTATATGCATAATTAAGCAACAATTTTATTTAAGCTATGAAATGGTATCAAAAAAGCACTCTATTTTCTGAATGTGCTATTTTCCACTGAAACAGACATTAGTCGAAGACACATACACTGAAAAATATGTTCTGTGGGATTATATATACACATACATTTATATTAAACATTATACACACACATATATATACACACACACATAAATCAGTAGAAATTGTAACAATGGTGTGTTCATGACATGAGTTATTCTAGTAAAAATCTGTCTTTCAAATATGTGTAAACCAAAGTTAATCCTTTCTGCTAATTTAAGTGGGATACTTAAGGTATTTTAAGGATGCCCTGAAATGTAATGACAAGAGGTAATAAGAACTGGGGCTTTCCTGATGGTCCAGTGGTTAAGACTCCATGCTGCCAGTACATGGGGTAAGAGTTCAATCCCTAGTCAGGGAATTAAGATCCTCACGCATGCCATGGGGTACAGCCAAAAGATTAAATAAATAAATCCACCTACTAAGGCTGTTTTCTGAGGGGGGTGGGGTGGGGAACAGGAGAGAAAGATAGTAAGAATGGAAAGATACTGGTGGTAACAAAAAGGATAGAAACATCTACTGGTACTCTTTTCAAGTGCTGTTGCATTGTACTTGGCATAAAGGACCATATAAAATTTCAGATCTTATAGAAACAAAATGTAAGCAATCACTTAAGTCACAAAGTATTTATGTGGAATCTAAAAACAAAGTTTAAGAATGCAGTTATTAGCAGCATAGTTCCAAGCACTGAAGACATCTTACACATTAAATCGTCAGAGTGAAAGCTTCAATCTGCTCAGAAACATCCACAAGTGGTTTACAAATATGATGCGGAATTTAAAGGCATCCTGGTATGAAATCGCTGCCTTCCAGGTGCCTCTTCAATCTGAAGATGAAGTGGTTTGATAGCACAGAGTGCTGCTTTGTAAGCATGAGCGTTTATAGTGATCCTTGGGATGGTAAGAATCCTTGAAAAAGCCACCACTGAAGAGGCGAGGCCGTTAAGTTTGGAGCGCGAGAATTCAGAAACAGGACTGACAAAGGACTGAACCTAAATCTAGGTCTGGAGATGGAGGCCAGAGGTCCAGCCCGAATCACCTGCCCCTGAGGTTCTCAGGCTTCTCTGATGCCTTCTAAATAAACCAGGGCTACCTATGTTCTCAGACTGGGTTTTGGTGGGAGAGTTTGTCTGTAGATTTTTTTAAAAATCAGAGGACTAGCACTGAGTTCTGTTATAATTAACTTTTTTTTTTTAAGCAGCTACCATCAATCATTTTTAAAAATGAAAATATCTGCACAGTTAATGGAAGTCCTCTCCATGTAATAAACTTAGCTTAACTGGAAACTCGCTATGCACCTATATTGCTTATTTCACCACCAACTGATGAAAACTTTGCCAAGTGCTAGCATTTCTCCTCAGGTCATTGCACCCTGGCTGCCCTCACTCCAAAGGCCACTTTGGATCAGCTCCTTTCCTTTATCTTCGTGGCGGCCCAACTCGATCCTCAGGTGAGGCTGCCTAAATATTATTAACCGTAACAGTTTATATTACCATAGAATCCTTATTACCTTACCATACCCCGGAGCTTTACTTGTCAGACTAATAATTTTATGAATCTGTTGTGCCAATACTGTGTGCGGAAAATTATAAGTTTTTGCAATATTCTCAGCGAATTATACAAATCCTTAGGATTTTTTTTCCGGCTGAATCTAGGTAGTAGAGAAGGAAACTTCCTTAAAAGGGGGAAAAAAATGCTTCCATTAACATGTTATTCTTACTTTTGATTTTTAATACCCAACTATCGCCATGCAGCCTTTATAAATGAGAAGAAAATTAAAGTCAGTGCAATTTTCTCAATTTCGTCTTACTAAAATTTAAACACATCTGGCAAGAAAACCTAATTCTCTTTCATCTCCGTGTAATAAAAAGCCCTAAGTTTAAAAAACAAAGACATAGTGGGCATACTTCACGGGTGTTACTACCACCAGCATTCTTTTCTGGCCGTATTTCAATTTCTTTCTGCTTACTGGTGAAGGAGGGACTGCGGTCTGAAGGTTAACATAACCTCGATGACAAACAAGAAGCTCCTTGGAGACTGACTGGGTTTGTGGAACAGCTCCCTAACCCGGGCCGCGCTTTCTTCTTTGCTTTGCTGCTTCTCTAACTCTCTTTTCAAATAGAAAAAGAAAAAAAGAGAGAGAGAGAGAACGCCTGCTAATGCATCATTTATAAATTACCTTGTTATGGCAAAAACAAAACACCGCTTTGAAAACCAAACAAACGCCTGCTGCAGACCCCAGCCCGTTTGATGGAGGCCCTTCAAAAGAGTCCCCGGCTTCACGGAGGCTGTTTATGTGGAGACTTCGATCGGTACCTGCTGTCCCCCGTCACTCCCTGGAAACTTGGCGGCAGATGTTGCCGCGTTAAGTTGTCTCTGAAGTGGCTTTCCGTCCTCGTCTCCCCACCGCCACGGAGTCAAACTGCATTAGATCTCTTTATTCGCGCCTAAGGCAAGTTCGGGAGCGCAGCTGTGTCCACCCCCTGCTCCTACCTTTGGTGTTTCAGGCCTCCAGGCAGCGAGAGGGAGACCAAAACGGTCCTGCCGCTCTCAACTACCTCCGCTGACAATCCGGCCGCTCGCTGCGGGCCGGGGGAGGCCGCTGCCGCCGCGGCGAACAGATGTCGGCGACAACCTGCGAGCTCACACCTGGACGCGCCGCCCGCACCTCGCGCCCGCGCGCTGAAACATTCATGACTCCGAGGACCGGCGGCCGCCATCAAAGCCCGGCCCCCGGGCCGCCCGCAGCCCCGCAGCCCCGCCGTCCCGCCGCCTGGCGGGGGCTGGCGGCGCCCACAGGTAGCCGGAGCGCGGGGGCCGAGCAAGAGGTGTCTGGCGTCGCTTTGATACTTGATGCCTGAACTTCAGTTACTGGATCAAGGACTTCAGTTCGGCCGCGAATGCTGCCACTGAGCCCGCTGCGGCCTCGGAGCCATGAAAGGAGAGCCATTTGGCTGGAAATTCAGCGTGACGGGCCTTGCAGGGGAAATGTGCGTTAATTCCGGGTTTGGTTCTATGGACGCTGATGTGTTTATGAAGCTAGACTCTCAAGAGGCAGAATCTGCAGTAAACAATTTATAAATCCATGACAGGATGGGTTTTCGAGGTGGAAAACCACACTGTTGACTAAGGGGAGGCGGTGTTATTTTGGAACCATCAGCCACAATCTGAAAACAATGATGCTTTATTGTCTCCCAAGCAGTTTTGTTGTGTCTTTCCACCCCCTCCAAAGAAAGAGCGTGACTATTACTTTCTTTAAAATTGAGAAATGAGAAAGTGTTCCCATTTGTTTCTTGACAATATGCAGCAAAACTGCATCCATGCCCAACGAAATGAAAATGTTTGCAAAAGTCCTCCTAATCTCTGCAATGTACAAATTGCTTTAAACACACACAAACACACACACAGACACACAGCTTATACCATTATGCACATATTTCACAAGAAGCATAGTCAAAAGTAAACACACTCAAGCCTTTACAAGCACAGGAAAATCACAAAATTATTTGTGAAATTTATTCACCAGTTTGTTTGTTGATAAGATTAAGTTTTTCTTAAAAAGAACTGGCCTTGAACAGCTAATAACATATATTCCAATGAACTATTTGATATGCAGAGACAAATCTTTTTAGTGGGAATCAATATTGATACATATATATACCTATATATACTATATATATAGTACACATATAGAAATCTTTCATGAGTTGTCTGAGCAGTCAGAGATCTGTATTTTAACTTAGTTTTATCAAGGACTGATTGGTTTCAGAGAAGTCAAGTTGAAGATAGAATTTTATCCTTCCTTATGCTGGCGGAGCCTAGTCATAGGTAAATCTAGCTATCTAAATGTGTCAAAAAAAACACAAAAACCCTCCAAGACTAATTTTCTCATTCAGTGATTATGCCCCAGCTTGCCTCGGAAATCCAAAACAAAGAATAGGCAGAAAACTAGAGGACTCTGCTACTTGGACATCTTCGTCTTCTAAATTTAAATTTTCCTCTACTGCAGGTAATCCTATGAGATAAACCATATCTATATAAACTAAGTTGATAAAAACCTTAGAGTTCAGATAGTTTAATTTTTGAGAGCTTACCTAACTAGCCACAATAAATAGAAGGTTACAGTGAGCCATGGTCTTCTTCTCCTGCATAGATAATTATGAAAGCAAAGCATCCCATCTTACTATCATACATAAAAATTAGCTGTGCCAAATATGTTCTGTATCATTTATTCTCCTCCTATCTCTGGGTCCTCAGTGTCTTACTAGGTAAATTAAGTTTCTCAAATGAAAGCTATTCTAAAGCAAAAGAAAAGTACTAGAATTTTAAAAATATTATATGGTCTTTTTTAAAAAATAAAATTTGGAGGATGCTGGCATATCAGCACAGATTACGCCATGTACCATGCAGACAATTTTATTTAGAGAAATAATTAAATATTACTTTATGGATAATAATACTTGATGTATTCCAGTCATTGTCAAGTTTTTAAAATAAAGCCCACCAAACATTTACTAAGATTAAGTGTCCTATGTTTGATGCAGATTTTTTGGGGCACAAGTACCAAAGTCCCATGAGTTGGCCTTATCAATAACAGTATTTACTGTGCTCATGAGGAAAAGAACAGAGCAATTAAAAGACTTCAGAAGAAGAAGCCAGAAAAAATATAAGCATAGAGTATAAGAAAAGCTCAAGCTAGTATAAGAAATTAGCATATGGAGGATGGGAAGTTAATACTGGAATTAACTCTATCAAATAAAGAGGACCTGGTAGATGATACAAAGGTGACAGAAACTCAGATATTCTTAATAATCTTTGTGAAACATGAAAAACGGGAAAATGAGAAATAAAAAGCAGGGAGGGCAAAGATTTCCCAGGTTGTCTAAAGGGAAAAAGTTATATGCTGTGAACTATAGGTCTGACATCAAACCCTAGTCTAAAAAAGATAATAAATATTATAAAAGATCATAGCAAGAATTAGAAGTAAGAAAAAAATCATGTCACAGTTACTTGATTTCCAGGACCAAATAATTTTGCATCATTGATTCGGTCAAATGGGTGAATACTCCTCCGTCCATGGGATTTTCCAGGCAAGGGTACTGGAGTGGGGTGCCATTGCCTTCTCCGACATAAATATACATTATACCTTAAATACAGAAAACTAATAAAATTTATTAAATATCCTTGTGAAGTGAAGTGAAGAACTGAAGTCGCTCAGTCGTGTCCGACTCTTTGCAACCCCATGGACTATAGACTATCAGGCTCCTCTGTCTATGGGATTCTCCAGGCAAGAGTACTGGAGTGGGTTGCCATTTCCTTCTCCAGGGGATCTTCCCGACCCAGGGATCGAACCCGGGTCTCTTGCATTACAGGCAGATGCTTTACCCTCTGAGTCACCAGGGAAGCCCAAATATCCTTGTGAATAAGATGGTAAACTGAGTTAATACTATTGTGGGCTTCCACCTTTACCATATTCATTTCAGTTAACAGTGTGGAGTGTCAATCTGTGTGGAAGGTGCTCATGGAGTACCCCACTGAGGTCTGAATTTGAACTAAGTAACAAAACTTTGTAGTTGACAAAATTTTGGAAGCAGCAAGGCCATCAAGAATAGGTATTATGAATAAAGATTAAATCAGACTGTGTCAGACACACACTGAATCATAATATATATCTGATGGAAAAGCAAATCAATTAACTGAACCAACAATTGATATTTACTAAGTTTAAAGTCCTGCATTTAAACAAAAACAAAAATTATGATTTAAAAATCATAAATCACATATATAGGTGAAGAGTGAAAAAAGTGGTAAACAAAAAACCGGGAAACAATAAAAGTTTACTATATTTTGTCTATATTTTTTAAATACAAAATCTTTTAAAATTGAAAGTTTTGTGTTAATTGTGTCACTAAAATACATTTGGAAGAAAAAACTGACCTGAACTAACTGGAGAATATTTATGGTCTATTATTATCCACCTGTACTAATCAATATTTCTGTAACAGAATGTCTCAACACTGAGCTCAGGAGATGATGCTTTCCAAGTATATAAACATATATACGGACTGTATCAGATTCCTAAAATCTGAAAAATTCTGAGTTTTGAAACAATTTAACCTCAAGAGTTAGGATAAAGGTTCTAGGATTATATCAGACAGAAGAATGAGCAAATTTTCAAAAAAAGAAAGGAATTTTTGGTCAAAATAATGAAAGCTTTATTCTGCAATCATGGAAAAATAAATGATGCTTTAACTTGCTGGGGCAACGTGTAAACTATTCTAGCACTGTAATCTAAGAAGAATGTTAGATTTACTTGGTATCTAACAAAGTGTTTGGTACATTTTAGACATTAGATAGATATTTATTTGAATTAATGAAAGAATGATTATAATGCATCATTCAGAAGCACAAATATATCAATTTATCCAAACTCAAAGATTTCTTCTATTCCCAATTCATCATTCTGGCTTGAATCCCCAACCCCCAGACTATCTTTTATTCCACACATCACTGTTCTTGGCTACCTGAGAGATTTTGCTCATGATGCTTCATCTGTGGAAATACTCATTCCACCTAGCTCCACCTGATGAAATCTTATGCAAAAGCTGCTGCTAAGTCGCTTCAGTCGTGTCCGATTCTGTGTGACCCCATAGACGGCAGCCCACTAGGCTCCCCTGTCCCTGGGATCTCCAGGCAAGAACACTGGAGTGGGTTGCCATTTCCTTCTCCAATGCATGAAAGTGAAAAGTGAAAGTGAAGTCGCTCAGTCGTGTCCGACTGTTCGCGACCCCATGGACTGGCAGCCCACCAGGCTCCTCCATCCATGGGATTTTCCAGGCAAGAGTACTGGAGTGGTGTGCCATTGCCTTCTCCGATGCAAAAGCTAGCAGGCCTCTATTTTTTATGAAACATTCCCAGATTCCTCCAGGAAGAGTTAATGTCTCTTCCTCAATGTACTCAAGAGTACTTGGTGCTTATCTATATATGGCTTAGATCATGTTCTGGAATAAATTTTATTTTTGTGTGTATCCCAAAGTTTCGATTTCTTAAGGGCAAAGGCTATCATCTGTACCCCCCCAATATTACCAGATGCTTTACTTATGCATATTTATAATCTATAAATTATTGAAATTAGTCAAAATTAGTACAAATGAGAAAAGGCCATAAAACTAAATTTTAATCATGAGAGTTAAAGGAATATAGAAGGTTACTGGTAAGAGTGTTGGAACCACTCTCTTGTCTTTGCTAATACATCTTCAGTGTTACCACTATACCCAACACTTAAAATGTTGAAAATTAATGTCTAAGTTGGGGGACAGAAAACTAAGATGATGCATGAAAACAATTTTAAAACCTATGAAGCGAAAGTCTGGCATATTGAAGAAGAGAGTTGCTATATGTCGTTTGAGAAGCAGAACTCTAGATTATGCATTAATTTGAACAGAGGCACAAACGTCATTAAATACAAGAACTTTGTATTAACCACAGTGGTTTGGTAATGAAAAAGCCTGCTTCACAAACCACCTAATTCTCTCTACCTATGGTCACAGCAAAGGGTAAATGATCTGTTAGGAATATTCCAGGAATATTTTGTCAAATTGGTTTTCTAAATGGTTGAACTCAGATGTTTTTAAAATTATCTCCATCTCATAGAAGTAAAATCTTAGATTTAGATGTTTTGATAGTTTAAACACCACGCTAGAATCATATAATATTAAATATAGCTTGGTACTGAAAATATTAATCTCATCAATTATTTCATCCTTAAAAGAATAATCTAGCTTTTTCCCAACACATCCCAGGTACAAACCTCATCTCCTTCCTGAGGTCGCATCAAGGAAACTCGGTCATACTGCCTCCGCAACAAAGCCCAGAGCGCGTCCAGCCGACCCTAAAGGGAAACATGATCTATAAATCTCTGGGAAATGTACTCAACCTCTGCTTGCTAGATAAATGAGCTAAAATGAAGAAGATAAAGCCTTTTCCTCTACTGTCATTTCTTTCATAAATTAAATGAATAAGTAACAAAAACGGAGTTTCTTGTTGCTGAGAAATGACTCAGTTAGTCGTTAGAAGGTAAATTGGATGCCTGCTGTTTGATATACCTTGGTCTTCCTTCAGAGAGACTAAAAGGATTACACTTTAGGAAGCTGCAGTTAAATCCCACAAAGTCTGAACAGTCACCTTAATTGGCGTGTACCACTTCGTCTGAGGAGGCTGGTGTGTGGGTTTAGATCGAGGTGGTCTCGGTCTGACGGGTTCCTCTGGTTCTTCAGGAAGGGTTACCACAGCATTTTTGGCTTTCTCTAGCCTTGCGCCTTCTTCTGTAGATCCTTTATCACCCCAACGAACCTTTAAAACAAAGGGAAATATTGCTATCAGACAAACAGTGGCCTAGGAGAACAGACTCTTGCTCAGCTGGTTCTTGGCTCATCACCTCAAAGTCAAAAGATGAGTAAGTAACCTAACTCCAAATTTCTCTTCTGAGATTTAAGATTTTTCACCACTCCTTATGTATTTCGTATCAAGATCCTAGAAACAAAGACCCTTTATAAAAATTTGGCATCGATTAAATTTGATACAACCATTTCTCCATTGTTTCAAATAAGGAGTTAATTTTTATTTTACAAGGGAAATGTATAATTCTATTCTCTAGGTATGTTCTCCTTCTAGCTAAACACACACACCTCTATACTGATGACAATGGTTGAAATAGATGGTAATGATGATGATAATTAGCATTTACTGAATAATTATCATGTGCCAAGCTGCATTTAATCCATACAAAAAATGCTATGAAGTAGATACTGTGTTTTTTGCTTCCCATGGAGGAAACAAAGATACAGAGAGGTTAAGTGATGAGCCCAAAGCCACACAGTAAGTAGCAAGACAGGGATTTGAACATGTTAGTCTGAAGTGGACAAGATGTTTCAACTAGGTTAGAATTTTACAAATATATTTTATAAAAGAAGCTAACTTTTCCTTCCAAAGTTTCCATCAAGTTTGACTAAGGACAAAAGTATGATTAAACTTTTGCCTTTGGAAGTAAAAATAATAATGTATGTTTTATCTTCAGTTTGTAAAGCAGCTCTCAGTCTTCAGTTTCTCTGCTCATATGGATATGGTTATTTGACATACACATTTTTCATTAAGGAAGACAAATCTGAAAAGACTCTGAAGAGAAGAATTCAGAGACATCAGAGATTTCTACAAATTTGGGGGAATTCGTTTCTCTGAAAACCCTGGACACTGAAAAAAAACTGCAAGGTTAAGTGATGTTTTCTTTATTTTTCAATGAAAATTGGCTAAATCTGAGCCAAATTTTTTTCAAGTGTGGGCATGTGAAGAGGATGTGGCCCCCGGAGGAAGGTTTTGTTCATCCAAGAGCAGCAGAGAAGTCTAAAAAGCAAGGATGTTACCAAAGAAGATGAAGATAAGTGAAGCTCTAACAGGAATGCCTGTCCTGGGCACACAGTGACTCACCAGTGTTAAGTAATTTCTACAAAGAAAAAATGATTAATAAGCTTTCTAAAAGCATTTTAATGACCTGAATTAGTGGACAGGAATACAGATGATTACTGTTCATAGAAAGATCTATTCACAGCTTTTTGATAAGGCTTACTTAGATGTTTTTACCTTTTTTTAACTACAATTTTAGAATAGGTTTTCAATCTCAAGTGGACCCTGTTGAGTCATTAAAATGTATCTGTATCTTTCAGTGTGATCAGTGGTACTAGAATGTTCTTTATGAGGTTGTTAAAATTGTTTTAAACACCATTAAACCTTTAGAGCTGGATAGTTGGCTTTCTTTCCAGAGAAATGACCTTCTCTTTCAAGTCAGTGTCTTCGCCTAGATTAATTAAAACTTTAAAAATCTTTAGATATATTTAAATTGAACTAAAAAATTCTAAAACCAGGACCCATCTCCTGCAGTTGTAAAGTCTCAATTCTAAGGGGAAAAAAACAAAGAAAAATAAGATACATAGTCAAATAGTATCATAACATAGAGAAGTAATTCGGAGTAGAAGTAGGTAAAATTTAGGACCATTCAGAAGTTATAGATTTTTAACTTAAGATTTTAACTAGTGTAGCATTCATAGTTGATATCACAGAGGTAATGGTAATTATATCTTTCCTCTAAATAACATTGGCACCATTCTCAGATAAAGAACATGAAGACAGTTGAACTTGAGTTCTCACCCAACATGGCATTTCTAAGGACCCAACTATTAAACAACTAAATATATGATACTAGGTTAGTGGAAAAGTCCATTTTACAACATCTTATGGAAAAAACTGAGTGAACTTTTTGGCCAACACAATATATAATTGTTGTTGCTGTTGTTTAGTCACTAAATTGCGTCCAATTCTTTTGCAACCCATGGATTGTAGCCTGCCAAGCTCCTCTGTCCATGGGATTTTCCAGGCAAGAATACTAGAGTGGGTTGCTGTTTCCTTCTCCAGGGAATCTTCCCAAGCCAGAGATTGGATCCATGTCTCTTTCACTGGCAGGCAGATTCTTTACCTTTGAGCCACCAGGGAAGCCCCAGTTATAGTTGCTGAGGTCTAAAATAAATACATTACACAAATCCATTATTCTTAGTTCATCATAGCTGTTTCATCATTATCACCATCACCACAAACAATAGCACAATCAATTCTCACTCAACTTCAAATTCTAAAGCTAGGAAACACTATATAGAGTTTTCCTTAAACTCTTAAAAACAATTAAATATATATACATGCTTATGTGTATAAATTTTAATATTTTAGTTTAACCACATTGAGATAGCCAAAAAGGATAAAAGAATAACAAGAATAGATTGCTAAAGGCAGCCTTAACAGAATTGATATATCTGACTTTTGACTATTTTTTTTAAAAGTGCAAGTCTGATAGCTAAATGTTTCCAATTCTATCTGGCTTTCATGATAAACAATGAAATTCCATAATTTCTGAGCATATTCAGAGGTTGTATCATAAAGGAGCAATTTCAGAACTGAGAAAAGAAACAAAAACAGTTTCCTGCTGAACTGCCAGAAACACATGTGAAGTCATCAAGTACTGTGGATCAGTTGTGCTAACAGCTGTTATTAACATCAGCTCAGCTCCAGCTTTCTGCAAATAGCCATTACCACAGTGTTTAAATATTTAATGTAAAGGAGAAGGAAGAAAGACTTTCTACTAAAATTCCTATACTGGCTTAAAACAACATTTAGTTACAAAGACTTATTTTTTAATTCAGATGTACCATGATTTCTATAATTCCATTTACTTTCCCTTTAAGGTTTTTTTTTTTTTTTTTTAAGGAAAATACTTTCCAGATTTGAATAGGCATGATTTTAAAACAAGGTATGTTTTCTATTTTTCCTCTCCAAGTTTAAATAAACTCATGCTTGAAAAAGTCTAATGGTGCTTAATTCTCAGTATATTTTTATTGTGTATTTTTACATATTGTGTTTCCCCTTTGTGATGCCCATATTTACTTGCTCATTTTTTTCATCATTCCCATCCTTATTTCCATCTCACTGATGGAGTAGTCCATAAAATGTAGCCAAAATTATCCATGGTTAGGGAACTTCCTTGGTGGTCCATTGGTTAAGACTTTGCCTTCCAATGCAGGGGGAGCAGATTTGATCCCTGGTCCGGGAAGTTAAGATCCCACATGCCTCGCAGCCAAAAAAACCAAAATGTAAAATAGAAACAAACAATATTGTTTCGAAAAACCAAAATGTAAAACAAATTGAACAAATTTAATAGAAACTTTAAAAATGGTCCACATTATAGAAAAAACTTAAATAATCTATGACTAAAATGGACTCTGATTTATTAACAGTAAGTGAGTCCTTCTCATAAATTTTCTTCAGCTAAAAAGAAAGGGCAGTGTAATTTCATATTAATTAAGTCAAAACTAAAACAAATAAATAAATTTCAATTCAACTAAATTTTAAATAAAAGAGTCAATAACTTAAAACTTGAAATGTGAGTTACTCAAGGATGTTCATGGCCCCATGGCTTTCCTGACCATATTCCAGTAATATGCCTTTTAACTTGGAACCCATTCAGGAGCTCGTGCATGTGCTTTTCTTTTCTGTAGAAAGAGACTTCTAATCTCTGGAATACTAGAATATTGGAATAACAAAAATCTGCCACAGCTCCTTGTGTTTTCAATAAGAATAAATATACCAGGTGGCTCAGATGGTAAAGATTTTTTTGGGCTCCAAAATCACTGCAGATGGTGACTGCAGCCATGAAATTAAAAGATGCTTACTCCTTGGAAGAAAAGTTATGACCAACCTAGATAGTATATTCAAAAGCAGAGACATTACTTTGCCAATAAAGGTCCATCTAGTCAAGGTATGGTTTATCCAGTAGTCATGTATGGATATGAGAGTTGTACTGTGAAAAAGGCTGAGCGCCGAAGAATTGATGCTTTTGAAGTGTGGTGTTGGAGAAGACTCTTGAGAGTCCCTTGCACTGCAAGGAGATCCAAGCAGTCCATTCTGAAGGAGATCAACCCTGGGATTTCTTTGGAAGGAATGACGCTGAAGCTGAAGCTCCAGTACTTTGGCCACCTCATGCAAAGAGTTGACTCATTGGAAAAGACTTGGATGCTGGGCGGGATTGGGAGGCAGGAGGAGAAGGGGACGACCGAGGATGAGATGGCTGGATGACATCACTGACTCGATGGACGTGAGTGAGTAAACTCCGGGAGTTGGTGATGGACAGGGAGGCCTGCCGTGCTGCGATTCATGGGGTCGCAAAGAGTCGGACACAACTGAACGACTGAACTGAACTGAACTGAACTCAGATGGTAAAGGACCACCTGCAATGCAGGAGACCTGGATTTCATCACCGGGTTGAAAAGATCCCCTGGAGAAGGGAGTGGCTACCTACTTCAGTACTCTTGCCTGGAGAATCCCATAGACAGAGTTGCCCGGTGGGCTACAGTCCATAGGGTGGCAAAGAGCTGGACACGACTGAGCAACTGAGCACGTATGCAATGTATTTGAACCCCACTGTCATGCGGCATTCTACATGTGTGGATTTCAAAATGGAATTCGGCTTGATATTCTGATATAAATTAGTACATGCTCACTGACAAATAGGTCATGAACAAGCAGGGAAATACATAACACAAATTGAAAATCACTCCATTCAAAGACAACTACTAACACATTGCGCTAATTCCTGTCTAACCGGTTTCCCCCTGCATACGTCTTCTTATATACATGCTTTGCCAGGATCTGTGTTTAATAATAAAGTCATGATATAAATGAGAAAATCCCTCCAATTGCTCCCTTGGGTGAGAGGCTGGCTTATCTCTGCCACTGTTAAGAGGTCAGTGCCGACAGGGCTTGCTTATTATTAATTATTCCATCACATTGAAAAATATGTCTGTGGTGAGAAGAAGACCTCATTTGATATTTAAGATATAATATTTAAGTTCTATTTTAATCCATACTTTTTGCCAGTCTAAAAATTTAATACACTCTATAAATGATATTTAATATTAATTATGATTATACATAAGTGGCAACTAAAACCTATTTTTATTTTTTAATGTAAATGTATTTCTTTTAATTAGAGGATAATTACTTTACAATATAAAAGCTGTTTTTTAAAAGCCTTAAAGGTACTTCCTCTACATTTGTGATAGGGTCATATCCACTCTACTGAATATTTTAACATTTTTTCCTCCCCAAACAGAACTTAACTATGAATCTTTTCAAAGACAAGCATTGTTGCGACTTTAAGTAGTTGGCTTCTTCAAAGCTGATGTTCTCTGTAGTCATTTTTTCCAAAACAGTGAGGAAAATCCCTAATTTTGTTTTGCCCTTTAGAATTCAGGCGTCTTATCAATGCAATCCATTGGCTAATGAAGTCAGTTCTTGCACAGTTTTGAAATGGCTAGAATTATTCTGTGGAAAAAAACTGCCCCCCAAAATACTACATGTTAAGAAAAATTGGATGGTATTGGGAAATTGAGCTGTGAAAAGTAGTTTCCATGGCTTAATAGTTATAAAAATATATATTCCAAATTAGCAGCTTCTATTTTTTTTAAGATATACCAACCTCCATTCTTTTAATTCCTCCAACACCTCGACCACCATAATAGGAAGCATCCACAGTTGGCCATTTCTTGGTAGGCAGAGGTTCTTCTTCCTCCTATGCAGATACAAGTTTTTTAAAATGTGTTTAATTAATTTCTTAAAATGCTACTTAGTCAGAACTGGCTCACATTTAGATATTTTTCTGAATAATACCACTGATATGGAAGAAATACAGTAAAAATTACACATAGCACATGTGTATACAGTTCTGATTACATGTATAAATTTCAAGTGAAGTTCTATAGAATATAAGGGCTCCCTTCATTCCACAATTCATGGAATCTACCTTATTTTACTAGGCTACCAGAAGTTGCTCCTTAACTATGAACTTCGTTTGTTTTTTCCAGACTTATTCATCATTTCATATGTAAAAAGATAAAACATTAAAATTAGGACCACATTTTAATAATCATTTAAAGTCTCAACATATGCGTAAATTTGAACCCTGCAAAATTGGTACTAAAAAGGTAGTTGAGAAGCTTTGAAAATGCACAATGTCACATTTGTTCTTGCTAACACAATATTACTAGTATATGCTATGTACTAATATAATATTTAATATATACTATATTAATAGTATGGTAATACAACATATAGCAATAATATAAAAGTAATAATAATTTTGAAGAAAGTAATAATATCTTTAAACTGCAAGCTTGGATCTTCCAACTTTTTGTAAATAAAGTAACAGCAAATTATTCATATATTGGTATAAAAAGTAAATTAAATCTCTATGTACTATTGCTCCTGATGGCCAGTCTATGTTTATCAATGAATGAAGGTCCCATCTTCTAACATGTAAAAGAAACCACAAGGTTTAAAAAATAACAAGTGACTTTCATAAACTCAAAAGTCAATATATCAGAGTTATCTAACAACAGCATAACTGATCATATCTGGGCATAATATCTAAACACACACACACAAGAAAAATACCCACATCACTTATTAAGCACTCATTTACCTCTTTTGGTGCAGATGGTGGTGGTGGAGGAGGATCCTTGATAACCTGTACAAAAAAAAAAAAAAATTAAATGTAGGAACTTCAGTGGCATCGAGAAGAGACAATAAGAATGTATAAAATAATTAGATTAGTAAAATACTGTGGTGGTGCCAAAGATGTCCCTGATCAACTTAGCCTCTCAATACTTATGCCCCTATCACCCTTTGAAACTGGGTTTTTTTAACTAGCTTTTGACTAACTAGCAACTACTAGTAGTTTTTTTTTTTTTTTAAGGAACTAGCTAACCAACCAGCACATTCACTCATTTTATCTTTATGATATAGATACATTATAGCTTCATTTTTCAGGTGAATAAATACCTCAGGTCAAATACCTTTCACTAGGTGTTTCTTCTAATGTTAAAATGCAAACATTTTTCACTAGATTACAGCTTGTTCCCTCAAATGGAGAGGGTATTTACTAGCAAAGTCTTCCTGCTGTGATTCAATGATTCTTTTCAAATTGATGATAAAAAATCAGCTTGTATTAGATGAGATAAGGGAAATGAACAAACTCTCTTTCCCCACCTTTTTTTTTCCTAGAAACAAATCAACCTCTTAGCTAAGATTCCTTTCCTTAGTGGATGATTTCATGAAGTCTGATATGGTTAATTCTTTATGTGAGAGGAATATAGACTGAAATCTGATTTAAATGATCTTCACTGGTATTGGGGTGTCTGGACTTTCATACCACCCTGACAGAAAATGACTGACCAAGTGTCAATGGCTTCTGATAATTCAGGTACACATCCAAGTCTGTATACTAAGAAGGAAAACTCTGAAAATATAACTGCTCCACTTCACTTAAGGTCAAATGTTTCCATTCTGTTATTAGATGCTTAAAATTTTAAAAGAGTAGCTTTGAAGATGAATATCATCAAAGAATTCTTGTACTGCACCAGTATCTTCCTGTTATCATGAGTATGCTTTTATTTATTTTTTAAACTTTTTATTTTGTATTGGGCTGCGACTCATGGGATCGCAAAGAGTCGGACACGACTGAGCGACTGAACTGAACTGATAGCCAATTAACAAACAATGTTATAATAGTTTCAGGTGAACAGTAAAGGGACTCAATCATGCATATACATGTATCCATTTTCCCCCAAACTCTCCTCCCATCCAGGCTGCCATATAACATTGAGGAGAGTTCCATGTGCTATATAGTAAGTCCATCTTGGTTATCCAGTTTAAATATAGCAGTGCATACATGGTCCATCCCAAACTCCCTAACTATCCCTGAATATGTTTTTTACAGACTGCTTATATTTTAAAGATATATACTAAATCACTTCCAGGTTAATGATATAATTCTGATATTTTCACCAAAATAATTTGAGGCGGGAAGCGAATAGAGTTACAGATGAAATAAGATTAGCCATAATTGAGAATCACTGAAGCTGTTTGAAGAAGACATGGAGGATTCATTATTTTACTCTTTCTCTTTGCATATGTTTGAAATTTTCCATAATGAAAGGTTTTTTAAAAATATTTAGAGAACTGACTCATAATCTTTTATATATATATTACTTTGATCATTCTAATTTTGGTTTAGATCTAAATCTCAGGAAGAAAAAAACAGGCAGTAAACACAATCACATGGATATAACTGGACAGTAATTTAATCTGATTGAATCTCAAACTAATTCATCATAGCATTTGAATGCTACAAGAAATGCTGTTATTTTCACTTAACCCTTTTATTATCCAAGTTCATTTTATCAATAACCTAAAGTTCCAGTTCATTTTGGTAATATCGAAGGATAGAAATCTGTAAATTTTGAGATTTAGCCCAGAAATAAATGCCAAGAGAGGATAAAGATTTAAAATAATACTGTAGTAAAATAAGACAAAGGTTAGCATGCTACAGATGCATTTTTCCTTTATAAGAAGGAAGCACTCAGCTTATCTACAGGGCATGAATAGAGATGCAAATGCAGAGAATGGATTTGTGGGCAAGGCGAGGGGAAAGGAGAGAGTGGGGCGAACTGAGAGAGTGGCACTGACGTATGTAACTAGCATGTGTAAAACAGAGAGCTAGGCAACAGCAACCCACTCCAGTGCTCTTGCCTGGAAAATCCCATGGACGGAGGAGCCTGGTGGGCTGCAGTCCATGGGGTTGCTAAGAGTCGGACACGACTGAGCGACTTCACTTTCACTTTTCACTTTCATGCATTGGAGAAGGACATGGCAACCCACTCCAGTGTTCTTGCCTGGAGAATCTCAGGGACGGCGGAGCCTGGTGGGCTGCCGTCTATGGGGTCACACAGAGTCGGGACTGAAGCGACTTAGCAGCAGCAGCAATGGGAAACTGCACAGGGAGCTAAGCTCGCTGCTCTATGATGACCTAGAGGGGTGGGATGGGAGTGGAGGGTGGAAGGAAAGCTCAAGAGAAAGGGGATATATGTATACGTAGAGCTGACTCACTTTGTTGTACAGCAGAAACTAGCACAACACTGTAAAGCCACTTACACTTCAATGACAAAACAAAATTTAAAAATAAAATAACAGTAATCTAGAAAATAAATTAATACAAGTATGGCAAATAAAAAAAAAAAAGCACGCATGTCATTATCAACGTGCATGTCCAAAATAAATGAAAACCAGATCAGTCAATATTTCACACTCAACAGAGTCAAAACCAACTTAATTACCTTCATTTATCAGCTAATTCTTCTTCCTATCTTCCCTGTTTCTTTCAAGTAAATCATTTTCTTTGAAATTGCAGCCTTAAAATTTTCTCATAATCTATAATTTATTCTTGCCTCTCAATGACTTAACCAAATCATTTACCATGTCCAACAGACTTTTTGAAATATTCCAGTCTCTGCAGTGTGTGTGTGTGCGTCTGTCTCTCTCTCCCCACATTCCTATCTTTTCCTCTCCTTTCCCCACCATGAATTCCCCAGTCTTCTCAAAGTAGTTCAGATTTCCTTAATATGCAGGGATGCCTGTTTCTTCTCCCCTAGCATTGATCACAATTGATAATTTTATCCAACTCCAAAACACTGTAACTTCTACGAGAATGAATTTTATGTCTGCTTTGTTCCTAATTATATTCCCAGAACGTAGCAAAGTGTCTAGCAGAAAAGAAGGGAAGAAAGGAAGTTAGAAAGAGAGAAAAGGGAGTAAGGCAGGAAAGAGAAAAGAAAATGGAAGAAGAGAGAATGAGGAAGGAGTAGGGAAGAAAGAAAGGAAGGAAGGAAGGAGGGCAGGAGAGAGGAGAAGAGGAAGGAAGCAGGGAGGAAAAGGAAGGAAGCGAGGGGAAAAGAAGGAGGGAAGGCAGGAGGAGAGGAAGATGACAGGAAGAAGGAAGGATTCTTTACATTCCATTGCCATTCAGTTCAGTTCGGTTCAGTCACTCAGTCGTGTCCAACTCTTTGCAACACCATGGACTGCAGCATGCCAGGCTTCCCTGTGCATCACCAACTCCCGGAGCTTGCTCAAACTCATGTCCATTGAGTCGGTGATGCCATCCAACCATCTCATCCTCTGTTGGCCCCTTCTCCTCCTACCTTCAACCTTTCCCAGCATCAGGGTCTTTTCTAATGACTCAGTTCTTTGCATCAGGTGGCCAAAGTATTGGAGCTTTAGCTTCAACATCAGTCCAGTGAATATTCAGGACTGATTTCCTTTAGGATGGACTGGTTGGATCTCCTTGAAGTCCAAGGGACTCTCAAGAGTCTTCTCCAGTACCACAGTTCAAAAGTATTAATTATTCGGTGCTCAGCTTTCTTTATAATCCAACTCTCATATCCACTCCCATTATCATTACCTAAAATCATGAACTTGAGAGTCTTTGGACCTTAAAAATATCTAGCACAATATTTTTCAACTTCCCCAATGCATCCAACCAGAACTTCATTATTCTCAAAAATCCCCACCTAGTTGTCATCCAACTATGTCTGAATTCCTGCAATAAAGAGAAATTCACTACTTCACTAAGCAATTCATTCCACTGGCAAGGAACCCATATCATATGAAAATTTTTCCCCTAAATGAAGCCAAAGCCTCCTTCTTCATAGTTTCCACTTTTTAGCCCTGATCCTACAGTGTGAAATGTATACACACACAGAGAGACAACTATTTTTAATTCCAGAAGACAGAGTTTCCTGTTTTTGAATACTAACCATATATCATCTGAGAGCTAAACCTCACAATCATTTTTCATGTAATGGTCTGAGATATTGGGTGATCTTGGTCAGTTTCTTTAGTATGTATTCATTTGTACAATATCTCAAAGTGTAGATTCTAGAACTGATAAATAGCATTTTAAGTGTGGCCAAGCCATTAATTAAAGGCATGGTACTCAGGAAAAACAGATGCACCCCTGGCAGTCCTCACCTTCATTCCATGCATTTTAATTAATAACATATTGAAAACTAGGATTGATCTATAATTACCATAGCTTTATTTTGGCATTAATGTCTACAAGCTTTGTATGTGTGTGTGTGCGAAGTCGCTTTAGTCGTGTCCGACTCTTTGCAACGCTATGAACGGCAGCCTGCTAGGCTCCTCTGTCCATGGGATTCTCCAAGGAAGAATACTGCAGTGGATTGTCATGCCCTCCTCCAGAGGATCTTCCTGACACAGGGATGGAACCTGTGTCTCATTATGTCTCCTGCATTGGCAGGCAGGTTCTTTACCACTAGAGCCACTTGGGAAGCCCCTACATGTTTTACTTGTAGCTAAATTATACATGCAGCTTGCTTCTCTATCTCTAACTCACCCTTCATTCTAATCTATGCAGCCAGGTCAGTATTTTTCTAAGCTTGTTGTTTGCTGTTCAGTCTCTAAGTTGTGTCTGACTCTTTGCAATCCCATGGACTGCTCCTCTGACCTTCACCATCTCCCGAGTTTGCTTAGATTCGTGTCCATTGAGTTGGTGCTGCTATTCAATCATCTCATCCTCCGCTGCCCTCTCCTCTAGCCTTCAATCTTTCCCAGCATCAGGGTCTTTTCCAGTGAGTCAGTTCTTCACATCAGGTGGCCAAGTATTTGAGCTTCAGCTTCAGCATCATTCCTTATAATGAATATTCAGGGTTGACTTCCTTTAGAATTGACTGGTGTGATCTTCTTGCAGTTCAAGGGACTCTTGAGAAGTTTAATTGATTGCAATAGGAGCTTAATTGATCTTTTCTCTAGTCAAAATGGATCAAATGCTCCAGTGCCCACAACTGAAATCAAGGAATTACTGAATTTTGGGAAGAACCTTACACATCACGCTTCTACTCAGTTTTGCAAATTATTATAAAGTGCTCTAGCGTTCTTTCACTGGGAAGAGCCTAAGGTACCTCCATTCCTAAGTCTAAGTTTAATATACGGTACTCATTTCATTTCCTTGTGAGGATTTTAAATTTACTCTGGTCACTACATGTACATCTTGTACTGGTATATGAATTTCTGAGAACTGAAACAGTATCCCCAATCCTATATTATACTATGTGCGTGTGCATGCTCAGTTGCTTCAGTTGTGTCTCTTTGCGACTCTATGGACTGTAGCCTGCCAGGATCCTCTGTCCATGGGATTCTCCAGGCCGGAACACTGGACTGGGTTGTCATGCCCTCCTCCAGGGGATTTTCCCAACCCAGGGATGCAACCCACATCTCTTATGTCTCCTGCACTGGCAGGCAGGTTCTTTACACGAGTGCCGCCTATACCCCCTTGAGAATTACTGACCATCCACCTCCATAACACCTCTTTTTTTATGTCATATTTATCATGCTCATTATCCTGCATAGCATCAAGTTTTAGCATCGATATGGGCAAGTCAAGTTTCAATTTAAAATCCTCATCTAAACGATGCTTGACAACCTCACAACAGGATAATGGAGGCATTTTTACCTTCTTTATCAGAGACTCTTTATCTGTTATCAGCCACAACCCGGAAAACAAAAAGTCCTTTTTCAGTGCACGAGTCCTCTTGCACGCTCATTGTTCAAATGCCTTAGCATGGCCCTCAATTCAGCCCTAACACTCTATCTACAAAATCTCTGTTTGTATACCTCTAACTCCAAATTGACTGAAGACCCCTTTGCTACCCCCAATAAAATGACCATTTCCATATTAAGTCCCTTCCATCCTTCATATAGTCTACCAACTTTCCATTCCATTATCTAGAAACTTTAAAACTTTTAACAATATAAACATTACCACCCAGTTGAACCATTCATGCTTCATCAATTTGGCTTTATATATTTATTTTGGAATTTTTCCACTACCCCTCAGAAGTGTTGATTTCTTAGGGGCAATATCATTTCTCCCTCTTTATAATATCACAGTGCCTAATAAAGTGCTGTGAAAACAACAAATATTAAAAACATGATTGAAAGTGAGTTGAAGGAACTAGTTGAGAATGTTTGCAAAGGCTCATAGCCAACCTCTAAATTTATTTTTTTTAATGGAGAAAAAAGATATAAATGATAACTGATAAAGATTTCCATGAAAATAAAATATTGCTAGTACCAAAGAAAGTGAAGTATCAAATTTCTCTTTTGACTAAGAAAGTCCAAGAGCTAATGAACTCAAAGGGAAAATATAAGCCCATGCTAAGTTTCTTCATCTGGGAAATAAATTTGATTCACTATAGGTCCTTTCCAAAATGAAAATTCTAATAGAATGATAAAGACAAAATATGTACCACAATATTTCCAACAGGTCTTTTGCTTCTATGCCTTTACGTAATTAAGTAGGCCATATGTCTACATGTATTTGTATTCACCTTATTTCAGAAAAGAACATTAGGGTTTGTTTTTCCAATAACGTGTAATTAATTGTATGTATGACTAAATGCATGACTTATTATAAATTTAAATTGACTTTGAAATCCTGGCAAGTATACTTTCTACATTGTTAACAATGGAAAAAAAAACCCTTAAAATTCTGCATAAATAAAATTTTGATCTTGTAGATTAAAAGACACAACCACCACCACAACAAATAACAGCACTTTCAGAAACTGAAACAGACCCAAGGCTCATCGGTGTGCTGTTAATACTATTAACAATAACCACATTTTATTGGTGCTGGCATATGCCACACACTCTATATTTCTTTCATTTCATAACAATGCTATGTAGTTACTATGCTTATTTTAAATATAAGGAGAGGGAGGCTCTGAATTCAGTAACGTGTCCAAGGATATATAGAGAAAACATTAGAATTCGTATTTAAACCCAGAATGCTGGTCCACCTACCTCCAAACTCTGGGTTCAACTTTCTCTGGCACATGACATTCTCTTAAAATAAGGTTTGGATTGCCAAGGGAGAGGGTACAGGAGAAAAGGTTTAAGATGTGTTGAGAAGTACACTACTTGGTGGGATGGACTGATGGTTAGATAGATGAATAGGTAGATAAGATAGATAGACAAACAGATACAAATTAATATTTATGGTAACTGTATGAGACAGATGCTATCATCCTCATTTTATAGGGACATAACATATTCATTCACATGCCCAACATCATTGCCCTAGAAATGTTGGAACAGGAAATAAATGTTGTGTGTGTTTGATGTTTGTAAATGCTCCATCTCTCCATTGTACCACACAGCCTCATAAGTAACAAAGGAGAGTGAAGATAATCTGAAGTCATTCAGTCCAAAAGACAAAAATGGCAAAAGTCTGTGTCCACTGATGTCCCTACATTTCAGTAAAGTTAGTGCAGGAGAAAAAGAAACCTGATAGTTGTCCAAATACATTAAAAAATAACAGTCGTGAGAATCCCATTCTTGTATTAAATAGTGCAAGAACACTCATCTCAGAAAAGGATGTATTCGTATGCACCATATTTTATGAGAATTTGCAGATTTTAAAAGGCATAATATTGCCTAGTTGCCAGGATTTTTTCTACTTAGCATCCTTCAACTCGATATTGAAGATTCTGGAAAACACTTTCACCACTTTATGAACCATATGCAGAGTTTGATTCTTCTCCAATTTTTTTTTCATTTGTTATTATCATCATCAGAGAGGATTATATCTCATCTACTTAGCTGCTAGAATGAAGATTTCAGTTTGGAGGAGAGCCGATTTAAAAAAAAAAAAAGAAAAAGTTAGCTGCTTCAGGCAACAGTCCTTTTGATCTGCTCATTAACACTTTTCAAATGTTCGAGTGATGTGGGCATTCTTTGCGCTAGAAAATGTCAGCACTGGAGCCTGCAGCCAGCTTGATGCAATCATATGTTCCGATATTCAGAAAAGAGTGAAAAGAACTGTCAACAGTGAACTGCCTTGGATTAAAAAAAAAAAAAAAAGATACTGTGTAATGACTGGAGATCAAATAGTATTTCAGAAGTGACTCTTGCCAGTGACAGAAACAAATGCCCAATATTTCAGCAATGTCATCTAAGTACCTAAGGGTCCACAGACTTCAAGAACTCATTCTTAGTGTGTACAAAAACTTGTTTAAAATACATGTGGGACTTCCTTTCACTCTTCCCTTTCTTTTTTGATAAGATCATAGAACAAGTGCAATGCCTTTCCTCTCGTGAATACAAAGTTCTCTGCCATTAGTGTTTGGGAAGTCCTTTTCCAAATCCCACAAAAGTGAGTTGCTTTCAACAATGAGGCCAAGATATGGTCGGGTTATCTGCCTCCCTTTCCTTTCCTCCTTGACAGACTCACCAATGTTCAAAGAGACTGCTTTGAATAAACAAATAATAGTGGGAAGTCTGGATAATAAATATAATTTTAAATGCCTAATGAGGACTGGGAAGAACAATGTGAGTGTGCTTTGAAGGGTTGGGGAGCATGCATGCTCAGTTGTGTCCAACTCTTTTGCAACCCCATGGACTGTAGCCTGCCAGGCTCCTCTGTCCATGGACTTCTCCAGACAAGAATACTGGAGTGGGTTGCCATTTCCTCCTCCAGGGCATCTTTCCGACCCAGGAATCGAACCTGCATCTTTTCTATCAGCAAGCATATTCTTTAATACTGGGCCACCTGGGAAGCCCCGTGAGAGTGTATTCTCCTGGAGTTAAGTAAAGGTACTGCCATCAAGCTAAATAAACTAAGACTGGGAAGAGTGTGATAACCTGTTTTGTAATGATGCTCTGTTGTAAAACATCACCGTAGAACCAATAACTACTAACATCACACTCTATTTCAAAGAGGCAACCAAACTTAAATCATTTTAATTAATGGTACAAGGAAGGCATATTAAAATTTAAATTCCTTCTGTTTTATTGTGCATTTTTTTTTAAAAGAAAATCAGGCTGCTCTCAAAGTAACCCAATAAAGGCACCAAGAGCCCTCCTCAACAATAAAAAACAAGTGCAATGTAGAAGCATTATTACTATTTAGAAAGAACAGCACAGCTGTTGCTGGCTAAGAAAATGATTCTATATAGCTCTAGTCAGATATATCCTCATCATGAAAGCCCAGCTTACTTGTAAGTAAATTGGGCTTTAAAAAGATAAGTTTTTAAAATGGTTTTTTAAAAAGATTTATGAGATCTTTATGCAATGTCTTAAATGTACTGAGGAAAAATGAGCTTGCAGTTTTCCCTTGTGGATGGAGAACTTCGGCCAAGGACACTAGAGCAAAGTGAACATTTATCATTTCCAGCATATTCAGATATTTATTTGCAGCTGGATAACACACTCTAATTGACAACACTCCAGAAAGTCTTTGTTTGCCACCTCATTAGCCTTACATCTGTAATTTTGCAGAATGCCCAGTTCTTCCAAATGATGCAACTAAAGGACGGTCAGTTCTGCTATCCTGGAGTAAAACAAACCTGCCGTAAACTCAACACATCTTATGAGTTAAACAGTGATATAAAGAGCCATATTTTCTGATATCTCCCTCATGATTCAATACATGATTGTTTTTAACTTCTCCCCTTTTTCAATCTAAGGAAAAGGAAGGATGCTGCTGACATCTTTGTTATAGAAAAGCAGTTGTAAAGGATGGATGTGAGGTTATTCAATGAGTAGGAAACAGAATCATAAACAGGTTGTGAGAAATTACTTTACACAAAAATGAGAACTTCCCCCTTGATGGAATAGTTTGCAAACTCAACATACTCTATAGTTCAGTAATGATAGTGCCTAAAAGTTCCAGCTTTGCATGAGGGTTCTACTATTATCACTACTATTACTACTACTACAAGATAAAGTTCTCCAAAGATGATTGATTTAGATCCTATTTGCCATGGAAAACCTAGGCATACAGAGGACACAAATCTGCAACATTTTAACCTGTCTTTAATGATATCACCTGTCTCTTTTATCCTTGAATATACTCATTAAATGAATTGAAAGATTTAATATTTTAAAATAGCCTCATATTAAAAGCATCACTGGTAGCCAGATAGTCTATTTGGGGAGTTTTTTCCTAACCTTTTTTATTCTGTGTTACTCTTTGGCAAGCTGATTATAGCGGACCAATGAACCCCTTCCTAGACTAAACAAGCTAAATTAAAATACACAGGATTAAAAGGAATCCAATTGTATTGAAATATAACTGTCAAATCTACTTTTAAAAGCAAGAAACCAGATCTGTGAAACAGAAATACTAGGTACTTCTTTATTAATTCATCAAATAATGAAATATAATAGTAGGTCTAGGAACTATCATGATTTCTTGAAGTTTAATCGACTTACAATAGTTTTCCATGTATAGCACAGTGGTTCAATATTTTTATATCATAGAAAGTTATCACAATAAAACTATTTTGTCTGTTCCATACATTATATCCTCATGACTAATTTATCTTATAACTTGTATTCTGGACCTCTTAATCCCCTTCACCCATCCCTCACCCCTTCCCCTCTGGCAACCACTTGTTTGTTCTCTGTATCCATGTCGTCTTCTGTTTGGTTATTTTTGTTCCTTTGTTTTGTTTTCTAGATTGCACAAATAAGTGGAAACATATAGTATTTGTCTTTCTCTCTCATAATCTTGAAATAGTGGTACGTATCTGAATATGAACAGGACTGTACTGGTTTCTACCATCAAATAACAAGCACCCTGAGAAAGCTGACCACCTTTTGCTGTCAATGGGTTCTAATAACATATATGTCTTGGATACTTCTTAAAATAGGAAACCTGTTTCTTCAACAAATCCCTGTCACTCTGAAACAGTGAGTAAATTTTACTCAGTATATAAAGTATTACGCATATTTACTTGACAGTTGACCCAAAACGAAACAGAATGGTAACTCTAATTTTAAAGAACACACAGGGTTTTAACTGCCACAGAATCACTGCAAACATTTTAAGAATATTTCCTTATCTCCCATCTTACAACTTCCTGCACTCCATAGACAGATTTTGTAATGAGTTGATCCGAAAACATATTCCATAAGAATTCCCCAAAATCAACAGCCCTGAGCAGTGATCCCCAGCTCTGGAGAATATCAGAATCATGTAGGGAATCTGTTAGATCTTTAATGCTGCAATAACAAATTACCACACGCTTAGTGGCTTAACACAAGAGAAATTTATATTCCTACAGTTCTAGATGCCAGGAGTCCAAACTGAGTCTTCTAACTAAAGTCTGGGGTCATCAGAGCCGGTTCCTTCTGCAGCCTCCAGGGGTTTCTCACTCCTTGCCCTTCCCAGCTCCTGGTGACTGCCAGCATTCCCTGCCCAGAAGCTTCATCGCTTTGGTCTCTGCCTCCACGGTCACACTGCCTTCTCCCCATCTGTGGTCTTATCTCCTCTGTCAACCTCTTATATGGGCACAGTGACGGTATTTAGAAACAGCTAGGTCATTCTGGATGATCTCCCTATTTCAAGATCCTGAATTTGATCGTATCTGTAAAGTCTCTTTTGCCATAGAAGACAACGATCATGGACACCTTAGCATAGGGGCTATCCTAAACTATACTGATCCCTGGAGACGTCTCACCCAATCATCCTTTCCCCTCGGAGAGAGACACCACAGATGGAAATCTGAGAGCAACGACTCTGAAAGCCTTCCAGTTACTAGGAGCAGAAAAAAAATCTGGGCTAAGACATAGGTAACACTGTCATCTCTGAATCATTAATTAGATATCTGTGAAATTTTAATCTCTGAAAAATGAATGGTTAAATTATTTCACAAGATATTTTTTAAAAATATGAAATGATTCAACGAAGAATGTGTGACAGATATGGGTGCCTCTGTTCAGGGTTTTTTTCCATTCCAGGATTTCTATCTCAATAAGAGCTTCTAAGCATATGATTCCCAAGGAGGTGATGGCTGACATAGTCTAAATGTGCCTGAAAACAGACATTTAAGCTGTTTAATCATATTTCAGTTGAAAGACCAAATGTTTGCCCCAGTACTTAAAAGACACTCAAACAAAAGAAATTTACACAACACCAAGCTGAAATAAGGACCTCTCTGGTGACTCAGACAGTAAAGAATTGACCGGCAATGCGGGAAACCCAGGTTCAATCTCTAGGTTGGGAAGATCCTCTGGAGAAGGGAGTTGCAACCCACTCTGATATTCTTGCTTGGAGATTTCCATGGACAGAGGCTACAGTCCATGGGGTTGCAAAGAGTTAGACACAACTGAGTGACTTACACTAAGCTGAAATAAATGCATTTCATTTTCTATTAAAAAGAATTATTACCAGTAATAGCTGATAGTCAAAGTTCAAAATAATCCCTAATAATCGAACGTTGCTAACAATTAACTAATCATATTCTAATACCAGCACTGTGGAAATGTGTTCTCTAAACATAATCAAATAAATAAATATCCTGCAGTTGTACCATCATAGTACACCTTCAGTTATACTCAAGATCTTGTTTTTCATAAGGTTATGGTTTCCTTTGACCCTTCCTTTTTACATCACCTCCTCATCTTTCTCTAATTGATTTAGCTTACTTGTTGTATACCAACTCTCTATACTTTGTTAGAAATACTTTGCTTAGGCTATATCTTTTTTTAAACACAAATGTTAAAGGTTACACTCCATTCACAGTTATTACAAAATAATGGCCATATTCCTTGTGTTGTATAATACATCCTTGTAGCCTAACTTATACCCAATAGTTTGTACTCCCCACTCCCCCCATTCCTACGTTGCCCCTCCCCTGCCCACTGCCATATCTAAGGCTCACTGTCTATTACTGGCTTGTATTTCAATAGCTGATGGATCTCAGTTGGGTAAGACTTAATCCCCACTGGGACCAGATCTCAGCACCATGTACAGCAAGTAAAGCTTCTTTCAGGGGATCAGTGATCAAATCTTTCCAGTGTATTCTCCTCACCCCTGGGATGAGTTCAAACTTCCTCAAAGAATAGGAAGGTTCATGCCTAGATCCTAAACCATCTTTCACCACTCCTTTCCCTGGCACGCTAGACCTCAGCCTAGGACATCTCAAAGCATGTCTGAATAACTTGTAATTCCACACACACTTTATAGGAAATGTCCCTCATCAACTGCCAAAGTCTTGTTCAATATTCAAAATCAGTTTGGAATCGGCAGCTCCACCCAGTTTCCCTGAAACAATCCCTCAATTCTGGCAAATCCCTCTTTCCTTTGTGTTCCTGACATGTGTTGCTCCTGGCATACTCATGAACCTTCATTCTCACTTTCTCTACCATTCTGTGCTTCATATTAAAATATGAGTTTCCATATCATATGGTAGTCATTTCTGAACCCCTAATTCCAAGCCCAGCACTCGCTCAGATTACTAAGGGCTGAATGCAGAATTTTGCCTCTACTTTCTCTCTGCTTTTAAATCTGTGTTTTTAGGGAACATTTGTTCTGATTCATTTATGTGCTCAGTCGGTCAGTAATGTCTGATTCTTTGTGGCCCTGTGAACTGTAGCCCAGCAGGCTCCTCGGTCCATAGGATTTTCCAGGCAAGAATACTGGAGTGGGTTGCCATTTCTTACATTTTCTTACTGACCCAGGGATCGAACCAGCATCTCATATCTTCTGCATTGGCACGTGGGTTATTTACTACTAGTGCCACCTGGAAAGCCCAATTCATTTATTTTTAGATCTAAATGCAAGTTCATACTCAAGGCTAACTGCTCTGTAGTCTATATTTCTAAATGTAAAATATGGATGATTCTCTCTATTAAATAAGTTTCAGAAATTAGTAAGCATTCATGATGTTTCTGTAAATAGGAAGCTCTCCTGACATCCTAAAAACACACCTTAATGGTGTCCCTCTCCACCCTGCATAAAGAAATATAATTCCTGATTCCCAGTCTGCAGAGTTTCAGGGATGGAATGGATCTATTCTCACTACCTGATGATCGAAACCCCTCTATAACATCCCATGTTTCGGTGAAGACTTCATTTGATTACATGAACTGTTACGGTAAAGAAACTGCCTACTAAACAGAAGACTTGGGTTTGATCCCTGGGTTAGGAAAATCCTCTGGAGAAGGAAATGGCAACTCACTCCAGTGTTCTTGCCTGGGAAATTCCACGGACAGAGGAACCTGGCAGGCTACAGTCCAGGGTGTTGCAAAAGAGTCAGACACAACTTAGCAAGTGAGCAGGCATGCAGCAACCTCACAAAGAAGCCCAGTTCAGTCTTCTCACGTGTCCTTTTAAAAAACCATATACTTTGACACTTTTGAGCCCTCTGGTCAATATAAAAATGCAAAGTAACAAAAGAATGAAAACCACCCCTGTGAATTTTAAATTTAAAAAGTAAGGAGTACAAATCACATTAAGGCACCTTTTTGCTTTTGAATTTGAGACTCAAGAAAGTTAGCTCATCTAAAAATCACCATATCTAAGATAATCAAGATTACAACAGGAAACTGAGCAGAAATTGCTATGGCAGGAAACTGATTAGTTCAGCAAAGAGACAGGATGCTTCTTGTCTCTGCTGTTGTCTAAATTAATTCTGTGTCTCCTCCGTGGCCAACTGCTCTGAGATAAAGGACTGTAAAGTTGCCTCATGAAAGTAGACTGAAGTACAATGAATAATCAATGTAGAAGTAATACAAAGCACTGCCTGAAGTTGCAAGGAGTGGAAATCAGTCAGCAAGGGTGAGAGGGGAAAAGAGTCACTCTAGTCATATTACAAAAAACACTACTGTGATCCACAAAACATAAAATTCAATATAAGGTGCTGATAAGAAGAGGATATCAAAATAGGTAGTGGGCATGCTTTGAAGGAGCGCTTCTTCAGAATAACCTTTTCTACAAAGCCTGAACAATCCAAGTTATATTGCTTGAAATGTGCTGTTTGTTACTCAGAGTTCCACCTTGTGACAGGCAGAATAATGGCCACATAAACATGTCCACCTGCCAAAGCAGGAGATGCAAGAGATGCGGGTTCGATCCCTGGGACAGGACGATCCACTGGTGAAGGAAATGGGAACCCACTCCAGTATGTCTGCCTGGAGAACCCCATAGACAGAGGTGCCTGGAAGGCTACAGTCCATGGTGTCACAAAGAGACAAAACTGAGCACACACACACATACAAGGATATCCACACTCTAATTCCCTGGAACTGTGAATAAGCTGTCTTCCAGGACCAAAGAGACCTTGCAGATGTGATCAGCATGAAGGATCTGGAGATGGGAGATTATGCATGCATGCGTGCATCAAGGTGGGTCCAACCTAATCTCGTGGTCCCTTGATATTGGAGGTCCTTTCTCAGCTGGGTTTGGAGTCAGAAAGACTTGTGACTACGGAAGAATGGTGACAGAGATGCAACATGCCTGGCTCTGAAGCTGGAGGAAGGGGCTTACTAGGCAAGAATGGAAGGAGCCCCTGTAAGCTGCAAAAAGCAAGGGAACAGATTCTCCTCCAGAGCACTAAGAGAGGAATGTATCACTGTCGATACTTTGCAGCTAAGTTTAGCCCAGCAAGACCCCTGTTGGATCTGTGATTACATAACTGTTAGGTAATAAATTTGTGTTGCTTTAAGCCAGCAAATGTGTGGCAATTTGCTACAGCAGCACTACAGAGCTTGCATATATCCATGTTCTTTCAGAGGTTTTACTCAAGCGTGAAAAATGACACAACCTCAAACCAATTGTCATAACTTCAAAGGGACTGTTTCACAGACACCCTAACATTTGCAGGTGATTTATTTCTGAAATGTTTTTCCAAGAGGCAAACAAAAAAAGTCCTTAAATAATGTATCTTTCAAAGAGATAATGAAACATTCAATAAACAATGAAAACAAAACAAACCCCAAACCTGACAGATTAGCAATCCCTCTCAATGAATCCAATAGAAAATATCATTCAATTTACTTGAAATTCTTTTGCACTTGAGTGGGAAACCCTTTATCCCTATCATCATTCCTACCTTCTTCTTCTCTTCTTCCCCTAAACCTGATTTTGAAGTGCTTCCTAGATGAAGTTTTATAGTAAATATTTATTAGCAGGCATGAATAGAATTTCTTACAATGATTAAAATATATAACTATTAAAATGCAATTTGCTAATTGAAATTGTGCTGTTGTTGAGCAATGTGGCACTGATTCATATTTCAGCCTTAATTTACACCTTGATGTTTAAAAAAAAAAAAAAGAGGACTGCAAATCCTTCTTACTTACCACTTTGCAGCAAAGGGGCCAAAACCACCACATCAGTCCAATACCCAAGAGCAGCAGTAACACCAAAATAGCAATGAGGGCTGCAATCCCATTAGACTGGAGGAAGCCGAAAACAAAAGCAAGGCAGTCAGCAAAGTCGACAGTCAAATCCCAAACATGTACTTTTTAAGGAAACATCAGAAAAAATGATAGGAAGCATCATAATGTTAAACCAGATTGCTAATATATTCCTTTAGATTCTTTAAATTGTATAAATTATCTTACTACTTATATTATATACTGCTGCTGCTACTGCTAAGTCACTTCAGTCGTGTCTGACTCTGTGCGACCCCATAGACGGGAGCCCACTAGGCTCCTCTGTCCCTGGGATTCTCCAGGCAAGAATACTGGAGTGGGTTGCCATTTCCTTCTCCAATGCATGAAGGAAAAGTGAAAGTGAAGTCACTCAGTCGTGTCTGACTCTTAGCGACCCCATGGACTGCAGCCTACCAGGCTCCTCCGTCCATGGGATTATCCAAGCAAGAGTACTGGAGTGGGGTGCCATTGCCTTCTCTGATATTATATACTACTTACATTATATTCCATTTTATTATATTTATTTAACATACCAAATATAATCTATTTGTATTAAATTTCCTCATATTATACCTCATATATATTATGTTAAGACAGGCAGGGACAAGTATAAAACCCTCCCAAAGTGTCTGAAATTATACCTTAAAGAAAAATAGGAAAAAAACCACAATTTGGAGTTGTGCGAATGGTCCTGTGCTGTGTGTGCTGAGTTGCTTCAGTTGTGTCCAACTCTTTGCGACCCACCAGGCTCCTCTGTCCATGGGATTCTCCAGGCAAGAATACTGGAGTGGATTGCCATTCATACTCCAGGGATCAAACCACATACTTTCCTCTCTTGCCTTGGCAGGCAGGTTCTCTGCCACTAGCACCACCTGGGAAGCCCCATGAACAGTCCCTATAGTCCCTATCTTTTGTCTCTGGGAAAAGATCATTGTGGCTACAAGCATGATTACCTCTAGGCAGAATTTATGCAGAATTTCCCCAGACTTTTTGATGATGGAGCATTATTTCTTTATATACTTACATGGTAGGACAAGATGAATACCAAAACTCACCAGATGGGTGACAAACCATGAGCAACGGTTCTTGTTGGCAAGTGGTACACATGTACCAATGAAAGGATGCAATTTTATGCATTCGTATATCAGAGGGTCACCCATGGCAGTTCAAGTGCTACCAACTCTCAACCACAAACCACACTGGTGTTCTTTCACTTCCTAATGACGAGCTTCTCCAGCTCTAACACCTCTGTCCTGGGCTCAGCCTCTACCTGCTTCATCTACCAACTACCTATTCATCCTACAGGGCGTAGCTAAAGCCACTTCCTCAGGAAGCCTTCCTCATACCTTCTGGCTAGAAAATACCCCTTCTTATTGTACAAGGCATAGTTCTCTGAACCTTAAACTTTAGCACTTAGCACAATTTACTTATTTGATTGGCTTATTTATTTATGATGAACTACAATTATTTAATTTGTCTTTTCTATATTCACTATGAGTTCTAGGAAACAGGACCTATTCCCAATCTACTTATCCAGGTATATTCCAGGCCTGGTATGTAAAACTATTTACTAAGAAAATGAACTCCAAATAAATGAGATGGTAAGAGCCACAAACACAAAGTAAAAGGTGCTCAGTTGTATCTGACTCTGTGCAACCTCATGGAACTACATGGAATACAGTCCTTGGAATTCTCCAGGCCAGAATACTGGAATGGGTAAGCCTTTCCCTTCTCCAGGGGATCTTCCCAACCCAGGAGTCAAACCCAGGTCTCCCGCATTGCAGGCAGATTCTTTACCAGCTGAGCCACAAGGGAAGCCCAGGAATACTGGAGTGGGTAGCCTGTCCCTTCTCCAGCAGATCTTCCCAAGCCAGGAATTGAACCAGGGTCTCCTGCATTGCGGGCAAATTCTTTACCAGCTGAGCTATGACACAAAGAATACTTAATTTTTAGCACAGAGATCAATTTTCCAAGAGAACAAGGTGTCTCTTTCAAATGCTTACTCTCTGAGATCCCCAGTAATCATGTTTTGTGTTTTTATTTTAAGAAAAGATTTCAAGGAAGGAAAAAAAATAAAAATAAATAAATCAATACATTCTCTCTGGGTGGGAATTTGGGTCTTTAAAGGCAGGTTTTCAGAGATACACATCCTGAAATTCAAAACAAATAAGAAGTACAAGCCCAGAAATCAAGGCAAGAGTCACATTTATCCCAAGAGCTGATAAAGAGAGAGCTTGGAGCTGAAAGAACCTACTAATACTCATCTTAGAATGGCCTTAGAAGTGTTAGTCTAGATGTCTAATTTTAAGCAAGCTGTTTAAATTCTTAGGGGACTCTGTTTTCTAATCTATACAATAATAAAGTCAGTTGTTCCCAAAGCATGAAATTATTTGTGGCAAAGTGATAACAAGGATATCTCTCTTAGAAAAGCACTGTGCATATTAACATATTTTTAAAGCTCTGAATGGTTTTGAAGTAGGAAAAAAAAAGTCCAACTTACATCAGCACAAATCAATTTTTTTCTCATAACATTATCAATATCCTACAGAACTAGGAACCCCCAGATCCATTTGGGGAAATGTTAGGATTGATCAAAATGCTAAAAGACTTTTGGATGTTGAAGTAACAATTTTTCTTAGTAATTTAGAACATTTTATGATGGAATTTGAATTGTAATGCATAATAACTTATGCACAAAGAGATAACCATCTTTATGTAGACATGCTTGGATGCATATTCCCTCAGTTGTGTCTGACTCTTTGTAACCCCATAGAGTGTAGTCTTCTAGGCTCCTCTGTCCATGGAAGTTTCCAGGTAAAAGAATACTGGAATGGGTTGCCATTTCCTACTCCAGGGGATTAAACTTAAGTCTCCTGCATTGCTAGGTGGGTTCTTTATCACTGAGCCACCAGAGAAGCCTCTTTATGTAGATAGTTATTTGTAAATAACTGAAGAAGAGAAGAGAAGGTAGTTTGCAAAAGTATTAGTTTAAGGAGGGTTAGCAAAATATTCTTTGTATAGCTTATCAGAAAAATCTTGAAACGTGAGTCACAGTTTCCCTATATCATCTGTTAGTATATCACAGTGTAAAAAAAAAAAAGAGAGAGAGAGAGAGAGATTACCATACAGTTACTTGGAAACTATCTCCAAACAAATCAGTTTTCAAAGACAGTGATTATTAACTGCATTTCAATTTTAATAAATCCACTAAAGATAACTTTTAAAATAATTCTTAGGGCAACGGAGACCATAAAATATGCACTGACTTCAGAAATTTTAGGAGAATATTAACAATCAAGTATATACACGAAAAATGAAAGCCATCCTTTGCTTTCTAATTTTGCGTCTGGATATAAGAGGGAATAACCATACTAGCTATTTATATAACTGATGTTAGGTTGCAAATTAACCAAAACAGACACCACCAAAATAGCACCTAGAATCTTTGACTTGTCCTGTAATCTATTTTCAGAAGACAACAAAAATAAGTACAGAAACTTCACACACACATACAATCTTCATAAAGCTCTATTATTTACTATTAGCCCACTCTTAAAGCACTTGAAGATGCTACTACATGGTATTTACCATAACACCTTAATTTTAAGAAATGAAAAGACATACAGTCACCTAGCAACTTCTTGATGTACAGTTTGATATAATTAAAGCGTAAAATCAGAATGTATTTATTGATGTAGCCTAAACATCTAAGTCAATGTCTTGCAGATAGAAATTTGTGTGTGTATATGTGTGTGTATCAGTGAGAGACAGGAGATAAATACATTATAGAAAATGTCCAGGTAATTATCTAAGTTCTCTGTTCTCAAAACCAAAGGAAGTAATTCAGAGCACACATCAGGATACTTATGGAAGCACTCAAAGGGCATCTTTCTACACGGAATTTCAAACATTCATGAACAAATCATGCAATGATTACACTAAGCTCTGAAATCTAGACAAACAAGAATATAACAGGAAAAGAATGTCAACGGAATACATAGAAAACTATGATATCCTATGGGAGAAATGTTGTCAAATGTGTTAAATTCATGATCCCACCTTTAAGCTCTTACATAAGACACCCCCAACCTGTGACTGTTCACGTAGGGAGTGAACACAACGTTCCCCCCAGACCTTTCCCACATGAGGATCAAGCCATAGCGTCCATGGAAATGGCTCACCATTTGGCTCTGCTCACAAATTCCAAAAGGGTACTATGAACATTTGTTTTCCCCTTCTCTTAGAATTCAAATCCTATGTTCAGAAATAAAGACATGAAACTAGAGGGTGTGAATATGCTACAAGTTTAGTGGTTAGTGTTTTTTTTTCTCCTTTCTACAAATGTGTCATGAGCAGGAAATTCAGAAAATCACACTGACAGAATATAAAGTAGATGGGCTAGCCATGACAGGCAGTCAAAATTCTTGCATTTTCTTTCAAAAATGTCCCTGTGAGGAACACTCGCAAAACACTGTGCACATCCAGATGTAAATATCATTTCGTATAATAATAATATCATCTCAACTGATTCTGAAGACTAGTATACAATAAAACTATGAAAATATACACTTTCCACAGACCTATGGGCTTACTCTTTATCATATTTAAGTTAAGCATGATGGAGAACAGGTCACAGTAAACAAAGAATTGAATGCAACTGGAACTTGCCATAAACACTTCCCTGGATGCCCCAGTCCCAGACATTAGCTCAGTTAAACTGGATGCAAATCCAGGCTTCCACAGTTCCTTTGTTTTGATTTCCCAGAGCCATTATCAGAACATGAAAGACCTCAGCAATGAAAGGGAAATAATTCTATAATTCAGATAACTTTATAAACAAATTGAGAAAAAAGGTCAAACACATAGACTTCAGTTCTGAGGAGACACTGTGCTGCAAAGTGCAAACTTCAAAGTCAGATGAAACCAGATCTGATTACACAGAGATCTGTATCATAGGGAGGAACTAAAAGCTCACTTTTGTTTAGGTGTGATGCTCTTTAAACAGTAGAAAGTTTAAAAGCTGCCAAAGCTGTGTTGTGCAAGTCTTCATGAAGCCCACAGGTCAGCTAGAGGGACAACCCTTGAACACACAATCAGAAATGTGAGGAGGATGGAAAGATGGTACAATAGAAACAGGGCAAAGAAGGAACTAGCCTGCACCGGGGTTCTCAGAGGACCTCCTGGGGAAGAATAAGAAAGCCCAGGAAGAAGCGGGGGTCTAACGAGTGGCTTCTTGCAAGAACAAGAAAAGACAACTTTTGGCTGGAAAACAGAATCTGAAGGGACCTGAAGAAACTGAAGAAACTGATGAAACACAAATTTCTGGAAAGCAGGAATCCTCTTTATTACACAGAGAATTGGGTTGTTGGGTTGTTTGGGTCAATACCTAACAAATTTTGTTGGATGACCTTCCAAGTGGCCATCTGTTGGATCAATTCTTCCTAACTATAGTTCTGAACATGTAGCATTTTGAGATGTCTACAAAGACAAGTTAGCTGAGGAGACTCAGTACCTTGGGGCTTCCCTGGTGGCTTAGATGGTAAGAAATCCATTTGCCGTGCAGGAGACCCAGGTTTAATCCCTGGGTTGGGAAGATCCCCTGCAGAAATTATGGCAATCCACTCCAGTATTCTTGCCTGGAGAATTCCATGAAGAGAGGAGCCTGGCTGGCTACAGTCCATTGGGTCACAAAGAGTTGAACACAACTGAGCGACAAACACTAACTAAATCAGATGTTGGTCAAGGCTGTGAAGCCAAAACTTTTTTAAAGTTTCAGTTGGGGACAGAATCCTGAGCTTGATTTGGGGGTAAAAGGGATATATTTTCTAGTTGTCCTGGATGCATTCAGTCTTTGAACTTTATCTGCATCTAATTTCCTTTTCTTCATTCAAAGCAAGCTATAAGGAACAATGAAAAACTTTATTCTGCCAAACAGATGTGAAATTCTAGTCATTAAAGAAGTATAAAAGCAAATCAGAGTTGCTACTGTACTTGCAAAATAACTACAAGAAAAGATGAATCACTCAAAAATTTCAAAACTTTGTGAATAGCATGTTGTAATCTATCTAGAAAATAATTAATCACAGCAACCACATTAGAATAAAACAGAAACAGAAAAGGGGAACTAGATCTCCACAACTTCATTTCCATGAGTTCAGAGCTTGGGAAAGAAACAAGAGTCATAAGGGTGATGATTTCATTTACTGGATTCTTTTGAAATATTCTGTATCAGGCCAAATCAGCTCATCAACTTCATAAGCTACCTAGCAAGCTAAAACAAATATTTTTACATTACTATATAGATGGAAAAATTGAAAGAAAAATAAATTACATGAAATTCAAAGGTTAGTGTACATAGTTGGTTGAACACAGCCATGCCCATTTGTTTATATATCTATAGCTGCCTTTGCGCTAATGGAAGAGTTTAGTAGTAAACTGTATTGCCACCAAAGCTGAAAATAATTACTATCTGACCTTTTACAACAACAACAACAACAAAAAGTTGCCAACCTTTATCTTACATAAATCAGATCAGGACCTGGTAATGAATGGAAGATTGTGCAACAGGGGCAGACAGACAGGTTCAATTCTCACTTCTAGCATTTACTCGACTATGAAACTGAGCAAATACTTTAACCTCCAGAGTCTCCAGGCTCCCAGTCTCCCCTTTCTTGGGGGCAGTGAAGGCTGAAATCATTTAATATTCTGCACATCAAGCTGTGTGTACCCTACTGAGAGTTAGATCCACTTATGAGAGGAAGCACCTTCTACTGTGTTTGCATATATGGGCACTAAAGATTGGAGGTGGCTCTCTGTGTTCCTAAGTTTTCTCATCTGTAAAATTCAGATCATAATAACAGCCTTCTCTTCAGTGGTGAAAATTAAACCATAAAGTGCTGAGCACATGTGCAAGGCTTAGCACAGTGTCTGGAACACATCTCTTGCTCAGAAAATACATTCTTAATATATTATTCTAAAAGAATCAGAAGAGCAGTGGTTCCAAAGGGGAGAACAAATATCTCTCACTGCATTTTTAAAAACAGAGACACATTTAGGAGACCTTCTGAGACAAATGAAGAGAATGGACTCCCTGAGGGCTTCCCTGGCCGTCCGACAGTTAAGACTCTGTGCTTCCAAAGCAGGGGACACGGGTTTGATCCCTAGTCAGGGAACTAAAATCCCACATGGTCCCTGTTCATGGCCAAAATTTAAAAAAAAAGAGAGAGAGAGAGAGAAAACAGACAGCCTAAGTCTAAGCCCTCCTCAGACCCTAAGGTTAAATCTCTTAAATCTAAACCTTAGTATCCCCACTTCAAATATAAAGGTACAGTCATTCATTCCTTTAACAAATAATTTTGGAGCACCTGCCTTGTGTAAGCACCAGGCACCAAAAGGGAGGCAGTGAGCAAGCCACAGACTGCAGAGAGAGGCAGAGAAGTAAACAGGAAATTACAAACCAGTGACATAAGTGCCTTAGTAGGACCGAGCCCAGATGCTCCTGGAGAACAGAGGGGATTCTTTATTTGTGGGATTTCCACAAGGATTAATCAACTGCTAAGGCAATGGTATTTTATTTGGTGTGACTTTCAAATGCCTATTAAGAGCCAAAGACATCATCCTAGAATGAATAAGATTACTAACCTAATTAACAATATCTGAATATTTCAAAACATTCCCTAATTATCATATCCAAATATGCCTGAAAGGCTAGGTATCACATAAATACAATGCCCACTATTTATTATATCATAGTGTTACCCACTGTCCTCTTCTATTCTGAATAGAGATACAATGCACACATCCACTGGTCCTTTCTCATCAGCTCCAGTCTCAGTTTCCATATCGATAAAATGGTAATATTACTGCCATCCACAAGAAGAGGAGGGCAGCAGAGGATGAGATGGTTAGATAGCATTACTGACTCAGTGGACATGAATATGAGCAAACTCCGGGAGACAGTGAAGGACAGGGGAGCCTGGTGTGCTGAAGTCTGTGGGGTTGCAAAGAGTCGGACATGACTTAGTAACAACAAAACCAGACATATTTGAGCTTGAATAAAAAAGAAACATCCCATGGTTACGTAAGTAAATAGTTATGTTGTACATCTTAAATTTATACAGTGCTATATGTCAATTATATTAATAAAATTAAAAAGAAAAAAATATCTAAACTTTTTCTCTACAGAGTTAAGCTCTCATGAACATAGAAGATTTTCTTTCCTTCACTCATTTTTAATACTGACATCTCTGTGTACTAAAGCTGAGGAACCACAGACTTGTAGGATGAACTCTAAGCTCTTTTTTTTCCAGGTTGTTGATAATCTGATCTAAATGTTCTATTTCCAAGCTTTCCTTCCACTGTTTTTACTCCAACCAGAATGATCCTAAGATAAGATATGGAGTCCAAGACCCTCTGCTGCACAGTGCTGCAATGCTTGTATTGTACCTAAGCCTCTCCTCTGGAGAAGGCGATGGCACCCCATTCCAGTACTCTTGCCTGGAAAATCCCATGGATGGAGGAGCCTGGTGGGCTGCAGGCCATGGGGTCACTAAGAATCAGGACACAACTGAGCAACTTCACTTTCACTTTTCACTTTCGTGCACTAGAGAAGGAAATGGCAACCCACTCCAGTGTTCTTTCCTGGAGAATCCCAGGGACGGCAGAGCCTGGTGGGCTGCCGTCTATGGGGCTACACAGAGTCAGACACGACTGAAGTGACTTAGCAGCAGCAGCAAGCCTCTCCTCCAACAAAATACAAAGAAACTGTAAGGGACTAAAAATAACTGTGTGCATGCACCGTTAGGGCAAATTTTGGACAAAAGATACAAAGAGACCAAAAAACCGAACTGCCACTTCTGAAGAGTTGGAACAAAAGCAGGGTACTGCCCATGCCCCTTGTATACAACACCACCTAAGGGGTGGGCAACCACCTAAGCCACCCCACTGGCCCAACCCCTGGACACACCACTACCCTCATCCCATAAAAGGGACAAACTCCCTGCCCAGCAAGCAGGAAAGCAGAGGAACTTGTTGTTTGTTATCGTTCCCCCTTGCTGCAACAAGGGCCCCAATAAAACCTTGCCTGAATTTCTTGTCTAGCCTCTGATCAATTTCTATTGATGAAGGAGGCCAAGAACCCTGGTGGGTAATAATCCTTTTAAAACACTGTCATACCATGTCATCACCGTGGATGGTGACTGCAGCCATGAAATTAGAAGACGATTACTTCTTGGAAGGAAAGCTATGACAAACCGAGTGTATTAAAAAGCAAAGGCATCACTTTGACAACAAAGGTCCATATAATCAAAGCTATGGTCTTTCCAGTAGGCACGTACAGATGTGAGAGTTGGATCATAAAGAAGGCAGAGTGCCAAAGAATTGATGTTTTTGAACTGTGATGCTGGAGAAGACTCTTGAGAGTCCCTTGGACAGCAAGATCAAATCAGTCAATCCTAAAGGAAATCAATCCTGAATATTCTTTGGAAGGACTGACACTGAAGCTGAAGTTCCAATACTCTGGCCACCTGATGCAAACAGCTGACTCACTAGAGAAGAACCTGATGCTGGGAAAGATGGAAGGCAAAAGGGGAAGACGGTGACAGAGGATGAGATGGTTGGATGGTATCATTGATTCAATGGACATAAACTTGGCTAAACTCCAGGAGATGGTGAGGGATGGGGCAGCCTGCCATGCTTTAGTCCATGGGGTCACAAAGACTCAGAAAGACTTAGCATTGAACAACCATGTCACCTTCCAATGGCTCCCTGTTTCATTCAGAAGAAAAACTCAAGTCCTTATAATGACTTATAAAACCCACTATGATCTCTCCCCTCCCTCTACTCTCTTCTACCCATCTCAAGCCTCCTCTCCTAGCTGCCTTTACCCTGCACACTGGCTGCCTGTTCCTCTTTAAGCCAGCCAGGTACAGTCCCACCTTAGGCTCTGTTTTAGCTGCTCCCTCCGCATAAACACTCTTCCCTTACATGGTCTTCAAGGCTTACTCCCTCACCTTCCTCAAGTCTTCGCTCAAATCTCTTCTCAATGGAAATGACTGAGATCCCTTGTTTAATATTACGACATGTCCCCACACTCTCTCTCCATCTTTGATACAACTAATGTCCCTTTTTTCTGAAATCACCTTACTGTTAAACCACCTCTAGCTACATTCAGTCCAGTCTCTCAGTCATGTCCAGCTCTTTGCGACCCCATGGACTGCAGTACACCAGGCCTCCCTGTCCATTGCCAACTCCTGGAATTTACTCAAATTCATGCCCATTGAGTTGGTGATGCCATCCAACCATCTCATCCTCTGTTGTCCCCTTCTCCTCCCACCTTCAATCTTTCCCAGCATCAGGGTCTTTTCCAATGAGTCAGTTCTTTGCATCAGGTGGCCAAAGGATTGGGGTTTCAGCTTCAGCATCAGTCCTTCCAATGAATGTTCAGGACTGATTTCCTTTAGGATGGACTGGTTGGATCTCCTTGCTGTCCAAGGGACTCTCAAGAGTCTTCTCCAGTACCACAGTTCAAAAGCATCAATTCTTCAGTGCTCATCTTTCTGTATAGTCCAACTCTCACATCTATACATGACCACTGGGAAAACCATAGCCTTGACTAGGCAGACATTGGTTGGCAAAGTAATGTCTCTGCTTTTTAATATGCTGTCTAGACTGAGTGACTTCACTTTCACTTTTCACTTTCATGCACTGGAGAAGGAAATGGCAACCCACTACAGTGTTCTTGCCTGGAGAATCCCAGGGACGGCAGAGCCTGGTGGGCTGCCATCTACGGGGTCGCACAGGGTCGGACACAACTGAAGCGACTTAGCAGCAGCAGCAGCAGGTTAGTCATAACTTTTCTTCGAAGGAGTAAGTGTCTTTTAATTTCATGGCTGCAGTCACCATCTGCAGTGATTTTGGAGCCCAAAACAATAAAGTCTGTCACTGTTTCCACTCTTTCCCCATCTATTTGCCATGAAGTGATGGGACCAGATGCCATGATCTTGACTCCCTTGAAAACAAGCAAGACCTAGAAAGACTTCCTCTTTCTAGGAAGCCTAGGAAGCATACAAGCTATAAATTCCAAATGGGTCATATAACTTCAGCATCCCTGCACATGACAATGGTGTATGGTTATAGGATCCAGATAAAGATCCTATAACCACACTTGAGTGGAAGAGAGGTTAAAAAAAAAAAAAACAGCTGGAGGTGCAGAATAGGAGGGATGGAGAAAGAATGCCATTTCAGTGAGGGAACACTGAGAAACCATAAACCACAAATGTTTGTAATCTCAACCACATCCTGAGGGACCAGAAAATATACAAACTGCAACATCCACAAAATCTACAAATTGCAACATGAATTGAAGATGAAAAGGCAGAGGTTGAGTGGGAGGAGGGCCTAGCTATTTTTAAAATTAAAAAATGAAAACAAGTGTTAAAAAAGAGGTATCCAGGGAATTCAATAATGACCCAAGAGTCCATATGGATGCTGTTTTCCCTACGATGCTTTCTTAAAAGAAGAAATAAACAATCTCTATACAGATAATATTGAGGTGCCTTTTTTTTTTTTCCTGGAGGAAGGACGTCTCTCAAAGTAAAAGATCAAGATGTAAAACCATCTCATGAAATCATGAGATGTGGGACAATGTTTAGGTTTGGGATTTTGGTCTCTTGAAGGGCAGGCATTCTTTTTTTTTTTTTTTTTTTGCTCTGATTTATTTTTTACAAAGAAAACGCAATTATAAGACTAATAGCCATGTGATCAGTTCCTTTTAATGCTTGTGTTTTCATGTTTAACAATCTAATATCAAGACTTAAATCAAAAAATTAAGGAAAATATTGTCTTATCAATGGAGTTTACATATCAAAATACTGCATTTTAGGTCCACTACTATCTATGATACAAAACTATCACCTCAATTAAATTATAACTTCAATATAGTTTCAAGCCAAGATATTATCAAGCTTTCAAAATCAAATTCCTTACTCATGAGAAAATACCAACATTAAAATGGACAAAATAATAAGCTCACTCATTAAGATGCACTAATACTTTCAAAAACATGATAAATGTCTTAGATACTACAATGCAACCTTCATTAAGAGAAGACATTACTTTCTTTGTAATTATTGTTTTAATAAAAAAAATAGCTTCATTTGAAAATCATTCTCCTACCTTATTCTGATACGACTTTCCAATTTTATAAATATCAAAACACAACGTATACTCTCTTAAAATCCCCTTTAAAATGAAACTACAGGAAAAGGCAAAACAATCTACAAGTAAAAGCGTTTTCTTGTAATGGTCTTCAGTGTCACCATTTGTACTTTATTGTAGTATGCAGCAACACTGAAAGACCATACATTATTTCTGGGTAGAGTTATTTTTAAAAGGTAACTTTGTGCAAACTGCGACTTACACATTCTGTGGCTGTGACTATTAGTGAACTCGAGATGACAGACTTTCCTTCATTAAAACTCACTGAAACATGAAGAGTTCTGAAAGAAAATGAAGAAACAATAATTAACAATGAATTAAAAAGTAGAGCTTTGTGGGAGATTTTTCTTTCTTTAAATAATTCAAAAGTAACCAGAAAGTCTACTTTAAAAGTCAAGTGCCTGATCAGTTATCTTAGCTTTTTCCTTTCTTAGTTCCAGTTCTTACTCAGTAGCTAGAGGCAAATTCCTTAAGTGATTCAATTGTTTCTAAAAGAGGCACTAATGTAAATAGAAACATAAAAAATTCCTAATGCTATTTTTCAGACAAAAATTTAATTTAGAAGAATTCCTTAATGCAGAAAAATGCTGAGATTTTTCAGATTCACAAAAATCTTTTTAAAAAGGAGAAGAATCATTCCATTCCATTTCGCTTTTCCCTGTCTGTAGATAGTACAATTTTTACAAGATCTTTGTTTAAGAATACAGAAATAACCAGCCATTCAAAGATAAAATACAGAGAAAGTGATAATGAAAGACAGAGATAAGCTGAATGGAAAAAAATAATACGCTTAAATATCTGTAGGCATTTGTTGCAAATACCCAAGATTTTAACATATCCTGAAAAATGCAGAGAAAAGAGAAAAATTTTTGTCCATTGCTGAGAACTACTGAAAGTAAAATACAGCTCTCATTTTGAAAATATGATTTCAAATTATAATATAATTTAAAATAATTAAAATTCCATTAATTCAAGTTTTATTATAGTAATTCATTAATTGGGATCAGTTGGTAATTTTTTTTTTCATAGCTTTAAGAAGACAGCAACCCACTCCAGTATTCTTGTCTTAGAAATCCCATGGACAAAGAAGCCTGGTGTGTTAAAGTCCATGGGGTCGCAAGAGCCAGACAGAACTTAGCGACTAAACCACCATAAGAAGATATCAAAGGGGAAATAGTGACAAGGAAATTTTAAAGGAAACAGCTCTTTTCCAAAAGAGTTTACAAAGTATATTATCTATAATAATCAATATACCAAGAAAACAAAGCTATCCATTTATTAAAGTGAAATAGGCAACATTTTGTTAATCTAGCTTCTATACCACAACCATGCCCCAGTGTTCACAAAATATTCTAAATTCTAAGAATTAATAGCCAGAAACTTTGCCTTAATTACTTTGGATTAGTAGAATCTTACTAAATTTATTAGAGTTCTACTCTAGGCCTTGAATTGTGTGTCAAACATTATTAGTTATAGACAGTTAGAATAAAACAGAAGCAATCTCAAGAAACTGGTAAGATTTTCAATAATGATGCCAGAGATAACAAATATTATTCAGTTCCTGCCAGATGCTGTCCTGGGTATTTTATGATATTATCTCATTTAATTCTTGTAACTCTTAAAGTAAGGAGATTCACAGTTTTATAGCTGAGGTACATAAGGCCCCAAAATGCTAATTACCTTGTCCAAAGTAGTAAAGACAGGATTCTTACAAATTTCGAGTTATTTCCATTATACCACTGAGGCTTGAAGAAATGAAAGTTCTTATTGGGTTTTTCTTTTTTATTATTCTCTCAATGTGATATGTAGCTTGGGTTTTTACAGTGCTAGAGTCTCCAGGAAAGATAAAACTAGTAAACTTCTAGCTAAACTCTTCTTCAAAATTCAGGATAACTCCTATTAAAAATATTCCCTGTAAATTATTCCCTTCAAAACATCTTGTTTTTAAAAATATGTTTAACTAAATCCAGAAACAAGCAAGAACTTAGGGTGTTTATGTCAACGTTACTGAACTTCTATGAACTCCCAACACAGAATGAGAAGTGGCTTATTTAAGAAGGCAAACTTAAAATTACTTGCTTATTCTGCAGAATTGAGTGCCTTGTTTTGTTTTGGTTTTTTGAAGACTAAGCATAGTTGAATCCAAAAATAATGTTTCCTAGATCTTAATTCCTCCACTCTAAAACATGCACCAGAAAGCATATGACACAGAAGGCATGGTTTTGGTTTTGGGGAAGATTTATTTGAGTCATAACACTGTGTGACTGTTGCAGATAATCTTATTGATTCAACTTTGAAGGGCACAGTAGACATTGACATAAATTGTTTATAATCTGGCAGGTAGAACTCACCAGACATGAACCAGTTCTCTAATTAACAAAGTTGAGTTCAGTTCAGTCACTCAGTCATGTCCGACTCTTTGTGGCCCCATGAATTGCACCACGCCAGGCCTCCCTGTCCATCACCAACTCCTGGAGTTCACTCAGAGTCACGTCCATCGAGTCAGTGATGCCATCCAGCCATCTCATCCTCTGTCATCCCCTTCTCCTCCTACCCCCAATCCCTCCCAGCATCAGAGTCTTTTCCAATGAGTCAACTCTTTGCATGAGGTGGCCAAAGTACTGGAGTTTCAGCTTTAGCATCATTCCTTCCAAAGAAATCCCAGGGCTGATCTCCTTTAGAATGGACTGGTTAGATCTCCTTGCAGTCCAAGGGACTCTCAAGAGTCTTCTCCAACACCACACTTCAAAAGCATCAATTCTTCGGCGCTCAGCCTTCTTTACAGTCCAACTCTCACAATCATACATGACTACTGGAAAAACCATAGCCTTGACTAGACGAACCTTAGTTGGCAAAGTAATGTCTCTGCTTTTCAATATGCTATCTAGGTTGGTCATAACTTTTCTTCCAAGGAGTAAGCGTCTTTTAATTTCATGGCTGCAGTCACCATCTGCAGTGATTTTGGAGCCCAGAAAAATAAAGTCTGACACTGTTTCCACTGTTTCCCCATCTATTTCCCATGAAGTGATGGGACTGGATGCCATGATCTTTGTTTTCTGAATGTTGAGCTTTAAGCCAACTTTTTCACTCTCCTCTTTCACTTTCATCAAGAGGCTTTTTAGTTCCTCTTCACTTTCTGCCATAAGGGTGGTGTCATCTGCATATCTGAGGTTATTGATATTTCTCCCAGCAATCTTGATTCCAGCTTGTGCTTCTTCCAGTCCAGTGTTTCTCATGATGTACTCTGCATATAAGTTAAATAAGCAGGGTGACAATATACAGCCTTGACGTACTCCTTTTCCTATTTGGAACCAGTCTGTTGTTCCATGTCCAGCGGCCTAGAGTGCCAGGCTGCGACAGCGCAGGAATGGCCAAGAGGAGCTACCCCTCGTCCAAGGCCAGGGGCAGCACCTGAGGCCAAGGGCGGCAGCAGGAAGGAGCAACCCCACGCCTGAGGCCAGGGCAGCGACCGGGAGCAGCTACTTCATTTCTTCTAAGGGATTCCTGCTCGCAGTAGTAGATATAATGGTCATCTGAGTTAAATTCACCCATTCCAGTCCATTTTAGTTCGCTGATTCCTAGAATGTTGATGTTCACTCTTGACATCTCTTGTTTGACCACTTCCAATTTGCCTTGATTCATGGACCTGACATTCCAGGTTCCTATGCAATATTGCTCTTTACAGCATCAGACCTTGCTTCTATCATCAGTCACATCCACAACTGGGTATTGTTTTTGCTTTGACTCCATCCCTTCATTCTTTCTGGAGTTATTTCTCCACTGATCTCCAGTAGCATATTGGGCACCTACTGACCTGGGGAGTTCCACTTTCAGTATCCTATCATTTTGCTTTTTCATACTGTTCATGGGGTTTACAAGGCAAGAATACTGAAGTGGTTTGCCATTCCCTTCTCCAGTGGACCACATTCTGTCAGACCTCTCCACCATGACCCGCCTGTCTTGGGTGGCCCCAGGGGCATGGCTTAGTTTCACTGAGTTAGACAATTTCACTTTCTGTTGATGAAACTGAAAGAGGAGAGTGAAAAAGTTGGCTTAAAGCTCAACATTCAGAAAATAAAGATCATGGCATCTGGTCCCATCACTTCATGGCAAATAGATGGGGAAACAGTAGAAACAGTGTCAGACTTTATTTTGGGGGGTTCCAAAATCACTGCAGATGGTGATTGCAGCCATGAAATTAAAAGACGCTTACTCCTTGGAAGAAAGTTATGATCAAACTAGATAGCATATTGAAAAGCAGAGACATTACTTTCCCAACAAAGGTCCATCTAGTCAAGGCTATGGTTTTTCCTGTGGTCATGTATGGATGTGAGAGTTGGACTGTGAAGAAAGTTGAGCACCGAAGAATTGATGCTTTTGAAGTGTGGTGTTGGAGAAGACTCTTGAGAGTCCCTTGGATTGCAAGGAGATCCAACCAGTCCATTCTGAAGGAGATCAGCCCTGGGATTGCTTTGGAAGGAATGATGCTAAAGCTGAAACTCCAGTACTTTGGCCACCTCATGCGAAGAGTTGACTCATTGGAAAAGACTCTGATGCTGGGAGGGATTGGGGGCAGGAGGAGAAGGGGACGACCGAGGATGAGATGGCTGGATGGCATCACGGACTCAATGGACGTGAGTCTGAGTGAACTCCGGAAGTTGGTGATGGACAGGGAGGCCTGGCGTGCTGCGATTCATGGGGTTGAAAAGAGTTGGACACGACTGAGTGACTGAACTGAACTGAACTGAGACTAGCAAGGGGGGCACTCTCCATCGCCCTTTCGATGTCTGTGTGAGAAGCTTTCTATGTCCCTTTTTATACTTTAATAAAACTCTGCTATACAAAAGCTCTTGAGTGATCAAGCCTCGTCCCTGGCCCCAAAGGTAAATCTTTGGAGATCTTGAATCTGACATTGTTCACCATCAGCTGTCAACCCAACACATTAACTCATCTTCTCACTTAATTCTCACAATAATCCACTGAGGGAGGCTGTACCATTATCTGCATTTTCCAAATAAGGAACATAAAGCTTAAAAAGGTAACCTGCCCCAAACTGGACTTCTCTTGACTCTGTAGTCAAATGCTTTCACTTCTATTGCACATTACATTAACCCTTGATAAATGCTTTAGGGTCTGATATCTAATTTTTGCTCACTGGCAAAATTTTGTGTCACTCCTCCAACTTTTTACAACATTCATATTATTTCTCGTGGTTAATTACATTGGCATTGACTATATAATGAAGAGGGAAATGGCAACCCACTCCAGTATTTTTGCCTAGAGAATCTCATGGACAAAGGAGCCTGCCAGGGCTATATTACATGTGGTCGCAAAGAGTCAGACATGACTGAGCAACTAACAGTTACTATATAAAATACTTATTTGTGAATATATCTATATACTTTTATATGGATATATATTTGCTGGTAGTTTTTTTCAGAAATGTTGCAAGCATGAAAAACATACTCTAAAAGTTATTTCTGCTTTTAGATTTTGTTGTTTCTTTAGAAAAATATTTTGAGATTATTGGGATGATAATGGCACTGTGTGATAAAACCAGTCAAACCTAAAGGAAATCAGTCCTGAACATTCATTGGAAGGACTGATGCTGAAGCTGAAACTCCAAGATTTTAGCCACCTGATACGAAGAATTGACTCATTGGAAAAGACCCTGATGCTGGGAAAGATTGAAGGCAGAAGAAGGGGACGACAGAGGATGAGATGGTTGGATGGCATCATCAACTCGATAGACATGAGTTTGAGCAAGCTTCAGGAGCTGGTGATGGACAGGGAAGCCTGGAGTGCTGCAGTTCATGAGGTCTCAAAGATTCAGATGTGACTAAGCAACTGAACTGAATGGCACTGTTATGAGTTGATACCTTTGTCCAAAGTTCTGCTCCTTCATTGATGGCACACAGATTGATAAAGCCACCTCATCCTTTAACCCAAACTCAATACCTTAACCTTTCTTTGCCCCAAGACTCCAATATATGCATATCACGTTTTGTCATATTTTATGTAATTCTGCTAGAATTTATGGATTTCTCATTCTGATTGCTATATAACCTCTGTTGCTGGTTAGTAATGTTTAGAACAGGAGAACTCATACACTCAGTTGCAGAAACTTTATTACGGACAAAAATGTATTGAAGTCATTGTTTTTATGTAATTCCACACATCAGTGAGAGGTGAGTCAAGAATTCATCTTTATTTGTCCCAAGAATAAAATAAAATTGAAAAAGAGGATAGATTCTGCCCACATGTTGGGGAATCAGGAGTTCTAGGTTGGAACCCTAGTCACTATACTCTCAATCTTGCATTCCTCAATCTGTAAAATGGGGATACTTGTACCTACTTCAGAGTTTGGGAGGAAAAAGCTTGATAAAATAATGTCCACAAAATGTCCAACACAGTGCTTAGAACACAGCAGATACTCTATAAATTACTGCAACATCAACACTTGTCAAAAAAATTATTCAGAATGTCAAGATACTCTTATACCAAGTTAAAAAGCAACATAGATAACACTGAAGAATGTATTGCAACAATGAGATAATTGCCCAATACTTTTTTATTTAAAGAATTTCTCTTCCCCTTACTTCCATATAAAAATAGAGAAAGCTAAATTGTTTGAAAAATGCCTAGAATATAATATCATGCAAGTTTATTTAGAGAAATTTTTCAGAGCTATTTCCTTCCTGTTACAAAATGTTATTATGACAAAACCCAACATTACAACTGTGTTGACTGTGTGCTTGAACTTAACACTTAAAACTACATTCCAAATTGGTTTCTGAATGTCTGTCAATAAGTTCAATCAATCACTCAATTAGTCTATTGCTCTAATATTTATAAATTACCTACAATAGGCCAAGCAAGGCTACGCTTGGTAATAGAGTTGCAAAAACAAGTAAAACACAGAATTACAATGTAACTGAAAAGAAGTCAAATAAAACAATTTCAGTAGAATGTGATAGTAACTAAAATAGGAACCAGCAGAAAGGTACTAGAGCACAAGGTAGGAAATACAACTACTTGCATGAGGGCATCAACAAAGGTTTCCTGCAGGAAGTCATCTCTATGATGAATCCTAAAGAATGATCAAGAATTAGTTAGGAAAGGAGATTAGAAAGGAATCTAAGAAGATGGAGCACTATTTGACAAGCTAGAAGATAAGAAAGGCACAGAATAGTCAAGGAACTAAAAAGCCATTCAATATGGCAGCAACACAGAATATGACAGTGAGAATATATGGTTTGAGGCTGAAAAGGAGAATAGGATAAGGATCATGAAAAACCCAGGATGCTATATTTAGATATTTGGGATTAGTCTTATGAACTTCTAAGACAGGTAGAAATCTGGTCATAATTGTGTTTTACAAATATCACATGTGTTGCATTGTAGATGAATGGTTGGAAGAGTAATAATTTCTACAGTAGAAGACCAGTTAAGAAAGTCATGGCGTATTCCACTCTTGTTAGGAATGTAAATTGGCGCAGCTACTTTGAAAAACAGTACGGAGGTTTTTGAAAAAGTTAAGAATGGAACTACCATAAAATCCAGTTATTCCACTTCTGGGTATTTATCTAAAGAATACAAAAACACTAACTCAGAAGATTTATGCACCTTGATGTTTACTGCAGCATTATTTAGAATTGCCAATATAGGGAAGCAACTTAAGTGTCCACTGATAGATGAATGGCTAAAGATGTACAATGTACATGTACAATGGAATAGTATTCAGCCTAAAGGAGATAGAATCTTGCTATCATGACAACACGGATGGATCTCGAGAGCACTAAGTGAAATACATCCGATGGAGAAAAGCAAGTATGTATGATTTCACTCATACGTGGAATATAAAAGCAAGCAAACAAAACAAAAAGAAGCACATAGATACAGAGAACAGACTGATGACTCCCAAAGAGGGGGAGGGTGAAATGAATAAATGGAGTTAATTGTATGCTAACGGATGGAAACTAGACTTCTGGTAGTAAACATGCTGTAGTGTATATAGAAGTCAAAACTTAACATTGCACACATGAAGCATATATAATATTATAAACCAATGTTATCAATTAAAAAACATTTCTTTTAAGAATTTCTTAGTGCATTTCAAATAAAAACCAAAGCAGAATTGAGTCAAATAGTGTCAATGGGTGTAGGGCAAAAATGAAAACTGAGAGATATTAAGGAGTTAAAAATAGAAAGTACTCGGACATTTATAGGATGCAGGAAGTGAGGAAGAAGGAGTAGTTAAAGATGACTTCAGAGTTTCTGTCTTGCACAGGAAGGTGGGTAATCCTGAATAGGAATCATGAAAGGAATAGGTTTGAATGGAAGTTTAGTTTGGGAACTTCAGGTTTAAGATGCCTAGGGGAAATACAAGTGAGTTAGTTGACATCTGGATAGTAGACATCTGAACAGTTGGCTTAAAGCTAAGGGAAATCTCTTGTTTGGAGATTGGGAGCCCATCAGCAGGAAAAGGAAGCCTTCGAGAAGGCTGAGTTTATGGGTTAGGAATCCAGTCATGGTGAAAACTGACAAGGAACCACAAGAGGAGGAAGCACAGGTGACAGAAGAAACAGCCAGGGAGGTGGGACTACGAAGTCGGGAAAGATAAGGGAGAACCTCCTGAGACAGGACCCGCCCACCATGCACATAATTCTGGATGTTTAGGGAAGGTGGGGCTCAGAACCAACGACTCTTTCAACTTTGTTTCCTACAAATTGGTGCTACCTTGTTTAGAATTGTGTACAAATGTTCGTTTTCTCTTTGCTCCATCCTCAGAATATTTTTTGAAGTAGAAGGATAGAAGAAATCTAAACATCTTAACAGAAAGACTGTTGGAAATGCGTTTTAATGTCAACTGCTTCTCAAAGTAATAGTGATAAAACTAAATTCAAATCTACTAAATTATTTCCACATGAGAAATTATTCAATAGTATTGGGATATTTAATGAAGTAAATAAAATTCTAGGTCCTAACGGTCACAGTGCTTTTATTTAATGTTTAAAGATGCATGAAAATTCCAAAACAGGAGAACAGCTCAGTGCCATATGTTATGGTTACTCTGATTGAGAAATTTCATACTCCATGAAATATGGTTGACATTTCAACCCACAGTAACCTATTTGCAAAGTATTCATTTGCTGCTTACTTTATGCATAACCAATAAAAGACTGCCATTTTATGACCCATTAAAAAAGATGAAAAAATTAAATAATATTGTGAAAGACATTTGCTGAAAGTAATAAATAATTTACCTCCAATTTGCATATACTGAAAATTAAATGGGTAACTACTCAAAAAGTTATTAAAATTATGTCAACTGAAGATATTTTGAAACCAAGTGCTACTATTTAATACTCTGTAGAGTTTTTTAAAAGTTAGCTTTATGTCTAATAAATTATGAGTTGAAAATCAAATTTCATATTTGTGAATAAAGATTCAATTTCTAGTTATGAATATAGATGTAAATTAATATTTCATCTAAAATATTTTCTTCAAAGGGTAAAAGGATAAAATAACTAAATAAAATAATTTCTTTTTGAGATACCAATATAGTTATATAAAACTGAAACAAATACACTGCAGTCAGGAAGACTGCTAGATTTTAGAAGAAAAAAATGCTGTATCAGAGAAATACTGGATATCATATCTAAGGTTGTACTGGAAATGTTTTCAGTATTACACTGAAAATAACCCCTTTTTAACTGCACTGTGTTTTTTTTTTAAGTGCTCAAAAGATGTTTAGAAAAGATCACTCGATTTTTAGTATCTTTTATCCAAAAATGTCAAATGTCTTAATAATAGTAAAATCTTTAATAATATAAAATTTAGAAGTAGATCTATAAGAGGATTTAAATACATATTTACTTCCCCAGAGGCTTAGTTGGTGAAGAATCTGCCTGCAATGCAGGAGACCCGGGTTAGATCCCTGGGTCAGGAAGATCCCCTGGAGAAGGAAATGGCAACCCACTCCAACATTCTTGCCTGGAGAATCCCATGGACAGAGGAGTCTGGCAGGCTACAGTCCACGGGGTCGCAAGAGCTAGACGCAACTTGGCAACTGAACTACCACATCTTCCGTATCATCGCATGGCTGTCCCTCCTGGAACACTTTTAGTTACCAAAACACTCACTAAATGATTCTAGTGTTCCTTATACTTAGCTGAAATGTGCCTCCCTTTATCTTTCATTCTTCTCGTGTTCTTGGAGCCATACAGAATAAATGAAATCTATCTTTCACACAGCAGACTTGAAGTTTGAAGGAAGCTGAGGTGTCATATCTAGATTATGTCTTTTTCAGTATTTTAACTGCATCCTATTTAACATTTTAATACTTGACCACATTCTGTTAGCCACCCCTGGATGTACTTGAATTAATTATTGTTTCTCTTAAAAGGTAATTTCCAGAACTGAAAATCATATTTAGGATCAAGATTCAATGCAGATTAGGTAAATTTATCACATTTACAGGGCTTCCCTGTGGCTCTGCCTGCCAATGCAGGAGACATGGGTCGATCCCTGGGTTGGAAAGATCCCCTAGAGAAGGAAATGGGAACTCACTCCAATGTTCTTGCCTTGGAAATCCCCTGGGCAGAGGAGACTGGCTGGTTACAGTTCATGCAGTCACAAAAGAGTCAGATATGACTTAGTGAGTAAAAACAACAATAACATATGTATAAAAACGTACAAAATTTGACCACCATGTGGCCTAGTGTTCTTGGAATGAGTGGCTGAGTTCCCCTACAGACATTCAGCGCAAGAGGCTGTCAACGCTGTAGCTTGGTGTCTCTGGCAGGCCAATGTCCTGGCAACTGGAAGGAAACCCACTGATGGACACATTCACATCTAGAATGTCTGCTCTGGGGTCTGAGTGCTGTGGATGCTTCTGGGCATGCTCCATCCTCTGGTCCCCTACTATAAGGAGTTCATCTCAGGCCACGGCTTTGCTCAGAACCAGCTTGTTATTTGGAAGCACTCAACCATGGGCTTCCCTGGTGGCTCAGCTGGTAAAGATTCCTCCTGCAATGCAGGAGACATGGGTTCAATCCCTGGGTCGGGAAGATCCCCTGGAGAAGGGAATGGCAACCCCCTACAGTATTCTTGCCTGGAGAATCCCATGGACAGAGGAGCCTGGTGGGCTACATACAGTCCATGGGTCTCAAAGAGTTGAACACGACTAAAGTGACTCAGCACACTTACTGAAAACAACCATGGCCAAGGTGGCTAGGCTCACAGGTCACACAATGCAGGTCCTCGGTCTAACCATGAGCTCAGGAGGGGCCCTGCAGCTATGGCACTGCTCTGATTGGACCCTGAACAAAGGAGGAAGTGGGAAACCAGTGCAGCAAAGCAGCCTCATCCGCCCCATCACCTGCTGAGGACCAATTCATCACCTCAGTTTTGGAGTGCTTTTTAAAGAATCTTTCTTATTAAAAAATTATGTCAAGTCTCCCTCTAAAAAAATAAAAAACCTGACAAGATGAAATTCACCTAACCATACAAATATATTAAAACTGTTCATGTAAGAAGCTAGGCTAAAGGCAGAATTTGTAAAACCAGGAAAGAGAAATGGAATCAATTTTATTCCGGGCAAAATTAATTATACTGAAAAAATAACAACACTGAGGAAAAGAAGATTCTATCACCAAGTCAGGCTCTAACCCCAAGTCTGCCACGCATGCATCTCCGTGATCCTTCAGCATCAGCTGCTTCAAATTTTCCACATTCACTGATGTCCCACCTCCTCTTACTCAAAACACTCTGTCAACTGTCTTTCCACACAGCCTTTTAAGAGAACTAATACTATCAGTTTCATCTGATTGAGATATTTATTTCATATTTGCCAGAAGATTCTGGCCAATGTTTTTGAAAGCACATTTAACTATACCATATGCCTCCTTAAATCATCTCTATCAAACAAGCTGTAGGATAAGGCTCTGGTTCATTCTGTTCTGTTTTTCTTTCTTCACAATGTGTTTATGTATATTTACCCAATTTGCTCTGTTCTTCCTGCCAAATTGCAGGTTTGAGATCTCAACTAGTGCAGAGCAGCTGCGCTATTGTTGATGTCTCACCAAACAAGGGTCAGCAAATAAGCCCATTTCACGAGAATGGTGACACCTGCACATTCCACTCGAAAGGCAGCTGGCCTCGAAAGGGTGGGATCCGCAGGGCTTCACAGAGTCCTTCCTACTTAAGACATTTTGGTACAAATAAACCACTAACAGAAACCACCTTCCGATCTATACATCTTTCTAGGTAAGACAATGTGTTTAACCATAGGACATTTTTTTAAATCAAATTGTGTCCAATGGAAAAAAAAAAATAGAAAAGGACTACCTCGTTTACATTCTTTCTGTTTAATGACTAAAAATCTGTGCATTTTGGTGTAAAATTCTCTACCAAATAAAGAAATGTAATCCATAGATATCTCCTCAAAGAAAGGACTCCAAAGACCCATTCCAGCAATACTAAGCAATGATATACCCAGATAAGATTTGCCCAGATAGCTCCATGACATGCTGTACATGCGTGCTAAGTCACATCAGTTGCGACCCCATGGACTGTAAGCCCACCAAGCTACTCTGTGCATGGGATTCTCTCTGACATCAATTTCCAAATGCAAACTTATGTCCTAGCTACCCTGCTGCGTTCTTAATTCCCATCTCCAAGAAAACATCTTCATGTGAAGCCTCTTTCAAACCAAAATTCATGAGCTCTGGATTTTTAAAGGGATCATCCTCAAAGAAAATGTATTTCAGGAAGTAAGATAAAGATAAGAAAGGGACTGAGCGAGCACTCTAATGAGATGAGGCACATGTCCGTGGCTCCAGCTCTGAGACTGTGCATCTGGCTTTGAGGCTGTCTGTCTAGGGTTACTTCACCAGCATGCTGTTAATTATTTAAGCGAGAGAACAGGGGGAACCATCACCACATCTGGCACTCTCACACAGGAAAAACCTTCTTCATTATTGGGCCAGATGTGTTTATTTGAAACACAGACTAACTAGCGACTTAATGGGTTTCAATCCTTAGCCAAAAGCTAATTAGACAAACATAGCATCAGTCACCTTACAAGGCTAAACTGTTTCAGCGGTGTTGATTTTAATCCAATCTCATAAGAGGTCTCATCACCTACAAAAGTATCTGAAGGAAATGCAAGGCAGAGGAAAGGTCCAAATGACTTGCAAAGTACTTAGTGGAACACATAATGATGTCGCCAAATGTCCAACATACTAACAAAATCTTCGATTTTGCCTCAGTGGTATCATGTACTTGATACAAAAAAGAGGAAAGCAAAATTATTTTAGACAGATCTCCTTCCAAAACACTCTCAGCTAGCTTGTAGGTGAAATATTAACACCCAAAGCCGAACAAATGATGATTTTTTGTGCCTGGTATTTTTAAAAAATCATATAAGACATAATAAATATCAGACACAAGAAACCATCATTTGTCTGGCTTTTGACATTAATATTTCACCCACAAGCAAGCTGAGAAGAAGATTTGTCTACAAATCACTAAAATATTCAGGCAGTATGTATGGCAGCCTATTCAAAAGGGGATTGTGCCCCAAGGCAAGTTCTACAGAAAACGAATTCAGTGTTGGACAGAACAGGCATTTTGCATTTTATAAGTACTTTGGAGAAGAAAGTAAGCTGTCTTACCTTACTAGTCATTACTATGAAAAATCCAACTTAGTTTTCTGCTCTCTTAAATGGTATGACCCTCAAAACAGAATTCTGATCATCTTTCTCCTACCTAAAATACCCAGTAACCAAATGCACTATTTTAGTCCATATATAAATAATGAATCAAAATAATGAATCATGTTTGAGAAACATGTAACAAATATTTCACAAATCTATTATGTGTCTAGCATCATGTCCAGCAAGAAACAAAACAAATTCATTCTAGCAGGAAGGAGACACAATAACAAACAAACAAATGCTTTGGAGAAAAAGTAAACCAAGAAAAGGAAATAGTGTTAGACTCAAAGCACGGATGGAGGAGCCTGGTAGGCTGTGGTCCGTGGGGTCGCTAAGAGTCGGACACCACTGAGCGACTTCACTTTCACTTTTCACTTTCATGCACTGGAGAAGGAAATGGCAACCCACTCCAGTGTTCTTGCTTGGAGAATCCCAGGGACGGGGGAGCCTGGTGGGCTGCCGTCTATGGGGTCACATAGAGTCGGACACGACTGAAGTGACTTAGCAGCAGCAGCAGCGATAGACTCAAAGGAGGGAGTAGACTCTATGATTAAATAGGGTAACTGGGAAGGGCTTACTGAGAAGACGACATATAAACAAAACTTGAAGAAGCTGAGCAAGTGAGCCAAGAGGGGAGAAGCCTCTTAAGCAGAGAGAACAGCAAGTGTAAAAGATGCTGGAGTGGGAGTAAGCTCACATGGTTAACGAAGAGCAAAGAGGCCAGTGTGCCCATAAGAGAAGGGGCGAAAGAGGATAAAGTCAGAGACGCAGCAAGGGCCAGATGCTGTAGCACCTTGCAGAACACTGACCGCAGTGACTACACCTTCAGTGTAATGGAGAACTCATTCTCAAGGATAAGTGAAGGGGTGATATAGATTGATCTGTTTTAATAGAATCACTTTTGCCAAAGACAGAAGCAGAAAGAGTATCTGAGAGGCTCATAACCTAAGCAAGACCTGACAGCAGCTTGGTTTAGGATGTATCAGTGGAGGTGGTGGGGAAGGACTGGATTCTGAATATATTTTGAAACGAGAGCTGAGATTTGCTGATGGCCTACATAAAAGAGATCAATAATGACTCAAAAATTTGTTTGTTTGTTTGTTTTTAACCTGAACAACAAAAAGGATGGAGCTGCCAATGACTAAGACAGAGAAGAGAGCTCTGAATGCAGATTGGGGGAACAATCAGGGGAATCAACATGGAGTCACAGATTCAATAAAATAAGACCAAACTTTAAGTCAATAGATTTACCATTGTTAATACAGGACAATATTGTTCAGAAAGACACTGAGCCCCACTGTGCCCTTGGGGTAAAGATAGCTCAATGTAAAATGGACAGGCCTTAAATCCCAAGGCAGTCTAATTTGATATAAGCACGTTACCAATAATGCTAAATTATTATATGACAAAGAAAAGAAATACTTTTTTATATAAAGAAAAAAGATTCTGATAGTCTTGCTTTTATAAGTTATACAGCCCTTTATAACCAATTTAAAATAGAAAGCTGATAGTGGTATCAGATAGTTGACCAGAACCAATGTCCAATAGATATCCTGCATATTTAAGCATCCACATAATTCAAGTGCTCAAGTCAACTTCAAACTTCTAAAATAATTTTCTTAGGTTCCACAAAGGAAAATATCATCCTCCCTCTCTGAACTTTACCCTGTTCTTTATCCTAAATATATTGCATCCACTACTGTTACACAAGAGAACATGTGAAATATTCACGGTCATTTTCTGCACAATAAAGAGAGCAGACGGAAAAGTCACAGATGGAAATATTAAGCTACTGATAAAATTATCTGTGTATTTTAGGTGACTCAAATAATAGCCCATCCTCAAAACTAAATAGCTTTTAGTTTATCCAGGTATCATGGTTTATTGCCACACCAAAGAACATAAAAATACAGACCTTAACAGGACTGGGACACAACTTAAAGAATAAATATTTCCTAGTTTAAGTTGTGCCTTATTGAGCCACATTCCTTTTACTCTTCAATCTTAATGTTTAAATACTACAGTAGTTAGTCAACATCCCACTTTTGAAATTTGTGTGTGTGTGTAAATCCAATACACTAAAATTCAAAACACTGGCCATGGCTTTACTACTTAAAGACTCTAATGATAGATCTCCAATCTACTCAGATAAATATTTATAGAGTCTTTTAATCAATATTTAAGAAACAAGATAAAACAGACTTTACCAATTTCAAATCTGCTAAGAAACGTATAAAGTACTAACCAGAGTGATTTGCCTAGCTTTTACTATTCCATGTTCAATCTGTATATCAACAATAGATAAAAGAACTACTGTGTATTGGGTCACAATTTCCTTACAATTTGTAGCTAAAAGGTTTTTAAATGTTTTAATGAAGCACTTACTCTCCAACTTCATGCAGGGTAGGAGCAGGACAAAGCATAGAATTCTGTTCCACACTTACTGGCTTTACATCTAGAAAATAAGATGCCATTGAATTAATAAAGGGCTTTATGTATCTCATGCAGTTTTATTAATGATATGAAGAGATACAGCAATCAGTGTTCAAGTGTGAGGCATTAGATACATCAGCATGAAAAAACAAAAAGATACTCATCTAAAGAAAGAAGAGAAGGAACACAGAATGGAAAATAGAGATTATATGCCTTATTGATATACAGTACTGGTAAGTCACAAATTATGATTTTTTATATAATGTTCACATATAGTTTGTAGATACTATAAAATCATCACCTTTTCTCCCTCAACTTTGTCAATATATAAGATATTCAAGAAAAAATGATATATATTTTAAAAGCAGAATTTTAAAATGATAAGATAAATATCCAGAGGATAATAAATTTATTTCAAGAGCTTAATAAAATAATTGGGTCTAGGAGAAGAAGGGGACGACCGAGGATGAGATGGCTGGATGGCATCACTGACTCGATGAATGCGAGTCTGAGTGAACTCCGGGAGTTGGTGATGGACAGGGAGGCTTGGCGTGCTGCGATTCATGGGGTCGCAAGGAGTCGGACACGACTAAGCGACTGAACTAAAACTGATAACATATAAACAGGTTTCCTAGGTGGTTCAGTGGTAAAGAATACACCTGCCAATGCAGGAGATGAGGGTTTGATCTCTGGAGCCTCTGAAGATCCTCTGGATAAAGGAATGGCAACTCACTTTGGTACTCTTGCCTGGAAAATTCCACAGACAGAGGAGCCTGATGGGCTATAGTTCATGGGGTTGCAAAACAGTCAAATGCGCCTTAGCAACTAAACAACAACAATTAATATACAAATACATTTTATAGAATACTCAAGTTGCCTTGCAATTTTAATAGATATGAGAAAAATTATCTAGACTATAAATATGCAGAACAGCTATAATCTTAGAATGCAAATGATGAAAATACAATCTGACTCAATTTATTTGAGATTTATTTTAATAAATTTAATCCTATATAGCTAACCATCAAATATGTTTCTATTATAATAAACTCCAACCCATAATCAAAAGAAGATAGGTAAAGTTAATGCTTAGATACAGATGACTACTAAATAAAAATACTAAAATAATTTTTCCTCTTCAGTTGTAGAACATACTAACAAGAGAGTTCTTTACAAATATTATTGCCTTTCCTTACCAAAATGATGATTTTAATAGAAAAGATAGGAATTAATGATGTCATTTACCATGCTGAGACCCTTAACACTTTAATTCAACAAACATATTAAGCAGTTACTTTGCATGCAGAAAAAGCTGTGCTAAGCAGAGAGTTTATAACAATCAGATAAACAACAAAATTGTAGATGATCCTTTCAAAAAATATCTCTACCAGAGTTCAGAGTTGCAGCATCTGCCTTACAGTATAAAATTTTAGAAGACAATATAATCACCAACGAGGAGAAAAGTCTTAAAAGAGACCTCAAAAGCCCAGAATATTAAGATCTATTTATTTAAAGAGGAGAAGTTTTTCTCAGAATAAAGATTAAAAATATTGCACTCATCTGCTTTTTTGAAAGTCAAGCTAGGCAAAGTGAAATTTAATTCCTTAAATATGATAATTATCAACAAATACTGTACCAGGGAGACATTAGAGACATATCTTTAAGGCAAGAAGTCTGTCCTCAGGAAACTGGCTGACAACTTATTTGCAAATTAGACAAAGACAGCAAGTGACAATAAAATGAGATAATAAGTAGTAGAGTAGTCCAAGATTGGTAGACTTTCAAGCAAGAGTGACAAGAAACAAATGTGGAGAAAGAGACAGTTAAATCAGGGAGTGGGTATAGTCCATACAGAGTACAGTCAAGAAAACTGGGCTCAACTCAGCTCTGCCCACTATTAGTTATGTAATCACAGATAAGTTATACAACTCTTTCAGCCACAGAGCCATAATTTGTATAATGAGCATACTTCAGATATGGTCCAGCATTTAATAAGTTATGAACAACTGTTGCCATTATTAAATAACTATTAATTAACTATTATTACTACTTGCATTATTATTGTACTTCCTTTCTTTACTGATTAAAAATATATAGCACTGTTGTTTTCAGCTGAGAAAAATACTTCATGCTGAAATACTGCACGATATTAAAGCAATACTGAAATTATGGAGACATACTCATGGTGTATGTTTCATTTACAGTGTAAGTACAGAGAACACTGCCATTCCGACTCCCCAGGTTGAATCCTCTTCCATTCAAAACAACTTGAAATTCCTCTAGAAGTAAAAGGAAGAATAAAAAATGTAAATGCTACTTTATAAAAAAAAAAACAACAACAAAAAAGCATCACTTGACAAGCTGCAAAGAATTTCTTAATACTATTTGGCCAACTAATAACAAAAGACATGGTCTTACTAGTTTTCTTAGACCTTCCAAGGAATTACAGTGGAGATGCCCTTCACTGCCAGGTAGAGATGCATTATTTTACGTTTTGAACAAAGTGTTTTCCAATAATAACCAAAAAGAATTGAAGTGTAATTGACTAATAGAATTGAAGCACAACAGTCATCCCAGACAGATACTGTACAAACTGGCCCAAATTCTATCCTGAGGAAAATATCTGTAGGAAAGAAAACCCTTTGTTTTCCCCTTGTCTTAGGTACTGAGGTATGAGAATGTGAAGTTAAAGCCTCATTTTACCTGGTTCTTAGAACAGTTGTGTGTTATATTTTCTTTAACCTATGACACCACATACAGAGATTCTTCTTTAAACAGCTTCTTCACGTATCTAATCCTACTTTTAATTTCTGTTGCATACAGACTCATCAAAAGTCAGGCATTTTGGACTAATAATAATCTGTGGCCAATTAGTAAAAGAAGTTGATTTGACTTATACTCTGTGTAAGAGGAGCGGTCACTAAGTGTTAGAGAGTGAAATAATATGCTAGAAGAAAAGTTTAAATGTTTATATCTTTGCTGCTTAGCTGCAAGAAGATATGTCAACTCTTTTCATAGTAATTAACTTTCAATCCTCTTCAGAGACCCCCTACCCAAGGTAATCTAACACATATCTAATAATTAACTGTGGAAGAAAATGCTGCCATGCCACTCTCCATTCAGTGTGTTACTGAATGTAAAGAATGTTCTTATAAGTTACAATAAAGTGCAAGTGAAATGTAAAATGTGACTCAGAAAAGGAACATGAGCTTTTGGAGTCAGACAGACAAGAATCTAACAGGACATTTACTAATAGCAACTACTGAATATATTTCTGTCTCAGTTTCCCCATCTGTGAATCCAGGATTATAAAACTGCTGAATAGTGTTGTTGTAAGGATTAGGCCAAATTATAAATGCAAAGAACACCATCCCATTCTAGAATGTTCAAATGCACTATTCCTCTTAAACATCTCAATAATCATTAACAAAGGGTGGGTCTAAAAGATGCCTGCAATGCAGGAGTCCCTGGTTTGATTCATATGTCAGGAAGATCCCCTGGAGAAGGGATAGGCTAACCACTCCAGTGTTCTTGGGCTTCCCTAGTGGCTCAGCCGGTAAAGAATCAGCCTGAAATGCAGGAGACCTGGGTTCAATCCCTGGGTTGGGAAGATCCCCTAGAGGAGGGCATGGCTACCCACTCCAGTATTCTTGCCTGGAGAATTCCCATGGACAGAGGAGCTTGGCAGGCTACAGTCCATGGGGTCGCAAAGAGTCGGACATGTGAGCGACTAAGAACACAGAATCGTAAAAGGTGAAGAACTTCATCCCATGTCCAGCAGGTGGGAGGCCCCAGGCCCAACATTTAACTTTTGAAACAAAAGTTGGGTTAAAAGGAACTCCAGGTAAACTTGAAGAAATTATATAGGCCACAGAGAATCCCACTCTCTTTGGGTTGGATGGCTTGAAAGTGCTAAAACCTGAGTCTGTTTTTCAGCACCAGCTGATCAAGCCACCTGCTTCTTTCTTGCCATCCACCGTGAGCTGGCAGGGACGTACTTTGGCCAGGTCATCAAAGCATGGAGCTCAAAGTCTACATATACACGCCTATTTGTATAATCAGATAAAAGGGAAAATTTCCTATTTTATTTTACTTGTCATAAGAAAGGTCTCAAACATGAACTAAATATACAGAAGATTTTAAAAGCCTGTCACACAATATGTTCATTATTTAAAATAACACTCCAATCTTAAAAATTTGAATTTAAAATAGAAATATTTCAAGGAATTATTTAAAAATTCTTGCAGAAAAAGATGCCAAAAAATTAATTTTGCTATTCTCTTTCCAACATGAGTTTCAAACCATATATTTTAACTAGGAAAAAAAGTACAATTTCTTACAAGGTATTTTTAAATTCTAACTACTTACGCCCCACACAGACACTTGAGGGCCGCAATTCCAGGATTTCAGTGCATGACTGAGCTAGTATCTAAAAAGGAAATAAAAAAGAAGACCAAGATATGTAACTAAACCATAATATGTAAAATGAATCATAAGATTACTAATAATCTACAGTCCTCCCTTTACAATAAATGGCAGAGAAAATTTATTAGCCACATATACAGCTACCAAGCTCTTATGAAATTTCTGTGTCACCTTTTAGTATATATTTCAAGACTGTATTCAGTAGGAATGCTTATTTGATTAGAATAAATACAGACAAGCACAGATAAAAGGAGTTGTTGCTTCAAAGTCTGGGAGCCTTGGATATGAAAAGATAACTAAAATTTCTCCATAGCCATAAAATCAATGCTAACTTTCCCATCAAGCAAAAACAAGATAGCAAAATCAGACCTTCTATTTAATTATGCTAATTTAACATTTTCTATTAAAAGATTCAACATAATATCAATAAATAAACACTTCTTTATTTGACTCTGGCATTTCTACTCAATTTCTCTGCCTCAATTCCCGTGGATGCTAACCCTCCTGATATGCATCAAACATTGCACTTGCAGAACACAGGCCCCTTGTATGAGCCAAATATTATTCTCAAAAGCACAGACTCTCTACTCTAGCATTCCCAGAGCACAGGAACAGAACAGCTCTTCTTAGCGTGTTCTGAGAGAGAAACCACCATACAAGGCACAAGGCTACAAGTGAAAAACAACAATGATGAAATCAGCTGCTCCTCATGGACTCAACAATCCCGTCTTTATTTTTAGAACTGCTCTGCACTGCATTAGCAAAGGCAGACAAGTTCCAGATGATCTTTGAAAGACATTCCTTTCTTGCTGGAAGTTAAGGACAGACGATGTACAGTAGTTTCTAGCATCTCCTGCTCATAACTAAAACAGGAAGGAAGGACTGGGGCAGGATATAGACATGCTTTCCCTGCTTTCTTTAATAACAGTAGAAATATAAATTGTCAGACTCTAATAATCAGCTGGTCAAATCATGGAATTTTTGTTGCTGAATATGCCCCTCTGAAAGAGGGTACATTTGTACTTTTTTAGGGTCATTTCCCAGAGAATCCACTTTTCACATAGTGGTTGAGGAGTAAACTACTGTAACTGAGAAATTCTGAGTGAGATCTATTTAAACTCAGAAAGGACCAAAGAGATTCCACTGTCACCCAAAGATTGTCAGGGCCTCAACAACTCTTGGTCTGCTATTCTATCTCCAATAATCAACACTCACTCCTTTGAAGAGCAAGCACCTTTGTTCATGTAAGAATTGAGGATCACTGTCAAAAGTTAATGTGCCCTCTTGGAAAGAAAGAATCTCAAATCACTAACATCTTTAAACTGTTTGACATAATTCAGATAACAAGACTCTGAAGGGAACAGAATACAAAAGTTTTGCCAAAAGAGTAAGAAGCTAAAAAGGTTCCAGTTAACAAAATAGGTGCATTATTGCTCTAGGTTTGACCAGTCTGAGATTAAAAGTGAGAACTGAGCCACGAAAATGGAAGGTCAAAGGAAAGTATAAACCCCCCAAATCTATTTTAGCTGGCAACAGTTCTTGAAAGAATTTATTTGAAAGTAAATCCTATTGAGAAGACTGACTGATCTTAGAGCTGATAATCTTTTTACTATTCTAGTTATTTCAGGCACAACATTATCAGCATTACAGAAAAATGTTTTGAGTGTTGAATCACTCCCTCTATTAGAACACAAACTCTGAGAGCACAGAAATGGGATCTCATACTGTGCAAGCCTTCCAGGAGTACCGCATTGTTTTATACTCACAGTACAACCAAAAAAAAAAAAGCTTAGAGAATAAAGACCAAATGTACTGATAATGAGAATATTAAAAATGTTTAGTAAGCAAATCAGCAATCATAAAAGGACTAAGATAAAGCAGAATAAAGCGAATTTATGTTTTTACATAAATGAGATGCCAATGTTGGAAAATAATGTCTCTGCCTACACATCTTCCTGAGGGAGATCTGTCCCTCTGTTACTGTTTTTCTTAGTTTCTTTCCCTCCTGTATTTGTGAACCACAGGTTTGTTAAAGGTTTTTAACCAACAGTTGAGCCTACAGGGCACAGATTGGGTTGGAGGTAAAAGTGTGACCTTCCAGTGGGGAGAGATCTGGGCAGAGAAGTTGATGGTATACCCAAGACTGTCTGCAAGACCTGTGTTTATAAATCATTAAAAAATCTATAATAAAAAAAGAGGCCAAAAAAAAAAGAGGCCAAAAGATATAGAATTGTAAATTCTGTTACTTTGTGTAAAAGGTCTATGTTTCAGCTCACTGTCCCAAACTGTGAAATGCCTAAAGATGGTTTTATATATTTAATCTCTATAATAACAGTCATAGTCCTTTCTCATTATCAAAACTTTCTGTCCTATTTAAAATATATTTGTTTTGAATGTCTCCTTTGAAACATATGATAGGACTTCCCAAAACAGGGGACAGGGGTTTGAACCCTGGTCTGGGAAGAGTCTGCATGCCGTGCGGCAACTGAGCCGGTGGTTACAACTATGAGCCTGTGCTCTAGAGTCTGCAGGCTGCAACCACTGAGACCAAGTTCTGCAACTACTGAAGCCCAAGCGCCTAGAGACCATGCTCCCCAACAGGAGAAGCCATACGATGAGAAGCCCACACACCACAACAGATTGCCTCTGTTCACTGTGACTAGAGAAAGCACTCGTGTGGCAAAGAAGACCCAGCACAATTACAAATAAACAAAATTACTGTAAAAATGGAAGGTAAAAAGCCTGAAACACATTATCACAAGAAAGTGAAAATCCAAGTAATCCCCCTCTTCTGAGTTGTTTGGAATAAAACTACAGGGGGAACAAGAGCATTCAGCCTTACAAATTATAATTATTTATTTTCTGTTGTTTCTAACTGGTTGCATACAATTTTGATATGTTATTTGCACCATTTAGACCATCAGAATACTTTCAATAGTTCAGTGAACTCTGTAAACATGGATACATGGAATTTTTCTATTTGGCAAGGGAGTGGGGTAGGATAAGATAAAGTTATTTACGCCCTCCTCTGGGTTAGTTTTGGTGAGCCAAAAGACAGGATGTAGCCTTAGGGGTCAGCTCTGACCATACTGCCAGCTGGCCTCTTACAGATGTTTGGCAAGAGATGAAAGTAGATTCCACTGTGCTGTCCCTTGCCTGAAGTTGAACTTGAATGAAGTACCAGAATGGTACTTCATCCTGGGTATTCCAGGCATGTTCCAAATTAATTTCAATTGACTCTGCATCTAGCATCATGTACTTAGGTTGCAGGATTTCACTAGAGGCCAGATTTGCATACAGAGCAATAAGAGGGCAGACATGTACATTGGAGCTAGAATTGGCAAGATTTATGGCCATGTAAGAACCACTGCTAAGTCAGAGACACAACTCTTCCAAGAATCCCAGTGGCTACAAGGCAATTTCTTATCTTGCTTACCTATAGTGTTAGGATCAGATCTTTAAAATTATAAATAACAACTATGTAAATTAACAGTATTAATCTAGGAAACATTTACAGCAGAAATAACCAGAAAGCATCAGACTTCATTTCTTCTTTCTTCTTTAAGATACATATGAAACCATATTTTGATTGAGATCTGTAAGTTCCTGAATATGTTTACATAATGAACATATGCTATAATAACAAATATCGAATATGCAGGAAATAGTGTAAATCATATTATAGCTCCCAAAACTGCATACAATGAACATAGCTTTGGCCTTTTTCTCCTGGCATTGAAGATAAAATGAGATTAATTAGTGGAGAATTGTAGTTGGGCTGCATCCAAGATAAAATTTAGCATGATATTAGTTAAGATGAGGTGACAAAGTCAAAATATTACTTAGCACCTACAGTGTCTTGGACGTTTATACTGCATTTGGGAGCAATATCTAGGTCTTATGATTTGAAGACCAAACATCCAGTTTACATAAACAAACAAAAGCCCACTTCCTACAACTAATATACATCAAGACAGATTTTTTAAATCTATATTTTTTCCAGTTTCTAAATGGTGATGGTAAGGATACTATATTTGGAGAATAAAATAGAGCCCATTCCACATGAAACTAGGTAAACACTTTTTTTTAATGAATGATAATATCTCATATTTAAAACCAATCTAATATAAAAAGTATATAGCACAATGTTATAAACAGCTGCTCAGTTAATATTTATTGAATTAACTGAGTAAATGCTAAACTTTCTAGTAAAAAACAAGCATCTTGACTATAAGACAAATAAACAGGGTGTGTAACAATGGACAGTAAAACATATTTAAAATTAAAAGAGCTTTTCAAATCATATCTTTGGTCACACACAAGGAAAGAAAAACTTATTTGTATACAAACCTTATTTGTATTCAAATTGTGGTAACCATTGGCACTAATAAGGCATTGAGCCAAATACAAAAAAGAGACAAATTTAAGATATGCACCTTCTTTTAAAAAGAGGGTTAATTTTTAGATAGGATATGTAGAAGAGAAAAATGACATTAAATCCCATTGAATGGTTTCCTCTGTGACTTCCTTTTTAAAGGTCAGTTCTAAATAAAAAGATTTTTCCCCCAAACTGGATTATTTCTTCACCCTTAAATTCAATATACTACCTAAACATCTCGAACATTTTCAACGTTATTCAAAATTCAAAATATTCATTCTAGCAATAACTTTCTAATACTGACTTTGAGTAAATAACATCACATACAACAGAACATTATAGATAATTTGCAAGTACCCTCAATGTATCCTTAACAAATAGAAACTGTTAATTTGCATGACATACAGTGTGTCAGAAAATATCAGTAAGGATAATAAAAAGGTCTGAAAAATATAATCTGTTTTTTTCTGACTCACTGAGAGTCTTTAAGCACAGCAGGAATTCATCCCAAATATGAAGGGTTCCAAGTTTAAATCTCATAAGGAAAAATCACTGAAGAATATTAATTACCAAAAAGAGTTCCCCCCAAAATAAAGCTTTCATAATTAGCTACCCATGTACACAAAATAAACAACTAAAACAAATGGAGAGATGTTTCTCACAATCTTTTCTTGTTTGCTTTTTATCTTTTAATATTTAGATACAATTTTTATTTTCTCTCTAGCTGTAAAACATCCTACCAAATATATTTTTCTTTAAGAGGTAATGATTCAATGAAAACAATCATAACTTGTAGTCACATGTTTGGTCGTGTTTTTTTTTTTTAAATGCTTGGAGCTTCAAAATGCCAGTTGCTCAATACAGCATGACCCATTTCTAAATATGGATTCTTTCTCCCTTTGGGTAATATAAGCACAAGTGATAAATTCTAAACAAACTTCTACTCTAATAAATCTAGGGAAGAATGTAAGTTACAGTCATTGGCTTCTACTCTTCTCTGCTCCAAACATAACAGATGAGCAGTTCTGAGTATAATGTTAGTAAAATTATGCCCATATCACAAATTGTGAAACAAAATACTGAAATGACATTTAAAGTTCTTCCTCCTGTTATAATTGCAATTTTCATAACAAATCATATTAGCAGGTCTTCCTTTCTCACTAAAACATAAAAATATGCCCCAAACTGGATTGTGATACAAAACAAAAATTTATATACCCCTCCTTCTTTTTCTTATGTTCAGTACAAACTCAGAATAATCATTTAATGCTTTCTTAATGGATGAACAATAGACTTTATGTTAAAAGTGCATTAAAATTATGGGATTTACACTGATGGTACATTTAATCATAAATCTTACCATTTTATCCCCCTTTTCAATGTCCTACTTAACCAAATGTTCTTTCACAAACAAGTGAGCCCCTAAAAGTTTATCTTCTTTTGTAGCCCAAAAGATTAACGTTAAGAAATAAACATTTGACACTTAACTTTGGCGATGCAACCTAATACCACCACTGAAGTTTTCTCACAAAATATCACAGTTGTAATTATTTATCAAAAATGGATTTGATTTCCTTATACTACAATCCCCACCAAATAATGAAAAAGGAAAGAATAGTATTAAGTAAAATTATAATGCAAATACAAATAGACCATTGGACAAAAGATGCCAAGATTATAAAATTTCATTAAATTAAATGGATATTTTAAAGTGAACTTTCTATTGGTATTTTTTAGTGAGTTGGAATTAGGAAGAAATGAAGCACCTTATTAGAATATGGTAAAAATATTTTAAATATATTTTACTATAGTGGACTGTCATAGCTATTGATTTTTCTTCCCTATCCTTAGCATTTTTTCATCCTTACATATCTATAAACAGTGTTGCCTTTTTACTGGGAAAATTGTTCTCTATTCTCTGTGGTTCTAGTGAGGCTATCAATCATGATACCTTCTCTTTCTCCACCTTGTTCCCAACCTTCCATCATGGGGGTTAGCATGTTACTCAGGCTGGTCCAAATATGTCTGTTGACTATGTTATTTGTTATAAGAATGAGCATTTGACCCAGCTGAGTCAATCAGAGTCCTTAACTGGGATAGAATATACTGATGCTGAGACAATGGGCTTGCTAATTGAGGCCCATGTAAGCTGAAACCTTGGGCAATTAACTTTCCTCTGATAATCAACAAAACAAGGAGAGAATGAGGCAAACAGATGCTGCTGCTGCCAAGTCGCTTCAGTCGTCTCCGATTCTGTGCAACCGCATAGACGGCAGCCCACCAGGCTCCCCCGTCCCTGGGATCCTCCAGGCAAGTGGAGTGGGTTGCCATTTCCTTCTCCAATGCATGAAAGTGAAAAGTGAAAGTGAAGTTACTCAGTCATGTCCTACCCTTAGCGACCCCATGGACTGCAGCCTACCAGGCTCCTCCATCTATGGGATTTTCCAGGCAAGAGGACTCAAGTGGGTTGCCACTGCCTTCTCCAGAGGCAAACAGAATCATAGGCAAAACTTAGAAATGGAGAAGACCTTAAGAGTGGATTGGTACCCTGGATTCAACTGCACCTGGGGTAATCTCCTCCTCTGGACCACCAGTTAGTTAGATAAGCAAATAACTTTCTTTTCCTTTCCCTCAGGCTACTATACACTTGGTTTTTGTCACTTGTAACCAAAAGTCTTAATACCGCGGAATATAAACAAAAGGATGAAATAAAGTAATGTAGAATCAAAAGTCAATTCAAAATAAAGTATTTTCTGGTTAAAAAAAATGAGTTGATTTTTCTGATGCTTAAATACACCATAACTATATTATAAAAATATTTTCAAGGAGTATAGATTTTATTTATTATTCACTGATAAATGGGAATTGGGCAGTGTCTACTTACCCAACACTGTATCAGGTACTAGACAAAAAAAAAAAAAGGAGGCAGAGGGAAATACAGTCCCAACCTTTCTATCATTAATGTGAAGATGTTATGAAAAGAGATACCTCATCTACATTTAATACCAACGATTCTTGGATAAACTGAAGCCCAAGAGAATCTGACATACAGTGGGCCTTACATTACAGCCTATCCCTTTTTAAAGGGACTCCTAGAAACTGACTTCCAATTTTGAGTAAGTTGTACCAGTTCAGGGTGTTTTCCTATGAATATATCTTCAGAGTTAGCTCAGACTTTAGGTTTTTCATCCAGCCATGATTTTATAGAGATTCTCACAACTCAACAGTCAACATCTGTAGCAGAACCTGCCAAAAGTATTTAAGCTAAAGTCTTATTGGGTAGATTATTAGGTATCCTCTTCTATGAAAATGATTTTCCTGTAGAGAAAATGATTTGGCAATGTCTTCTCATTCCATTCAAACATAGTTTAGACATCTTTCTTAGATACTTTTTAAAAATAATAATAACAACTACAGATATGGCTGAGAAAAACAACTTGGCTCCAAAGGTCAAATGAAGCTTACATTCCCAGCACAATGAATGAAGTAACCTTTCAAAATGTATATTGCACTTTTCGCCCTTTATAAACAATCTATTACAGTTTCATTTAAATTTTCTACACATCTGAGTGACCATGCTCTTCCTGTTTAGGCTCTCTTATTTTCCCATTATGTACTTAGGAACTTTAGCATTTGCTGCCATCACCTAGGATGTAGTGTTCTTAATTCTTCTGGATCAGGCATTATTTATAAAGCCAGCTCCACAACTGATTCATCTCTTCTGCTTAATGCTTTCTGAGGTACTGTATCAAAAAAATTTGTGGAACCAACTGCAAAGAGTAAGACATCTCATGGCCTTGTTTTGAGAGGAAAAAAAAAAGGGAAGGAGGTTTTGCACAGATTATTTTGCTTTTCATTCTTCCCCCATAATTCACTAATCATGGTTTTGTTCTATTTTCAATGTTCTCTTCCCCAGCACTGTATAATGAAACACTGCATTGGAAAGTACGTGGTACTCACAGGCTAGTCTCTGACCTATCCTAGCTTGAATAAAATTTCATTTTCAAATAAAAGTCCTATACTTGCCTTTCCAAGAAACCAAAAATAAGTATGTAACATTCTAAGATTTTAAAGTTAACCTAAAGTGGAAAACATAATAAAATCCTTGTGTCTGTAGGTAGTGGGAGAGGAGAAAGGTCAAGAGGCTGGAGAATGACTCAAGTCTACAGTTTCCTGGCTTGAACATTTCTCTGAATTTCCACTTCCCTCAGTGACATTCCCCACTGGGATTTCTTCCCAGGCCCAATTTCACTCTGTCCTCTAACACTCTGGCCCTTCTGTGAAAACAATTTTCACTTTCAATGCTTCTAGATACTCAGCCACATTATCAGGAGTGAAAGTTGTATTTGACTCCCCACTCTTGTCCTTTTCATCCTATATCCAGTGAGCTCCCAGGTTCTGTTAATTTTTTAAAGCTTCCCACATTTACTATTTTATTTCCAGTTTCACTGCCATCACAATTTTAACAGCAGCAACTAATTGCCAGGTAACATTCATCGGAGTCTTCAGAGCCTGGCTCAGAAAGAGCCAACAGTTTTATACCTAGTGGTTCAGCCCCACCTTGTTCCTGACATAGTTCTGACCAGGACAGTGAATCTATTAGGTATTTCCATTGACATCCTTGGGCTTCCCTTGTGGCTCAGCTGGTAAAGAATCTGCCTGCAATGTGGGACACCTGGGTTGGATCCCTGGGTAGGGATGATCCCCTGGAGAAGGGAAAGGCTACCCACTCCAGTATTCTGGCCTGGAGAAGTCCATGAACTGTATAGTCCATGGGGTTGCAAAGAGTTGGACACGACTGAGGGGATTTCACTTTCACTTTCATTTGACATCCTTGACCTAGTTTTATTGGGAAAGACCTAGAATCCCAGTGCCTGAAATAAGCCCTAAGGACCTATGCTCCACTGGTGTGTGGTTCCCCCCTAACAAAGTAAGGTTTCTACTCTGAATCACTAATTACTACCATGAGTTCCCCAGCAAGAATGGAGAATCTTCAAGTTCTACATCACTTTTGTCATGGGAATTCTGAATCTACTTTTTCAGCTGTTCCCTGGGTCCTAGACCTGTGCTCACTCAGTCATGTCTGATTCTTTGCAACCGCATGGATTGTTTAGCCTGCTAGGCTCCTCTGTCCATGGGATTTCCCAGGCAAGAATACTGGCTGTGCTGAGTTGCTTCATCATGTCTGACCCTCAGCAACCCTGTGGACTATAGCCCGCCAGGCTCCTCAGTCCAAGGGATTCTCCAGGTATGAATACTGGAGTGGGTTTGCCATATCCTCCTCCAGCAGATCTTCCCGACCCAGGGATCAAATCCAAGTCTCTTGTCTCTCCTGCACTGACAGGTGAGTTCCTTACCACTGGGAAGCACCACCTGGGAAGCCAAGAATACTGGAATAGGGTGCCATTTCCTACGCCAGGGGATCTTCCCGACCCAGGGATCAAACCCACATTTCTTGCAATTCCTGCACTGGCAGGCAGGTTCTTTGCCACTAGTGCCACCTGGGAAACCCTAGACCTGAATCCTGAGAATTTAGAACTAAGGCACAGTCAGATCTTGACTTTGGGTAGCTATACCATCTTGAAGTCCTTGTTGTTTTGACCCCTTGCTAGATTTGATCCTTGCATATCTAATACCACCACTCTTTAGATCTAAAGTCATTGATCACTTAGAATACTGACAATCTCTCTAAGTGGACTGCCCTACAGAAGGATCAATAACCCCATCCTACATGGTCCTAGCTTCTTGCCATTCCTAGCTTCCTATCACATGTTTTAAAATCCAGCCCTTCTGTGTTAGATCATATTTAATCATTATCTCACGTAATTCACAAAACAACCCAATGACATAGATATCATTATCCTCATTTGAGTAATGAGAATTTTAAAACTGAGAAAGATTACATTATAGGACACACAGAAGGTCACATGGCTAGACATCAGCAGAGCTGGAACTTGCACTCAGGTCTTCCTGTTTCTAGTCTCATTTTGTCTTCTCTATACTGGGTTTCCTGACACCATGTCTCACAAGCACTACTGCATGAGACTTATAATGCAGCTTATATTACCACAGGAATATCCTACCTGAATTCCCATTGCTTTCTTATAAATTTCAGGCTCTAAATGAATTTTCCATGGTTCCTCAATTATTTATGCAAAAAGTGCCAATTCGCCATCCAAACATTGGACGATCTCCTTAATCTGGATCCAGCCTACCTATCAATGTTTATCCCTCACATCACTCCACAATCCAGGCCAAACCCTCCTGTGCTTCAGCCACTCAGCCTAAGCTGTTTCTGAGGTTCTGATTAATTCTATTAATTAATCTATTCCAGCTGTCAGAGTGCAGTTCAGATCCCACCATAAAAAGCCTCCCATGACTTTACATAACCCAACTTATCTCACTCTTCTGTCAATTTTAATCATATTGGCACTTTACCACAAATGGCATTAAAGAATTACTTTTATCATACAGGGTGACTCACTGAAATTTCCCTTTTCCAAATTCTCATACTTTATCATTCTTGGAGGGCACCACCATAATCCAAAAACCTGAATTGTCACTCTCCAGACGCTTTAGAACAGAGAATCTGTCTTATTTAAGTTTGTGTCCCCTCTTCCAAGCTTAACACGATGCCCTAACATAGTAAGAACTCACTAAGTGAATAAATGAAAGAATACATTAGGTTGAGGGGAAGAAGGGTGAAAAAGACAAAAAATTTTTCACTAGTACCACCTTGAGATAACGAATTCTAAACCTTCATACATGCTAATTAATAGTGGAGGTTAAACCAACGGTATAAAAAATGTTATGCAAAAAAAAAAAAAGTTATATATCATTTCCCTGGATAGAAATCCAAAAATTTTGATGATATATTTCCCTCCAAATTAAAATAGAACATTAAAATGATTTTCTGAATCAAATTTTAGAAAATTTGTTATTTATGTGTTAATATGTTCATAACAGAGGCCTTTTACAGTTCCTTGGTTCTCAAGGTTATAAAAGTTATAACTACTACCGTGTTTCTTCTTTTTATAAAAACTATAATGACAACTGTTAGAGCTTTTTCCAGAGTGATTAAATTGTTGGAGTCACTCCAATAATACATGAAACTTCCTGTTGTTCTACATCCTCACCAACATTTGTGTTGTCAGTGTTTTAAACTTTCTCCATTTCGGTGGGAATGTAGTGATTTTAAACTACATTTCCTTGATGACTAATGATGTTTAAAAAAATTCTTTTTATGCGCATATTACACAATTAAACATATGGCTATCCTATAGGCAGGCCAAAAACTTCACTCCTAGGTATCTGCCTGAGAAAAATGAAAATATGTGCCCACAAAAAGAATTCTACATGAATGCTATCAGCAGCTTTAGTCACAATACCCCCAAACAGAAACAGTTTGGGTGTTTATCTATAGGAGAACAATTTAGCAAACTGTGCTACAGTCATGCAATGGAATAAAACGTAACAAACTCCAAGTATACGTAACAGGCAGATGAATCTCAGAAATTCTCTGCTAAGTGAAAGGAGACTTATATAGATGAGTATATACTATATGATTTCATTTATATGAAGTTCTACAACAGGCTTAATTAAACTCTGCTGGAAAAAAAAAAAAATCAGAAGAGCAGCTGCCTCGGGAGTGGAAAGGGCAAAGACTGACTAAGAGGAACCACAAAGGAACTTTCCAGGGTGAAAGTAATGTTCTATATCTTGATTGGGTTTTTGAACACAAGTACATGCCTTTGTCAGAACTCACTGAATGCATAAGATTTGTGTAGTTCATTTCATGCAATTGTTTCTTTACATTGTATATAAATTTCACATTAAAAATTGTAGACAAATGAAAAAAACTATAATGAAGGCTCCAAAATTAAACTCCTATACTTGCTGATGTCGATTATAAACAAACTATGCATTAACAAAAGGTGGTATCTTATATAATAAAGGGACCAGGCCAATTAAGTCACTGGATTTTGGTGGGCAAGGGAAGGAGGACAAAGTAAACAAGAAATTCATGTTATCAATTTTTCTCATGTAAAGATTAACTTAATGGAAATTAATATACTGACAATTAATAAGGCCAGATGGATTTAAATAAGTTCGACAGGAAAAATAAATTATGAATCCATTTAGCAAATATTCTGTCTTTAGTGCACCAAACATTTAAACAATTTAAATGTCCTGATTTCTTCCATTTGCTTAGTGTTGGTGGCTCAGTCATGTCTGACTCCTTGAGACCCCATGGACTGTAGCCCACCAGGCTCCTCTGTCCATGCGATTCTCCAGGCAAGAATACTGGAGTGCGTTGTCATTTCCTCCTCCAAGGGATCTTCCCTACCCAGGGATCAAACCCACATCCCTCATATCTCCTGCTCAGCTTTGTGTAAAACATTCCACAGTAGAGTGTAATCCATTAGTTTGGTAAACCATAAAGAACAGACAGAAATTCTCTTCTCTCTGCTCTATACCCTGAAATAGATTCATTATATTGGTTTTAAATACCATATACAATTTTTAAAGATAAGATGGTATTCTAAATATAAAGGATAATTCAAGTTTGAGGCCAATATACAGCTTTTGTATCTTATCAGAGGTGGTACAGTCTCTGCCCTGAAGAGAGAGAAAGTACTTGAATTGCTTTAAATTTCTACAAAATAGGCATAAATCCCAAGTTACCATCATGATGATAAAAATCTCAACCATTAGTGTGAGCATTTAATTGCAATGCTCTCTGTCTACATGCCTCCTCTGCCAAGTCACCACCAAGGTTTCCCCAGAGGCTGACTTCCCTGAGGATCACTTACTCCTCCTTTTGTGATAAAATAGCTGAAGTTTAACTACAATGAGATGATAACTATACCCATCAGCTCCCTCCAGATGAAACACAAGAGGCTTGGTTCATGATTGGTGGCTAAAATAACCCAAATTTTTCTAGCTTCAAACTAAATCTTTAGACATAATTTTGTTGTTGTTCAGTCACTATGTCTGACTCTTTACAACCCAATGGACTGTAACACACCAGGCTCCTCTGCCTTCCATTGTCTTCCAGAGTTTGCTCAAATTCATATCCACAGAGTTGGTAATGCTTTCTAAGCATCTCATCTTCTGCCATCCTCTTCTTTTGCCTTCAATCTTTCTCAGTATTTTTGGTACTTTCCAATGAGTTGGCTCTTCCCATCAGGTGACCAAAGTACTGGAGCTTCAGCTTCAACATCAGTATTTCCAATGAATATTCAGGGTTGATTTCCTTTAGAACTGAGTGGTTTGATCTTCTTGCAGTCCAAGGGAGTCTTCTCTAGCACCACAATTTGAAAGCATCAATTCTTAAGTGCTCAGCTTTCTTTATGGTCCAACTCTCACATCCATACATGATTACTGGAAAAACCATAGCTTTAACTATATGCAACTTTGTCAGCAAATTGATGTCTGCTTTTTAATATGCTGTCTAGTGAAAGTGAAGTTGCTCAGTCGTGTCCGACTCTTTGTGACCCCATGGACTGTAGCCTACCAGGCTTCTCCGTCCGTGGGATTTTCCAGGTAAGAATACTGGAGTGGGTTACCATTTCCTTCTCCAGGGGAGATCCCGACCCAGGGATCGAACCCAGGTCTCCCACATTGGAGGCAGGCACTTTAACCTCTGAGCCACCATGGAAGCCCCAATATGCTGTCTAGGTTTGTCAAATCTTTCCTTGCAAGGAGCAAGCATCTTTAATTTCATGGCAGCAGTCATTGTCCATTGTGATTTTGGAATCCAAGAAAACAAAACCTGTCATTGCTTCCACTTTCTCCCCTTCTATTTGCCATGAAGTAATGGGACCAGGGGCCTTCCCAGGTGGTACCAGTGGTAAAAGAACCCAACTGTCAATGCAGAAGACGTAAGAGACATAGGTTTGATCCCTGGGTCAGGAAGATCTCCTGGAGAAGGAAATGGCAGCCCACTGCAGTATTCTTGCCTGGAAAATCCCATGGACAGAGGAGCCTGGCAGGCTACACTCCATAGGGTCACAAAGAGTCGGACATGACTAAAGCAACTTAGCATGCATGCACCGGCACACACAATGGGATCAGATGTCACAATCTTAGTATTCTGACACTCTTGGCTAAGTTTCAAGCCAACTTATTCACTCTTCTCTTTCAACCTCATCAAGAGGCTTTTTAATTGCTCTTTACTTTCTGACACTATAGTGGTATCATCTGCATATCTGAGGTTGTTAATATTTCTCTCAGCAATCTGGATTCCAGCTTGTGATTCATCCAGCCCAGCATTAAGCAAAATGTACTCTGCATATGGGTTAAATAAGCAGGGTGACAATATACAGCCTTGACATACTCCTTTCCCAATTTGGAACCAGTCCATTGTTCCATTTCCCATTCCTAACTGTTGCTTCTTGAGTCACACACAGGTTTCTCAGAAGATATGTAAGGTTGTCTGGTACTCCCATCTCTTTTAGAATTTTCCAGAGTTTGTTGCAATCCACACAGTCAAAGGCTTCAGTGTACTCAATGAAGCAGAAGTAGATGTTTTGCTGGAATTCTCTTGCTTTCTCCATGATTCAACAAATGTTGGCAATTTGATCTCTGGTTCCTCTGCCTTTTCTAAACTCAGCTTTTATATCCAGAAGTTCTCATTTCACAAACTGTCAAAGCCTACCTTGAAGGATTTTGAGCATCACCTTGATGATATGTGAAATGAGCGCAATTGTATGGTAGTTTGAACATTCTTTGGCATTGTCCTTCTTTAGGATTGGAAGAAAAACGGATCTTTTCCAGTCTTGTGGCCACTGCTGAGTCTTCCAAATTTGCTGACCTACTGAGTGCCACACTTTAACAGCATCTTCTTTTAGAAAGTGCTTTGTTCATAGTAATGTTTCCTAAAGCCCACCTGACTTCACACTCCAGGATGTCTGGCTCTAGGTGAGTGAGACCTTCCAGGTCCTGAAGACCCTTCTTGTATAGTTCTGTATATTCTTGCCACCTCTTCTCAATCTCTTCTGCTTCTGTTAGGTCCTTACCATTTCTGTCCTTTATCATGTCCATCCTTGTATGAAATGTTCCTTTGATATCTCCAATTTTCTTGAAGAGGTCTCTAGTCTTTCCCATTCTATTGTTTTCCTCTGTTTCTTTGCATTGTTCATTTAAGAAGGCCTTCTTATCTCTCCTTTCTATTCTCTGGAACTCTGTATTCAGTTAGGTATATCTTTCCCTTTCTCCTTTGCCTTTAACTTCTCTTCTTTCCTCAGCAATTTGTAAAGTCTCCCCAGACAATCACAATGCCTTCTTGCATTTCTTTTTTTTTTTTTTCTCTTGGATTTGGCTCAGTCTCCTGTACAATGTTATGAACCTCCTCCATAGCTCTTCAGGCATTCTGTCTACCAGATGTAATCCCTTGAATCTATCTGTCACTTCTTCTATATAATCATAAGGGATTTGATTTAGGTCATATCTGAATGGCCTAAGGATTTTCCCTAATTTATTTGATTCAAGCCTGAATTTTTCAATAAGGAGCTCAGGATCTGAGCCACAGTCAAATCCAGGTTTGTTTCTGCTGAGTATATAGAACTTCTCATCTTTGACTGCAAAGAACATAATCATGGCGACTGACTCCAGTATTCCTGCCTGGAGAACCTCCTTCAAAAGTTTCCTTAATACAAATTTTAAAAATGAAACTGAATAAATAAATATAACAATAACTTTATCTCCTCCAATAATCAACTACTCAATTTCTTGAAGGAGAAATCTATAGTAATAACCCACAAAAAGAGAGTTTCCAGATGCCAATTAATCACCAGGAGAATTTTGAATTAATCCTTTGATAGAAAATAATTCCGAAGGGGCTAAATGCACAGAGGTCTTCTCTCCTTCAGTATAATTATAAAAATAACTGGAAATTCCCAAGTACAATAAAATTCTATTTAAAATACAATACACTTTTTTTCACAGGCTTCCCTAGTAGCTCAGCTGGTAAAGAATCCTCCTGCAATGCAGGAGACACCAGTTTGATCCTGGGTCAGGAAGTTCCCATGGAGAAGGGAGTGGAGGTACACACTCCAATATTCTTGGGCTCCCCTGGTGACTCAGACGGGGAAGAATCTTCCTGCAATGTACTAGCTGTGGGTTCCATCCCTGAGTTGGGAAGATCCCCTGGAGGAGGTTTTGGCAACCCACTCCAGTATTCTTGCCTGGAGAATTCCCATGGCAGAGGAGCCTGGCGGGCTACAGTCCATAGGGTCACAAAGAGTCAGACACGACTGAGCAACTAACCACAGCACAGCACACTTTTTTTACAGGTCAAATTATCCTCCCTTTTGCATTGTCAATACATTTTCCTACATTTTAAAACAAATTATAGTTGTGCAATAGGTACCTAGAATCCATCTCTAAAAATATTTACTAATTTTACATTGAAATTTTTTCCTGAAACTGAATACATATGTAAAACTCCTAAAATAATTATATCTCTGTTCCATTCTGCACTTAGGTTTGGCCTGTCCACTGGCTATTCTTATATGTGACAGAACTAAATTGCATGTTTTCCCTGAAAAGCCCCGTTTATCATGAGGAAAAAAAGCATACATGCTACCAAAAACAAATTAAAAAAAAAAAATCTCACCGTACGTTTCTGAAAGAAAAAAACACGATCTTTAAAAAGAAATTTTAAATACCAAAACCAAATGTTAGAAAAAAACTGAGATTTTTTTTTTCCCTTCAATAAATATCCAATGATTAAAGGAAAAACTTTGGCTTAGAGAATATATATATTATTCACTTCCATTTTAGGATGTTGTTTACCAAAATATCATAAATACTTAATAGCAACTGTTCCTACTGCTTCTAGCAAAAGGCAGTAAAATGAAACATAAACCTCAGCTGTGAAAGCCCAGGAGTTTTGCTTTGCATTTCATCACTCCACTTCCCCTTCCCCTGTTTAGGATGGCCCGGATTCTAACAATCACCAGAGACAGCTCAACTGAATTCCAAACAGAAATATTATGAGCTCCAGTGAAACTATTAATCATTAAAATGGAAAGAACAACAACCGCAGTCAAATACTCTGCTGCTGGTTCGAGTTGCCTGACTGATAGCTAAGAAATACCCATATTTGGAGCAGGAAGCAATCATACATTCCAATCCAAATTTTTATTTTATACTTCTATAAAGCCTATAAAACTTTCAAGATACCAACTCAGTGAGGAACTCCATGCTCAAAGGACGCTCTGAGACTGGTGATGACAATCTTAAACTTGAAATCACAAACCCAGGCTCACAGCACTCAATTTGTCAGAGTTAATTCCAAATCTCACTAACAAAATCCATATCTCTAGAATTTCCCTGCATGTTCAATACTCAACAAATTTCCTTCTTAAATTCTCTCTTCAAGATAACAAGATTACTCCCTAGAGTTTAAAATATATCTAAGGGATGCCCCTTATATGTAGAATCTAAAAAGAAATCACACAAATGAACTTAAAAAACAGAAAGAGATTCACAGATTCAGAGAATCTGTGATTTAGAAAAACTTATGGGGACAACGTTTTGCCAGAGGAAAGAATGGGGGGAAGGGATGGTTAAGAAGGTTGGGATTGATATCTATACACTGCTGTATTTCAAATGTATAACCGACGAGGACCTACATTATGTATAACACAGGAACTCTGCTCAGTGTTATGTGGCAGCCTGGGTGGGAGCGGGGTTTGAGGGAGAATGGATACATGTATATATATGGCCGAGTCCCTTCACTGTTCACCCGAAACTATCACAGCATTGTGAATCAGCTATATCCCCAAACAAAATAAAAATATTTTTTAAATTCTTTTAATTTAAAATATGTCTAAAATGATAGCCTGTCCTACCCCCAAAGAAATACTCACAGAATTAATTATTCCTCTAAGAGCTTGAAATCCACCTTTGACAGGGAAAACTTGTTCCTTGGAATCAGCGATTCTTTCAAGCTTTAGAAAAAGGAGGAAAAGTTCACTGAGAGGTGGTTGAGACATGCAACCTTTTATGCCCTTCCTTACTTGTTAGTTACATTCATCTGAAAAATAACACCAGAGGATTAATTCCTTGTCAGGAACTGACTGGAGTAACTGGTGTACTCTAAATGCATGACAACATGAACTGAGATAAGGCACAGCCCCTTTACAACTGGCCTCACGTCACAATTTCAAAACAGTGCAGAGCTCTACTAGCTGTAAATGTCATGAGACACAGAAGCTTCACTCACAGTAAACCAGACATTTAAATGTAAAAACATTTTGTGAGTGGGAAAAAAATTTAATACATAAACCCTGTAAACTTCATGAAAAAAAAAAACAACACATTTTTTTAAGGAAAATCATTAAATATTTTTCCAATAGACTTCCCAAATCCTAAACTCCTAAGAGTCAAGTTTTCAATCAAAACTAAAACATCTAAACAAGACTTGTCATGATAACCTCATCAGCTGATTAAAGAGGAGCATACATATTATTTTATTAATGTTCAAGAAAAATAGAGTTTCGTCTTCAGTTTAATTAGGTAATGAAACCTATCAAAATCAGACATTACTAACACAGAGTTCAAGACAGGGGGCCACTTTTATAGAAAATCTTTAACAATTAAGTGGGTTTCTGTGGTTGCTCAGATGATAAAGAAATCTGCTGCAATGTAGGAGACCCAGGTTTGACCCCTGGGTTGGGAAGATCCCCCTAGAGAATGGAATGGCAACCCAATTCAATATTCTTGCCTGCAGAATTCCATGGATAGAGGAATCTGACAGGCTACAGTCTATGGGGTTGCAAAGAGTCAGACCCCACGAGTGACTAACACTGTGCTTCTCAGGTGGCACTAGTGGTAAAGTGCCAGTGCAGAAGATATAATAAGAGACATAGGTTTGGGTCAGGAAGATCCCCTGGAGTAAGGCATGGCAACTCACTGCAGTGTTCCTGCCTGGAGAATCCCATGGACAGAGAAGCCTGGCAGGCTTTAGTCCACAGGGCTGCAAAGAATCAGACCCAACTGAAACGACTTAGCATGCACGGAAGTGTTAGTTGCTCAGTCATGTCTGACTCTTCGTGGCCCCATGGGGTGTAGCTTGCCACGCTCTTCTGTCCATGGGATTTTCCAGGCAAGAATTCTGGAGTGGGTAGCCATTTTCTTCTGCAGGGGATCTTCCCAACCCAGGAATCGAACCTGGGTCTCCCACATTCCTGGCAGATTCTTTACCATCTGAGCCACCAAGGAAGAATGCATGCAAGTCATTATTTAAAAATCTGATCAACTCTCCTTAAGACTATTACGTGATTTAGATTCAAGGCTGCAGATCTGCTATACTTACTTGAGCTTGTTCAAAGTCAAGGACACCAACACAATAAACTCTAGCCCCAAGTGACCTGGATATCTTTGCCTATTGAGAGAAAGAGAGAGGGACACAGGTGAATTATTCCAACATCAGGCTCCACATGCAGAGACATACAGCAAAATACACTGGGGTGTAAAGAACAGTTTCAGTTCAACACTCACCTCTTTCTCTGCGTATGATGGCACCAGACCGTCCAACTTACCATCTGTCAGAGCAATTATGATACTGGAGGTTTTTAAGCCTCTTGCTTTCTCAATTTGTTCATTTGCCTGAAAATGAAGAAAAATTGTCCAATTCACAAGTTAATCTTAACTTTTAACCAGCATGTTCCATCAAGCTGCATTTTAAGTCTGGCAAAATCAAACTATTTTGGACTAGCTTTTAAAACAGGGTAGGGCTTCCCTGATGGCTCAGGCGGTAAAGCGTTTGCCTGCAATGTGGAGACTTGGGTTCGATCCCTGGTTTGGGAAGATCCCCTGGAGAAGGAAATAGCAACCCACTCCAGTACTCTTGCCTGGAAAATCCCATGGACAGGGGAGCCTGGTAGGCTACAGACCATGGGGTCACAAAGAATTGGACATGACTGAGAGACTTCACTTTCTTCCTTCTTTCTTTAAAACAGGGTATTTTATATTAACTATTTTAATTTGAAATATACATATATTCACATTATAGAGTAATTACTATTGGGTGTAAATGATAAAGGATTTTAGCCTTGACTGACTATAACCACAGAGAAAATGTGGTTCTCTGAATACAGTCGCAGAGAAAATGGAAAATTTCTTAAAAGGCAAACTGTCATCCAAACTTCTTTTATCACCATGGTAAATTCTTTCCATCAGTCTTATCCTTAGAACAACTAAAAGAATTTTTTTTTAATATTAAGGTAAGCATGTAATGACATCTTCGAGTTTTACTAGGGAGTTATAATTTATTTCATTACAGAGTAAGGAAACGTTCTTTCCCATACTTATAAGTATAAAAGAACTTACTAGCTTCAGTCCTTCATGGATGTATGTCTCTCCTACGGGACTCACACGTTTCAAATTGTCCAAGCCTTCACTGATTTTGCCTCTGAAAATAATACAGTACAAAATTAAACAAAAGAAAAATGAGGAAAGATCACAATAAGCACTTTTCCAAAAATGTGGTAGTTCTGCAAGTAAGGCAGTTTTGCCCCAGGTTTTGAGGGCAGATAACTCCTCATACTGTTATTTCAATGAGTATTTAATGATGTCTGTATTTTAAGCATAAAATCATTCACCAGAGCCTCACCCACATTTAAAATAACATTTTATTTTTATTTTAAGGATTCTATTTTAATATTGTAGTGAAAACTATTATCAGACAAGTTCATCTCAGGAAGTTTCTAGAAAACACAACTTTCAAAGTATAATCCTAATCTTCCTTCTAACTCAGTCACCTCCACCAACCCAGTTGATTGTCTCTTTTAATACTTGTTTTAACATCTACCTATTCTGAACCTAACTAACTTCAGTAGACTCTTTTTTCTAAGATGCCCCAAATATATGTATGTTCAACTTTTACTGCAATCAACAATTCTGTATCTTAAAAATATTCTACTTTAAAATAATTTCACTGATTTAACATTTTCATTTAACTAAACTGGAATCCTACAGTGGGCTATCACCATGTCTAGTATTTATAATATATCCCCCAACTTTGCCCTAGTTACTTATTATAATGCCTTTTACAAAGGAAGTGTTCAATAAATTTTTCAATCTACCCCAGGAAAAAAATTCATAGTTCCACAGATGATGGAGTAAATTACATAATTTATAAACTTGTTTTATCTAAATATTTATGTTTTAATATCTACAGAAACAACTTGAAACTGACTCAGTCTGAATGCAGATAAAAACCAAATATTTGGTGCTTCCCAGAAATGAGTGGCAGCGTGTCCTCAAGCATTAATGTTTGCTGCCAAAAGAGAAATGAAAAAAGACAACTGAAATCCAAGTTTACACAAACAGCTTTTGCCTGGTAAAAATCGCCTTCTCCATTTAGTTCAGATTCGAATCATCATTACTTCTGAGGACTAGACAACACTAGTAGAAGGCCCTAAGCAGAAAGAACTTGCTAAATGTGGGATTCAGAGTGGGAAGGTGGGATTCAGAGTGGGAAGGTAGGTGTCTGCCTGCTTATTTTGCCAAAAGAAGCAGAGCACTCCTGCCTGTATCCCATACCAGCCACTGTGACATTCTAAGTTACTCTGAACTGCTTCATTACTTTTGCAGCTACAGAGTCATAGAGGAAAAGGGTCCCTTGGCCATACCCAACAACATCAACATTCAAGAGCCCTGGTGTGTCACTTTCCAGAGTAACTACACACTCTGTCAGCCTCTCCTCTATCAACAAGTATCACTGGGACTTCCCAGGTGGTCCAGTGATAAAGAGTTCGCCTTCCAATGCAGGGGATGCTGGTTCAACCCCTGGTTGGGGAACTAAGATCCCACATGGCATGGGGCAACTAGGCCCGTGCGCCACAACTGAGACCTGAATCAACAAACGAATGAAAAGGTTTTTAAATTGAAGAAAAAAAAAAGTGTCACCAAATGGGAAATTACAAGATAGGGCCTTTGAGGGATTCCAAGTAACTAAAAATAAGCTTCAATTTTCTTTATTAGTAAATGGTGAACTGAGGGAGAAAAAAATCATGTTGTAGGTAAAAAACACAACTCATCCATTTATACTGTGACTTAAAGTTCTAAAGGAAAGCAAGGGAGAAAATGTTTAAAAATAAAATAAGAAAAAATGTGTATGTTATGAAGATCAGCTCAAATCAATATCAGATTCACTGAGCTTGGCTTTAACGTTGTCTTGAACTACAACAAACAGCAATACCGAAACTACTTTAGAGTTTGTTGTGATTCTGTAGCCAAGGATGCAAAACACACAAAGTCCCCTATGAGCTCACAGGGCAGAAGCTTCTTTACCATCCCTGAGTAATCGCTACACACTTCCTCTTTTCTGCTAACTACATCTATTTCTTGCCCTGACTATCAGGAACTGCATGGTAAATGTCTTCCTCATTCAGAAAATTCTGTCACGCTTATATCGTTATCATATTGCTATATCCTCTTTTCTAAGATCTTAGCTTTTCTTTTCAGATGTTACTAATTTTCTGCAATGTAATTGTATTCTGTGTGACTTCAAATACTTCTTGGAAAGAGGCAGAATTTAAACAAATAAAATGGGATATGAAACCTCTGTTTGATTGCTGTTGCTATTGTTGTTTTTTTTTTGTTGTTGGGCATCAGGGTACCAAAATCTATAATCAACTCTTTCTTCTTGACTTTATAATTATGTTGATTGAAAAGAGGAGATGAGGCAGAGAGGCGGGGGGTGGCAGAGGCAAAAATATATTGACTCATTTTTTAATCTAAAAAATGAACACTCTCAGCTCTATTAGTATCCTTCAAATTTCTCTGCTGAGTAAAGGAAAGAAGAGATAAGAAGAGATGAGGAAAGATAAGCAGATAAGAGAAGGAAAGGGAAGAAAACGTAGCAACCACAACTGCTAGGCACTGCGCCACATCAGTGGCCTTTCTCCAGCCATAAGACACTTGCAACTACGGAAGGTATGCATGATGTCACAGCTAAGGTGAAGATATATTTTATAAACAGTGGCATAATAAAATAGTTGGCAGAAAATTCTGACTTGCCCAACTAGCACAATTCAGGCATAATTTTAAGTCCTTTCTACTTGTGACTGAAGATATATATTTATAAATGTATCTCTATACTTAACCTGAACTTTTCAGTATGCATTGCCTTAACTCTCCAGATTTCAAAGCTCCTTCTAGGTTTCAGTCAATCAGTCTACACACATTGGCTGAGCACCCATACATGTGAACATTGTGATCTTACACTGTGATATGACAACAATTTACGCCTAGTCTACGGCTACCCTCTCACCCATTTACAGGTGCAATGTCATTCTCTACCCTGGCTAGATACTGGGATCACCTAAAAGGTTAAAAAAAAAAAATCTTCTGGACACTAATGGAAAAAGTTATAATTTACTTGATGTGTGCTGGGGTCAGGGTATTTCTTGGAAATTCTCCAGAGCATTCTATAATGTGGCCAAGAATTATGAAACTCTGATCTAATCTAACTTAAAAACCTTTCCATATTGTTGGAAAGGGCTTCCCTAGTGGCTCAGTTGGTAAAGAATCTGCCTGCAATGCGGGAGCCGGGTTCAATCCCTGGGTTGGGAAAATACCCTGGAGAAGGAAATGGCAACCCACTCTAGTAATCTTGCCTGGAGAATTCCATGGAATGTTATTGGAATGCTCTTTTCCTTACCTATTTTGCCAGTCAGTTCTTCTACTAAAGGGGTTTTAGAGGTAACTAGGATAATCTTTTAAAACGTAAAATGCAGTTTCTGGGATGGATGACTTATAGCCAGAGAGAACATGGATTATTTCCAAGCCCAATTTCATTTTTTCAGCTATAAAACAAAGAGGAAAATACCTGTACTACAGGGCCATTGTGAGGATTAAGTGGCACATAAGCAGTACTGGGCTAGGGGACTTCCCTAGCGGTCCAGGGATTAAGACTCCACACTTCCAATGCAGGGGGTGCGGGTTCAATCCCTGGTCAGGAAACTGAGATCGCACAGGCCATGCAGCATGGCCAAGAAAATAAAAAGAGTTAGCTGTAGCTACTACGGTTGTTATTGACACTGGTCATTCCTCTGTTCATAGGATTTTGTTTACCCAGTTTACTTTCTTCTTGATTCTAAGGAGAGCTCACTCAGCAAACTGAGGGTTGAAAAAATTTGATAAAAAACCAAAAAGGAGGAGGGAAAGGAATAGAGGAAAGTTTTATACTGAAGCTTTAGTGAAAACAAGTTATATGGAAAGCTATAGAATGAGGTGGGAAGACTCAGGTTTGGAGTAAATCAGAAACGAACTAAAACTTCGGTTCCGCAACTAGTGTAAGCACCGGCAGTTGTTTAATTTCCTGCAGCTCAGTTTCCATATCCATAAAATGTAAATAAGAGTAGCTGCTCCAATGAAGTCTTCATTCACTCACTCCACAGACATTTATTAGGTGACTGCTATCACATTTATGAAAGGGTTAGTCGCTCAGCGACCCCATGGACTGAAGCCCACCAGCTTCCTCTGTCCATGGAATTCTCCAGGCAAGAACACTGCAGTGGGTAGCCATTCCCTTTTCCAGGGGATCTTCCCCACCCTAGGAGCGAACCCAGATCTCCCGCATTACAGGCAGATTCTTTACCATCTGAGGCACCGGGAAGCTCATCATCTTTTTAATATAATGTTATTATATTTGGCAGCTTTGAACATTTCAGAAAGCTGTGGGATCTGGACAGAAAAGCTATTAGAGGAGATAAACGAGAGAAAGGAAGTGGCTAGTGCCCAAAACAAACCCTCTTCACTACAGCTTCTCCTCTGCACTGCCTTGTTGCTCTTCTAGAAAACCTACAAATGGTGGCAAGCTGAATTTGAGGTGACAGATGGCACACCGGACAGGAGTCCAGACTGCTCCAGCCAATTATCTACCCCGCATCCTTCAGTTGTTTCACGTTAAGCAAAAGTAACACGAACACTAACTCCACCGGGTTGCTGTGAAAAATCAAAGGAGTTGATGCACATGAAGAATTCGGTACAAAGTCAGTGTCACAGAGACATTAGTTATTATTCTTTTATCACATGATGTGTCAGGAACTGAGCAGGGTCATCTGCCAGCCAGACCTCATCCTTTCATCCTGCCACCCTGCATCATACCATGAACTCAACCCACAGGTCAAACATGGTGCACTGGCCACCTTAATCCCCAGCTCTAAGACTCACTAGTCTCAGTAATTTTGTGACTTTGCTAAGTTGTGTCCTCTCTGAGCTTGCATTTCTCCCCTCTGAAAATGGGAACACTGACAGTACTTATAAAGCAGAGTTGTTATAAAAATTAAAGGGACTATTACTCGTATTATCAGGGCTTCCCTGACAGCTCAGTTGGTAAAGAATCCACCTGCAAAGCAGGAGACCCTGGTTCAACTCCTGGTTCAGGAAGATCCATTGGAGTAGGAATAGGCTATCCACTCCAGTATTCTTGGCTTCTCTTGTGGCTCAGCTGGTAAAGAATCCGCCTGCAATGCAGGAGACCTGGGTTTGATCCCTGGGTTGGGAAGATCCCCTGGGGAAGGGAAAGGCTACCCACTCCAGAATTCTGGCCTGGAGAATTCCATGGACTGTATAGTTGCAAAGAGTCGGACACGACTGAGCAACTTTCACTTATTACTTGTAAACAGTTAGTACACTGCATGGCATCTAAGTGCTCAATAATCAATACCAACTGTTTATATCAATTCTCTGTGCATGCATGCTAAGTTACTTCACTCATGTCTGACTCTGCAACCCCATGGACTGTAGCCCACCAGGCTCCTCTATCCACGGGATTCTCCAGGCAAGCATACTGGAGTGGGTTGCCATGCCCTCCTCTAGGGGATCTTCTAGGGGTCGAACCTGCGTCTCCTGTGGCTCCTGCATTGGATTCTTTACTGCTGAGCCACCAGGGAAGCCCAAGTGTTAGTTGCTCAGGAAGATCGCATTGCAGACAGATGCTTTACATCTGAGCCGCCAGAGAAGCCCATCAATTCACTGTACTGCTCTCTTAACCACTGAAGGCAATGTAAATAGGAATTATCACCTTTGTTTTTCACAGTTTGGGAGCCTTATCTGAGAACTTCTCTTCATTAATGCTCCTAAAACACATAGAATTTTTAAACTTTATATTAAGTTATACAAACTCCAACTCATATGCATGTGTTCAGTATTGCTCTTGAATAAGTGAATATCAAAATCCCAAAATGTACTTCTATCACAGCACAATTTTAAACTATTTTAGGAAAATTATCATTTCTAATAAATAAAACTTCAATTCTCACATTTCTACCTTACATAGTAATTTTTAAGGCTTTGAGAGTTTGAATTGAAAAATACCATTCAAAGTCATGAAAGTAAAAGGAAATGTGCCCATCTATTCCAACCTAACTCAAGAAGGAAATAATGATAATATTAAAATAATATAAAAATAAAGTATTAATGTTGTTGATAAACAGTTTTAATTCATACAAAAGAATAAGAGGAATGAGAGTGAGAGGCTAATAATAAAAAATAATAGTAAATAACACATCATTCAAAATTTGCTGACAGGGGTTATGGGTTACAGCAGAATCTAAAGACTAGTGCCAAAATTACCAGTCTAATTTGCTATTTTGGTTACACACAAGGTTTTTTTTTTTTCTCTTAGCTGGCATGTTTATTTCTGAAAGCAATTCATCTTTGGAGTTTCATTATTACTTTCAGTATAAACTATGGTACAGAATCTCTAAGTATGACCTCTATCAATTTCTTCCCACTCTATATGCACCCATTCTCCCATCAAAAGTTGGAATTTATCCCCCATCCCCTTGATTCTGGCCCAGCCCTGTTACTACCTGGCGCTAGAACAAGGTAGAAGTGATATTCTTAGACATCCAACCCTGAAGAGAACTGGAGGCACTGCTTCCTTCATCTCATAGTACTTGCTCCTGGACCCAGTCATCATGCTGTGAGAAGCCCAGGCCACAGCCGAGGTCCCATGGAGGAAAACATATTATTCCAGGAAACAGCCCTAGCTGTGCTCCGTAACAGTAACCTCCTTCTATGATTATAGCACCAGATAATATCATGTGGGATGGAGAAAGCGTCCATTTGAGCCATCCATCATAGAACAGTGAGAGATAACAAAATCATTGCTTAAGCCACTAAATGCTGGGGTGGCTTTTCATGATCACTATGCCTGCTCCAGGAATAAGTCTAAATGAGGCACAGGACTTTTCCCTTTATGTACCCTTGGTAGCTAGCTGCCATACAAAAGCTTTGATTACCCTGAAATCACCATGGTAGGAGGAGACTTAACCTAGCCATGAGTAGAAGTCATGTGTAGCAGAATGAAGACACAGGGCAACAGTCCCAGCTGAGCTCCTAGACAATAGCCAGCACCAGCACGAACTTTCAAACCATGTGGGTGGGGTCATTTCAACTCTTCTAGCCATTCCAGCTTTCTAGCTGACAACAGGCAAAGCATAAGAACTGCCCATTCAATGCACAATATCATGAGAAATGACCAGTTGTATTTACATCACTAATTTTGGAGTAGTTTATTATGCAGCAATAGATAATCAAAATAAAAGTTGTGACTAAAGTAAAAGCTAAATGACCTTGAAGAGATGGATAGTAAAGACTGGAAAGGCAGTGAGCAAACTGTTACTGGAGGCTCAGTTTCATGCTCATTCATATCTGTTGCATTCCATTGGTTAAAGTGAGCCACAGGCCCAGCCCACATTTTTTAAATTATATATTTAAATAAAAATACTTTTATACATATATGTAAATACATGTGTATATAAATATATATGATTAATAAAAATATGTATTTATATACATATATATATAAATACTTATATACACATATGTTATACCTATTACATATATAATCACATTTGTCTCAGTAGTAAATCTGCCTGTCAATGCAGGAGATGCCAGAGAATAGGGTTCAACCCCTGGGTCAGGAAGATCCCCTGGAGGAGGACATGGCAACCCACTCTAGTACCCTCACTTGGGAAATTCCTTGGACAGAGGAGCCTGGCACCCTACAGTCCATGGAGTCACAAAGAGTCAGACACAACTGAGCATGTGCACTCACACACATGTATGCATATATGTTGTATGTATTCTGTGTTTCATTGGAGGTCACAAAAAAGCAATCTATCACAAAAACTAAAGGCCTCATACATCTATGCTACCAAATGCCAGTTTAGATAACCCTATAAGCATAAGCATTAGAGGTATGGAGGCAGAGGAACCAGAGATCAAACTGCCAACATCCGCTGGATCATCGAGAAAGCAAGAGAGTTCCAAAAAACATCTACTTCTGCTTTATTAACTATACCAAAGCCTTTGACTATGTGAACCACAACAAACTGTGGAAAATTCTTCAAGAGATGGGAATACCAGACCACCTGACCTGCCTCCTGAGAAATCTGTATGCAGATGAAGAAGCAACAGTTAGAACAGGACATGGAACAACAGACTGGCTCCAAATTGGGAATGGAGTACATCAAGCTGTATATTGTCACCCTGCTTATTAAACTTCTATGCAGAGTACATCATGCAAAATGCCGGGCTAGATGAAGCATGAGCTGGAATCAAGATTGCCAGGAGAAATATCGATAACCTCAGATACACAGATGACACCACCCTTATGGCAGAAACTGAAGAAGAACTAAAGAGTCTCTTGATTAAAGTGAAAGAGGAGAGTGAAAAAGCTGACTTAAAACTCAGCATTCAGAAAACTAAGATCACGGCATCTGATCCCATCACTTTATGGCAAATAGATAGGGAAACAATGGAAACAGTGAGAGACTTTATTTTCTTGGGCTCAAAAATCACTGCAGATAGTGACTGCAGCCATGAAATTAAAAGACGCTTGCTCCTTGGAAGAAAAATTATGACCAACCTAGACAGCACATTGAAAAGCAAAGACATTACTTTGCTGACAAAGGTCCATCTAGTCAAAGCTATGGTTTTTCCAGTGGTCATGTGTGGATGTGAGAGCTGGCCCATAAAGAAAGCTGAGCACTGAAGAATTGATGCTTTTGAACTGTGGTGTTGGAGAAGACTCTTGACAGTCCCTTGGACTGCAAGGAGATCCAACCAGTCCACCCTAAAGGAAATCAGTCCTGAATACTCATTGGAAGGATGGATGCTAAAGCTGAAACTCCATACTGTGGCCACCTGATAGGAAGAACTGACTCACTGGAAAAGACCGTGATGTTGGGAAAGATTGAAGGCAGGAGGAGAAGGGGATAACAAAGGATGAGATGGTTGGATGGCATCACAGACTCGATGGACATGAGTTTGAACAAGCTCTGGGAGTTGATGATGAACAGGGAAGCCTGGCGTGCTGCAGTCCATGGGCTCATGAAGAGTCAGCCTCGAGTGAGTGACTGAACTGAACTGAACTGAACTGTACTTTATCCTCAAGAGATTATCAGCCAGGGATATGAAATGAACAGAAGTGCAAACAAAATGTAGGAATACACAGAAACTTCATAAAGATTTCAGTTCAGTTCAGTTGCTCAGTTGTGTCCGACTCTTTGCAACCCCATGGACCACAGCATGCCAGGCCTCCCTGTCCGTCACCAACTCCTAGAGTTTACCCAAACTCATGTCCATTGATTTGATGATGCCATCCAACCATCTCATCCTCTGTTGTCCCCTTCTCCTCCTGCCCTCAATCTTTCCCAGCACCAGGGTCTTTTCCAATGAGTCAGCTCTTCACATCAGGTGGCTGAAGTATAGTTACATAACATAATTAAATATTGCTCTTGGAAAATAAAACTTAGTAGATTAAGTAGAATATGAGACAAAACAATCTTCTCAAGATGTTGTTCATGTCCATACAAAATTACAAATGATTTATAATCTACTTAGCACTTAGCAATTACAAATAAAGCATTTAGCAAAATGTCTGATACATAGTAAGTGCTCAATAAACTTTACTACTTCTGTCTCTTTCCATTAATAAACCACAATATTATATAATCAGCCTGACAAAATTAGAAAAATTACAGGAGAGGAAATATGCTCACTCATTCAAATGTGGGACCATCCTAGCTATCTATTTAATTATGCCATTATACACTGTTATATGGCATACAGTATGAAGAATAAACAGCAAAAAAAAAAAAAAAATTGTTCCCTATTAGCTCAACCTAAAAGATTTTCAAGGCTTTCAAAAGAGTGAAAGATGATTTTTCAGACACAAATATTGCCAATACATTATCTTAAGAACTCATACTTTATATAAAAATTTGTTTACTCTTTATTTAACATGTCATTGTAAGGCCAATATATGTCAAGGTCTCTGTGGTACAGATTCCAGACCAATGAATCCTAGGTCAGAGTTCTAGATTCAAAAACATCTGCTTACAAAATGCCCCATACAAGACGGGTTTGTGAAAACTTGTCTCTAATTTAGTCTACACTTATCTAAGTGAGGTACCCAGGTGACACCTAAAGTCTGTATCTGCTGTATCTTGTATGTTTATACCCCATTTCCTCTTTCAACACCTTACTGGGCCATGATAAAATGACCTCTGCATTCTACCACCTTAGTGTGCCAGGTCTGTCTTCCAGACTTGAGTAACAATGCATTTAATTTTCTAGAAAATACCCATAAAGCAAACATGGGACTTCGCTGAAAACAACTATTGCCATATCCACGACTACACTCTGAGTTGCTGCCATGCTCAGACCTCTCAGAATTAGCACAATGTGTGACCAGCACTGACTTTTCTCAACAGGAAAAACTACTTCCCTGTTAGAATCTAAACAAAAACAACTAGTCACTTCCTCTCACCACGTCACTGGTTTGTAAGAGAACAGAAGAAATTTAGAGGATGAATATATCTTTGAATTATGACAACTCTGACAAATTCTGGAAACCAGCTAGAGAAAGGGGAGCAAAGATTCTGAGGCAGTGGAATGGTTAGATGCTCATGCTCAAGAGCCATACGCAGGGGTGAATTCTGGCTCTGACTTAGCCGTGTCACTCTGAGCAAAGTCACTTGACTTCAAACTTCTGCTAGAAGCTGGGCACACAATGGTGATGAGGTGGTACAGTGATAAGACCCAGATCTCATCTCAGCCTCAGCCTCCTTCCCACCTAGTCATTCATTAGGCCTTCTCATGCATTATGTGCACTTAATCATCCCAACATTACTCCAACACTTCTACACAGTAGGAATGATCAGCTCCTTATAACAGACAAGGGAATTGGGTAGCAAGAGGTAAAATAACTTGTCCAAAGTTACACAGCTCGTATACAGCGCCTATGTTTTTCTGACCCAAAGTCCAGTCCTGATGTCTACATTTAACAAGCAACCTTCAGGATCCCCGCCCCGCCCCCCGCCCCACCCCCATCCCCCGCCAGGCTTCCCTTCTGGCTCAGCTGGTAAAGAATCCACCTGCAATGTGGGAGACCGGGGTTCAATCCCTGGGTTGGAAAGATACCCTGGAGAAGGGGAAGGCTATCCACTCCAGTATTCTGGCCTGGAGAATTCCATGGATTGTATAGTCCATGGGATCGCAAAGAGTTGCACATGACTAAACAACTTTCATTTCATTTCACTTCAGCACTCCCCAAGTTAACAGCTGAATATGTTCTACTGCTAGTCAGGAAATCAACCCTGAATAGTCACTGGAAGGACTGTTTTTGGGGTTTTTTTTTTTGGAAGGACTGTTGCTGAAACTGAAGCTGCAACACTTTGGCCGCCTGATGCAAAGAGCCAACTCATTGGAAAAGACTATGACACTGGGAAAAATTGAAGGCAAAAGGAGAAGCGGCAGCAGAGGACGAGATGGTTAGACAGCATCACTGACTCAATGGGTTTCCCTAGTAGTTCAGCTGGTAAAGAATCTGCCTGAAATGCAGGAAACCACAGTTAGATTCCTGAGTCGGGAAGCTCCCCTGGAGCAAGGACAGGCTACCCACTCCAGTATTCTTGAGCTTCCCTGGTGGCTCAGACCATAAAGAATCTTCCTGCAAGGCAGGAGAAGTGAAGCAAAGAAGTGAAGTCACTCAGTCACGTCCGACTCTTTGTGACCCCATGGACTGTAGCCTACCAGGCTCCTTAGTCCATGGGATTTTCCAGGCAAAAGTACTGGAGTGGGTTGTTGTTTCCTTCTCCAGGGAATCTTCCCCACCCAGGGATCGAACCTAGGTCTTCTGCATTGGAGGCAGAAGCAAGGCAGGAGACCTGTGTTCAATTCTTGGGTTGGGAAGATCCCCTGAAGGAGGGCATGGCAACCCACTCCAGTATTCGTGCCTGGAAAATCTCCATGGACAAAGAAGCCTGGCGAGCTACAGTTCACGAGGTCAAAAAGAGTCGGACATGACTGAGCGACCAAGCACAGCATACCACTAACTCAACTGACGTGAATTTGAGCAAACTCCAAGAGATGGTGGAGGACAGAAGAGCCTGGCGTGCTACAGTCCATGGGTTCACAAAGAGTCAGACAGGACTGAGTGACTGAAGAACAACAACAATGCCCTAGTCCTACTGTCTATACTTTCTAGCTTCTGAGTTCCATTCTGATACCAAGAGAGTTGTCTCTGGCTACATAAGTCAGTAATATTTCTTTTAAACCTAAGCATTTGTTTTTTATAAATAGTACATTATTCAAATAAAATTGAATAACCTAAATGTATAGAAACTCAAACATGAAGGAGCCCCCGCCCTGAACCTCATTGCTAAGACAATATTACTGTTAGCAATTTGTGGCTCATCTTCCAGGCTTTTTTCCATGCATTCATTATCATACACACATACCATAAAAGCCATTAAAATTTTTGTTTTTGTTTATCATCTTTAACAGAGCATTTTGCAACTTGCTTTTCTCAACTAGTATATCTTAGACATATTTTCATAGCCATATATATAGATTTTCCAATTCTTTGAATGACTGCATAGTATCCAATTCTATGCATATACTCTAATTTAATTACAGTATCATCAACTGATGAGCATTTAGATTTACTACCATTTTCACATTATGAACAATGCTTCAGGGTTTAATCTCGCATATACCTATTTTTGCACACTGATGCTACTATTTCAGTAGGGCATAGTCCTAAAAAGTAAAATTGCTGATAGAAGACTTCTAAACATTTACAGATACTGACAAATTTCCCTGCCTGCAAAATGAATGAACCAATTTATAAATTACAAACTATCATCACAAGTAAACTTTAACTTGAATTCAAAGGAATTAAAAGAAATCCTTCCAAATAACAGAAATGTATATATTACTTACACTTTTATATAAATTTAATCAAATGATTTAATTTCCTAGAAGTTTGTCTACAGAATATTTTTTTCCTAAGTAATTGATTATTATTATCAGGTCAAACAATTATATGACTTTTTCAAGTTGGGGACAAGTATATCAAAAAGAGAGTTGGAAATGTTGGTAACTGATCTATAGCAGTAGGAATGAGAAGATTAGCAAATATAAATCATGTTTTATTATTTCTTGAGAGAAAACATTTGATAGCAGTTAATAACTCAGGTTCTAGAGTAAGACCAACCCAATCGTTCATTCAACATATATTTACTGAGCATCTATGTTTCAAGTTCTGTTATAGGTGTTAAGATATAGAGGTGACAAGAAGACCCCCCTGCTCTCATGCAGTTTACATTAGGGTTATGGAGATAAAATAAATCGATTAATTATCAGAACAATTTCAAAAAGTGACACCCAAACAGAGAATTGTGAGACATTACTGGAAAGGTGGGGTAGGAGTGCTTCACACCTGATGCCAAGGCAAGGCCTCTCTGGGGAGGTGACGCATGGGATGAGGCCAGGGAAGACATGGGGAAGACAAAGAGCAAAACTTCTAGTACAGAAACACACTTGGCCCGTTCAGGGAAGGGAAAGGTGGCCAGTGGGTGAGACTGTGGCATGCAGTGTTAGGACAGGATTGGGTGAGCAGTCAGATAGGGCTTTTAGGCCACTGGGAAATGCTTTCTACTCTAAGCCATCAGATTGTCTTAAGAGCAAGAGTGGCATGATCTACTCTACATTTCAAGAGCCTATTCTGGCTAATATACTCCTCATCACTGATTAACTGTGTGTCCTTGGACAAGCTACATTTCCTTTCTCAGCTTCAGTTTCCTCATTTGTAAAGTTGAGATAACAGTATCTACGACATGGAGTTGATAATAAGGGTTAAGTTAAGTAATGAATAGAAAGCATTTTGCACAGTATCTAGCACATAAAAATGTTCACTAAATGTTTCCAACTAAATCGCTTTTACCTCATTAAGATTACACTGAACAGAACTAAGCATAATTCACTATCACCAATTATTCAACACAATAACTAAAAATATCCTTTTAAATGAGTCTTGATTCAAATTCTCTAACACTGAGAGGCTGGATATTTCCATATTGAGTCAACACTCAGCACTTTCCTCTTTAGTTCAGTTCAGTTCAGTCACTCAGTCGTGTCCTACTCTTTGCAACCCCGTGAGTTGCAGCACGCCAGGCCTCCCTGTCCATCACCAACTCCCAGAGTTCACTCAGACTCACATCCATCGAGTCAGTGATGCCATCCAGCCATCTCATCCTCTGTTGACCCCTTCTCCTCCTGCCCCCAATCCCTCCCAGCATCAGAGTCTTTTCCAATGAGTCAACTCTTCGCGTGAGGTGGCCAAAGTACTGGAGTTTCAGCTTTAGCATCATTCTTTCCAAAGAAATCCCAGGGCTGATCTCCTTCAGAATGGACTGGTTGGATCTCCTTTCCTCTTACTGGATCCTATAATACAGCCCTGAGTTATATGTGTTTGTGTACACTCCTCACTATCACACACAAGATCCTTGTGTTACCTCCAGAGCATATAATGCTCAAAACACGGTATACAGGGTAGGCAGAACAGGATGGTGGGTAGGTGAGTGGAGGGATTACCAGATATGGAGGATAAAAGAGAAGACTCTTGAGAGTCCCTTGGACTCCAAGAAGATCAAACCAGTCAATTCTACAGGAAATCAAGCCTGAATATTCATTGGAATGACTGATTCTGAAGCTGAAGCTCTAACACTTTGGCCACACGATACAAAGAGCCAATTCATTGGAAAAGACCCTGATGGAAAAGACTGAAGGCAAAAGGAAAAGCAGGCAGCAGAGGATGAGATGGTTAGATAGCATCTCCAACTCAATGTACAGGAATCTGAGCCGGAGACAGTGGAGGACAGAGGACGGCATGCTACAGTTCATGGGGTCGCAAAGAGTCAGACAGGACGCAGCAACTTAACAACAACAACGAAAATAAAATAAAACAAAAATCATGAGGGCAAAAGAATAGAATGTTTCAAATTGAAATATTCAAAATAATAATGTTTTAGGACTTTCCTGGTGGTCCAGTGGTTAAGAATCTGCCTGCCAATTCAGGGGACAGAGGTTTGATCCCTCATCCAGGCAGATTTCACATGCCACAGGGCAACTAAGCCCATGTGTCACAGCTACGAAAGCCTGTGTGCTCTAGAGCCCATGCTCCACAATGAGAGAAGCCACTACAATGAGAAGCCCTCACACCACAACTAGAGTAGCCCCCACTCGCCTCAACTAGAGAAAGCCCATATGCAGCGACAAAAACCCAAAGCAGCCAATAAATAAACATAAATTTTAAAAAAATAATGGTTTTGAATCTTGAGCATATAAAATGGATAACTGATCATTTCTTGCCGTGTTTATTATTCTGTTCATGCATTTACATAGTACCAGACTTTATGATGAAACCCTAACAGGAGACATAATCCAACTGTAAGGACTTACTGCCTTCTAATCTTGCTTCATCTCTACTGAAGATATTTAGCAACACTTTGAAATGTGAAAGAGGTATTCTCATATTTACCAAGCTACAGAAGAATTATGAGAAATAGAAACAAAATTGTGAAACCTGATGTATTTGACCTTTGCTTTCCCTATGCGCTCAGACCTCTAAGTGTGACGTCAAGAAAGTTCATGAGTAGAATTCCCCTTTCTAGACTTTGAAACAAGGATCCCCAATAGCTGTGGCAACATTCGTTCAGTGATCTTGCAGCTAAATATGCGAATAGTTTCTGCACACTTAAAAGGCAGGAATGGAGATGCAGATATAGAAAATGGACATGTAGACATGGAGAGAGTGGGCTGAATTGAGAGACTAGGCTTGACATAAACATATCACCCGTGTGCAAAATAGATAGCTGGTGGGAAGCTGCTGAATAGTGTCTGGAGCTCAGCTCAGTACTCTGTGGTGACCTAGAGGGGTGAGATGCTGGGGCAGGAGGTGGGTGGAAGGAGGGGAGGAGGGGGAAGGGGTTGCAAGGAAAGGAAGGTCCAAGAGGGAAGAGTTATATGCACACATATAGCTTACTCACTTTGTTGTATAGCAGAAACACACAACATTGTAAAGCAACAATACCCCAATTTTTTTTTAAAGGGGGTATAATGAATGAAAAGTGACCTTATATCCAAATATAGAGGACCAGAGAAATTTGAAAAGTTACTATTTAAATAAAATTGGTAAAAGAACAACTAGGTTCAGAAAGTAATCCTTTAATGGAAACTGTTCTGTAATAAAATATTTCTGTATGCATTGTCTTATTTTTGATCCCAACAAATCTCTTAAGGAAACACAGTAAAAAAAAAAAAAAAAGAAAGAAAGAAGGAAAACACAGTAGATTATGCTTGCAGTTTACAGACATAAATACTGACAGAATGAGAAGATGATTTATCCCATCTCTAACCAATAAGTAGCAAAACTGGAACTCTAACCCAAGCCTTGTTAGTGTACATTCTGCTACCCCAAACTAATGCAATTTGGCAAACAGGGAAATTTGTTAAAACTAAATTTATTTCTATTTAAAAAGAGACAGAAGAGCCACCTATGTTTTTTTAAAAGTTGCAAATAGCATTATATTAGAATTCCTCCTGGACTATTATAAATCCTTTCAAGCAGTACAATAATCCCTTTATATAAGGATAATGCATCCCCATCATTAAAATACTGCACACTCCCTAACTGCAGATAATAACAACAACAAAGCTCTCTTCTCCTGATACATATATGCCAGACTCTGTCCTTCACTGTCCACACTCACTGACTTCAATTTTTACAGCAGTCTTATGAGGTAGGTATTATTATTATGACCATCATCATTATCATTATTCAGATGGAAAAAAGTGAAGCATAAAGAGGCTGTCACTTGTCTGTGACCATTTGGCTAGGAAATTGGTTCAGCAACTTTCAGCTGCAATATTATGCTGCCTCTGGAAACAGAAGCCTCTTTTTCCCAACCTCTGCCTTATCAGATTCAACCAATGACAACGGAAAATCTTTAGTGAGATTCAGTTTAGTTCATTCTCTCAGTCATGTCCAACTCTTTGTGATCCCATGAACTGCAGCACGCCAGGCTTTCCCGTCCATCACCAACTCCTGGATTAAAATTGTGTTAGTGAGATTGTGTACAGTAATATAAATTTACTATTACTATAGTGTATAGTAATAGTAAAAATTGTGTTAGTGAGATTAACACAATTTAAACCCCTTCCATGCCTGCTGATGCAATACCAATCTTGCTGACCTGTGATTACACTTCATCAAAGTGCTGGAGAACTCACATATAAAGTACCTAACAGAGAACCTAGCACAAAGCAGGCAGTTAACAATTACTGAGAGTCTGTTGTGTGTCTGGCAATAGTCTAAATGCTTTTCTCTACATGTGCACTCCACAAATGTTAGCATGGTTCTCTTTTTGTCTTAATGGATGTGCTTTGTATATGCTCAGTTGCTCAGTCGTATCCAATTCTTTGCGACCCCATGGACTGTAGCCTGCCAGGCTCCTCTGTCCATGGGACTTCCTAGGCAAGAATACAGGAGTGGGTTACCATTTCCTCGTCCAAGGTATCTTCCCAATCCAGGATCAAAACTGCAGCTCCTGCCTTGGCAGGTGGATTCTTTACCACTGACTGACCTGGGGTGAATCAAAAGCTGTTTCTTTGGAAATTAAGCTGGGCAATGGAAAAAATTCTTTTCATGAAGACAAGGACTGTTATATCAGTGGGAATAAACAGCTGTTGTATTTGGGTTGTTAGGGATTACTGTTGCCCTGGCCTTTGATGAGACCCAGATGTACATGAGAAAGTATGTAACGAAGTATCAGAGAGGAGACTGAGGTCATAAGCTGGACTCCCCACCTACAGAGAGATTTCCTCTCCAGGAAAAGTAAAACTTAAAGCACAAATATGTTAGAAGTTTGATGGATTTTCCAAATCGATTCTGGGAATTTTAAATAAATTACCTCTGTAAGCTCTTTTAAATATTATGTGTTCTCAACATTTTTAAAGTAAAAAAAAAAAAAACTTTATTTAAAGGAACTATAAACACAAAACCTCAGAAATCCACATATTACACAGAACAAGGTACAACAGCCTTCCTTGCTGAAACTACAGTTTGGAGAAATTGGGTTTCACATTAAAACTAATCTACTCATTTATTCAAGAACTGATCAAGAACTACCTTGTGTACTTCATGTTAAATGAAGTAGAAAATCTCCCTTCCCACTATGGAAAGAACCATTCTTTAAAATGTCAATGACTACTTGTTTTTTTAACTTTATTCTATGATGGAGTATAGCTGATTAACCATGTTGTGATAGCTCCAGATGGACCACAAAGGGACCCAGCTATACATACACATGTATCCATTCTTCCCCAATCTCCCCTCCCATCCAGGCTACCACCTAACATCAATGACTACTTCTAACTTGCCACAATGATTAGTTCAAATGACACCAAAACGGTCATATAAAGTATTATGATATTGATTTGGGGAAAAACTATATATATATATGAAATTAAATTCAAATTCATAAATATGTATATTTATGAAATTAAAAGCAAGTGCTTTCATAAAGGTAAACATATTTGGCATCAGTGGACCTCAGAGTAAGTCTAAAGATGCAGGATGTCTGCTCCATCTAGTAAATTATCCAAATAGATCCATATCTTTCTCCTCCTTAATGTTCTTCAAATTCCTAGTTGATTAATACATTACATCTAAACAAGAAAGATGTAGAACTACTCACAGTAACAGAGCGGGGGAAAGGTGGGAGGCCGTAAACACACAACTAAGGCAGAGATCTGGGTCTCATTGTACATTCCACAGCAATATGAATGATATTGATTTTCAGATTAGCTGCGCTTTTATATTATTCATACCTCCTTTTCTCTCTATTAGTGAAGAGAACTAAATTGTCTGTGGTACTTGCTTGATTCCACTGAGAGGCCTGAATCACCACTTGGAAATATCCATCATTCCTTTAAGATCAGTCTCTACTAAAAGCCTGCAGCAAAGTGATAATGCACTAACCTGTCTCCGGTTAATGGCAAAATAATGGTGGCTTGAGAAGAAAACACAATGAAAGATAATCTCATTTGAGGGCTGCAAAATAAGAAAAGAGGCAGTTAAAACATTTTTAAAAGAAATATTGATATAATACAGATGTATAGCTAGGGAGTCTCATTTAAAATCAGTCTCAATGAACTGTCCAGGCTTCTCTTAAATGGAACCTCTAAGTAGATACATGAACTCTGCTCAACATTACCATTGTCACATAAGTCATTCTGGATTTAGTCAGTGCTGCTCAGCACTCAGGCACTCCTCTCTGACCCACAGGGCCACTTTAGGAAGAAATTACCTAGAAAGATAAATTCCAGGCCAGTGGAAAATTTTCTTTCTTTCTTTCTTTCTTTTTTTTTTCTAGCAAGCTCTTTCTTTGGGCTTCTACCTCATCTCCTTCAAGGAGGCCAATCCCTTCAGAATGATTATCATAGCAAGTTTAGGACTGGAGACAAGCCGGTTTGATTTAATTACCACAACTATGAGAGGAGTTCATACAAGTTATCCTGAGGTAGGATTACTTAAAGAGTGTCAAGGACAATGTGAAAGAGAAGAACAAATCACATTTTGATTAGACATGTTCAGTTCTCTAAGTCTCAAGCATCATACTTCCCACTGGCAACAACTGCCCTAGTTAACTACACCTTTTAAGCTCTAAGCCTTGATCTCTCAGAATGATTCCTGTTTCAAAGACACCCTATGCAATGTTTATTAAGATCTGAACCTGAAGCTGTAACACTCAGCTCTATAAACTGAAGAGCAGAATGATGCCCAAGGGTTATACATATTTGAAAAGTCATTCACTTCAGTAGTCACCCTTTACTCATTTCCTACAATATATTATGGGTTAGTAACTGAACAACTTGCGCCAGAGAACTGTTTACTATAGAATTCCAACTTGTAAACCAGACCAAATAAGAGCCCTACTTCTTGGAAATGTACTGAAACGACCCACTGCTTTTGATCAAAATCTATGAGACACTCTGCACACTCTTGGATTAAATCAGAAAATTTATCAACAACTCTGTCTCTTGCCTTTGACACTTAACGATATAGAGCCTTGTTTATTTTTCTTTCCTAGACAAGCTTACCTTAGACCCTGTCCAGAAATGAGTGTTATACTTGGCTTCTTAAACAGAAGACTGATGACTGAACATGGACAAGCATACATTTTTATAGGGATAAGCTTACTGCTGCCAATAACTGAAAGCAAGGATTTCCTAGGCCTCTACAGATTGTTTGAAGTTACTTGCAACATGACTTTCAAAATGTTTTGATCATCCAAGCCGTTTTAAAGAAAACATTTGGGCTAACACGACTGAAAGAAGCAATATTTAATGATACAGCTCCTTTTCATGTCCTTTCCATTATCTTGATAAACTTGCATTTCCTCGTTGCATTTTTTCTTCTTTAAAAAGAAAAAAAAAGAGAGGAGGAGGAAAAAAGCCTCAAAAGCCTAGTGTCCTAGGGTTACTTTTAAATAAGAAAGCCACTAATTTCTGGTTACCTCTAAATAAGAGAGTAAGCTGGCTATCATAGCAGTTATGCTTTTTATAGGAGACAAACCAATCTTTCCTAGTAAGGCTTATTGCATATATAGAACAGTTAAATTTTAAACCAGCCACACACCCACACATTGTGTAAACACAAGTCATTTCTTTAAACACACACACACACAAGTGCCTTTTCTGGTAGTGGGTTATTAACACATGCTCATTTGAAGTTTACCAACACTTTTTTTCTTAATGAGGACCTCAATAATGCTAAGAATTGTGTGGAATGGAAAATATATTATGGGTATTATTAGCATAAACTTTTAAAGTGATAAATTATGAGAAAGCATAAATGAAATTCAAAACAGATGAAAACTCAGAAAGGAAAAGACATTTGGAATCATATCTGAAGATACTTCCCCAGAGCCTGAGCCAAGTTTCTGAGATCCAGATGAAATAAGTCCTCAACAACTGAAGGGCTGTCCTAATAACAGCTTGTGTGTGATAAGACCTTGAGGCACTTAAAAATCAACACTTCAGTAAAGGCTTTCCCTGCAAATGGTTTCCAAAAAAGGATACCCTATCTAGCCTTTGGTCTACTTGCCTCCACCTCAAAGTTCCCTGCTTAGAAAAGGAAAGTAGGAGAAATACCTTACAAATCTCTCTGTAAGTTGCTGAACAAAATTGTAAATCTCAATCCAGTTATTTGCCACACTCCCAGACCTGAAAAAGAAAATTGAACGAATCAGAAAAACAACACAGTTACAGGGGTGTAACCTGACCTCTTCTTCAAGCCAAGTTAACAGTATCAGCAACTGAAAGGTAGGTGCTACAAGAACCTAGGAAGTCTACCCATCTTCAGGGATCACCTGCCTGCTAATTGTCTGGAGTAAGATCCCAGCTCTTCAAATAAACACAGCCTTCCTCAGAAGGAAATGCAAACCACAGTGAGTACGTTAACTTCAGACTGCCAAGCTACAATGAAAGTGCTGTGCTCAGGATAAAACCCGGCAAACTTTAGCCAGCGTGAGGCGTTGAGGACTGAGGGACCCAGAAGGAGTCTTATGTGGGTCCTAGGGTCGCAGAAGGTTACCCCAAGTGACAGCACTCCCATTTCCTAAGAAACCCAGCCACTGGCCAGCAGTGACTGCCCATCTCCCTAGAGAGCCTAGCAGCTCCGGGCTCCTCCTATTACCCCACAGCCCGCACAGATCCGAAAGCACTCGGCTTTCGGACAGAGATAGCAACAGGGCGCCCATCACCGGAGTTGCCCCTCACCCCTCCCCAGGTCGCACAGACAGCTCAGCCTCCCCCCACCACAGCTCACCACCCAGGGCCACTCTGCCCAGGAGACCCTGGATCCCTTTTCCCGCACTCACTTGTCCAAGACGAAGTAGAGATCAAAGGCTCCGTGGCAGGAGGGCTGCTCCTGGGCGCTCAGCAGCCCCCCGGGACCGCTGAGAGCAAGCAGCCACAGCCCAGGGATCAGCCAGCGCCCGGGACAGCGGGCCGGGGAGAGCCCCGCCACCATCCTGCGGCCGGGGGTCTGCGGCTCCCTCCTGCTCGCAGCCCCCCTCGGCTCGGCTCGGCTCCACTCGGCGGCGACGCTAGGGTGGTGGGAGTGACCAGGGACGCACCCTGAGGTGGGGGGGATAGCGAGTCCCTTAGGGCGCCGGCGCCTGGGCCAGCGGGACCCACTGACTGACAGAGGGAGGGAGACAGGGAAGGAGGGAGGTCCTAGCAGGACAAAGGGAGACTCCGCCGCCGCCGCAGCTGCCGCCGGAACTCTTGACGAATCCCCGTGGAAGAGCGATCCGGCCCTCCCCCTCCCGATTCCGGAGAGTTCCTGCAGGTCACCGGGGCCCGCGGCGACTGCTCGCAGAAGTTCCTCCGCCGCCTCGGGTCGAGCCTCCAGCCTCCGCTACAGAGCTCGGGTCCTCCAGGAGGGCCGCCCGGGACGCGGCCGCCGCCGCGTACACTTGAAAACGGAGGAGCGCTCGGTTCGGGTTCCCCGCCTCCGCCCGGCACTGCAAACTTTTCTTCCTCGTACTCGGCTCTGGCACCGCGCGGCGGCCGGGCCGTCCTCTTTAGGGGAGGAGGCCGGGCGGCTCCGGAGAAGCCACTCGCAGCCAAGGCCAGAACCGCAATCCGGCCGGGTCTCCGCGGTGGCTGTGTGCGCCCGAGGGCGGGGCCTGAGCCGAGCCACACACGCACACTTGTGGGTTCGTGCCGAGCCGAGATGACTAAGGCTTGCCAGCTTTTGGAAAGGAGAGAAGTAGTTTAGAAAAACAGATGTCCTCTAGAAACTAAACAACCCCCCTTCCTGTACCCTGCAGGCTCGGCCTGTTGCAGCAGCTGTGCAGAGCATCCCGTGGCGGGGTTGGGAGACTGAGGTCTAGCGGTCCTGAGAAAGGGCATGACCCCCTCTCTCTGCCTCACCCCCATTATCACAAGCGCACTTGCTGCTCTGGTATCTAAAGTAGACAACTTCCTCTTTTTTTTTTTTTTTTCTTAAATAAACCTACCTCATTGTTTCATCTCATTAAGACTAGAAACTTCTCTGTGGGGGGAGAGGGGGAGTTGGGGGAGTAAGGGTGGGAAACTTCAGGAATGAACAGCTGTACCTCAAAACATTGCATCCCACTGACATTCATCTCAAGCTCCAGATATTGAGAATTTCATCTCGGAGCCAACTGGGTCACCCTTGCCAAACTTGCACAGGAGCAAAAGTTTGCAGGCATTTTGGATTCTCTGCTTACTCATTCATTCTGCACTCAACCTCTCCTCTCTGCCCCTACCGCAACCTCCTCGCCGGTGGAAACTGACTTTTAGAGCCTAACCATCTGACCGGTATGTTAGTCGCTCAGTTGTGTCCGACTCTTTTGAGACCCCATGGACTGTACTTCCCTCAGGCTCCTCTGTCCATGGGATTTCCCAGGCAAGAATACTGGAGTGGGTTGCCATTTCCTCCTCCAGGGTATCTTCCCCATCCTGGATTGAACCTTCCTCTCCTGAGTTTTCAGTATGGCAGGCGGATTCTTTACCACTGAGACACCAGGGAATCCCACTGGTATGCACACCAGTGATTGAGAGTAACATTCAGTGTCACCTCCTCTTCATTTGAATTAAGTCAAGGCTTTATGATAAAAAGTTCATATAGTACTACATTACATGTTGTCTCAGCAATTTGAATAGTTGTGGTGCATATTTAACTTTTTGTTTACACTGTCTTTGACTACAACCAGATTTGCAAGCTGTTTGAAGGCAGAAATCCATCACCTTAGTATCTGCTTTAGGTAAAGAATCTGCCTGCTCATGCAAGAAACTCAGTTCAGTCCCTGGGTCGGGAAGACCCCTGGAGAAGGAAATAGCAACCCACTTCAGTATTCTTGCCTGGGAAATCCCATGGACAGAGAAGCCTGGCAGGCTATAAGTCCTTGGAGGTGCAAAAGAGTGGGACACAACTTAGCGCCTAAAACAACAACAATATGCCTGGCACTGTTCTAGGACCTAGAGTAAAAGCTCAGAATAAGATGACAAGCCCCAGTTTCCATGAAGCTTGCAGTCTGGTTGAGGAGGAAAAGCAGGCAGAAATACATAAGTAAATGTCCATAGAGAAGGTAGCTCACAGAGATTTAAAATACGGTCATATGATAGAGAAAGACCAACTAAATGACTAACAAAGAAGGTAGCCATTCCAAGAGCTAGAGGAGGAAACATTTCCAGTGACTGCAACTTTCCAGAAGTATTAGCTTAGCACATTCAAGAAACAGAAAAACAGTGTAACTCAAGTTTTATGAGAAAGAGGAAGTAAGAGAGCCAGACAGAGGCTAGCTAGTATATGTGCTTCATAAACTGTGGTAAAGAATTCAAATATTTTATATTGTGCAACTGAAGCCCATTAAAGGAGTTCTAGGGGTGGGGAAGGGGATAAATTGTTATATGTTTTTTATAAATCATTATAGCTGATATGATACAATGAATTTGGAGACAGCAAGGATGAAAGCAAGAAAACCAGTTAGCAGACTAGTGCAGTACCAGGGCACAATAAAATGGTACCTTGGACCAGCATCTCTGTAGTGTCTGAACATAAATATAGAAACAGGTAAGAACTTCAGTAAATACAAGTGGATCCTCAGTTTGGAAATGTCTGCCACTTAGAGATGGAAATTCCACAATCATCCACTGGACCTACCACTTCTTACCTGATAGGGTACTGATGGGCCAAGTGGCTGATGGAGTGGAAGATAACACTTCTGTTAGAAAGAAATACAAATCCTCCATTGTTTTCAAGTAAGTGAGCTCCAGGGAAAAAAAAAAGTCCAATGAGAGGGATGGCTATATTATCAGCATCCTAATTCTGTGCTCCTTGGTCTCATCTTCTCTTAAGTTTCTGAAATTCTGATTCTTCTGCAGTCATAAGGCCTCCAGGAATATGCTGCCACCTCTCATTTCAGATTTAGACCCTGTTGTGGATACACTGGAAATCCCATGGCTCAGACTGTAAGGAATCCACCTGCAATGCAGGAGACCTGGGTTCAATCCCTGGGTCAGGAAGATCCCCTGGAGAAGGGAATAGCAACCCATGCCAGTATCCTTGCCTGGAGAATTCAATGGACAGAAGAGCCTGGTGGGCCACAGTCCATGGGGTTGTAATGGAAACATTCATCTCTTTGACTTCCCATAGCAGAATTGATACAGGTTAACTTTCAGGAAACTTATATTAACAGCTTGTTAAAGGTTTTTATTATTTACTGTTGGTCGAAACTGATCTCCATTTTCAACTTTCATTTTAATCAAGATAGAATCTGAGATACTATATACCTTTAGCAATGACTATCATATTATTACATGACTGAATAAAATAGGGGTTGGGGGGGATTGCCAAAAAGCAATAACCATTGCTTTCAAGTTAGAAGATGACAGAAGGTAAGGAAATATGTGTCTCATGTACTCTGTCCTCATGATGAAGTATTTTAAATTCACATACATTGGCTTCTTTTCCCCAGGTTCCTTGACCCATTTCTGTTCAATTTCTGGGACTCCACAAACTAGTTTAAGGATCCATCTTGTGCTAGGAACAAACTAAAGCAAAATACTTTGGAATTAAAACTTGTTCTTCCTCCAAATTCCTAGGCCCTCCCAGACTTCTCTCATTCAGTTCTTCTTTCCTGATAAAGAAGGAAAGATTAATCCTTGTTGATTTATTTGGGTAATTAATCCAGCCCAGTTCTAAAATTTTTATCATTTCAGCAGGGATGTGGCTTCATCTAGCACAGGCCAATAATTAATCAAATCATTTTCATCTAATATAAATGAGTGGGAAGGTCATTAATTTGCTGGGGCAACCAACTGTCCCGATTTGTCCCAGACTGAAGAGTGTCCAGGGACATGCAACTTTCAGTGCTGAAACTGGGGCAGAAACTAGGATGGTCCCTAAAGAGGGCTGTTAGTCACACTATTTCCAAGAAATAATGAGGGAAGGTGACAGCGAGGGCAGACAGGAATGTCAACAAGCCATGAAGTCGGAGAGGTCACAGCAGTAAAACTTTCTCTTCCCCTACTCTGGGGAGAGAGGACTCAGGCCTTGTGTCAGCTGGACACTAGCCAGGTAGAGCTTCAAATTGACTTCTGTACCATTACAAGCATTCTGGCACACTGTTTAACTTTCTTTTATTTTTTTAATTTATTATTTTTAGTTTGTTTCTTCAGGTCTTAGAGTGTGTGGGATCTAGTTCACCAATAGGGGGTTGAAACCAGGTCCTTTTTATGGGGAGCACAGGTCTTAGCCACTGGACCACCAGGGAAGACCTTAACTTTCTATTTTAAATCAAAAATGAGATAAGAAATGCAGATTTTTAGCAGAGGGGGGACACTTCAACTGAATGATTCAGATAAATAAATCTAAAATATTTCTTTTTGATCAAATTATCTGCATTTCTGCTGAAGTAGTTTGCTTCATAATCCATACAAGCCCCTACTCTTTGAAAGTTATTCTTTGCATCAATCTGAAGTTCTAGTTCAACATTAGAATTTATTACCTTATTTTAAAACATACTAATAAATCCAAGAACACTGTAAACTCAGTTTAAGGTACTCAGAGTAGCTTGACATTGACACCTGATTTAAAGTATCCACTAGGCCTTTGGTCACGTCCCATCTCTTACACCCACAGAGCTTGTATGGATTTTATGTTAAATTTTATTTATTTATTTACTAATTTTTGTTTAACAAGTATTTATCAATACCTACTAGGTATCTGGTAATATTCTAAGCATATAACTTATGCTTTCAGGAGTTCATCTTTCCAATGTCCTATCATTAATTTATTTCTGTCTCCTCTGATGCCAGCAAAGAATAAACAGAAGAGACAAATAAGCTATAATAATAAACACAGGAAAATAGAAATGAATGTATCCTTTATGTGTAAAAGGTCATATAATCTATATTATTTACAAGTCAATAACTTTGTATGACATGTACAGTGACCAACAGGATGCTCCCGGAAAGTACCACAACGGAAGTGATTCATATTCACAGTACCTGTAGAGTGATTCATTATATAACTACCATGATTCACAGGAAGACAATAAGTACCTATAGATGACAGTTTATTTAAACTTTTATCAGTATAGTCACTAAAGAGCTAGATTTCCCCAACGTCTGAACTAGTTCCTGACAGTGAACAAAATGTTTTTTGAAGGTGCCGAATACTTCTAAGTTAATATCTCTGTGTGTGACAACAGGGGATGTCAACCAATGGCAGAAAATGGTTACTAACATCTGCGTTTGGGATTGAAAGAAAGTGAAAGTCAGTCATGTCCAACTCTTTGTGACCCCATGGATCCATGGAATTCTCCATGCCAGAATACTGGAGTGGGTTGCCTTTCCCTTCTCCAGGGGATCTTCCCAACCCAGGGATCAAACCCAAGTCTCCCGCATTGTGGGAGGATTCTCTACCAGCTGAGCCACAAAGGAAGCCAGAGTGGGTAGCCTATCCATTCTCCAGCCAATCTTCCCAACCCAGGAATCTAACCAGGGTCTCCTACATTGTAGAGGGATTCTTTACCAACTGAGCTATTAGGGAAGCTGCTTGGGACTGGGTGTGTCTTAAATCCAGTTTCCCAGAAACAGACCTGAGACTCAGAGATCTTCCTGCAGGAGGTATATTGGGTCATGCTCTCAGAAGCAAAACCTATGAAGAGTGAAAAAGCAGAAATAGTCAGAGGAAAAATTGAAACATAACACAATTGCAGAGGCAGTCTCAGCCCACCCTAGTGGTAGTCTGGAGCTGGAATGGCCTTTCACAGCTGTCCTGAATTAAATGAAGTCAGAGTTTTGTGTCCCTGTGGACACCCCTTTAAAAATAAGTGTAACCTTGGGCAAGGCAGCTTCCTCTGACTTAGGACATTTATAAGAAGGAGATGTAAGCTGCCAGCAGTCAAAATTCCTGGCTGTGGGAATGAGTACCTCAATCCTGAAGAACTACAGCTTCCAGAACATCCATAAAAAGCTAAACACCTGGCAGCTTGTTTGATGAAAGTTGTATCTCATGTGAAATGTCAGATGTTCACAAACCAACACAGGCTCTGAATGGCATTCTGGAATGATAATGTCCTATGATGACACCCTTTCTTCTCATGCACTTTAGAGCAGACCTGGTCCAAGCCAGTTTCTCAATGCTTAATGAAATTATTCTAATAATGTTCTGTCTTCCCATACCTCCTACACACTTCAGTGTGATTTATTTTTCGGAAGTGCAAACCAATCATGCTAATCACCTAAGTAATAATTGCCAGTGGCATACCATTTCCTAGCCATTTAAGGCCCTCCACAATAGCATCACAGATTAGCTCCATATCTTTACCTCGAATAAGGTAAGCCCCCTCATGTACTCTATGCTCCAGAGAAATCGTGGAAGTCACCATGGCCCCATATACACAAATATGCCTTTGGGACTTGCCCCATTTTGTATTTCCATTTCCCTGACACCATATTTCAGCTTTCAGATTCTATTTCCTCTTTCACTTCCCTTCCATTCTGTTACTGAACAATTCAGATCAAAAGCCATTAGACGAGGCCAAGCAAACAGCGTTCTGGTGGAGAGGATCTATAGTAGTTGAAGACAGGATATCAGAGGCCAAGCAGAGAAAGGAATTTCCCCAGGTGCAGGGAGGGGCAGCCTGGCATGGAATATTGAACCAAAAAGGGTGAGGGAGATGTCCACATGGGAGGGCAGTGGCCCAGCATGAGGTGTCAAAGAATCAGCCAAGTAAGGAGGTTACCCGTGTGTGTGTGTGTGTGTGTGTGTGTGTGTAGGCGGCACTACCCCATGTGTGGTTTCTGAGCCTAAGTGAGAAGAAGACTTCTGTTCAGGGAAGAAAGCCCACTGTGGAGCAGTTGAAGCCTACGCAGACTCCCATGCAGGGAAGTCCCCCAGTGCGGGCTGTCAGAGCGCAGACAAAGCATGAAGAGACTCAACTGGAAGACCAGCTGTCCAGAATGTTAAAGCATGAGGGAGACAAGTCGAGGGTGGAGCAGTGCAAAGCTGAGTGTAAGAGCCTGCTGCTGCTGCTGCTAAGTCGCTTCAGTCGTGTCCGATTCTGTGCGACCCCATAGACGGCAGCCCACCAGGCTCCTCTGTCCCTGGGATTCTCCAGGCAAGAACACTGGAGTGGGTTGCCATTTCCTTCTCCGAGCCTGAGCAGTGTGTAAAGGAATTCTGCACAATGGAGCCAGCCTGCTGTGGGACTAGACCAAAGCAGAGCAGGAAAAGTTTCAGATTGGGGAGCACCTGGCTGGATATATTGAAACCTAAGTATTAATAGCACATGGAGGCTTTTATTCAGGGGTCACCTCCATAGGGTTTCAGAGCCCAGAAGGGTTCTAGAAAGAACCACCCCAGGGCAGGGTGGCAGCCACATACAGAGTGTGTCACTGCCTGAGTGGGAGCGGCAGATGGTGACAGTGTCAGAACTCCTGCAGGATGAGGGCATCAGTCCTGGAGGCCAGTCACAGTGGTGATGAGAAAGCGGTTACGTGCAGAGGGATAGACAAACTGAGTACACAGATAACACGCTTTTCACCATCTGAAAAGGAAGTTACAAATAAGGAAATGAGAAAGTAATCACTCTTCTCATTGGTCTGTGATGCATCTTGACACAACTTGATTCACACACCAGTTTTCAAATTATAGTCATTTTGCTGTTTTTCAACATCCCAGCTCAGGGAGTGGTGGAAATCAAGAAAAATAGAAAAGCTGCCTGAAATGGTGGACCCTAATTGAACTCACTCAACACTGATCCTACTCCCCTCCAATGTGTCTTTTGCATGCTAGAAAAAGCTAAAAATGGACATTTCCCAAACTCCCTTACAGGTTTTCCTCATGGTTTAGAATCCACCCATATATGCTCAGGCTGGACTTTGGATCAGAACTAAGTTCTATGAGGAGACAAGCAGAGCATGCAGTGTCATTTGTTTATTTAATTAGCTGTGCTGCGTCCTAGTTGCAATAGACAGAATCTTCAGTCTTCATTGGAGTATGAGGGATCTAGTTCCACAATCAAGGATCGAACCCAGGACCTCTGCATTGGAAGCTGAGTCTTAGCCCTTGGACCACCAGGGAAGTCCCTGCAGTGTCCTTTTGCTGGTGCAGGTCATGACAGAGGCTGTGTGCAGGAGGCAACATCTGGACCTCATTTAGTGGCTTCAGGGGTCACAATTTCAGTCTCAGTAGAGTGAGCAGGTCCCTTGCACCCCCAGCTGGGTGTATTTGGGGAGCTGTCCCTGAATGCTTGGCCTTCACCCTCCTTCTTCAGCAATCCAAATGACTCTGTGAGCTCTTTATACTTCTTAATAAATCCCTTTCTCTTAGCCCTGATTTTGTTTTCAAGCACACAGACAAGTCCTAACATTCTATAATCTCTGTGAATCTTACATTAGTCATTTTGCTGGCATTTATAATTACAATAAAAGATTGTAAATGGAAAAAAAGAGATAAGAAATTGTGAATGTTTAAATTATCCTTTGCATTCATTTGATATTATTCCTCTCCTTGGTAAATGCAAATATTCTGCAGGAAGTTCAGTTCAGTTCAGTTCAGTTACACAGTCATGTCTGATTCTTTTTGACCCCATGGACTACAGCATTCCAGACTTGTCTGTCCAACACCAACTCCCAGAGCTTGCTCAAATTCATGTCCATAGAGTCAGTGATGCCATCCAACCATCTCATCCTCTGTTGTCCCTTCTCCTCCTGCCTTCAATCTTTCTCAGCATCGGGGTCTTTTCCAGTGAGTTAGTTCTTCAGATCAGGTGGCCAAAGGATTGGCGTTTCAGCTTCAGCATCAGTCCTTCCAGTGAATATTCAGGACTGATTTCCTTTAGGATTGACTGCTTTGATCTCCTTGCAGTCCTAGGGGCTCTCAAGAGTCTTCTCCAACACCACAATTCGAAAGCATCAATTCTTCAAACCATAACTTTGACTAGACAGATCTTTGTTGGCAAAGTAATTCTGAAGGAAAGGGGAAATTTTAAATTTTTTTTAAATTATTTTATTGATTTATTTTTGGCTATGCTAGATCTTCGTTGCTGCACAGGGTTTTTTCTAGTTGCAAAGAGTGGGGGCCGCTGTCCAGTTGCAGTGGTCAGGCTTCTCATGTGGTGGCTTGTCTTGTTTAGAGCACAGGCTCTAGAGTGTTCAGGCTTCAGTAGTTACGGTGTGGGGGCTCAGCAATTGCAGTTCTCAGGCTCCGGAGTACAGGCTCAATAACTGTGGGACATGGGCTTAGTCGCTCCAAGGCATGTGGGATCTTCCCAGACTGGGCACTGAACCTGTGCCTCCTGCATTAGCAGGCAGATTCTTTACCACTGAGCCATCAGGGAAGCCCTATTTAAAAAAAAAAAAAAAAAAAAGGGAGAGAGAGAGAGAGAGAGAAAGATTTTCAAAAGGGCTTTACACGCATTAAAAGTTTCACACACATGATTTCATATAATCCCCTAATAACCCTTTCTGAAAAATCTCCTCCTATATTGCCCCTGCCATCCTTCTCCCCACTGGTCACTCACTCTGTCAGTCTGCTTCTTTTTGGTTTTATTCATCAGTTTGTTGTATTTTTTAGATTCTACATATAAATGATATCATGCAGTGTTTGTCTTTCTCTGTCTGACTTATTCCACTTGGCATAAAATTAAACATTATAAAGCACTGTAGAATTTAAAGACTCTTTCATTCAAAAAGAAAAAAAAAGTAGGGCTTCCCTGGTGGCTCAGTGGTAAAGAATCCACCTGCCAATGCAGGAGACACAGGTTCAGTCGCTGCTCTGGGAAAATTCCACACACCCTGGAACAACAAAGCCCATGAGCCACAACTACTGAGTCTATGCTCCAGAGAGTAGGATCTGCAACCACAGAAGCCTACGCAGCACAGGGCCTGTGTTCTGCAACAAGAGAAGCCACTGCAATGAGACGCCCGCACACGACAACTAGGGAGTAGCCACCACTCAGCACAACTAGGGACAAGACCCAGCACAACCAAAACAACTAACTTAAACCTTTAAAAAGTAACCTTCACAGTAAGCAAGTCAATAAATTGGTACATACTGGAAAATATTCTTTTAAAAGATTTTAAAATTTAAAAAATAAAAAACTAAAAATTAAAAAAAAAAATAAATAAAAATAAAAATAAAAATAAAAAGTAGAAGAAGAAGACCCAATCTACTTCTTTGAGGATATCATAAGACAAGTACAATATTTTTTAGCTTTCTTAAGAACACAGAAGCAGAAATTTTAAATAACAAAATTCAAAGAATGGAAGTGGCTATAGATAGAAACAGACAACTCAGAAGGGAGACAAAACAAGTTACAGCTAAGAACAACACCTTCCTCAAAAGAGACAGATGAATAAACCCTCAGGTTTATCCTGCGGATGATACCAAATGAAGGTCTTCTTAGCCCATCCATTCAGTTGCGGGAATTCAAGTTTGGTTACCCATCTTCCCTTAACTTCAAAACATTGTGGGAGAAGGGCTCCCCATACCTATGTCTCCACCATTTTCAAGAAGAAAAAAAAAAATCCCTCTTTTAAGCTAAGCACTATATTTAAAGACTTTGTAGGCAACATGAAAAAGAAAGAAACTTTTTTTTTGCTTCTTCCAAACTTGTTTATATAACATTTTAAACAGCCACATTGTTTCTGCTCCAAGATATTTAAGCTGTGGTATAAACTATTTTTTTTAAATAAAAAAGTTTGAAATGTAATTTTTCTATTTGGAGTACTTACCATAAGTACTACAATTAAAAAGATTTTTCATATTCTGGAGTCCTTGCGTTTCTCATGGAAACTACTTGATGGGTGCATATCCAACTTTATTTTAACAGCACATATGGCACATAGATTATCCATCCCAGTTTTCTTGGGAAGTTCTTTGAAAGGAGCAGTAGGAAAGTTGTCAATCCCCAAATGGCCAATGGGTTTCATATGTAGCAAATTTGGCTAGCAAAAATACCAGCTTAACACTGGTATTCACCAACACTGGACCACAAGTGCCTGAGGATATTTTTCAAAGTTTACTAAACCAGAGGTTTACTTTTGACCCTGATCTTTATACAGAGTTAACACTTGTTCATCAAATAAAGGAAGAGCCTTAATTTGAAGGAATTCATTTTTACAAATTTTTAAAATTTATTAATCAAGCAAATGTTTAATGCCCACTTTCTGCTAAGCACTGATTTCTGCTCTTTGGAAGATGGAGTCTAGTAAGAGATACTTAATACCACGATTAAAATTATGTGATAGAGTGTAATAGGAATTCCAAAGACTGAGAAGTTACTCATAGCTGGAAAGATCAGGATCAATGGAGGACAGAGCATTTAATCTGCATTTTAAGAGAAGGATAGTCTTTTTCGGTTAGCCCAGATGAAGGGAAGAAATGTCTGCAGAAAAAAAAGCATAACCAGCTCTTGTCTGATGATGGGAGTGGGTTGGTAAAAAGATGGCATTATCAATTAAGATGTGTAGAAGGAAGATGGTGGAGGAGTAGGTGTATGTGGAGAAAAATCTCTCTCCACGGATGCATCTGGATTATACCTTTAGACACAGAAGACCTCACAGAACACTAGCTGAGTACAAGAAGGAATCCCTGACCACTGGAAAGAAATGTACAGACCCATGCAAAACTCAGTAGGACAAAGGAAGGAGAGGAAAGGAGCAGGACTGCACCTGCACCCAGGGGTCAGGGAGCTGAAGCAAGGGTCAGATCCCCACACTGGGGCAATTGTTTGGGACAGAGGAGAAGCATTTGAGGCTGCTGGAGAGTGCAGCAGCTGATCTGTGACAGTCAGAATGGAATGAGAACCACACAGATGATCTTTGCCACAGCTCTACATACCCAGGACAGGGACACAAGTCCCCTGGAACATGCAATGGCTGGGAGTTGGAGAGAAATCCCAGGGTGAGGTCTGTTGTTGATTGCGGGGAGATGGCCTGAGAGGACACGAAGGAGGATGCAGTGGGAAATGACTTTAAAGGAAAACTATGCAGTCATGGAGGCAAGGCAATACTGCTGAGTCACGCACAGTTGGTGGAGCCATCACTGTAGCCTTTGTCTCCCCACACACCAGCGCCAATATAGAAAGACCCAAAGAGGATGGCCCTTTAAGTCCCTGACACACCAAGAAATAGAGAAGGACTCCAGTCAGGGGGGTCCTTTAAATACCTAAACATACCAAGCAACAGAGAAAGACCAGCCAAGGAGGACCTTTGAATGCCAGCTGCCAGAGGCTAGAAAAAGAGTCTGATAGTACCATAGCTCATTGCTGCACACTTGGTACCACCCGGGGCCCCACGATCCAAGCAGCTGTGCCACCTCCATGCTCAGTCTTCACTAGGGCAGAGATGCCAGAGACTAGGAAAAAACCCTAATAGCACCATATCTCCTGCATCCCTTGGCTATGGGCTCCCCTGAATACCTGGCACTGTCAGGGTCCCTGCAATCCAAGCAACTGTGCCACCTCCACACCCAGACCTCACTGGGGCATACCTAAGTCCTCCAGGGCAGCCTCAGGAGCAAATTCCTGTGGATGATCCACACGCAGATGTGAAGATAAAACCACAGTTGAAATCCAGAGGCAGTGTGGCTAAGGAAGAGGATTGAAAACCTTCCTACCAGCTGTACAAGCTTCAGATTAAATCCACGTAATCAAGTAGGCAAACTGTGTCTACAGAATATGTAAAAGGACATTGAGAGGTTCCACAACAGAAAACACACTAGCTCTGGGAGCTATAGACATTGGAGGCAAGAACAAGCAGGAGTAAGACCAGATTAGAGTCTGAGCTGTCCCCACAGCAGGTCCAGAAACCAGTCGAGTATTGGAGAGCATCCTGAGGATGTGGAGGTGGACTATGACTCAGTGAGCTGAGATTTGAGAAAAATATTTATTTCATGTATTTTGATTTGCTCTGTAGTTGGTTCTAGATTTTTTTTTCTTCTTTTTATTTCTTCTGTTGCTGTGACTGTTGGTTTTATTATTACTATTAACTATATTTAAGCTTTTGAGAAGGCTGTTTTTTAAGAATCACACTTTTTATTTCATTAATATATGACTACCTCTACATTAGCCTTTTGTGGTTACGTGGGGGTTTGTTTTTGGTTTTTTAATTTTTTCATTTTGCTTTAATTTTTTTTCTCTTTTGTTTTTCTGTTGTTCTTTTCCTGCTGTAGTTACTCTTTAAAATATATAAATCTTTTTTATACTTTTATCTAACTTTGCTCTTCTATTTTTTCTTTTCTTCCTTTTTTCACCACGTTTGTTAGTTCGTTTTGTTTTCTCTATTTTGTTCTCCAGTTGGCACCCTACTTTGGTTTTGTTTTCCAGTTTGTGCTTTCAGTTCAGTTCAGTTTCAGTTCGGTCGCTCAGTCGTGTCCGACTCTTTGCGACACCATGAATCGCAGCCCGCCAGGCCTCCCTGTCCATCACCAACTCCCGGAGTTCGCTGAGTCTGTTTTTAATTGGTTGATATCATTTTTGGTTTCCTTGGTTTGCTGGGTCACTCTCTTGTTTTCTTTTCTTTGGAGTGTTTTGATTTTGTTTGTGTGTGTGTGTGTGTGTGTGTGTGTGTATTCCATAGTTTCTGTTCTTATTTGTCTGGTTTTGTATTTAGCATTTATCTGGGATTCATCTTTGTCTCTTATTGTGTTTTTGTGTGTTTGTTTTAATCCCCTTTAATGCCATGAAAACTACTTGTGGAATCTTGGTTCCCCAGCCAGAGAGCAGGCCTGAGCCTTTGGAGTAGGAAAGCTGAGTCCAGGACCCTAAACCACCAGAGAACTCTTAACCCCAATGAGTATTAATTAGTGAGATTTCCCATGAAGGCCTCCAACTGCATACAAGACCCAGCATCACTCAACTGCCAGCAACACAGTACAGGATGCCTCACCCAAACAACAAGCCAGACAAAAACCAAGTCAAATCATCAGCAGACAGGATTCCCACAGACACTCCAAAACATACCACATCACCCAGCCTTGCACATCAGAGTGGGAACAAAAACTAACTTACCTCCTCCCACCAGAATGTAGGCACATGTCATTCCCAACACAAAGCCTACACAAATCACTGGACCAACCTTATCCACCAAGGGCTTAAACCAAAAGGAGGAAAACTACCCTAAAACCAGGGAAAAGGTGACCTCAAACACAGTAACTTAGAAAAAATGAAAAGATGTAAATATTCCACAAATGAAGGAACAAGGTAGAAACTTACAAGGCCAAATAAAGGAAGAGGAAATAGGCAAACTACCTGAAAAACAATTCAGAATAATTATAGTAAAGACGATCCAAAGCCTCAAAAGCAGAATGGAGAAAGTGCAAGAATCAAGTAACACATTTAATAAGGACCTAGAAGAAATAAAGAAGAAACAAACAGAGATGAACAACACAATTACTGAAATTAAAAATACTCTACAAGGAATCAATAGCAGAATAATCAAGGCAGAGGAATGGATACGTGAGCTGGAAGACAGTATGGTGGAAATACGTGAAGAGCAGAATAAAGGAAAAAGAATGAAGAGTATTAAGGATAGTCTCAGAGACCTCTGGTGAAATATTAAACACACCAACCTTCTAATTATAGTGGTCCCAGAAGAAGAGAAAAAGAAACAATCTGAGAAAATTTTTGAAGAGACTATAGTCAAAAATATACCCAACAAAGGAAATAGTCAATCAAGTCCAAGAAGCACAGAGAGTCCCATACAAGATAAACTTAAGGAGAAACACGCCAAGACACACATAATCAAACTAACAAAGATTAAACACAAAGAAAGTGTTTTGTGTTAAAGAAAGACTATTAAAAACAGCAAGGGAAAAGCAACAAGTAACATACAAGGGAAATCCCAAATGATTAACAGACGATCTTTCAGCAGAAACTCTATAGGCCAAAAGAAAATGGCAGGATATATTTAAAGTACTGAAAGGAAAAAAATCTACAATCAAGATTACTCTACCCAGCAAGGAGCTCATTCAAAATCTAGGAAGAAATCAAAAGCTTTACAGACAAGCAAAAGTTAAGAGAATTTAGCACCACTAAACCAGCTTTACAACAAATGTTAAAGGGACTTCTATAGACAGGAAACACAAGAGAAGGAAAAGACCTACAAAAACAAAGCCAAAACAATTAAGAAAATGCCAAAATGAACATATATATTAATAATTACTTTAAATGTAAATGTATTACATGCTCCAATCAAAAGACACAGACTGTCTGAATAGATACAAAAACAAGACACATTATATATACTATCTACTGGAGACCCACTTCAGATCCAGAAGCACATACAGAGCAAAAGTTAGAGGGTGGAAAAGATATTCCATGCAAATGGAAATCAAAAGAAACTGGAGCAGCAATTCTCATATCAATCAAAATAGACCTTAAAATAAAGGTCTATTTTATTACAAGAGATAAAGAAGGACATTACATAATGATCAAGGGGTCAATCCAAGAAGAAGATACAACAGTTGTAAATATTTATGCACCCAGCATAGGAGAACCTCAACACGTAAGGCTCATAAAAGGAGAAATTGACAATAACACAATAATAATAAGGGACTTTAACACCCCACTTACACCAATGGACAGATCATTGAAACAGAAAATTCATAAGGAAACATAAGCATTAAATGACACATCAGACCAGATGAACCTAATTGATATCTTCAGGACAGTCTGTCAAATGCAGAATAGTACACTATCTTCTCTAGTGTACATGGAACATTCTCCAGGATAGACCACATCTTGGGTCACAAATCAAGCCTCAGTAAATTTAAGAAAATTGAAGTTGTATCAGACATCTTTTCTGACCACATTGCTATGAGACTAGATATCAACCACAGGGGGAAAAAATTGCAAAAAAAAACACACAAAAGAATAGAGATTAAACAATATGTTTTTAAATAAAGAACAGGTTATGGAAGAAATTAAAGGGAAATAAAAAATTTCTAGAAATATGACCAAAAAAATACAACCTAAAACCTATGGGATGCAATGAAAGCAGTTCTAAGAGGGAAGTTTATAGCAATACAATCTTACTTCAAGAAACAAGAAAAACATCAATTTGACAACCTAAATTTATATCTAAAACTGGAAAAAGAAAAACAACTAAAAAGCCCCAGAATTAGTATAAGGAAAGAAGTCATTAAGATCAGAGCAGAATTAAATGGGGGGAAAAAATGAAGGAAATAATAGTAAAGACCAGTAAAACTAAAAGTTGGTTCTTCAAGAGGATAAACCAAAATTGACAAACCATTAGCCAGACTTATCAAGAAAAAAGGGAAAAGAATCAAGTCAACAAAATTAGAAATGAAAAAGGAGAGGTTACAACAGACAAGGCAGAAATACAAAGGATCTTAAGAGACTATTATGAGCAACTGCATGTCAATAAAATGGATAACCTGGAAGAAATGGATAGATTCTTAGAAAAGTTCAACCTTCTGCAACTGAACCAGGAAGAAAAAGAAATTATGAGCAAGACAATTACAAGCACTGAAATAGAAACTATAATCAAAAATCTCCCAAGAAACAAAAGCCCAGAGCCAGATGGCTTCACAGGTGAATTCTGTCAAACATTTAGAGATGAGTTAATGCCTGAAAGTTAATTTCTGAAATTCTTTCAAAAACTTGCAGAGGAAGGAACACTATCAAACTCATTCTACAAGGCAACCATCACCCTGATACCAAAACCAGACAAAGACATCACACAAAAAAAGAAAATTACAGGCCAATATCACTGATGAAAATAGATGCAAAAATCCTTAATTCTAGCAAAAAGAATTCAACAACACATTAAAAAGATCATACACCATGATCAAGTCAGGTTTATCCCAGGGATGCAAGGATTCTTCAATATATGCAAATAAATCAATGTGATGCATCATATTAACAAACTGAAAGATAAAAACCACATAATATTCTCAATAGACAAAAAAAAAGTTTTTGACAAAATTCAGTACCCATTTATAAAATCTCTTCAAATAATGGGCACAGAAGTGACCTACCTCAACATAATAAAGGCCATACATGATAAACCCACAGCAAACATTATTCTAAATGGTGAAAAACTGAAAGCATTTCCTTCAAGATCAGGAACAAGGCAAGCGTGCCCACTTTTACCACTATTATTCAACATATTTTAGAAGTCCATACTATGGCCATCAGAGAAGAAAATGTAATTATAGAAATCCAAATTGGAAAAGAAGTAAAACTCTCACTGTTTGCAAATGACATTATACTATACATAGAAAACTGTAATGATATTATCAGAAAATTACTAAAGCTAATCAGTGAATTTAGTAATGTCACAGGATAGAAAATCAGTACACAGAACTCGCTTGCATTCCTATATACTACTAACGAAAATCAGAAAGAGAAATTAAGGAATCAGTCCTATTTACCATTACAGCAAAAAGAATTTTAAAAACCTAGGAGTAAACATACCTAAAGAGACAAAAGAGCTATATGCAGAAAACTATAAAACACTAATGAAAGAACTCAGAGACAATATAAATATATGGAGAGATATTCCAAGTTCCTGCATTGGAAGAATTGATATTGTGAAAATGACTATACTACCAAATACAATCTACAGATTCAGTGTGCTCTCTATCAAATTATCAATGGCATTTTTCACAGAGCTAGAAGAAAAAAATTCACAGTTTGTATGGAAACACAAAAGTCCCCGAATATCCAAAATGATCTTGAGAAAGAATTGAGCTGGAGGAATCAACCTTTCTGACTTAAGACCATCTACAAAGCTACAATCACCAGACAGCATGATACTGGCACAAAAACAGGAATATAGACCAATGGAACAATATAGAAAGCCCGGAGTTAAATTCACACACCTATGGGCACCTCATCTTTGACAAAGGAGGTAAGAATATACAATGGAACAAAGACACTCTCTTCAATAAAGGATGCTGGGAAAACTAGACAGTTACAAGTGAAAGAAATAAAACACTTCCTAACACCATATACAAAGATGAACTCAAAATGGATTGAAGACCCAAATGTAAGACCAGAAACTATAAAACTCTTAGAGGAAAACATAAGCAGAACACTCTATGACATAAATCAAAGCAATATACACTATGACCCACTTCCTAGAGTAATGGAAATAAAAACAAAAATATACAAGTGGGACCTAATTAAACTTAAAAGGTTTTGTATAGCAAAGGAAACTATAAATAAGGTGAAAAGACAGCCCTCATAACGGAAGAAAATAATAGCAAATGAAACAATTGACAAAGAGCTAATTTCCAAAATGTATAAAATAAGCAGCTCATACAACTCAATACCAGAAAAACAAGCAACACAATCAAAGAGTGGGCAAGAGACCTGAACATACATTTCTCCAAAAAAGACATGCAAATAGCTAATAAACATATGAAAAGATGCTCAACATCACTCATTACTAGAGAAATGCAAATCAAAACTACAATGAGGTATTTTTGACTGTCACCTGTCTATCACCTAACACTAGTCAGAATAGCCATCATCAAAAAAATCTCCAAACAATAAATGCTGGAGAGGATGTGGAGAAAAGGGAATCCTTTTGCACTGTTGGTGGGAATGGAAATTGATACATCCACTATGCAAGACAGTATGGAGACTCCTTAAAAAACTAGGAATAAAACTACCATATGACCCAACAATCTCACTACTGGACGTATACCCTGAGAAAATCATAATTGAAAAAGACACATGTACCCCAATGTTCATTGCAGTGTTATTTACAATAGCCAGGACATGAAAGCAACCTGTCGATAGGATGAATGGATAAAGCAGCTGTGGTACATAAATACAGTGGAACACTGCACTGTGCTGGGCTGTGCTTAGTTGCCCAGTTGTCTGATTCTTCGCAACCCCATGGACTGTAGCCCACCAGGCTCCTCTGTCTGTGGGGATTCTCCAGGCAAGAATATTGGAGTGGGTTGCCATGCCCCCTATCAGGGGATCTTCTCAACCCAGGGATCAAACCCAGGTCTCCTGAATTGCAGGGAGATTCTTTACCAGCTGAGCTACCAGGGAAGCCCACAGTGGAATACTCTTCAGCCATAACAAGAAACGGGTGTGAGTCAGTACTAATGAGGTGGATGAACCTAGAGCCTATTAGACAGTCAGAAAGAAAAACAAATATCGTATATTAACACATATATATGGAAACCAGAAAGATGGTACTGATGAACCTATTTGCAGGGCAGCAATATAGACACAGGCATGGGAACAGACTTACGGACATGGGGTGGAGGGAAGGACAGTATGGGACAAATGGAGAGAATGGCATGGAAACATACAGCTATCGTGTGTAAAACAGATAGCCAGTGGGAATTTGCTGTACGACTCAGGGAACTCTATCGGGGGCTCTCTGACAACCAGAGAAGTGGGATGGGGTGGGACGGGGTGGGAGGTGGGAGGAAGGTTCTAGAGGGAGGGGACATATACCTATGGCTGATTCATGTTGTTGCAAGGCAGAAACCAATACAATATTGTAAAGCAATTATTCTTTAATTAAAAATAAGTAAATTTAAAAAAATGTGTGGAAGAGCAAGTATGTGTTTTTTTAAGGCACAACCCTTTGATTATCTTCTTTACCTGTTTCATAGGATTTGTATTGTGTTTTAATCATGTAAAACCTAATAATGCTTTCTCCAGAGTATTGTCATCATACACTTAATGAGTAGTATGACTACATGATATCTTAAACTTAATGTTAAGACACCTCTAATGGAGAACATGCTTGGAGAAACAATAGTCCTCGTGAGCCCTACTCCAGCCTCCATCCAAGGGAACAGAAGCACAGAGTAGTGAATGTACAGAGTACCTAACAGGCATGGAAAAAACTTAATGTCAGTGTTCTGAGTCCTGAGAGTATGAAGGGAGAGGGTAGAAAGTAAAGCTGACTGAGCTAGGTAAGGTCCAGTATGTAGAAGGCTTTAGGTTAATACTGTCCACCATCTGTTTTTGTAAATAAAGATTTATTGGACACAGTCATGCCCAATTGTTTACATATTATCTGTGGCTACTTTTGTGCTACAATAGTATACCTGAGTAGTTAAGACAGAAAATATATGGCCTACAAGCCTAAAATATTTACTGGACTTTTATGAAAAAAAAAAGTCCAAACTTTGTTTTAAAAAACTTTTAATGTATGAACTTTTCAGTAGACAAAGTGTAGATAATAGCAACTTTTAAACACCAGGGGAGTTCAAACAAAGCTTTGGGTTTAGAAGCATAACCAGATTGCTTTGGCAAGACAAGTTAGAGAGGAAAGGAGCTAAAGAGCTGAGAACACTTAAAACTGTTTTCAAAAGAGATAAAATCTAGTATTCTTTTTTTGCTTTTATCTTGTATTTGATGAAATACTAAAGCCTAGACTGATTCAAAGCTGCAAAGTTGGCAGTAAAATCAGAAAAATGACACTTTTAAGAATGATAAAGTATGGGACTTCCTTGGTGGTCCAGGGGTTAGGACTTAACCTTCCATTTCAGAGGGTGTGGGTTCAATCCCTGGTCAAGGAGCTGAGATCCCACATGCCTCGTGGCCAATATTCTAAAATATAAAACAGAAACAATATTGTGAAAGTTTAACAAAAGCCTTAAAAATGGTCCACATTAAAAAAAACTTAAACAAAGAAAAAGAGTGGGAAGGTATAGAAATTCCTATGCCTTAGAGAAATACATGTAGTCAGGATGTAAGCTTTGCCTGGAAAGAAGCTGAGGCGTGAGCAGCACTGTGTAGGACCCTGGCTGAGAAGGCTCTGAGGAAACAACACATGGTAAATCGCATTGTTGGAATTCAGTCCTGGAAAGTCTCCACAGTAGGTAGTAAGCCTGCCATTTCTAAACCGAAGTTTCCAATTCCATCCATAGGGTTCACCCCAAGGAAGAAGTAAATTTGATTAGAGTAACAGATCCCAAGGTGAACTAAGTAAAGACAAGAAGTATCATTAAGCTACAGAGTGTCTCATAGAAACTCCGAAGCAGACTATAATGGCACTTAGGGATGGAACTTAGGTCTGAACTTGAAGATACAGGTTCCGATTTCACATTTCCAGAAAGGAAGGTTTTGTTGCATTGATGTCATTTGGTCCAGATATCCACCCTTGACTGAAACTCAAATGCAGAGGCAGGAGCATGTAACTGACACATGTCAGACAGGGCCCCACTCTGGTGGTGAGAGGACATTTTCTAGAGATGACACACCAGGATGATACCTTAAAAGGTATCATCTGCAAGAAGAGGAGCCCTTCTTTTATAAAGAGAGTCATCAAGGGAGCAAGATTCACTTTACAAAAATTCTGCTTAATGGCAAGTTCTTTGGGAGACTTCAGGTCCACAGACTACAGTGTCTGTATTGCTTATACTGATCATCTCTTTTCTATCCAAAAGACTTTTCTCTCACACGAAGCTCAATTAAACAAAGAAAAGGCTGAAAATGACTTTTATAAATTAATTTTCAAACAATTACAGTCAACATTTTGATTGATAACCTGACCAACTATTAAAAAGAAATAAAATGCAGTGCATGGTTCAACCAACAAGCTTCTGTTTTTGAAACTCTGACCTTGACAAATTTGCATTTTAAAGACACTCATTAATGATTTCCCTTCTGTGGCACTACTACTGAATATAAACCAAGGGAGCCTGGGTAGGCACAAACATCAATATGTGAAGGATATCGCAAATAAATTCATTGCACCTTGAGGTGATTAGTTTAAAGCTCATTGAATTTCTAGTCTTTGAATTAATGCCTTTTTTGTTCATACATGATATAGTACAAGAAGAATCATGTGGCAGTCAAAAAAATAAGCTAACAAAGTTGATATCTTCACCATTCATCATATCCTTGACACTTCTAACAAAATGGTTTTCCACCCTGAATTGACAGTCAAAACAGAGGGACTTCACATAGAATTTTAAACTGCATTCATGTTAGATGGTATCAAAACACAATACCAAACTCATGAGATCAAACAAATAATTTCTCTTTTCCCTGATGCAGACTTAAGAAGTGTATCATCCCTTTTAACTAGTAATTTTTCTTACATGAGTATCTTGTAAGAGGTAAAGTGCATTGACATTCTTCATACATTACTTCACACTTGGATTTAAAATGAAAGCTGGTTCCATAGGGAAATAAGAAAAATAGCATTTCTAAGTCTCCTTGCTGTGGCTTACTAAGAAGGTTAACGGTGCAAACTCAAAGTGTGCACATGAGTATAAAATAAATTTCTAAAGAAATATGACAAAATGCTTGCAATCACCATTTTGTTAAAATTTATGGGCTATTCCGTTTCCAATATATGGAGAAATGAACCTTTTGATTGTGTCTGTGTTATCGACTTTCTCTTTAGTCAGACCTCCACGAGAAAACACATAGCTAATATTCTTAAGCTTCATGATTCAGGTAAAAGGTTGGACTATTTTTTGGTATTTTCTAATGTACTTCTCACTGATTCGAACTTGCTGATTCAATTGATCCCATATTTACACACAGATAGCTCTGAAACATTTGTCCGTGAACGATATATATATATATATTAATCACCTTCCATATATTAACCTTAAGATTTATCTCAGGTGAGGAAGCCTTCCTTTCCTTTTACCTGTGCCTTTAATGTCTACATTCCCCAGAGTAAACATTCATTACTTCCAACCTTCCTTCTCTGAAGGGCTCTATATTTGGAGTTTTTATGCAAATGATGTCATCTGACAGTGAATTTCTGGAAAAGGTACTGTATCCTCTGGATGAAAAAACTGATGCATAGAGAGCTGAGATGTAGCTAGTACACTGAAGGGCGGAGATTTAACGGCGGATCTTCTTTCTACGATGCCTTGGCCCTTCTTCTGCAGGGTCTCCCCATCAAAGGGCATAGCTTTTGTCAGGCAACTTTCTCTGCACAGCTCTAGATGTAACTGCTTCCTGATCTATTCCTGCCTTCTCGTTTATAAATCACCCCTCCATTAGATTATCCAATTGGAATGTTTTTAGTCTATTTCCTGCTGGGAACCTGATTGATATGGCTCACCCCTAAAGAGAACTCTCCAACTCCCAACCCCCCTCCCATTTCTACCAGGTCCATCTCAACTACTCTCTGACTTGCTTCCTTTAAAATACCCCTTGCTGCAATTCTTGTTCAAAACAAACAAGCTCTTCAGGCTTTCTTCATAAAGACAAAATAATCTGGCAAAAAAAATTCACATTAATATATGCAGCACTAATAAATATTTAATGTATTACCTTTCCTTCTACCCTGTCTCTAAGCTGACCAACAATATTTGCATATTTGCATTAATCTCAAAGAATAAATATCTAATGGCAGAATGCCAGCCATCTGTTGCAGGTGGCTTAGGGTCAGATTTTTTTTTTTAAACCATGTAGGCTCAAAGGACCATAGTTAAGTGGAGGGACTATTGGTTAAGGCTGAGTTTCAAAGTTATTTTTGTAGCATCTAACTCATTCTCTCCCTGCATTGAATTTGGTTGGTGATAAAAGCATCTAATAGATAAAAATTGGTAAGTAATACATTAATATTAAACAGGAGCAAAAGAGTGTGCTTTAGATGGAAAGTTCCAGGGGGCTTTCTATATATAGGATGACTATGTATGATCGCCAACTCTTATTACATGGGCATTTGGCTCAATCAAAAACAGTTTTTTTTTTTCAATGAGATAATATAGTCAAATAATTTTCAATGAACATATTCTTTGTTATTCCATGTAATTATTCTTTTCCTATTGAATATGGATAAAAGAAGTCTTTCATGCATTTCAGCTAAATAAAATACAAATTAAAAATATGTAACTAAAAATTTCCTATGGAATTTTAAAAAAACAGACACATTAGAGAGGACTGAAGGTTGGATGGTCTGTACATTATCAAATAATAGCCCAAATAAAAATATGCTTCCAGACATGTACAGATGGCTGTTTTATAATCACTGAAACTTTAAAAATGATGAAATATGGCTGGCCTTTAGGTTTCCTGGATGAAGTCTATTATAGGATGATTTACCATCTGAGGACCCAGAGGATGTATAACAAGTGTTATCACTAAAATAATGTTGGATGAAGTCTTGAGACGAGCAGAAGTAAGAAAGCAGCCTGGGGCCTTGGGAACCTTCTGTCTGGCCTGTGGCACCATTATCTGCCACAGTATCTAGTCTGTACAGAAACCTTATTTTAATTTCACTTGGGACCCATATGTTTCTGCTGACCTTTCCTTGCAAAGATGACTTTTTTCCCACATTTTGCTATTTTCTGCTTTCCAAGCATGTGGGTATTTTTAAAAATTCTTTTGGTTTTGTTGAAGTGACATTTCACTAGCTAAGACAAACAAAGCTTCTAACATAAGGGTAGTGATTAACAGAGTTTGATAGCATCTTAAATGTACACATAATATAAAGAAGAACACAGACTGTGCATTCTATATTCTGACACTAGCACCTATGCTTCTAATGCCATATTTGTTTAATCCAATAATCATCTTTAGCTTCATTCTTATCAAAATGAACTCGAGTTCATTTTCATTAACTGTTGGGTTTTCTTGTAAGGCACTCATAAGGATATTTGAAAACCATATGGATACATTACTCATTCTTAATCTATGCACAAACTGGGGCTTTCTAATTGCCATTTAATATGTGATACTCATCAAGAAGGCATGACTGGAATGTGGCTTGATATAAGAGAAGGCTTCAACTTAACCAACTGTACAGAAAGATCACTGAAGAATAAGTGTCACCAGATGGTCTGCATGAAGTCAAAGAACACAGTTCTGTAGTTTCAGCATCACCCAGAGATGAAGGTGACTTGGCCAGCTGACATGGACATTCTGGTTGCTTGGCAAATATTGCCTTACCGGGTGTTGAGGGACATCAAGTGTCATCATTTGATGATATCAGGCATGAAAATCACCCCATAGCGGTGCTGTGATTGCATTTCTACCAACTAATTTGAATTTCCATGGAAATATTCTTTCACAAGGAAGAGAATGTGCATACTGGCTGATATCAGTATGTTAATTCACTTGGCAGTTGTACTTTCCACTGAAAATTAATAAATGGTCACATTGAGGCACCTATACCAAAATTATTGTCTCTAACTTTGCTTCTATAGCTATGCTAGTGTTTAAGCAACTCCTATAGTTTCTTCCCTTTCTCACCTCCTAACAAAATCAACCGTAACATGTTATCCTACCTATTCTATAGGGTAATTATGAAAATTGTAAGTGAAAGAGTATAAATTAAGGTACTTTTGAATCCCTGGGTTGGGAAGATCCCCTGCAGAAGGAAATGGCAACCAACTCCAGTATTCTTGCCTGGGAAATCCAATGGACAGAGGAGTCTGGCAGGCTACAGTCCATGGGGCAGCAAAAGAGGGGGACATGACTTAGCAATTAAATAACAACTTTTATCAAATATAACAACTATGTGATTTTATAATTGAAATGAGTACCTTGCACATTATAGGTACTTATCAAATCCTTTGTATTTATTTGTATGCCACTTAGTTCCACATCAAAAATTAAGGTAAAAAAAATTAAGGTAAGTCAATCAAAGATTAGTTAGGAAAGTTATCTCTCTTCTTCTTCCCTACAATTGGCCCTGTTTGTTTTAATCTGTCCCTTTTAATTTAAACATAAAGGAAAAATATAATTGTCTTTGCTGTGTCTACCCCTCACTCAACTCCCCTTTTTTATATACTTTGTGCATGTGTGTGTGTGTACTGAGAGCCAAATATTTATTCCTCTCCTTACTCTGGATTCATTTTTCTTCCCATCTTTCAAAGGCATTGTCATAATAGTATTCGTTAAGCTTCACTGAATACTATATGTGGTGAGTGGTCAGTCGCTTCAATCATGTCCGTCTCTTTCTGGCCCACTGGACTGTAGCTGCCAGGCTCCTCTGTCCATGGGATTCTCCAGGCAAGAATACTGGAGTAGGTTGCCATGCCCTCCTCCAGGGGATCTTCCCAAATCAGGGATTGAACCCATGTCTCCTGCACTGGAAGAAGATTTTTTACTGCTGAGCCACTGGGGAAGCCCATTGGATACTATACTAAGTATTTAAATATATTATCTCATTTAATATTCAAAATAATCCTAAAATACAGATATTATTTCTTTATTGCTCACTGTATGCTTGCTTGGTCCTAATTTTTGATGTATCAAAGAGAGAACTGAAGTTCAGAAAATTTAAGCAACGTGGCCAAGGTCATGGAACTCATGGACGGAGAAGCTGAAACATAATATGTTTAACTCCACTGATTTCTTCTTTTTTAATTCCTTTTTTAATTGAAGTATAGCAATCTATAATGTTATACTAGTTTCAGGTGTACGGCACAGAGGTTCAATATTCTTATAGATAACGTTCCATTAAAAGTTATTAAGAAAACGCTTATAAGTCCTTGCGCTATACAATACACTATTGTTGCTTATCTATTTTATGCATAGCAGTTTGTATCTCTTAATCCTTTACCTCTTATTTGCCCCTCCCCTTACTGTTTCCTTTGGAGAAGGAAATGGCAACCCCACTCCAGTATTCTTGCCTGGAAAATCCCATGGACGGAGGAAACTGGTAGGCTCAGTCCATGGGGTCGCAAAGTCGGACACAACTGAGCAACTTCACTTTCACTTGCCACTGTTTCCTTGTTTGGTAATCACCAGTTTATTTTCCATATCTGTTCATCTGTTTTGCACATACATTCATTTGTAATATTTTTTTAGATTCCACCTATAAGTGATATCATACAGTATTTGTCTTTCTCTGACTAATTTCACTAAGCATAATATTCTCTAGGTCCATATAGATTGTATCTATTTTTTATCTTTTATTATTGTGAAGTAATACATTTCTCATTTTCTTAACCCACTTCTAATTCTTGCTAAGAAGAGGAAAATGGATAAATTCACTTTCAAATACTTTAGCAGCAGATTCTGGTATTGTCTGTTTATTTCCAATACTCTGTAATAACAAATAACATACTTATTTTGTTATGTTCTGATTTATCACAAATGACTACATGCTATAAAAGATGAGCCTTAATTCCCTTACACCACTGCCTTGCACGTAGCCATTTCCCTCCTTGCCCCCACCTTTACAAAAGAGCTATAATATCTGTAGGTCTTTTTTCATAGGCTGTGTTTTTCCAAGGACCCCTACAATCTACTGCCTGTGGAATATAAATTTAGCCTCCAGTATTCTAGATGTTAAGAACCCCATGGAAAAGTGTTCTGAGGGTCTCATTGTTCGTACTGCAGGCTTTCACATTTTCCCCATCTTTATCATGGTATCAGGTCTCCATATCCACTATTTGAAATATTTTTTTGATATGGGCTATTTTAAGGTCTTTATTGAATTTGTTACAATATTGCTTCTGTTTTATGTTTTAGTGTTTTGGCTGAGAGGCATGTGAGGTCTTAGCTCCTCAACCAAGAATCAACCCTGCACTCTCATGCGTTGGAAGGCTAAGTCTTTTAACCACTGGATCACTCGGGAAATTCCTTCACTCTCAACTGTGTCTGGAATCTCTATGAGCAAAACATGCTTGGTTCAACCAGCTAACCTGCAGTCTATTGCTTGGAGAGGGGATGGAATAGGGGGAATGGGAGCCCCTCCTCATAACACAGCACTGTCGACCTAGTCTCCTGCTTTGAGCCCCACCCTGCATGCATTGGAGAAGGAAATGGCAACCCACTCCAGTGTTCTTGTCTAGAGAATCCCAGGGATGGGGGAGCCTGGTGGGCTGCCATCTATGGGATTGCACAGAGTCAGACATGACTAAAGCGACTTAGCAGTAGCAGCTGCATTCTCACCTTCAGAAGCACCTGGTGGTCTCAGTGCAGGAACATTTCCAGGGTTCAGCAGATTGAATTAGCTTATTGGTAGGCTTAGGTTTCAGCTTTCCTAGATCTGCTAAGTCCCTTACCATTTATCCATCTGCTTGGCAGCCTCCAAAATTATCTGTTGTTCCAAAAATGTACTGGAATGTTAAGTGAGTAATTGAGAGGTGAGGTCTTATGCATGCCAGATCAACCAATGAGAACACACTTACCCACAGTGTTCTCAGTATCCTGGCCTTTTCTAAAGCAATGTAGGGAATGAGAATGTTGGTTGAGAGAAGAAATTATAGATCATACAATTTCCACTTAAGTCTATGATTAAATAACCTTATGTGAAAATTGCTTGTAAGAACATACTCCTACCACAATGTCACATAAACTCTTAGCTGCTCTGCTTGCAAACATCCCTCTCCCTGGACCATCTATGATCCTCGTTAGTAAATCCCCAGTGCCAAGCATGTGCCTAACCACAGATTAGCGCTTCAATAAATGTTTGTTGAGAGAATGAACACAAAGACCTGTGTTAGGATAGATAACACAGAGAGAATTTTAATTCAGCACAGCAAGAAAGTTTTAAGGCTTATTGTCATTGTTATTTTCAAATGGTTATATTTTGCATCAATATCGGTTTCATGATTATAGAGAACACAGTGAAATCCTCATGAGAAACATCCTCATATTTCCTTGTTCACAGTTCAGTTCAATTCAGTTCAGTCATTCAGTCATGTCCGACTCTTTGCAACCCCATGAATTGCAGCACGCCAGGCCTCCCTGTCCATCACCAACTCCCAGAGTTCACTCAAGCTCACGTCCATCAAGTCGGTGATACCATCCAGGCATCTCATCCTCTGTTGTCCCCTTCTCCTCCTGCCCTGAATCCCTCTCAGCATCAGAGTCTTTTCCAATGAGTCAACTCTTCTCATGATGTGGCCAAAGTACTGGAGTTTCAGCTTTAGTATCACTCCTTCCAAAGAACATCCAGGACTGATCTCCTTTAGAATGGACTGGCTGGATCTCCTTGTAGTCCAAGGGACTCTCAAGAGTATAGCACAAATAAGAATCCTTCTAAAGGCATTATACCTAATGTCTACTTTGGATAGAAACTGGAAATTTAAGAGGAAAATATATAAATTGTACAAGTGTTTCACGTTTGAATCTCATCCCAAAATCAAGATGTTGAAGAAATTTAATATTATTTATGTTGTTTTAGCTACTAAATTCCTACTGGGGTAGAAAGTAATTAAACAATCTCGGTCAATCTTTGTGACTCCTCACTCCCTTTGCACGGTACATCTACAATCAAAAGGACATCTTCAGTACCAAGGTATTTCTATATGCAGAAATAGTGGAGGATGGACAGATAGAATCTCATCCTAGGTGTCATGTCCCCATGGCATGCATCAACAAGCTTCAATCTGCAAAGGGGAAGGGGTGGAAGATGAGCTTAAGAAATGGAATGACGGTGGAAATGGAAAATGCCAAGAAAAATCTGATTAATATCTCAAAAATATTATTCCATCTTTCCCAGTTGGAATCCCATGGGGTTGATCTACTGCAGTTTTTATTTGATCACGTCCTTACCCAAACCTCTTTCTTTCTGGTTCTTATCCTTCCACAAGCTGTCAGCATTTCCCCCATCCCCACATTCCCCAGTGGCTTACTTCGCCTGGCCCAAGCTGTTTGTTTGTGTCTCACAGCTGTCCTGCTGCCAGTAGGGTGGGATGACCACGCTAAGCCAGGCTATCCGGATAATGTCATGCTGGCAGGAAGAGAGGTTTGCAGCAGTAACACATTGCGCCTTCCTCACATTCCGGACACTCCCAGGAACCATGTGGGGCCCACGTACATAAAACTGGCTCTCTACTTCATTCATCTGGCAGCCAAGACCCATAAACTAAATCTGGTTTCCAGCAACAGCAGTGGTAACATCAGTATCAAAATTAGTTTGCTCCATTCCACAAATGTAAAATTTTGTTTTTTTATTTGCTTTGACAAGTACTCCTGCAAGCAGGATTTCTGGAGACCACCTCCAACCATGCTTTGTATCAAGAACCTGACTTTTATGAATCATAACAATAATAGCAACTGACATACAGTTCCAAGCTTAGGTTAACTGTTTTACATGAACTATCTCACTAAATCCTCATCACAATCTCATCTATATTTTACAGTTAAAGAAATAGAATCATAGAGGGTAGTTACATTACTTGCCTTAAGTCATATAAGTACCAAGTCCAGAATTAATTAAGAGTTTTATCAGAATCTGAACTTTATTTTCTTTGACCAACCAAAGTGATGTAAGAATATATAAGTAATCTCAAACTACAGATACAGATAGCACCAGAAAATTAGGTACCATGAGGAAAGGAGAAATTTAGACCTATGTTAACTGTTCTAGGTTAAAATATTTATTTCTCAATTAAAATGCTCACACAGATATATAATTAACACCAAAATGTATCCTGAAGAAAGCAACAGTGAATAGGTCCATTTTTTAAACTTTGGAGACACTTATAACATCACAACAGTGAAACCACTAACCAGAGAACAGAAACTGAACCAAAATAAATGAACAAAAAAAACTGTTAATTTATTTCCACCCCTCTTCTTTTATGATTTTCTTCTCCTGGTACTTGGATATAAAATACTATGGAAATGTACATTTATTTATCCTTCTGACATAACAGGAGTAGTAGAACCACCACTAAACCAGGAATAAGACTACATTTAATGCAAACTCAACCATTAATCAGGTATGAAAATTTAGATGATTTGCTTGATCTCTCTACCTTAGAGAAACATTCTCCAGAATGAGGCTGGTCTGAATAAACTTTCAGATTATTTCCAGCTTGAACAGTCTATTAGATCAGTTATTTAGCTCCTACTATAAAAATTCCTTTTCTGAGCTAGCAGGCCCAGATGGAGGACTTGAAGAAGACAAATACAAATGAAATTAAAAATAATTAAGGATCTCTCATTACAAATCAAGCCCAAAATTCCATTTCTAAAAGGTTGGTGTTGTTCAGTTGTAAAGTTATGTCCAACTCTTTGCAGCACCATAGACTGCAGCATGCCAGGCTTCTCAGTCCTTCACTATCTCCCAGAGTTTGCTCAACATTGAGTTGGTAATGCCATCCAACCATCTCATACTCTGTCACTCCCTTCTCCAGAAAAAAATTTAATTGCTCCCTTCTCCTCCTTCCCTCAATCTTTCCCAGCATCAGGGTCTTTTCCAATAGGTCGGATCTTTGCATCAGGTGGCCAAAGTATTGGAGCTTCAGCTTTAGCATCAGTCCTTCCAATGAATATTCAGGACTGATTTTCTTTAGGATTGACTGGTTTGATCTCCTTGCTGTCCAAGGGACTCTCAGGAGTCTTCTCCAGCACCACAGTTCCAAAGCATCAGTTCTTTGGCACTCAGCCTTCTTTACAATCCCACTCTCACAACCATACATGACTGCTGGAAAAACCATAGCTTTGATTCTATGAACCTTTCTCAGCAAAGTGATGTCTCTGTTTTTTAATCCCCTGTCCAGGTTTTGATCTTAGTGCTACTTATTTTCTGTTTTCAACTTAAACATAATTTACTCCAAGAAGTTCTTCCTAACTCTCTCTGGAGGAAAATGAATGCACCCTTAGTGTACCTTAATCCTCTATGCATTTCTCAATAGAGACTTTTTACAATTCTTTGTAATGACTTATTAATTGATTCTTCTCCAAATAATGTCATAAGCTTGAACTGGGAATCTCTTTTTCTCACAAGCACCTACCTACAAGAGTTGCTGGCACATGACAGTTGCTCAATAAATGCCAACTAAAATTTCCTCTCGTCCAACTTCCTCACTTTACAGATAAGAAACTGGAGCTCCTGAATATGAACATTAGACTTCCAGGAAAGACCCCTTTTCCCCCTCAACACTGTTACTCAAACTTAATATAATAAACTATATATTATCAGAATAACTATGAATAGAGATAGAGATGATTATAACTATATCATGGAATACAAATAAGACATACATGGAATTTTTAAAGGCTTGCCATAGATAATACAAGCAGAAAAAGATTCAATTGCTAGCTTATAGTGAGATTAGATATGGTCAAAAAAGCTGTTGACAATTCCTAAGCTGTTAAATCAGATCATAATCACGATCGGTTAAAGACAATATAGGTGTTTAATCCAGGACTCGACAAGAAATGAGGAAAAATCCAGAGTTATCGGACTTAGGAGGAAAGAGAACACTTAAAATTTTAAGCATGTCATTGATAGAAGGATAAAAATGATTTGTAAACACACATACACTACCATACACACAGTTACCACCACCATACATATGTGAGGGGTTTTAAGGTTTCAAAAATATCCACAGGTGTTCATGTACATCATACAAAAACATTCTGTCTAGTTAAACTCTATAAAGTAATAAAAAGAATCGGATGAGTTATCAATGCAAGATAACTATGAATCAAACAATGGACACATGATTTTATTCCTAAATCTGATTAAGTTGACTAAATCTGATTCATTGGATCATTTTGAGTATTTATACTCCCAGAATCTTCTATAAGCAAAATGAAAGCACTGCATGGTCCCATTTACTGACAGGGAGCTGTGAGCAGTGCATCTAGAAAACTAAAGGGAGGACAAGAATGGAATGAGGGGTGATGATACTAAGACAGATACTAGGAGAAAAGAGAGTAAAAGAGCAGAAATGGGTTCTCAGCGGGAGTATGGGTATCAAACAGCTGACTTCTCACCCTTTATCTCCCTTGTGTTTTTTGGTGCTGCAGAAGTTATCTGGGATCCACGAGGAAAGAAGCAGTGGAACAAAAACAATGCTCTAAGAATGACAGAAGGGAAGGAGGAAAATGCCTGCTTAGTAATACTCGAAAAGATTCTCATGGTTCAATATGATCTAATATAACAGAACAAGTCATTGAAAAAAAGTTATTTATACTCTGTATTTAAAGTATACAAAATTCACTAAAAACTTTATTAAATAAAATAAGCAACTAACACAAGCACCCCATTCACAATCTAGCATTCATATACACACAACTAACCACACAACTAATGACTAGTAATACCTCATAATTTATATATTACTGTAAGTTGTAGCTGGGGATATGATTGAGGGAGATTTCTTGCCTCTTCCTGCTTAGAATCTTTTTTCTTTTCCTATTTGCAAATAGTTGAAAAGTAGCCTGTTTATAACGATGTTGTAAGAAAAAGTGAACACATATTTCCCTGTGTAAACTCTCTAATTATTTTATTATAAAAATGTATTCTAAACCACCCTCCAATGTACAAATCGCATACTCACTGGAATGTGTCAGCAAGAGTCTGCATGAGAATCAAGGAGTTCATATTTAAATAGAACAAATATGCCTTATACACTGAAGGAATGTCTTTTGTAAATATTTAGAACATTATAAAATATTTTGTTGCGGTTTATATGCTAAAAATAGGACACATGCACACTGGTGGGCAAAACAATGCTTTGAAAATAAAGAAGATGTTAGATTTTCAAATGGGATTTCTTAAAGCATGAAATATGTTTCGTGTTAAAACATGCAGTAGTTTCAACAATGCAGAATAGAACGTCAAAACTGGAGGAGACAACAGAGATCTTTTAGATCATTTTAAGGGAAAGGAAACTATGGGAATTATTAAGTAACTAGAAGTCAAAGAACTCAACCAACACTTCTGTAAGAGACCTTTTTAACCTTGAACAACCAGAGGAAATAGAGGGTGGGGTGGAGACAATGGCTTCTGTAACGGCCTGGTAGTCCTCCTCACCTCATCTGACTTTCTGTTCTCCATCAATCTCAAACCCCGAGTGGATTCCCTCTCCAGCTCTCCTCTCCCTGTTATTCTCTGCTTTGTGTTTCCCACATCTGGCTGGAGTGTAGTTTTTCTTCTTGTACTCCTAGGGAAATATACCAAATGAAAGGGACTCTTCCACCTCACTGTCTTTTTATAAAATTCTCAGGCTCTAAGTTGTTTCCCCAAAATTCCCCTGAAGAAAGAGAAATCTTTAGAATAACAAGTGATCACTCCTTCACCAGGAGTAGGGACGGGAAGAAATCATCACCCAAGGGAGAAAAAAGTGATAAAAAAAAAACAACAACTGCTTATCGTGGTGTTTGGAGAAAATTATGTAAATATTTATGCAAAGACAGCTTTTCAGAACACAGTGAGCTACATCGGAACCACTTGTGCCAGTGCGCACAGGCAGCCTCACAGTTGGATCAACAGCCTGAAAAGCAGATGTGCCAATTTCCTGTATTTGATTATGATGATTCCTAATTATGCCAAAGCTGTGGCAATGTCCTTCCCTCCAATGACTCTTAATTTTGTTTTGCTAAACCACACACACAACCTGCTTTGGACGTGTAATTCATTGTCGCATTAAGTCTGCGAAATACTCATTCGTGGGCCGAATAGTTCTGAGGACAATAGCTCACAAGAATGCTGTTTTCTTTTTTCACTGGGCATTATCAAACACGCAGGGGGAAAAAGAAAGAAAATAGGCCTCGTGATAGAGTCGTGCTGTTAAACATTAACAAGGTCTTTCCCCCACAGTCTACAAATGAAAATAACCGGTATACAGTTGTTTCTTGAAAGGGAAGTTTTCTGGCTCTGTATTTACAGTTCCAGTCAACAAAAACAGCAACCTTTATGATTAGGTATGGATTATAAGCCATAGTAAGCAGATATGAATGGATACTTAGACGTGGGAGAAAGGGGGTGGGATGAACTGGGAGACTGGGATTGACATAGATATACTGCTGCTGCTGCTAAGTCACTTCAGTCGTCGTTTCAGTCCAACTCTGTGTGACCCCATAGACAGCAGCCCACCAGGCTCCCCCGTCCCTGGGATTCTCCAGACAAGAACACTGGAGTGGGTTGCCATTTCCTTCTCCAATGTATGAAAGTGAAAAGTGAAAGTGAAGTTGCTCAGTCATGGGAACTTGCTATAAAGCACAGGGTGCTCAGCGCTCGGTGCTCTGTGATGATCTAGAGAGTTGGGTGGGAGTACAACGGGGGGAGGTCCAAGCAGAAGGGGATATATATATATGCATATGCTTGATTCACTTCCTTGTGCAGCAGAAACTAACACAACATTGTAAAGTTATTGTATCCCAATAAACAAAATTAACAAAGAGCTTGACCACTGAGGTGCTTAGATCAAATGGTATGATAGCTGGAAGGGATAAAGCAAAACATGACCAGCTCAATAGTCATAGAGCCTTTCAAGTGAGGCCTTGAACTTTTCTGGCACAACCAAAGGGATATTTACTAACCTGGACTTTAATAAGTACACTTATTTACATTTCTCACCCCACAATTGATATTCATATTTGCTTTTCAATTTAAAATGTGCTTTTCACTTATGATCCTTTATTTACACTGTACAACAATCCTATGAGGTCAGTATTATCATCCTTATTATTACAGATATAGAAAGTACATAGATGTTAAATTACATGTTCAAAGTAAATAGGAGAGCACTTACTCTAGTGGTGGTGGTTTAGTCGCTAAGTTGTGTCTGACTTTTTTGACCTCATGGACTGTATCCCTCCAGGCTCTTCTGTCCATGGAATTCTCTGGGCAAGAATACTGGAATGGGTTGCCATTTCCTTCTCCAGGGGATCTTCCCAACCCAGGGATCCAAGCCAAGGCTCCTGCATTAGCAGGTGATTCTTTACTGCTGAGCCACCAGCAGTAAATAACAAGTAACAATAACAGCAAATAACAAGTTGTATGTAAATCAACGATTATTTTTTAAGTATCCATTTATTAATTAGGCTTTTTCAATGATCCAGCAGATATTGGCAATTTGATCTCTGGTTCCTCTGCCTTTTCTAAAACCAGCTTGAACATCTCGAAGTTCACGGTTCACGTATTGCTGAAGCCTGGCTTGGAGAATTTTGAGCATTATTTTACTAGTGTGTGAGATGAGTGCAACTGATTGGTAGTTTGAGTATTCTTTGGCATTGCCTTTCTTTGGGATTGGAATGAAAACTAACCTTTTCCAGTCCTGTGACCACTGCTGAGTTTTCCAAATTTGCTGGCATATTGAGTGCAGCACTTTCACAGTATCCTCTTTCAGGATTTGAAATAGCTCAACTGGAATTCCATCATTTCCACTAGCTTTGTTCGTAGTGATGCTTTCTAAGGCCCACTTGACTTCACATTCCAGGATTTCTGGCTCTAGGTGAGTGATCACGCTATCTAGGTCATGAAAATCTTTTCTGTACAATTCTTCTGTGTATTCTTGCCACGTCTTCTTAATATCTTCTGCTTCCGTTAGATCCACATAACTTCCATCCTTTATCAAGCCCATCTTTGCATGAAATGTTCCCTTGGTATCTCTAATTTTCTTGAAGAGATCTCCAGTCTTTCCCATTCTATTGTTTTCCTCTATTTCTTTACATTGATCACTGAGGAAGGCTTTCTTCTCTCCTTGCTATTCTTAAATGGGTATATCTTTCCTTTTCTCCTTTGCTTTTTGCTTCCCTTCTTTTCACAGCTATTTGTAAGGCCTCCTCAGGCAGCCATTTTGCTTTTTTGCATTTCTTTTTCTTGGGGATAGTCTTGATCCCTGTCTCCTGTACAATGTCACAAACCTCCATCCATAGTTCATCAGGCACTCTATCAGATCTAGTCCCTTAAATCTATTTCTCACTTCCGCTGTAGAGTCATAAGGGATTTGATTTAGGTCATACCTGAATGGTCTAGTGGTTTTCTCCACTTTCTTCAATTTAAGTCTGAATTTGGCAATAAGGAGTTCATGATTCAAGCCACAGTCAGCTCCCGGTCTTTTTTCGCGGACTGTATAGAGCTTCTCCATATTTGGCTGCAAAGAATATAATCAATCCGATTTCAGTGTTGACCATCTGGTGATGTCCATGTATAGAGTTTTCTTTTGTGTTGTTGGAAGAGGGTGTTTGCTATGACCAGTGCGTTTTCTTGGCAGAACTCTATTAGCCTTTGCCCTGCTTCATTCTGTACTCCAAGGCCAAATTTGCCTGTTACTCCAGGTGTTTATTGATTTCCTACTTTTGCATTCCAGTCCCCTATAATGAAAAGGACATCTTTGGGGGTGTTAGTTCTAGAAGGTCTTGTAGGTCTTCATAGAACCGTTCAACTCCAGCTTCTGTAGCATTACTGGTTGGGGCATGGACTTGGATTACTGTGAATGGTTTGCCTTGGAAATGAACAGAGACCATTCTGTCATTTTTGAGATTGCATCAAAGTACTGCATTTTGGACTCTTGTTGACTATGATGGCTACTCCATTTCTTCTAAGGGATTCCTACCCACAGTAGTAGATATACTGGTCATCTGAATTAAATTTACCCTTTCCAGTCCATCTCAGTTTGCTGATTCCTAGAATGTCAATGTTCACTCTTATCATCTCTTGTTTGACCACTTCCAATTTGCCTTGATTCAGGGACCTAACATTCCAGGTTCCTATGCAATATTGCTCTTTACAACATCGAACCTTGCTTCTATCACCAGTCCCATCCTCAACTGGGTGTTGTTTTTGTTTTGGCTCCATCTATTCATTCTTTCTGGAGTTATTTCTCCACTGATCTCCAATAGTATACTGGGCACCCACTGACCTGGGGAGTTCATCTTTCAGTGTCCTGTCTTTTTGCCTTTTTCATACTGTTCATGGGGTTCTCAAGGCAAGAATACTGAAGTGATTTGCCATTCCCTTCTCTAGTGGACCACATTCTGTCATCTATTTCTGCTTTTATTGACTATGCCAAAGACTTTGACTGTGTGAATCACAATAAACTGTGGAAAATTCTGAAAGAGATGGGAATACCAGACCACCTGACCTGCCTCTTGTGAAATCTGTATGCAGGTCAGGAAGCAACAGTTAGAACTGGACATGAAACAACAGACTGGTTCCAAATTGGGAAAGGAATACATCAAGGCTGTATATTGTCATCCTGCTTATTTAACTTATATGCAGAGTACATCATGGGAAACACTAGGCTGGAGGAAGCACAAGCTGGAATCAAGATTGCCAGGAAAAATAACAATAACCTCAGATATGCAGATGATACCACCCTTATGGCAGAAAGTGAAGAAGAACTTAAAGAGCCTCTTGATGAAAGTGAAAGAAGAGAGTAAAAAAGTTGGCTTAAAGTTCAACATTCAGAAAACGAAGATCATGGCAACCGGTCCCATCACTATATGGCAAATAGATGGGGAAACAGTGGTAACAGTGGCTGACTTTATTTTTCTGGGCTCCAAAATCACTGCAGATGGTGATTGCAGCCATGAAATTAAAAGACGCTTACTCCTTGGAAGGAAAGTTACGACCAACTTAGATAGCATATTAAAAAGCAGAAACATTACTTTGCCAACAAAGATCTGTCTAGTCAAGGCTATGGTTTTTCCAGTGGTCATGTATGGATGTGAGAGCTGGACTATAAAGAAAGCTGAGAGCAGAATTGATGCTCTTGAACTGTGGTGTTGGAGAAGACTCTTGAGAGTCCCTTGGACTGCAAGGAGATCCAACCAGTCAGTTCTAAAGGAGATCAGTCCTGGCTGTTCTTTGGAAGGACTGATGCTGAAGCTGAAACTCCAATATTTTGGCCACCTGATGCGAAGAGCTGACTCATTTGAAAAGACCCTGACACTGGGAAAGATTGAGGGCAGGAGGAGAAGGGGACAACAGAGGATGAGATGGTTGGATGGCATCACCAATTCAATGGGCATGGGTTTGGGTGGATTCCAGGAGTTGGTGATGGACAAGGAGGCCTGGCATGCTGTGGTTCATGGGGTCGCAAAAAGTCAGACACAACTGAGCGACTGAACTGAACTGAACTGAATTAATTAGGCTTGATCCTTATGAAAGGTAATGGCAGAGGCAAAGCTTGAGTTTGGCCCCTCCCTATCTCAAACACCTAACAAATTGAGACTGTGTCTCTCTCAGTCCAAGAATCTAGTGGCTTCCTAGTTTTCTGTGTATGAAGAACAGACTTAGGCTCCTCTATCCCAAGTTCTGGATTTTTCTTTCCAGTCTTCTCTCATGTCCTACATAATCTACCTCTTTACAAACCTAATCCAGATTCATTCACCATGGAGAAACTTTGAGACTTGGCTAATTTGCACTACAAAGGAGTCTTCCGAAGAAGAAGGATTCTTAGTCTAATTTTTTCTTTCTGCATTTCCAGTAGAATATTAAGTGGTGCCTGGAACACTGTAGGCATCAGTAAATATTTGTTAAATGCTTATGGTTGTATTCCATCCTTAAATTCATAAAGGAACCATCTAACTGTCTTAATTTTGTTGTTGTTCACTCGCCAAGTCATGTCTGACTCTTTGTAATCCCGTGGGCCTGCAGCATGCCAGGCTTCCCTGTCCTTCACTATCTCTCAGAGTTTGCTCAAACTCATGTCCATTGAGTCGATGATGCCATCCAACTATCTCATCCTCTGCTATCCCCTTCTTCTCCTGCCCTCAATCTTTCCCAGCATCAGGGTCTTTTCCAGTGAGTCGGCTCATCACATCAGGTGGCCAAAGCATTGGAGTTTCAGCTTCAGCATCAGTCCTTCCTGAATACTCATGGTTGATTTCCTTTAGTATATACTTCCTGAATTTAGATTCCCCCAAAGCAGAACATCAGATAAGGTCTTAATTCCAAGCCATTTGTATGGAAGATGACCCCTGGAAATAGGCATGAGGGAGAAGGAGAAAAAAATTAAGGGAGGAGAAAAGCCAATATAACATTTAAGAATCAGGTTTGTCCTCTAGGTAGTAGGAGCTCAACTTCCCTAGAACACTCTCAGAACGGAGCATTTATCTGTGGGCTCTGTTGATAGAGGGCCACCCTGGGAGTGTCAATATTCCTACACTTCCAAAAAGCACAAGTAGGTTCACACAGCTTTGGAGAAAGCCTTGAAGAAGAAACTAGTAAGATACAGGCTGGTAGATTCTAGCAAGATGAGGTGAGCCTGAGTTTACAGGAAACTAAACATGATAGCAACAGCTAAAATTAGACGTGAAAAGAGAGGATGTGAAACAAAGAACCAAAACACATGCTCTACCAACACAAAAGAAAGAGAAGTTCATAGTATTTATTCTTCTAATTTCTAAAACTGGAAGAATTTCTGAAATTTTGGAAATTTGGGAAAAGATCATGTTCTGATAGCTTGAAAATGGTCTCAAGTGCAGCAAGTTCTCTTTCAATTATGCAACAAAGTTGAAAGACACCTGAACATCAGTTCAAATACAGAGATGCCACAAGTGAATGATAAGATTCTTAAACCATATGCTCAAATAGAAAAGAGAAACCCAGAGTATACAGTTAAATTAACTTCCACCTGAAGACTGAAATAAGAATTTAGGAATAATCAAGATTTTAAATCTAAAATTGTAATTTGTAGGAATGCAATCTGGTATCGCTTTTTATAAAGGATTGAGAATGTGTGACATTTTGATAAAAAAGGAAGAGGCAAGTGTTTCTCAAGCTGAATCTCTAGACTTAATCTTCTCAAAGTCTGATGACATGATCTGGGGGGAATTCACAGGTTGAAGGATATATGTATATTATTTATACTATATACACACATATACATATATAATATACATGCTATATATACATATATAGAGAGTAAATATATTCTGGGTCATCTTGATGACCACTTTCTTACAGAAATGCCCAAAGCATAAAATTATCTTTCATATTTAAAATTTTAAATTTAAAAGTTCAAATCCTGCTTGAATGACAAGTACAAAGTTAACAAGTCAAAAAATCAAAAATATTAATATTTTTGATAAGTGAAAATCATGTTATGTTACAGGATGCTCTAAAAAGTGTTTGTAAGTTTGACTAAAAACGAAGTGATAGAAAATTGAGACATCTCAAATATAATGTAGTGTAAGCACGCTCAACTCCATAAAACCCTGCTCCATAGAAATCTGTACCAAAGAGTCTGTCTTAGAAAAACAATGTCATCTGCTATATTAAGTTAATGTTACTGACTTTCTAACTTTTTTCCTATCTGATTGGCAAATTTGCTTTTCTTAATATAAGAACAATAAGCATAGAGAATTTATTTCCAACATTTCTGTTTTAACTAGTTAAGAATTACTACAACAAAGTAATTTAATTCCCCTTTCAGGATCTTCACGTGCATGTCCAGTTGCTAAGTTGTGTCTGACTTTTTGTGACCCCATGGACTGCAGCCAGCCAGGCTTCCCTGTCCATGGGATTTTCCAGGAAAGAATGTGAAGTGGGTTGCCATTTCCTCTTCCAGGAGGTCTTCACGACCCAGGGATCAAACTCGTGCCTCCTGCATCTTCTACACTGGCAGGTGGATCTTTACCACTACACTACCCGGGAAGACCCTTTCAGAGTCCATAAGGGTCCTTTCAGAAGGAATCCCCACATGACTCAAATCTTAGAAAGGTTGACTCAGGCTATACAGTATAGCCAAAATGAATGTCTCTACAAGATTTTATAAAAACCTCCAAGAATTAAAATAGTTTGAGCTCCTATTATATGCATAACATATACACATGACACTTCAGATGCTGCAGAAATAATGAAATTGGAGAATCAAAGCATTGCTATCACGAAACCAGCACTTAGCTGGAAAAATTAATCACTGTTGTCCTAATAATACAATCAGGGCTTCCCTGGTGACTCAGATGGTAAAGAATCTGCCTGCAATGAAGGAAACCTGGGTTTGATCCCTGGGTTGGGAAGATCCCCTGGAGGAGGATATGGTAACCCATTCCAGTATTCCTGCCTGGAGCATCCCATGGACTGAGGAGCCTGGTGGGCTACAGTCCATGGGGTCACAAAGAGTCAGACATGACTGAGCCACTAAGCGACTAAGCACAGCACAGCACGTTATATTTGCTAAATAAAAGGTGTGGACAAAACCTATAGGAGGCAGACAATGACATGAGCTTGGTTGTAAAAAGGGGCTTCATAAGTAAGAAGAAATTTGGAGAAGTCCTAGTGGTTGAAAAGGATGGGACTTTGGATAACAGAGAAAGCTTTTCAGGCAGAATTCTAGCTCAGAAATGAGAAAGTGAAAGGGTGCTTGCCTTCAGCGCAAAACAAACTATTTCACAAAATGGAAGTACACTTTGAAGAACAGTGGAAGGTAAGATTGGAAGGTAAATAGGAGCCATAACTAAGAGAAATGTGAATACCACCACTGTAATTTGAAATTTTCAGCTCTGGACAATCGATAGCCAGAAGATTTGGAGCAGGTGATGGAGCAAGGATTGGAGATTGTTTTCAGGATACTAGAGCAATGTCACTGATGGCTGAAGAAAAAAATAGGTCTTTTTGCAGTTCAGCTTCAAATTATCTTAACCCCCAAATGAATTAAAACCATAGAAAAACATCCTTAAATCCAAGAAGTCAATATAAAATCTCTTGGCAAAAGATACCATCTCTTAGGGCTCAAATTATCTTGACAATGTTTCATATACAATGTCAGACATGCGATCCAAATTAAAGCAGTGTAAGAGAAGACAAGATAAGAACCTGATTAAAAACAAGAAAAACATGAGAAATTAAAAAGAGAGTCATAGAGATGTCAGCAATAATTTAAAAATAACTATGTCTTATATGCTCAAGGAAATAAAAGATTATTGACAGGGAACTAAAATTTATTTTTAAATAAAATTGGACTGTGAAGAAGGCTGAGTGCCGAAGAATTGATGCTTTTGAACTGTGGTGTTGGAGAAGACTCTTGAGAGTCCCTTGGACTGCAAGGAGATCCAACCAGTCCATTCTGAAGATCAACCCTGGGATTTCTTTGAAAGGAGTGATGCTAAAGCTGAAGCTCCAGTACTTTGGCCACCTCATGTGAAGAGTTGACTCATTGGAAAAGACTCTGATGCTGGGAGGTATTGGGGGCAGGAGGAGAAGGGGACAACTGAGGATGAGATGGCTGGATGGCATCACGGACTCGATGGACGTGAGTCTGAGTGAACTCTGGGAGTTGGTGATGGACAGGAAGGCCTGGCGTGCTGCGATTCATGGGGTCACAAAGAGTCAGACACGACTGAGCAACTGAACTGAACTGAACTGATGGTTAATGAATCACTTCTATATCCTTCCTTATCACTTGCTTTTTTTCCTCATAATTCCCTGGAGGGGGGAAAAACAGGGAAGAAAAAAGCCATTTGTGACTAAAAAATTGATTGTGTGTGTGTGCTCAGTCGCTCAGTTGTGTCCAACTCTTTATAATCCTTTGGACTGTAGCCCACCAGGCTCCTCTGTCCATGGAATTTCCCAGGCAAGAATACTGGAGTGGATTGCCATTTCCTTCTCCAGGGAATCCTCCCAACCCAGGGACTGAACCAGTGTCTTTTGTGTCTCCTGCATTGCAGGCAGATTCTTTACCTGCTGAGCCATCAGGGAAGACCAGAAAAGTGGATACCTATGGAAATTCAAGGCCACAAATGAATGGAGTCTCAACCCAAATGGTAAAACACCTCGTCCTCTGTATCTCCCAATGTTAGAACTCACAATTTTAAACTATTCTCTAAAATTTCTAGTTTAAACCTTTGGTACCAATATTTACATTTGTTTAGTGATACACTGTACACATGGAGAATACTTTGGAAAATGTAACCTTTAACAGAAGAAGAGGGGTGAAGAAAAAGAAGAAAGAAAAGGGGAAGATGAGAAGAAAGCGGAGCCAGTAAAAAGGAAGAAAGTGGATGATGACAACGTAGAAAAAAAAAGAAACAGAATATGAAAGAAAATTAGGGAAGATTAGTGAAAAGTGGAAAACAAAAATAAAGACTAGACTTCTGGTGTCTAGGTCCACGTATAAGGAGCTTAGAGGATGTCACTCTGTTCTAACAAGTAAAACATTGAACAGACTGAAAAATCAACAACTCTTCTTTGCCGGGGTCCAGCCCCCGCAGGATCCAGGGGAACCCTCAGGAGAAACAGTGTTGGTGAAGAGAACGATTTAGAGAGAGAGATAAAGAAAAGTTGTTGCAGATAAGAAAAGAGAGGAAAGAGAGAAAGAAAGAAAGAAAAACACAGGGGAACCAGGCTTTCATGGAACTGATCCTGGTCCGTCACTTTATTTTCAAAAGGGACTTTTATACCTTGACTTGTACATAGAGGGAAATGAAAGATGCAAAGTCATACAGAGTCAGCCCAAACATTACATCGGTTTTGTCTTTATTGAAACCAGGATTTTTTCTGCATACCTTTCCCATAAACAATGTTGTGTACAGTATCTTCTGGCCTTGGAGGCCTGTGGACATTTTATGACCGTCTTTTGATAAAGGCTGCTCAACCAGAAAACTTATTTTCCCTTGAAATGTTTTTTCTTTATATTTCTAATCTATGTCAGCCTCAGAAAATGCTAAACAGAGTTACATTTCTCATGGAGCAAAGGTGCAGTGAGTTACAAGAAAGAAAGACCCAATTAGCTCAAAGGTCTGATGTGGTTAATTTCAAGGCTACACTTGTTTTTCTTACATTCCAACTATGTTAACTAATGCACTCCCAGGTGCACAGTGAATAAGAGATATGGGAACTTAGCAGCAAGCATTGGCTCAACAGTGAAATCCTACACCAGCACTACTCAAATAGTTTTTAACTCTTCGAAAGGCTCTATATTTTTAGGCTTCCCGTGCCTCTCACAGTTGGGAGGCTGTAAACATCATATACGTAGCTGAAAGAGTCTGGATAAACCTGCCAAGCAAGCTAGAATGCTAACAGAGGGGGTTTGATTTGAAATATTCCTCTCATGTCCAGGAGACTTATTAGCTAGAGCCCTAAGTTGATCTTCTCCAGAGAAAGGTGGTCGGGGATAGCCCCCTGTTAATGTCAGAGGAGTTGGTGAAAGTCATGAAATAATAAAACAGACAGATTCTGGTTTGGGGGTAAATGCTCGAGAAGGGGGTCTCCTCAAGGCCTGATCTCACCTTTGCCCGTCAGGCCTCTTCCTCATGACCTTTGCCATGGGCAGGATTCTCCACACTGGCTCCCAGCACTTCTTGAGTGCATAAGAGAGGAAGGCACGGGGAAAACCACTGCCCCCAAAGTGGAGAAACAGGTGGATATAGGAATTCATGGCTTAACGAGAGCAGACTCACAAGTAGAAACCACCTTGGTAACAAGTGCTGGAGTAGGAAAACCTGAGCTGAATTGACAAATTTTCTGGAGGCTCAGTGAGGGCAGCTAAAACTCCAGAGGGAGTCTTAGGGAGAGGTCCCCAAATATTGATGGGAGTTACCTATGGGAGCTGACCAGGTTCCCACGAAAGGAAAAGTGAAAGTTGCTCAGTCATGTTCGTCTCTTTGTGACCCCATGGACTGTAGCCTGCTACATTCCTCTGTCCACGGAATTCTCCAGTCCAGAATACTGGAGTGGGTAGCTGTTCCCTTCTCCAGGGGATCTTCCAAACCTAGGAACTGAATTGGGGTCTCCTCCATTGCAGAGGGATTCTTTACCAGCTGAGTTACCAGGGAAGCCAATACATATCCGGGACAAATTTTTTGTGCTTCTGGAAAGGAGAGGGGAAAAGGAACCATTTTTAAATATGCCAGAGAACTCTGTTTTTTTGAAAAGACAGACCAACCACCAGAACCAGACATGACAGGCATATTGGAATTATCAGACTGAGAATTTAAAACAACTATGATTTGCATGCTAAGAACTCTAATAGATAAAATAGTCAGCATACAAGAACAGACGATCAATGTAAACAGAGAGATGAAATCCTAAAAGGGGAAAAAAAAATTCTACAGATAAAAACACTGCAGCAGAAATGAAAAGTGCCTTTGATGAGCTTAGTAGCAGACTGAACATGGCTGAACAAAGACTCTCTGGTCTAGAGAATATATCAATAGAACCATCAAAAATAAAAAGCAAAGGGGGGGGGGGGGCGGGGAGTGGCCAAGATGGCTGAGTAGGAAGACCTTGAACTAACCATGTCCTACAGGCACACCATAATTAAAAACTTGAGCTATCAGGGAAGCCCATTTATCAATAAGAACAACCCAAAGACCAATAGAGAAGATTTTTCAGAACTAAAGATATAAAGAAGGAACAAAAACAAGATGGGTGAAATGGGAGGTTGTAGGATATATTTAAGACCCATGGCCCTGGAATGTGAGCCACATAAGAGGACAGTCAATTGCAGAGGTTCTCCTCAAGGAGCAGGGGCTCCAAGTCCCATGTTAGACTCCCCAACTCAGGGGTCCTACACCAGTAAGATGAGGACCCAGAATGAATGTCATTGACAGCCAGCAGGGCTTTGCTTATGGAAGGAGGTAGAGAGCTACAGGAAAAGAGATGCTGCTTTTTAAATGCACACACAAAATCTTACACACTCTGAGACCCAGCACAGAGGAGGTAATTTGGAACCCTGGGTCAGATCCAGTTGTTGATCTTGGAGAGCCTTCCAGCAAGGCAAGAAGTAATAGGAATTCCTTCTAGGGGCATAGAGACTGGCAGCACACATTTTGGGGAGCTTGCTCTACCATGAGGATACTCGTGCCAACAAACACAATTTTGGAATCCTCTCTCTAGCCTATCAGCACCAGGGGCTTCCATACCCAACAAGTGGTTGGTACCACTAACAAAAGCCCCAATACCAAGCAGCCAGGCATATGGGGACTCAGTCCCACCCACACACCAGTGGGCTGGCAGCCTCTGCACGAGGCAGAGCCTGAAAAAAAACAGGTCAAGAGAAAGTCATACCTATATACCTACCAATGTACCCAGTGTGGCCTTGCCACAACACAAGGGCCCACACAGCCCACGTAAAGCATATCTCTAGAGCTATAGCTCTGGTGGCTAGACCAGGATGTGCTGCTAGGCCCCACTGAAAATCACATATATAAGGCCACTTCTTCAAGACTAGGAAATGTAATAGACCTAACTAATATATTGAAATAAAAACAGAGAATTAAGCAAAATGAGATGAAGAACTGTGTTCCAAATGAAGTAACAAGGTAAAACTCCAGAGGAAGAACTAAGCAAAGGGGTGAAAAGCAACCTACCTCATAAAGACTTCAAGGTAAAGATAGTAAAGATGCTCAATAACCTTGTGAGAAGAATTTAGCAGAAAGTTAGGAAATATAAAGAAAAACCAAAGAGATTTAAAGAATACAATAATTGAAATTATAAAAAATACAACAGTATGAATCAAAAGTGGATTAGATGATAAAAAGGAACAGATCAGTAAACTGGAAAATAGAGTAGTAGAAATCATCTAAGCTAAAAGAAAAAAGAATTTTAAAAATGAAGAGGGCCCATATTCAATTCCTGGTCATAGAACTAAAATCCCCATAAGCTGTGTGGCATGATAAATAAATAAACACAATAAATGTTGCATGGAGAAATTAAAGTGCATGGTTGTTAGGAGGCCTCTGGAATAAAATCAAGCATACTAACAATTACATTATAGGAAATCCAGAAGGGGAAGAAAGAGAGAAAGGAGCAAAGAATTTATTTAAAGAAAGAATATTAATACTGAAAACTTCCCTAACCTAAGAAAGTAAATATCCAGGTCCAGAAGAACACAGTCCCAAACAAAATAAATCCAAAGAGAAACACACTAGGATACAGTGTGTTTGAAAAGGCAAAAAATGCCATTTTTGTTCTCTAGGGGATCTTCCAGACCCAGGAATCATACCCGCATCTCCTGCATTGCCCACATCTCCTGCATTGTAGGCAGATTCTTTACTGCTGAGGCACCAAGGAAGTCCAAAGATAAAAAGAAAATCTTAAAAACAAAAAGAGAAAAGCAATTAGTTACATACAAGGGAGTTATAGTAACATGAACATGAGTTCATGAACATGAACATAAGCTTTCAGCAGAAACTTTGCAGACCAGAGGGAATGGCATGATATATTTGAAATGATAAAAGGAAAAAAACTACGACTTCTCCAGTGCAGGGTACACAGGTTCAACCTCTGGTCAGGGAAGATTCCACATGTTACAGGGCAACTAAGTTAGTGTGCCATAACTACTGAGCCCAGGCTCCAGAGCCCGTGAGCTGCAACTACTGAGCCTGCATGCTCTAGAGTCTACGTTCCACAAGAGAAGCCACAGCAATGAGAAGACTACACATCACAACTAGAGAGTAATCCCTGCTCACCACAAGTAGAGAAAACCCATGTGCCGCAACAAAGACTCAGCACAGCCAGAAATTAACAAATAATTTTGGTTTTTAAAAAAAAAGACGGAGAAACCTACAATCAAAATTACTTCACCTGGTAAGGCTATCATGCAAGTCTGAAGGAGAGACAGTTTTATAAATAAGCAGATGCTAAAAAGAATTCAGCACTACTAAGCCAGCTTCACAAGAAATATTAAAGGGACTTCTCTAAGTGGCAAAGTAAAGACCACAACAAAAATTTGAAATATACAAAAGGAAAACCCTTTATCGATAAAGATGAACAGTAAAGGTAGTAAATGAACCACTTATTTACGAAGCAAGAATGTCAAAATACAAAAGTAGTAAAATTATCGTCAGCAGTTAAAGAATATACAAAATGTAAAGATGTAAAATATGATGCCGAAAACAATAAACTGGAAATTACCAGGTGGTCCAGTGGTGAGGACTCTGTGCTTTCACTTCCCAGGGCCCAGATTCAATTCCTGGTCATAGAACTAAAATTCCCATAAGCTGTGTGGCATGATAAATAAATAAACACAATAAATGTTGCATGGAGAAATTAGAGTGCATGGTTGTTAAAATTAATTTGAATTTAAGAAACCAACTTACAATTATCTTGCATATGTATTGATTGTTATTTATAAACTAGTAATGTGATAAGAGTTTTGCTGGTGGGGGGAGGTGTGTTTTAGTTTTCCTTAAGCCTGAGTTGGATTTTTAGTTATTAACAACTGAAGGAATCTTACCTGATACAGGCCTTCATTTTAGACAACTAGTATGACTAGGTATTAGATATACAATAACAAAAATATACTACTTCAAACTGAAGCACAGCTGGAATCAAGATTGCCAGGAGAAATATTAATAACCTCAGATATGCAGATGACACCACCCTTATGGCAGAAAGTGAAGAGAAACTAAAAAGCCTCTTGATGAAAGTAAAAGAGGAGAGTGAAAAAGTTGGCTTAAAGCTCAACATTCAGAAAACCAAGATCATAGCATCTGGTCCCATCACCTCATGGCAAATAGATGGGGAAACAGTAGAAACAGTGTCAGACTTTATTTCTCTGGGCTCCAAAATCACTGCAGATGGTGATTGCACCCATGAAATTAAAAGATGCTTACTCCTTGGAAGGAAAGTTATGACCAACCTAGATAGCATATTGAAAAGCAGAGACATTATTTTGCCAACAAAGGTCCATCTAGTCAAGGCTACGGTTTTTCCAGTAGTCATGTATGGATGTGAGAGTTGGACTGTGAAGAAGGCTGAGTGCCGAAGAATTGATGCTTTTGAACTGTGGTGTTGGAGAAGACTCTTGAGAGTCCCTTGGACTGCAAGGAGATCCAACCAGTCCATTCAAAAGGAGATCAGTCCTGGGTGTTCATTGGAAGGACTGATGCTAAAGTTGAAACTCCAGTACTTTGGCCACCTCATGCAAAGAGCTGAGTCATTGGAAAAGACTGATGCTGGGAGGGATCAGAGGGGCAGGAGGAGAGGGGGAGGACAGAGGATGAGATGGCTGGGTGGCATCACTGACTTGATGGACGTGAATTTAAGTGAACTCCAGGAGTGGGTGATGGACAGGGAGGCCTGGCATGCTGCAATTCATGGGGTCGCAAAGAGTCAGATACGACTGAGCAACTGAACTGAACTGAACTGAACTGAACTTCAGAGGGTTTAAAATCTAGATAAAGAAATAAACAAGTAAATAGTATTTTAAGTTTTGAGAAGAAAAATTCAGAAAGCTCTCTTGAGCACATATAAGTTCTACATAGCATCTGTTCTCAGCATCAGGTGAAGATGAGATTATCACCAAGATGTTCCTGAAAACTGGAGAGTTTACCTCTATGTTTAATCCAGTTAAAACTTTGTGGAATTCTGGGAGCATCATTGGCCTAGCCATTGACTGAGACTCAGAATCTAAGTTCCCCACTGATGGGAAGATATTGGTGAAAAAACTACTTTGAGTAGCCTCAAAACAGTGAGTTTTATGTTGGTAAACCTCAGGACAGTTTTCTCATTAGATATCCACAGTGTTCTAAAGTCCCTTCAAGAAGAAGACTTAGAAATATTGCAGGAAAAAAGGAGGAGTGTAATATTAGTTTCATATTCTAACCTTCATCAAGGTCAAATTTCCCCCTTTCATAAAGCACTGAGGGAAAAAAGACTTAGTATAAAGCTACAGTAGTTAAGATGGTGGTATTTGTTAAAGACTAGACAAATAGATCAATGGAACTGAATAGCAAGCCCCAAAATAGATCCATATTAATAGAGTGAACTGATCTTTGACAAAAGAGAAAAGGCAATGTAATGGAGTAAAGATAGTCTGAAACAACTGGCCATTCACATGAAAAAAAGTGAATCGAGGCACAACATACACCATTTACAAAATTAACTCAAAGTAGATCACAAACCTAAATGTAAAGGACAGAACTATAAAAATCCTGGAAGATAATATAGGAGAGAATCTAGACAACCCTAGATGGGATAATAACTTTTTAAATTCAATACCAAAGGCATGGTCCATGAAAGAAATAATTAATAAGTTGGACTTTATTAAAATAAAAAACTTCTGTCTGTAAAAGGCAATGTCAAGGGAATGAGAAGATAAACTACAGAATAGGATTGTTATCCAAAAATTTATAAAGAACCCTTAAAATTCAATGATAAGAAAACAACCCAATTTTTAAAAATGGGCCAAAGATCTTAATAGACACTTCACCAAAGAAGATATACAGATGGAAAATAAAGATACAAAAAGATGTTCCATATATATATATATATATATATATATATATATATAGTCAGGGGAATATAAATTAAAATGAGATACTCCCAATCTACTACATTTACTAGATTGGCCAAAATCTGGAAAACTGACAAAGCCAAATACTGGTAACAAAGTGGAGCAACAAGAACTCATCACTGATGGGAAAGCAAAATAGTACAGACACTTTAGAAGCCAGTTTTGTGATTTCTCACAAAATTAATAGTGTTTCTTGATATTTACCCCAAGGACTTGAAACTATGCTCACACTAAAACCTGCACATGGATGTTTATAGAAGCTCTATTCATAACTGCTAAAACTTGGAAGCAACGAAGTTGTCTTTCAATAGATGAATGAGTAAATAGAGTGTAGTACATTCAGACAATGGACTGTTATTCAGTGCTAAAAAGGAAATGAGTTATCAAGCCCTAAAAAGACATGTAGGAACATTCAATGCATATTACTAAGTGAAAGAAGCCCATCTGAAAAGGCTACATACTGTATAATTCCGATTATAAGACATTCTGGAAAAGACAAAAGTATGAAGACAGTCAAAACAATCAGTGGCTAGGGGTTGACGGTGAAGGCATGAATATAATCTTTAGCACCGTGAAAACAGTCTGAATAATATGATTGTTATGGCCACATGTTATTACATATTTGTCCAAACCTATATAATGTACAACAGCAAGAATGAACCCTAATGTAAGCTATGGACTTTGGGTGATTATGATGTGTCAATATAGCTTCATCAACTGGTAACAGATGTACTATCTGGTGAGGGATATTGATAGAGGAGGTTATACACATGTCGGGGCAGAGGTATACGGAAAATCTCTGTACTTTCAATTTTGCTGTAAACATAAAATAAAAACAAAAATTTTTGCTGCTCTAAAAATGTCTTAAAAATGAAATTAAGAATAAAGAAAGTGGGATACAATTAACAGGGTGGTTAAGAATACTGGTTATAGAGCTTGACTGATTCCATTCACATTACAGTTTTGCCACTCACCAGGTATGAAACCTAGAGCAAAGTAGTTAACCTCTCAGTGCCTCAGTTTCCTCATCTTTTAAATAGGGATAATAGTAGTAACTGTCTCATAGGGTTGTTGTGACTAATAAGGTAACATATAGAAAGCACTGTGAACAAGTCCTAGAATATAAGAAATCCTAAAAAAAAGTGTAGCTGTGGTTTTCATATTAGTTGAAATATTAGGGTCATCACAATAATAGTTGGATTCTGTAAATTATCAGCATTTAGAATTTCTGCCAACACCTTGATCTCTACAAATCTAATAATTAGAAAAACTCTTACTAGAGATGCCCAGTATATTTGTCAGTGGATATTGAATGTTACTATCTCACTAAGAATGTGCTAATGAAAATTCAGGAAAACAAGTCTTTTCACAACTTGTACAAATGTGCTACAAACACCCGGAAAAAAAAAATCTAACCACATTTTGTACTGGATTTTGTGTCTTTATTTTAGAATATCTAGGCACCATCCTAGAGGTAGGACCTCCCACTTAAAAATACTAGGAGGGGTGAGGGAGACTTGAAAGCCCATGCATTTAATGTGTTTGCATTCATTTCACAGGAAGCTGACCTCAAATTCCAGCATGTGTGTTTAACTGTCTCAGATACCTGAAAGTAAATAAAGCAGATAACTAGCCCTGCCTACCGAACCAACATAAAAGTTCCGATCAAAAAGATTTCCTCATCAGGTGTTCACATACCCAAGTTTACCACATTCCCTAATGTGTTGACATGTTTACAATGATTTGCTAAGAGGCAGAGAAGACCTTCCCCCACTTAACAAGAGGCTTCTATAATCAGGCTCCATAGCAGTTCAGGCAGGTGAGTGACGAACATGATTACAACCAATAGAAAATGCAGTTAGATCAGCTTCTCCTACTCAACCCTCCCCTATAAAATATCTCACATTAAATTGAAAAAAATTATAAACTTCAGAAAACATTCACAGCCCAGTGACACATGTTCAAGCTTTTATTAACAGACATCTAATATTACCTTGCTTCATATGACTTAAAGGTTGAAGAACCTCAATGATTTCCTTTTCACTGTCATCTGATGCTGTCATCTTACAGTACCCGGGGCAGGAAAGAATTCATGAAATGGAAGACAATATATATGATATTATAGAAGAGGAAATGAACTGCAGTTAAGAAAGTTGGTTTTGAGACAAACCACTATTTTTTCAGTTTTTACAAAATGAAAACAATGGTTTTTCACATGTAAGTAGGACTTTCCATTGACTTTCACACACACATCTTAAAATATATATACATATATACTATTTATTTATTTATTTGGCTCCCTTAGTTGCAGCATGTGGGATCTAGTTGCCTGACCAAGGACTGAACCCAGGCCCCCTGGTGGCTCAGATGGTAAACAATCAGCCTGCAACGCAGGAGACCTGGTTTCAATCCCTGGATGGAGAGGATCCCCTGGAGAAAGGAATGGTTCCCCACTCCAGTATTCTTGCCTGGGAAATCCCAAGGATGGAGGAGCCTGGTGGCTACAGCCCATGAGGTCCCAAAGAGTTGGACACAACTGAGCAATTAACACACACACACACACACACACACACACACACACAAGTGCATGTACACACATACACAGAGATAATCTAAGTTCTATAAAGCTCATATTATGTTTCCAGTATAATCTCCAGGTCAGGAATGCCTAAGAAATATGCTGCCCACTGTCCTCACTAGCCAATGCTGAGTGTCTTGTTCATTCTGCTTTGATTACTGCTTTGTCACTTGATGCCTGTCCTACTTGGAAGCCAAGTCTGTCCCATCATAGTGTCTAGTCATTAGTGAAATAAACCCTAATTCTCCTTTGGAATGATTCATCTACATGTAATGCTTGCCTCTCCCACTTGGGTGCATGGGACTCTGAGAGGCTGTCCTTGGACTCATCACTCAGACATCTTCAGCATGGTCACCTACCACTCAGGCACAAGGATGGATTGTGGGCTTCTCCATACTTTGCAGTTTGGTGACTGCACCCTATGGAGTAATACCACGGGCCCATCTGTTCTGAGATCCCCACACACTTGACTGAACTTTCTTTTGACCTCCCTCTGAGGTTTAGACTCCAAAGAAAGGAAATAAGCAGGCCCTTTCTGACCACTAGTGCTCCCGCAGGTCCCTCTCAAACATCTTCCCATCAGCTGGTTAGACTCTCATAGCCTTTGTTGTTGAGTCACTAAATTGTATTGAGCTCTTTGCGATCCCATGAACTGCAGGACGCCAGGCTTCCCTGCTCTTCTCTATCTCCCTGAGTTGGCTCAAATTCATGTCCAATAGCCTTTAAGTGACCAAAAAAAAAAGGAACTACATCTTCCTACATTTTTGCCAACTCAATACTGCAGTATTTGGCAAATGGTAACCACCAATTACTAGTAGTTAATGTAGGAAATGTATGAAAAAAAAATTGCATGCACCTTAAAGTTTTGGGTGAATGAGTAATTTGAGTTGAAATTACTTGATAAGAAGGTTAGAGGATATTGTAGGCTGAATAATGGCCCACCAAGGGGTGTAGGTCCTAATTTCCAGAATCTGTGATTATTACTCTACATGTCAGTAGAAACTTTGTATGCTTGATTAAATCAAGGATCTTGAGAGAATCATGGACTATTGAGGTAAATCTGGTGTGACGACAGGGGTCCTTATAAGAAGGAGGCAGGAGATCAAAGCCTTTCCCTGGTGGTTCAGTGGTAAAGAATTTCTCTGTCAGTGCAGGAGACCCGGGTTTGATCCCTGCATCGGGAAGATCCCTTGGAGAAGGAAATGGCAACCCACTCCAATATTCTTGCCTGGGAGATCCCATGCACAGAGGAGCCTGGAGAGCTACAGTCTATGGGATTGCAAAGAATCAGACCTGACTTAGCGTCTGATCAACAAGAGGTGATCAAAGAGACATTAGGAGATAGAAAGGCAGAAGCAAGACAGTTATCATGAGTCAAGGCATGTAGGCAACCACGTGAAGCCGAGATGGGCAAGGAAATGGATTCTCCCCTCAGAGACTCTATAAGAAATCAGCCCCTCCAACACCTTGACTTTACCACAAATACTCATTTTGTACTTCTGGCATCCAGGACTGTAAAATCATAAATATGTGCCATCTTAAATCACTAAATTTATGGTAATTTGTTACAGCAGTAACACGAAAGTTAATACCAAGAATATGAAACAAAAATCAAGGTATTACCATTTTGAAAAACAATTTGGCAATTTATTATACAGTTAAATGTATATTTATTATATGACCCAGAAATTCCATTCTAGATGTTTGCCCAAGAGATGTGAAAACACAGTCTTATACACCAGTATTCATTCTTATTCATAACAGACAAAAACTGATAACGGCTCATATGTCCATCAACAGGTGAATGGATAGACAAGACTGTGATGAATTCATGTAATGAAATGCGATAACACAGCAATAAACAGAAATGAATGACATTAATCTCTAAAACATTATGCAGGCTGAAGCCAGGAACCAAATGTACATACTATACTATACTATATACTATACTATAGTATATACTATACTATACATACTATATATTTCTTCTTTTAAAAGTTCTATGAAAGGAAAATTAATCTGTAGTGACAGAGATCAGGTCATTGGCTGCTTAGGGTTGTGAGAAGTGTTGCCTATAAAGGGGCATAAGGTGGGATGAAGAAAATATCTTACATTTTGATTGTTGTGGTGGATACACAGGTGTGAAAATGTACGAAAACTCATCAAACTGGGGCTGACAGGACTTCCCTGGTGGTCCAGTGGTTAAGAATCTGCTGCCAATGCAAGCGACTTCACTTTCACTTTTCACTTTCATGCATTGGAGAAGGAAATGGCAACCCACTCCAGTGTTCTTGCCTGGAGAATCCCAGGGACAGGGGAGCCTGGAGGGCTGCCATCTTTGGGGTCGCACAGAGTCGGACACGACTGAAGTGACTTAGCAGCAGCAGCAGCAGCAGCCAATGCAAGGGACACAGGATTGAATCCCTAGTCTGGGAAGATTCCGCATGCCACCGGCACTTAAGCCCATGTGCCACAACTACTGACGTCTCTGCTCTAGAGCCCCTGCTCAGCAACAAGAGAAGCCACCACCTGATAAACTTGCAATTTATCAGGTAAATATTTGTTCATGTAGTTTCCCTGTGTTATTTTCTGGAAACCAGATGGGAACATTTAGAATCCACGTGAATTTAGAGCACTAGTGTAGACCAATGTTCCTCACATTTTTAAAGTCTTGAACAATAGTCATTGTTTGGTCAGCACCAATTTTCTTTTTAGAGTTAACTTTTTGAAACATTTATTTATTTATTTATTGGCTGCACTGGGTCTTTGTTGCTGTGAACTGGCTTTCTCTAGTTGTGGCAGGCAGAGGCTACTCTCCAGCTGAAGTGCATGGGTGTCACATTGCGATGGCTTCTCTTGTTGCTGAGCGTGGGCTCTGGGGTACCGGCTTCGGTAGTTGTGGCTCATGGACTTAGTTGCCTTGTAGCATGTGCCATCTTCCCAGACGAGGGGTTGAACCTGTGGCCCCTGCATTGCCAGGTGGATTCTTAACCACTGGACCACTAGGGACGTCCTGTCAGCACCAATTTGATGAGGTTTGATACATTTTCACATTTCATTTTCACAGGGTGGCTTCCCTGGTGCCTCAAATGGTAAAGAATCTGCCTGCAATGCAGGAGACCCGGGTTCGATTCCTGGGTCGGGAAGATCCCTTGGAGAAGGGAATGGCTACTCACTTCGGTATTCTTGCCTGGAGAATCCCATGGACAGTCCACGGGGCCACAAAGAGTCGCAAAGAGTCTGACATGACTGAGAGACTAACACACACACACACACACACACATACACACATAATTATGAAACTTAAGATGTTACCACTCAAAATATAACAAAGAGTTACTGTTTTTAAAAGCATCCCTTTTTTAGAGGAGATATTGTTCCTTTGAGGAAGCCCTATATTTTAGGTTGAACCATGTGAAATTACCCTTTGTGTCAGTTAAAAAAATTTTTTTAATATCCTTGAGTGAATATCCTCTTCCAATGCACATTTTAAAAACTGTAATATAATGACCGTCTTTGTTTTAGCCTCTGTCGATTGAGTTTCAAATATAGTATATATTTTTAAAGTATTTTTATATACAAAATGCTGTCGGTTTAAAACACCCTGCATATATTTACATTCCAAATCAGTGTCACTTTTATCATATGTTACCACCGTGGAGTGTTTCTTCTGTAATGCATTTAAAAAAGAGCAAAAACAGGGTATTCTTAAGCAAACAGACTTTGACAAGCTGCTCTGCAAAGCTGATTTAAGTGCATGTTTTTTATTACTTCAGGTATCTACAATTACCTAAAAGCATGGTGAAGGACAAGAAAGCCTGGCATGCTGCAGTCTGTGGGGTCATGAAGAGTCAGACATGACTTGGAGACTGAACAACAGCAACAAAATCTAGAGATGAGATTTGACCCAATTCAGGCCCTTCCTTGTAGCATTCATGTCTTTAGTTATTGCCTAAAATAATGGACTTTTTATGTTTGGAAACTACTGTTCTAGGATTGAGTTGAGGTGATAGAGGTAAGATGAGAAACTATTGTAAAAACAAATTTAAAATTCAGAGTGTATACATGTGCTATCCACTTTTGTTTGGTGGCATCAGCCATAATTAACCTGTAGAGAGGAGAGTTATAAGGAAAATCTATAATATTAATGTCTCTGGCTTTCTCTATCAACTAGAATAGAAATAAAATTATTTAGATGGGCTATTTCAATCCTTTTGGGAGAACATATACCAAAAACATAGTCCAAGGAATCGTTTTCCTTTGACTGAAAGGGGCTTAAGTCTAAGCTTACAATCAAGAAAATAAAGAAGGTCTGTAAAAGAAGAATATAAAAATGATTTATCTTATTAAGATGGGGGATGGAGGCCTGCAAGAAAGCCCTATTAAGTTCTGTTTTTCAGTATAGAATAATAACTACATTGCTGAAAAGGAAACAAAGGGAGATGGTACTGCCACCAGAACGTGTATTTTCCCTCTGGATATTTAGGAAGTATCCAAAATACATTCTTCTTCATTCTTAAACTCAGTAGAAAAATGAAAATGTCATTAATATTTTGACCTTACATTTTTTTCTGAGAATATTTTCATCTGTGGGAACCCTTAAATAGTGTTTCCTAGAATTTTCTAAGTATTTCTCATCAAAGCAATGAATTTCCTTTCTCTCACATATCATACCACCCCCATTCTTCTTCATTGTTCTTCCTTTGCCATTAAGCCCAAACTTCCAAATCCTCTACAACTCCAAGATAACAAAGGATACAATTCTTCAGCCTGCTTTCATATTTTTTTCTGGTATAACCAAGACTACATATAATCCAATGACTGAAATATCTATTTGGGAATGAGGAGACATATTTCAAATACTTCTTTTCTGAGATGAAAATAAAACCCTCTTGAATTGTGTGTTCCCCCATAAACAGTCTTACTTTTAACCTTCTGTTTGCCAGATGGTGGAACTGAATATCCACTTACTATGAACATGGTACCTAGATAGGTTAGATTAAGCCATAACAAGAAGTAAAACAGGAATGTCATTTCTCTATGCTTTCAAAAAATAAAAAAGTATGCTTTTTATTTTCTCCTCATTTGTCTGACTCTGAGACAGTGAATACTGATTATAAAAGACACATTGGTGCACCCAACTTCAGTCCATTTTATCCATCTGGGTAGAGAAAGTATGACAGGCGTGCGTGGGTGTGGATGTGTGTTGTGAGAATGTATAAGCAGGAATCCAGGCTTGAGAGCGCGAGAAAGTGAGAGCGAGAAAATGGACTGTGAAAATTTAAGTCTATCCCAAATCCTGATTAACAAGCCTGTTGTTTAATCTTCATTTATCTTAACTCATTTTGTAGTCAGGGCACATGGGCGTCATTTTCCTCAAGGAAGCTTTCTCTGATTAGAAATGCAGAACCAATAGAATTGTGGGCTGTTATTTGAAATGCTTCTCTGGTCATTATTTTTGGCTGCCTGTCAGTAAACACAGGTACTAATGGGAAGGTCTCCAGTGTAATAATTAAAACAAATATAGAAGGCAAAAACCACCATCACAATCACACTGGTAAAGGGGACAGATAAACCCAGAGCTGCAAACCCCCTGTTCAGTGCTTTGACTGCAGACTCCGACACTTACCTTGAGCTAGACTACTTTCATTAACTTTGCCTATTTAATACTTTTCCCCCCTAAACTACCACTGTTGGCCTTATTTTGGTTTGCCCCTTGATTTATCTTTCATATCCTGCTTATTTTATTTTTTCTAATATCTTGCCTTCTAATGTCTTCTGAAATTTGTGTTATTTATATCAACTACTACAACTTTTCTTAATTTTTCTTTTTACAAAAACTAAGGCTTTCTTTTTCCTTAAAAGCACACTTCTTAAAATCTTATTATTGGTGGACACTTTAATTCTTTTAGTGAAGTAAATTATATTGCCCGATGCTCCTTGGATTAACCTACTTCTCATCTAAGGGAAGTACGAGTTGACCAAAAAGTCTATTCAGGTTGTCCAATAACATCTGAAGGAAAAACCCAATCGAACTTCTTGGCCAACCCAATACATGAAGCTAATTAGCCTGTAAAAATACAGAGAGAAAAATGACACTTATTAACCAACAACCTAGAATCAGTGACATTTATCAATTTAAGTATGGGTAGGGGACTTTAAAAAAAATTTTTTTCATTGGTTATTATCTAATTCTTGCATCTAATGAGATTATTATAATCTTATTTCATAAGGGTCAAACCACAACTTAGAGAAGTTAAGCCCTTTATTCAAGATCACACAAGCAGCAAGTGGAAGAGCAGGGCCTGAGCCCAGTTTCTCTATCTGCAAAGCCCATACCCTTTTCAACAGAAAACCTTGGGAAGAGCAGCCCAGTTCTTCAAAGTAAAGGCCAGCTATATACATAAGTTAAGCTAAAGAGGATTTTTGTAAAACATATGTTTTAATTTAATGCCTTTACTTGCATAAATTATGTCTCACTAACATCAGCTCCTCCTTATTTTAAATGTCAGCTGACCTTCAAGTCAAATTAGGCCTGGTTCCTGTTTTTTTTGTAATACTGTTTTATTGAAGGAAATAGCCTTACCTGTTTGTTCATGTATGTCTAGGGTTGTCTTTGTACTACAAAGGCAGAACTAAATGACTGAAACAGGGACCATATGGTCTCAAAAGCCTGAAAAGTTTATTATCTGGACTTTCTCAAAAAATGTTTGTTGACCTCTGTCTTATAGTTTTTACTCCTGTTCATCCTTAACAATCTTTAGATAAATGAGGAGAGACTGTAGCCAGCAAAGTATAATTTCCTTAGAAGTAAACTGTGTCCATGGATAGCTGTCAAATTAACCTTTCTAAAGTGGTTTTTGAGTAACATCAAGGGCCAGTCATGCTGTAGTCAACTGATTCTACCCCAGGCTACTCTTAATTAGCTATTGAATATCAACACTACTGGAACAATTAAAATTGTGGTCCAGTTATTTCAGATATATAACTTTCAATCATAAAAAAAAAAAATTGTGTGTGTTTCTAGGTTGTTTCAACAGGGATTTTTCTGATATTGGATAGTCTTCACCAGATGAGAATTCATTGACTCACTTAAGAAAGAAAAATGTTGAGAAATGTTTCTGTTTTATAAAGATGGAATCTGTTAGATGCTCCCTGCCTTGTCTCAATAGTAACTAAACAATACGATATGACAGATGTTTGAGAAATTCATGTACTAATTATATATCTCCATTTTTCACTTCTCAACTCTAGAAACTACTAGTCCTGAGAAGCTGCTGGTGTTTTTTTGGTTTTTTTTTTTCTTTCTTTCTTTGTCTCTGATGGACACCAAGGAATAAATAACAAGAATATTCAGTTTAAACACTACAAACAAATCCACAATCCTATTTCCTCCCTTTAACTCAAGTGCATATCACAAGAGTGTATAAAATTGTTTTTGGAAATTCTACCTTCATCAAGAACTTCTCTCTACAAAAAGAGTTTCATAAATTCACTCTCCGCTGAATCTATCAATTAAAAATTCCTTTGGTTGTCTTTGTTTTGCCTCTTCTAAGACAGTTGCCCTAATTTTTAAGATTTCTTTCCTTCTACTAACTCTGGGTTCTCCAACTCTTCCTTTTCTAGTTGCTTTAGTTGTAGAGTTAGGTTATTTATTTGACTTTTTTCTTGTTTCTTGAGGTATGCCTGTATTGCTATGAACTTTCCTCTTAGCACTGCTTTTATAGTGTCCCACAGGTTTTGGGTTGTTGTGTTTTCATTTTCATTAGTTTCTATGCATATTTTGATTTCTTTTTTGATTTCTTCTGTGATTTGTTGGTTATTCAGAAGTGTGTTGTTCAACCTCCATATGTTAGAAATGCAAAAGAAACAAAAGAGACCATAGCAAAAATCAACAAAGCCAAAAGCTGGTTCTTTGAAAGGATAAATAAAATTGACAAACCATTAGCCAGACTCATCAAGAAGCAAAGAGAGAAAAATCAAATCAATAAAATTAGAAATGAAAATGGAGAGATCACAACAGACAACACAGAAATACAAAGGATCATAAGAGACTACTATCAGCAGTTGTATGCCAAGAAAATGGACAACGTGGAAGAAATGGACAAATTCTTAGAAAAGTACAATTTTCCAAAACTGAACCAGGAAGAAATAGAAAATCTTAACAGACCCATCACAAGCACGGAAATTGATACTGTAATCAGAAATCTTCCAGCAAACAAAAGCCCAGGTCCAGATGGCTTCACAGCTGAATTCTACCAAAAATTTCGAGAAGAGCTAACACCTATCCTACTCAAACTCTTCCAGAAAATTGCAGAGGAAGGTAAACTTCCAAACTCATTCTATGAGGCCACCATCACCCTAATACCAAAACCTGACAAAGATGTCACAAAAAAAGAAAACTACAGGCCAATATCTCTGATGAACATAGATGCAAAAATCCTCAACCAAATTCTAGCAATCAGAATCCAACAACACATTAAAAAGATCATACATCATGACCAAGTGGGCTTTATCCCAGGGATGCAAGGATTCTTCAATATCCGCAAATCAATCAATGTAATTCACCACATTAACAAATTGAAAAATAAAAACCATATGATTATCTCAATAGATGCAGAGAAGGCCTTTGACAAAATTCAACATCCATTTATGATAAAAACTCTCCAGAAAGCAGGAATAGAAGGAACATATCTCAACATAATAAAAGCTATCTATGACAAACCCACAGCAAACATTATCCTCAATGGTGAAAAATTGAAAGCATTTCCCCTAAAGTCAGGAACAAGACAAGGGTGTCCACTTTCACCGCTACTATTCAACATAGTTCTGGAAGTTTTGGCCACAGCAATCAGAGCAGAAAAAGAAATAAAAGGAATCCAAATTGGAAAAGAAGAAGTAAAACTCTCACTGTTTGCAGATGACATGATCCTCTACATGGAAAACCCTAAAGACTCCACCAGAAAATTACTAGAGCTAATCAATGAATATAGTAAAGTTGCAGGATATAAAATCAACACACAGAAATCCCTTGCATTCCTATACACGAATAATGAGAAAGTAGAAAAAGAAATTAAGGAAACAATTCCATTCACCATTGCAACGAAAAGAATAAAATACTTAGGAATATATCTACCTAAAGAAACTAAAGACCTATATATAGAAAACTATAAAACACTGATGAAAGAAATCAAAGAGGACACTAATAGATGGAGAAATATACCATGTTCATGGATTGGAAGAATCAATATAGTGAAAATGAGTATACTACCCAAAGCAATTTACAAATTCAATGCAATCCCTATCAAGCTACCAGCCACATTTTTCACAGAACTAGAACAAATAATTTCAAGCTTTGTATGGAAATACAAAAAACCTCGAATAGCCAAAGCAATCTTGAGAAAGAAGAATGGAGCTGGAGGAATCAACTTGCCTGACTTCAGGCTCTACTACAAAGCCACAGTCATCAAGACAGTATGGTACTGGCACAAAGACAGACATATAGATCAATGGAACAAAATAGAAAGCCCAGAGATAAATCCACACACATATGGACACCTTATCTTTGACAAAGGAGGCAAGAATATACAATGGAGTAAAGACAATCTCTTTAACAAGTGGTGCTGGGAAAACTGGTCAACCACTTGTAAAAGAATGAAACTAGATCACTTTCTAACACCGCACACAAAAATAAACTCAAAATGGATTAAAGATCTAAATGTAAGATCAGAAACTATAAAACTCCTAGAGGAGAACATAGGCAAAACACTCTCAGACATAAATCACAGCAGGATCCTCTATGATCCACCTCCCAGAATTCTGGAAATAAAAGCAAAAATAAACAAATGGGATCTAATTAAAATTAAAAGCTTCTGCACAACAAAGGAAAATATAAGCAAGGTGAAAAGACAGCCATCTGAATGGGAGAAAATAATAGCAAATGAAGCAACTGACAAACAACTAATCTCAAAAATATACAAGCAACTTATGCAGCTCAACTCCAGAAAAATAAACGACCCAATCAAAAAATGGGCCAAAGAACTAAATAGACATTTCTCCAAAGAAGACATACGGATGGCTAACAAACACATGAAAAGATGCTCAACATCACTCATTATTAGAGAAATGCAAATCAAAACCACAATGAGGTACCACTTCACACCAGTCAGAATGGCTGCGATCCAAAAATCTGCAAGCAATAAATGCTGGAGAGGGTGTGGAGAAAAGGGAACCCTCCTACACTGTTGGTGGGAATGCAAACTAGTACAGCCACTATGGAGAACAGTGTGGAGATTCCTTAAAAAATTGCAAATAGAACTACCTTATGACCCAGCAATCCCACTTCTGGGCATACACACCGAGGAAACCAGAATTGAAAGAGACACATGTACCCCAATGTTCATCGCAGTACTGTTTATAATAGCCAGGACATGGAAACAACCTAGATGTCCATCAGCAGATGAATGGATAAGAAAGCAGTGGTACATATACACAATGGAGTATTACTCAGCCGTTAAAAAGAATTCATTTGAATCAGTTCTGATGAGATGGATGAAACTGGAGCCGATTATACAGAGTGAAGTAAGCCAGAAAGAAAAACACCAATACAGTATACTAACACATATATATGGAATTTAGGAAGATGGCAATGATGACCCTGTATGCAAGACAGGGAAAGAGACACAGATGTGTATAATGGACTTTTGGACTCAGAGGGAGAGGGAGAGGGTGGGATGATTTGGGAGAATGACATTCTAACATGTATACTATCATGTGAATTGAATCGCCAGTCTATGTCTGACGCAGGATGCAGCATGCTTGGGGCTGGTGCATGGGGATGACCCAGAAAGATGTTCTGGGGAGGGAGGTGGGAGGGGGGTTCATGTTTGGGAATGCATGTAAGAATTAAAGATTTTAAAATTTAAAAAATAAAAAACTAAAAATTAAAAAAAAAAAAAAAAGAGAGTTGCCTAGTTTTCATAAACAAAAGAGAACCCTTAAGGATTTTGAAGGTTTTGGCTCTCCTTTCAAACTTTGCCATTCTATACTGGAGTTTATATCTTTCTAGTCTACATTTATGTGGCTTGTTCTTGTTTAGCCTCTAAGTCCTACTCTTTTGTGACCCCCGTGGACTGTAGCCAGCCTCGCTCTTCTGTCCATAGGATTTCCCAGGCAAGAATAATGGAGTGGTTAGCCATTTCCTTCTCCAGGTGGCTCCTGCTGCATCTCCTCCATTGCAGGCCAGTTCTTTAACACTGAATCACCAGGGAAGTCCCAGCATTGCCATTCCTCTTGGTTGCTTCTGGGGTCTTACCTTTAGTGCTTCCTTTTTTATTATATTCTTGCATATTGTGATCCGATCTATAAATATTAAAAACAAGCACATTTGCACCATAACTTTCTGAAAAAGAGGATACTGTGTTATATTTTGTTTCCTTTCCATTCCTGGTGACTGTCAGAACTTCATCTGCCTTTAATAGATTCAACACAGTATTCAGAGAAGAGTCTACAATAACCCTGAGTTGTAATGTTAGACACAAGGCCATTGCTCTGCAAGTGTAGTTTGGATTATTTGCTTCCTAAACACATGGTTCAGCAGGTAAAGAACTCGTCTGCAACACAGGAGATGTGGGTTCGATCCCTGGGTCAGGGAGATCCCTTGGAAGAGGGCGTGGCAACCTGCTCCAGTATTCTTGCTGGGATAATCCTAAGGACAGAAGAGCTTGGTGGGCTATGGTCTGTGGGGTTGCAAAGAGTCAGATACAACTGAAGCAACTGAGCACAAACATATTGGTTCATTATCTTAATCTTATTCTCTGTGAGATTCATATGTCAATTTTCTGTCCAGTAGCACAGCGTAATGAGGTCTTCCTATAGTTTATCCCCATCAACTTGAAATTTTATTAATGAGAAGAGCGTAATGTTACTGGCAAAATTAGGAATTTCATCGTGAACACTTTCTTTCCCACATCATTTATAAAGCTGCTAGTAAGATCAGCCTCTGAACTAATTCCTGATATGAAGTGCTTGAATAAACTAAAACAATGTATGAAGAAGAATTAAAACCTATAATTGCTATTTCAGTGCAAGAGATGGTTTTGAGTCAATGTTATTTAGAAAACAAATGAATTAAATCAACTGCTATAAAGGGTGAAACAATAATTAAAGACATCCTTAACTATTCATAGTCAGACCCAGTGGGAAACTACTACATTTTTATCAAAAAACAAAGAAGGGTAAGTCTCCCCTGTGTAGACTGGAGAGTCCCTTACTCCTAAACCAAGATGTAAGATATGGATGCTATTATCCCTGAACACTGAGGGACAGTTGTGAACATCAAATCTTTTACATCATATCCATGAGCATGAGAGAAAATGGATGAAAACATTTCAACAAGATTTTATTTAATGCCAAAGGCAGCAACAACAAACAAAACTACATAGAAAGAAATGGAATCTAGAGAATCTGGACTATGAATTTTGAAGAAAAAAAAATTTTACCAGAGCTTAAGTTCTCATCCTATCCAGATGCTGGCTGGCTTCCAAGAGAGGTGTTGTCTTCAGCACCCAGCACTCAATAACCTAAGCCTTCAAATTCAGTTCCCTTCCAAATTCAATTTTCTTTCCCTGTCAATCAAATCATTCAAAACAGAATGTACTTTGTAATCTATGAAACCCTGATTTCACTATTGTAAAGTAAATCACAACAGGATAATCATCATCTTGAGATCACAAGACAATTCCAACTTTGGTACCAGAGATACACATATCAAGAGTAAAGAGAAGCAGCAATTTCCCTACAAGGACCAATTTGATGAACTGTAACTTGTGTTAATATCAATACGCAATCACTACTTCAATAATACACATCATTGACTCAAAGTCAGTGCAACGTAAAAGAAATCTTGACCGGATCAATGAAGACCGATAGATAAAGATATATCTGACCCCTCTGGGATTTGGAAGAACTCAAAGCAACTTCATTTGAATTTGGTGAGATAAAAGCAAACACTTGCTTAGCCATACTAGGTCAACAGTTAAGGTTGATGGGATGAGTTTAGCAAATGATTGCTCTATTTTGAATATTTTCTGGGTAATAGGTAAAGCAGAGCCCTGTGCCACTTTCTTTCAGTTCATCCTGAGTGTCAGCTGAAGCTGTGCTGGACAGATTCTGTGTCGGCTACAAGGATCTGCAGCCCCCTCAAGGCCTAGCTGTATTACTCCACCTTTCTTCATTCTGCCTGCACAAGGGGCAGCCCAGAAGCTGGCAGTGAGTTAATCCTCCCAAGTTCAGTTCAGTTCAGTTCAGTTCAGTCACTCAGTCGTGTCCAACTCTTTGCGACCCCGTGAACTGCAGCACACCATGCCTCCCTGTCTATCACCAACTCCCAGAGTTCACTCAAACTCACGTCCATTGAGTCGGTGATGCCATCCAGCCATCTCATCCTCTGTCGTCCCCTTTTCCTCCTGCCCCCAATCCCTCCCAGAATCAGTCTTTTCCAATGAGTCAACTCTTCGCATGAGGTGGCCAAAGTACTGGAGTTTTTGCTTTAGCATCAGTCCTTCCAAAGAACACCCAGGACTGATCTCCTGAACACCCATGGACTGGTTGGGTCTCCTTGCAGTCCAAGGGACTCTCAAGAGTCTTCTCCAACACCACAGTTCAAAAGCATCAGTTCTTCAGCGCTCAGCTTTCTTCACAGTCCAACTCTCACACCCATACATGACTACTGGAAAAACCATAGCCTTGACTAGATGGACCTTTGTTGGCAAAGTAATATCTCTGCTTTTGGATATGCTATGTAGGTTGGTCATAACTTTCCTGCCAAGGACAACCCTCAATTAGCTGAGGAGGAGAATCACTAGGCAGATGACCTGGCCCCTTGGTCTTCCATCCTCTGGAGGGAAAACTCTGACTGCGTTCTATGTGGTTCCTCCAAAGGATCCTCAGCAGAAATGAGTTCCAATGGCACAGAGCATCAGCTAGTTTGGGAATACTGATGCCCTTTGTGGACTTTCTCTCCTTCCCTGCCTCATTTTCCTAGCTTCTAGCCAGGACCTCTCACCATCCCTAGTCAAATAAACTAGCAGCATCCTTATCTCAGTCTCAGCTTTAAGGGAACCCAAATTAGCACAGGATCTGTATACCAGACTTATTAACACACATGTCATCAAATAGTTAGGTAAAATAGATTTTAATTCCATCAAAAAATAAAAATTTTTAATACCTGAATAAAAAGGCAATTTATCATAGTAACAATAGGCAATGTTAATCATGGGTGGTATGAATGTTATTAACAAATAAAAGAAAAATACTTTTTATCTATTAAGAATGTCCAAAAAATGGATTTTGTGAGGAAGTTAAATTATAAAAGAATGACTAAAAAGTACATCACGGGTCTAACAAAGTTGTGAAATAGATGCCTGATTTTATTAAAAATGCAAATCTAACTGTAGACGTAAGATTTGTGGAAGAGGAACTATATTCGCAACAGGAAGTTACATAACATGGCAGTTGTCATCATTTGTAAGTAACTATATACAAAAAGGAAGATGTTTTAGGAAATTTCAAACTGTTTCTATGATTTGAAGGTAGGACAATGTTGGGGTGAAAATAACATATAATACCCTTCTTTTCATAACCACTTCTTGGACTAATTAGAGAAAAACAGGGACTTCCTCTGTGGTGCAGTGCATAATAATCCACCTGCCAGTGCAGGGGACACAGGCTCGATCCCAGATCTGGGAAGATTCCACATGCTGTGAAGCAGCTGAGCCCATACACCACAAATACTGAACCCGTGCTCTAGAGCCTGGAAACCACAACTAATATTTTGGAAAGAAAATGCCTAGAGCCCGTGTTCTGCAACAAAAGAGGCCACTGCAGTGAGAAACCCACACTCTGCAACTGCAGAATAGCCACCACTCGCTACCACTAGAGAAAGCTCAGGCAAAGCAACTAAGACCCAGCCTAGCCAAAAATAAGCATAAAATAATTTTTTTTAAAGTTAAAAATTATAAGTGGGAATCAAGCAGATAGGAATAAAAATATGACTTTAATCACTTAGACTGGCTTACAGGCCAGGGCCTTTCTTTATATTTACTCAATTAATTTCAGGGAATAATTTACCCCCACAGGCATCCCTGAGTGGAGAAACCTACGCCTGTAAAACTTACTCCTGCTGCTGCTGCTAAGTTGCTTCAGTCGTGTCCGACCCTGTACGACCCCAGAGACGGCAGCCCACCAGGCTCCTCCGTCCCTGGGATTCTCCAGGCAAGAACACTGGAGTGGGTTGCCATTTCCTTCTCCAGTGCATGAAAGTGAAAAGTGAAAGAAGTCGCTCAGCCGTGTCCGACTCTTTGCAACCCCATGGACTGCAGCCTGCCAGGCTCCTCCATCAGTGGGATTTTCCAGGCAAGAGTACTGGAGTGGGGTACCATTGCCTTCTCCAAAAACTTACTCCAGGAAGGGTCAAACTGTATATGTGTTTGTTTGTTTTTTTGTTTTTTTCCTTTACAGCTAGATCCCAAGAGAAATGGGAGTTGAGAGGAATAAATTATGTTTACCTAGTTTCTCCTTCCAAACTCAACTATCAGATAAGTCACTCTTTCCTCTCTAAGGGAGGAGTAAGAGCGTAGGCAGAGGGCATGAATGTGCACTAATTAAATGCTTTCCACATGGAATGAAAATTTAGGAAAGGGGAAAAGGCAAAATACCCAACCCCAACTGATTTAGAAAAAGTTTTTCTGAATCTGTCATTTCTGAACCATCAGACGTGACAGACCAATCTCCTATAACCCTTACCATTGTCTACTTCTAGTTTCTGAAAGAAAAAGAAAGTATTTGATAGGGTGAGTATAACATGGGAGATTACAAAGTAATTACTGGCCACTAGTAACTCAAGAATAAGTTATTCTGAGTTCTTTCATTTGAATTAGAATTCCTGGGTAGCCAGAAATACAAGGATTTCCAAGGATAACGCTCAACCAAATGGAGAGAGTCACTGGATAAGAGTTTAGGCTTCCTGTATCAATATTTTAGAAAGAAAAGTTTATGTGTATTTTACATGATTTTGCAGAGGATCTCCAGTAGGATTGGGTTTTAGTCACCTAGCAGTAACCAGTTCAATAATATATCAAATAGTCAAGAAACTCATCTTTGATTATTGACCAATAGTTAATATTATATAGTTTTAATAACGACCATTAAAGATAATTCAGAAATTCCATCATTAGAATCTTAATATTACTATATTACAATGTATTCTAATAGAACCTCTTAATACCCAAGTTACATTAGAATCTATTAATGCCTTGCACAAAGTAACAGTGATTTGAATTGTGGCTCAGATGGTAAAGAATCCACCTGCCATGCAGAAGACCTGGGTTTGAACCCTGGGTTAGGAAGATCCCTGGGAGAACAGAAAGGCTACCCACTCCAGTATTCTGGCCTGGAGAATTCCATGGACTGTATGCTCCATTGGGTAGCAAAGAGTCGGACACAACTGAGTGACTTTCACCACCATACACTAAAACCAGCTAATTATTTTCTGGTATTTTAAATTTTTACATATTTTTCTTTATTATTCTATTTTTATCCTAATTCCTATTCTGCTTCTTCCTAAATACAGTTTGTAGTGAGGTTAGCAAACATATATTCCTAGTAGAAATCTCAACAGAATGAAAAACTGGTGTCTCTAGTCCAAGTAGCAAACTCTGAATTATCTACCAAGATTCCTGGTTGGGACATGGAACAAGAATGCAGAGAAGCTTCATTTCTCTGGCATTATCATTGTTGGTGTATTAATAATCTGTTACCACATAACAAATTATCCAAAAGCTTAGTGGCTTTCAACACCACCATTTATTATCACAGTTCCTGAGGATCAGGAATCTGGGCATGGTTCAGTGGTCCTGTGGCTCAGGGTCTCTCAGTGGCTAACATCAAGGGTACAGTCAATACAAGGCTCAACTGAATGAGTTCCCATGCCCATTTATTTTTCTGTTGGTAGAATTCAGTTTCTTCTGGCTGTAAGACTGAGTCTCAGTTCTTCACTGGCTGTTAACAAGAAGTTACCTGCAGTTTCCTGGACCTGGGCTTCTCCATAGGGAAACTCGCAACTAAGGCAGCTAGCCTCATTAGAGAAAACAAACCAATAAAGCCAGAAAGGGACAATAATGATGTAAATCAGTCTTTTCAAAACCTAATCTAAGAAGTGATATTGCATCACTCTTGCATGCTCTCTTCATTAGATGTGCGGAAACTGGTAAGGCCCTCACTCAAAGGAAGCGGGTCACACGAGGATATGAATGCCAGGAGACAAGGGTCATCCTAGAAGGCTACCTACGATGACTGGAAATTTATTAATATCTTAGCTGTTTCACCATAATTAACAGAGCCATCTAAAAATCTCATCACTCAGCTAAAGAGTTAATTATGTGAAGGTAAATCTCCTTTGTAGAACCTTTGGCTTATCTGTCATCTCCATATACACAGATGAAGCTTCTTTCTACTTTGTTAACGTGTTTGCCTACTGGTTGTATGTCAGTACGATGGGTAACCACCAGGACTGGTTATTTGTTTTAATTACTGTTCTCTGTATTCACTCTTCTCTATTTACTTAGAGAGACACAAACAGCTATATTTTGTGAAAGTTCATATGCATGATAAAATGAACAAAGTTTTTCTCTACTTATTAAAATATTTTTAAAAGTCTTATTCTACTATATTCTCATCATCTTTTTGTTTTCAAGTTTTTCATAGTTATAACTTTTTGGCATGTCATTATGAATTCATGGGCTTTCACACATTCAATTTATGGTTAATTAATAGTCATTTATATTGTGTTTTGAAACTCAGATTTTCATAAATTGAATTTCATTAGTTTCTTTATCCTTTTAGTCATCATCCCATGATGTTCCTAAAAACATTTTACTCTCTAACAAAAGCTATATGTTTTAGACCTGCTGTTTCTAATCCTGACTTTTTACTGCTTGAAGACATTGAAACAGCCACTGTCAAAGGAGGTATGATTTCTTTTAGCGGCGAAGGCTGTCAGAAATAAAATTCTATGCATTAGAGGTACATACATTTATGTTGTTGTAGGAAAGAGTGTTAATACTGTTACTAAATTTTAGAGAAAGATATGGAAAAAGTTTTCCTTTTTAGAGTCAAGTTTCAAATTGATTTTTCTAACAACACCATTTTAAACATTATGTTGTGTTATCTCACTTTTTTAAAATAAAGGTTTGCAAAGCACTAAGAACTCTCATTACATGAAAGGCAACCGGGCAGGTAAACCTCACCTGTCTCCTAAAAAAGGACATGAATATGTCCTTGATTTAGCCTAAGCAGCCAGGTCTACAGACTTTAAAAATTCAGACTCATTTCTGGTCAGTGATTACTGTTGAGCAATCTTTATGTGCACCTCTCTTTTCTCATAGTTTTGTGCATTCCATTATTTATTTAGTTTGTGATTTAGCAGCTTCTCAGTGATCTATTGTGCAAGGACTTGGTATTCTAAACCCTTGCCTGTTCAAAAATTCTTGTATGTGAAGAAAGAAGTCTATATGGAACTTCTCCAACCCCACAAATCATTGCTAGTATTATAGAGCACATTTACTCTCTGCAGCCCTTCTTCTAAATATAGATAGATATACCAGTTTCTGTAATTTCTACCACCTTTTTTACCATCAGTCTGCTCCTCATTCTACACTTTGAAAGATGTGATTGTTATATGAATGAAGTTAGAACAAAATACATATGCATTTTCAGACATGTGTGAGTGTATGTTTGTATGTAATGTTTTTTACATACATTCTGGGGCAAACATTACTATTTGGCTAATTCAGTATCTACTTCTATCCCCCTCCTCTATAATTGTTTCCCATTATAGTAGAAAAAAGTAGTCATCATCAGTTCAATTAGGCCATGTGCCACAATTTGGGGCAGAAATGGGAGTTGCTAAATCTGAATGAAGGCATCCCAGGTGGCTCAGTGGTAAAGAATCCACCAGCCAATGAAGAAGACATAGGTTCAGTTCCTGGGTTGAGAAGATCCCCTGGAGAAGGAAATGGCAACTCACTCTAGTATTCTTGTCTGGGAAATCCCGTGGACAGAAGAGCCTGACAGGCTACAGTCCATAGGGTCACAAAAGAGTTGGACACGACTTAGCAACTAAACAAGAAACCAGCAAATCTGCATGAAATTGAACGTTTGTCTTCCATTTTTGTTGTTCAGTCACCAAGTCATGTCTGACTCTTTGTGACCCCATGGACTGCAGCATGCCAGGCCTCCCTGTCCCTTGCCATATCCTAGATTTTGCCCAAGTTCATATCCAGAATACTCTTCTAGAGGAACTCAAGCTAAGACAGAAATGAGATGATGGTAACTCCAATAGTACTGTAACAACACAATTAGAGGCTTAGCTATGGTGACTTGGGATAGGATTCACGCAGAAGAGGAGCACTGGCTTATACATCTCTGAGTTTTGAGAGGCAAAAGGGACAGTGATAATGATAATACCCATGGAGACGCTGTTGTATAATCAAAGTGACAAAGAAAGAAGATCACAAAGTCATATGAGGGAGCTATCAACTCAAAACACAGTGTGAAAGCCACCAGCCTGTTATGGCAGTATTCAAAGAGACTCCTCATCCACAGCCAGAAAACAGACTGAGCTGAAAATGAGGTTGTGTCTTACTAAGAAAGTAACCATTACAAATAAAACTGAATTTACAATCCCCTGGCAAGTCTCTATGCTAAATTCATGGCCCTAATGGGGAGGAAGGAAATCTAAAATCTGGAACAAGAACATCTGGGTTTATACACATAAGAATCTTCAACCACTAAATCCTCTCAAAATTGGTAGCCAAAGCAACTGTCTCCTCCTTGGTAGAGGATCACAGCCTCTCATTGCCTGGAAACGATGAGAGGTCCTCACCTAAGGCAAATGACCCACAGATGATGTCTGCATTCCTCAAGATCTGCCCCACTGCTGGTCATGGCTTCTAGATGTGCTGTGCTTAGTTGTTCAGTCATGTCCCACTCTTTGCCACTCCGTGGACTGTATCCCTCCAGGCTCCTGTGTCCATGGGATTCTTCAGGAAAGAATACTGGGGCAGATTGCCATGCCCTCCTCCTGGCAATCTTCCCAACCCAGGAATTGAACTCAGGTCTCCTGCATTGCAGGCAGATTCCTTATCATCTGAGCCACCAGGGAAGCCCAGCTTCTAGATGAATGGTCCTCAAATTTCAACATTTACCAGTATCACCCGGAATACTTGTTACATCACAGATTATTAAGCTACCACCCCCCAGAGACTCTGAATCAGTAGGTCTAGGATGGGACTTGGGGGTTGGCACTGCTAACAAACTCCCAGGTGATGCTAATGCTGATGGTCTGGACACCACACTCCCAGAATCACTCTTTTAGAAGAATAATGAGGAACAACTCTCAGTCCAGCCTAAATTAGGGAAGTAGTCTCTGTTAGAAAGAAAGAGGTTATTTACCAAAAAAGCCACAGAACCTGAATAATTTGTTACCAAGGAAACCAAGAAAATGAGCGCAAGAATGGATCTGAGAGTATAGGATATAAAGCAAAGATAAAGCAGTTTTGAGTTTTGAGTTTGATCTACAAAATCTCTCTCATGACTCTGGACACTGTGAACAAAGATGCTTTGAGCCCATTGCAGCATGTTGCTGAGACAGGTCTTTGAATGTGGGGATGACAGATGATAGTAAATGAAATAGAATTGCCTTGGCAGAGTAGTTATGATGGAGGCAAAAGGCTCAGAGAAATGGACATGTTACAATAAATTATTTTATGTATGACCAGAGATCATTAGCTATGTTCCTTTGTCATTGCTGTCCAGTCACCAAGTCATGTCCAACTCTTCGCGACCCCATCCATGTACGGCAGCACACCAGGCTTCTCTGTTCTTTCAGCTAAGTTCAGTTCAGTTCAGTCGCTCAGTCCTGTCCGACTCTTTGAGACCCCATGAATCACAGCACGCCAGGCCTCCCTGTCCATCACCAACTCCCGGAGTTCACTCAAACTTATGTCCATCGAGTCGGTGATGCCATCCAACCATCTCATCCTCTGTCATCCCCTTCTCCTCCTGTCCCCAATCCCTCCCAGCATCAGAGTCTTTTCCAGTGAGTCAACTCTTCGCATGAGGTGGCCAAAATACTGGAGTTTCAGCTTCAGCATCAGTCCCTCCAATGAACACCCAGGACTGATCTCCTTTAGGATGGACTGGTTGAATCTCCTTGCAGTCCAAGGGACTCTCAAGAGTCTTCTCCAACACCACAGTTCAAAAGCATCAATTCCTCAGCACTCAACTTTCTTCATAGTCCAACTCTCATATCCATACATGACTACTGGAAAAACCATAGCCTTGACTAGACAGACCTTTGTTGGCAAAGTAACGTCTCTGCTTTTGAATATGCTATCTAGGTTGGTCATAACTTTCCTTCCAAGGAGTAAGCGTCTTTTAATTTCATGGCTTCAATCACCATCTGCAGTGATTTTGGAGCCCAAAAAAATAAAATCAGCCACTGTTTCCCCAACTATCTGCCATGAAGTGATGGGACCAGATGCCATGATCTTTGTTTTCTGAATGTTGAACTTTAAGCCAACTGTTTCACTCTCCTCTTTCACTGTCATCAACATGCTTTTTAGTTCCTCTTCACTTTCTGCCACAAGGGTGGTGTAGGAGGGTCCAAAGGACATTCCCCTTGTTAATGCAAGAAGGAAGTCACAGGCGTCATTGAGTAGAATGGCAATCCTCTTTAAGTTACTGAGTTCTCTACTTGCAATGGGGAAGATAGAATTCCAAGATAGAGAGACGAGGTGATAGCACTTAACTCCCTGAAGCAAGATGGACACAGGCAGCAAAGTTGGGGTGATAATGAGGGATTCTTGCCCACAGAGGCCATATGAAAATAGCTAGTAGACCTTAGAGTGCCAAGAGATTAACCTGACAGACAATGTGGGTATTGCTTCACCTGTATAACCAAAAATGGTCAAGAGTGAGTGAGCAGAAGTTTTGTGTCAGTTACTACAATTAAATGTCATGATTGTTTACTTAGTTTCAAGATCTTGGCCAGTTCTTAGACCCAGAGGCCAATAATCAGAAGGGAATTCAATCTCCTTGAGGAAGGATCTTTACACTACAAGTATATACAACTGTGATCCCCCTTATACTTTCCCAGAGTGACTTATAACTACTTACAGAAATTTTACACTAATGAAAGTGAAATATGCGAATGTTTACAGGGATGTTGGATACAAAGACTGAGATAATACTGATACAGTAGAAACATTATTTATAAAGAAAGAAGTAAATGCATGACCACTGGACCTCCTATTTTTCAAATACTCAGCTGGAATTCTGTGAGCTCTTAGCATCTGTAAGATGTAAGACTTCATCTTACATTTGAAGTCTGACTTCAAATTACAGCACCTTCATCTCCTTATCTGATGGCTTTCTCTAACCATCAAAGCTTGCTTTTGCCCCACACACAGCAAACAGGATTCTTGAAAATGAATGCCACCTAAGAATAACCTGACTCCTGTTACCTTTGAGGCTTATGTTCTGCTCTGTTTCAAATCATATTTTAAGTGGCTTGGTAATGCACTTTCTATTGGCTGTCTTTTCTTCTTGATTTCTTACTCTCCTAGCAGTGTTTCCAGCATCTCTTGGATCATAGAAAAAGCAAGAGAATTCCAGAAAAATGTCTACTTCAGCTTCATTGACTATGCTAAAGCCTTTGACTGTGGAGAATCACAAAAAATTGTGGAAAATCCTTAAAGAGATGGGAGTTCCAGACCTTACCTGTCTCCTGAGAAACCTATACGCAGGTCAAGAAGCAACAGAACCAGACATGAAACAATTGACTGGTTCAAAATTGGGAAAGGAGTGCATCAAAGCTGTATATTGTCATCTTACTTATTTAACTTATATGCAGAGCACATTATGTGAAATGCCAGACTGGATGAAGCACAGGCTGGAATCAAGATTTCACGGAGAAATATTAATAACCTCAGATATGCAGATGACATCACCTCTACAGCAGAAAGTGAAGAAGAACTAAAGAGCCTCTTGATGAAAGTGAAAGAGGAGAGTGAAAAAGCTGGCTTGCACTGGGATGACCCAGAGGGATGGTACAGCGAGGGAGGTGGGAGGGGGTTCAGGATGGGGAACACGTGTACACCCATGGTGGATTCAGGTTGATGTATGGCAAAACCAATACAATATTGTAAAGTAAAAAAAATAATAATAAATGAATAAATGATAAATGGTTAAAAAAAAAAAAAAAGATCATGGCATTGGGTCCCATTGCTTCGTGGCAACTAGATGGGGAAACAATGGAAACAATGACAGACTTTATTTTCTTGGGTTCCAAAATCACTATAGATGGTGATTGCAGCCATGAAATTGAAAGATGCTTGTCCTTGGAAGAAAAGTTATGACAAACCTAGACAGCATATTAAAAAGCAGAGACATTACTTTGTCAGCAAATGTCCATCTAACCAAAGCTATGGTTTTCCCAGTAGTCATGTATGGATGTGAGAGTTTGACCATAAAGAAAGCTGAGTACCAAAGAATTGATGCTTTTTTAACTGTGGTGCTGGAGAAGACTCTTGAGAGTCCCTTGGAATGCAAGGAGATCAAATCAGTCAATCCTAAAGGAAATCAGTCCTGAATATTCATTGGAAGGACTGATGTTGAAGCTGAAGCTTCAATACTTTGGCCACCTGATGCAAAGAACTGACTCATTGGAAAAGACCCTGATGCTGGCCTGGGAAAGACTGAAGGCAGGAGGAGAAGGGGATGACAGAGGATGAGATGGTTGGATGGCATCACCAGCTCAACAGATGTGAGTTTGAGCAAGCTCCAGGAGTTGGTGATGGACAGGGATGCCTGGTGTACTGCAGTCCATGGGGCCACAGAGTCGGACGTGACTGAGAGACAGAACTTAACTGAGCACTGTTTCTGCAGATCCTCTCCCAAATGTGTGTGTGCAAATATTTGTGTCTAGCGCTGCTTCTGGGGAGGAATGCATATTAAGATATATTAATACAAGTAAACAGAACAGTAAGTAAAAAGTTTCTTCCCTTTTTCATTTGGGATTCTGGTACATCATTACCTAAGATATCCATCATCAATACAGGATATCTGTCAGGAAGCATTTAACAGGAGGCTTCCTGTGTGCTGTTTTGGATCTGTCAGGAATCCTCTGTTCCTTATTAATTCCTAATCCAGGCATTTCCTTTGTTAGTTTTCAATACGGTGATAAGTACCCTCTTCCTTCTTATGAACCATATGGTAAAAGTGATTGTTTACAACTCTCTCTCTCTTTAATATGGCTCACCTATGTTTTTAAGTCTGGAATTTTAATCTTTATCTTTGCTGAGAATAACTACCTTGTAAGACATCATATATGCCCACACCATGTTGATTAAAACACCTTTGCTCCATCAGAGCTTTGGTCCCCATGGCTTTCTCTCTCTCTCTCTCTCTCTCTCTCTCTCTCTGAGGATATTTCTTTGGAGCACAGAGGCCCTCTGGGTTCACTTTCCTGCTCGGGGCTTCTAAGGCCCTCTCGAGAAGGTGCTCTGAGCCTTCACTCCATTGAGAGGGTGCCTGAGGCCTTTGTGAACAGAGCAAGCCCCGTGTAGGGACTTTATTGGTTTTCTGCATAAACCAAGGAATATCAGCCTCTTTCTCTCTCCTTTACTTTCTTATCATCAACTCCGGACCACCAGATTCCCATCCAATAAAGAACCTCAACAGATATCTGATAGAAATGAGAAACTGTGATGTGACAGGTACAAAAACAGGGGCAAGGAAGAGAAACTTCTGAGTCTTCCTCTGTGAAGCTTGTCAGATATTTAGAAATTCTGCTGTGATGTAAATGAGTCGAAAGCCAAAAGATCTGCTAGGGTGAGATGAGAAATGAGGGGACATCATTGCTGACGCTGCTGAGGACCAGCAATACCACCAAGCATTCATATAGAGCCACTTCTACACATGGAAGATCATGGTGCCTTGAACACAGCAAGAGACCAGAAAAGTCTCCCTAGCTTCAGACAGACTTCTGCAGGTTATTCCATTAGGGTATCTATCTACGATGAGGAGGGATGAAGGGTATTGCCCAGAACTCAGGGAGAACACAATCTCTTATCCCATGACCATAAGGACACATCCTCTCGAATCCAGATATATTTCAAGTAGGATAGGAGAGGAGGAGTCACAGAAAGCTGAAATTTGGACTGTCTGAATGTGTGTGCTGTGCTAAGTTGCTTCAGTCATGTCTAACTCTGTGCAGTCCCATGGACTGTAGTCTGCCAGGCTCCTCTGTCCATGGAATTCTCCAGGCAAGAATACTATAGGGCGTTGCCATTCCCTTCTCCAGGGAATCTCCCTGATGCAGAGATTGAACCTGTGTCTCCAGCACTGCAGGCTGATTCTTTACCATCTGGGCCAACAAGGAAGCCCAAACAGTAATATAACATGGAGTTGTCTAAAACCAAGAGACTGAGATCATTTTTATTGCCAAGTTTGAATACTGCCACAGCACAATCTATACTGTCCAGTTAAGTGGGGCTCCAGAGGAAGAGTTTCATGTTAACAGCACTCCCAGTTTATAGATTTAATGTCTTCAAAGAATAACTGAATTCTCACCTTCCTTTATTTATTAAGGGGGAAATGCTTTTGATATATATATATATTTAAATACAATGATATTATAATAATATAATACCCTGGAGTGCATCACTTACACTTTCTAGGGATGTAAAGGCAAAAAAAGACAATATCCTAAGCACAACAGGCTACACAAGCTGGAGAGCCCTTGGATGCAGACACTCAGATTTACCTGAGACCAGGAAAGAGGTCTCATTAGAGGCTGTACATTAGAGGATCCTGGGCTTCAGCGGACCTGAAAGAGCCGTCAGGACAAAAGGCATTTAACAACTGACCCTGTACCTTCTCCTTCTCTCTGGAAATTTGTCCTCTCACTTCTCCTATACACGTCCTGTGTCTTCTCTTGACAATTCGTAATTCAACCACTCTGAATCTAAATGTCATTAAGAAAGATAACACAAAGGGAAACTTTAGACACCTTAGAACTGAAGTAGTTCATTCAGATGAAGAAGTACTGTGTTTTATAAAACTCTGTGAAATGGATCCTAACACAGAAGTCAAAAGAAGAGAACTGTGGGGATCTCAGAGTTTAACAGTCCACACAAGTGTTAATGGGAGCTTCAAACCCACATCAGGTTTAATTAAGATGACTCAAATCACAGTTTTACAGAGCACTTTATAAATTGTCATATAGGCATTGAAACATGTATAACATCATATGTGAAATGAATTGTCAGTTCAGGTTCAATGCATGATACAGGATGCTCAGAGCTGGTGAACTGGGATGACCCAGAGGGATGGTATGGGGAGAGAGGTGGGAGGGGGGTTCAGGATGGAGAACATGTGTGCACCCATGGCAGATTCATGTAGATGTAAGGCAAAGCCAATGCAATATTGTGGAGTAATTAGCCTCCAATTAAAATAAATAAATTTATATTAAAAACAAAATTGTCATATAAACAAAGGCACTATTATTGGAAATCTAAAACAGAAAAGGCAATTGTTGTTCAGTTGCTCAATAGTGTCTGACTCTTAGAGACCCCATGGGCTGCAGCACACCAGACTTCCTTGTTCTTCACTATCTCTTGAAGCTTGTTCAAACTCATCTCCATTGAGTTGATGATACCATCCAACTAGTTCATCCTCTGTCACTCCCTTCTCCTCTTGCCCTTAATCTTTCCCAGCATCAGGGTTTTTTCCAAGGAGTCAGCTCTTCACATCAAGCGGCCAAGGTATTTGAGCTTCAGCTTCAGCAACAGTCCTTCCAATGAATATTCAGGACTGATTTCCTTTTGAATTGACTGGTTTGATCTCCTTGCTGCCCAAGGGACTCTCAAGAGTCTTCTTCAGCACCACAGTTTGAAATCATGTATTCTTCAATGCTCAGCCTTCTTTATGGTCCAACTCTCACATCTGCACACAACTACTGGAAAAACCATAGCTTTGACTATATGGACCTTTGACACTAAAGTGATGTCTTTGCTTTTTAATATGCTGTCTAGATTTGTAATAGCGTTTCTTCCAAGGAATGAGCATCTTAATTTCATGGCTTCAGTCACCATCCACAGTGATTCTGGAGCCCGAGAATATAAAATCTGTCACTGTTTTCACTTTCCCCCTTCTATCTGCTATGAAGTGATGGGACCAGACGCCATGATCTTCGTTTTCTGAATACTGAGTTTTAAGCCAGCTTTTTCACTCTGCTCTTTCACCCTCATAGAGGCTCTTTAGTTCCTCTTCCCTTTCTCCATTAGGGTAATATCATGTGCATATCTGAGGTTATTGATACTTCTCCCGGCAATCTTGATTCCTGCTTGTGCTTCATACAGCTCAGCATTTTGCATGATGCAGTCTGCATATCAGTTAGATAAGCAGGGTGACAGTATATAGCCTTGTAGTACACCTTTTCCAATTTTGACCAGTCAATTGTTTCATGTCTGGTTCTAACTGTTGCTTCTTGACCTGTCTATAGGTTTCTCAGGAGACAGATAAGGTTTGGTACTCTCATCTCTTTTAAGAATTTTCCACAGTTTGTTGTGATCCACAGTCAAAGGCTTTAGTGCACTCAATGAAGAAGAAATAGATGTTTTCTGTGGAATTCCCTTACTTTATGATCCAAAGAATTGCTTCTTCTAAACCTGCTTGTGCATCTGGAAGTTATTGGTTCATGTCCTGTTGAAGCCTAGTTTGAAGGATTTTGAGTGCAGTCTTGCTAGTATGTGAAATGAGCACAATTGTATGGCAGTTTGAACATTCTTTGGCATTGCCTTTCTTTGAGATTGGAATGAAAACTGACTTTTTCCATTCTTGTGCCCGCTGCTAAGTTCAAAATTTGAGTGCAGCACTTTAACAGCATCATATTTTAGGATTTGAAATAGCTCAGCTGGAACTCCATCGCCTCCACTAGCTTCATTCATAATAATGCTTCCTAAGGCCCACTTGACACTCTAGGATGTCTGGCTCTATGTGAGTGATCACACCATCGTGGTTCTCCAAGTCATTAAGACCTTTTCTTGTACAGTTCTTCTGTGAATTCTTGCCACTTCTTCTTAATCTTTTCTGCTTCTGTTAGGTAGATCTTTACTGCTTCTGCCCTTTACTGTGCCCAACCTTGCATGGAATGTTCCCTTGATATCTCCAAATTTCTTGAAGAGATCTCTAGACTTTTGCATTCTATTGTTTTCCTCTATTTATTTACATTGTTCACTCAAGAAAGCTTTCTTATCTCTCCTTGCTAATCTCTGGAACGCTGCATTCAGTTGGATATATCTTTCCCTTTCTCCCTTGCCTTTCACTTTTCTTCTTTCCTTGGCTATTTGTAAAGCCTCCTCAGGCAACCACTTTGCCTTCTTGCATTTCTTTTTCTTGGGGATGGTTTTGGTCACTGCCTCCTGTACAGTGTTATGAGCCCCTGTCCATAATTCTTCAGGCACTCTGTCTACCGGATCCAATCCTTTGAATCTATTCATCATATAAAATTTCTTTTACAGATTAGTCTGATAATTAGTACAGGAAAAAGAAAAAGTGAGGATTAGGCCTTCCATATGGCTGGGAAATAGGAGAGATGTTGATGATGAGGGAATCAGGGGAATCACTAACACCTCTGTCAAGGAGAACAGCAAAGTAAAGTAATTAAAGCCCAGTTTTGATACCAGATGGGCTCATATTTTAATCCCAGATCTGCCACCTGCTACCTGTGCAATCTTGAGCAATTTACTTAACCTTTCTGAGAATTAACTGGATGTTATGCAGATTAACTGAGACCATATAAAGTTTCAGGAACATCATAGATGTCCAATAATTATTCATTTTTCCACCCCATTCACACCCCCTACCCACATTTAAGAGAAGGATGAGGTGGAATCTTGGGTAAATGAGACTGAATATACAGAAGAAGTAAGTAAAGCTCAAATAAAAATTACAGAAATAAGAGTAAAAAACTAAATACTTTATGGAAGGCACCTTAATTTTCTACCACATGCATTCTAACAAACCCAAATTTTATGTCTAGTCTGAGCAGCCAAGTTGTCATGGCAAATGACACTACTAGATCATCTCCAGTCTCCTCAAAATCCTCTGGAATCCATTTGAGATCAGTGTCCAAACTGGGGAACCAACTACAATGTTGATTCCCAGGCACCAGGGCCAGAGGTTTTGATTCAAAATATTCTTCTGTATTTTCACAAAATAGACTAACGTTTTTAGATAAGAACTAGGGTTTATCTCCCTGTTTTTCATCTGATTACTAAATTTTCTTTCTGCTCTTCTCTTATTCAGCCAGAAGCTGCATGACTTCAGGACAAAAAAATAATAAAAACAAGTGTCTTATTATTAGAAATTACTTTTCAAAGCAAACTTTCAAAAGAAAGTTTTAGAGTTAACTTTTAATTCCACAGAGCCTACAACTTTGAAAGGAGAAAAAAGGTTTATGGTGAACGTCAAAATATGTGACCCATACCATAGGCAATAGATTTGAGGAAGAATCAGATAACATCCCATTTTCCCACCCAACCTGAGTCCAAGAAAAGATGTAGCTTACCCAACTAGAGGTAAAGGAGCCCTAAGCTGGAGAACAGAATTAGGTGTGAATGTGAAATTCCTGGTCAGCAAAGATCAAGGAGCTTGGAGGACAACTTAGTCCAAACCTCTGATGCCCTGAAACCATTAAATAAGTTTGGAATTTAGGTACATGCCAGGGTCCAACCCCGGTGGATCCAGGGAATTCGAAGCGGGGATGGAGTTGGCAAGGAAAAACTTATTTATTTAGAAATATAAAGAGAGATTAGGAAAGAATAGTGTAGTAGGAAAATTAGTGGAGAAAAGAGGCTGAAAAACTTGGTTTATGTGGAAAACCAATAAAGTTCTAAGACAAGGAACTTGCACCATCTATGTAGGCCACCGGCACCCACTTGAATAGCAGAGGGTGCCCGCCTTGGGCTCCCTCTTGCGTGGGTCTAAAAAGCTAGGGCAAATAAATAGACATGGTGAGCCTCCACGCTCCTGATGGGAATTCAGCCAGAAAAGGGAGAAAAGAACGACATGGGGGAGCCAAGCATCGGTGCCAGACCCACAACTTTATTTTTAAAAGCAGCTTATATACCCCAAGTTGTACATAAAGAAATAATGGAATATGCAGAGTTATGCAGGGGCTGCAGTCCTAACCCTTATTGAGACCAGGCTTTCCTCTTGCATACCTTCCCATATACAAAAGGTCCCAGGTGGTTTTATATCATCTTCTGGCCAGGCGGCCTGTTAACATTTTTATGGCTCTTTTCCTAGATAAAGGTCTATCAACCAGAAAACTCTTTTTCTCTTGAAGTCTTTTTCTTTAATCTGCATCACCCTCAAAGTACTAAATAACATTACATTCCTGTAGAACAAAGGTGCAGTGGGTTATAACAAAGAAAGTACTTAACTCAAAGATCTAATGCTGCTAATACCAGGGCTACTACCTGTTTTTTCTACATACCAACTATATCAACAAATAAAAGATATGAAAACTTGGCAGCAAGTACTGGCTCAACAAATGAAACCCTTAATCAGTCCTATTCTAATGATTTTGACTCCTCGGAAACCCCTACATTCCTAGAATGTTTTGAGCTTCCTGTGCCTCTGGCGGTTGGGAGGCTGCAAACAATCACATGTGCAGCTGTAAGAGTCTGGCAGGCAGGTTAGAAAGCCATCAGAGGGGTTTTTGGATTGAAACACTCTTATTATGCCCAGGAGATTTATTATCTAAAAGCTCTAAATTAACTTTTTCCAGGAAAAGGTGGTGGAGGGACAGCCCCCTGTTAATGTCAGAAGAGTAGGTGGAAAACATAACACAGTAAAGCAGGCAGACTCTGGCTTTTGGGGGTAGATGCTAGAGAATTTCCAGGGGGACCCCTGAGGTTCGATCCAACCTTTGCGTATGCTGAGCCTCCTTCCTCATGACCTTTGCCATGGGCAGGGTTCCTCATGCTGGCTCCCGGCAGGTACAGTTTCAGGAAAAGGAGGTGGAACAGATCCCTGAGTAAACTAAAAGGTAGAATGACAGGATAATCCATGAATTCCAATGTCAGTAGATTAATTCTTCTATCATCACCAGGAACAATGGCTCTCAGCAGAAATTAAATCCAGTTATATGAAAATCTTTTATAAAAGCTTAATTTTCCCACACATTTTGGAAGTTGTACGCCTACTACAGTTTAAAAAGCTACATAAGTTCTGATTCAAGTGGCCTGCAAACCACACTCTGAGAAATACTGTGAACTCTACTTAAAGTTTAGGTCCTCCTCCATACAGACCTTCAGCTTACCCTATAAAATGGTACCTGATGCTTAGGGTTAAAGATGAGGATTTAGTGAAACATGTTACATGGTGTATAGTAAGTTACTGCTAAGCTGCTAAGTCGCTTCAGTCATGTTCGACTCTGTGCGACCCCATAGATGGCAGTCCACCAGGCTCCTCCATCCTTGGGATTATCCAGGCAAGAACACTGGAGTGGGTTGCCATTGCCTTTCCCAGATAGTAAGTTACTGATAACTATTAACTCATTGTTAATGAGAAACATTTCCTACTCCCTCCTTTACTTTATTCTGTATTGAGAGGCCTTAATCAGTGTAACTGCTGGTGTTTTTTACACAATGTTATCTGACCCAGGAAACGGAATGGCTTATTGGTCGCTTTGGGAAGAATGAACTGCAGTGTTGTTGGCTCACTTCCTTTCTGCTTCTTCATGGGAACCTGTAGCCAATGATATTCCAGTGGGAACGTGTCACCTACTACTCCCTCAGAGACAGACTCTGTCCTTATAGTGAAGCTTCCCCCTGGTCCAGCATCATCTGTATCTATGCATTCTACTAACCCTGGGCTCAGTTATAGGCTCATTTAACTTTCACATGATTTGACTTACCTTCTTTGGGCAACAAGGTTCTATTTTGGCCTACTGCATTCCTTTGTATTATATATAAGTTTATTTAAAATCTGAATATTGAAGAAGGCTGTTACTTAGTTTCTAAGGAATCTCAGCACTTATTTTAAATGAAATAAGTAAGAGTTATACAGTTTTCACAAAGTCTTTGTTTTTATATCCTTTGACCCAGAAATTTCACCTAAAATAATTTAAACAAAGGCAGAAATGTGTATGCATAATAATTTTCATAATATTTATGCATAATAATTTTATGATTGAAAAAAGTAAATATCCAACAACAGGTAACTAGTTAACTTATGTATTGATAAAATGGAATACTATGAATATGTTAAATATAATACTGTAAACTTCAAATTCTTACTAGATGAAATAACAGAGACCAGATTGACTCTGCCAATTTTAACAGCTAAACACATGGACAGATATATGATCAAACAGTTTTCAGACATGGGACAACAAGCAGCACAGAACTGTGGGATCCCTGAGAGATCAGAAACAAACAAGGTGAGCCCTGCATTTTCATCAGCTTACTACTAGGAGACAGTTTCCAGTCCATGGAACAAGTAAGAAGAACTCAAATAAAGATCATCAGTATTGCCTAGTTGAAAAGACAGAGATAGCATTCAAGGCAGCTATAAACTGTAGAGCAAAGTAATGAAAAAGAGGGAGCTCTATATAGAAAGAGCTTTGCAGCTTAGCAGATGAATCCCACTGAGTCTTTAGCTGAGTATTGGTCAGTACATGTCTAAGAAAAAAATATGTGAGATCAGGGGGGAAATACCAAAGAGGAATAGACAAAACGATTCTGGAGCTCACACAAGCCTGGAAATAGTTTGTTTTTACATCAGTCAGAGTGGAAAGACCTCATAATATATGGTCATCGGGTGGAATTCTGAGAAGGGCATCACCTTGGTAGTAGACTTAAATTAATCTCAGACTAAAGAGTTGTCTATGCCAAAAAGCAAAGGTTAAATCTTGAAAAAGTATAATTGATTAACTGCAGATCTGAACAAAATCTAACATTAAAAGATAATCAAAATCCATCAACAAACAACCTAAATTCACAATGCCAGGTATCTAATAAAAGATTGCAAGATATGAACATAAACAATAAAATATCACTCATAACCAGAAGAAAAATCAAACTACAGAAATGCACAGAAAAATTCCATACATGAAATTAGCAGACAGGAATATTAAAACAGTTAATATAAATAAACTCTGTATATTTGAGAACATAAAATCATGACCATTGTGAGGAAATAAATGGAAGTTATATAAAAAATTATATGTCTAGAGAGGTGAAACACTGTATCTGTAAGGGGAAAAAGACATGAAATGGGATCAACAGCAAATTAGCCATTGGAGAAGAAAATATCAGACATAACAATACTAACTTTCCAAACGAAAGACAAAAGGGAAGAAAATGCTGAAAATGAGGCATTCGAAAAAATAATGGATGAAGACTTTCCAAATTTGATTAAAATACTAAACTCACAATCTAACTCAATGAACCCCAAACAGGAGAAACTTGAAGAAAAAACATGCCAAGACACACAATAATCAAATTGCTGAAATGATAAATTCAATAAATGCAAAAAACGAATGGCTAAGTTCTATTTCTGATGGAACTCTCCACAAACCATAGATAGAAATAAATTTCTTCAACCTAAAAGATAATTGGCCAAAAAAAAAAAAAACCACCAGTAGAATACTCAGTGGTGAATAACTGGTTATTTTACCTGTAATTTTGGAATAAAGCAAATTATTTAGAATATGGCACTCTCAGCACATTTATTCAATATTTTCCTGAAAATCCTAGCCAGTGAAACAAGGCAAAATAATAATAATAATTTAAAAGTCACTCATGTTGGGAAAAACAATTTTTTTAATTCTTTTTTTTTTTTTTTTCAAAAAAGATACTTGGTATATGTAGAAAATCCTAAGGAATCTACAAAAAAAAAAAAACTAGCTCTATTATAATAAGTAAGGTAAGCAAAATCACAGGATACAGGTTAATCTACAAATACCCATTTTATTTCAATATTTTATTAGTACACATTTGGAAACTATGTATTTGTCAATTTTTAAGTTTTGCAATTTATTTTTTCCTTTTAAATAAATATTCATTGTTGCACTTAGCTTTCTACCCATCATTTTGTATCCTTGCTCTTAATGAAATTCTCCAAAATTCTGCAAGCCCCAGCCCCGATAAAACTTGAGTCCTTCCCTAACACAAATATTAGGGTCTACTTAAATAATGTCTTATTTGTGTACCACTGTAATGTGGAGCAAGCTTAAGAAATAATTAAACTTACTAATGCAATATTCTGCATGCTTCCTTCCAAAAAAATAGCTCTGAATTATCACTGAGATGACTGATGGAAAGCACTCTGAAAAGTAGTAACTACTATATACATGCAAATTATTATTTTTATTATCCTTTTATATGCAAGCATCTGGAGCTCTCAACATTAGTTTGATAACTATTTTGTGATCTTCCAGTAAGTGTATGACACTCCTGGGGCTGTGGAGGGTATAAAGATAAAATGCATCCAATACTTCCCTTTGAGTTCACTGTCTCCAGTTTGAGAACATTGTAAACTGAAGATTTAAGGTATAAACTCTATGTTAGTGCTGTGGACTGAATTTTGTTGTTGTCGTTCAGTTGCTAAGTCGTGTCTGACTCTGCTACCCCATGGACTGCAGCACACCAGGCTCCTCTGTCCTCTCCTATCTCCCAGAATTTGATCAAAATCATGTCCATTGAGTCAGTGATGCTATCTAACCATCTCATCCTCTGTCACCTTCTCCTCCTGCCCTCAATCTTTCACAGCAATGGGGTCTTTTCCAATGAGTCAGCTCTTCACATAAGATGGCCAAAGAATTGGAGCTTCAGCAACAGTACTTCAAATGAATATTCAGGGTTGATTTCCTTTAGAATTGACTGGTTCAATCTTCTTTCTGTCCAGTGGACTGTGAGGAGTCTTCAGCACCACAATTCGAAAGCATCGCGTCCTTCCAAATTTTTTTTGTGCTGAAGCCTTAATCCCAATATGATGGCTTTTGGAGAAGAGGCCTTGGGAGGTAATCAGGTTTATATAAGGTCATGAAAATGAGCTCTCATGATAGAATTAGTGCTCTTCTAAAAAGATACCAAAGAGCTTATTCTCTTTCCTCACCATGTGAAGAAGGCAGCTGTCTGCAAGCCAGAGAGAGTTCTCATCAGGATTCAACAATGCCAGCACTCTGATCTCTGACTTCCAGCCTCTAGCACTGTAGGAAAATTAACTCATGTTGTTTAAACCACCCAGTTGAGGGTATTTTGTTATGTCAGCCAAGGCCAACTAATATCTCAGAAAATTTTAACATTTTAAAAATGTTACTTTAAAAAAGTCCACATTGTAAGTGGAAATTATGGTCTAATACACACATACACATACTCAGACAAACGTTTCACAAAATAATACTCACATTTACCATACACGAAATACAGTTTCTCATAGTTTGCTGTTCTATTCCACTTCATTTTGTAAAATGCTGGTCACAACGCTCTTAACTTACTTCATAATCTCCTAATAAATTACCTCCTATCATTTGAAAGTTGCTCTTTCCTGTCCAACTCTTTTGCAACCCCATGACTATACAGTCCATGGAATTCTCCAGGCCAGAATACTAAAGTGGGTAACCTTTTCCTTCTCTAGGGGATCTTCCCAACTCAGAGATCAAACCCAGGTCTCCCACATTGCAGGCCGATTCTTTACCAGCTGAGCCACAAGGGAAGTATGACTATTTAATCCTATGGAATGTATACTAAAAATGCATTAATATAACCTATACAGAAATGAGTTATATTACAGAAATCTTCCTTATATACAGAAATCTTTATTAGCTCTAATAAAAATTGTTTTGAACTCTATTAGAGTGAAAAAGAAGACACCAAAATCCTAACAGACCATTTCTCCCAATTAATCATATATGTTTTATTAGAACAAAGACCTTAACTGTCCCTCTATATACATATATATTCAAGGGAGCACACACATACACAAGCACACACACACACATACTCAAAAGCCTTCACCTCCTGTATCTATATATTAAAATTGATTGCTTTTTCACACTGACAACTGCAATGAAAGCTCCCTGCAGGGAATCACAAGAGTCTGAGTGAAGGGGTTATTTTAGCGGTTCTTTGCCATCCGAGAATTGCGTTGAGCCACAAGAGCTTTCTGACAGGACTTGGCAAGCTCTGCATTATATTCAAGATTGTTTATTCTGTTGGAAAATTTGTGATAAAGGGGTTTGGCTCTTTTCTAAAGTATGTTCTGTGTGTGTGTGCGTGCGCATGTGCATGTGGGCATGTGTGCATGTGCACATATGTGCAAATACATGTATAAATATTCTATAAAATATATAACATGGATGTTATACAGAGATTTTTCTTAATTCTTTAATGGCAACATTTGTACATGAGCTATTATGATAATAATTTTTATAATGATAAACAATTATTTACTTCAGAAATACATCATGTTTATGGAATAAAGCTGAGCTCTACCTCCTCACTACAGCATTTATCTCTATTTTGAATGCACTTTTCAGCATCAACTCGGTGTGTCTTAGGTGATCCATGAGAATAGGCATAAACATTGTGTAAACAGAGACTGTTTTAAAGTATAAGACTATTAATAAGTTCTATTGTTTCTATAGATGACAAAAGGTTTACTCAATCCATTTCTCTCTCTGCATCTAAAGAAATATTACCAATACCCTTCTTTTTCCAATTTTTCCTTGACTGGAATTCACCAGCAGATTTACTCCTTTTGGTCACTTCAAGAATGGGCAAAATCAGGCTGGAGTAAGAGCATGACCAGCAGCGTTGGGGCATCCAAGAAATGTCTTTGGTGTAACTTTGGTGAAGTCATGTACAACAGTCTGTGATTGACACCAGTTCCTCTCTAAAAGCCCCAGCTGTTTAACCATGCCAAAATGCCATGTAGACCAGCTACAGAGATATCTAGCAAAGTGAGGGGTGGGGGAAAAGGGGAATGAAAGACAAGAAGATGTGAAAATCCAGAATTATAGACATACTGACCACCTGTCATCATTTGGAAGTGTGCCCATCTTATGCCAATTTTAAGCCAATGTATGCATTCCCTGGTGGTGCAGTGGTAAAGTGCCAATGCAAGAGACGCAGGAGACAGGGGTTCCACCCCTAGGCTGGGAGGATCTCCTGGAGGTGAAAATGGCTACCCACTCCAGCATTCTTGCCAGGAAAATCCCACGGACAGAGGAGCCTGGCCAGCTACGGGACATAGAGTCACAAAGAGCTGGACATGACTGAAGGGACTTAGCACACGCACTGTATTTTCAAGTTCCCGAATCTCCACTTTCTCCTTCATCACCCTAGTTTATCTTTTCTGTAACCCATTTTTTCCATAAGTCCCAATTTTGTATTTCTTGCTTTTTCCAGTATGATTCTCTTGGCCTTCTAAATGCCACTATGTGCTGTTCATTTTGCCTATGATGTCTTCTCTCCCTGTATGTTGTTGTTCAGTTGCAAAGTCATATCCGACTCCACGTGACCCCATAGACTGCAGCACACCAGGCTTTCCTGGCCTTCACTGTCTCCCAGAATTTGCTCAGATTCATCTCCACTAAGTCTGTGATGCTATCTAACTATCTCATCCTCTGTCATACCCTTCTTCTCCTGCCCTCAATCTTTTGCAGCATCAAGGTCTTTTCCAACGAATCAGCTCTTCACATCATGTGGCCAAAGTATTGGAGCTTCAGCTTTAGCATAAGTCCTTCCAATGAATATTCAGGAGTGATTTCCTTTAAAATTGGCTGGTTTGATCTCCCTGCTGTCCAAGGGACGCTCAGGAGTTTTCTCCCTCACCAAGATCAATCTCAGATAATCCTCCTCCTGATCAATCTCTGATAATCCTCCAGAGCAGTGAAGCCTGCTCTGACCAGCCTGAACACAACGGACCATCCTACTTCATACCATGGCTGTGAGGCTCTCACGGTTTTTTGGTTTTCCTCTTCTTTTTCTCCTACTAGAATATAACCTCCTCAATGGTTGAGACTGTATCATATTTATATTCTATCCCTAGTGTCTCTTATAAAATCTACTTCTAAGATACTGAGCTGTTAATTGATTGATTGATGCATCTGCCCTGGCTTGGCATGTCTACTGTTCTTGGGAGCCCTGCTTTGTAACAAAGCACTTTTCTCTGTCCTTTCTGAATTTTTCAAAATGTATTCATTGGAAGTCCAGGAGGATAGTCTGAACTTCTTCATCCAAAATGCTAAGCTAGCCCTGTGACCTAGTCTCACCTGAGAATTTTGATTCACGGTTGTTGGTACTATTCTCTGGAGTATGTCTGTGTTACATTGGTTCCTTCTAATGATCAGAGGCAAGCTATTTTGAGCTTTCATCACCACTATTATTTTTTTCTTATTGAAGGGCTTCTCTAGTAGAGCAGATATATCTAACAAACGCTAGGTCAATAGTAAAACTAGAATAACAATATGTCACAGTTTCTGCTACATTTGAGGATGCTTTCCTAAGCTAGACATCTCTGTCTCAGGATAAAAAAATTTAACTGTTAATGGTCCCATAATTGATATTATTTCCCCAGTAACTGGGCCCCAATGATAGAGGGATTGAAGGTGAAGGTGAAGTCGCTCAGTTGCGTCCGATTTTTTGCGACCCCGTGGAGGGTAACCTACTAGGCTTCTCCGTCCATGGGATTCTCCAGGCAAGAATACTGGAGCGGGTTGACATTTCCTTCTCCAGGGGATCTTCCCAACCCAGGGATCGAACCAGGTCTCCTGCATTGGAGGCAGACGCTCTAACCTCTGAGCCACCAGGGAAGCCCAAAGGGTGGGAGGGCCACCGGCGAGGACATTGGCAGGGGGCAGGCGGAGAGGAAGAAGAAAGGCTTCCCTGACCAGGAATCGAACCCGGGCTGTGGCGATGAGAGCACCGAATCCTAACCACTAGACCACCAAGTCCATGGTTAGTCATTTAGTCACGACTGAGTGACTAACGTACACACTTGCTTACAAAAAAATAATCTGGGGATTAATTTGGGACGATATTAAACAGAAAGGGAAGAGGCTATTAAACAGAAATGGAAAGCATACTGTTCTTCTAGTTACCAGTTACTGCTTGAAAGGAAAGGGTATGAGTGTGTGTGTGAGAGAGAGTGAGAGTGAGAGAGAGATCATGGGAATTCTGGGGAAGAGATCAAGATGAACAAGTAAAATTTCTTACAGTAGACCATTTTTGACCTATAAAATGTCAGCTTCACTTGATTTTAGCCTAAAAGAATTAAATCCAGCAGGAGACACTTTCATTGCTGACAGTGTTACGGGCACGTTTCACAACTTTCCATTTCCAATATTCCTTCTAGGTTTATGTGCGTACAGAAAAATACTCAGAAGTAGTACAAGCCTCCTTAAGTCTCTAAACTATCAACAAATCTACAGATGCTTTCTTTTTAATAATAATAATGCTAGATAAGTGCACTTCCACAAAGATTATATCATATTATCCTCACAGTAATATCCCCAGAGAAGATATTATCCTCATCATACATATGGAAACAGGCTCAAAGAGGTTAAACAGCTTGTCTGAGGACAAATGGAAAGTAATGACCTCTAAGTATTCTAGCTGCTGGTCTACAGTTCTGTCTACTTTGTGTGGATTTCCTGTCTATGAAACAGAAAAGAGGAGATTAGGTATGCTCCCCATTAGCTATACCCAAACCAGCAGAAAAATAATAACAACAAAACAAACCAGGTCAACTTTTTTTCTCTAAACTGTGATCATTTTATATGGGCTTAAAAGTTCTTAAAATTATCATTTCCCTTTTTCAAAGCAATTATATCTGTAGTCTCCTCTCTTGTGACTTCCTATAGAACTTCACTGTTGGGAAAACCACTGACTAGCCTCCTAATAAAGTCACTTCTGTTCTTCTGCCCAAATTTGCCTTTCCTGGTGTTAACTGCTTTCCCCTAACTCCTGCTGTCTAGAGAACATGCCCAGTGTTTTCTTTGTTTCATAGAAGAGGCCTGTAGAAGACTTTGGATTTTAATTTGAAAAATAAATAAATGCCCTTGGAAAGGGAACACTGTATTCCCTTAGGCCTCTTTCATTAATATGAACTTCCTGAAATGCAGAGTTCAGTAGTGAGATTCAAGGTTAGAGGCAGAAGACCACACAAACTTGGAGAAGCCTTAAAAAATAAGAGAGGAAAATGTGGTTTATTAGTTATACTAGTTACAGAATGAACAGCATATTGTATGTGCTGTGTTAGAGGTATGTTATGAATAACAAAAGCCCTGGAGCATTTACATATTTGTTTTCAGCAATCCTGGCAGTTGGATTTCACCATTCTATGCCTCTTTGCCAGAATCACTAAACACTGGTACATATGGCATCTGAAGCACCATATGCCATAGAAAATGTTAGCTGATGCCTATACTTCTATATTATATTTTTATTTCAGATTTTTGCAGTTTGAACAAAGAATAGTAGAAAAAACAAAATATTGGACAAGCAGTAAACAGTGAAGTGAAAAAAAATGCCTTCAGAGAAAGCAAATAAAGGAAATGAATCTACCATGAGTTAACATGGCTACATGGTAATGAATCAGATATGGGAAGTAATTGTTTTGCATGAATAAAATTTAGATAGCCTTTTAACTTTTTTTTTTTTTTTGGAGTTAAAGGCTGCAACATGAAGAGTGAAAGTTCACGTATTTTTCTTATCTTATTCTTCCTGACATTTCTTTCTAAAATCGGTCTGCATTTGATTGAAGTTAATTAACATGAAGGCTACAGTCAGGGACATCTAAAATCCAGGTTAAAACAGAAAAACTCAAATTCTAGGAATGATTTTGCAATATTTATTTAGATTTTTGACCGAGGCTTTTTTGGTTTTTGTTCTGAGACATAAGAAGACTCTAAAGTTAAAATCAGTATAATTGAATATTTGGCTCTCTCAAACAGAGAATTCAAACAAAAATTCTATAGCCAACTGCAACTTTGTGATTTATAAGGAATACATATATTTGGTCATTCAGATGACCAAAATATATTTCTCATGTATATTTGGTCTTCATTCACAGTTACTAGCTCCCAGCTCCCAAATTCCTTTAAATTTTCTGAGCGATAATAGCAATAGGAGATTCTTTTGCTATATTAAATAATATTTCATCTCTTGTCCCTAGTTCCTGAAAATGCTTTGGAGCCATGAAAGGTGAAATAGGTGTCTTGTTATTCATAACAAGCCTCTCCCCCTACAAGTGAATTTATGTTCATGAAAGTGACTTTTGGCCAGAGTAATCAACCATGAATAGAGGGTTGGAACTTTCAGTGCCACCCCCCTGATTTCCAGAGAGGGGAAAGGGGCTAGAGATTGAGTCAATCACCAATGGACAGTGAGTTAATCAATCATACTTAGGTAATGAAGCCTCTCTAAAAACCCAAAGAAAGTTTGGAGAGCTTCCAAGGCTGGGGAGCCAGAACGCTTCCACATGCTACTGTTCCAGGCCCCAAGCTCCAGGAGGGTAGAAGCCCCTTTGTTTGGAACCTTGCACTATGTGTCTCTTCATCTGGTTGTTGTTTTGTGTCTTTTAATATTCTTTGTAATAAAATGGTAATCTAGCAAGTAAAATGTTTCTCTGAATTTTGTAAGCTGTTCTAGCAAATTCAGTTCAGTTCATTTCAGTAGTTCAGTCGTGTTCGACTCTTTGCAGCCTCATGGACTGCAGCACACCAGGCCTCCCTGTCCATCACCAACTCCCGGAGTCCACCCAAACCCATGTCCATTGAGTCGGTGATACCATCCAACCATCTCATCCTCTGTTGTCCCCTTCTCCTCTCACCTTCAATCTTTCCAGCATCAGGGTTTTTTCAAACGAGTCAGCTCTTTGCATCAGGTGGCCAAAGTACTGGAGTTTCAGCTTCAGCATCAGTCCTTCCAAAGAACACTCAGGACTGATCTCCTTTAGGATGGACTGGTTGGATCTCCTTGCAGTCCAAGGGACTCTCAAGAGTCTTCTCCAACACCACAGTTCAAAAGCATCAATTCTTTGCTGCTCAGCTTTCTTTATAGTCCAACTCTCACATCCATACATGACTACTAGAAAAACTATAGCCTATAGTCTAGAAAAACTAGACGGACCTTTGTTGGCAAAGTAATGTTGGCTCTTTAGTTCTTCTTCCCTTTCTTCCATAAGGGCGGTGTCATCTGCATATCTGAGGTTATTGATATTTCTCCCGGCAATCTTGTTTCTAGCTTGTGCTTCATCCAACCCAGCGTTTCTCATGATGTACTCAGCATATAAGTTAAATAAGCAGGGTGACAATATACAGCCTTGACTCTTTTTCCTTGTACTCTTTTCCCTATTTGGAACCAGTCTGTTGTTCCATGTCCAGTTCTAACTATTCCTTCCTGACCTGCACACAGATTTCTCAAGAGGCAGGTCAGGTGGTCTGGTATTCCCGTCTCTTTCATAAGTCACAGGGACTTGTGACTGACATTTGAAGTGTAGGGTGGTCTTGGATTGAGCCCTTTACCTGTGGAATCCAATGTTATATTCTGCTGGTGGGTGAATATTTGGTCCAGGGACCAAAAAGACGAAACTTTACCAATAAGAAAAACATCAAAATAGCTGAATAGCTCTAGTATGTAACAGGTAAGTGACAGCCAAATGGGAATAACTTGGTGAATATATTAATCCTAGGAGAAAACCACTTATTCACAATTTTCTAAAAACAGTTTATGATTTTAACAGTCTCAAAAAATAGAAATAAAATTCTTAGTCTGAAAATGATCTGAGATAGACAAGTCATCTAAATTTGGACAAATTGATAAAAAGTTAGTATACTTGACTGGTTGATATATCCTGATTGAATGAATGAACTTAATGGAGTAAGGAGTGAGAGGAAAAACAAAAGAAAACTACACAAGGTAAAGCTTAAAAGTTATAATGGTTTGACTTAAAATCATCCAATAATATTAATAGTTTTAAAGTAGATTTGTGTGTATGTTCTTGTCAGTGTTCTCCAGAGAAACAGAACCCACACAGAACTAGAACCAAGATAAACAGATAGATAGATTTATTATAAGGAATTGATTTACATAATTATGAGGCTGATAAATTCCACAATCTGCCATCAGCAAACTGAAGACCTAGGGAAGCCAGTGGTAATTCCAATCTTAATCTGAAGGCCTGAGAACCAGAGAAGCCAATGGTATACATTCTAGTCCAAGAGCAGGAAAATAAACCAATTTCCCAGCAGAAGCAGGCAGGCAAGAAGGGGATGAATCTTCTCGCCCTCTGCTTTTTGTCCTATCCAGGACCTCAGCAGACCAGATGCTGTCCATCCCCATCCAGGAAAACAATCTACTTTACTGAGTCCACCAATTCAAACGCTAATCTCACCCAGAAGCATCTTCAGATGCACTCAGAAATAGTATTTCGCCTAAGCACCCCATGGCCAAAATTAACCATCACAAGTAGTACTTTACACCTTTAAAAGCATATTCATGTTCTTTCCCATAAGAAAAAAAATAAGCAATTCTGCACATTGGATATTAGTGCTTTCCCATTTCAGAGATGAGAAAACCAGCTCAGAAAGGTGGTCCTCTTGTCCTTATGTCTTAACTATGTGTTGGAATTACATCCCATTCTAGCAGTAATACCACCACAAATTAAAAACAATATACTTTCCCAGAGGAATTGCATATTTCCAAATAAGACACAAAAATATAGGTGATACAGAAACCTAAGCTTTTCCTAAAAGTTTGCTCTGCATAGAAGTCTGTGCAAAAGACCTGTAAAGACGTCTGTATAAACTTATTGTATTGTCTTTGTCCCAATCATCCCAAAAGGAGCTTTCCTGGGGGGTCAGTAGTAAAGAACCCACATGCTAATGCAGGAGACATGGGAGGAGCAGATACAATCCCTGGGTCAGGAAGATCCCCAGAAAAAGGAAATGGCAACCCAATCCAATATTCTTGCCTAGAAAATCACATGGACAAAGGAGCCTGGCGGCAACCATCCATGGGGTCACAAAGAGTTGAACACGACTTAGCAACTAAACAACAAATCATCTCCAGAACCAAAAATCTCTGGCTCCCAAACTTATACAAAGAAATTAAAACCATATGAAGGCTCTCTTATAATGCTAATGTGACTCTCTCTTAACAGAGCTCTACATCCAAAAATGTTACAAGGTATGTTATATTTGTTTCCTAGAGTTTTCATAACAAATTAACGACAAACTCTGTGACTTAAAAACAATAGAAAATAATTCTTTCATAGTTCTGGAGGAGGCCAGAAGTCCAAAGTCAAGGTGTAAGTCTGTAAGAAAGAAAAATTTCTTGACTTTTCCAACTTTCAATGGTTTCAGGCATTCCTTAGCTTATGACTGTATAACTCCAATCTCTGTCTCCATTTTCCCATAGCCTTCTCATCTTCCTCTGTGTCTTTCTTCTGTGTGTCTCTTATAAGGACACTTGTCATTGGGTTTAGAGTCCATGGTTTCTCTGGTGACTCAGACGATAAAGAATCTGCCTGCAATGCAGGAGACCTGGGTTCAATCCCTGGGTTAAGAAGTTCCCCTGGAGAAGGGCATGGCAACTCACTTTAATATTCTTGCCTGGAGAATCCCCATGGACAGAGCAGCCTGATGGGATACCGTCCATGGGGTCGCAGAGTTGGACACAACTGAGCAACTTAAGCACAGCACAGGTAAGCTAATCTTAAAATCCTAACAGTTATATCTGCAAAGACTATTTTTCCAAATAAGATCACATTCTCAGATTCTAGCGATTAGAATATGGCTACCATATCTTTGGACAGGGAAGCCTGGTGTGCTGCTGTTCGTGGGGTCACAAAGAGTCAGACACAACTGAGTGACTGAACAAGAAAAAAATATCTTTGGAGGATGATGCCATTCAATCTACCAAAGTCCACTGTCTAGTCCCCCAAAGTTCATAACTGTCTCACGTGTAAAGTATATTCTCATTATCCCAACATCCTCCAAAATCTTAACTCATCAACTCTTAAATCTAAAATTTCATCAAAATTATCATCAGCTCAAAAGTCCCAAATCTTATCATTTACGTCAGGTTTGGGTTAGAGTCTGAGCCTGATCTATCCTGGAACAAAAGTTTCTTTTTGTGGACATCTAAAACAAGGAAACAAGTTACTTGCTTCCAAAATACAATGGTGTGATAGGCATAGATATTAGATGTAGACAGGATAGATACTCCTATTCCAAAAGGGAGAAATTGGAAGGAATATAGTGGTCACCAGTTTCAGGTAAGTTAGAAATACATAAAGGAAAGTTCCATTAAGCTTCAAGGTCTATGAGTAATACTCTGTGTTTTAATGCTCTGCCCCTGAGACTCCATAGGTCTCTGTACAACCTGCAGCGGCTGCATCCTTGGAGTCATTATTACTTTTTCTTGAAGGGTAGCAGCATATGTTTGCAGTAGCAGTGTCCTGCTTGAGTAAATTGGAAGGCCAACAGCTTTCTCATTTTGTCCTGCTGCTACCCCTTTCAGCCTAAGCAGGCAGTGTTTCTGCTGATATAACATTCTCAAAAACCTTGTGCATCTCCCTTATATGTCACAAGGGTCCGTAGCATTAGACAAAAGAATCCCCCAGAAATATTTCCAGAATAACTCTATCTCTATTCCTGCCTTCTCCTAAGACAATTAAGTGGATTCATGAATCACATGCCTAATTGATCCAGCAAATGTTATCCAGCTATACCCTTGGCCTTCTCTCCAGAACACACTTCCCTAGTCACTCTCCTAGTATTAACATCCTTTGAAATATAGATAGGCCAAGAACCTCCCAAATCATCAAGCATTGCTTCTTTTTTGCTTAACAATTCCTTCTTCAATTTATCTCTTTCCTCTTGCATTTTACTAAGCAAAAAAACAAAAAAAACACAAAAGAAAAACAGGTTGCCTCTTTAATACTTTGCTTGGAAATCTCTTCAGCAACATATCCAATTTCATCATGTACAATTTCTGCTCTCTCCACAATTGTAGAACACAATGAAGCCAAGTTTTCTGCCACTATAACAATTTTCCCAGTTATACTTAAAATTCCTTCATCTTCCAATAATGTGTTCCTCTTTCCCTTCTGCATCCTTACTAGAATTGCCTTTAACATTCATGTTCCTCCCAACAGCCTTTTCAAGACAAACTCTTTCTGCTCAAATTTCTGCCAGCCTCTACCCATTACTCTATTGTTATATAAATGAATCAGAGTTAGCCTCTGTATATTGGCCTCTAGGATATTTACTTCAAGTCTCCACCATCAACTTCATCAGTGTCAAACTCAAATTTTCACACCCCCAGTTGTTTTAAACACAACCCAAACAAATGGATTTTTAGCCATGTAAAGTCCATCTGCTCTGCATCCCCCATAAACCTGCACACAACATCTGCTAGCAATAGTTAAGACAAACGCAAGCGCTGTAAAGACCTTAAACTCCTGCTATCCTTCAAAACACAGAGACTCCTTGTTGGGCTAAAGAGCAACATCACTTCGCACACCTTTCTCTCGGAATTCCCTTGTCTTGCTACCTTTCTTGGTGGTAAAACAATTACCACCGGAGGGACAATTGTCCCTCTGGACAATTTCCTGCTGTGAGAGATTCCACCTAACATGCAAATCCATCAAAGTGTTACCCAAATAAAGCCTGTTTGTGGAACTACCATCTCATGGTCATATTTTTCCCCGAGATCAGCCTCTAAATATCTCAAATCCCTGAAGTATTGATAAGGATAGGATAGCCATTTCCACGTCTTTTGTTATATTTTACAGAACACTCCACTTCTCAGGACTACAGTTCTGTCTTTTGGAGAATGTAACATAAATAAAAACAACAGTTTATATAATCTTGTAGGGGGCTTTTCTGGTGGATCAGTGGTGAAGAATCTCCTGCCAAAGTAGGAGACTTGGGTTCGATCGCTGGGTCAGAAACATTTCCTGGAAAAGAAAATGGCAAGCCACTCCAGTATTGTTGCCGCGGAAATCCCATGGACAGAGGAGCCTGGTGGACTACAGTCCAAGGGGTCACAAAAGAGTGGGACTCGACTTAGTGACTAAACAACAACACTTTCAGATTAGCTTTTTTCACTCAGTGTAATACCTTTGGGTATCATCCAAGTTTTTCTATATATCAAGAGTTCATTCCTTTTTCTCTGAGTACTTTCCATTGCATGTATGTATGAAAGTGGTTTACTCATTCACCCACTGAAAGACATTTTGTTTGTTTTTCCATATTGTGATTACAGCTGTTATCAATGTTAGTGAATAAGATTTTGTGAATATCAGTTTCATTTCCTTAGGATAAACACTAAAACAATGAGATTTCGGGGTCACATAAGTATGTGTTTAATTCTATTTTTAAAAAAACTATCAAACTTTTCAGAATGACAGGATGATTTCACGTTCCCACAGTATTTTAGAGTTCTATTTCCTCTGAATCTTTGTTAGTTGCTAAGGACTAAATGTCTGTGTTCCTTCCAAAATTCATATGCTGAAGCTGTAATCCCCAGTGTGAAGGTGTTTGGAGGTAGAGACTTTGGGAAGTAACCAGGTCATGAGCCTGTGTGTGCAATTGCTCAATCCTATCTGATTCTTTGTGGCCCCGTGGACTGTAGCCAGTCGGGCTCCTCTGTCCATGGGATTTCCCAGGCAAGAACAGTGAAGTGAGTTGCCATTTCCTCCTCCAGAGCTCTTTCTGACATAGGGATCAAAATCATGTCTCCTGTGTCTCCTGCATTGGCAGGCAGATTCCCTACCACTGAGCCACCAGAAAAGCCCTAGGTCATGACAGTAGAGCCCTTATGAATGGGATTCAGTTCAGTTCAGTTCAGTCACTCAGTCATGTCTGACTCTTTGCGACCCCACGAATCGCAGCATGCCAGGCCTCCCTGTCCATCACCAACTCCTGGAGTTCACTCAGACTCACATCCATCGAGTCAGTGATGCCATCCAGCCATCTCATCCTCAGTCGTCCCCTTCTCCTCCTGCCCCCAATCCCTCCCAGCATCAAAGTCTTTTCCAATGAGTCAGCTCTTCGGATGAGGTGGCCAAAGTACTGGAATTTCAGTTTTAGCATCATTCCTTCCAAAAAATACCCAGGACTGATCTCCTTCAGAATGGACTGGTTGGATCTCCCTGTAGTCCAAGGGACTTTCAAGAGTCTTCTCCAACACTACAGTTCAAAAGCATCAATTTTTTGGAGCTTACCTTTCTTCACAGTCCAACTCTCACTTCCATACATGACCACTGGAAAAACCATAGCCTTGACTAGATGGACCTTTGTTGGCAAAGTAATGTCTCTGCTTCTGAATATGCTATTTAGGTTGCTCATAACTTTTCTTCCAAGGAATAAGCATCTTTTAATTTCATGGCTGCAGTCAACATCTGCAGTGATTTTGGAGCCCCAAAAATAAAGTCTGACACTGTTTCCACTGTTTCCCCATCTATTTGCCATGCAGTGATGGGACCAGATGCCATGATCTTCGTTTTCTGAATGTTGAGCTTTAAGCCAACTTTTTCACTCTCCTCTTTCACTTTTATCCAGAGGCTATTTAGTTCCTCTTCACTTTCTGCCATATGGGTGGTGTCATCTGAATATCTGAGGTTATTGATATTTCTCCCAACAATCTTGATTCCAGCTTGTGCTTCTTCCAGCCCAGTGTTTCTCATGATGTACTCTGTATATAAGTTAAATAAGTAGGGTGGCAGGGGCGGTGGCCTGGAGGAGCTATCCCATGCCCGAGGCCAGGGGCAGTGGCCGGGATGAGCAACCCCAGGTCCAAGGAGCGGTCGCTGCGTGGCGCAGGAGGACCTAGCTACTCCAAGTTCAAGGCCAGGAGGGGCGGCAGTGAGGAGATACCCCTTGTCCAAGGTAAGGAACAAGAGCTGTGCTTTGCTGGAGCACCTGTAAAGAGATACCCCAGGTCCAAGGTAAGAGAAACACAAGTAAGACGGTAGGTGTTGCAAGAGGGCATCAGAGGGCAGACACACTGAACCCATAATCACAGAAAACTATAGTCAATCTAATCACACTAGGACCACAGCCCTGTATAACTCAAACTAAGCCATGCCCTGTGGGGCCACCCAAAATGAATGGGATTAGTGCCCACATCAGAAGAGACTGAATAAAAATGATCTCTCCTTCTACTATATGGGAATATAGCAAGAAAGTAGTACTTGCAAAACAGGAAAAGGGTTTTCCTCAGAACCCAGCCATGTCGGGATCCTGATTTTGAATTTTCAGTCCCCAGAACTATGAGAAATTCCTGTTGTCTAAGCCACCAGGCCTAAGATATTCTGAAAACAGCAGCCCAAGCAGACTAATACACTTATACTTGGTATTAGCAATATTCTTTTAAACTATTCAAGTATTGAAAATCACTGTAGTTTTAATTTTCATATCTGCAGTATCTAAAGATGTTGAACATCATTTCATGTCTTCATTTGATTGGTGAGTATCTGTTTAAACCCTTTACTCATATTTTAATTGAGCTCCTTATATTCTTATGGTTGAGTTTTAAGGGTTCTTTTTCCATTTTGGATACAAGTTTTTTGTTAGATATATGATTTACAAATGTGTTCTCCTGGCCTGAGTTTGTTTATCCATTCTCTTAACAGAGGCTTTCACAGAGAAGAAGTTTTAAATTTTTATTAAGTCCAAGTTATATTTTTGCCTTTTTTCAGTCATGCTCTTGATATCCCCAAGTCATAAAGTTTGCCTAAACCCAAGTCATAAAGACTTATTTCTTTTTTTTTTCTAAAAGTTCTATAAGATTTAGGTTTTAGATTTAGATCTATATTTATTGTGTATTAATATTGATGTAATAAGTGTGAGATTTTATTACTTTCTTCTGCTTTGGCATATGGATGTCCAATTGCTGCAAAAACATCTATTGAAAAGTCTATTCATTTTTCCATTTAATTATTTTTGCACCTTTGCCAAAAAATCTAAAATAAAAGCTGCATTTGTATCTCTTTTTTGTTATTTATTTCCTACATTGAGTATTGCAAACCATGAGTGAGATATATCTTTCCATCATTTAAATGTTCTTTAATTTCTTTAGTCAGCACTTTTTAGTTTTCAGCATATAATCCTACACAATTTAGTTAGACTTATTCACAGGTAGTTCCCTCTTTTATCAGGAGCTTTAGTAATACAGAAAATATTTGGTATCTAATTATTCATTGTTAGCATACATATTGATTGAGTTGTATGAGCTATTTGTATATTTTTGGATATGAATCCCTTATTGGTCTCATAATTTGCAAATATTTTCTCCCACTTCATAGGTTGCCTTTTTGTTCTGTTGACGATTTCCTTTGCTGTACAAAAGCTTTTAAGTTTGATTAGGTCTCATTGGCTTTTATTTCTTTTGCCTTGGGAAACTGATCTAAGAAAATACTACTACAATTTACGTCAGAAAGTGTTTTGCCCATGTCCTTTTCTAGAAGTTTTATGGTATCATGTCTTATATTTAGGTCTTCAAACCATTTTGAATTTACTTTTGTATATGCTATGAGGGAGTGTTCTAATTTCATTAATTTACATGTAGCTGTTCAGTGTTTCCAACATTGTTTGCTGAAAAGACTTGTTTTTTCTCCATTGTATATTCTTGCCTTTGTCATAAATTAATTGACAGTGTGTTAGTTTATTTCTGGGCTCTCTATTCTGTTCTATTGATCTCTATGTTTGCATTTAAACACTTTTGAGTATTCATTTTGATTCATTGTTTAGTTGTATATAGTACTTCCAAATTATTCATCTTTGAATCTCACTCTTCATATTCTATTTTTCTGAAATGTTTCTCTCCATTTAAAGAGTGACTTTTAATTTTGTATCAGGCCTCACAAATTTTTAAACTCAGTGCCTAGGAAATTCAAATATGTGGCTTTTTATTGTACTAATATGTAGTGTGAACACTCAAGATTCTGATATTAGTTATAATTTTATATAAAATTAGAAAAAAGAACATGTTTCTTTACCACTGTTTTTCATCATTTCGCCTATGGGTTAGTTCAGGTATAGGAGGAAAGGATAGGGCTGGCAAAATCAGGAAGAGGAAAAGTTACTTCAATCTGAAGTCCACACAGACTCTGAACTCAAGAAAATGTGTTAGTAGGATTTGCCGTTGCTGAGAGGTTGATTTGTTATGAAGTAGTCACTTTTTGCTGAATCTTGGCTGACTTTCTTGAAAGCAACAGTCAGCAAGTGACTAACCAGGTCTAGCAAGACTGAGGCCGACACAGGAAACCACAAAATGATGAGAGACCTAGGGATGCCCAAAGGAAGTCAATAGGGTGTACTCTAAAATTCTTCCAGGTCTTGGCTTACACAGCCTGCCAAGACCTCTGGAAATCAGTGCTAGTAGGAACTTGCAGCCAAAGGGCTCTGAGAGATGACTCTTAAAAACTTGGATGGTTAGGTTTACTTAAAGCCTGTTAAGTTTTTACTTCCAGTTGGAATTGTGCTTCAAAGAGGTTTGCAGAGAGTTCTCAGACAAACTTTTTGATGAATAATAATAGCTACTTGCTGATTATTCTCCCCAAGATCCATTCTCCAGCCTTCTAAGCCTGACTTGAGGTCCTCAAAAGCTGACCCATGTAGATCCAGCATCATGTCCCAGTACGTTGCCAACTAGTTCCCAGTTGGGTTGGGCCAACAGAAGATATTAACATGAAATTGAAAGATGTGAGATGAGAAAGACTAGGGTGTTGCATCCCTTCTCTCTCCTTGCTATGCCATGGCCTCTCTGGCAGTAGCTTGTACTCCTGAGCTCGTCTCCAAGGTTCCAGTCCTTACTGGGCTATAGAAACTCTAATTCCTCTCCTAAGAGCTTCTTGTGGTGCTATTTCTGTGTGTTTCATTTTCTCATTTGTTCCCACAGCTGTGCCCACCTCTTTTTAAGTAATCTCTTCGTTTGATCCGCTTGGCTGAATTCTGATTCCTACTGGGTCCCTAACAATTACTACATTTTAAAACCTGTCAGTATTTCTAAGTCTTACCATAACCCTGCAAGGTTAACACATTATTAACCAATTTACAGATAAAGTGATGGTGGTGGTTTAGTCGCTTAGTTGTGTCTGACTCTTTGCGACCCCATGGATTACAGCCTGCCAGGCTCCTCTGTCCATGGGATTCTCCAGGCAAGAATACTGAAATGGGTTGCCATTTCCTCCTCCAGGGGATCTTCCCGACTCAGGAATCGAACCCAGGTCTCCTGCATTGCAAGCAGATTCTTTACCAATTGAGCCACAAGGGAAGCCATGGCTATAGGTAAGGATATAGACTTAAACCAGAAAAATATCCAAAGTCACACATCTAGTGAGTTAACAGAGTTGGGATTAAAACTCTGGTCCTTCTAACAGGAGTCATTTTCCTTGCTTCATTTAGGTTTGTAAACAAGTTAGTTCTATTTATATTTTTCCCCCCAAAACTAATTTTATTCAGATATAAGTCAGAGTTTATGTCTCCGTCTTATAAACATGTTGAGTAAGCTTGAGCCTTTATTTTGAAATAGAATTTGATGAAACTCACAAAGAAGTTGCTAAATTCAAGTTCGGTATCCCTGCCTGATAAGTTTTAATGACAATAATAAGAACAAAAGACTTTTATTTAAAATAATGTGTGATAATCTGCTCTTGCCTGATGCTAGCATTAAGTCTTCTCTGCCCTGAGCTTTTTGCCTGACGCCTTTGGTTGCAACTCACAACCATTCCCAATATCCTTATCTCTATCTTTTTACATTTTAAAGGTTGGTTCTCCCAGACTTTGCAAGTATCTGTGGCCAGGGAATAAATAAAAACCAAAAGTATTTCCTTCACATAAAAGGAAAGAACTACTTTTCTTTGCCCTTCCCTTTCTTAATGGTGTGATGCCTGGAATTATGGCAGTCATCTTGTGATCATGAGCCAGTATAAGAATGACCCAAATATTTCATAGTACATATTTACACTAAAAAGATTATAATTTTATATATAATATGTATACATATATTCAATAACAAGCTGTTATACTCGAATACTGAGTTCCACAAGCCCTAAAGCCTCTGAGTTTTGTTGTTGTTTTATTAAATATGGAATGGACAAAAAGAATATCTATAAAATATGTGCCTGACATTAAAAAAAAAAACAACAATATGCTGTCCACCTAGGTAACCACAACCCAGCCTAAGGAAAAAAAAAAAAAAACCCTCAGAGGAAACTTCTATCCTGCATTTTGCATTTATCCATTCTTTGCTGCTTTAAAAATTCCCTTGCTTTCCCTTGTTCATCTCTATGCCCTTTGAAAGGCTAGAAATTGAAACAAGACATTTCCCTTTTTTTTCGCTTAAGTTGTTAATATATGCAACACTTAGTCCCCAAACACACTTTACTTTTTCAAATGCAGTAAAGGTAGCCTGACAGACTCCCTTCCTCCTCAAATTACAAGGCAAAGACTGCGGTGGAACATTAAAAACAGGAAGGTGTCCCTTATATAGGTGACCAGAAAGCTTGAAGAGGGCAGAGAAGTGCATCTTTTCAGAGCTAGTGAGGGACACAGAGGTACAGACAGGGTGGGGCAGTGCTGGGGGGAGAGAGAAAGAGAGAGGGTAGGAGAGAGAGAGTGGTCTTAACAGGTCATGTGGGAGGGGGTTGATCTTTGTGTATTTTTAGAGGAGCAGCTCCAACTTTGAGGTTTTGAAGGGCTTCCCCTGCCCCTCCCTCAGCGCATCCCTAGGCAGGCAGACCACTGCCCAAGCCTCCCTCCTGAGACCCTGCATATGCTTTGTTGCTAAATGACTCTTCGCCCCGTTATCTCCTCACGGGATACATCTGTTGGGTGCCTTGCATCCTCAACCCCGCTTTCATCTCTTCGTATCTCAGCACATTGTTTCCTCCAGTCCTTGTGCCAGGGTGGAAGGGAGCCATCCCGCCCGGCCTCGCTCTGGGATTGGCAGCGAATGAATGATTGGCAGCGGGCATCTCTGTCAGGGCTTTGGCATGCTGCGGAGTAGAAGCCCTGTGCTAATGAATGTCATCTACACCTACCAGATGTGCCACTGGGTGACATGCCAGATCTTTTACATAATGCCATTCTGCCGGACACGAGACAGCTGGGGGAGGGAGTGTCTTTTAATGCCTTGGGGTGGGAGTGAGCATGGCTTCTTCTTTTTTTTTAATCCGGACTTCCCGCCACCACCCATACACCCAATCAGTTCCCCCTGCACTGAGCTAAAACCTATGGCTGAGGGCATCTCCCTCAGAGACAGCCCGGAAGCTGGAGGGCTGGAGTTCGTTGGCTCTCTCCCGCATTCGTCGCCTTTCTTCTTGAGTTTCTTCTCCCCGCCCCCATCCAAATTTAGGACAGAGGATATTTTAGTTAAAGATATAAAAACATTAAAGCTGAAATACAAAAAGAGAGAGAGAGAGAGAGAGGGGGGAGAAATGACATTCCCTATCCTCCGCGCCCCCCTCCACCCTACGCTAAAAGTGCAAGAATGCGCTCCCCCCACCCCACCACCCCCTTCCTTTTCCACCGCCCACCGGAAACTAGATGGTATTTATCCCCAAGGATGGTATCCTGTCAGTGTCTGCCCCACGTTCTGGCTGAAAAAGTTCTCTGGAGTGATGTGGAGGTGTCCAAAACTCCACGCCGTGTGGAGGGGACTGTTTCCTGGAGTGGGATGGACAAGGTGGGAGGAAAGGGAAATGAGAAAACCACTTCTGATGGGCAGCGGGTGTGTGAGCGTGTAAGAGTGTTTTGGTCCCCACACCGCCCTCCCCCCCTCAGCTCTCCACCCCGCGAGGGGGAGGGACTGCCACGCGGGTGTCTCGCTCTTTCGCTAGACCTCCGGGTCGGGACTGCCCCGGGATTCAAGGGGGGCTCGAAAGGGGGCAGACCTCTGCTCCCCCTCCCGCACATTCCCCATCACACCCCCAGGCCTCCGCTCCCACGCCGCTCGGACTCCAGCCCCTCGCGCGCCCCGGGCCCAGTCGCCCGGCCCCTTCCCTGGCACCCGCACCCCCGCCCGCAGCCGAGGCTCCAGATGGCGGCTCCTAGCGCTCGGCTCGCGGCCCCCAGACGCCGCCCGGCAGCAGCCGCCGGTCGCTCCCTCCCTCCCAGCTGCTGCGGCGGCGGAGACCGCGACTGCTCCGCCAGGAGGGCGGGTTCCTACGCCGGCTCGGCTTGGGGTAGGAGCCGGGCCGCCGAGGGGCGCGCCAGAGCTGTGCCCGCGGGGAAGGAGCCCACCAGGCCCCAGGTGAGGAGCGCGCGGGGTAGAGCGCGGGAGGGGAGGGAGCCGGCCCGCCGCCCTGGCACCCTCACACCGCCTCCGTCTCGTGACTTCCCTACCCCGCACCACCTCCAGGTCCCCGGCGCCGCGGGCCGAGCCGGCGCCGACCCCCAGCAGCCGCGGGACCGCCGAGGTGAGCGCCGCGCGGCCTCCAGGAGGGGGCGCCCCGCACCCCGGACCCCCTGCCCGAGGGGGGGCTCCTCCCGGACGTCCCGCCCCGGCCCTGTGGAAGGCTGTCCCGGCCCGAGAGGTGCCCCCTTCTGCCGGAGAGCGGTAATGCCCACCAACTGCGACCACCCGCTTCCTCACTTTTCTCCGCTCTTCTCTCTCGCTTCCTATTTGCCTGTCTTTTTTCCCCTTCTTGCTTGCCAGGTTCCCTTCCTTCTCCCCGCCTGCTCATCCTGGACCTTTCCTCTCCTTTCCCGGTCCCTTCACCCGCGCGGTGAGGGTTTGTCCGCCTCCTGGGAAGATGGGAAGGGGGGTGTATTTAGTGCCTAGGCGCTAGCTCCCCTCCGCAGGTGCATCCTGGTGGGCCCCCCGAAAGCAGCTCTGAGAATGGCGGTTCGAAAGGGTTGAGATCACCCTCTTCCTGACCTGGGTCCGTTGACTCACTTGGGGAGGGGAGTGATGCGTTTAGGAGCAGTGCTTCCCCTGAACACGGACTACGAAATTCTCTTTACCGGCCGGATGTATGAAGTTCAACGGCCTGGCACTGAGCCCTTTTCTCCCACCCTAGAGTCAGGACCCTTCAAGGGCATTTTCCCGTATAAAAAGCCCGATAAGACTTTAAAGTCCGCCTCCCCGGACAGTCCTCCCTGCGGTCTTCCGTAGAAATTGTGCTGGTATCAGGGTAGAGGGGGTAAGGCGCTAAAAGGTCTCGGCGCCTGGCATCCCCTCTAATTCCCCCAGGGGTTGCGCGCGTGCCCACAGGCCCCCTGCCGGTCCCTGCGTGCGATCGTCTGGCATTAGACCCCCGAGAGTGCGTCCCGTAAGCTCCCGGTACAAATCCCCTCGGAAATATTAATCACAACCACCAGAAAAAGCAAAATGTGTGCCCGTGCCGTGTCTGCCTTTTAATCCCGAACGTAATTCTGCAAGGCAGCATCAGACAGGGGCCCTATTAATCCCTTGCACGAGCAAATGCAATCTCTGACCTACTAGACTTGTTTTCCTGCAATTTCACGAAGAGTTGGCCTGGCTTCGCCAGAGGAATACCCGAAGACAGACAGAAAACCGTGAGAGACTGGCGACGCGACACAGCATCGCAATAATGGGGGTTTATGTCAGTCCGGAGGTGCTCCTGCCATAGAGTGGGATCGCCGGCCAGGAGCCCTGAAATTCCTGTAGGGACGGTTGCGGAGTGGGCCGGTGTGGGGAAGGTCGAGTGAGCTAGGCGGCAGGCGCCCAGGGAGGTTGGAGCCCAGAGGAAATCCAGTTCTCTTTCCTCCGAAGCCTTCGGACACAAGTGACCTCCTTTGGAGCTAACCCGTGGCAACGGCGCTAGGGCAGGCAGAGGGGGTCAGCTCGCTAGACGGAGGGGGTCAAGGTTTCATCCCCTGAGGCCTGTTCCTCACACTTGACATTTCCCTCTCCACCCTCCTGTCGTTCAATCAATCACGTTTCCCGTCTCCCGTTTTATTCAAAACCGTCTTCTAGTTCCCTCATAATCGTAATTTGCACCATTGCTTTTTATCTTTGATTAATTAGGAAATCGAAAAAGATAATGGAGGGTCGGGCCAATAAATTAGCCTCAGGGGCCGACGGACGGACGTCTGGGACTGCTGTGTGGGTGGGCACCGTCCGCGGAGGCGGTTGCGGGGCGGGGGTGGCGATGGCGCCGGTCGGACAGGAAGGGGTTAAGCGAAGGCGCGCGGTGCCTGCAGATAGGAGAGACCCGCTCGGAAACCTGCCCAGTGGGCTCGAGCAAAGACTTCTCCCGAGTGCACAGTCTCCAGTGAAGTTTAGCTTTTCCTGTTTGGGTCTAGAGAGGGAGAGAGGACAAGACTGGGATAGGGAGAGGGCGGGACTCCCTGTTTCTGCCTCCTTTCTAGCGGCAGAATTTGGTGTTTTCAGGTTGGGGTCTATTTCTTCCGGAGATGGAAACTTAGATTTACTCTTGCATCCTTTCCTTCCCTCTCCATTTGCCTACCCGTCTGAAAGAGGATGGGAGGAAGGAAAGAAGCTAGGGAAGGAGAGAGAGAAAGATTGAGAGATTCTGTTATTAAGATCAAATCAGTCACTCCCTGGCCCCAGAGTAAAGCTCCTCACGCGGAGCTGTTCCCTGCCCTCTCCCAGGCGCCGGGAGGGTTCCGGGTTCTTCTTTTCGCCCTCCACGAAATCGATCACGCCTCCCAGACGGCTGAAGGGGGGCACTTTGCCACTCTTCACAGCTTCGCCCCAGCCTCTTTAGCTTTCAATTGAAAACCAATTAAAGGTTTCTATAAATCTGTTAGTTCCCCTTTTATCTGGAGACCCCTGATGCATGCGATATTGCCCTTTAGATGCCTCTTCCGTGTTTTGTTTTACAATTGTTGTATCAATATAATGCGGCCTTTCTTCTCCTGTCTCTATAGATACAGATACACAAGGCAAACCAAAGCTATTCAGTCTCCTCATTTGTCCAGCAGCCTAACAGTGGTGCCCTTTCTCTGCTGCTGCTCTCCCTGCTTCAGGAGCAGCAGTTATGGTAGAAGCAGATGGCTACTGATTGGGGGAGCTTTGTGGCTCTAATACTGAATACTTTATGGAAAAGGACTTTAGCATGCTTCGTTGGGCAGAGGAACAAGGGGATGAGATTTATGGCCAGGAAAAATAAATCTTTTCTAAGTTGCAGCTCCTTCTCACCAGTTGTTGCCTTTGCCCTGGAATGGTGGGGGGGTGAGGGGGGAGCAGTAAAACACTGAGGATATGGTTTTATTTCATTTCATTCTCCTTTCTATTCCAATGCTTTTTAGTCAAGGTCTTAGAGGAGAGCAGAGGAAGAGCCAGAAGTTTATGAAATACCTTAGATTGCTGTTGCTGCATCTGTATTTTTTGCCCTTAAGAATAAAGCAGAAGGGTATGGTCTTGAATGCTGTTTGGGGCCATGTTTCCGCCGATGGATTGTTAGTTCCTGGTACAGCATCATCCTCCATTATCCTATTATCTATGGAGAACAAAAAAGCATATCAGTGATCCCATCTGAAAAATCAGAGGACCCTGGTGTTGAGAGAATGAGGCAAGTGATAAAGCATATGGTGATATACTTGTGCTTTCATCCACTGAAAGGGTCTGAGCCTTAAAGATGACTAAGGGATGCCTATGAATGTAAGCTCCTGGACTCTAAACTGGATTTTCAAGCTTTGGAGAATATATAGATCCCATCCCTCCATTAAAGGTCTCATTCACCCCCAAGATATTTCACCCCTGTATCTTCCCCTCCCAGAAGCCAAAAACAGAATGTCACACAGAAATGCTCTTAACATGCCTACTGGCAGCCAGGTGCAGAGAGATGCACCAATTCTGGGTCTCCTATTCCATTCCCAACAGACCCTTTGTCTCGCTCGATATTTGAAATGCCATTCTCTACTCAAGACACATTTGTTGAGCATCTTCCATGTTCTAAGTTCCTTTTCCCTGCCTTTCCTATTCTTTTACCTTGTCCCTAGAAACTGAAGAGGAAGAGCCAGAAGGAAAGGCATGTAGCTTTCATAAGGGTCACCTGATTAACTGCCACCAGCTGCCTCTTCCCAGTGGTGTGAACTACCACCCAACATGACCACATGCACCTTTACATCGCTTCTCTCTGAAGAGGATAAAAAGATTAGGAGAACTAAGATTAAAAAACTGTATTTACCCAGCATTTCAAAGTGGCAGACACTGAGATGCTTTAAATAATTAACTGTTTAGGCTCTTACCATGTGCTAGACTAAATGCCCCCAACAGGCTTATCACCTCTAATTCTTACAACCCTTTGAGTTAAGGATTATCAACCCTAGTTCACAGATCCCCTTCCTTCACAGGAAACAGGAGAACAGAGAAGCTAACCCAAGCAACTGGGCCAGCTGGGTTCTGAACCCAGGCTTGCTTTTACAATATTCATAGTGACTCTAAGAGACCAATGGTGTTTCTGCTATTTTCCAAACGAGGAAATTAGACCTCAGAGAGGTTAAGTGTGTGCTCAAAGGCACACGAAATGTAGTAGACTGCAGACTCGGGGTTCAAATCTAAGTGTTTAGGATCCCAAATTTTGGTCCAATGGTTCCAGGACCCTTCAGAAGAAAGAGCCCACACTGACCTCTGTTACCTGTCCCTGCCCAGGCAGAGGGTTCATGAGACTGTAGGCCTGGGGCAAAGGCATTGCGACTGCAGAAGCCAGAAAGCAGCAGGGACAGGGGCAACGAAGCTTTGCCCCAAGCCCTGGCCTGGGACTAGGGGGTGCCGTACGGCCCACAAGGCCCCGCGCGGACTGCGTGTGGACGTCGGGGGCGGGGCCAGGGTTCGACCACGTGGCTGAGGCCCGGCTGTAGTGCAGGTCCGGCTGCTACGAACGCTGGCTTGTGTAGGGGAGGTCCAGGAATGCCCGCCCGGTCTTAGGGCCACCTGCTCCTGAGCCCCACGGTTGCGCCTCAGCCCTTTGTGGAAGAGAAAGGGCCGCGCTGCTCCCAGGCCCTGAGTACCGGTCGTGGCCGGCGGCCGGGGCTTCAGGTTCCTCCGCCCCGCCCGGCTCTGGCATTCTGGCCAGGGCACTTGAGTCGGTCAGCGCTGCGTTCCCAGGCTCATCAGCCCACGGGGTCGCGTGCCCTGACTTGCCCGCGTTTCCAACGTGCGCCTCTGCCGGGTCTAAAGAAAAGACTCACAGCCGAAATGAGGGATAGAAGTCCAATCTCCCAGGATCCCGGCCGGAAAAACCGCTCGTTCTACCGTAAAGTCTATGTTTGGGCCCTTAGGGATCCCTGAACACCTGGACACATCCCTCATACCTTCTTACTGTATCCTCCAGGACTTCCTTCCTGTTAGAAACATCGAGAAATCCTCAGCCTTCACTGAGTGGCTTTGAAAGCGGGGGCATAGTACAATTCTTAAATTTTCTGAAAAGGAAGCCAAGGCAGTGTTACTATCAGTAAGAGTAGCCAGCACTGAAATCGGTGTTTAATGTGTGTTAGGCATTGTTCTCTGAGCTTGCTAAATATCAACTCAGCCCTCACAGTAACTTCATAAAAAGAGCTGTCTTTATTACCCTTGGTTCACAGAAGAGGCCTGAAGCACGGACCGGTTAAATTCCTGACACGCGTCAGGGGCCAGGATTCGAACAGAAATAGTTGCTCTGATGGAGTCGTGGTCTAAACTTGAGTTGTTGGTGGTCCTTCTCGGGTCACTTCTCTAGATGTCTGAAAAGAACGTTCCTTTATGAAGGCATTGAGACCTCTCTGGGAAGGCCAAGGCTGAAATGAAACTAACTCCGGCTCTTGGAAGTAATCCCTTACCATCTGCTCAGCAACTGGCTTTCCAAAGCGCGCTCGCCCTGGTTTCCTCAGAGTCCTCACCGCGACCCCGGAGGCAGCTCTGGCCAGCCTTAGTTCGCCCGAGGAGAAAATCCAAGGCTGGGAGAGGTCACGGGCAGCTCAGCTAGTGAAAGATCTGAACACAGACCCTGGGAAAGATCTGAACACAGACCCTGGGAAAGATCTGAACACAGGCCCTGGGAAAAGGGGATAGGGGCGCCGTGTGAGGACCGCCCAGAGGGGCATGGTGGGGGGAGCTGCGGTACCCAAAAGCCCAGCGCTCTAGAAGCCTTTCCACGGGGAAATTAGCCGTTTAGCAGGAGGCCAGAGTTGGCGCTAATTCCAGGGAGGCCGTAGGAGACTGGCAGAACACTTGGAGGGGAGGGGGCTTAACTGCACTTCCTCCCACCTTAGGCCGGGGCGTGTCTGTCCCCGCACTGGGAGCGCTGCGTGGCTTCTTCCTGCTCAATGTGGCCGGCTTGCTAGCGCTGCTTCTGAAAAAGTAATCCTCCGCCGAAAGCTTGTCTGGTTCTGCCGTGTCACTCCAAATGTAATGGGAGTGTTGTCTGCCCTTTGTGGTACTGTCCGGGTAATGCTCTCTTTGGGTCCATTGTGAGGAGACCTCCTTAGCCCACCAAGTTCATCTCTGTCATTTGGCTTTCTCTGCACTTGTAGCTCTGTCCCCCTTTACTGTGAGACCTGCAGACTGCTGCGGAGAATCGAGATAATCAAGAATTGTCTTAGGCTAGCAAACATTTCCCTGCCTTGCCTGGAGGCCCAAATGTCCGGCCTAACCTAGCTGTGAGTGGCTTTAGAGATAGAAAAACTAATTCAGTCCCCCAGATAAGAAATGGAACTGCCTCCATTCTCAGAGCACTGACTTTCCCCAGGACATTTTCACAAGTTCAGAAGCTCCTTGGAAACTTCCTAGTACCTCAGGTAAACTGACTCTAGAATGTAGATAACACTGTGAGGCCTGAATACATACACTAGATACTTGTTACTAGAATGATATATATAAAACATATTCTTCAGAACTCTATTGTTTTGCCTCTCTGGGAGCAATTGCTTTCCTATACGATGTCACATATTTTCTCAAAACCATCTTACATGAAAACATGCAACAAGAAGAGACTACTTTGTAGACATGCAGCCAAGAAAAATCTCTCCTTCTTTCCCCTCGCCCTCACACACACACACACACACACACACACACACACATGACCATGTCTAATCAGGTATAAAATTGTTCAGACATAATTGGATTCTATGTCTTCAGGAAACTCAACATTCAGGTCTTTAAATTCAGTGTATTTATTCTTATTAGGAATTTGCGGATTTTTTTTCACAATTCTGGATATTATTTATTTTTAAAGTATGGGTTTTCTTTAAAACTTTAGAGGACATTATGAGTTATATCTTGGTTACCTTTATATTACATCACCAGAAGACTAGCAAATCAATGTGGAAGTTGGCTTTTCAGTAAGAAAGTATTAGTACAAGAGAACAAATACAAGCTTCAGTCCTATCATTTTTGCCACTTTGTAATGTATATACAATATTGCTTATAGTGGTGATGATATTACTATTGTTCGAGGCCTACACTGATCGTTTTTTCGTGCTGATGAAAATGTTCTCGGCCTTCCGTATGCTATTTTGGGAGACATTCCTCCTGTGGTGCTAGATTAATACCCCCAGATTAAATTATGAAATACATGCAACTCATTTGAATTGAAATCATGAAAGATAATTTTCACTCAAACAATCCAATTTGCAAGATGACCAGGGAAGCAGTTTGTGTATGAGGACATAGTCTGTGAAAAAATTAAACTATTTCAAAGGCTTTAACAAAGTAATGTGAGTCGTCCCTGTTGTGGTGAATGATGGATATCTGTTGCCCCTATCCTTTTCATTCGTGTTCTTTTTTGCCTCCCTTTTTGTTAGAGAAAATCAGAAGTCTCCTCAGGCTTCAGGAAAGTATGCCATGGATAGATTCTGAGCTAGAAAGTCCTGGGTGTGCATGCATTCTGACAAGACTCCCTTCCCAGGAGAGGAATGCTATATGCTGCTCAAAGGTTAGCTGTGATCAGGTGCCAGGGAGTCAAATCTGCCTAGTATGAACCCACTACTTCAGTAAGTATCTCTCTTTTAAACTAGGGGTCAAACTGGAGTCTTGTCTCTTGAGGCTCCTACATTGGTAAGGTGGATTCTTTACCCACTGCACGACCTGGGAAGCCTAAAATAAAGGGGAAAAGAGGTAGAAGTCAGGTGCTGGGTATTGGGATAATTCGCTTGTCTTGGCTGTGTAAAGAAATTTTATTTAGAGCCTCTCAACTTGGTAGCCTTCCTAAGGCCTAGAGTCAGTCTTCTCAAAATCTGATGCTCCCTCCATCTGAGACTGCTGGACATCCCTTGGTCCCCTATCTGTCTGGAAACCCTGACCCAGAAGATAAGGAGGGGCTGACTATGGCCCTGTCTACATTTCCTTCCTCCTACCCTACTCCACCTTGGAGAAGGAAATGGCCACCCACTACAGTATTCTTGCCTGGAAAATCCCTTGGACAGAGGAATCTGGTGAGTGGCTACAGTCCATGGAGTCACAAAAGAGTCTGACACTACTTAGCGGGTAAACAACAACCCTACTCCATCTACTAAGGTATATTCAAGGACTGTATGTATGACTCTGGGGAGGACTTTGTAACCTGAGGATTAGACAGAATATTCCTTGCTAGATATCTAGTCACCTGGGAGGGGTATAAAATCTGGGAGAATGCAGGGGGCCAGGATACTGGATAGTAGATCCCGGTTCACAGGTTACATTCACACAGGTGAGCATGAGGCATTCAGTTCATATAGTGGTTGCCTTCAGGATCACCGCAGTTTCCTTGCTCTGCCAGAAGTCATTTTCAGAAGCCCTTAAACCATCTACTACAGCTTAGATCCAGGAGAGAAACTGAATTGCACAAAGGCTATCCAGCTCTAAGCTGAACTCCAACAGAAGGAAGGGCAAATGGAACCTGAGATCCCTCAGAGAGAAGGTTTTATAGCTATAATGATGATTGCAGTTGTAGCAACAGGATTAAGAACAGTTACCATCTATTGAGAAAGAGGAAGAGCTAAAGAGAGAAAAATGTGAGTGAGGAGTAATGATCCCTGCAGTTGGAAGCCTGGAGTCCCTCTTCACAGGCTACAAAATTATCCATCGTTTGAGTCTCTGGCTGTCCTAGAATGAGCCTAGGAAACATTAATTCATTTATAACCTATTGAATCTGCTGTAAGCCTTGGTGAGGAACAGACCCAGACTGATTTTGCCATGAATATTTATATAAAGCAAAGTGCCCCATCCCCATTCCTGTAAACCTTTATCCAGTTCAGCCAATTGCCTCTTCTTGCCTCTAACTTATCCCTTAGAAAGTTCTTTATCCTCCTTGGTAAGGCTAGGGCAGTGCAGTACCCCTCCATGAAGTTCCATAATCTGTCTCCCCCAATCTCCCCATAGCTCCTTCCAGATACCTCCCTGTAGGAAGCTAATAAGTTTAGGAAAAAGTCTCCACCATCTATCTGCTTCTTTGGCATCATTTTGTCTTCCAGTGTGAAAATATATATTATATACCTATATATTTCAAACTAAGTCTTTGCTGGTGTAGTGATTTGGAGATATGATTGGAGGGGGATGAGCCAGGACTTGGAAAGGGAGAGAGAAAGAAAAATAATGTGTTTCATTCTTATAAAGTAATAATCCTTCTGAGTGAGTTATTCTTGGAGACTGTACCTGCCTCCTATCACACAAGTTGACATATTTGAGGCCCTCTTTCTCTACCCTGGGAGGAAAAAGGACATTTCCATTGTAACACTCTCAAGTATCAGATTTCCTTTCTTACCCTTTCTCCACCCTCTCACTTAGGTCATAAAAGGCACCACCTCCGGAATCATTCATCAGCCTCTCTCCAGCCTTCTCTTCCAAAACAATACTGCAGTTGTCTACACATGTATTTTCTGCCATAACTCCAAGAAACCTTGTTAAGGTGGGGCAAGGCAAATACCCTCACTCTTATTGTCATCCCTCTAATCATTTAATTGGAAATAAAATCCCAAGGAAGAGAGCTCTAAATATATGCATAAACCCATTGTTCCATGTGAATTAGATAAAAAGAATTGACCGAGATATATTTTTATAGTACTGTTTGAGGCTGAATAAATGCTTCAACCCTTCATTTAGTATCAGTGAATTCCAGTAAGTAATAATTCATGATGATTTCAAAGTGGTTTATGCTCCATTTTAGCCCATAGATTTCTAGAGAAATTAAAGTAAGTTGTAGATTTTCTTTACCTCCAATTAACAGTTTTCACTTAGGTCACTTATACTACCTAGCAAAATATGTTGTACTTAAAATACTAGAAAACCCTCAAAGTAGGAATTTCAAACTTACTCTTACCTATATTTGTGGGGTTTGTTGTTGTTGTGTGATTCATTTAATACATAAGACAAAGAGTTGGTGGGATTCATAAAATGTAGGAAATTTTTTTTTATTTGGGGACTTTTATCTAAAATCAGTAGGGGAAATCTAATTAGGGGGCAAGATAAGTGAGACTGAGGGAATCAGATGGCTGATTCTCAATACATCTCTCTCTGATGTATAGAATCTTAGTTATTTTCTAGCTTGACATTTGGAAAGCTAAGCTCCCTCACCCCCAATTTCAGTGCCAAAAATATTTATTATTTTATACAGATTGGAGGTTTCAGTACTTCAAAGAAGACATAGTTCAAATGCCCTTTATATTTAAGAAAGGAAAGGCCAGGGAAAAGAAAAATGCTTTCTGCCATTTAGATTCTAAGGTTTTCCAGAATGCTTATATTTTGGGGTAGATCTTTTTATACTTACAATATGTAAAAAGATTTTTTTTTAAGTGGTTTGCATGGACAGATGACTTTTCCTGGGAAAAGCAAACTTCCTATTTTCTTAAAAAACAAACAAAAACAGTAAAAGAAGGCCCTGAGGAGTGTTTTGTTCTACAGTTTAGGAATTAAGTTCGAAAACACTGCACTCCCCCACCCCCATTCCCCATCCCTTGCCACCTCCCCCTGCCCCCCCCCCACATTTTTGCTGTCGTTTCTTGGGCCACAACCCTATTATGGCTACTTCTTTATCTTAATTTGCTGTTGTTTACACCTTCTTCCTTCTCTGAATTCACTTAAGTGAATTCTTCAACACTGCAAGTTATTTTTCAGATGTTTGAGATAATTATTTTGACATTTCTAATCCCATCACCCTTTCTTTAAACAAGTGATGAGGGATGCTTGTGTGTGTGTGTGTGTGTGTGTGTGTGTGAATGAGATGAGGGGAATAATGAATGGAGCATCCAGTTATAAGCCAACTGGTTGACTAAATAACTTTGCAGATTTTTATATAGACACATATGAAAACTCTCAGCATTAAGCCTTGGTCATTACATGAGTTGCCCTTAGCCAAACTATTTTAAAGTATGGATAAGTATAAGAGAAAAGATACGTTCAGATGGAAGGCAACTGCAGTTTGAGGTTTCTTTGAAAAGTTGAAAATTAAGGGCGAATTCTCCCTTTACTTCCTAGTATGTGGCGATTTTGCAACCTCTCTTTCTCCAAGTCCCAGCTTAGGCAATGGGCCCTGTCTGATCTGAAGGATTCCGAATTTATGTGTAGGGGGCGGAGAGGGAGGGGGGCGGGGAGCGCGGCGGCTGGCCAGGGCTGGATGAAAAGAGAGGGGAGGAGCCGGGGTGACAGGAAAACTCAGTGGGAAATTCCTCGCACTACTTTTTAATTTCTCCTATGCAGAATTCTTTCCAGGCCTCCTAGTACTGTGGGAGCCAGGGGTAAAGATGCTCCGTGCCTGGTTGCTTCACTGGGTTCCGAAGGGAGGTCTCAGAGTATCAAAGTACACACCTTTTCCTTTTAAGCTGCTCTTCGCCAACCCCCAATCCACTTATCTTGTTTGAACACAGGATACAAACTAGGCTGTCTCCTCAAGTCCTGGCCACTTTAACTGGCTACTCGTCCGATTTATCCTAAAGCTAATGGATTGCCCTCTTCAATGTAGTGGTGGTGTGGGTGGGGTTGAAGGAGTAGGACTGTCTATACCACTCAAAAGGTCTTTCTTCCCTTAGGAGCAGAGAGTTGAATGTCGAAAAGGAACCCCGAGATCCCCCAACGAAAATGTGTGGCGGAATCCTGCAGAAGGAGTCAACTTGCAGGGTGTTAAAGACTTCCAGTCACTAGCATCAGATGCTGCACTAAAGGGGCAAGCCAGCGCCTCTAAGTGGCTTAGCGCAAAAACGAGGCTCCCGAGACGGCCTCGGCCACTCCATCCACTCTTCCACCACCTGCTGGACGTGAAAAGCTCTCCGGAGCCCATCTCGGTAATAATTTTTACTTTTAATTCACCTTCCCCACCCCCGGGGGGCTTAGAATACCGGCTCGCTGGCAGAGGACCCCCTTGGGGACTAGGCGGACGCGCCAGGCTGAGGGCGGAAGCGCAGGAAGAGCTTGCGTCTCACAATCTGGATTTTTCTTTCCCACCCGTTTCCTCCTCACCCCTTCTCCCGCCCGTTACTTGTGTACTGGGACCAAAAGACCCCCATAAATTCCCTTCGGAGGTCTGGCGGCGTCTCTGCTGCATCCCCCTTACCCATCACCGTGTTCAAGGGAGGACTGAGCCAAGTTATCACCAAAGCGCATCCTTTTTGAGTCTTGCTCCTAATTAGGGGCTTGGTAGTGTGAGCGCTCCTGGAGAACGCTGGTGAGGGTTTGTCACCCTCCTAGGCAACTAGCTGCGCGTATCAGCTGCTGGCTGGAGGGGCTAATCCACAACTCCCCCTTCCCCTCCAGAGAACTCAGACTCGGGGGAAAAGCGCGCGGGGTCCTTGAGCGCTCTGAGTGGACAGCCGTCTGCCAGGGTTTCTTCAGGTGCCAAGAGAAACGGGAAAAGGTCCTCTCCAGGTCTTTTTGGTACTTCCCTTTCCGACCCCCAAGCCGATCACCGCCCCCAACCAGTCCCAGAGGGCCCAGGCTTTCGGAGGAGTTGAGCCGTGCCGAGCTCCGAGAGGCGTTGCCACATGGGGAAAGCGCTCAGGGGCTGCGCGGGGCGCGGGCAGGCCGGCAAGACCGCTTCCAGGCAGGCGGCGCCGCCGGAGGGAGCGCCCAGCCCAGCAAAGAGTTAAAGGGAGGGGACGTGGGCTGTCACGCGTCATTGGGCAGATTATGTGCAGCAAACAAAAAGTGTGTGTCTGCGTGCCAGTCAGTCACTGCATCGGGCCCATCTGTACAACTCTCTTCTCTCTCCTCTCCCTACTCTCCCTGGTTTCTCTCTCTGCGTCTCTCCATCTCTCCTCCCTTTAGGCAGAGCCTGCTTGACAGCAACACCAACACCTCTCGACATGGAAATACACTGATAGAATAGGCAAAAGAAACACTCGTCTGCATCTCCCGGTTCCAGGTGGCCTTATTGGGGCGGTTTGATCCTGACCTTATTCCTGGTAAGTCTCTTTGCCTTGATGGGGGTGGGGGAGGCGGGAGGAGGAAGACAGATTTGGTGGGGATAGTGGAGAATTCTGTCCTCCGTCTTCTCATTATCCAGAAGAGGGGGAGGAAATAATTGTGGAGGGGCTCGCTACTGCCAACAGGGTTATACAAAGGGAGGGGCGGGTGGAGAGCACTTTGCCCAAGAAAAAGCCAGCGACTGGGGCGCGCGCGGCAGCCAGACAATGCCTGCCTACGGGGGAGGGTGAGCGGCCGGCAGCAGCGACGGGTTTCGGCGAGCCGGGCCGGCTATGGGAGAATGCTCCGGGCGGCTGGGAACCCGGGCCTAGCGGAGGATGCAGAGCTGCGAAAGGCTGGGCGGCGACGACGACCGCGCGCGGGCGGCAGAGCCCAGGCTCTCGCCCAGCGCTTATTGTGAGCGGCGCGAGGCTCGTGGCGGCCGCCGCGGCGACGCGAACCCCTATTAGCGCGGCGTAGCGAGGAGCTTTTCACCGTATTGTTAGGTAGGACTGCATTTTAATGACTGCGTCCCTGCTGTTGCCCGAAGTGATGGGGCGACCTCTCGGCACAATGAGCCGTTTGTGTGAAAGAGACTTTTAAAAGGAAGAGAAAAATTGGGGTATAAAACACTGAATTGAGGAAATTGAAAAAGAGAGAATAGAATTCCGTTGAAAAGGAGGTTCTGAGAGATGCTGAGAGATTTTTTAAAATGCATTTAAATGTGCAGTTGGAGATCAGAAAGGCTACCTTGGGTGGGGTAAAATGCCCAGCGGTAAATGCTGTAGAATAATAAAGGGAGTTTCTACTTTACGGATATTTTCTCTGATACCTCTCTGGCAGATACAGCCCATACTTGATATTTGGAGGAGATAGTAGAATGAATGGAAAAGAGGCTGACCAAAGTTTCCTGCTCTGTTAGCTGGAAAAGGAGGGGGAAAGCAACTACCTTCTAATGACATTTGCAAGATTAACTGGCTAATAGACATTAAGATAAAAATGCACATTACCAATATTGTTCCAGAAAAAACAGCTTCTTAGGAAAAGAATTGGGTTTCCCTTTCCTGCTACTTAAACTGTACAAAATATACTTAAATATCTGCCAATGGCAACATTATTGGGGAAAAATCAACTTGGAGGAATCTTCTAATCAGTCAGCAAAAGTGAACAATGCAGTTAGTTCAAAGGTGCTTTAAATTTTACATATGTTTTGTTTGTTTTTTGATGATAAGTCTTGTGGGGGGGGGGGGGTCCAATGGCAAAGGAAGCAAAATGTGTCTTTATGACAGCTTAATAATAAGAGAGCCCGCCACCAGGGCATTACTTTCTGAATTGCTGCAGATTAAACAGCTGGAGAGTCTACTGAGGTCTACTCAAGCGGGGCTGCCCCCTCTTGCCCAGACAAGGTCCGATCTGGGGGAGCGAACATTCACCAGTCATTACACACGCAGTATTTCAGACAGGGGACACTTCAGTCCTGCTCTGTACCTGCTCACTTCATGAGGCACATGCGAATCTACCCACCCCCTTGTATAACAAGGTAACTGGGATTCACCCTCATCCATAAATAAGCATGTCGAGAAGAAAATAATTACCTCTGCTTGCTGCTTTTAATTAAAGCCTCCGAGGGACAGTGTTGGATTATGGTAATGAGCAGACACACGTCCCCTCTTGTAGGCTGCAGAGAAAGGTTAGCTGACACGGAATCAGTGGCCCTGACACTCCACTTGAAATCCATTCGCCATGCTCCGCTGTCTCTGCCTGCTCACTAGTGCTGCTCCCCTCTTTGGAAGAAAAATAAGATAAAACCAGCTCCCGGACACCCAACTCAAAACACAAGAGTAAAAGAGAGGAGCTTTCTCCCAAAGGTTAGAAGTTTCTTTCCCTTTAGAAAGTCTATAGGCTAGCAAAAAAAAATCCTTTTGTTCTCCACTTATCTCCCCTGCCCCTCCATCCTGTCTCACCCTCCCCTAAGGTAAGTCAGAAAACATTTCCTCTTTCCTAGCCCTGCTAGTCTTTCTTTCTAGCAGTCAGTCCACTTAGCTCCCCCAATTCTCTTTACATTTTTAAAGGAAAAGAAAGTACTCTTCTTTGGCATCTTTGTCATATGCCAGATTTAATCTGCCATCGGCTTTATTTTTGAAATAAGATCGATGCAAAAAACAAGCAAATTCAAGAAAAATCTGTCTAGTAGTTAGAACATTCTGCCTGGATTCAGAGAGGCAAAAAGAGGAATGTAAATTCGCTTCAATTGTCCTGTGTATCTGTCTCCAGTGATGGAGGATTCGGGCATCCAGCGAGGCATCTGGGAGGGAGATGCCAAGGCTGTCCAGCAGTGTCTGACAGATATTTTTACCAGCGTTTACACCACCTGCGACATCCCTGAGAATGCTATATTTGGTCCCTGCGTCCTGAGCCATACTTCCCTGTACGACAGCATAGCTTTCATAGCTCTGAAGTCCACAGACAAGAGAACGGTCCCTTATATCTTCCGGGTAAGTCTTGGTTGATGTTCTGTAGGATATGAGGGTAATATCTTAAAAACAGACTAAGAATCATTCTAATAACAAGCTGAGACTGGTTCTACATGGAGAACATGCAGTGATACATGCAATTCTATTTTACACACCAGAAATTAGAAAAGGAAAATTAAACTCCAGAGTATTGTCAACTGATTTTCGGAAATAAGTGACAAAATTAGATTTTGAATGCCAGATGTGTCTAAATCAATGCCTGGATTCTGGGCTTTCCTGGAGATGAACACCACTTCCTTAACTCTGTGGGAAATTTCACCAGGATTGAGGCTATTTGTAGACTAAGTACTTCCTATGAGTACTTTTCTGTAAATATTAGGTGCATTCGCCTCCCAATCCCAGAAGCCTTCTGTTCCCTGAAATATTACTCTTTCTGGTTAAGTTAGCTAGTGTCTAGAGTTTGTATTTAAATAAAAGTGTTGGTGTTTTGACAATTAAACATCATTCCAGCCATATGTTAGAGTGTGAAAAGTCCTGTCACTTCTATTCTTTCTTTACAAAGAACCATTAGTTGTTTAAGCCAAAATAAGGAAGATGAGCAAAAGTCACAAAATAATTTCTAAAATCTAAGTTTGCTTTTCACTTCTAAAACAGACAAAATTCTACATACTTTTGCAATGTGGGATAATTTAGAAATCAGTTCTCAAGAGCTTAGCACTAATTTGAATTGTAAAAAAAATTTTGCTAATTTGATATTCATCCAATATATAAAAAGACAGGACTGTTCTGGTGGTCCACTGGTTAAGGCTCTGCCCTTCCAAAACAGGAGCACAGGTTTGATTCCTGGTCTGGCAACTAAGACCCCACTGCCCCTTTGGCTAAAACACACACACACATACACACAATCTGTATAATTAATGCAGCTTGCCAAGGATGTTATCTTGCCTGCTGGCTGCAAACATGAGGATGGGTGTTAAGTCGGGTCAAGTTTTTGGAAGCTTGATCTCAGATAATAATTCTTAGAGAAATAACAGCTGAAATGGCCCTGGCTCCTTTGGCTTCATTCCCTCACAAGAGTCTCCCTCCCTCATTCCCTTCCTTCTTGTATTCTTTCTTTTCTCTAAACTGTAGGTAGACACCTCAGCGGCGAATGGTTCCTCGGAAGGTCTCATGTGGCTGCGTCTGGTCCAATCAGCCAGAGATAAAGAAGAGCAGAACCTTGAAGCCTATATAAAAAACGGACAGCTGTTTTACCGCTCTCTCCGCAGGATTGCCAAAGATGAGGAGTTACTAGTTTGGTACGGGAAAGAACTGACCGAGTTACTCTTGCTCTGCCCCTCTAGATCCCACAGCAAAATGAATGGTAGGTTGGCTCAAGACCTGCGTCCGGGCCCTTAGCTAGCGGCGGGGAGGAGGGAGGGGAGCGGCGGGGTCACTCTGGCACCTGGGCGAGCCTTCCCTCCCTTGTGGTGCCTTGTAGAGCTTCTGAGATATAGTCTGGGGTGAAGCTGGGACAGCTAGGTGAGGATGAATCGGGACACGCTTGGCTTACTTCCTGCACTCTCAAATCTGGAGGGACAGTTAGACCGGGTCTTGTCCGATGTTGTTGTTTTCAGGCACTCAGACCCTGAGAGGTGAAAGTGGATTTGTGGAGGGGGTGATGGCAAACTGGCCTAGAGACGATGCTGAGTAATCATGTGGGTTGCGTGTGTGTGTGTGTGTGTGTGTGTGCGTGCGCTGTCTGCTCACTAAGCAGGGTCGTCCCCTTACACATGCCTGGAGTGCAGCCAACGTTTCCAGTTTGAGTTCCCCTATGTAGCGCATCTGCGCTTCCGCTGCCCCAAGAGACTTCACGGCGCTGATCTGAGCCCCCGAGAGGAGCAAGGCGGCGGCGTGGGTACCAAGGATCACGGAGGCGGCGGCGGTGGCAAGGACCAACAGCAGTCGCAGGAGGCACCCTTGGGTCCCGGCCCAAAGTTCTGCAAAGCCGGTCCGGTCCACCACTACCCGGCCCCCTCCCCCGAGAGCGGTAACCCGCCGGCGGCTGGTGGCGGCAGCGGCGCGAAGCCGTCCACGGACTTTCACAACCTGGCGCGGGAGCTGGAGAACTCCGGGGGCGCCAGCAGCTGTTCCCCGGTGCGTAGCCTCGGCGGCGGCAGCGGCCACCAGGAGGCGGAGCTGAGTTCCGACGGCACCGCCGCGGGCGTGGGCAAAGGGAAGAGGAAGTTTCCGGAGGAGGCGACCGAGGGCGGCGGCGCGGGGCTGGTGGGGGGTCGGGGCCGCTTCGCCGAGCGGGCCCTGCCCGCCTCCAAGGAGGACCTGGTGTGCACGCCGCAGCAGTACCGCAACTCGGGCAGCTACTTCAGCCTGGAGGAGAACGGCCGCCTCTTCGCGCCGCCCAGTCCCGAGACGGGAGAGGCGAAGCGCAGCGCCTTCGTGGAGGTGAAGAAGGCGGCCCGGGCGGCCGGGGGGCCGGAGGAGGCGGCCGCCGACGGCGGGGGCGCGGCCGCCGAGGAGCAGGACGCGGGCGGCGGTGGCGGCTCCTCCTCCACGCCCGTGGCCGCGTCCCCGGCCGGCACCGAGAAGCTGCTGGCCCCGCGGCCCGGGGGCGCGCTGCCAGGCCGGCTGGAGGGCGGCAGCCCGGCGCGGGGCAGCGCCTTCACCTCGGTGCCGCAGCTGGGCGGCGCGGGGGGCGGCGGCGGCGCGGGGGGCGGCGGGGGCGCTGGGGGCGGCGCGGGAGGGGCGGGCGGGGGCCAGGGCGCAGCGGCGGACGAGCGCAAGAGCGCCTTCTCGCAGCCGGCGCGCTCCTTCTCGCAGCTGTCCCCGCTGGTGCTGGGCCAGAAGCTAGGCGCTCTCGAGCCGTGCCACCCCGGCGACGGGGTGGGCCCCACCAGACTGTACCCCGCCGCCTCCGACCCGCTGGCCGTGAAGCTCCAGGGAGCAGCGGAGCTGAACGGAGGTTGCGGGGCCCTGCCGAACGGCGGCGGCGGCGGCGGGCTGCCCAAGCAGAGCCCGTTCCTCTATGCCACCGCCTTCTGGCCCAAGAGCTCCGCCGCCGCGGCGGCCGCAGCGGCGGCGGCCGCGGGGCCCCTGCAGTTGCAGCTGCCGTCGGCGCTCACGCTGCTGCCGCCCTCGTTCACCTCACTGTGTCTGCCCGCGCAGAACTGGTGCGCCAAGTGCAATGCCTCCTTCCGCATGACCTCCGACCTAGTGTACCACATGAGGTCGCATCACAAAAAGGAGTACGCTATGGAGCCCTTGGTGAAGCGGAGGCGGGAGGAGAAACTCAAGTGCCCCATTTGCAACGAGTCTTTCAGGGAGCGCCACCACCTCTCCAGGCACATGACCTCGCATAATTGACACGGAAAGGACCTCCGCTTTCCGCGCGCGCGCGCGCGCGCACGCACGGTCAAACCACCTGCAGGAACAAACACGCGAGGACACCCACCACCTCCTTGTGACCGAAAACATCACACCCGGAGACACTCGCGCACACACAGGCACACACACGTGGTCTCCCCCAACCCTTACATCCAGATGTTTACCTGTGACCTACACCACACACACACACACACTCACACACCCCCCCCCCCACACACACACACACACGAGACAGGATGGTGGATTTTTGATCGGGTGGGTTGTTTGAAGGGTTTTCTTTTGAATGCACGCATTTTCACTTTCCCAAAAACAAAGGTACATTTTTAAAAATGTCGTATATTGCAACATATTGATGCATTTGTCATACGTTTCTACTTAAATTATTAAGCACTTACGGTTTAGATGTAATAATTATATGTAAGGGCAAAATTTATTTTAGATATAAAGTAAAGGAGGAGGGTGAGATGCTTCCTGCATTTCTTGATTACAGTTTGTGTTCTTACAAAAATAAGCAAAACAAATAAAAAGGAGGTAACCATTCAGTTTAAGTTTCCAGGGGGAAGTGCATGTATCATGAAATGATTATGGACTTCAATGAAGAATGTCATCATTATGTAAATATGTATTTCCTTTTAATACAAAGTGTAATTTTGTGCCAGTGAAATGGAGTCTGAATAGTTATGTGTTTCTTTTATCCCTGGAAAGATTTATTAAACTTTATAGATTATCCGGGTATGTTGGATGCTTTGACAATAAATGACTATTTTCCTCGAAGCAATTATTGGGAAAGTGTTTTAAAATGTTTTTTGTAGCTAAACGCTACACTTTTGAGTGCGTGTTCAGTTGCTTAGTAGTGTATGACTCTTTGCAACCCTATGGTTCCTCTGTCCATGGGATTATACTTTGAGTAGATACCATATATTTTCATTGAGCCCCTGCAAAGAAACTGCAAAAGAGAGAAATGATAAACCCTGCCCCACTTGTATTATTTACTCTAAGCCAATTTTGAGCCTAAAAGTGAGAAGACAAGGTGATTATTACTTGGGAAATCTTTATCTGGAAAGTGTTGCACTTCTTGATCACAGCACAAATCATTTAAACTGAGATGCCTGCCATGAAGCTATCCAGTGTCTGGGATGTCAACATTCTTTTCAGCAGCAGGGTAAGTAGCATCTTCACAAGTGGCCAAAGACAAACGATTTTCAGACCTGGATCAGGGACAACAGGTGAAAAGCCCACTTTTGGTTCTTACTAGTGATGCTTGCATGGAAGGGTATCTTGTGCTCTAGGACCCTTTGACTTTCTGTCATTAGTCTTTAAGAGACCCTTGGGAGAGTTTCTCCAGTAATTAAGGTGAAATGACCATGGTAGTCTATGTATTGCAGGGCCCCCTAAAGTTCTGAACAGCTGCACAGGCTTGGAAAAAACTAGCCCTGAAGTATTACAATACAGACCTAATAAATTTCCTCTTCTCCCTGCCCTTCCTCTTATGAAAAGTCCCTCTGTACTCTTCATATGCTGATGATAGTTCTTAAATAGTGTACGTATGTAAGTGTATGTGGTACTCAGAAAGCAGTAGATCAAAACCAAATGGTCCTTTAGGTCTCAGGGTAGCATGCACTTAATCCATGGGCATCTTCAGAGTAGTCATTCTACAGGTGCTCTAGTAACCAATACTACACTGGTTTATGTATCACAGAAGGTGTTCCTTCCCATTTTTAATTCCTTCACTTCTTTGCCAACCCTCCCCTGTGTCAGAAGGAGAGTATTTGTGAAAAGTTCTGAAATGTGAAACTTGTACAAGATCTTATTGCAGGCCTTCAGTGGCCTTCCCTAAAAGGATTTTAAAGACTTCATTATCTTAAGGGGACTACATGGCAAGTTACAATTAGGTAAACAGAGACCAGGGGTAGGGCAGAGATGGATCCATAGTGCGACCACTGAGATGGGTGAAAAAACAGGTTGACTTCTTAAGATTACCCAAGTACTTTTTGTGTTGCATTTCTTTGAGACCTGCTCTCAGTTTTCCTAAGCAAGAGTCTGATTATCTGAAACAGTAATCCCCAGCAAGATGTGACGAGAACAGTCCAAAATTCCTGTTCTGTTTCTGCTCTGCATGATTAGTAGAACTTGCATCATTATTGTTGGTATCATCAACTTATCTGCATTTTGCTTTTCTTATCTGTGCAATGAGTGAGACAGGTTCTGCTATTTTTAAAGTACTTCTAGCACTGGGGAGTTGTTTTTTTCTAACGGGCTAATCAGGCTCCAATTAAATCTAAAGAAGACTTTCTAGAGAAAAAAGCAAGATTGGTTTAGAGCAAATTTGATGGCAAGAAATCAGAAAGATATTTGGGAACAAATAGAAGGTGGACCTCAAAGATCCTTAAATCATAATGCTCAAGAGGCTGACCAAATTATCCATGCCTAGAACACTAGTGGATCCCTAGAGCAAAAGTTTCTTAAAAACAGCCAACCAACCACCAAATCAACCAGTCAAGGTTGCCTGGGGCCTAACTTTAAAAACAAAAACCCAATAACAAACACAAACCTTGAATGCTCCTTCATTTCTATCCCATCCTTCCAGTATCTTCCTTTCATTATGGTGGCTAGATTACCTGTTGGGTAGTCAAAGATGAACTTAAGTCTAAAGAAACAGTAAGTAAATACTGCTGCTTGAAAAGGACTTCTCCATAGTCTAAGGCAGCCGTCTATGGGGTTGCACAGAGTCTGACACGACTGAAGCGACTTAGCAGCAGTAGCAGCAGCATAGTCTAGAATCTTGGTTGTTTGTTTTTTTAAGGATACGTGTAGACACTTTTGAGCTCGTGTTTTCTTTTGTATGGTAATTAATGTAAACAATCAGGAAGAAAACTGAACCTTGACTGAGCTAACGCCCAGGCGATCAGGTAGCTGTGTGAGTGGCAGACACTTTAGAGCTGGGCAGTTTTGCTGACCAATCTGCCTAGGAGACGTTTTTTGGGGCGGGAAGCAGTAGGGGAAGGGTGCCCAAAGCTAGTTTTGCCTTCAGCCAAGGCAAACTGAGAAATGTTTTAATGTTGCATTTTCAAGCGTTTGGATGTATCAGCTTTCTCGGATGAGAGTTTCTAAAATTCCATAATCCCACCCATCTGCCAAGCTAGCTGAGGTTGATGGCTGAGGCCATAGGCGTAAATGTCTGCACACAGCTGCGGGGGAAACAAGGTCATAGGGTCATGCAGGCTTGGAGCAGGCTGGTGCCTTGAAGTCCAGGCGGGTGGCCTGCGCTCCGAGTCCCTGCTAGGTCCTACGGACTGGGGAAAAGGCAACTCAAGCGGCTGCCGCACTAGCATTTGCTGTGTCCCCAGTCAAGGGCAGATTGCTTGGAAATGACCCGGCTCCTAGTGTCTGGAATCTCCGAGCGCGCTCTCTGCGTGGATCGCGAACCCCTTTCGTCTTCTGGCGTTCGTGAGTAGGAGGGGAACGCGTCTATTTCCCAAGATGAGCTTACAGGGTGTAGCTGAAGCTCACCGGCGTGCGGGAACAGGAGGGCTGGGGAAAGAATGCACGCGCATCTCTGCACCAGTTCTCAGCCACTGACTGGGGAGCCGAAACTGAAACCACCTGCGATAGTTCCCAGGGTCCTGGGCCTGGGTCCTGGGCCCACTTCTACGCTCTGCGGCTCTCTGAGGCCCAGGGTACCAGTGTAGCCGTCACACCGGCGCGCCAGCCAACATAGACGTGTCTCCGCCGCCGGGCGCGGCGGTGAGGATGGAGGGAGTGGGTCCAGCAGGGTTGCGCATTTCCCCCTCACACCCGCTTCTGAACCGCTGTGTAGCACCCGCTTCTCGTCTTCTATCAAGTTTACCCTCCCTGCAGCTTGTCTCTTAGCATCACCCCAGCGCCGAAACCTGGAACACCCGGGACCACCCGTACCCAGAAAACGACCTGGAAGAGCAACCTCTCCTCCCAGATTCCGAGGGCCCCGAAAGCGGCCTCGCCCCGTGAGTCAGGGGTTTCTCCTCTCTTTCTCCACGCACTATCGGCCCGGACTCCGCTCCACCAACCAGGCCTGGGCAGCTGGCTCAAGTGGAAGAGTCCACGATTGGAGCGCCGGGCCAGGTGCGCTTGGCAAGGCACACGCGTCTGAGTCCGATGCCTTCAGCGCTCGGCAGTGCGGAAACAGGGCACATAAGGGGACCACCAAGGACCCAGCGAGGGACAGCAGGCAAGCGCGGCGGCCAAGGAGCTGCCCTGGACTTTTAGATTTTCCTTCCTCCCCACGCCCCTCGCCCTCGCCCAATCCCGTGTGCTGGAATCAGTTTCGCTCATTCTTTGAATCTCCCGTTTTCCCTTCCCTCCACCCTTCCATCACTTTCACACTCTTTTCAGTCTTTTAAGTACTTCTGGAGATTTGAGATCATTCCTAGAGTTTTATTAGGAAACCTCCGCCCGCCGGATGATTCTCAACCATTCAGGCAACCGACTCCTAAGGTGGTTGCCCCAGCCCAAGGGGAGACTGCTCTATTTGATTGATTGAGACTTTAAGGACTACTGCACACTCTACCTTGCTCATCAAAGAGATGAGCAAATGCCAGCCCCCCCCCCGAAACAGACACTCCCTCTGCCCCCATATATGAACAAACACCCATGTGTGTCGCCTCCTGAAAAATTCCTCCTAGGAGAGGAAGCAGTCGGTCTGACGGTATGACGTTCTTCTGTCCTTAAAGTGATGTGCTTGTGTCTTTGCTTGGAAATGCTGTCTTTCCTTGAAGGTGCGAAAGTACCTCCGAGGGATAGAGAAAATTAAGCCTGCCCAGAAGCTGAACTTGGAATAGAGTGAGGAGCTGGGCTACCTCCTTTTCCTTTTCTAAATGTGTTTTGGCTGATAGGCGGGCCAGGAGCCTGAATATTGAGGCAGAGACATCCCTATTTGGCCAGTGGGCCTGAATGCCTGTTGACTGTGACCAGCCTAGGTGGGCAGAAGGGGTGTTCTCAGCCTCTCGGCTTCACAGATCCTATTCCTAAGGCAAATTTTACTTTTTTTTAAACTTTAAATTGGACCTAAAACTTTTTAGAAACATAGCTATTCTCCAGGGCAAGAGGATGAAGAAACTAAAGAGAAAGTTCTTTTAAATTTTTATTTTTTAAAACTCTCTAGGCCAACAAAGTTCCATCTAGTCAAAGCTATGGTTTTTCCAGTAGTCATGTATGGATGTGAGAGTTGAACTGTGAAGAAGGCTGAGCGCCGAAGAATTGATGCTTTTGAACTGTGGTGTTGGAGAAGACTCTTAAGGGCCCTTGGACTGCAAGGAAATCCAACCAGTCCATCCTAAAGGAGATCAGTCCTGGGTGTTCATTGGAGGGATTGATGCTAAAGCTGAAACTCCAATACTTCGGCCACCTGATGTGAAGAACTGACTCATTTGAGACTCTGATGCTGGAAAGATTGAAGGAGGGAGGAGAAGGGGACAACTGAGGATGAGATGGTTGGATGGCATCACCAACTCAATGGACATGAGTTTGAGTAAACTCCAGGAGTTGGTGATGGACAGGGAGGCCTGGCATGCTGCAGTCCTTGGGGTCATAAAGATTTGGACACTACTGAGCGACTGAGCTGAACTGAATTGAGGGTTAGAGATCTGGTAAGCTATTCTACTTGAATAGCTAATCTGGTTATAATTGTTATTTACATATGCCTTTTCAGGGATTCCCAAGTGGCACTTGTGGTAAAGAATCCACCTACCAATGCAGGAGACATAAGAGGTGTGGGTTCAATCCCTGGGTCTGGAAGATCCCCTGAAGGAGGGAATGGCAACCCACTTCAGTATTCTTGCCTGAAGAATCCCATGGACAGAGGAGCCTGGAGGGCTACAGTTCACAGGATCGCAAAGAGTCAGACACGACTAAAGCGATTTAGCACGCACATGTGCATCTGTTGTGGGTATGTACTAGAATGTATGTGGGTGTGTGTTTGCACACATATTTACACTTATATATGTATATATTATGTACACACATGTGTATTATATATACAAATGTACATAGCCATTCTAGTATACATGTAGACACAGAACTGGTAGGCACTATTCTAAGTACTTTTCACATGTTGACCCGGTATAATTCTCACAACCTACCCAGGAGGAAGCCTAGTAAGGATTCCACTCCATCAAGTTTTAAAACTGTGTGGTTGTTACGACTTTCATCTAGGAACAGAAAGCTGAGATTCAATACCATAAAGTAATGGAAAGATTAGTGCCTCCTAAGTCAGAAAGCTTGCTTGGAATTCTGTGGCCTTTCCATCTATGCATCTCAGTTTACTTTACTTGAGCTTGTGAATAATTCTACCTGGGAGCTTATCATATAGATGTGTCTTGAAAAGCAAATAAAATCATTCTCTGTAGAAGCTTTTCATACTATCACACGTGATAGACTTCCCAGTTGGTGAAAGAAGTGTACTTTTAGCCTCGACTTATCTTCCTCAGATGGTCAGGAACTTCTATCAGAAATCCTCAGGTACCTTCCTCTATAAGAAGTCTTTTGTGGCCTTGACTTTCTTTAATGATCTTTGCTCATTTTTGAGCAGAGGTGGGAGTAACAGCTGGTTTGATTTTGTGGATGTGTATTTAACTACTCAATGCTTCTTCCTTATGTCCTAAACTTACAGAAGGGTCACTGAAAAAATATTCAAGAAGTAAAATCAAGCAAGCTTACAGATCCATCCAGGGGTATGTAGTTTTAATTGTCTTAGACTAATCTTAAATGGCAAGTATAATATGTTCCCAGTACTTAAAAGTTACGTGTAAACAAAACACCAAGAGTGAAAACGGCTGTAAGGAGGGCTAGTTATCATTTCCCTTGCTGTAGAAAAGATGAGCAAAATGCAGAACAGTAGTCCATTTCTCTTCCTGAGTACCATGTAACAAATGGCATCTTACTTAGAAAGATGTCTTAGTGCTTAATGAAGACAACTCTGGGTCTGCAGATCATGGAGATCCACGAATGATACTAATCCATGAGTCAATATCTTGGAGGGAAACTCTGACTCCAGCTCATGTTTTGGACTGATGCTGAAGCTGAAGCTCCAATACTTTGGCCACCTAATAAAAAGAGCCGACTCATTGGATATGAGACCCTGATGCCGAGAAAGATTGAAGACAAGAGGAGAAGGGGATGACAGAGAATGAGATGGTTGGTTGGCATCACCAACTCAGTGGACATGAGTCTGAGCAAACTCTGGGAACTGGTGAAAGACAGAGAAGCCTGAAGTGCTGCAGTCCATGGGGTCGCAGAGGGTCGGACGTGATTTAGCAATTGAACAACTGACTCCAGCTTATGTTTTTCAGTGTTTTTAAATGTATTTTAAGCTAGAATGCATTATTTAATTGTGCATTTCCCCTCTGTTAAAATGGAGACTTGAAGGATGGATGCCTATGCTATCTTCTTTCTCAAATTCTCCAAGGAGTAAATTTTTCAAGGAAATATTAAGAGCCTTTGTAAACCAAGAATAGGAATGAGATTTGGAAGGGAAAAAACCACAAGAGAAGAGAGACTAACTCTATCAGATCTTTGGCCCTTCACTTCTTTTCAGATGTTTAGCCATTGATTCCGAATTTCTTTTGTCCCCATCATTTTTTTGGTTTTGCTTTTTTTTTTTTTTCTGAAGAAAGGCAGGGATGTGGGTTTTAGGGGAGAAATCCGGAAAACAGTCCCACGCTTGAGCAACATCCCAGAGTACATCAGCTGTGCTGGTTGGAATCTGGAAAAATGTAGTGTGATTATACTTTTCTTCAGGGATTCATCTCGATTGGGTGTACCTGTGTTACACCATTGCTTGTAGAACTCAAAGTAGCTTTTTCTGTGTTTAGTAATTTTTTGGTGACATGTGAAACTTAAAAAGAAAAAGAAGCATTTGATGACTTTTTCCCTCCAAAACAATTGAATTAAGATCTGTTTTTCCCTCTGGCCAGATTTTACTGGGTCTTTGTAAAAGGAAAACATAGCCAAACAGCGACACCCAGCCCTCAAAACGATGCAGATCACAGTTAGAAAAATCCAAGTATCCATAGGCTCCTCTAGGTTCAGAGGTTCCAGTGTAGGAGCCAAGTGAAGGTGGAGAAAAGAAAAGGAAAGGAATATCCCTGCAGGGTCTCTCCTAGAAAGAGGAGTCACTTAGACTTGTACATTAAAATATTTTGGAGAAAGTGTAAGTTAAACTGTTTACTTTAGCAGGGCTGGATAGGAGTCAATAGCGAATGCCATGAAGTTTATCTTTATGGACATATAATCTGCTCTCTGAATTCCATCTCAGAATGCTTCACCCTCAGTTGCTTCTGCCATTTGACTTTGTCAGATCTCCCTTAGTCCTTTCCCCTCCAGCAAAGAGATGGTACAGAAAATTCCCACCAGTATGAATCAGTAGGAAGACAAAAAAGTTTGAATTTATTTGAAAGCATTTCTTTTACCCCATTTGCATTTTGGGTCTTAATTTCTAATTTTGGAACAACCTAAGGAAAGATGAGGCATTGGTATGTAGAGGTACTCCCCTTCTGGGGGTGATAATGCCTGAAACTGCTTTCAAATCAGATATCTTTGATTTTGAGACTGCACTTGAAAGTGTTTATTAAGCCTCCAAACATGCCTAAACTTAAAAACCAGGGAGATATTTAGAAAACCTACCTTTCAAACATCTAACTCCATGCATAGTAAAGGGAACGGCAAAAAACTAACTCTGTGCATAGTAAAGGGAATGACATGGTATAAGACAAGTTTCATCAAGTTACATGATTGCCAGAAGCTCACATCTGAATTTCTTAAATCTTTCCAATAGTCAAAATACATCTTCTTTGGTATTAAGCCAATTTTATAACAGCTCAAAAACAGGGACTTGGGACTGCAGATAGCACAACTCTCTCTTTTTTAGGGGATGGTGGCTTTTCTTTGAACACACTGCAGAAGAAAAAATTTAAATTTTAATAAGTACAGTTTCAGAGTCTTTGTCATATCAACTGTTTATGACAGCCTACTCAGGGACCGATACTTTGGCCACCTGATGTGAAGAACAAACTCATTGGAAAAGACCCTGATTCTGAGAAAGATTGAAGGCGGAAGGAAAAGGGGATGATAGAGGATGAGATGGTTGGATGGCATCACTGACCTGATGGACGTGATGAGTTTGAGTAGGCGCCCAGAGTTGGTGATGGACAGGGATGCCTGGTATGCTGCATTCCACAGGGTCACAAAGCGTTGGACACGACTGAGAAACTGAACTGAACTGAACTGAACTCAGGGACCCAGGAGCATGGGCAACTGGAAAAATCATGTAAGGAAACTGAGAAAAAGGGGACCTCAGGTAACAACTTCTGTAATAACTTCAGACATTACAGAGACCCTAGCAGGAGTGATCTCATTAAATCACCTAGGTAGCTGTGAAAAATGCAGATTCTCAAACTCATCTCTAGAAATTGGGTAGATTTCATGAGAAGGGGCTGCAGAGGATGAGATGTTTAGATAGCATCATCGACTCAATGGACATGAATTTGAGCAAACTCCGGGAGATAGTGGAGAACAGAGGGACCTCACCTGCTGCAGCCCATGGAGTTGCAAAGCGTTGAACCTGACTTAGTGACTGAACAACAACAACAAACATGAGACTCTTGTATTTTAAATAATCATTAGGTAATTCTAGAGCAGGTGGTTCTGAATCCACACTTTGAGAAACACACTGCAGGGTTAGAACAGCAACCAGTCCTATAGAAACTTCAATTAAACAGATGTGTCCTCAGTCTAGAAAATTGCTGTCTCTGAAATACTGTTCATGGGGTTCTCAAGGCAAGAATACTGAAGTGGTTTGCCACTCCCTTCTCAAGTGGACCACATTTTGTGAGATGGGGATACCAGACCATCTGACCTGCTTCTTAAGAAATCTGTATGCAGGTCAGGAAGCAACAGTTAGAACTGGACATGGAACAACAGACTGGTTCCAAATAGGGAAAGGAGTGCATCAAGGCTGTATATTGTCATCCTGCTTATTTAACTTATATGTAGAGTACATCATGAGAAATGCTGGGCTGGATGAAGCACAAGCTGGAATCAAGATTGCAGGGAGAAATATCAATAACCTCAGATATTCAGATGACACCACCCTTATGGCAGAAAGTAAAGAAGAACTAAGAGATTTTTGATGAAAGTGAAAGAGGAGAGTGAAAGCTTGGCTTAAAACTCAACATTCAGAAAACGAAGATCATGGCATCTGGTCCCATTACTTCATGGCAAATAGATGGGGAAACAGTGGAAACAGTGTCAGACTTTATTTTTCCGGGCTCCAAAATCATTGCAGATGGTGATTGCAGCCATGAAATTAAAAGACACTTACTCCTTGGAAGGAAAGTTATGACCAACCTAGACAGCATATTCAAAAGCAGAGACATTACTTTGCCAACAAAGGTCCGTCTAGTTAAAGCTATGGTTTTTCCAGTGGTCATGTGTGAATGTGAGAGTTGGACTATAAAGAAAGCTGAGCACTGAAGAACTGATGCTTTTGAATTGTGGTGTTGGAGAAGACCCTTGAGGGTCCCTTGGGCCGCAAGGAGATCCAACCAGGCCATCCTAAAGGAGATCAGTCCTGAATATTCATTGGAAGGATTGATGCTGAAGCTGAAACTCCAATACTTTGGCCACCTGATGCAAAGAACTGACTCATTTGAAAAGACCCTGATGCTGGGAAAGATTGAAGGCAGGAGGAGAAGGGGACAACAGAGGATGAGTTGGTTGGATGGCATCACCGACTCAATGGACATGCATTTGAGTTTGCTCCGGGAGTTGGTGATGGACAGGGAGGCCTGGCGTGCTGCAGTCCATGGGGTCACAAAGAGTCAGACACGACTGAGCAACTGAACCGTACTGAAATACTGAGGCTAAACTGAATTATACACTCAATTAAAAAACTCTTCAGTGACGTCTATCTTGGTTTCAGATCCATTTCCCGCCCCGTTTCTGGTGTTTCACAACATGTTGACATTTTGTTGTTCTTTTCTCATTCAAGTCTGGTTATTCTGAACAGCAACAGCAAAATATCAATGCATAAGAGCGCATGCTAAGTCTCTTCAGTCGTGTCCAACTCTGTGCAACTCTATGAACTGTAGCCCACCAGGCTCCTCTGTCCATGGGATTTTCGAGGCAAGAATATTGGAGTGGGTTGCCATGCCCTCCTCCAGGGGATCTTCCCGATCCAGGGATTGAGCCCACATCTCTTACATCTCCTGCATTGGCAGGCAGGCTATTTACCACTAGGACCACCTGGGAAGCCCCTAAATGCATAAGAAAGCCTCTGTTAGACAAAACCTTCAAGCTATATCTTTATGGAAAAAAAATTAATATACATGGATCATCACCTTTTGAGGGATTTGATGCTTATTTTTTGGATTCTGATACATTAGGTTGTCTAAAATGATGTCACAACTTATTTGTATATATGTGTCCACAGCCTCCACCAACTCACAGCCTGACACCAAGCTCCAAAGAGCTCTCTTTGCCCATGGATTTTGGATGGGTTGTAGCAACAGAATTGAAAATCTCTTGAGCTGCTGTTCCAGCTCACCCGTCAACAACTGCTGCTCCTCTGCCAGCCGATGACTGAAAAGAGACTGCTGCTTTCGGATGGCGAGTGATTCTAAGCCACCAACTCCTGCTGCTGCTGCTGGTGCCAGGGCAACAGTCTCCTCCACTGGCCTTACCTCCCTGAATTTGCCACCCAGGACTCAGGCCTGCATCTGAGGTGGTGAGGCCAGCTGGGCCTGGCAGCAGGGTAGAAGGCCGAATTCACAATAACCCATCAGTTCTGATGCTACCCATTGTCCCTGAACACAATACAGGCTCCTGGAATGCCTTTTTAATGGAAATATCACTGTAATTATCCTACTGGGCTTCCAGATTTGTCAGGACATGCCTGAATTCAAGGGTAGATGCAGTTTAGGACTGGGACCAGAGCTGCAAGATCGTTTTAACATCCACACAGTGCTTTATCAGCACAGAGAATCCGGCTAAAAAAAATTAGATTAGGTTTCAAGAGATCTAACATCTAATCTCCTTCTGGTTCTGCCTTTCTCTAGCTGGGTGACCTTGGATGAACTAACTTCACGGAGCCTCAGCCCTTTGACCTGTAAGATGAGAGGGTGAAAACTAGGTCAGAGCTTCTCAGACTTTGGGGTTCATAATAATTCCTAGGGCACTTGATAAATGGACTTGGCTCCATTTCTGGAGATTCAGAATGAAGGCAGCAATGGCCCATGTATAGGAATTTGCATGTTCATAAACCTATTGGGTGATTCTCTAATCACTTTTGGGAAATATTTGTCTAAAGCCAGTGATTCCTGGGACTTGCCCGGTGGCCCAGTGATTATGACTCCACGCTACCAATGTAGGGGGTCTGGGTTCCATCCCTGATCAGAGAACTAGAGCTGGAATGCCACAACGAGGACCCAATATAGCCAAGTAAATATTATAAATAAGCATTTTAAATTAGTGATTCTCTACTCAGGTCTCAGAAACAATTGGAAAGTTTTTTAAAATGCTCATGACTGGTGCCACCCCAAATTAATTCATCAGAATGTCTGGGTCTGGGACCAGGCGTTGGTGTGCTTTGAAGGTTCTTTTGTCTGGCAAAAGTGAAGAATCAGTGAGATAGATTATCTCTAAGATCCTTCCTTAGCTCTAGAACTCGGACCTCCAATCTAGGATTTTTGGTTCTACCACATCACAGTTTAGAAGATGGAGCATCCTGTGTGTACATCTACTAGTTGTTGTGGTCTGCATTGTCATCCCCCCGTGAAATTCATATGTTGAATTCCTAACCCTTAGTATCTCAGAATGTGCCTGTATTTTCAGATAGAGACTTTAAAGAGGTAATTAAAATAGGATCTGAGGGGTGGATTCTAATCCACCATGACTAGAGGCCTTGTATAAAGAGATTTAGACATACACAACACAGGGATTCAACCATGTGAGGACACAGAAGACTGCTTTCTGTGAGCCATGGAAGGAAGCCTCAGAAGAGACCAACCCTGCCAACATCTTGACCTTGGACCTCTAACTTCCAGAACTGCGAGAAAATAAATTTCCTCCAGTTTATGGTATTTAGTTATGATAGCCCTCGAAAGCTAACATATATATATATACATATATATATGTGTGTGCGTATATATATATAATATAAAGTTAAACAGTTTACTGAAAATTCTTGGGCTGGTGCACTGGGATGACCCAGAGAGATGGTATGGGGAGGGAGGTGAGAGGGGGGTTCAGGATTGGGAACACGTGTACACCCATGGCGGATTCATGTTGATGTATGGCAAAACCAATACAGTATTGTAAAGTACTATAAAGTAAAATAAAAAAAAGAAAGAAAGAAAATGTTGGACTCCCCCAGTGGTCCAGTGGTAAAGAATCCACCTGCCAGTGCAGGTTCGATCCCTGGTTCAGGAAGATTCCACATGCCATGGGGCAACTAAGCCTGTGCGCCATAACTACTGAAACAACGCCATAGAGCCTGAGCCTGTGTTTTGCAAAAGAGAAGCCACAGCAATGAGAATCCCATGCACTGCAACTAGAGAAAGCCCTTATGCAACAACAAAGACCCAGCACAGCCAAAAGCAAATAAATAACATTTTTTTAAATTCAAGAAAATAGTATTTGCCTTATTATTCATTCAGAACCAACTTGTCTCTGGTGTGCATGTGTTAGTCACTCAGTTGTGTCTAGCTCTTGAAATGCCATGGACTGCCGCCCACCAGGCTCCTCTGTCCGTGGAATGCTCTAGGCAAGAGTACTGGAGTGGGTTGCCATTTCCTACCCAGACCTTCCTGACCTGGCGTTTAACCTGCGTCTCTTGTGTCTCCTGCACTGGCAGGTGGATCCTTTACCACTGTGTCCCTGTGATTTAATGTGTGTTTCTTTTCGAAGTCTTGATTCGAGATAGGCTATGGAAATAAGTATTAGATGATGTTTTAAGCAGGACTAAGAAAATGTTGTACTTTTTGCTACTACTAATAAATAACAAACCTGATTTCAATGTAACAATAAATCACTACCAAATTTTTAATGTGGTCATATAAATTTAATCTAAATTTTAATTAGAGCCTATGTGAAGCAAAATTTATTCATTTTATTTCTGGGTTTTATTAGCCAATCCTGTCCCCTATCCTAGTACATCCCAAATTTCTTATCTCCCTTTCTTACGATTTCTTTAAGTCTTCATTTCAGTTGGGTCAACTAAGAAGGAAAACTACTCCAGGAAGTATTTTCATCATACCCTGGAAAACACATTCAAACTGTAAAGAAACTATAAAGAAAAAGATATATTGCCACCTAGTGGAAAATAAGCAGAATCACTGGCTTGTAATTTAGATTTTAAACTACAAAATTGTTAGTACAAGAAATGATTTCAAATGTTTTTGAATCATAAATAATTCTGCTTTGTTAATGAAAGGATGTCTTCCAAGTATAGCTGCAATATCACTTCTGACTTTTATTACTCTTTACTTTTATTTAGTTACTACTTATGTGCTTCCCTGGTGGCTCAGACGGTAAAGCGTCTGCCTGCAATGCGGGAGACCTGGCTTCAATCCCTGGGTTGGGAGGATCCCCTGGAGAAGGAAATGGCAACCCACTCCAGTACTCTTGCCTGGAAAATTCCACGGACTGAGGAGCCTGGTAGGCTACAGTCCATGGGGTTGCAAAGAGACGGACACAACTGAGTGACTTCACTCACTTTATGTGCTAAGTCGCTTCAGTCCTATCTGACTTTTTGTGACCCGATGGACTGTAGCCCATCAGGCTCCTCTGTCCATGGGATTCTCCAAGCAAGAATACTGGAGTGGGTTGCTGTGCCCTCCTTCAGGGAATTTTCCTGACCCAGGGATTGAACCCTGGTCTCTTATGTCTCATATCCATATACTAAATGCTGAGTGGTAAAGCTGGACTTTATTTTTATCAAAGATATTTAGCAAACGTGACAAAAGCATTTACAGCTAAATATTAAAAACATTTACCACCCACAAAAGTTCAGTAATATATAGTAAGCAACCAGTGTGAATATAGCTGACTGAGCTTGGGCAAGTCACAGCTCTGAACTGTGTCCTCATCTAAAAAAAAAGTAAGGTTGAATGACATGACTTATAAGACACTTTCAATTCCAATATGTTGAGGTTATATCTCTATAATACATATTTATAGTTATTAAGCTCAGGATCTTTGTAATAATTAGGACAGTGCCCAAACTTGGTTTAGAAAGCAGTGTTAGTGAGTTAGTAAGTACATGTCTTTGGAGTAATGTTTCAGCACAGAACTGAAAGAAGCTTATTAGTGGGAAGGAAGTTCCTATCTATTTATTTGGTTGCCAGGTTCCCCAGGGTTTTTTCCGTAAGAGTAAGGTGACCTGGCTAATTTTAACTTCAGGAATTACAGTCTATCCAGCTAGTTATCCTTGGAGCTTCTATTTGGATATAGCATCCTTTATCGTTTCCTGTCCTAAAGTTTTAGGAAGTTGCTAGTAACTGATTTACCATTGTTGACCTTTAATAAGCACGAAGACTTTCTTACCATAGGCCAGGGAAGGCAAGGAGAGTTTAAAGATACTTCTCTTTTAATATTCCTTGGTATGTCCCAAGAATGTCACAGTCCTTAACTGGTTAACCCTTCTATGTGTATGCTCTCTGAAAAGGTCCTATTTCAGATGATATAATTCAGGGAGCTTATGTTATCAGATTGTTTTGGCTCAGATTGTTGGATATGATTTCTTGCTATACAGCATTAATGTAGAAAGTCTTTCTCTTTCAAGTGGGATGGACTTACTGTGCAAATGTCGATATCTCTATGGGAAATAAGGAAGCATGCTAACTTAGTAGGTGTTGTGAAATACTGCAGATACAGAGTTTGCTATAATCATTCAACTTTTAAATATCTATGAGAAATTGCATTTATATGAGCTTTAAGAAAATAGAAGACATAGGAGTGGTTGATAGCAAACTTTTGTTTGAGGCTTCATCCAGAGACAAGGCAGCCAGAAGTGCTAAATATATTATTTCTAGTACTTCCCTTCTCTCCCTCTCAGTAGGCACTCAGTCATGTCCAATTTTTTGTGATCCCCGTGGGCTTTAGCCCACCAGGCATCTCTGTCCATGGAATTTTCCAGGCAAGAATACTAGAGTGGGTTGCCATTCCTTTCTCCAGGGGATCTTCCCAACCCAGGGATTGAACCCAGGTCTCCTGCATTGTGGGCAGATTCTTCACCATCTGAGACACCAGGGAAGCCCCAGTAAGTTCCCTTATTTCTCCCTTTTTCTGTCCTACCCTCACCCCCTGAAAAGAGGAAAGAAAGGAAGAAAAAAAAAAAAGAGAGGGAGAGAGAGAGAGAAATGGCTAATTTTCCAGAGAAAAGTTATTCTAATAAAGGCTCAGAAAGTTGCTTCTGACAGTTGAAGAGAACAGAGAAGACATCTAGGGTCTTATTTTTTCCTTCCTAGAAACTTTTTTAAATAATTGATTATTAGGTGCATCTTGTGGTATTTGTTGCCCATTCTATTTTCAAGCAAGCAACACCGAAGAAAAATAATGTTCTCAGCCTCAAATATGTAGCTAGAAACTATGTGCCTTCTTAGAATATGCAACTTTCTCCTCTATTGTTTTTTCTACACAGATAATCAGATTCCCCAAGTTTCAGAGGTAAAAAAATTCAGTTAACAATGTGAAATACCGTTTATTCTATCAGATTATATGGCTGCTTCACATCACTTTCATTGTCAATGTCACCAGTCTATTATGTAGCGTCAAATTTCTCAATTAGGAAGGTAGTTTCAGCAATAGAATATGAGAGAGGGGTACTGCATGCTTGAAACAACAGTTGTACATGACAAGGACAAATTAAAGGTCATGGCACATGTCATTAGGGAAGCAATTTCTATAGGTTTGTGGAGAAACTCAGATTGATCTATGACTTAAATTTCAACATAATTTAATATATCTGTTCCTTGAACAGATACATCTGTCGACTAATTACCATTATTGTTCTCTTTAAGATAGCTTTTTCCCCTGCATTGTACTAGAACAGTGTAATAATAATATGATTCCCTCTCTAGTAATCTATTATTAAAATATTGTATAATAATGATTCCCTCTCTAGCAATCCAGATTTTCTTGGTGGCTCAGAGGGTAAAGAATCTGCCTGCAATGTGGGAGACCTGGGTTCGATCCCTGGGTTGGGAAGATCCCCTGGAGGATGGTAACCTATTCTCCACTTCCCTGGAGGATCCCCATGGACAGAGGAGCCTGGTGGGCTACAGTCCATGGGGTCTCAAAGAGTCGGACACGACTGAGCAACTAAGTACAACAGCTAGTAATCTATTATTAAAACATTCCATTTCATCTAAAGAAGGCATCCTAAGTACAGACCCATGGAATGGGAACTTTGTAAAGTAACTTTGTTTTGATTGCCTTGATTTTTTTCTTTTTATTATCCAAATGCACTTTCATTTGATACACATTCCAGGGAAACAGAATTTAAAAAGTCAAAGATTTTTGTCATAATAAATGAAAAGAAATTTTGGAAGTCATACATGTGAAATTCCAGGCATTTTCTATGGCTTCTAATGGAAAGCAGTTTTAAGATAATGAAATAATTTGGAAACATTACTCACACTTAGAATTCTGAGTGTTAAGATAGAAACATGTCCTGGAAATACAGGCAAAATTGACAGTGGTCCTTTCTGGTAAAATACTGGTCTGCCTAGGTATAAAGTGTTATATTAACCTTCAGTTCTATTATATACATTTACACACATGCATGATAATAAGCTTATTTATATTCAACCAAACATTCATTTGGCAAGCAGCCTAGAGTACTCTAGTGTTGAAGAGTCAAACAAATGCCTGAGAGATTCAAAGTCTTTGTTCCTTTTTCAGTACCTCAAGTCAGAACAGTTGTTTGTCCTCTTGTTGCTGTACTCTGAAAATCATCTTAATTGACAGGCTACACAAGCTGCCTAAACAGCTTTCTCTACCTTAGAGGTGGAGGCTTCATCTGGGGCTTGTATCTGCTGTCTTTTATAACTCTGTCTGATTACATCTGGTAGACAGAATATCTGAAGAACAATGGATGGAGGTTCATAACACTGTACAGGAGGCATTGACCAAATCCATCCCAAAGAAAAAGAAATGCAAGAAGCCAAGTGGTTGCCTGAGGAGGCTTTACAAATTGCTGAGGAAAGAAGAGATGCAAAAGGCAAAGGAGAAAAGGGAAGATATACTCAACTGAATGCAGAGTTCCAGAGAATAGTAAGGGGGAATAAGAAGGCCTTCTTAAATGAACAATGCAAAGAAATAGAGGGGAAAAAAATAAACTGGGAAAGGCTAGAGATCTCTTCAAGAAAATTGGAAGTATCAAGGGAACATTTCATGCAAGGATGGACACAATAAAAGATGGAAACAGTTCGGACCTAAGAGAAGCAGAAGAGATTATGAAGAGGTGGCAAGAATCCATGGAAGAACTATACAAAAAAAGGTCTTAATGACCTGGATAACCATGATGGTGTGGTCACTCACCTAGAGCCAGACAGCCTGGAGGGGAAGGCAAGTGGGCCTTAGGAAGCATCACTACAAACAAAGCTAGTGGAGGTGATGGAATTCCAGCTGAGCTATTTAAAATCCTAAAAGATGATGCTATTAAAGTGCTGCATTCAATATGCCAACAAGTTTGGAAAACTCAGCAGGGGCCACAAGACTGAAAAAGGTCAGTTTTCATTCCAATCCCAAAGAAAGGCCATGTCAAATAATGTTCAAACTACTGTACAACTGTATTCATTTCACATGTTAGCAAAGTAATGCTCAAAATTCTTCAAGCAAGGCTTCAACAGTATGTGAACTAAGAACTTCCAGATATACATACTGGGTTTAGAAAAGGCAGAGGAACCAGAGATCAAATTGCCAACATTCGTTGGATCATGGAAACAGCAAGGGAATTCCAGAAAAACATCTACTTCTGCTTCATTGACTACATGAAAGCCTTTGACTATGTGGATCAAAACAAACTGGAAAACTCTTAAAAAGATGCAGTTATCGGATTGCCTTAACTGTCTTGTGAGAAACCTGTACGCAAATCAAGAAGCAGCAGTTAGAACTAGACATGGAACAACTGACTGGTTCAAAATTGGGAAAGGAGTATGACAAGGCTGTATATCATCACCCTGCTTATTTAACTTCTATGCAGAGTACATCATGGAAAATGCCAGGCTGGATGACTCACAGCTAGAATCAAGATTACTGGGAGAAATATCAACCTCAGATATGTAGATGATACCTCTCTAATGGCAGAAAATGAAGACGAATTAAAGAGCCTCTTGATGAAGGTAAAAGAGCAGAGTAAAAAAGCTGGCTTGAAGCTCAGCATTCAAAAACCTAAGATCATGACATCTGGTCCCATCAATTCATGGCAAATTGAAGGGGAAAATGTGGAAGTGATGACAGATTTCATTTTCTTGGGCTCCAAAATCACTGTGGATGCTGACTCTGGCCATGAAATTCAAAGACTCTTTGGAAGGAAAACTATGACAAACCTAGACAGCATATTAAAAAGCAGATACATTACTTTGCTGACAAAGGTTTGTACAGTCAAAGGTATGGTTTTTCCAGTAGTCATGTGAAAGCTGGACCATAAAGAAGGCTGAGTGCTGAAAAATTGATGCTTTTGAATTGTGGTGCTGGAGAAGACTCTTGAGAGTCCCCTGCATGACAAGGAGATGAAAGCAGTCAATCTGAAAGGAAATTAACCCTGAATATTCATTGGAAGGACTGATACTGAAGCTGATGTTACAATACTTTGACCACTTGATGGGAAGAGCTGACTCTGAAAAAGACCCTGAAGCTGGGAAAGATTGAAGGCAAAAGGAGAAGTGGGTGGCAGAGTATGAAATGGCTAACTAGCATCACCGACTTAGTAGACATGAATTTGAGCAAACTCTGGGAGACAGCGGAGGACAGAGGAGTCTGGTGTGCTGCAGTCCATGCGGTTGCAAAGAGTCAGATGCAACTTACCGACTGAACAACAACATTCAGATGTTGGAATTACTGATGACTTAAGGAATGACCACTGCCCTTCCTTGCTTTTCTAGGTTTTCTTACTCCAGAAAAAGATGTTGGAGACAGAAAGACCATGGCATTGTTCCAAGAGTTACTATTCTTGGAAGTGTCCTGTGCAGTGTGTACTGTTGGTAAGCCACCTAACTTTTCTGAACCTCAGTTTTCTTCCCTATAAACTGAACATTGGAAACCACATAATGTTGTAAAGATTGGAGATGAAGTTTGGAAGTCCAAGCCACGTAGTAGGCACTAGGAGCATAACAATGATTATTTTCATAACTCCATTTTCTGTGTCTTCATGAGATTTCTATTTCCTTGGGGTTTCTCAGCTTCAGAAACGGCTTTCTCCTTTTTTGTGAATGACAGGAAGAACCCTTGGTACTCTGTACAAAGAAGAGGATGGGAAACTGGGAAGTTATGACAAACATGGACAGCATATTAAAAAGCATTTTTTTTCCCCTACAGCAGAGCTTAGATAGTTTAACATAAGAATTTGTATAATAATTTTTAAAAATCTTCGGCCTCGGTGGCCTCTTACACACTAAATATGCCGCAGTCACCAGTGTTTGGGAGAGATCACTGGTCTTCAAGAACCAAGAATTGACAGGATTTCACACAGTAAGTTTTCCAAATTGCAGCTTGTAGTGCACATGACAATGAGCAAGGTCCTGGATAATACAGAGGAGGATGCCTAATGTAGACAATCTACTTTAAGTTAAAAAAAAAAAATTCACAGATACCCATCAGCTACTACTTTAAGGTTCTGCTGCTGCTGCTGCGAAGTCGCTTTAGTCGTGTCCGACTCTGTGCGACCCCATAGACAGCAGCCCACCAGGCTCCCCCATCCCTGGGATTCTCTAGGCAAGAATACTGGAGTGGGTTGCCATTTCTTTCTCCAATGCATGAAAGTGAAAAGTCAAAGTGAAGTCACTCAGTCGTGTCTGACTCTTAGTGACCCTCATGGACTGCAGCCTTCCAGGCTCCTCTGTCCATGGGATTTTCCAGGCAAAAGTACTAATAGTTCTAATAGCGTCTTAATCTGAGAAACAAAGGCTTCACAAAATATGAGCTTACTGGGATTAAAAAGCATTTTTTAATATGAGATTTTCTGGCATACAGATCATTTCTTGAGAACTGTAGGTGGGAAACTAAGACAAATAAAGTTGGAGTCTGAACTGTGGACTCCTCCACTGGACAGAGTAGGTTTCTTATCTCCCTTCAACATCTTTTGTAAAAATCTACTCCCTCAAGTCTCCTTTGGAAGCTCACCACTCCAGAGCGCTCCCTTCCCTGGTGGTCTGGTGAAGCCCAGGAATGCTGGCCTTTAGGGCACACCGGCCAGACCTGTTTGCTCACTCAAGTTTAGAGTGAGCAGCATGGGAGGTCCTGATAAGCTGGCTTCTTAAGCATGTAAGGTAGGTTCTGAGCATTTGAACAGGCTGGTGAGACAAATTGTCAAGTGGTCCCTGGGAAGTCTGTATTTTAAAAAAAGAATAAAAGCATGAATTTGATTAGCAAACTATCCTATAAGAACCCTAAAAGATGATTCTACTTAGAACACTTTCAAATCCCTGATGTTTAACCTTGGAAAAGAATTATCTTATCTATCTCTTTAAACAGTGTTTCAGGACTCTTTTTTTTTTTTTCTCCTAAATTACCTGGATGCTAGAAAAATTTAAACCAAGAAGGATGAAAAACTGGTGGTTCTGCAGTTTTCAATCTAAGGGAATTGACTAAGAAGAAAAAACAAAACATGGACAGTAGATGAAAGTAATATTATGCTTACACACTCATTTCATATTAATATTTCTCGGAATGGCTGCTAGAAGAGATTTTCCCATTACTGAAATCTTATTTTCCCCATAAAACTATATTAGTTGAAAAAGACCTGTAAAGTTTTCCTTCTGAAAATCTCCTCACCTCAAGATGATTACTGATTCATAACTTCTCAGAACTTAATTCTTAATTAATTTTAACTCTAGTAAAAAATTATTATTTTTCTGGGTTAGAAAGTAAAATGATCATTCCGAGAATTTTCAATGCTCTTCGGAGCTGGTACAAGATTCCTGTGTTTACTTGGAAATATGGTTTCTGAACATATTTCCTTTTATATTTGAGAAATTTCATCTAAACTATTTTTGCTCTTTGAAAAAAAATGATTTTCTTCTTTCTTTTAATAGCAATACCTTTAGAGTGATTTTAAAAGAGAAATCTAATCTTTAACTTGGTGGGGACCTCTTTTACTGTTTTACCACCCTACTGTAAATCAACATCTTATTTCCAATTTGTGCTTTTTAAGAAATTTCCTTCAAGATCCTGAAGTCAGGAAACAACTGGTGATGGTTTGTGGCACTTACTCATCAGAGAGTCTACGGCCCTGCAGAGGATCCACTCTATGTTTTTTCCTTGGTGTACAGTTGATTCACAATGTTGTGTTAATTTCTGCTGTACAGCAAAGTGATTCAGTTATACATATACTTATTTTTCATATTTTTTCCATTATGGTTTATCACAGGATATTAAGAATACTTCCCTGTGCTATACAGTAGGACATTGTTGCTTACCCATCCTATATGTACTAGTTTTCATCTGCTAACCCCAAACTGTAGCTCCATCCATCCCCTACATCCCTCTCCCCTGGCAACTACCAGTCTATTCTCTGTGTCTGTGAGTCTGTGTCTGTTTCATAGATAAATTCATTTGTGTCATATTTTAGATTCCACGTATAAGTGATATCGTGTTTGTTGTTCTCTTTCTGACTTGCTTCACTTAGTGTGATAATCGCTATCTAGGCCTGTCCAGGTTGCTGCTGGTGGCATTATTTCATTCTTTTTTATGGATCAGCCTTATTAGAAACCAGCATGTGCTGTGGGTCAGGTTTGTCTGCGTGCTGTTGGCTGGTAAAGTGCGAGGTGAAAGATGTGGGAGCACTGGGTCCACAGAAACAAGCGCTGATGAGAGCCTGTCCCTCATTTCTCATGGATCTAAATTGTATCTGTCCTGCCCAACTAGAAATGCATTTTGGTCAATAAAAACTTTTCCATGCGTGAAAAGTACTTTTTAAAGTTTATTTTAAATATATTAGATTATATCAGGAGAATTTGTGAACTCCTTTTGAAATAATGATTTTCAAATTTTTCAAACCATCAAAATAAATACATTATGCTACTAAATGTGTTTTTAAAATATGTTATCCAGATCTATGTCCCAGCAATTTATATTCATAACAAAACCTTTTTTTTTTTTTTAAATGGAGTCAGCTTTATACATGAAGCTAAGAGTCCACTAGAGGTCACTTTTTCAACTTATTTCCCTTAAAAATGGAAAAATTTAGCTGTGATTCCTGCCACTGAATCTTTTTTACATGCCTTTGTTTTCCATATTGGAATTTTTGACTTCTCCCAGAAAAATTTTCTATATTTCAAACATTTTTTCCCTTGAAATCTTTCTGAGACTGATATGTTCTTATGTTTCAAGCATATTTTCTATTGTGACATTTTAAATGATCTTAGATATCTATCTATATTAATTTTTGATTATTTAAATATCTCTATTTGAACATTAGTATCTAGGATACGTGTGACTATTTCATAAAGTTTTCATGGATTTTACACTGCTGTATTAGTGTGATTTCCCTGGAGGCTCAGTGGTAAAGAATCTGCCTACCACTGAATGAGACTCGAGTTTGATCTCTGTTCTGGGAAGATCCCCTGGAGAAAGAAATGGCAACTCACTCCAGTATTCTAGCCTAGGAAATCCCGGACAGAGGAGCCTGGCGGAATACAGTCTGTGGGGTTGCCAAGAGTCAGACGTGACTTAGCGGCTGAACAATAACATTAGTGTGAAAGAATCAGACTAACTGCTATTACATTACTAGTACCGCTACTTGTGCATAAAAGGAAACTTCACAAACATATCTTTGTGTATATACAATCTTGTGTATTTCCCACTAAACCATCTGGCATAAAGTTATAATTTTCTGGCCTCCCAGTTCAATAAATGTCCTCTCCATAACTATATTGATCTTAAAACATTTTCAGTTATTAAAATTTACCCCAGATCAATGGTTTTTAAACTCAGAAATAATGCAGTGCAGTATCTCATTTCTGTATGAAATGGAGGCATTTAAAGGGAAATAGTGTAGAGAGATTTATTCTTACCTTCCAAAAGATTGTCTCTGTATCATTCACTAAACACTCATTTATGTAAATGATTCCTTTAACAACAAAGATCCCTTTAGCATAATTTTTACCGATATTGAAAAGATCTTATTGAAGAAAATATTTGATATCTGAAAAAAAGTTAAAATCATTCTACATGTACTACTTAATTTTGATAGTATTATGTTAATTTATTTTGATAATGAATAATTTCTCCATGTAAAATACTGAAATATTACAGAAACTAGCTATAATCCAAACCTTCCCAAAGGTATGCCACTTTGTATGTATTCTTTTCTGATGTAGGTCTTGTACTAAAGAGTTACATTTAAATGTTTCAAACACCTATTAATAGAATATATACCTATATTTTGCCTTATGCATACACTTTAAAGATAAATATAAGATGCAACAAATTATTCTGTCATTTATATACTTGATTTTGATTCAATAATAAGTTTTGGAATTATTTACAAGCTGGTTCCTATAAATCTGTCTCATTCTTTGGATCTACAGCAAAATGTCTTTGAGAATGACTATAGTTGAATTCCCCATTTTCCTAGAGAAGTCCAATTCATTTCCTTTTTTCTCTTAGAAACAGTATGTGTGTGTGTGTGTGTGAGTGTGTGTGTGTGTGTGCGTGTGTGTGTGTGTATCCTCCTATATGTGGTCAAGCATTCCTCTCCACTGGATTCTATGAAGAGAATTGCTAGGTCATAGGGAAGAAGCATTGAACACATTAATTGATACTGCCAAGTGGCTCTTCTCTCAGGGTCTCACCAATGCACTCTCAACTAGTAACAACTGGAGAAGAGCAGGCTTCCCACAGTGACGCTAACATTCACTACCTATCTTTAAATTTTTTTGTCATTTCTATGGTATCTCGTGTCTGAAATTGCATTTGCCTAGTTATTAGTACTATTTGCATTCACCCTCTATCCATTCCTTTAGTGAGCATTTGTATTTCCTCTTTTGTGCATTTCTTATTCATATTTTTTGCCCATTTTTCTACTTCATCATTTGCTTTTTCTTTTTAATCTCTAGGGGATTTTATGTATTTTGAATACTAAGTGCTTCCTAGGTGAAAGTGAAAGTGTTAGTTGCTCAGTCATGTCTGACTCTTTGTGACTTCATGGAGGGTGGCCTACCAGTCTCCTCTGTCCATGGAATTCTCTAAAGAAAAATATTGGGATGTGTAGCCATTCCCTTCTCCAGGGGATCATCCCCACCCAGGAATCGAACCCATGTCTCCTGCATGGTAGGCAAATTCATTACCGTCTGAGCTACCAGGGAAGCCTAGTTATATTTATGCAAATATGTTTCTCCAGTTCATTTCTTGACTTTTCACTTAATCATTTCTCTGTTGTAAAAAATTTTTAATTTTTATGCTGTCAATTGACCAATTCTTTCTCTTGTAGCTTTAATTTTGGTATCTTGGTTAAGAAGATCACTCCAGGATTTCCTTGGTGGTCCTGGAGTTAAGAGTGGTTAAGAGTTCACTTGCCAGTGCAGGGGACACAGGTTCAGTCCCTGGTCCAGGAGGATTCCACATGTCACAGGGCAGCCAAGCCTGTGCGCCACAACTACTGAGCCCCTGGGCCCTAGAGCCTGTGCTCCACGACAGCAGAAGCCAGCGCAAGGAGAAGTCCACACACTGCAATTAGAGAGTAGTCCCTGCTCGCCACAGCTAGAGAAATCCTCACACAGCAACGAAGAGCCAGCACAGCCAAGAATAAATAACGTTTAAAAAGACCACCTCTGCTCGCCAAACTTATAGTTCATCCGGCTCTCTTATATCTTATATTTTCGTCTAATTCTCATATAGTTTTATTGCTATAATTGTTGTCTTCAAATTTCATGAGGATTAGGTTTGTGTGTGAGGCACAAATCTCATTTCACTGTTTTTCCCAAGTGGATGGTGAATGTTCTTTAAACCCTTTGATGTGTAGTTAACATCTTCTTATTGATTTAAAATGTTATTCTCATGATAATGTAAATCTCCTAACTTTCACAGAATTATTTCTGGGCACTTCACGATTAATTTATCATTATTGATGGATACTTGTACAACACCACATTTTATAAAGTAGTACACATTTTGCTATCTGGCATATCAAACCAGATATTCTTCCTTAAAATGGCATAATTAATAACAAAGTTACCTTCGCTATTTTGCTGATTTACTCTTTCACATTAGTTTTTTTGTTGTTCTTAAATATTTATCTATTTATTTGACTGCTCTGGGTCTTCATTGTGGTGTGTAGGAAAACAGACACCATGTCTTCCTTTTTTTCATTTAAAGAAATTTATTTATTTATTTGGCTGTGCCGCATGTGGTGGCACGTGGAAGCTAGTTCCCTGACTAGGGATTGAGCCCAGGCTCCCTGTATTGGGAGCATGGAGTCTTAGCCACTGCATCATCAGGGGAGTCCCTCACATTTATTTTAGAATTAGCTTGTGAAGGTTACTGAAAAATCCTATTGAAAGTGAGAGTTAAACTGAATTCACATGTTAATTCTGGGGCAAAACCTTATGTAGTCTTCTTGTCAGTGAATATATGTATCTAAAATTTTTAGGTCATAATGTGTTCTTCAGTTAATGCATTTTCCTAAGACAACTGGTCTTACCAGGTTTATTCACAGTCATGCTACAGTTATTGATATTGTGAATTAAATTTTTTATTCTTTCACCATTTCTCATGATTGCTTGTGCGAAAGAAAACTAATTTTTGAAGACTGATCTGGTGCCTACCTAAAAGGATTAATTCTAAATATTAATTCTAATAGTTTGTCAGGTGGCCCTCTTAGATGATTTTTCCATCAGTAATCATATCATTATTCATTGATGACAGTTTTGTTTCTTCCTTTCAAAGATATATCCCTCATTTATTTTTCTGGCTTATTGCATAAGCTAGGATCTTGAAAATGTTGAATTGAAGAAATATTGAGCATCTATATCTTCTATTGGCTTTAATGAGGAAAATTTTAGTATGTCATTATTATGATTTTGCCAAAATTTTTGACAGTCACTCATTATTAAGTTAGGGAACATGATGTTAGTATTTAATTTGTATATAACATAATAAAATATCATTCTTGTTAAACAGGGTAATTACTATTTTAATAGTGTTAAACTATAATGGACTATGTTGTTGCTCAGTGCTCCAAATAAACTGCATACAATATGAATTAGTCTATTTGACATCTAATGTGAGTGAAGCTGGGGCTTATCCTCAAAAAATATTCAGAAGCAGCTAAAACCTTTGATCTGAACTTTAGGTTTTCTCTCAATTGAAATTCTAGTCAAAGCTATGTATTTTTTAGGCTTAAAATTAATAAATAAAATTTTGTTTCATGTAATTTTAACCATTTTTATTTTTCTTTCTCATTTTATTAAGATATAATTAACATATAGCACTGTATAAATTTAAGAGGTACAGCATAATGACTTGACCAACATATATTATGCAATGATTACCACAACAGACTTAGTGAACATTCTTATATAGATTTTTTAAAAAAGAAATAAAAAATATTTTTTCCCTTGTGATGAGAACTCTTAACAACTTTCAACTTTTACAAGAACTTCCTTGGGAATGATACAATAGCCTTCTTCTCCCTCTGCTAAAGAGAAGTTCTAATAGAAAGACTATCAGGTCTTCATGGCAAACAAATGAAAGTCAAGTCAGTTGGGTTGATTACCTGTTACAGTTAGCAACAGTGCTTTTTAAGCGCAATAGAATAACTTTAAAAGAAATACATTTTAAACTTGCCCTGTGGTTATTTTCCAGCTCAAATGTAGAGTGTGCATAATCAGGCCAGGGTGTGTGTGTGTGTGTGTGTGTGTGTGTGTGTGTGTGTGTGTGTGGTGGTGGTGGTGGTCTCTAGTGGGCTTCCCAAGTGGCTCAGTGGTAAAGAACCCACCTGCCAATGCAGGAGACACAGGAGATGAGAGTTCAATTCCTGGGTCAGGAAGACCCCTTTGAGATGAAAATAGCAACCTATCTCAGTATTCTTGCTTGGAAAATCCCATAGACAGAGGTGCTGGGTGCCCCAGTCTATGGGGTCACAAAGACTAGTATACAACTTAGTTACTAAGCACACACGGGTGCTGAGCAGAACTCAGTATTTCACTGTTAGAAAACATGAGTACAAACATATCACAAAACTAGACCCAAGCCTCAATGTCCTTGAAAATATTTCATACATTTTCTCCTTCCAAAATTTAAATTACATATATTCATTCTTGAAATTACAGTTGCTGTAAACTATTCTTTCTTACCATAGCAATATCTGAAGAGAATTTGAAAAACCATTCAGCTTTCACTGTTGGTCAAGTGAACCAACATTCCCTGTTCACATAACAGCATAGTTAGTAGAATCCAGAATGCATTCTAATTCTGACTATAGCATCCAGTTAACTCTCATGGAAATTATGTGTATATATTACATAATATTTATAATTATATGATATATAAATATGTCCCTATAATTTATAATAATTTAATAGAGGATCTAAGGTTTTTATTCTTAGGTAAGTTCTAACAAAGGTCTTACTGCTTGCTGCCTTCTTTACATTTTATTCTGATGACCGATTTCTATTTTAAATTCAGATTTCTCTTCCTTCTGCTCACTTTCCATTCCTTTAGCAGGGACTCTCTAATTCTTGGAATACCTTTGAACCTTCACTCTTCCTCTCTCCGTGGTTTCACTTTCCTTCCTTTTCCTTTCTCAAGGGTTCAGTTTCTTCACCCTCAGGTCCTTCCATACCCTCCCCTCACCACTCCTTCCTTCCAGTTGGTATAGCTGACTAGGGGTTGCCAGTTCCCAAAAAGTAGAGGGGGAAAGCACAGATTCCTATCCTGTACTTTTTGGCTACTCTCCAGCTGTTTCTCTGCCTCTCCCTTTCTGTGGCTACTAACTTTTTTTCTTAGCATATTCTCCCCTTTCTTCCTTTGGCAATTCCCTATAACTTCTACTGGAATTCTTTCAATCATTACTTACTTCTTTTCTTTCTTTATTTTATTTTTGGCTGCATTGGGTCTACATTGTGGCATGCGGGCCTCTCTTTAGTTGTGTCTCCGGGCTTAATTGCCTGGTGTCATGTGGGATCTAAGTTGCCTGATGAGGGACTGAACCTGCCTCCCCTGCATTGGAAGGCAGATTCTTAGCCACTGCACTGCCAGAGAAAAGTCTCAACTTACTTCTTATCCTTTTAGGTAGTAGTTACCATGTTGCCTTTTCATACTGGCATCACTGATATGAGTTTGAGCAAGCCCTGGGAGTTGGTGATGGACAGGGAAGTCTGGCGTGCTGTAGTCCATGGGGTCCCAAAGAGTCAGACATGACTGAGTGACTGAACTGAACTGACTACCAAGTTGTGGTTTCAGAATACAGGTAAAAAGATATGGCTACTGTTAAAAAAAAAGAAACATTAGTTATTTAAGTCACCAAGTAAAAGTCACACTGACCATTATCTTGTAGCGTAGACTAGAGGCTGTTGTCCCCACTTTTAGGCAGTTCCAGTGATCTCCCATACTGCTTGAATATTGTGAGTCATTATAGTGGATCTTGGGTTTCCCTGGTAACTCAGTGAAGAATCCGCCTACCAATGCAGGAGATGAAGGTTCAATCCCTGGATTGAGAAGATCCCCTGGAGAAGGGATTGGCAACCCACTCCAGTATTCTTTCCTGCAAAATTCCATGGACAGAGGAGCTTGGCGGACTGTAGTCCCTTGGGTCGCAAGAGTTGGACACAACTTAGCAACTAAACAACAACAATAGTGGATCTTGGCTTGCCACTAGCAGTGTAGAAGTGAGTGCCCCTAGTTTTGTAAGAGGCCAATAAGGCATATTAAAAGATAGTTATGTATTTATGAAAGAAACAGAATTGTGGATATTGTCAATGTCTTGAAAGAAATGTCTGTTAAGTGTGTTAAGAAACCCTGAGGATATATTCTCTTGCTTATAAAGAAAAAGAAGCCTCATATTTTAGCTTTCATGGCCCCATAAAAATGATTCAGAGCAAAATTTACCAGCATGTAAAATTGGTTGATGGAATTAGGAATGATTAACTCAAAAGAAACCAGATAAGACATGATAACTGTCTTTAAATAGTTGAAGTACTATTTAAAAATTGACAAATTATTTACTTCTGGAGGATTTTCTACTATATTTTTTTGCTTTTAGTATGTTAGGTACTGTTCTGGGTGGGCTTCCCAGGTGGCACTAGTGGTAAAGAATCCACTTGCCAATGCAGGAAAAGTAAGAGATGGAGGTTCAGTCTTTAGGTTGGGAAGATCCCCTGGAGGAGGGCGTGGCAACCCACTCCAGTATTCTTGCCTGGAGAATCCCATGGACAGAGGAACCCGATGGGCTACAGTTCATAGAGTTGCAAAGAGTCAGACACGACTGAAATGACTTAGCACACACACGTGCACTGTTCTGGGTACATTTACTTATGGAGGATGATAATGGGACCAAAAGTGGGAAACATATTTTTATTGCTTTAAATAAAGTGAGGGAGATTTTGCCCAATTGTACATTTTCCCCTCTATTCAGATTATATTCTTTTTTATGGCTTAGCTACTCTAGGTGAAAAGGATATTTTCTCCATCCTTTGAAAGATTCTATCATGTATTAATAAGTTCTTCATGTACGGAGCTGTGCTTAGTCGCTCAGTCATGTCCTACTCTTTGCGACCCCATGGACTGTAGCCTGCCAGGGTCCTCCATCTACGGGGATTCTCCAGGCAAGGATACTGGAGGGGGTTGCCATTCCCCTCTCCAGAGGATCTTCCCAACCCAGGGATTGAACCCAGGTTCCCCTCATTGCAGGTGGATTCTTTATCATCTGAGCCACCAGGGAAGCCCATATTAAACAAGACTAAAGGAAATATATGAAATTTTCTACCACAGTGGTTCTCAACTAACAGCAGCCTTTCCCTCCAGGAGATATTTGACAGTATCCAGAGATTTTTTTTAGGAACACTACACTTCAGGTGAGGTGCTGCTATGTAGAAACTAGGGATGCTGTTAAACATCTTATTAACATAATGCACAGGACAGTCTCCCCCAAAAAAGAAACTTTTCTGAGGTTGAGGAACCCTGGCCTATCACAACAGTAGCCCATTTTACAGAGCTATTCCTAACCAACCCTGCTTCCCAATTCTATTCTCCATGTCATAAGTAAATGTTAATTTACCCTTTCTCTTCGTTTTCTAGTAAACTCTTACTATTAGTTTCCTTTTCAGCCACTTGTATATTTCAGGTCAGCTTGATAAAGTTTTTTTTTTCTTTTTTAATTTATTTATTTGGCCATGCTGATTTGTTTGGCCTTGCCTGGTCTTAGTTGCAGCATGTAGGATCTAGTTCCCTGATCAGGGATTGAATCTGGGGCCCTGTGCATTGGGAACATAGAGTCTTAGCCCCTGGACCACCAGGGAAGTCCCCAACTTCTTAAAGCTCTTATACTCTGAGAGATGAAAGAGAGAAGTACATTTACAATGCTTCTCTTGTGCTCCATACATTCTATCCATCTCCATCAGCTCCTGCTGCTCTATCTTCACAATGCATCCAGCATCCAACCACTTCAGTTTCTCTCACTGCAAATACCAGAGTTTAGCCACATCATCTCAGCACTAGATGACTTCAATAGCCTTCTAACAGAACTTCCAACTTTGACCTTTGTGTCCCCGACAGTCTATTGTCCCCCCAAGTGCCAGAGTGGCTCTTCGGAAAACTAAGTCAAATCATATAATTTTGCTCAGAAACCTTCAACAGTTTCCCTTATGTCTCAGAATAAAACTCACAATCCTTTCCATCATCTATAGGGTCACACATAATAAGCATCCCTTTCCTCTTTAACTGAAGGCTTCCTAGATTTGAATGGTAAAGAATCCGCCTGCAAAGCTGGAGACCTGGGTTTGATCCCTGGGTCAGGAAGATCCCCTGGAGGAGGGCATGGCAACCCACTCCAGTATTCTTGCCTGGAGAATTCCATGGGCTGAGGGGCTTGGTGGGCTATAGTCCATGGGGTCACAAAGAATTGGACAGGACTGAGTGACTTTCACTTTCCTCTTTTACCTGTTCTCCTATGACTCATTATCTCTCTGTTTCTATCACATTGGCCTCCTCGATCTGTCTGAATTGAGCCAAGCATGTCTTTTTCAGAATATTTTTTCCTCCATATCTGCACAGTTTGCTTCATCTCTCTGCAACGGCCCTTTGTCAAAATTGTTCTTGAATACTCTATATTTAAAAAGCAACATTCTATCCTTCAAACATATATCTCTATCTTGCTTACAATGATCAAGATTTTAGTGGTTTATTTATCATTATCCTCCCTTCACTGTGATGAAAGTTCAATAAAGGTCTCAGTTGTTTTCTGTTGTTATTTAGTATAACATTTCAAGCACCTAGAACAGCACCTGATACAAAATAAACACTAAGAAAAAACTTTTGAATGAATCTTGCTCTTGTTCAGTCCCTCAGTCATGTCCAACTTTGCAACCCCATGGACTGCAGCACGCCAGGCTTCCCTGTCCTTCACCATCTCCCAGAGCTTGCTCAAACTCATGTCCATTGAGTCAGTAATGCCATCCAACCATGTCATCCTCTGACATCCTCTTTTCTTCCTGTCTTCAGCTTCAGGGTCTTTTCTAGTGAGTTGGCTTTTCTCATCATGTGGTTAAAGTATTGGAATTTCAGCTTCAGCATCAGTCCTTCCAATGAATATTCAGGATTGGTTTCCTTTAGGATTGGCTGGTTTGATCTCCTTACTGTCCAAGGGACTCTCAAGAGTCTTCTCCAGCACCACAGTTCAAAAGAATAAACCTACCTTATACATATAGGCTGACATTTTAAAAAGTGAAGTGAAAGTGAAGGTCACTCAGTTGTGTCCAACTCTTTGCAACCCCACGGACTATACAGTCCATGGAATTCTCCAGGCCAGAATACTGGAGTAGGTAGCCTTTCCTTTCTCTAACCCAGGGGTCGAACCCAGATCTCCTGCATTGCAGGCAGATTCTTTACCAGCTGAACCACAAGGGAAGCCCATTTAAAAACATTGTAAAAACCAGCAATTAAAAACTATTATTAAGTGTATCAGAAAACATAATATATTGTACAGTACTTAAATTAAACTCTAATTTGTAGCACAACTCTCTCCTCAGCAGGATTGACACTTTGGAATCCTGGAGGAACATCCTTTCATGTGAGACAATTTGTTAAAACAAACATGATGAAACATTGATGCAGTTCTATCACAGTGAATTAAAATGTCATCTTACCATATAGTTATGTAGTGACAAGGCAGAATCCAAATGCGGCCTAATAGCGGTCCTCAGTGACTCCTTATTTTATAGGACTTTTAATGCAATGTTCTGGCATCTGTGAATATTTACTCAATTGAATTGTATGAGAGAAGTGTTTTGTAATCATTTGTAATTAGCCATCTTGATATCTGGTCTCAGCACAGCTACAGAGCAGATAGAACTGGGGCTGTAACAAGATGCTTAATCTCTGAGGCTCAATCTAAGAACTCTGGGTTCTTAGAGCACCTGGGGATGCCCAGATGTGCCTCTCAAATTGTGATTCCTTGAGTAGAAAAAAAGCAAAGAATCAATGATTGATGAAAAACAGTTATGACTAAAGTCCCTTTCTCTTTGTCTTCTTCTCGCTTTGTGGCTGCTGCTTGTGGACTGCCTTCTGGCATGGGAGCTCTGGGCGACTCACACGTCTGCTGGGGTACCGCCGGCCTCTCTCTCTTCCTGCTGTGATCCCCTCAAGCCAGTTTGGGGCTGCAGGCCACTACTTCCACTCTCATCCCATTTCCTGTTTGTTCAGGAGGTACCTGCCATCCTGCTATGACAGTCTGTTCTGCCCGGCTCTCTATCCCCGTGCCACTGTCTTTGCGATCAGCAGTTCCTGAGCTCTGGTTCCCGACAGCTTGCCAACAGCACACTCGGTGCCCTTGTCATCTCTCGCCTATCACACCTGCTGCTGCCACCTGTTCCGGTACCTTGCCAACATCTCCCCTACTGCCTTCAGTGCTGGCTATGCTCCTGCAAGGGAGGAAGAATATTTATTTTCTAATCAGTGGCTGCTGTTGGACAGTGACACAACCAAGCAGTGACGTCTGGGAAATATTATGTCATCTGTCCTTGAGATAGTGCACTCACTCTCATTGTTGCCAAGACATTTAACCACCAAGCTCTGAGGTCTGTGGTGCTTACTGTTCTAGAACTCTCCCTGCCGCCACCATCCCCCACCCTCCCCAACCCCTGCCAACTTTCTAAGAACGGCAACCTCTACCAATCAACATTATATCCAACTATTAACTCAAACTCCTCCATTAAGCTTGTTTTCAAAGTCTTCTTCTTTGATTCTCATATCAAAATTTAGCTATAGGGAGACAAAGGGAGGGATATTTTGCCAAAGTCTGGTTTTAGTATTATTGACATTGGCTAGGGTATAGAGATAAGTCAAAATCAAAGAGCCCTATTTTGTTTACTTCCCTTGTGGCTCAGCTGGTAAAGAATCTGCCTGCAATGCAGGAGACCTGGGTGCAATCCTTGGGCTGGGAAGATCCCCTGGAGAAGGGAAAAACTACCCACTCTAGTATTCTGGCCTGGAGAATTCCATGGACTGTATAGTCCATGGGGTCGCAAAGAGTTGGACAAGACTGAGCGACTTTCACTTTAATTATGTTTACAGGTAAGTGTGAATTAAGCTTTTAGATTTTAAGCTGAATATTAAGTTGGCATACTATCTGTAAAAGACACAGAATTAGGATGTTGATGGTTATACCGCATACTTCTGTGTGACGGGATGCGCACTGTGATAGTCTGTGTTTTTTCCAAAGTGCCAAACTGGAAATTGGGGATGAGAGAGACAGAAGGAAAATAAGTGAGTATGTTAGAGATTAACAAATTTTCAGAAAACAAGACTTCTTAAAAACTTGCTTATCTATAGAATAACAGATTAATGGAGATCCAAAGATCAATAGAAATGAAGTGATATGAACATGCTATATAAGCAATAAACTGTTATATACATGTAAGGATTATTATAAGCAGGTTATTTCCAAAGTACAGCTTCCAGAAACTGATCTCTTAAAATGGCAGTCTATTTCCTTTAGGAAATGCTCTCATTTTAGAAAAATTACATCTAGCCAAAAGCTAATTTCACTTACACGATGTTCTAGAACATTTGATACAAAATAGTCCAATCTCATTAGCAAACCTTTCAAAGCAATCAAAGGTGTAAATGTAAAATCTAGAATATCTGTGACTTGTAAAAGTGAAGAATTGAGAGTTTTGTGCTGAGGGGTCTGTGGAGAGATATATAGCTTTTTGATCAGTAATCTGGTAATATACATTCAAATAAAAATTGCTCAAAACCTTTGACCCAGCTATCCCACAGAAATAAAATCAAAGGTACGTCTGAACGTTTTGCAATGTAAGTCATTATAGTTAAGAAAATACTGGGAACGGCTGAAATAACCACAAAAGAATATATATTTATTCTTTTGATCCTATGGAATATAGAGTGATTATTTAAGAGGGTGCATTAGATTCATATGTATTGATCTAGCCTAAGACAGCTGCCCTCGGCACATTTTTATGTGAAGGAAGCACAACCATGTACACTATAAGATCTTATTTCTTAAAACAATCAGAAAAGCAACCCAAATACATATATTTGGGGATATGTGTTTGAAATAGCATGGAAAAAGGCATGGAAGAATATACTACAAACCAACATTGATCAACTGAAAAAAGAAAATATAGGTCTTTTATATTTGAATAAGCTTGTATTCTTTTTTAAATTAAATTATCTAATATCTAAAAAGAGGTCAAATTGCCAATATCCACTGGATCATGGAAAAAGCAAGAGAGTTCCAGAAAAACATCTATTTCTGCTTTAGTGGCTATGCCAAAGCCTTTGACTGTATGGATCACAACAAACTGTGGAAAATTCTGAAAGAGATAGGAATACCAGACCACCTGACCTGCCTCCTGAGAAACCTATATGCAGGCCAAGAAGCAACAGTTAGAACTGGACATGAAACAACAGACTGGTTCCAAATGGGAAAAGGAGTATGTCAAGGCTGTATATTGTCACCCTGCTTGTTTAGCTTATATGCAGAGTACATCATGAGAAATGCAGAGCTGGAGGAAGCACAAGCTGGAATCAAGATTGCCAGGAGAAATATCAATAACTTCAGATATGAAGATGACACCACCCTTATGGCAGAAAGTGAAGAGGGACTAAAAAGCCTCTTGATGAAAGTGAAAGTGGAGAGTGAAAAACTTGGCTTAAAGCTCAACATTCAGAAAACAAAGATCATGGCATCTGGTCCCATCACTTCATGGGAAATAGATGGGGAAACAGTGGAAACAGTGTCAGACTTTATTTTCTTGGGCTCCAAAATCACTGCAGATGGTGACTGCAGCCATGAAATTAAAAGACACTCCTTGGAAGCAAAGTTATGACCAATCTAGATAGCATATTCAAAAGCAGAGACATTACTTTGCCAACAAAGGTCTGTCTAGTCAAGGCTATGGTTTTTCCAGTAGTCATGTATGGTTATGAGAATTGGACTGTGAAGAAAGCTGAGGGCTGAAGAATTGATGCTTTTGAACTGTGGAGTTGAAGACTCTTGAGAGTCCCTTGGACTGCAAGGAGATCCAACCAGTCCATCCTAAAAGAGATCGGTCCTGGGTGTTCTTTGGAAGGAATGAAATGATGCTAAAGCTGAAACTGCAGTACTTTGACCACCTCATGTGAAGAGTTGACTCATTGGAAAAGACTGATGCTGGGAGGGATTGGAGGCAGGAGGAGAAGGGGACGACAGAGGATGAGATGGCTGGATGGCATCATCGACTCGATGGACGTGAGTTTGAGTGAATTCCGGGAGCTGGTGATGGACAGGGAGGCCTGGCATGCTCCGATTCATGGGGTCGCAAAGAGTCGGACACGACTGAGCGACTGAACTGAACTGAATATCTAAAAACAGAAAACATATTTTAAAAAGTGAATCTAACTCTGTGCTGATCTTAAATGTACATGAAATTGAAGTTGCTTCTAGGATTTCTTCCTGTGTGGAAATTATACACTAATTTTCCCAGTCACAGTGATACATTCCTACCTAAAGGACTCTCGGTTTTCATACACTCATCATTAAGGATCCTGTTAATTGTTCAACTCTAATAAAATTATGGCAATAAAATCTTTTTTTTTTAAGTACTCAATTTTAAATTTGGGTTGAAATTAAGACATCAAGGTAAAGGTCAGAAAGTTATAACTTCCAAAAAAGGTGTAGTTCTTCCAATTCTATTTTCTGTGATAAACATCCTCAGGTCATTCAATCAAATAATAATATTTTCAGCTCTTCTGTACTATATTGGCTGTGATTCTCTGGCTCTATTTTGAAATATGTTCTTCTGCTTTCTAAATAGTTATCTGTAGTTTCTTAAAGTATCTCAATATTGCAATTGATTTTGAGAAGCCTTGATTCAATGGAAATTTACACTGAGATTGTGTCAAACTAACAATCCCAAAGGAATTGGAAACATTATTTTAAAATACAGCCAGAGAATCACAGCCAATATGGAAAAAAAAAATCTGAGAATATTACTTGATTGAATGATCTAACGATGTTTATCATGGAAAATAGAATCGAAAGGATTACACCTCTTCTGGAGTTAATAATTTTTTTGGCATTTACTTGGATGTATTCGCAATTTCAATCTGAATTTAAAATTGAGTCAATCATATAGGAAATCAATCCTGAATATTCATTGGATGGTTGGAGGTATTGATGCTGAAGCTGAGCGCCAATGCTTTGGCCACCAGATGTGAAGAGCTAACTTGTTGGAAAAGACCCTGCTGCTGGGAAAGATTGAAGGCAGAAGGGGAAGGGGACAACAGAGATGGTTGGATGGCATCACTGACTCAATGAACATGAGTTTGAGCAAGCTCCGGGAGTTGGTGAAGGACAGAGAAGTGTGGCTTGCTGCAGTTCACGGGGTTGCAGAGTCAGACACGAGTGAGTGACTGAACAGTACAACGCAGGAGTCCCAAGGTCTTTCCCCTGTGTTGTGTTTGTGAATGTTTTAATGCAAGCGATGTAAGAGTCTCTGCCACATCTATCTTGCACTTGAGCAAATTACTTTTTTAAGGCTAAATGTAGGGCTTTATCATTCTCCATTTTCAGATCGACTGTGTTCATCATGTTAAAATTTGAAAAGGAACTAAACTGCACATGTAGTACAATTAAAACAGGGACTTTTCTGGTGATTCAGAGGCTAAGACTCCACACTCCCAATGCAGGCTGCCAGGGTTTGATCCCTGGTCAGGGAACTATTAAAAGATCCCACATGCAGCAACTAAAGACCTTCCATGCTGCAACTAAGACCTAGCACAGTCAAATAAATAAAAATAAATATTTTTTAAAATAAGTAAATTAAAAAAATAAAGAAGATGGGAAAGCAAAATGAAAAAAAAGTTACGTAAAAAATACGTATACTTGTTAAAAGAAATTAAAAAAAAGAAAGTGTGCTTGTGCTCAGTTATATCCATATCTTTGTGACCCCATAGACTGTAGCCCACCAGGCTCCTCTGCCCATGGAATTTTCCAGGCAAGAATATTGGAATGAGTTGCCATTTTCTACTCCAGGGGATCTTCCTGACCCAGGGATTGAACCTACATCTCCTGTGTCTCCTGCATTGGCAGACAGATTCTTTACCACTAGCACCACCTGGGAAGCCCCTGAAAAAGAAAATAAACAGATCAAAATGACTGTGAGTATGGCTGAGTGTTAAGAATCATAAGTGATTTGCTCTCCTCACACCGTTTTGATAATTTTCTAATTTTCTTTCATGATATTTCAATGAAAAGTTACATTCATTTACATAAAAAAAATAAAATGACCTTCATCTTGTTTGTTTGAACAAACTGCTATATATCTGATGATGACATAAGAAAAGGAACTTGGGAACATTTAATTGTGAAGTAGCAAGAATTCTAGTTGATAGATCTTGGGTGCCAATGGGGAGCTGTTGTTTAATAGGTATAAATGCTCAGTTTTGCAAGATGAAAAGTTCCAGAAGTCTGCTTCACAACTATGCGGCAGTATTTAATGGTGCTTGAACTAACATTCTTTTAAAATGGTTAAGATGGTTCAGTTTTGTTTTATGTGTGTTTTACCACAGTTAGAAAAGAGTGTGAAAGGAACAAGCTTCAATATTAGATATGGTGGATGGGAAAGGATATGATCACTCAGAGCATTCTGGCTTGGTAGAGGTTGATTGTATTAATGGAAAAACTGAATATGTATGAAGAGGAACAGGGGCTTCCCCGGTTGCTCAGCAGTCAAGCATCTGCCTGCAGTGTAGCAGACGTAGGTTTGATTCCTGGATTGCAAAGATCCCCTGGAGGAGGAAATAGCAACACACTCCAGTATTCTTGCTTGGAAAGCCCCATGGACAGAGGAGCCTGGTGGGATCCGGTTCATGGGGTCGCTAAGAGTTGGACACTACTGAAGGGATTGAGCACTGAGCACTGACGAAGAGGAGCCATTTGGAGTGAAAACATTAATAGTGTGGTGGTCTGTATCATCTCTCCTTTTCCCAAGTATTTCAGCGTTGCTATAATAAGCAGTTCCCTGTGTATCTCCAGGGTCCCATCTCAGATGGGAAATGTTGTACATCTCTGCTTTTCTGCTCCAGGGCTTTCCTCTAAGCCATGCTGATGCGACCTGGAAATGGGAGGAAGAAGGAATCAATGGATAATTGCTCCAACTTCCCCATTCTTCTATAAGATAGTTTTGAGGCAGGTTCTACATGGTGCCCAGTATGTCTCCAGCGAGTCTGAGCCCCAGTTACTGATGATGGTAATCAGTTCAATAACCTATCCCTTCTTTTTTTCCTTGCCTTTTCCTTAGGTCTGGCTTCCTTCCCTCAACTTCCTCTTTCTGCTTTTCTGCTGTATCACTTTCTAAATAAACGATATCTACACCCAATCCTTGTCTCAGACTCTGAGTAAATCTAAGATAAAGATATTGAATGATATTAATATTTAGGATACATAACATTTAGGAGTCATTGGGAGATTCACTGAAGATATCCATTAGAAGGTTAAAAATTAATTAGTGTCATCGCCCCAAAAGTATAGTCTTTCCATTGTCTTGATCCATTTTGCTCTTCATCCTTTCAATGATTTTTCTTTCTGCCACTCATTTACATTTATCATTGTTCTGTGCTCCTTCTCCTATCTTACTGTTTTGCTTGTTTTTTAAAGTCTGGGATCTTAAGAAAATTCACTGAACAGAAATTTTGTTTAAAACACCTCACATTTTTCTTCCTCAAATGAATCACAGGTGACTGCCTGCAGGTCTAGTTTCTTTTCAGAGTATTTGGTCCCTCTTGAGTTTTTGGTCCCAGGATCACTCCTAATTTTTTCCTCAATCTGACTGCTCTGAATAAGGGCATGTTCTGTTTTTTATGCCTTTCTTTCATCTGATGCAAAGTAGTATTATTAAAAACAATGTGAACGAATATAATAAAAGATATTTTGATTCGACCTCATCTTGTCAGTCTAAGAGAGGTTTGCTATTGTAGCAAAGTAAGTTTTATTTTTTAAAAAAACATCTCTAGGAACCCATTATGTCCACGTGTCATATCTTATTGGATGCACAGTGTTGGAAATGTGGTTAAAATCTGGAGGAATCATGGTCTTTGGCACTTTGCCAAATGCTAAAAGACATTCTTGCAATAATGAAAGGTGCTTGGGTCTGGGAGAACGAACATCATTCTGTTTAAATCAAAAGTGTAGTTTCAAAGAGAACAAAAGGGGAAGGGTATGGAAGAGAAATGATGTTAATCCACTCTTGTGAGTTAGTCTTCTTCCTCTTCTCATGGCAGGGATGCTGGGATCATGTTTCCTTACCCTAATCCTTCTGCAGTTATAGTCATCCCCATCTCCTGGGGTATCGGTTTTCCGCCGTGCTTTGTTTCTCCTAGTTTTATATCTACTCTCTGTTGTCTTTTTCAGAAAGAACTCTTTCCTACAATATTTATCACCTTTATAAAGTTTAGGGGACTTGGTTAGCTTGACAAGCTTAAAGAAAATCATTGGAAATTAGGCATTTAAATGACACCACTTCAAAAATTTTCTAACTTTAAGCAAAAATATTTTTTAAGAAACTAGAATAATCTAGTTTGTGATTAATCTAGGTGGTGATTAAACAAAAGTCAGAACTATCCTAATTCTCCTAAGATTGTATATAAGAAACGAATGACCCATGCAGTTTACGGAATTTGCAAAGCCATTTACTAATAATCAGCATCACCAGGACTAAGATACACTCTTTCCATTATTTAATGTGGTTTATTTGAAACAAGCTGTGATATCATAGACTGGTGGCAGGTCTGGTCTTGTGCCATTTATTGGTCTGTAAAGACTGAGATAAGGTAGAGACAAGTGACTTTTTCTTGTTGATCTTGTGAGTTTGTAACGTCTCTCTCTTTTTAAAAAAAGACTCTTAGTGATTATCTAACCTAATTGCTTTTGCAGATTTTACCACCTGAGAAAAGCCTGATAATATGGAGAAAGTGAGTAATGGTCAACCATGGAGTTGACTGATGGCAGAGCCAGAACCAGAAGCCCTTCACTCCTCTCTTCACTTAGGCAACAAGTATCTCCTGAGTACATTCTCAGTCACAGGCATCATGTGGATTCAACTAGGGACCAAAATAGATAGTTTCCTCTGGGATGGAGTTCATGGTAGAGATGTCCAGGCTGTTGCAGATCCAAAGGAGACACGAGAAAGAGAACTTGAGAACATCTAACTGTGGAGTAGAAAGCATTCCTCACTGATAGGATATTGGCTGCTGGTAATGCCCTGTTCCCTTAGAGCCTAAAAGTATAAAAGGCTTATAGCTTTTGTCTCCTCTTACCTGATCTGTTATTAAAGGGTTGAATAAACCAGCACAGCTCTTTGCACACAGTAGAGTGAGGAACTAAGGAGCAATGGTCGGTCACGTACATTCCCTTGTAAAATCTTCTAGTACATAAACCTTACCCTACATGTCTGCTGGTTCTGTAGTAAGACAAAGTGAAAGAAATCTTTGTTAGCATCTCGGTTGTCTTTCTGGGCTTTCCAGGTGGTACTAGTGGTTAAAGAAACCACCTGCCAATACGGGATACATGAGCCTGGGTCAGGAAGATCCCTTGGAGGAGGGCATGGCAACCCACTCTAGTACTCTTTCCTGGAGAATCCCATGGACAAAGGAGCCTGGCAGGCTACAGTCCATAGGGTTGCAAAGAGTTGGATATGACTGAAGGCACTTAGCATGCACGCATGCATGAACTGTTGCCTTTCCTGCCAGTGTTTGAACCTAGATCAACCTTTGTGGCCCAGCCTGGCTTAGAGCTGATTGTCCAGTGAAAGCTACTAAAAAGTATAACTGATTGGAGAAGAGAGACTGGTGGCAGGTCTGATCTCATGATACTTATTGGTTGGGAAAAGTTGATACGAGGAAGTCTCCATATTTAACTTTGTTTATGTGCTTTAGAAACCCCACTGCTTATGTTCAGCTATACACACTGATCTTTCCTTTCACATAGGTTTTACCTGACCTTTAGAGGAAAATTGGTACAGTTAAAAATTTAATAATATTAGGCTTATTTTATCCTAGTGGCTGAAAAAATTGTTGAAATTCATTTTTGGAGAGATTAGCAAGACCAACCACACTACCTCCCCTGCTTACAAACTTTTTTTTTTTCAATTGCAGTGTAATTGCTTTATAATGTTGTGTTAGTTTCTGCTGTACAATGAAGTGAATCAGCTTTATGTATACATATATCCCCTCCTTCTTGGATCTCCCTCTGCCCCCTCACCCCACCCCTCTAGATCATCACAGGGCACCAAGCTGAGCTTCCTGTGCTTACAGCAGGTTCCCACTAGCTATTTATTTTATACATGAGTGTGTATATGAGTCAATTCTAATCTCCCAACTCATCCCATCCTCTTCTTTCCCCTACTGATATAGCCATTAAGGAGAGCAGTACAGAGGTTCCTTAAAAAACTAAAAATAAAACTACCATATGATCCAGCAATCCTACTACTAAGCGTATACCCTGAGAAAACCATAATTCAAAAAGACACATGTACCCAAACGTTCACTGCAGCACTATTTACAATACCCAGGACATGGAAACAACCTAAGTGTCCATCGAGAGATGAATGGATAAAGAAGACGTGGTGTGTGTATAGTGGAATATTATTCAGCCATAAAAAGAGTAAAACTGGGTCATTTGTAGAGATGTAGATGGACTTAGAGTCTGGCATGCAGAGTGATATAAGAAAGAGAAAAACAAATATTGTATACTAACATATATGTGGAATTTAAAAAATGGTACAGATTACAGGACAGGAAGAGAGACCCAATCACACTCTCCACTTACGCAGTGTGGGAGACGGACTTTGGCTAATTATCTCCTGAAAAGTCATGTAAGAAAAAGCGGTATAGATGCAATTGTGCTAAGTAAGAATTCTTTATAAAGAACGGTGAAGACACAGGCCCTCATGGGAGGACCTAATTTAGATTCGAGTAGGAGATGAATTAGGGAACACGCTTGAGAGAAAAGTTTTTAAGCATCTTTTCTTAAAAAAGAACAAAAGAGAAGAAATTAGTTAAGGAAAATTGTAGAAAGTAGAGGGCTTATTTTATAAATCAGAAGCACATGTACCTTTCTTCTAATATCCGCCCCACACCCCCGTTCTCCGTATTTTCCATTTAAAGGACTGAATCTGTTACACATTATCATTTATATTGCATTACCTATATCTTGGGCTTCCCTTGTGGCTCAGCTGGTAAAGAATTTGCCTGCAATGCAGGAGACCTGAGTTCGATCCCTGGGTTGGGAACTTCCCCTGGAGAAGGGAAAGGCTACCCAGTCCAGTATTCTGGTCTGGAGAATTCCATGGACTCTATAGTCCATGGGGTTGCAAAGAGTCAGACGCGACTGAGTGTCTTCCACTCTCACGTATATCTTAGAGTCAATTACAACTAAATGAAGGTCTTGACTGTGATGATGATTACTATGCTATGCTTTTGTAAAACTGAGATCAGTACACCAAAAGGAATGAAATTTTACTACATATAAAGTTTTCAAAGAAAGAGAACCAAAATAAAACAAGGGTACAGCACTGACTACTGTTGTCCAGTTGTTCCTTGACCTTCATATTAAGAAACAGCAAGTAACACAGAAATGTGCACAGTCTTGTGTGTGCTTCCTGGAAATTCGAATCCTCCCCCGGAGAATGGACTGTTTGCACTTGAGTTTATTTGAATGTTTTATGTTTCTAGCCCAAGAAGGACTCTTTAATCTGCCTCTAATATGTAGACAGGCTGGGAAAATTCCTGCAAGAAAAAGATTTCTTGTGACATACAGACGTAACAAATGGAGTGGCATTTGAAAGCTTTATTCTGGCATGACGTGACAGGTGTCTCTGTTATCTAGAAGAGATATGCTACCCGCACTGGTAGAACCTATGATGTAGGTGCCTGAATGTCACCACCCCAGTAATGGGAAGATGTGAGCGACCATTATTGCATAGCCCACAAAACTTGTGTACTACTGTTGTTAACTTGGACCTGGCACTTCTCTGTGCATCATCTGATGACACTGTCTCTGGTGTTTATGACAAAGGAAATCTATTGCAATTTTTACCCATCAGGATAAAGGACATTTTCTTTTCTTTCCACAGAATTGAAGAATCTGACTTAGAAAAGGAAGTTCCATTTAGGTGCATTTGTTGATTTGCATCAGAATGTAAAGCCCTATAGCCTCCAAAATGATTTCACCTGAAATATGTGAGGAACAGAAAGATTGTATTTTGATGGTTAACGGTATTGAGGCAACCAACGTGCCAGGAAAGGTTAGTGCTGCCTTGTTTATGAGCCTTAGCTCCTTAGCTTTTATACCAATAATCAAAACAGCACTCGGCGGCAGAGGTTATCGCTGGTACTGGTTCACCAATGAGGAGAGTGAGGCCCAGAGAGGTTCAGAAACTTGCTCCAGGTTGCAGAGCTAGGAGCGTTGTGCCTGTGCAGAAGACTGAATGTGTGTTTTATGTGCCAAGGTCAGGTGCATTTGTGGAGAGGAGTAATGCTGTTTAATTCATCCAAGCAGCCCTTAAGACTGATGTTTAGGTGCATGTCGATTTCTTCATGTTGGGCCTGCATCTTGTGTCAATTCATATTAAAATCTCAGTATTGTACGTCCTGGTTCCCTGCATTTAAACAGAAGGTAGTTTTCTGTGAGTCCCTTTAAGAAGCAGTAACCAAAGTGTCCCCCAGATGTTGCTTCCTTAATAATCCTCCTTTCAGTAGCAACAGATTGGGTGGGGAACTATTGCAATGGAGGGTGCAAGAGTTTTATTAATCAATGGAAAGGTTATATATATACACACATATATTTCGACAGCACTGGGTCTTCATTGCAGCTTGTGGGCTCTTTGTTGCGGCCCTGGAGCTTTTACTTATTTGTGGCATGGGGGCTTCAGGTATTGTGGAGCAGGGGGTCTAAGAGTTCCCATGCTCTCCAGTTGCAGCATCTGGGGCTTTGCTGCTCCACGGCATGTAGGTTCTTAGTTTCCCAATCAAGGATTGAACTCTCGTCTCCTGCATTGGAAGCTGAATTCTTAATCACTGGGCCACCAGCAAAGTCCCTCCAAGGGAATATTTTTAATGACAGTTTCAAATGTTTCGAAATGCTTTACCTTGGTAATAAACTAAGAGTGGTCTTTACCACTGAAATAGACAATTCTTTTATGATTTTTTTTTTCTTACAATCCATTGTAAGAAATGCATTGGCCTTTAAAATCTTTAGTCTGGGTCTTCCCTGGTAGTACAGTGGGTAAGACTCCATGTTCTCAATGCAAGGGGCCCCGGGTTTGATTCCTGGTCAGGGAACTAGATCCCACATGCTACAACTAAGACCTGGCCCAGCCTAAACAAATAGATATTGTTTTAAAAAAATCATTGCCTTGTTATAGTACACCTGCAATCCTGTTGCTTATCTTTTTCCAAACAAATCAAAACACATTATAGGTGAAGCTTAATGCAGTAAAAGACCCTAAAATACGTTTTTTTTAAAGACCTTTTTTTTGTGTGTGTAGAATATTTCTTTTTTTTTTTTTTTGGCCATGCCACAGAGACATTTACAATCTTAGTTTCCCAACCAGTGTTGAAATCTGTGCCCCTTGCATTGGAAGCACAGGCTTAACTATTGGACTGCCTGGGAAAGCCCTAAAATAAAAAAAGCTTTGAGAATTAATCAAAGGAAATTAGTATATAAGGAAAACTCTTAAAGCTGATTAGTTTGTGTCTCAGTTTTACTCACGGAGAAGATGAGGTGAAAAAAGAGTTTGTTCCAAGTGATCTCTTCTGAGCCCTCAGTCACTGGGAGATTATTCAACTCCATCTATGGGAGATTATCATTTGATTTGAAGACTAGTAGCTTTCTGTGGGGAAAAGGCAATGGCACCCCACTCTGGTATTCTTGCCTGGAAAATCCCATGGATGGAAGAGCCTGGTGGGCTGTAGTCAATGAGGTCGCTAAGAGTCGGACACGACTGAGTGACTTCACTTTCACTTTTCATTTTGATGCATTGGAGAAGGAAATGGCAACCCACTCCAGTGTTCTTTCCTAGAGGATCCCAGGGACGGGGGAGCCTTGTGGGCTGCCATCTATGGGGTTGCACAGAGTCGGACACGACTGAAGCGACTTAGCAGCAGCAGCAGCAGCTTTCTGTGGTGTCAAAGTGTCTGCTACCAAGGTGTTCCCATGTGGAAATCTGAAGCTAACCCCCTTTCCTTTAAAGATGTACGGGTTATCTGGACAAATTCTCCAATCCTGCAAACTGCTGTACCTGCTAAAAGCCTTAGAGTCAGAAAAGATGACACACCAGTAACTCTTGCTGCCTTAGAAGGGTTAGTAGTATTAGGATCACTATTTGAAGAAGACAGTGGCCAATACAGATGGGGCTTCTGGTTTGTTTATTTTTGGCCATGCTGCATGGCATGAGGGATTTTAGTTCCCGGATCAGGGATCAAAGCAGTGCCACCTACACTGGACGCACAGTGTCCTAACCCCTGGACAGCCAGGGAAGTCCTCAGGTTGGGCTTCTTTACTTTGATTATCTTCCTTTCCTTTAGCTTTCCTTGGAATAAGGCTGATAAATCTCATTCATCTCTTGAGTCACAAATGTTCACTACAATTGTCTTTCAGCTGCTGAAATACCAACAGGGAATCATAATCCAACCTTGTAAAAAGCTGCTGGACCCAGCTCTTCTGTCACAAATTATGACACCCAAGTGTATTAAATTGATTTATTTTACTATCTGCATTTTTCCAAAGGCAGGATGAGTTGATTAAAATATCTTTATTTCATACATTGTTAGATTTTCTTGTATGTTAAGGAAATGCATTATTTTGACAAATTTAACATAAACAATTCTAATTTTTATAATGATATAATTTGAACTATAAATTAAGTTTGCATACTAATTTTACATTTACAGTCACACCTGTGTTTTTATTTACTTCTCAAAACAAAGGGCACCTAAACAGGAATTATTACCTCTATTTTTACAGAGTGAAAACGAGGCTCTAAGGTTTGACTCATCACACTATTTACCTTGTGTGTGTGTGTTTACATGTGGAGGTGAGCTCTGGAGTTGGAATTAGAGTATATTTGTTCTCGTGAGAGATCTTTCTCGCCACTGCTCCTACTGTGTTTACAAAATGAGCTGAATTATGAAGCACTGCAGGCTTCCACTCTGCTGTGCTGGAATTTTAAAAAATCTGGATGTATGTGGTTTGCTTTGTTTTGTTCTTTTTTAAAATATAAATTTATTTATTTTAACTGGAGGCTAATTACTTTACAATATTGTATTGGTTTTGCCATACATCAACATGCATCCGCCACAGGTATACACTGTGTTCCCCATCCTGAACTCCCCTCCCTCCTCCCTCCCTGTACCATCCCTCTGGGTCGTCCCAGTGCACCAGCCCCAAGCATCTAGTATGCTTTGTTCTTTGTACCACAGAGAGCCAACAGGAATTCCCTGGTGGTCCAATGGTTAAGACTTGGACTTTCACTGCTGTGAATCTGGGTTTCATCCCTGGTCACGGAAGTAAGATCCCACACACTGTGCAATGTTCACACACACACACACACACACACACACACACACAAAGAGACAGGTGCATGGCTGTCACACTGTCACATAGTCCATCCCCACTTTCTGGCTCCTGATCTCTCTGTCTTTTCATTGTCATCACTACAAAATTCTTTGAGAAGGTAAGGTTTAAAGCCTAAACCTTACTTCCCCATTGGTAAGACTGGTGCTGACTCAACGGACATGAGTTTGAGCAAATTCCAGGAGATAGTGAGAGGCAGGGAAGCCTGGCGTGCTGCAGTCCATGGGGTCGCAAAGAGTCCGACACAACTGAGCAACTGAACAATAACAACAAAAGGCTATCTGGTGTTTAGCACGTGTGTGTAAAACCAAGAATGAACCCTTATTTCTTTCCTTCCTTCTCTCCTCTCACGTCTAGGGTGGAGAGGGGTAGGTGGAGTCATAAAGGAAAAACTGGAAAAATCAGAGGGAAACAATAGCAGCATCTCTGAGGCTGTTTTTCTCATTCAAAAACTATACAGTGAAATAAAGCATCTGAACTAGAATGCTATTTCTCCTTGTTCTACTCTCTCTGAAGCCCCTGGAGGATAAACTGAGAAGTGGATGTTTTAGTAATGAGCCCAGAATAAAGTATCTCAAGCTGGGGAGCAGACTGTCAGTCATTAAGTTTATTTATTCATTCAACAAATATTTATTGGACACCCACAATATGTGTCAAACATCATTCTAGGTGGATGATAAATATTTGTAAACAGAAGATCCTTACCCTTGTAGAGCTGACATGCTTGCAGGGTGAAGCAAGAAAACAATAAACACAACACAGAAATAGATCGCATCGTGTATTAGAAAGTGATAAGCACGTCAAGCACAGTTGTAAGGGTGTTGCTCCTAGAATCAGACTGAGTCTGAACCTCAGCTCTACCGCTTCCTAGCTGTGTGACTTCGGTAAGTTAGTTACCTTCTCTGTGCCCCAGTTTTCTTATGACTATAAAGTTGACAAGACAATGACACCTACTCCATAAGACTGTTATGTGCATGAAATGAATTACTACCTGACAAGAATGCCTGGCTGAGAGTAAGAGCCACAGAACTGTTAGTTAAACAAATAGCTGCTGTGAAAAAAAAAGAAAAGCAGTGCGAATATTATGGAATATGAAGAGTGTAATTTTGTAGAGGATGGTCAGGTAATGTTTGAGAAGAAAACATATGAGCAAAACCTTGAAGGAGGGGACAGTTCAGTCAGTCAGTTCACTCACTCAGTCGTGTCCGACTCTTTGTGACCCCATGGACTGCAGCATGCCAGGCCTCCCTGTCCATCACCAACTCCCGGAACTTGCTCAAACTCATGTCTATTGAGCCAGTGATGCCATCCAACCATCTCATCCTCTGTCATCCCCTTCTCCTCCTGCCTTCAATCATTCCCAGCGTCAGGGTCTTTTCCAGTGAGTCAGTTCTTCACATCAGGTGGCCAAAGTATTGGAGCTTCAGCTTCAGCATCAGTCCTTCCAATGAATATTCAGGACTGATTTCCTTTAGGATGGACTGGTTGGATCTCCTTGCAGTCCAAGGGACTCCCAAGAGTCTTCTCCAACACCACAGTTCAAAAGCATCAGTTCTTCAGTGCTCAGCTTTCCTTATAGTCCAACTCTCACATCCATACATGACTACTGGAAAAACCATAGCCTTAACTAGACAGACCTTTGTTGGCAAACTAATGCCTCTGCTTTTTAATATACTGTTTAGGTTGGTCATAGCTTTTCTTCCAAGGAGCAAGTGTCTTTTAATTTCATGGTTGCAGTCACCATCTGCAGTGATTTGGGAGCCCCCCAAAATAAAGTCTCTCACTGTTTCCATTGTTTCCCCATCTATTTGCCATGAAGTGTTGGGAACAGATGCCATGATCCTAGTTTTCTGAATGTTGAGTTTTAAGGAAATTTTTTCACTCTCCTTTTTCACTTTCATCAAGAGGCTCTTTAGTTCTTCTTTGCTTTCTGCCATAAGGATGGTGTCATCTGCGTACCTGAGGTTAGTGGTATTTCTCCCTGTAATCTTGATTCCAGAGGAGGGGACAGAGTTAGACAAATATATTGGATAGTAGTTACAGAGGAAATGACCTTGGTGAATGTCCTAAGGTGAAGGTGCTGTTGCTAAGCTCTGAGGACTTCTAGGCAGCAAGTGTAACTTGAACGATGTGAGTCTGAGGTTCAGGTAGGAGCTGGAAGTCCACTGGGAGGAGTTTAGCTTTTCTTTTAGGCATGAAATGAGAGGTGATTGAAGTTGTAAGGAGAGGAGTGGCAAACACTGACTTTTGTTTTTAAAGAGATTACTACCCTGCGTTGAAAATAAATTGAAAGGGTGGAAAAATTAAAGGCAGGGTCTTTGGGGACATGGTGATGGCTTACACCTGGGTGGTTGCAACAGAGATGGTAAGTAGTGGGTGGCTTCCGCATATATTTGGAAGATAAAGCCAAAAGGAGGTCCTGATGGACTGCATATAGTGAGTGCAGGAAAGAGGAAAATCTAGAGTGAATCCAAGATTAGTAATGATTTCTCCTGTCTGCTTTCCTTACCTACAATTTTATTCATCCACCCCCGTTTCCTCTTGTATCTAATGCCAAGATAGCTCCGAGACTAGGAAAAGTCATAATGCAGGGAAAGGAGAATGTATTTGTGAGAGATAGTGGGACAGAAGAGAGAAGCAAAATCTGTCTGCAAGAAGAATTTAAGGCTGACGTCTCCTCCCACAGAATATAGTGGGAAAGAGTTCCGACTGGAAAAGGATGCAAATGAAAAGGCTCGATGGCCCCATTTTTATGCTTCCCAGATCTCTGGGCGATCTTCCACCAGGTGAGGCAGGATCAAGACATTTCTCTGAGCTGGCATGTATTTCTATATATCTTAATGATGTGGAACAAAAGGTTAGCAAAACTAAAAATAAATATTGGTGTTAAAATCCGTCTTTGAAAAACGTAGGCTTATCTCCTCTTTCTTACCCAAACCTTCGTGTCATTTCATTCTCTTCTTTCTTTGTGCGTGGACATAACCATATCTAAACTAAACTGTCGAAGAACAATTAATGAGTGTATCAGTCACTCAGTCATGTCCGACTCTGCAACCCTATGGACTGTAGCCATCAGGCTCCTCTCTCCTTGGAATTCTCTAGGCAAGAATACTGGAGTAGGTTGCCATTCCCTTCTCCAGGGGATTTTCCAGACCCAAGGATTGAACCCGTATCTCCTGCACTATAGGCAGACTCTTTACCATCTGAGCTACCAGGGAAGCTCAAACAATTAATAAGTGCAGGAACTGACACTGACTTTTTCCAGTGAAGTCTATTAAGCTCAATCTCTACACACTCTCTCTTTATACCTATCTCTACACGAATGCAGTGCAGTACCGTGAATGTGCTCCAAATGGTGATTCTTTTCAAGGAGGTTACATATGGAAAAACTTTCTTTGTCCTACTTTTTTTTGCTCTCTCAACGTTTCTCTCCATCCTCTTTTTTCTTCTTGCTTTCCATCCTCCACTCCCTGGATATTCATCCATAAAAGCCATTTACAGTTTGATGCTGCAAAGCACTCATAGCTGTTAAACTAGTCTCCGTTGGAAAGGAATTTTCCTCGAATCTGGCCACATTCATTCACTCACTAACAGAAGTTGTGGCCCCTGGCTGCGTTTCTGGGGAGTAGGTAGAGAAAGGGGAAGGGAGTCAACAACATCCTCTGTCAGAAGTCAATAAGCCATCATTCAACTCTCCTAGGCCCTAAGCAGGTGCTCTTTCCTTTTTTCTGACAATACCAAAGGTTCCCAAGACCCAGATGACAGTCTCTGTGTTAGCACTTAGTGACTCTACTGACAGGTGTTTCTCTGCATAACCAGACAACAGGTGTTTGCCCGGTGCAGCCTGCCAAAAGCCAAGGAGTCAGAGTAGAAAACAAAGCCCATTTGTGAAAATGATTACTGTAATTAAGAGCTACGGCAATGCAAACAATGAAAACTCATACACTTTCTGCAACTCACAACCTCTCAAATTCTTTGTCCCTTGGATGGAGGAAATGACAGACTATAAGTCACCCAGCATTACAATGTAGTTTTAAATGCTAAAGTTCTCAGTTCTTTGGGGAAGAGATTGAAATGATGGTTAAGGCATCTTTTGAAACTATCCGTCATAAGGTTCTTCTTTTAAAATGTGTATCATTGTACTCTTGGGAGATTACAAATCAGTGTATGCTGAAGGAGACTGTCTTTGAGAGAGGTACAATTTGTTTGAGAGGCCTAAATAAAAAGAAATATACACCTAAGACCCAGAGAGATGTTGTGGGGAGGGAGGTGGGAGGGGGGGTCATGTTTGGGAACGCATGTAAGAATTAAAGATTTTAAAATTTAAAAAATTAAAAAAAAATAAAATCAGCATTAAGGAAAAAAAAAGAAATAGCTAAGCAATGTTCAAATCACAATATGTTTGGGGGTGACCCTCATTACAGCAGAAGATCCATTTCGATCACTGGGTCAGAAAGATCCCCTGGAGAAGGGAATGACTACCCACTCCAGTATCCTTGCCTGGAAAATTCCATGGACTGGGAGCCTGGGTTGCAAACAGTTGGACACAACTGAAAGACTGAGCATGCCTCTGGGAGTTGATGGGGGAGGTATGTGGTTAGTTCTAGCTGTTACATACTGTGATTATTATTATTACTATTATTTTTGCCATCAGGAATGTCTTTATTTTAATTAATTTATAGAAGTGGAAAATGTATTCTTTTTCCAGTAGACAATATAATTTTTATTCATCATATATGATTTAAAAACTCTTATATAGGGGTTTCACTGGTGACCCAGTAGCTAAGTCTCTGAGCTCCCCTACCCCTTGTTGGGGAACTAGATCCCATACAGAGCAACAAAGATTGAAGATCCCACATGCCGAAACTAGGACCCAGCAAAGCCAAAGAAATAATTAATTAAAAAAAATTCTTGCACAATTTTTGATTATGTAGGTCTTTATATTCTTCTCTCCCAACACCCTAGCCAAGTTTAAAAGTTTTATGCTTTTCATTTTGATTTTCTTAGTATTTAGTATTACATAGTAAAGATCATATTTTATTTCAGTTTTATATAATTATTAAAGGGATAAGTAATGTATCATGAAAACAGAATAATAAATAACTTATATACTGCAGTTATTGAACACCTTTGTATTGTGATTGCCAAAAGAATAGTCCAAGATTTTTTAGCTAGCTATTTTGCAGTGTTAAAAAAAAGAAAGATTAAAAGAAGTAAAAAGGGCAGTTCACAAATAATTCTTCTAGAGGTCATAGGAATGGGATTTTTTTTTTTCAAACCACTTTGGGTTAAGCTGAAAAGTTTTTGGACTTCTCAGAAAATTCTTGATTTTACAAAAAGTATGCAAGGAGTATTCCTCTAGAATGTTATGCCTAACTTTTCTTGGGGAAAAACTAAACTGACATGAAGCATCCACTTGCTATTGTTGATATCTTTCAAATGTTGCATACTTCCTTTTAACAGTTGCATCTTCAATTGTGGTCCACTTACCTCTTTAACACTGAAGAAATATAAGCATCTTATTATGGAGAGAGGGAAACTTAGTATATGTGGACTAGCTCTCAGACTTAGTATGAGAAATCAGCTTTGATCAAATTACTTTCTGAACAAATAGCCCTTGACTGGGTTGGTGAAAGGCTAGGCCATGTGTCCTGTGTTTCAGCAGCTTCCTATCTGTTTATCACTGGTACCAGGCTTGGTCTCACTTCTGTTTTCTTCCTCCTGTCTCATCTGGCACAAGAGGGATGTCCTAGAAGAGACACTGTGCTTCCTTTCTCTCCTTCCCACCACCTCCCGATTTTTCTTGAATGAGAGCCCATTTCCTTATGGTCTGTCTCTCTGGATACCAACCAAACATCCAGAATGCTAAAGCTATTCCAATACCAGCAACTCTAACTGGCCTTCTTTTTCTCTCATAGATGAGAAAAGTCTTTGATTCCTCATCTTCTTTGCCACCCAAGCCACTTCTCATGGAGAATTAAGTCTGGAAGTACCATACCTCTCCACCTATGTTGAGAATGACTTCTCTAGACATTAGTAGCTGAGAAGGCGATGGCACCCCACTCCAGTACTCCTGGAAAATCCCATAGATGGAGGAGCCTGGTAGGCTGCAGTCCATGGGGTCATGAAGAGTCGGATGTGACTGAACGACTTCCCTTTCACTTTTCACTTTCATGCATTGGAGAAGGAAATGGCAAGCCACTCCAGTGTTCTTGCCTGGAGAATCCCAGGGATGGGGGAGCCTGATGGGCTGCTGTCTATGGGGTCACACAGAGTCGGACACGATTGAAGTGACTTAGCAGCACCAGCTGAGTGCTGAAGAATTGATGCTTTTGAACTGTGGAGTTGGAGAAGACTCTTGAGAGTCCCTTGGACTGCAAAGAGACCCAACCAGTCCATCCTAAAGGAAATCAGTCTTGAATATTCATTGGAAGGACTGATGCTGAAGATGAAACTCCAATACTTTGGCCACCTGATGCGAAGAACTGACTTATTTGAAAAGACCCTGATGCTGGGAAAGATTGAAGGCAGGAGGAGAAGGGGCCAACAGAGGATGAGATAGTTGGATGGCATCACCGACTTGATGGACATGAGTTTGAGCAAGCTCCTGGAGTTGGTGATGGACAGAGAGGTCTGGCATGCTGCAGTCCATGGGGTTGCAAAGCACTGGACACAACTGAGCAACTGAACTGAACTGACTGAACTGTGCCAGGAACAAAAGCAATAACAGAGCAAAGTGGGTTCTGTCTGGGGCAGGGGATGGTGGCATTATCTCAAATCATGACATTTGTTAGGGAGTTTAGGATTGAAATGTACACCATCTGAGCCACCAGGGAAGCCCAAATTGTACACAATGCTGTATTTAAAGTGGATGACAAACAAGGACCTACTGTATAGCACAGAGAACTCTACTCAATGTTATGTGACAGCCTGGATAAGAAGGGAGTTTGAGGAGGATGGATACATATATATACATGGCTGAATCCCTTTGCTGTCCACCTAAAACTATCTCAACATCGCTTTTTGTTTTTGCTTTCTGGTTGTGCTGGGTCTTTGCTGCTGCACATGAGATGTCTCTAGTTGTAGTGAATGAGGGCTGCTCTTGCTTGTGGGCATCTCATTGCAGTGTTTCTCTTGTTGCCAATCACAGGCTCTAGGTGTGTAGGCTCAGTAGTTGTGGCACAGCAGCTTAGTGGCTGCATGTGGAATCTTCCTGCACCAGGGATCGAACCCATGTCCCCTGCATCGGCAGGAGGACTCCTCTCCACTGTCCCACCAGGGAAGTCCTATTATAACACTGTTTAATGGCTATACTCTAATATAAAACAGTTAAAAAAAATCAAATCACAACTTTTGCACTCATGTGCCACTAGCACAAAGAACTGTGTCTTCCATCTTCCATGGCTGGCCCTGGAAAGAATAAGGGGCTCCTAGTACTTTAAGGAGAGAATGTATTTTCTGCAATTGGATACCATATGCCAAGGTAACTGGGGCACCTATAGTGCTTTGGGACTCAGAGCATGGATGCACCAGAAGCTAAAGTTAAACTAGTCACAGAGTTAATTGGAAAGCACCAAAAATGAGTTTTATGAGAAAAAGTAACTGATTTCATGCAGTCAATTCACAAAAGGTCTCCTTCTACTAGTAAAGGCTGCTTTGCTTTCTGACTTCACAGATACAGAGGAGACCGGCTGCCTGCGACCATTTCAAAGCAGCTGCCTCTTCAGAGAGGAGTAGTAGGCCCTGGAGAAAGAGGAGGAGATCTAACCTCCGGACCTGCAGAGTTCCTAATCACTCTGTCAGCACCCTGTCTGTGCGCCCCTCCTCTCTGCTTCCTTGCCACACAGCCAGCCCTTCCTACCCTTCTCAGCCTGCTCAGGGCTCCTTTAGCCACAGGCTATTTGTTCTTGTAGTTGCTGCCAACTTGGCTGCTGAGAAGCCAGGCCTGGAGGAAACTGAGGGTCCTGGCAGGAACATGGACTGACGGCTCCAATGAGGTCAATGCCCGACTCCTCCCACAATGCAACTGTGCCTGCATCAAAAATCCTATGGAGCTAGAAGTCGCTGTGGGGTCAGCAGGGACTCTGTTAGAAAAAAAAAAAAAAGTGGTGCTGCTGTCTGGATACAGCTTCTGAGTGTGTGGAAGGGCAGCAGGAATGGAGAGGGAGAGCCAGACTGAAGCCCTCAAGGAAAAAATTTCTGAGATCCTTTGGACTTTTGTCTGCATGAATCAAGCCAAGAAAACCAGCCTTTGCCTTGCACTGTAAATATCCTATATCAAGGTGGCGCTCGTGATAAAGAACCAGCCAGCTAAGGCAGGAGGCATAAGAGACCCGGGTTCCATCCCTCCTTGGGAAGATCTCTTGGAGGAGGAAATGGCAATCCACTCCAATATTCTTTCCCGGAGAATCCCATGGACAGAGGAACCTGGCAGGCTACAGTCCATAGGGTTGCAGAGAGTCAGACACAACTGAAGTGACTTATGACCTCCAGCAGCAGAGTTGTGTAGAGACTGACTGGTTCTGAACAGAAGCCTGTGTGAGGTCCAGGGGCTCTCCAGGAGCCTAGTTCTTGGGTTGGAGAGCCTTCTGGGAAACTGGTGTACACTGTCCAGGGTTGTTCATTCAATCTCATCATCTACCTCTGGTCCTTCCTCCAACCCAGCATGAAGCACTATAGACAGGATGGACCAGGTTTTGGCCTCACCTCTGGTCTCAGAGACCTCTGACCTCTGTTTCCAGCCAGAGGAAGATTGTAAATAGTAAGCTTATCCCTCAGATGAAGGGAAACTTGGGCGCTGACCTCTTCATCCTTATCTCCTTCTTCCTAGACTTTTGAGTACCAATCTAAGGATACAAGTCATTATAACTTGCTTTTCAACTGACTCCCGTCCCTAGAGACTGGATCATAGGTACAGCTACAAAAAAGCCTAAGGGAAATTCACACAGTTCTCACACAGAACTGGGGGAGGACTGGAAAGAAACTAAGGTGCTAGGGCTAGGGAAGGTAAGTCTAAGGAGATAGGGCTACCGAACCTGAGGCTGAGGGGTTGAGGAACTGAGGAAGGTAAACCCCAAGAATTGGGGACACAGCTGATGCCTGGATGATTGGGGGGGCCCAATAACCTGTTGGTTAGTTTTTTGGTGATCCTTCCAGAGGGCGATGAGTGGAAGCTAGCCTCGGAGGACGTTTTGCTTTCTCTCTGCAGGCAGCCAAGAGCATACACCTTCTCTCCGACCTCGCTTCTGGGGCTGGGAGAGCGCAGGAATTAAAAACCTTGACCAGGCTCACTGGCCTGTGAATGGACTAAGGGATCGTCCCCAGTCAGGGGGCTTTTGATGATCGAGAAAAAAAAAGCGGTACAGGATTGCACTCTCTTTTGAGTGGAGCTGGTAGGAGTAGAGACCAGGTAGCCAAGATTGTGAAATGAGTTTTTTCGACCTCAGATGTGTGGTGGACACAGGCTCAGCTGATCTGTTGTGGCCCCGGGTTAGGCAGGGAGGGCATGGGCCAGGGCGGGTGCAGTCGGAAGCAAGGGGCGACTGGTCCCTTTCTCTACGGAGCTGCGGAGGGATGGAGGGGGGCTTGGCTGTTCAGAGCAGAGGACAGGCGCAGCCCTGTCTTCTTTCACTGTTCAGTTTGTTCTTTTTTTTTTTTAACGACCCAATACATGTTCAGCCCTCTTCTAGATTTTTAAAAGTTCAGTGGTACCCACTCTATATGCTCCTGTACACCAAACTCATTTAGTTTTAAGTGAGACTTAAAAAAAAAAAAACAAACACCCAGCATCCAGGAGAGTTGAGAGGGAATCTGAGATCTGGTTTGCCAGACTCAAACCGCTCTTCTCCACCGGTCACTACTCCACTTAGCGAATGCTCTGCTTTTCCTGAAGTTTCACTCTCAGACCTCAGAGCAGATCGCCGGGGCGGGGGGGGGGGGGGGGGGTACCTCCCCACCCTCCAGGTGGAGTTCAGCTAAAACCTGTGCAGGTGTCTTGGCCTTCTTGGGTCATCCCTAGACAAAAGTTTAATGCCTAGCTGGAATCTTGCAGGAGATGAAAGGGATACAAGAATGGATGTTTCACTGGGGGTGGGGTTGGAGAATCTGAAAAAGAGAGGAAAAGAAAAGGAGGAATTTCAGCGAGAGAGGCTCAGCCTCAGAGTCTCTTTGGCCCTGGGGTTTGGAAAGGAGGCTGATAGTGTCTTCAAGGTCAGTCACTTTTCCCGCTCTTTCAGCAGACCCCCAGGGAAGAGGAGGGGGAGACACAAGCAACTGGATTTGCTTTGGAAAATCTTTGTCACTTGAGGCATAGGTGGTATATGGTGTGACAGGCAGGGGAACTTACCGATGGCATGGGCCTTAAACCCTGACAGCTTTGTCACAGACCCAAGGCCATCACCTGCAGAAGGCACAGTGCCCAGACTCAGCATTCCTTACTCATTCAGCCTGAAGAGAGGTAATGTCAGTCAAGGAGATTGTTTTGAGGGACCACCTGTCCTCAATCTCCACTTTCAGGATTGCCTTGCAAGGGTCTGCTTACCTGTGATAGTTAAGCCGGAAGCCTAGAGCTTGAGCCAAGCACAGCAGGAAGAGAAGGGGTGTTCAGCCCAGGATGGCATCCTACATAGGGCTTCCCTGATGGCTCGGACAGTAAAGAATCTGCCTGCAATGTGGGAGACCTAGGTTTGATCTCTGGGTTAGGAAGATCCCCTGGAGGAGGGCATGGCAACCCACTCCAGTGTTCTTGCCTGGAGAATCCCATGGACAGAGGAGCCTGGCAGGCTACAGTCCATGGGGTCACAAAGAATTGGACACGACTGAAGTAACTTAGCACTGAAGTGACTTAGCATCTTATACAGTGTGTCAGAAGCATTGTGCCCAGGCCATACACATCTGCGAGTGATGCACCCTCCTCTCTCCCTCCACCCAGTGGCTTCACTAAGTTGTCCAGGTGACTTTCTGTTTACAGCTGCCTTGATGTTAAGTATTCCAGCCACGGAAGATTACCAATCCTGAAAAACAAACAAGTGCTTTATAGGCTTCTAATTATTGAGATAGGACTCCTTCAGTGGGACTCAATAATAGAGGAAGCAAGTTCTTCCCATCCATCTTGGACCTTATCGGGCCAAATCAGAGCCTTTTCATTAAACTGAACAGTGAATAATGAACTAGAATGTAGTTTAAAGCTTCAAATATGTTTCCAGACGGAAATATTTCAAGAATGTAAGCCAGGTATACTTCTCAGATAAACGACAGTAGGGGCATCGGCCTACACGGGAATTCTCGGTTCTCAGGTTTCCTGAAATCCAGAGCGCGCATCATTAATCATTCAGTGGGGTCTGCCCTTCAGTCAGTGGCAGCTCTGAGTAAGCTGAAGCGAGCCGTGAGCTAATCCTTCCTGCCACGGGGATCCTGGCGCGAGAAAGGACAACTGGACAGTCGGTCACATGTGTCGGTGGTGCCCGGACCCTGCCTCTCTCGCCGGGCTCTGAGCACCGTGTGCGTGTGCGCTTACTCGGAGCGCAGACCCGGAGCTGCCAGAAGGAAAAACCGATTCGGCGGCAGGATGTTTAGCGCTACCAAGAGTTTCCCAGCAGGAAAGCAGCTCGAGCCCTGGCGTTAATAGCTTAAGGTGGCTCTCTAAACACTGAATAAATCCACTCTTTAGCTCTTCAGTAAATCAGTAGCCACAGCCTTCCACCCAGCGCGCCACACCAAAGCCTTCCCAAGTTGGGCTTCGAATCCTTGTTTGGTTTTGGCCAACACTTGGAGCACGGGCGGGGGTTCCCCCACGCCGGGATGAATCCCCCTCGGGATGCAGTTCCCGAGGCACCCCAGGGGCTGGGGTGGTGACAGTCGGGTCGGCTGGGCACCGGGGAAGTGAACTTGGAGACTGGATACTGGGTAGGCGAGGGCTCGTTGCTGGGACGCCAGCGTTCTGCGGAGGTGCGAGAGGATGAGAACTCACTCACTCGGCATTTCAAGCCCCCATCCCAGGGGCTGCCCCCTGGAGGAGTCCGGGGGCTCGCGCTGGGCTGAATTCGGCGCCGCGTTGGCTCGAGTGGAGGTGGCCGTGCGGCGCGTGAGAACTGCTGGGGTGCGTGGCCCGGGTGCGCGCGCGCCGGGCGTCGGGGTGCAGCTTCCCTCCGCCCGGCTTCCCCTCCCATTCGCCCTCTCCCATCTCCTCCCTCCTCCACACCCCCGCCCCTCCCCGCACCGGCCGGAGAGTACACAAAGCGGCGGGTGAGGGGAAGCTTCGCAGGCGTGCACCGAGCAGTGAGATCACTGGCGTTATAAATATCCCAGTGCCAGCGCCGAGATCCGTTCGGGTGGCCTCCCTCTCTCTCTCTCCCCCTCTCTCCCTCTCTCTCTTCCCCGAGGCTATGTCCACCCGGTGCGGCGAGGGGGGCAGCGCCAGAGGCACGCAGCCGCGCGGGGGCTACGGAGCCCAGAACCAACCCTGCAAGATGCACTTAGGACCCCCGCGGCTGGAAGCATGAGCTTGTCCTTCCTCCTCCTCCTCTTCCTTAGCCACCTGATCCTCAGCGCCTGGGCTCAAGGGGAGAAGCGCCTCGCACCCAAAGGGCAGCCCGGACCGGCTGCCACCGAGAGGAACCCGGGAGGCGCCAGCAGCCGCCGGAGCAGCAGTAGCACCGTGTCTTCCTCTTCTTCCCCTGCCTCCTCCTCCTCCGCGGCTTCTCGGGGCGGCCCAGGAAGCGGCTTGGAGCAGAGCAGCTTCCAGTGGAGCCCCTCGGGGCGCCGGACCGGCAGCCTCTACTGCAGAGTGGGCATCGGTTTCCATCTGCAGATCTACCCGGATGGCAAAGTCAATGGCTCCCACGAAGCCAATATGTTAAGTAAGTTGCTTGCTCTCCTCCAGAACCTGTCCTGAGCGGGTGGCGGGAGCACCGAGAGGGACCGCGGGTTATTGCCCGGGCTGTAAGCGCACCTTCCGGAGCTTGGGCCACTGGGATCCAGCCGGCCCTCGAAACAGCGGGGAGGGTTGGGTTGGAGGTGCGTCTGGGGGGCACGCACACACTTACCGGTCTCGTGGGGATGGGGAATGGCGATTCCTGAGGTACAGACTACTCCGAGGCTGGTGCAGACAGGCACCTTGTTTCCAGCTTGCTCTGGTCCCAAAGAGGAGCTCCAACCCGTGCCCGGAGCAAAACCAAAAATCTTTTCCTTGTTTAGTTTCTGTTTACCTTCTGCTTCTGTTTACCAGACTAGCATTTTTCACTGGGCAGCAAAGTGTACCCCTTTACCTGCCCATAACTGAACAGTTCTTTTAAAAATAACCAAATCTCACATACTCCCCTCTCACAACCGCTACCACAAACCCCAAATTGCTACATAATGTGTGTGCGTATATATGTGTGTATCTGTATATGTCTCTTGTAGGTACGTACATATTTGCACATCATATACATATGGGATATATAGGTATATCAGACGGGAGACCAGACGTTCTCTCATTGGAAGAAGACAGTGATCTAGAAAACCGGACACGTTTCGAGAGGGAAACGTGATGGACATTCGAATTATTAATTCTGGGGTTGGGTTTAGCAACGTTTAGTATCTTAAGACCATGACCAGACCTTGTGAGGAAGAGTGGCCGGCCTTTTGTCCCCAAGGACAATTAAAGGAAGGTTCTGTATTTTAGAGAACATTTAGAGCCAGTTCAGTTCGGTACAGGTGAAATTTTTGTGGGTTTTTAAATTTAAGCCAAGTTTAAAAATTTCCTTCTTAGTTTAGCTCTCTTTCTTTCCCTCCTTCATTGTCTCCTCCCTTCCACTCTGAGTTTCCAAACCATCACTGCGGTTCCTGATTCTTCTCACTGTCTCTCCAAGGCAACAGAGGGGAAAGATGTGTGGGACTGGGGACATCTCTGCGGACGTTTTCCTCGGTAGGGCCAGATGGCTCTTCCAGCCGGGGCTGGTCCAACAGATAGACGCACGGCCCCAGCCTCAGGGACCCAGGGAGAGCGGAAACGAGGCCAGGAGACAGCGCACAGTCATCCGGCCCGGAGTGTCAGCCTGGTGGTTCCCAGGTGTACTTAACTTTCTCTGCCTCAAGCCAATGACCCTACAGATTTCTTCTTAACCAAGCTCCAGAGGAGCGGGGGCGCCACTGCAAGGCTGGCAGCTCCAACCCCCACGGGGGGTTGGAGGTGGGGTGGCCGGCTGGCAAGCTCTCTCTCGGGAGTTCAGGAGGCGGGAAGTGGAACGCGAGCGGGTCCACGCCTGCCCCTTGCCCCTGAGTGCTCCTACCGCCTCTGCCTTCAGCTTGCTGTGCTGCCCGTGGTGAGGTGGCTCGGAGCACCGAACCCCAGAGAGGGCCTTCCGCGTCAGCCCGAGCGAATGCCAGGGCCTCCCACACGCTCTTCAGAGGGGACTGTTTTGTGTGTGTGTGTGTTTTATTTTTTTTAAAGAATGTATGTATTTTTGACTGGGTCTCCCTTGCAGTGGCAGTCTTTCTGTACTTTCAGGAGCCTGGGCTACCCTTTCTTGTGGTGCATTGGCTTCTGATCGCAGCGATTTCTCTTGTTGCAGAGTGCAGACTTCACTAGTCGCAGTGTGTGGGTGCGGTAGTTGAGGCACCGGGCTTAGTTGCTCAGGGGGATATGCAGTCTTCCCGGACCAGGGATTGATCCTCTGTCCCCTGCTTTGGGAGGTGGACATTTATCCACTGCATCACCAGGGAAGTCCGAGGGGCCTACTTCTGTGTTTTAAGGTTCATTGCACTCGTTAAACTTCTGGCCATATTTGGTGATAAAAGGCAAGGTCAATTAGGGTGAAGGGGAATTTCCGGAGATTTCAGGGTAAGCAAATGTTATGTCTAAGCAAGTGTTATTTCCATCTGTCCTCATTTGGTCCCACCCAGCTCTCCTTCCACCAGACATCAGAGCTCATTTCCCCACTTGTGGTATAATCTTTTCCCCTTTCTCTTACAGGAGCACTGTTTCTATTCTGTTCTTCCTGTTGTTCAGTAGCTAAGTTGTGTCTGACTCTTTTGAGACGCCATGGACTGTAGCCCACAAGGCTCCTCTGTCCATGAGATTCCCCAAGCAAGAATACTGGAGTGGGTTGCCATTTCCTTCTCCAAGGGATCTTCCCAACCCAGGGGTCGAACCCACATCACCTGCATTGGCATATGGATTCTTTACCACTCAGCCACCAGGGAAACCCATTCTTCCTGTAGTTTATCCCCAAACTTAGCCTCAACAGAGAATGACTTCTGTGTTGCCAAGGGAAGATTCAAAGCTAACCTGCAAGGAGCCGCAGGTTGGATCCAAGGATGGGTAAAAGGTGGTGTTGGAGTGGGTTTTGGTGTGCTAGGGATCTCTGAAAACCAGACTCATTCCCACGGTATTTACCTTCTTCTCTTGGAAGAAACCGCAAGAGACAAAGATTTTTTGCAGCTCAGGCCTTTTGGAGGGGAAGTTATAGAAAAGCATAGAAAGGAAAATGAGAACAGATCAACAGAGAATACATTCAGCTAAAGAAGACATTGGCTGGTATTGATTTCCAAGGTACATTTTATTTTAAAATCCACTTTGAAAGATATCTAACAAAGAACAGACACAAAATGCTGCTTTGTTTCTTAAGCAAAACTAAATAAAAGTGCCTAAATAAAACTTTCTTAAATTAACTAACGCTTTCCTAATTCATTCCAGTTTATAACAGCCTTTCAGAGTTTAGTCTGTATCTTTTGCTTGGCTTTCAATCAGTTCACTTATTCACTCATGCATTTGTTCATGTACCCAACACAGGATACCTAGCTCAGCAAGCTTGATATTCTGGTTACTTGATATTGGGTTAGTTGGGACTTTTTTTTTTCCTTTGCCTTCTATAGGTTTTTCTCACAGAGGAAAGTATAATTTGTTTAAATCATGGTGATTTTCAGCTTTGTGATGTCTGCAATGTCATGCACTGTATCATAAGATTTTGCTACCATTGATCCATGAAGAATTTATGAAATATGTCATGTTTAAAAGGATAGCATGTAATTTGAAAGTTTAAAATGAATCTCTGTCTTTAAGTAGCTGTGAAAGAGAAACAAGATGTGCCAATTGCAGTTGGTCATAGACCTCTTTGAAAATACCACATGACGGTTTCCTGGTACATATGTAAACACAGGAGTTGTTTATGGACTATTGGTTGGAGTAGATGAGGAAACATTTGCCCAGATCTCTTAAGATACGCTGAAAGAGCTTGGACCATGAGAACCATGGAGGATACATCAGTTTTACCTCATCATCTAATTTTACTGTCTATGAGTTAGCAGTGATGGAAAACATACATTATTGTGACACAACTTGTTACTTCTGTAAAGAGTCAAAACTCTGCCATGAAACTGCATTCTAACAGGTTCTTCTAAACTCCATAATTTTCTGTAATGTTTGTCAGAAGAGAGAAATATATATGCGTGTATGTTTCATGACTATCATTTGACATTAAAATTTTTGCAAACCCTGAATATTTTTTATTTTGTTATCAAAAGTACATTTCCCATAGATTTTGAAACATAATTTGTTTAGTTAAGGTATACCACTTAATGTAGTCTTAGCTTCTCATACAAGAGTTATCCCAAGTTTTAAAGACAAGAATCAAGCTCGTTGCACATAAACTCTTATCATAAGGAAACGCTAAGGAAGGATGAAGATGGGCAAGACAAGATAGATGATAGAATTCCACTACTGAATAAAAACAAAACTTTCCTTTAATCTCTACATTTTCAAGTTTAGTTTCAATACAATGCTTCTGTTGGCTTATCTTGGGCCACTGAAGAAGAGGCAATCAAGTAACTGTCAGTTCAGGGAGCAAAAGCTTAAGGCTATAGCTACACAAAGACTGACTGTTCACATAAAAATATGGAGATTACAGTCATGTATTTTGGCTAGCTTTTAAAAATCTGAATCTACTGTCAACCTTGATGTTAATGCAGAGTCAACCTTTATATAGCCCCCCGAAGCCCAAATAAACCAGAATCTATACGGAAAAACTCAAGTGGCAAATTTGCTAACTTAATGAAGACTGCTAAACTCAGATTTCAAGACTCGGATTTCATAATGACTTGTCATATTTGTTGCTGTGTGAAGCCAAGTAGAGAAACATTAGTTTTAAATGATTTATCTTTGGGAGTTTTCAAATGGGCTGTTGAAATCTTCTGAATACATGGAATATTTGTGTATCTTATTCACAGATAAAACAGAAAAAAGGGAGACGTCTACATAACTGTATCAAACATCATTGATAAGAGTCTTATTGTATTAAAAATTCTAGAGGGGACTAAGTGAACAAATCTAGATAGAGATTTTCTTATGGGAATAAGTTTACTTTGTAATGAACACCTAATGCTTGTAAATGGGTTAAGCAGTGCGAGACTCTGAATCCCTGCATCCTTTAACCTAGATGTCAATCCCAGAATTCCACCAAGAGAGAATAATTCCTTCAGTTTAACACTGCTTTTTACTTTTGATCCTCTTAAATATGAGCACCTTAGGAAAGGTAACACATTGTCATTTGTACTTTAATGTGAATTAATTTATACTGATCTCTCTCCCTTTCCCATTCCCCTCGCAGGACCAAAATAGCAGGGGATTACTAAGACATATATTCATACACGTGTACACGTGGAGTATCCTGAAAAGGAAGAGAGGTAGTGAGATGGTCAAAGAAGCAATCCAATTTACAAACATTCACTAACTGTAATCTGAGACACTTGGACTTCCAGTTTTTCTTTGGGCTACCATTTGGGCTTCCATGGGAATTGCAAATTCCTATCAAATTTATTATTGCTGACTCTTAAACAGAAATTACTAAAGTTGAAAAAAAATCAATTTTAGAGAAATGCTTTCTGAAATTTATATACATGTGATTTAGTGCACATAGGTTTAAAATACTTAGAATTCTTTAATGAGTTGAGATTTGGCATGAAAATCAATAAGCCTGTGATCTTTTCAGGCAGGTGAGGGGAAAGAGGTTGAATTGTGGGGCTTGAAGAATCTACTCCAATATTCTATGAAAAAAGACATTGTGAAATTACTGTTGAAATGACTTTAAAACTATAATCTTAACAGTGTTCTCAATAGTACACTGTAATTACATTAAAATTTAGAACATCATACCAAAGTTAACTCAATGTTTCTTTCCTTCATTCTTCATAACTTGAAATAGAATGACTTTTGTAGAAAAATCATTTTCAAGGTTTCAATTAGATATAATTTTCTTAAAATTATAAAATCCTTTTATTCTCAGGCAATATATCATTTTTTTGTACTGGAACTTACAAGAAAAGAAGCCATGTAGTAGTATGTAATAAAATAACACTTTCACACATATCGTTTCATCTTCCCCATATTTAACATTTATTATAATGCAAATTTTATATAACATATACATGCAGTTGGGAAATGAGTTGAGTCAAAATGGGTCTTTCTTTAAAATAGAATATGTTGTCAGAAGCCAGTTATATAAACAAAACAGTTTCCCATTAAACAAAGATTTACAGAGCCCTTTTGTCTTGACCTCTTAAATGTTAACCTGCAAACACATGAGAATTAATGAGAAATTTTTCCCCCAACTAATACACAATAGATTTGCATTTATAAAACCAGGTGATTTTCCAGACAATAATACAGAAAACCTTTACCAACGCAGAGCCAGGAGTTAATCAAGGGAAACATACAATCAAGTCTTTTCTACCAACTCCACATTGTCTGTTTTGTATCTGTCATTCTACACATAGATGATTTCTTGTGTTCTCCCTGTCTCATTTTTTAACAGATGTCTACATAGTATTCTCAATTGTATTCACCATCTCCGAAATATCCAAAATCATTAATGCTATTTTCAATATTACCTGGTAATTTTGATAGAAATTTAACTTTGCATCAGATATTCTCATCATGCTTTATTAATAATATTATTATCATACTACATTGTGTAGTAAATTTATCTTTACAAAGCATTTTGTGTGCTTTGTTACTATTTGATAAATTGATAATGCTTCTAAGTCTTTGGATATGCATCACAATTAGTCTGTATCATAAAATCTATTATAAATTGAATTTTGAAAACATTTTGAAAAGAATTCCTAAGACACAGTGTTTTTTTTTTTCTTTTTTTTTTAGGAGTTTTTTTTTTTTTTTTTCCTGAAAGCAAAAGTAGTTCCTTTCTAATAGTTTTTAGATTTGGGGGAGTTCGTTTTAAAGAAACACCCACTAATAAAGTGGTAGTGGTAGTTTTCTTGAGATGTGTTTTATTTACTCCAGGCTAAGAACACTTATTCACAAGAACAATAGTTTCCCTATGAACTTTCTGTTCAAGTATTTTTTAAAAATGAAATTGAATAAATAAGTGGCAGGATTTGCTACAATTATAGGTATTAGATCACATTATGCAACATTTAAGTGCTCTATAAAGATACTCATAAATGTGTTTGTATGTATTTTATACATGTGTATCCACAATACACTGCTTCTTGTATACTGAATAATTTTATATGTACTTCAAATACTGCAGGAGGGGATTATTATGTCAAGAAAATCTGGTGAACTTCCCTATTCAACAGAGTCCTATTGAAATATTCTAACCAGAATGTATGCTTAAAATACTACAGATTGAAATATTGATATTTTTTTCCTTTTCCCTTCCACTCCCACTTGCTTCCTTCCTTTCTTCCAGGGCAGGTCCCTTTATAGCTTTAATAAATAATATTATTTTATCTTTTTTTTTTTGCAATTTGATGTAGGCGGTTAACAAAAAGCCCTATGCTTTTCTCTTGTTCATTTAGCATTACATATGAGTTTATGGTAAACAGGCAGGAATTCCAATTATATACAGACTATGAGTTTCAGCTTCTTAAAAATACTCTATGAACTGTGGTGTGCAACTCTTTTGACCCAGTGGATGTGAACTTTCAAATTACTATAGCAGACAGAGGGACATAGACTTGGTAATTCTCACTATGAAATACCAAATATAAATGATAACATAATAAAATACCTCATGAAATTTTTTCCAGGAGAGTCATTCAAAACGCAAGATGTCTCAAACCATAATCCATCAAACACTTCATTGAGCTAACAACCCCAAATTATCTATGGTGCTTTCAGTGTCTTGTTATGTGTAATCTTGAAATAAGCAACCACTAAATGATAGGGTATGATATATATTGATTTGTACTTTTGTAATTATGGTCATTTGAGAAGAGGGATTTTTTTATTTAATTGAATATTGTTTTCAAGGCTTCCAATGATTTATATTAATCTTGAGTGCAGTTATATGTGCTTTAATATTCAATGTACTGTCTTATCTTTGACAGAGCAACAATGCATGAGAATTATTTTGTAAAACATTTTAAAAAGTCTTTTCCATTTCCTTAGAATTTGAAAAGATTCTTCTGCCAAACACTGATTACTAATAGTGACATCATTTTTAGGAAGAAATGAATACTAATGAAGCACAACTAAATTTTGAACCTTGAAATTTATCTTTTTAAATGAATACTTGAGTCCCAAACCTTTTTTCCCTTTTACACAATAAATGTCACAATAAACAAGGATGTCAAATACTTACAAAAAACTCACTGTAATAAAGAATGGAAAGAGTCTCTGTAGAAATTTAAATCTTCACAATGATATATAGAGGAGTCTGTGTTTTATTTTGGGATTTCTGTCATCCTAGGTATTTTGGAAATATTTGCTGTGTCTCAGGGGATTGTAGGAATACGAGGAGTTTTCAGCAACAAATTTTTAGCGATGTCAAAAAAAGGAAAACTCCATGCAAGTGTAAGTAGAACCACTTTATATTTGTTAAAGGTGTTACAGAGATTTTACATGTATAAAATGGAATGAGTGATTTTCCAAATTGATAGATAAGACAATTTGCCCAGAGAACTTTATGTTTTTCATTTTTATAAGATTATGTATCCATTAAACCAAGAGAATTGTATGTGTTTTTATAAGTAATAATTTAAATATTTTATTTATTTGAAAAGATAATATAGAATCCACAAAAAGGTTTAAGAATAAGTTTATTTGAAAAAAGTATTCTCTAAGTGATTGTCATTATTTATGTCTTAATAGTGGTCCAAGTAAGGAGAAATATTATGGAAATACTATATATTATAAATTAAATTTACATACTGATGGTGATTGTGTAATCAGTAGATCATGTTCTTAATTTTAAAAGCTACTTATTATGTCAAAAATGGAGTCTAAGTAATAAAACACATATTTATTTTAATAAGTATGGTGGGAAGAAACCAATAATGAGATGATTTTGACCTTTAATAGAGAAATTTCATTTGAGACAATTTCATCTTGTAGTTTTTGTTGTATCAAAAACAATTACTTCTTAAAGCTATGAAGACTGATTCTGCGCTCTTAAACACTTTTTTTGGACTAGTTACACAGTTTGTAATCAATTTATAAATTATAGATTTCCATGCTTTGTTCTGAAAATGCTCATTACTTGGGAAACACTTAAGTGTTTTAAAGATAGTAAAATACGTTTAGCTTAACTTTCCCGTTGAGAGATTCTTTCATTAGTATTAGTGTGTGTGCACAGCCCTTAAAAAGTTATTTATGCTTTGTCTGTGCTGTACTAAGTTTTGTCACACTAAATCATTTTAAAAAGCAGTTCTTCTTTAAAGCTACTCCTTTAATCCTTATTCACTTTAATTTTTATTAAATTGGAGAAATATGACTTTTCCAGTTTTCAAAGTATATAGGAAGTTTTAATCGAGTGCAGTCAGTTGAAACTTACTAATTATGATTTCTGCTTTACAGACTTTTAAAAAATTGAAAGAGAATTTCACTTGGTTTAATGTTTAAGACTTTATGTTTTCCTTTCTCTAGCATCTAAAGGTGGCTTGTTAATATCTTTTGGAGGAGATCATAAAACTGAAGCTATTTCTACAGTTATTTGGGGATTAAATGAGATAATATATACAAAGCTTTTTAGAACAATAGAAGGTATAATGTAAGTGCTCAATAAATATTATCTATTATTAGATAATTCAAATTTAAATACAATAAACTACTATAATCTCAGTTTATTAAATCTTTGTTAACCTCTTCGATCATCCATTGCAAGAGTTATAACTAGATTTACTTATCTCATTTTCTGAGCTGATTATTTTATTCTAGCAAATTATAATATTCATAAGATAATTGCTCTGGTTTATAACCTATTTTAAGGGACAAAGTTTTGCTATGGAAAGCAGGACATGCCATTTTATTTTTAAAAAGATGTTTGACTTCTAAAAATCCACATACAGGATGGAAAACAATCATCAATTGCTTCTGCACTGAATAACTTTTCCTCTATCTACTTTGGTCATTAAAGATTGAAACACCTTCAAACTCTAAGCATTACAATAATATGCAATTCTGAAAAAAATTTCTGTTATTGGTTTGCTTATTTTGGGTGAAAATCTTAATTTTTAAAATATTCTGATTCAAGCCTTAGCACATGCAAAAAATAGACTACCTTGGACCAGCTTAAGGATAATTGTAGCAGCAAGCAAAGTATTACAAATGGATGCCAATTAGAAAGGTCAAACTGAGAGGTTAGGATACATGATTCCTCTGTCAAATGCAAGTAACAAATTTCCAGAAACTTGACCCAAATGTCTAAGGAAGGCTGGCCGAAATAATGCAGATAATGCAAAACCAGCATCTGTTATTCTTTCTCATCTTGGCAGGCTAACAGTTATTTCATGGAATAATGACTTTTAAACAGTACAAAGCAAGCCTTGCTCTTGTCACTCATTGAAGCTCTTTGATATAAAAGTCATTCTGATGACTTTGAGCTGAATTGTAGATAAAAAATTAAGCCCTATGATTATGTGAATTTTTTTTAAACCAATTGTCCAAGCCCACTGTCTCTTATTTGAGCTTTTATTAGCACTTTTTGTCTCGATAGAAACCTAATTAAATTATAAAGTGACTTATTTTTAAGGAAGTTGAATTTAGATATAGTATTAGCCCTAATGTTTATTAGTTGTATGCCAGATGATTTCCTTCTTCTTTTTAGTTACTAATTAAACATGTTGAAAAATTGTTCTTATAACTTTAAATATAATTATTTGATTTAGTTCGACTTACAAAGTTTCATCACCACTAAAAAGGCTAAAATGCCTAACACTTTCAGGATTAAATGTATAATTAGTGAATTGCTTTAAATTAATAATTGTGCAGAGGCATTTAAAGAGTAACTTTATAATCATTTCAAAAAATAGCTATATAAAATCGTCATGTTGTATATCTTAAACTTACACAGTGTTGTACGTCAATTGTATCTCAATACAACTGGAAAAATTTTAAATTAATGAAGAGTAACTTTGGGGTTCTCTTTACAAAGTAAGTGTGAACTATAAATGTAAAGTATTCATGTAATTCTGGGGAAAGTAAACCCATAGTATGTTGAGAAATATTCATGGATTATAGTAGATTGTTCTTGTGTTATATAGTAACAATCAGACTATTAAAAGTTAGTTACTAGGTAGAGATAAAATATCTGTATATTTCTTTCAAAGTTCTTTCACGCACATTCTCTCATTACCTGGTTAGGTGGGGCCACAGTCTCAGAGATGTTAAATATTTTCCTAAGTTACCACAGTTAACAAAAACTTGAACCAGAATAACATGCTTTAAAAATTCTCTCTCCATGTAAATGCTATAATGCTTGGTAGGGAAAAGTTAGCTTGAAAGAAGATATTTTGTTTCATTTGAAACTATTTACACTATTTTCAGCTATTATTTTATGGAAATTAATAGTTGCATGTTTCAATAATATTTTTATGCTACATTTTAAAGAGTGAATACTGTGGTTCATCCTTAGACTATTTTTGCTTTCTTCTCTTTTTCTCTCTCATTCCAAGCTCTTTGGGAGGATCTTTTTCCCCCATCTGCTTCTGTGTCTCCTGTACCTGATTTTAAAGTCTAGAAAGGAAGAGACGGGTGCACCATGAAACTTATCACACTGTTTTGTAAATGTTGGTTATTCAGTGCGATGAGGAGCTGCATCAGGAACCTCTTTTAGGATATACTTCCGGAAGAGAAAGGAGATCTGTTTCATTCACAGAAAATCTTCTTTTAGAAAATGCTTCATGGTCAGTGGACAGGAAGATGGTGAACAGTATTATCAGCCTGGAGAGCTCAGATTTAGGCAACATTTATGCTGACCTCCTTTGTTTGCTAAGTTTGTTAATTCCGTAAAAGAAGTTTTATCTGCCCTTCAGCCATCTCAGTGTGCTCTGCTCTGTGCACTCAGTCAACCAACACGCTCATATTAATCTCCACGCAGCTCTGCCTGAGCCCTTTAACTGGAAGACCCTAAATAGACAATGCAGTCAGATCCCTAGTGTGCAGGTTTTTTTCAGCATCCGTTACAAGGATGAAGGTGTCTCGTCTTCTTCTCAAGATGCCTTGAGAATCACTCAGAGAAGCACGAGGTAATTATTTCCCCAAGAGCCTTGAGGGTTAATCAGAACCTTCACTGTGGCCTCTGTCCTTTCTCCGCTTATTCCCAGGTACTAGGTACTAGGTGAGGCTGAACACCCTTCTCTTTCGGTCTCTCTCTCTGCCTGCCTGTCTGTTCATGCTCCCTCCTCACTCTGTTCTTGCTCTCTTCTCAGGCTGGTTGTCTTTATCCAGAGTCTCATATACAGTGCCTTTCTGGATTTATCTGAGATGGGTCTGAATGTAAGAGAGGTAGTTAAATTGTGTCATTCTTAAACTGTGTTGTTTTACTTAATCTTTCTATTCCTTGGCTTTATCAGCTGTAAAAGGAAGAAAATTAAATTAACAATACAGGGTGATAGTGGAGCATTTTAAATGACATAATACATATAAAACATTTAGAATAGTTCCTGGAAAGTATTCAGCATTTAATGTTAGAACAGATCTTCCTGAATTTGCTCTCATGCAGCTGTTTCATGATCCTATATCTCCTCTCTCCTCTTCCTGATTTTGGGGTCAGGCAGCTGTGACCCCCCTCGGATATTTAGACTAGCCTCAAATCACATTCATTATTGGCTTTTTTTTTTTTTCCTTTAGGTCCCAACTCGTCTTGCGTACAGTAGCCTCTTATGTCCTGGGTTTTCCTTTTCCCAAGGAACTTAATTTGAAAGCAAAGATTTCCAATGGTCATAATCTCGTAATTTTTTAAGATCCTTCTCGTGCATCATGGTTTTTTTTCCCCTTAAAAATCTAAATCTTGGAAAAAGTGGTTATCATGAATTTGTCATTTTTTCATAAACTATACGTGATCACCCATTGGTTGTTGGGGGAAAACATTTTAGCTTATTTTAAACATACAGAAAGAAGCATGTGGTGGAATTATTTTTGTTTCTCAGGGTTTTAGGGGATCATGCTTGGAAGGAAAGCTAATTGCAGAGTTTACGAAACAGGCATGGAATGTATGCTTGATCAGCCCTGAGCAAGGACTAGAAAAGCCTCCTTTCTTGGTTTCAGAGGGTGCCAGCTGGCTTGCCCAGGATGAGAGTCTGGACTGGACTTCCTGAGCTGGGGGCAGAGTGAGGAGGAGTCTGCAGCCCCAGAGCTGGGCATGTTTATTGAAAGGAGAAATGAAGGTTTGAGTGATGGTTATCATCATCATTAAAAAAATAATTTATTGGCCTCTGTAAAGGAATTGAATAGAAACTTCCCTTATCCTCTGTGTTGTGCTGTGCTAAGTCACTTTAGTCATGTGCCACTCTTTGCGACCGTATGGACTGTAGCCCACCCCCTCTTCTGTCCGTGGGATTCTCCAGGCGGCAATACTGGAGTGGGTTGCCATGCCTTTCTCCAGGGTATCTTCCCAACCCAGGGATCAAACCCTTGTCTGTTATGTTTCCTACATTGGCAGGCAGGTTCTTTACCAGTAGCGCCACCTGGGAAGCACCCCTATTTTCTAAGAACTTTTCAATTTACACAGTAATATTGAGTACCTAGTAACTCAGGCTAAAAAAAAAAAAAATGGGTTCAGGATTCTACCTTTGCAGTAAATGTCAGTTGTCCCTTAATTTCACACTATGTTTATCTGGCTGTGCTGTGCTCAATTGTGTCCGACTCTTTGGGATCCCATGAACTGTAGCCTGCCAGGCTCCTCTGTCCATGGGGATTCTCCAGGCGAGAATACTGGAGTAGGTTGCCATGCCTTCCCCTAGGGGATCTTCCCAACACTGAAGCTCTATTTTATTGAGAAAAATTTCATGTAATGAATTGCCTTGTAGCTTCAGAGATCCATTTCAGCCTAAAGTGAGAGATGGTGTTCTATGTCTCCGGTGGTTTGGGGAGTGGCACTTGTTTTGACCAGTATTTTAACATGGAGCAACTTTAGGACAAGGTAGTAATGTACAGAAGCCTAGGAGATGCCCTTGGATTTGTTACCGAAAGAGCTTGAATGTAGGATTCAGTAGATGAGATTTAAGTCTTAGGCTTACCTTGGCATTTGGTAAATGTGGGGATTTAGAGGAACTATTTTCTTTATTTTTCTGGCTGGAAAATCAGATAATAGCATCCAAATCGTTGTGGAATTATGTGACAATGAAATAATATATGTAAAACCCCTGGCACATGGTAGACCTCAATAGCCCAGCTCTTTTGAGCAAGGTGACTCAGATGGTAAAGAATCTGATTCAATGCAGGAGACCTGGGTTCGATCCTTAGGTCAGGAAGATTCCCCTGGAGAGGGGGATGGCAACCCACTCCAGTATTCTTGCCTGGGAAATCCCGTGGACAGAGAAGCCTGGCGGTCCATTGGGTTACAAAGAGTCAGACATGACTAAGGGGCTGAGAACTCATGCCTGAGCACTCACATATATTCCCTTGGTTGCTCAGCCTGAAGTTTTGAGACACAGAATGGCCAGATAGTGATTGCTAAGCAGGAAATATGGCCAAGCTCTGGGGATAGCATGGCTTGCCTACAACTGACCCATACAATGCTTGTAAAGAATAGGAGGCAACCCTCAGGGTGCGTGCTGCCCTGTTCTTGAGTTCTCTGCTTGGGAGCAGTTGGAGCAGGGTCTGGCTTTTGGCTTTCACTCACTACCAGAGGTTGGTACTTTTGTGCTGGGAACATCCTGCACAACTGTACAAAAGAGCCTGGGCTTAGGGCACCTGACCTGGGCAGTCCCATTGGCATGAGTAGTACTGGGAACCAAAACACACTGAAAGAACATAGAGGAACCAGAAGCAGGGATGCAGGCAGCAAGAAAGTGTTGTTTAGAGCACAATTTGGTCTATAATTGCATTGACTACAGCCTATAAGAATAGTTTAATTATTTAATAATATTATATAGCCTTTGATAACATTTTAATTTTTTGTATTTATTACCTAACTTTATAAAGTTTTGCAAGAAGCAAATCAAATAAAAAGTGAAATAAAGAATTACAGTTGATTAAATACCCTGCAGACTCCAGGGTTTATACTCTAGGGCTTTGCTATTAGCCTGAATTTAATCCTCTTTATACATTTCTTTCATACATCATGTATTTACTTTGATAGTTGCACATAATGAGAATTGGGACCCTATTAACATGCCCTCAGCTCACTTGCTATAAGATTCTCAATCATCTTAGAGCATGTTGACTAAGAAACAAAACTATATTAACAAGTTTTAGAAGGTTTTTAAAAAATATTGTTTCAGAAAGAATTCTCTGGTTTAATTGACCTTCAGATTTCAATTAAGCAGACTTGTTCTTTTCTGGAATATAACTTTCTCTGAACTGAATTTGATTTTTCTTTTAAATATCCACTGTGTGCCCTCTCCCTGTGAAGAGATGAGTAGAATCAAGGCAAAGTGTTCCCCTAAGCCCAAAATTCTTGTTTTATTTAACAGCACTGTGTTGCCCCACCTCTGAATTATTTCCATAGTTTCAAGCAAAAGTAGTGTAATTTAGTTTTTATTTGTTCTGTCAATTAAGATGATTTTAAATTATGTAGAAATCAGCCAATTTAAACATTTCATTTTTAATTTTGCAGTTTTGGCTTGTTGACTGTAACTTGTTTTTACACTTGCAAAATCAAGGAGAAATTAAAGAGAAAAACACAGATAATTTAAGTAAACAAAGAACACAGACAGAACCATATCTAAATTGTCTTTCTTCATAAAAATGGCAACCAGCAGTGTATGGGATGTGATATATAGTCAATAAACATCTATTGAATAAATTCAGAAAATAATGAATTAGAAACAAAGATAGGGGTTCTTTATGAACATGTTAATGATTGGTTTTGTTGTAGTGACTGATGGTGGGAGGATGAAGGTGATGTCCATTCTGTTTTCAGTAGCTTATTTGAAATCTGATTCACCTCTCTACTTCACACTTGAACTGTAGATAAAGTCTTTATGGTGACTTCACTTTTTCTAGGGAAATTATCCAGTTCTTTTATTTATTTTTTAAATTTTTAACTGGAGGATAATTGCTTTACAATGTTGTGTTGGTTTCTGCTGTAAAATAACATGAGTCAGCGATAAGTATACATGACTCTCCTCCCTCCTGAGACTCCCTCCCACCCCCACATCCCATCCCTTGAGGTCATCACAGAACACCACAGCTCTATTATTTTAAAAGTATATGTTTTGCTAAAAGAGTGTTTATAATTCTAAAAGAATTTCAAAGGTTAAACTTAGCCTGGAAGATTTATTATCTAAAATTGTATGACGGCAAATGTACATTTAAATAAGTCTGCTGCTTGATGACTCTGCTATAGAGATGTTTAATGGGTAACATTAAGGATAGCCATGTACTGCTTCCCTGGTGGCTCAGAGGTTAAAGCATCTGCTTGCAATACAGGAGACCTCAGTTCGATCCCTGGGTCGGGAAGATCCCCTGGAGAAGGAAATGGCAACCCACTTCAGTATCCTTGCCTGGAGAATCCCATAGATGGAGGAGCCTGGTGGACTACAGTCCACTGGGGTCACAAAGAGTCAGACACGACTGAGCGACTTCACTTTCATTTTCATGCACTGCTTGGGTTTACCATCTTGTCTGAAAAGGACCAGGAATATTGACAGGAACAGTCAGTTTCTCCAGAAGAAACTAGATCTCCTGATGAAAAAAACTCACTGAAATGTTCATTTCAAATGATTCTGTTCCATTGTAGCTGGAAGAATTTTTCAGACAAAACATTAAGTTAGAAGTCAATTAAGAAAGCCAAAACAGTCTGACTGCCGTTGCTTCTGTTTCAGTGTGAAATTTGGACTGGCTAAGGGCCTACAGGTAGTGTGTGGGTCCTCAGAATTCTGTCTCTATACCCCGTGTGACAATTAAGTGGCTCCTGAAAAACCTGGAGCTTGAACAGTCATCCTGGCAAAGGCTTCTCTTAAGAAAGAACATGAATCTTGAGCGGAGGTGGGGGAGAGGGAGAAAGTTTCTAGATGCAATAATTTTAGAGGGCAGTATCATTAGATTTTCATTATAGAAATTGCTATAGGTTAATACATTGGGTGGGTGTGTGTATGCATATGTGTCTGTTGGCCACATTAATTAAAAAAAAAAAAGACAGGTTTCTTCTTTATTTTCTTTGACACTGTTAGGGGAAAAAGGTTAAATTATACAGTACACTTTTTAAAAATTGAATTAAGTAATCACTGCTATCTTTATTTCAGGAAAATGATTTTTGTGTGTGTGTGTGAAACAGGGGTAGAAGTCAAGTCAAAGTATAATGTACTATACATTAGAAATGTTATTCAGACATATTTTAAGAAAAAAATCTGAGCAGGATGAATATACGTGCTACTCTTTTTTAATGAAATCTTCCACACCTTTCTGAAATGCTTATCCATTTATGTAGCAGAAAATATTCCAGAAGACTATTGTTGTTGTTCAGTTGCTAAGTTGTATCTGACTCTTTTCCACCCCATGGACTGCAGCACACTAGGCCTCCCTGTCTCTCACTGTCTCCTGGCGTTTGCCCAAGTTCACGTCCATTGAGTTGGTGACACTATCCAACCATCTCATCCTCTGCTGCCCTCTTCTCCTTTTACCACATGACTATAGATTTTATTTTACAATAAAACTTTGAGATTATCTAATTGAATGGGAGAGCATTGACGTCCTTTTAAGAGCTAAGTTGACAAATCTATGTTTGGTTTGTAAGAAAGCCTTTTTAATTGAAAGCCAATAAGAACAATAAATGTGTCCTCTTCTAAAGGAATGTCAGCATTGCACCCTTGTCCTAGGTGTGGGCCAGTAGGTTAGGATGTGATGAGAGAAAGCCATAGACAATGGTTCTTTAAAACACTAGATTATAGCCTGCTAAAAACCCAGTTAAAGGAATCGCCAGTAGACAGGTTCTGAGATACATAGTTTCGTAGCTCTCAAATAAAGAGCTTTTTGATTGAACTATACTCTACACGCGAATGTAAATAACTTAGGTAGACTGTCATGTGTAAGATAAATGTGCTATTGGAAATACTCTGAGATTGGTTGTCTTCTGATATTGTCAGTACCCTTCAAAACTCAAAAATTCTATGTGACCATCAACAGTAGGTATATGTAGATTGTTTTGCAGTGTTCAGACTTCCAGATTACAGGGTTGAGATCTGTACTGCAGAAGAAAGCTTGATATTATTAGAAAAGCAAGGAAACTAGAGGACTTTCAGTTCCAGTATGGAACTGAAGCAGAGCATATTAAAAAGCAGAGACATTATTTTGCCAACAAAGGTTCGTCTAGTCAAAGCTATGGTTTTTCCAGTAGTCGTGTATGGATGTGAGAGTTGGACTATAAAGAAAGCTGAGCACCAAAGAACTGATGCTTTTGAACTGTGGTGTTGGAGAAGATTCTTGAGAGTCCCTTGTACTGCAAGGAGATCCAACCAGTCCATCCTAAAGGAAATCAATCCTTAATATTCATTGGAAGGACTGATGCTGAGGCTGAAACTCTAGTACTTTGGCCACCTGATGCAAAGAACTGACTTATTTGAAAAGACCCTGATGCTGGGAAAGATTGAAGGCAGGAGGAAAAAGGATGACAGAGGATGAGATGGTTGGATGGCATCACCAACTCAATGGACATGAGTTTGAGCAAGCTCCAGGGGTTGGTGATGAACAGGGAAGCCTGGTGTACTGCAGTCCATGGAGTTGCAAAGAGTCGGACTGAGCGACTGAACTGAACTGAACTGAAGGAAACTCTATGATATATAAAGAATTATATATATATAAGCAAATATATATTTTATATATATATTTTATATATATATATATATATAGTTGTTTAGTCACTAATTCATGTCCAGCTCTTTTTTCAGCCCCATGGACTGTAGCCTGCCGGTCTCCTCTGTCCATGGGATTTCCCAGGCAAGAATACTAGAGTTGGTATTTAGAGAGAAGGCAATGGCACCCCACTCCAGTACTCTTGCCTGGAAAATCCCATGGACAGAGGAGCCTGGTGGGCTGCAGTCCATGGCGTCACTAAGAGTCGGACACAACTGAGTGACTTCACTTTGACTTTTCACTTTCATGCACTGGAGAAGGAAATGGCAACCCACTCCAGTATTCTTGCCTAGAGAATCCCAGGGATGGGGGAGCCTGGTGGGCTGCTGTCTACGAGGTCACACAGAGTCGGACATAACTGAAGCGACTTAGCAGCAGTAGCAGTTCATATATATGGGTCAAGATACTTGGTATTCCAAAGCCCAGGACATTTGTACAAATGGTCCTCCCTGAAATTGTGAAACCTAGTCCAGGATAGGGAATTCTACTTCTTTGGGAGTTATGGACTCTTGTATTTGATAAAAGCTAAACTCCAGATCCTTTTCCTAGAAAAATGTTTTGATTCTCACAATAGCCTTATGGCTGCACGTATTGTGAATAAGGAGCCTAAAGCTAAGAACTCAATTGGTGGAACTAGCATTTGTTTGCAGGTCTATTTGGCACCATCTTGCGCTCTTCCCCTATGCTGTGTTCATTCAACTTCCTCAGTACGGCACACTGAGCCTTTTCAGAGCTTGTACTGGCCTACTTTGTCATCTTGATCCCTTGGTCCTTTCTCTATGCATCCTAAGTGAAAGTCACATTGAACAGCTTATAGTAGCTTCCTGATGACCTGTGAACACACCATTCCTGTTCCCTGAAAAACCTCTCGTCACCTGATCACTATTATCTCATTGTACTTTGAGACTCAGCTCAAAAGTCACCTTTTCTAGGAAGACCTTCCTGCCCTCTTTGCTGCCACCTCTATCCTTTTGGATGTCTTGTACCCTCTGCATACCACTGTCATAATTCCATTTATCAAATTGCACCGTGATGAATGTCTACTTCTTTGCTTATTCCACTGTCCTGTGAGCATTTTCAAGGGCAGATGTGTGCATGCGTGTGTGTGTGTGTGTGTGTGTGTGTGTGTGTGTATAGAGGGAAAGAGAGTGATATCTGCCTGAAGTGTTGCTATTAACTCTAAAAGGTAATTTTTTTCTTCCTGGCATCAAATAGACTCTCTGTATCACTGTGTGAGGATGAATTTTTTTCCTAAAGAACTCTAACACATGCAATATTAATAGGGCCATATGCTACCCCTTTATCAGCACCAGGAAGCACACTGATGAGACTGAAAACTTATTCTTGTTTCAAAGGATAACATGACCCCATTTCTCTGAATGAATTCATGTTTTACCAGGCAATTGTTTCTTAGTAATATAGTACTATTTACTTTCTTGATGGTTTAGGAGGGGGAAAAAAATCTTACGTTAAAAGTCAAATTTTTAATTAAAATTTTCAAAGTTTGTTAAAAAGAGTAACAGAATTTAAATATATTAAATTCCTGTTATTTTAATATACACTGATATTATTTCATAATTGTGTAATTCGTAGTAAACAACAAGCATTACAAAGATGAATGAAGTAGGAATATAGAAATGAAAATAATAATTTTAAAGCAACTTTAAAAGAGGCAAATGTGTCTTTATAAAGAGAATGGAGTCGGAGCGCAGGGGCCAGTGGAATTCTTGTTTTTCTTATAGTCCAAGACTTCTTTATATTACATGCTGAAAATATCACTGCTTGAATTTCCTCCTCCTCTTTTTTTTTTTTTTTTTTTCCTCTAGGCCAAATTTACAGATGACTGCAAGTTCAGGGAGCGATTTCAAGAAAACAGCTATAATACCTATGCCTCTGCCATACACAGAACTGAAAAGACAGGGCGGGAGTGGTACGTGGCCCTGAACAAGAGAGGGAAGGCTAAACGGGGCTGCAGCCCCCGGGTTAAACCTCAGCACGTCTCTACCCACTTTCTGCCAAGATTCAAGCAATCGGAGCAGCCAGAACTTTCTTTCACAGTTACTGTTCCCGAAAAGAAAAAACCACCTAATCCCGTCAAGCCAAAGGTTCCCCTTTCCGCACCTCGGAGAAGTCCTAACACGGTGAAATACAGACTCAAGTTTCGCTTTGGTTAAGACTTACTTTGGTTTTGTGAGAAACCATGGAGTCTCCTCAGGAGTTTCTGTAGCTGTCTTTAGTGCTCTGAAGGCAACTTCTTGGACACAGCTTCAGCTATGTACTGCACTGTATTGAAGTCAGGTCATTTGTTTCAGTTTGACTGAAACAAAAATGTTTTCTGATAGTAACTGAACTGGAATTCTTTGTACCAATATAGGGAGTTCACGACGACATAAAGCCTTTTGCTTTATGCTTGGTGCATACAGGGATTCTTTTTCGGAAAGTTCAACGGTGAGGACTATGTATTTTTCTGACTTTTACAGATCAACCTGAAGAAAACATACATGATACATTTTTATTTTTGGTTTCCAAAGAATATTTTGATGGAGATAAAAATATTTTATTAGCTTTTGTTTTTTGTTTTTTGTTTTTTTTTTAAAAGTACCTCTGCATTGAGCATATTTTCTTACTTTTATTATTTCTAATTGATAAGATATGAAACAACCATTTTAATGCAGTTTATGAATTATAAATATGTTTATAGACCATTTTTAACATGTGGATTTCTTTTTCATTGTTCTCATTCATTGCACTTTTAATTTTTATTATGATTATTTTTCTACCATACCTCAGATCATGTAAGTTTAATTTTACATCTTAAAATGTTTAAATTCTCTTCAACAGCACCAAAGGCTCAGCTTGTGTTTGTGTGTGTGTGTGAGTGTGTGTAAATTCATGATTTTATATGGAATCCTGTCTCTGTGGTGGCTGGCTATAATGGGTTAGAAGTAAGGAGAAAATATAAGGACTATTTGGTGGAATTAAATGTTGAGGTAAGGAAAATGATTAGAGGTACAAGTGCACTCAGTGTGCAGTGTTTATTGATAGCTAATTCTGCCTTGCCTTCACTTCTCATTTTATCTACCCCCTGCCCTCATTTTTCAAAGCTGGAGGAATACATTTTATTCTGTCCATCAAGCACAGACTATGAAACCAGAGTGCTTAAAATACCTCTTCTATGATCTTCTGCTATCTCCACTGTATAGATCCACAGGGAACAACCCACTTAGTGGAAAAACACGGAGAACCGAAGGAGATGAATCATGTAACAGTTATCCCATTATCTAAAATATTCTTATTACTCAAACACTCTTTGATTATCCTAAAGGTAACCACCTCAGTGAACAGATCTGCCCTTTTATAAGGAAAATTTCTGATGTATATTTTTAAATAGTTGGCTATGTGACATGGGAAACTTAATCTGATGGGTTGAAAATGGCACTTAAATGTCAACCCAAATACTGAAAATTCGGTATAAAACAGAAAATTTAACTGAAAAGAATTTACATAATTTATTTTCTTGGGTAATCATTTTTATGGAGTTCTATGAGATAGAAGTATTTTCTTTAGAAAGGTGGCAATAAAGTGGTAAAGCTAATGTTTAAAAGTACATCCCACAGGAAGAGCAAAAATCGTGCACAGAAAGTTTGTGATTTGTATTTAAGCACATTTCTTTTCTTTTAAAAGATATTGCCAAACTTTTTTTTTTTTAGAAACACAGTATAGTTTATTTTGAGTCACAAATGAAAAGTGGAAACTCAACAAAATTGAACTTACTACCATTTAAGCAGATTGCTATGTTTCAATAGAAACTATACACATACATATTATATATAATATATATAAAATCCATCCATCAACTAAAACATATGTATATCTAGTATGGTGTTTATATTATAGAACCAATAATCTGATTAAACGTTGTTTGCATTTAATGCATGACTTAAAAAAAATAAAATTCTACAAAAGTTTTAACTAATTTATACATTAAAAATCCCCTGGATTAAATGAAACAATGAAATTTTGCTAACAAAGATGTGCCCAACTCTTATCTAATTATATCATTTTACATACATGGTAAAAGCTAAAAATAGTCCTCTAGTTTATTCTGGTATGTTGTTTAAAATTATACACTGTATATCAAGTTTTTAGTGCACATGAAAAATAAAACTGCAGAACAGGAGAGCAGAAGACATGTGTCCCCAAATGGGCAAGGAAAAGGGAGTATTAATGACGGCTGAAAATAAAGTTAATACATACTTTGCATTGGGCAAATATTGCTGGTAGTTTATGTTAAACTAAAAAACACTACCTTACCTTGTAATCCTAATTTGATTTGATTAGCATATGGAAGTTAAAGTAGAATAGCTTTAGTAGAATATACATTATGCAAGTCAAGACTCATTAATTTCAAAATTTAAAGCAAAGCTAAAAAAGATTTAAATTACACTTCTCTTTAGTTTACTGGCCATAAACAATTATATTTAATTTAATTTCACTGAAGCATAAAGTTACTCAAATTAATTAATTGAAAAAACTCATGTAGAGGAAATATGTATAATTCCTTACTAATACCTAGCACTTTTTAAGGGGCCCTTGCTTATGTAGTTTTTGGTGATTTTGAAATAACTAGACCTACCGAATATTCAATAGTTATTTAATTGTGATTGTGTTCACCTAAAAATGTCAATGAATTTTACATTACAATTTAGGAAACTTGTTCAGAAGAGAGACAACAAACACCTTCAGACTAACATTTCAGTTTTATTAATTATGTTTAATTAGTTTTGATAATCTTTATTTGGAACATCAGTAGAGGTAAATAGAAGCTTTAAGATGCAAGAAGGCAAGGAAAGAGGCATTTAGCCATAAATTCTCACATTTTCAATAACAAAATGAAAACAGTGCACTAACTAAAATCTTGAATTCTGGCACTGTGTTTACAGCTGCAGAAAATTTCTTGTACAGTTAATTTTTAAAATAAAAACAATATTATGGACACTGCAGCAATGGCAAGCTAACAGAAATATCCTGTCCAAAGAATTCTACACCTTCTCTAAGATTTATTTCATTGTTACATCTAAATTTTGATTACATAAAATCTGTTTTTTTAAATCAATTATCTTTTTACACCTTTTCAAAGAAAGAAACTTTCAGGCAAATGAACATGACTCCTCTATTTTTCTTCTAGAAGTCAATCCAATTGTACTGAAATAGGATTATCATATGATTAGGCATTAGTGGAAGAAAAGCATTGCCTGCTCTATCTCATTCCCTGGGAGAAGAGGGAGAAGAACCCAGCCTGAGTCAGTAGAGGCATTTTTTTTCATCCAAGAATCACATACAAAGTTCAGATATACCATCAGACAATGGCACTACAAATCATCTGTGAGTATTTAAGCAATTTTATGTAATAAAAAGATAGAAATCAATAGCTCTTACATACTTTTATTTCAAATCTTCTTTTTCCTGACTGACACATTTATCTATCCAAAGTCACTCTCTAGCCTTATTCTACCATAGAAACTCAAATGCCATTTTCAGCTCTGTCATCAATGATTATGTGAGCCTTAAACTGTTGAGGTACCAAAAAGAAGACATGGTCCTCTTCAGGTGGAACTAAAAGTCTGTCCAGATGAAACTGGACAGCCTTATGAAAGAGATCATTAAAGAAGTAATATGCTGTTATTTTTTAAAGGCCTTGTCTTACATTAAGAAAAAAATTGGATATGCCATTGGATTAAGAGATTTTAAATTTAGGGATCAATCCCCGGCTTACCATTTTGTGAGGAATTTTGCAAAATTGTCAGAGTAGCAACATTGTTCATAATAAATACCTCAAGATCTTAATTAAATATGCAATTTTTGAATATCTCTGTTTTGACCAAAATGCCACCTTCTTCATGAAACCTTCTAGAAATTCATGAATATGAATCATCTCATCTTGACACCAGTCCTTCAAATAGGTATAGCTCATGACATAACTTTCCATCACCTTTCCCTTATTATCCAATTAATTTAGTATTTTCTGAGATCCTACTTAGCTGAGGCACTCAACTGGTGAAATGTTTCTTCATTTGCTCAATACTCATTCAGTATGTTCCAGGTGGAGGTGAATAAATGTATTCATAGATTTTGAACTTATGCAGAGAATATAGCTGCTCTCCTTGCATGCTGCCCAACCCAAATTCAGGCTAATAAAAAGAACATAAGAAATGTTCTTAGGTGATAGCAATGTTGAATAATGTGTTCCCCTGACTTTAACACTTTGTGGAGGCTATTGGACATTCTACTTATTCAAGGCACTGGCTACATAATTATAGGTTCCTTGAATATGTTAGGTGCTCCAAAATGCTTATAGAATGGATAAAGGTGCTGAATAAGATTTATTTGATGAAGAAGATGATGATGATGGCTAAGAGAAATTCCTGCAAGCTATGAAATGGCTCTAACAACAAGAGTCAGAACACCAGCTGCCTCCCTCACTGTACTTGGATTTCTCAAACACAAATCCCAAGCTCAGACTAAAAATATCAGGCACTCACAAGCTGCATTGAAGTATCAATAAATTTAGCTACCGTATGAAAGTTCAATTTCATCCCCAATCATAAAAATAGGTGACAGTGCAAATCCCTTTTTTTTTTTTTGGCAGTTTGCAGGCCAAACCAGCAGTCCAGTGGGATGTCAGTAGGTATCAGTGGGAGAGTGAAGACATTACTTTTTGGTAATTTGTTTCTCGATGCTTCCCTTGCCTGCCCCCCCTCCTTTTCGCAGATAAACTCTCTCAGTGAAGACCGCCTTTTTCTGTACCCTACTGAGAGATTAGTGAATGCATAATCACACAGTGACAGGTCCAGTTCCAATGTGTTTCTCATTAAATTCTCTGTCATCCCCTCTGTGGGAAACTGGGAAATTTATCAGATTTTCCTACAGGGAGGTGAGTTTCTGCTGAGGAGGCAACACAGTGTCTTTTACTCTCTGGAGCGCAATTATGGCTCGGCTTCCACAGCTCCTTCGTTGACCATCAGGCTCTCTTTGGGGGAAGTGTGCATTCCATAACCTGTCTCCATGCTTTGAGACATATTACATATTTAAATTTTTCTAAAGTTTGCTGATTGTTCTCCATTCTTCTCCAGGAAAGTCCTCTGAGAGCAAGGGGAAATATATTATTCAGTATACTGGAAGCGGAGATACCAAGACTTCCCTAACCGTCACCATCTTAATAGAAAATGAGACAGAACGTGTTTAAATTCTAGAAGAGAAAAGTAGTTGAAAATTGTATGTTCTCTATTTATTCTCTCTCTTTCTCTTCTCTCTCTTTTTTTTCATACAAGACGCATTACAAAGGGGTGAAAACATGTTTTCTATTTAGGTAATGAAAGAACAGCAGTCATGCCGAAGACTCCTATAAACCTCCTCTGAGACCGGCAGTTCCTCTAAATGATGATTAGGAGGAAAGCCATGCCCATTTCTGCTGCCACTTTTGTTACGTCACTGGGTTCTAAAACGGGGTCAAGTCTGAGAAAGAGTTTGTTTTCACCTTAGTAATTGTGTTGTCTGAGATCCTCAGCCTTTACCATCTGGACAGCAGGAGGACAAATGAGCAAAAGACACAGAGCCTGGCGCTGGCACAGACACAAACCACAAGATCTCACTACCACCTAAGGGCGGGGGTTCCCAGGTGGCACAGCTATAAAGAACCGCCTGCCAGTGTAGAAGACGCAGGAGACACAGGTCCCCATCCCTGGGTTGGGAAGATTCTCTGGAAGAGAGTGTGACAACCCACCCCAGTATTCTTGCCTGGAGAATCCCATGGACAGAGGAGACCAGGGTGCTACAGCTCATGGGGTCACTACAGCCCACGGCAGTCGCGAAAGAGTCAGACACGACTTAGAGACTAAAGAACAATACATCACTGAAAGATGATCAGGAACCCAATAGAGCATGGGAAACGGGAGGTATATTTTTCTACATGCATGTTAAGTTGCTTCAGTCATGTTCGACTCTTGGTGACCTTATGGACTGTAGCCTGCCAGGCTTCTCTGTCCATGGAACATTCCAGGCAAGAATACTGGAGCAGGTTGCCATGCCCTTCTCCAGGGGATCTTTCTGACACACAGGTCAAAGCGGCATCTCTTTTGTCTCCTGCATTGGCAGGTGGGTTCTTTAGGACCGGCACCACCTGGGAAGTTCCACATTTTTCTATGGAGACCTCTAATTCTATCTGTCACAACGCTGACCTGATAGCTGAGATTGGAAGGTCAATGGTCATCTAATTTCAGTATTGCTTAGAAAGGGAAAAACTGACTTGTGCTTCTCAGCATCTGATATATTTCTCATGATGTAGACGTCCATGGGATAGAACGTGTGTGGGTTAAAAAATTGAAAGGGGAAAGTAGCCCCGAGTCTGCCGTAACTTTTCAGCTCTTTCCTACCTGTCTGCAGGAAGCTGGACAATTGTTAACCATTTAGCACGTAAAACACACACATACAACCACATGACACACACACCCACATGACACTCACACACACTACCTCCCACCATTGGTCTTAAAGGATTATATCAGCTCCTTCTGAAAACAGCTGCTTCTTTGGGGGCTGGGAGGATTAGAGCAAAGCAACCTCCTCCAAGACATGTGAGGGGGTTGGCAAGTGCTGCTGCGTCTACCTTGAATATTACAGAGGCACCCTTGCAGTGCTTCCAGCCAGCGTTCCTGTAATGCTGGCCTGCAGTCAATAAATATTTCACGTCTCTTGCCCCCAGGGTGTGCTCAGAGGACCACCCTGCTAGTGTCTGACTCGGCGCTCGTGGCTTCGTGCTGTGGGCGGAAAGGTGGGTGTGGAGCCAGAGGCGGAAAGTGCAGGCAGGATCCAATGTGGTTAACATTTGGGATCATTGGTCTGGCTGTAGGGAATCTGCAGAATTCTTCATGTCAACACTCATTCTGGGAGACGGAGCAAGTCCACCAGAGGATTATCATCCAGCATCAGTGTGACTCACTCAAGGGTTAATGGAAGGAAGCATTCATAAGAGGTGAGGTTGCGAATTCAGAGAAAAATAGAAGCCTCGTGGACTTCTCAACAGGGCTTTCACTGTTGACTGTGTGTGTGTGTGTGTGCTCAATCATGTCTGACTCTGTGCGACCCCATAGACTGTAGCCTACCAGGCTCTTCCGTCCATGGGATGTCCCAGGCAACACTACCGGAGTGAGTTGCTATTTCCTTTTCCATTTCACTGTTGAGGTAATGTAGAATGTCATCTTCCTTTTAGGAAGGAAACTCTCAGAATTTCCCAAAGGCAGGCACCCAAATGGGAAAGGGTTCTTGTCTCCTTGGGGCTTCCCTGGTGGTTCAGATGATAATGAATTTGCTTGTAATTCAGGAGACCCACATTCCATCCCTGGGTTGGAAAGATTCCCTGGATAAGGGTATGGCAACCCACTCCAGTATTCTTGGCTGGAGAATCCCATGGACAGAGGAGCCTGGCGGCTACAGTTCACGGGGTCCAACAGAGTGGGACGTGACTGCAGAGACGGAGCACAGCACAACCTATTTAGATATACAGCTGAAACACCTAAAGGGAAATGAACAGTTAATAAATTGTTGGCATTTGAACCTTGGACCCTGAAGTGTTCTATGCAGATTCCTCCTTCAGTGCTATGACATTCATTCCCCAACTGCTGGAAATGTGCCCTTTGGCCCTTAGGGAACTGTCCCATCCAAGGTTATACCCACTCCCAGGGACACCATGAGGACAGTGATTTGCTGTTTCAGAGATTCAATAGCCTAGCCCTCTTGCCAGAATTTGTAATAAAAATGGAGGACCATACTAGCTTCAAAGTGCCCCCAGGATCATCTGGAACCTTCATTGTAATCATACAGAGAATCTGTCTTCTTCACCTCCTTATAGGGAATAATGTAGATAAAATACAACACATTCAGTTCAATTAAAATTCCAGGTATAAACAAATAATGTTTTAGTATATTCAAATATTGCATGGGCACTCTGTATTTTTATTTATGAGGTTTGGAAACTATACTTATGGATGTTACTCTCAAGAGGACTCCCCAATAAACCTGTGTACTACTCTCAGCTGAAGATTATTTCCGGATAATACATTCTTCAGGAAAAGGTTGTCGTTGTTCAGTCGCTAAGTCGTCTCTGACTCTTTGTGACCCCATGGACTGACTGCAGCACAGCAGGCTTCCCTGTCCTTCACTATCTCCTAGAGTATGCTCAAACTCATGTCCGTTGAGTCAGTGATGCCATCCAACCATCTCATCCTCTGTCGTTCCCTTCTCCTCCTGCCTTCAGTCTTTCTCATCATCAGGGTCTTTTCCAATGAGTCAGCTCTTGCATTAAGTGGCCAAAGTTTTGGAGATTCAGCTGCACCATCAGTCCTTCCAGTGAATATTCAGGGTTGATTTCCTTTAGAATTGACTGATTTGATCTCCTTGTAGTCCAAGGAACTCTCAAGAGTCTTCTCCAGCCCCGCAGTTCAAAAGCCTCAATTCTTCAGCGCTCAGCCTTCTTTATGGTCCAACTCTCACATCTGTACACGACTACTGGAAAAACCATAGCTTTGACTATATGGACCTTTTGGAGAAGGTATTATGGTCAATAAACATCAAGAAGTACCTTGGATTACAAAAATAACTTACAGAAGAACATGAAGAGATCTAGAAATTTGTCTTTCCACATTTGGGGGATCACAGTTCAACATTCTCATGGTCATAAAAACCTTTACACTCATAAACGATGCCAAATTCAGAAGTTTGGGTGGCTATACAAACTCTGAATTATTATTTATTCAAAATGGGATCTTAAGGCATCAACCTTTCACTCCACCAAGATACTAGCTGTCAGTCTGCTTGTTTGTATGTTTTATGCTGAAGCACATGGACTGTGTTTCCCTAAAATTATACAAGGAGTATAATCATTTTGTGATTTATCACCAACATTTCTGAAAGTCTCTTAGAAAGTTTGTTACTCCCTCCTTCATGAAATATATTTTTTAGTTATTTTCTGAAGTGCCACATCCTCCTGGTAGCTTTGCTAGCTCAGTGGCTCCTTCTTCCTCATCTCTTTGGCTAACTTCTCTTGCACCTGACTTCTAAAGCTTGCAGATCCTCAGGGCTCAGGTTTTGGCTCATTTCTACTCTCTCTTTCTCTCTCAAACTCACTCCCTGTTGTAATCTCATCTCTGCTTTAAAAAACCATCTGTATGCTGATGACTCTCCAATTTAGATCTCCAGCCTCAATCTCTCCCAGAGTGCCAGGTTCACACAGTCAACAGCCTCCTTGACATTGCTCCTTGGATGTCTAACAGGAATTTCAACGTTAGTATGTCCAAAACAACTTAACTCTTGTTCCTGAACCGGTTAAGCTTCCAGGCTTGCACAGTTTAATAAACAGCATGATGATATATTTAGTGTTGTGAGCCAAAAATCTAGGAATTATTCTTGTGCCTCCTCTTTCCTTCATAATCCTCATCCTAACCCTCATCAATCTACCAGTAACTCCTTTTGCCCAAACTTTTAAAATAAATCCTGGTTCCTACCACCCCTCTCTCTACTCTATACCTCAGTCCAAGCCACCCTCACTTTTCATTTCATTTACCCCTACAGCCTCTCAACAGGTCTCTCTTCTTCTCATAGGAACGGATTTGACAGAGAAGTCAGAGTAAAATTCTAAAAACTTAAATCTTGTCACTGAGCTGCTTAGAACTCTTGAGTAGCTTCTCCACCCACTAGAATGAACCTGGTCCCTTCTTCACGCTTCTATCACATCTCCACCCTCTGCCAGCCTCACTCTCTCTTCTCCACAATGGCCGGGAATGCCTTCCCTTCAGTTTGTCACCAGTCGCATTCCCTTTCTCCTGAGGGCTGTCCTCTGTGATGGCACTGTTTAAAACCTGTTTCTGAGCTCCTCCATCATCTCCTCTTTAGTTTCCTTAAGCACATGTTACACACTCCTCAATGATGTTACGTCGTTCTTGTGTTTACTGGATTCCCAAGGGGACTGTAAATAGTTTGTCTCCTCCCAGTAGAATGTAATCTCTTTGAAGGAAGAAGCCACCCTGTTGGGTTTATTCACTGTGGGATCTCAGGCACCAGGCAATGTACCTGGCACATAGGAGTCACTCGGTATTTGCTGATTGAATGAACACATACCATCCATTTTGCAGCCAGTCTACTTTTGAAAAAAGCTAATTTGTTCCAATTTGATTGATACAAAAAGGAACAACTTGAACAAAAGGTGAATTTGTGTTTGCTTATATGTAATTGCATCCGGGAGAAATATACTGTATTTCAGATGAACCAAATTGCATCGATGCGCAGAATATATACTGCACACTTCTCATGAGGTCAGCAAGCTACACCTGTCTATATCTGGGTTCATAACTTTCCACCTGATTCAGAGCACCCCCTTCAAACATCTTATGGATGGAATTGTGTCTCCCCCACATCCATATGTTGGAAGTTCTAGCTCCCCAATGTATTTAAAAATAGGGCCTTTGAAAAGATAATTAAGTTTAAACAAATGTATAAGAGTGCGGCCCTACTCTGATAGATCTGATAAGACTGATGCCCTAATAAGAAGAGGAACAGGCGGCAGAGAGCTCTCCCCACCCCTTACAGAGGCATGCGCATGCGCACACAGAGAAGAAAGAACAGAGCGGGCAATCCGCTGAAGCCAGGAGGGCCTTTGCCAGAAACCGAGTGGGCCTGAACCTCAATCTTGAACTATGAGGAAACAAATTTCTGTTTAAGTCATCCAGTCTGTAGGCTTCTGTGATGGCAGCCCCAGCAAACTAGTACAAACCACTTGATGAAAACTCAGAAGCCACATCTCTTCCAGCAGCCACTCTATCACACAGCCCTGGGCTCTCCTTTCTCCTCTCAGCCTTTTTGTTTTTTTTCCCCTCTCTTTTTAAAAAAGTTTATTTAATATTTATTTTTATTTCTTTGGCTCCACCACGTCTTGGTCGTGGCATGTGGGATCTAGTTCCCTGATCAGGGATGGAACCCAGGCCCCTTGTGCTGGGAGCTCAGAATCAATCACTGGACCAGCAGGGCAGTTCCTCTCAGCTCTCTTTTATGATGTAAGTATTGTCTCACATTTTTCCTATGGACCTGTCTCTGTTACTCACCCTGGAAACTTAATTATAAGCAAACTTAAGACTTTTTTAAGGTAAAATGACATATTTATATATTTCTTAAACATTTAAGGTATATAAACAGTGTTGAGCCACCAGGGATCAGCCCTGGGATTTCTTTGGAAGGAATGATGCTAAAGCTGAAGCTCCAGTACTTTGGCCACCTCATGAGAAGAGCTGACTCATTGGAAAAGACTCTGATGCTGGGAGAGATTGGGGGCAAGAGGAGAAGGGGACGGCCGAGGATGAGATGGCTGGATGGCATCACTGACTCGATGGACGTGAGTCTGAGTGAACTCCGGGAGATGGTGATGGACAGGGAGGCCTGGCGTGCTGCAATTCATGGGGTCGCAAAGAGTCGGACACGACTGAGCGACTGAACTGAACTGAACTGAGCCACCAGGGAAGCCCCAAGTATATCCATATATTTGTGCAAATATAAATATATACAACTATATGGAGATATACATATATATATATAACAAATATATATCAAAAAATTTATAGATGAAGCGAAAGATTGAAGCCTTAGGCATAAATCATAATGTATTTTCTACTGTGCCAGGCAAGCTTCAGTCTTGTATTTTCTGATATCAACTCTCATTTTTAAACATTACCAATTACCTTTAATCTGATCATCTTTGAAATGCTTTGTCTCTTTGTGGTGATACTTGTGTTGGAAAAAGACATGAGGATATGATTTAGATAACTTCACTCCAAAGTCCTTCATTGACAATGCCGTACAGATTGAAATTTTAAATGCTGTATCAATGGATTCAATAAATTAAGTTGAGAGTTTGAGTCATGCTTTATTTCATTTGTAGGTCAAATACCCATTATTATTATTAAATAATATCAGTTTCAAATCACACAGTTTAGCCTCAAATAAAAATATAAAGTAGATTGATACATAAACTATCATTTTATTATAGTTAAGAAGCCAGGTATTTTATTATCAGATAATATTTATTGAACATGTGTGTGTGTGTTAGTTGCTCAATCTTGTCTGACTCTATGGGACCCCATAGACTTTAGCCCACCAGGCTTCTCTGTCCATGGGATTCTCTAGGCAAGAATACTGGAATGGATTGCCATGCCCTGCTCCAGGGGATCTTTGGGACCCATGGATTGAACCTGGGTCTCCTACATTGCAGGCGGACTCTTTACTATCTGCGCCACAAGAGAAGCCATCCAACATGTACTGTGTGCAAATCTGTAAAAGTGACTAAAGAAGACTTCTGTTAGTTGTTCCACTTGCTGTATACATTCTCTAATTGGGGACCCACTGGGTGTACTGCTTGTAACAGGAAGAGTGGCAACTGGGAGATGTGAGTCTGTGCCCTGATCTTAGCCCTGTCATGAATTAACTGGAAGGCCTTGGACCTTTAAATGGAGCTTAACTTGATGATTCATAAAGCTTCCCCGCAATGTGGGCTGGTGTCTTAGTTCTATAGAACAGTGGTCCCCAACCTTTTTGGCATAAGGTACTTTTTGGCATAAAACATTTTTTCCATGGATGGAGGCGGAGGATGATTTCAGGATGATTCAAGCTCATTACATTTATTATACACTTCATTTCTATTATTATTACATTGTGATATTAATGAAATAATTGTACAACTCACCATAATGCAGAATCAGTGGGAGCCCTGAGCTCGTTTTCCTGCAACCAGACAATCCTATCTGGGGGTGATGGGATACAGTGACACTTGAAGTGTGTTGCTTATGTCCAGTCTACTCCATAACTTCATGTTGGTTGCATCTCATGGTCCATGGTCCAGAGGGTTGGGGACCCCTGCTCTAGAGAAACAGAACCAATAGGATCTATCTATTTATATAGGAATTGGTTCATGTGATTATGGAGGCTGAGAAGTCTCAGGATCTGTTATCTGCAATTTGGAGAAACAGGAAAGCCAATGGTACAATTCAATCTAAGTCCAAAGGTCTAAAATCAGGAGCACTGATGTATGAGGGCAGGGAAGGATAGATGACCCGTCTCAAAGAGAGAGAGGGAATTTACCCTCCATCTCTTGCTACTCTATGGGCCCTTGGTAGATTGAATGATGCCACCTACACTGGAGAAGGTGATCTTCTTTACTCAGTCTGCCCATTCAAACATTAATCTTGCCTGGAAACATGCTAACAAACACATTTTTAGAAATAATTTTTTAACCAGTCATCTGTGATCCCTTAGTTGACATGTAAAATTAACCATCACAGCTGGGTTTTCTCTGTTTCCTTTTCAGCCCAATTTCCCAGTTGGCTGCATTTAAGGCTGAAGCACTGTTCAGGCTGTAAATGATATTGTGGAGAACACTATTCTTCCACCAGAACTTCACAGACCTCTGTACGCTTTCTTTAGGAAGGCTCTAGTGGGAGAAGAGGAGTAAGGCAAAGTCTTCTGGAAGAACACATAGAACATGGGTACACTCAGGAATAATCTACTTAATAATAATTACAGATTATGGGGGAAGAAGGGGAGAGAATATGTATAAGACATGGTTAGTTTAATTGATACAGTTAATTGAATGAATGAAACAAATTGCCAACCATTTCCTTACTTTCTTTGCTGGTACAGGCCAGCTCTCCAAGGTCTTTTAACAACATTCCAGTGTAGGGTAGAAGGAGTTGATGAATTATTTCAATTCAGAGGTAACCAAAACTTTAAACTCTCCTACTAGATTTAAGGGGTTTCCCTGATAGCTCAGTTGGTAAAGAATCTGCCTGCAATTCAGGAGACCCTGGTTTGATTCCTGGGTCAGGAAGATCCCCTGGAGAAGGGATAGGCTACCTACTCCAGTATTCTTGGGCTTCCCTTGTGGCTCAGCTGGTAAAGAATCTGCCTGCAGTCCAGGAGACCTGGGTTCAATCCCTGGGTTGGGATCCCCTGGAGAAGAAAGGCTCTCCACTCCAGTACTGGGCATGACTGAGTGACTTCACTATATTTAAATCTTGTTTTCAACTTGACTTTCTCAAAATAAATCACACTTCCTAATACAGCTTCTATCAATCTACTGATATAGAAACCCAGTTCTCTTTTAAGACTTATTTTTCTTTCTTATAGTGAATTATTTCCAAATTAAAAGAAAGAGGGAGAAAAATATGACTGTTTTAAATACAAATGTGACAAAAAACAAGACAAAGAGAAATATTTATAGTAAGATGTAGAAAGTTGCCTCTTAAATTGCTTCTAAGGCACTATCCAAATTTAAGCTTTTATAATCACATAAAACTCACTAGTTGTAAACATGGTGATTGACCAGCTGCTATATTACTTATAATCTTAGTCAGTTTTTGAAAATCTCACTGAAATGGAAAACCATAGTAATAGCCCTCAAAGGAACTGACCTTAAGACGCGCTTCAATATTTCGGTGATAAGCCACACGTTCAAATAGTGAGGTATTCATTCAGACAGTGTGTGATCTTTTCTCTGAGAGAGCTAAGATTCATTTCCCACATATCTTGAGTGGGAGAAATGAGAACACTATTGTTATCAACAACAACAAAATGAGTGGATGGCTGAATTCTACAAAAGATGGTCTGTTTTGTCTTCAAAATACAGTAGAGGGCAAAGGAAAGGGCGCTTTAGGAAAAATGACACATATTTTTAGCAGAAATTATGACCACTCATGTCATCCAATAAAAAATATGTCTCATCTACATAATGGCTTCATGCTTACTATTGTGCTAATTGAACTATGTACTTTTGATGCATTCTCTATTCATGTGAAAGTGTGGGTAACAAGTGATAAAAGTCAACAGTCACGGCAATTGGACACACTGAAAATCTTTCTTCCATGACTCTGAGTCAGTCTCCTCAGTGGATTACTAAACACATTCCAGAAATCTCATAAGTTACTACTGGTCTAAAAATGGATATAATTAAAGATGAGTAAACCTACCGCAGAGCTTGATGTAATCTTTTAGGGTAATTAACCCAAACTATTTACAATGGATTTTTATTCCACTTTTCTAAAGATTGCATATATGTTATTACAAGTTCATATATCTTTCCATTACAAAAGCAACTCCCCCCCACACCCCCCACCGCCCCAACATAGTCACACAAAGCAGAGGTATCTGCATTGTAACAGTTTTAGAGGACATAAATCCAGTAACCATGGTTGTAAGTTTGATCACAGCCAGACCAAGATCTGGGGATATGACATGAATTTCATCACATCAGAGATTTACCAGTATATATCTCTAGGTTTGGGAGTAGTATGATTTGGATTGATAATTTCCAATGAGATATTGTTACTGGGAGCAGCTGACTCCATATTGGATCTGTTGCTTTTACTTTAACATTTCTCCCTGTTGCTTTTGTTCGCTAAAAGGATACTGTTTGCACATAATGACCTGCCTTGGGAAGCTCTGAAACCTCTGCCTAAAGGTTAAACCACTATGTCTTTGTTCAGGATCCTGTCCACCTGTGGACGGTTACAGGGAGGAAAAAATTAACACATTCTCTCCCCAAAGCTAGCCATTCAAGGAGATATTTGTAAGATAAATGGCCTTTAAAAAATTTTACCTCCTCACCTCCCCCCACTCTCTGTTCTGTAAAAGAACCTGGCATCCAGACCCTGATAAGATGATTATTTTGAGATATTAGTCTGCCATCTTCTCAGTTAGCTCAATTAATTGACCTGTCAGGCAGTGAGCAAAGGGAGCTTGGACTCAGGAAAAAATATGCTTGTCTCAACTAAGTAGGATTTATTGCCATGCCACCAAGTTGCTTTACATAGTGGGGGAAAGGTGACTCTTTTCCTAAAATTCTCTCTTTTAACATCTGATGAAGTGTTATTAAATTCTAGAAAATAAGGCTCCTTTTCTTGCCGTCTGTTCTGCCCAGAGTCCGAGTCCCCAAAACTGAGAGAATAAGACATCCACAGCAATGCAAAAGCATGAAGGGGTTTATTGCTAGCTAGGGCTCAAGTCTCATCCAGCACAGTGGAGTCTCGCTGAGAGCCCTGAGCTCTGAATCACATCTACTTTTATACAGACGGTTCTTTGTTCCTGTAATAGCATAGCTGATTGGTTAAACCATATGCGTGCGCGGGACCTTTAACCTCGCATCCCTATCCGGATTGGCTCAGGTCTGGCGCGGGTGGGGGTGGGGGGCGCTACGGGGATTTTTTCTGATTGGTCAAGCTACACTGCCTGCGGGAGTTCCCAGTGCCTCAGCTTTCCTAGAGACTAAACCTCAGGCCTAGCCTGCCCCTTAGAGCCTGTCCTGGCTTCAGTTTGGTCCTAACACTGTCTAGTAGTTTTCTCTTAACTCAAAATCTAACTTTCCATAGTAAGGCTTTCCATTCTATGTGGATTCACTAAAACACCTATGAAATAAGGCCATTTCTGAATAATTAGCTCTGTCTTTTTCTTCATAATTGACCATTACTTCTTACAGTCCAGCCACAGTGCTCAGGGCTTTCACCCTATCTCTTTAGCCCTCATAATCACCGTATGGGGTGTGTAATTTCCCCCTTTTTGGGTTGATGAAACTGAGGCTGAGGGATTAAATCTTCCAGGATCACAAGGCAAAGTTGAGAGTCAAATCAGGTTTGTTTTTTGCCCCTGTCTTCCCCAAGTTTTAGCTTAAACAGTGTGTTCATCCTTGAAATTCTGTTACATATTACATCATTCAAAACCGAAATGCTTCCCTCTGTTGAGAGTTATAGGAGATGGGTTGGGGTGTCTAGGGCTTAGAAAAGAAGAGCAAATGGTCAGATGTAAATTTGACTTCCTGACTCTGCACATTAGAAGTTTGTGAGTCCATGTACTGGTATATAGAAGAGACGTAACAAAATGAGAAGTAACAAAAATGAGTGATTGGATAAGGATTACAGATATTGAATGACATGTACATCACCTTGTATATCTGGAGATGCCCACTGATCTTTTAGGGTATCGGATCCTTTTTTTAACTTGTCCATTCTGATTTTTGGTGAATGACACACCATTTTTCTTTCTGTAGTTACACCTAGATATCAGGGATTAATGTCATCTTTAATTTTTTAAGTTTTACATCAAAGAACCAAAAACAAATGGTAGGAATCAATTGTCATAAAACTCAGGACCTGCATCCTGTTTTTGCGATACCTTTGTCTCATTAAAGTGTGACCTGATTGTAGCTGAGGAGTCGTTGAGAATATTTCCCTTTTTCTTAGCTGTCAAAATTCAGTTGATACATCACAGATCCCTAAAGCTATGTAGGGAACTCTTCCCTTAATTCCATTCGCTTCATTTCTAAGCATCTGTAATAGTCACGGCTGGGTTCAGTGAGAGTTCTGCTTGCCATGAGTGTGAGATCATGCCCTAAGTAATTATAGTGAGTGTGCAGTGAAAATATGTGGTGAGTATAATGTCAGGAAATCATGCAAATTTTATCATCAGTGAAGTGGTGGCTGGTGGAGAACTTGTCAGTATTCGCAACTTGAGGCTTCTAATTACCCTGATTTACTTGTAGCTCCATTCATAACCTTGCTGCTGTATTGTTCCTGACAGTATTTTTGCATTTTGCAGGAAAGGGATAATACCACGTAAATAATTTAAAAACAATAAATCATTTAGAGTGGCTTTAAACCAAAACCTAATGCAGTAGCTGGCTGAGGACTTGCTACACTTGACAGATAGCTGGCATGCAGAATTCATCTATGCATCATAAGTATTTACTTTAAAAATTCCCCAATCCAAATCAGGCAGGTTGAAGAAAAAATAAGACCTAATCCTCCTCCGTCCTGAAGAGTCCATTTTACCTTCTTGAGGCAAAATGGGAAAGAGAGAAATTAAGTTCTGTATAGGATAGTAGTTCTACTTGAAACACAGATTTGCTGAGTTATGCTTGGTAAATGACTAATTAAGGCTGAGTCTACCAACAGAGCTGGCTGAGTGTTAGAAGAGTTACACAGACACGCCTGTGGCAGCACCCCACCCCTCCCTAACCCCCATTTCATCCCTCCTTCTCTTCCCCTGCCCCCACTATAGGGAAAGACTGGAAAGACTGGGAGCAGGAGGAGAGAACTAGCTGATACCTAACTAACTCCCAGCTACTTGCAGGGGAAGTGGACACTCTTTCTCTTTGGTTATTTCTATTCACAAAAGACAAAGCAGATAATGAAAAGCAGAAACCCATCGAGAAAAGCTTCAACTCAAGAAAAAAGGTAGGACTCCTTCCATTATGCCGGAGGGAGTGCTGTGTCTGCCAGCTGCCTTTGGACAATTGAGTTCCTACTGGGTGCCAAGCATGTCATTATCTCTTTTAATCCTCTCAACAATTTTCTGAGGTAGGTATGATTATCCCCTTTTATAGATAAGGAAAAAACCTGAGTTAGATTAAGTAATTCCCTGAGATCACCAGCTAGGGAAGTGACTTTCAGAATTAAGTCTGAATCTGTCTGACTCAGGCAGCGTTTTCCCTCCATCCCTTGCTTTGTAGTCTCCATCCCTCCCTACAAGCCCCATTTCTTGCCTCAGTTCAATTCAGTCCCTCAGTCTTGTCTGACTCTTTGCGACCCCATGCATTGCTACGCAAGGCCTCTCTGTCCGTCACTAACTCCCGGAGTTCACTCAAACTCACGTCCATCGAGTCGGTGATATCATCCAGCCATCTCATCCTCTGTCATCCCCTTCTCCTCCTGCCCCCAATCCCTCCCAGCATCAGAGTCTTTTCCAATGAGTCAGCTCTTCGCATGAGGTGGCCAAAGTACTGGAGTTTCAGCTTTAGTATCATTCCTTCTAAAGAAATCTCAGGGCTGATCTTCTTCAGAATGGACTGGTTGGATCTCCTTGCAATCCAAGGGACACTCAAGAGTCTTCTCCAGCACCACAGTTCAAAAACATCAATTCTTCGGCGCTCAGCTTTCTCCACAGTCCAACTCTCACATCCATACATGACCACTGGAAAAACCATAGCCTTGACTAGACAGACCTTTGTTGGCAAACTAATGTCTCTGCTTTTGAATATGCTATCTAAGGTGGTCATAACTTTGCTTCCAAGGAGTAAGTGTCTTTTAATTTAATGGCTGCAGTCACCATCTGCCGTGATTTTGGAGCCCAAAAAAATAAAGTCTGACACTGTTTCCACTGTTTCCCCATGTATTTCCCATGAAGTGATGGGACCAGATGCCATGATCTTCGTTTTCTGAATGTTGAGCTTTAAGCCAACCTTTTCACTCTCCACTTTCACTTTCATCAAGAGGCTCTTTAGTCCCTCTTCACTTTCTGCCATAGGGTGGTGTCATCTGCTTATCTGAGGTGATTGATATTTCTCCCAGCAATCTTGATTCCAGCTTGTGCTTCTTCCAGCCCAGGCTTTCTCATGATGTACTCTGCATATAAGTTAAATAAGCAGGGTGACAATATACAGCCTGACGTACTCCTTTTCCTATTTGGAACCAGTCTGTTGTTCCATGTCCAGTTCTAACTGTTGATTCCTGACCTGCATACAGATTTCTCAAGAGGCAGGTTAGGTGGTCTGGTACGCCCATCTCTTTCAGAATTTTCCACAGTTTATTGTGATACACACAGTCAAAGGCTTTGGCATAGTCAATAAAGCAGAAATAGATGTTTTTCTGGAACTCTCTTGCTTTTTCAATGATCCAGCAGATGTTGGCAATTTGATCTCTCGTTCCTCAGCCTTTCCTAAAACCAGATTGAACATCGGGAAGTTCATGGTTCATGTATTACTGAAGCCTGGCTTGGAGAATTTTGAACATTACTTTACTAGTGTGTGAGATGAGTGCAATTGTGCGGTAGTTTGAGCATTCTTGGGGCTTCCCTGGTAGCTCAGACAGTAAAGCTTCTGCCTACAATGCTGGAGACCTGGGTTCAATCCCTGGGTTGGGAAGATCCCCTGGAGAAGGAAATGGCAACCCACTCCAGTATTCTTGCCTGGAAAATCCCATGGACTGTAGCCTACCAGGTCGCAAAGAGTCAGACACGACTAAGCGACTTCACTTTCACTTTGAGCATTCTTTGGCATTGCCTTTCTTTGGGATTGGAATGAAAATGGACCTTTTCCAGTCCTGTGGCCACTGATGAGTTTTCCAAATTTGCTGGCATAGGCTGCACGGGCACAGGAAGGCTGAGAGGAGCTACTCCACATTCAAGGTCAGGCGGGGAAGCGGTGAGGAGCTATCCCTCGTCCAAGGTTAGGAGCAGCGGGTGTGCTTTGCTGGAGCAGACCTGAAGAGATACCCCAAGGTAAGAAAAACCCAAGTAAGACAGTAGGTGTTGCGAGAGAGCATCAGAGGGCAGACACACTGAAACCATAATCACAGAAAACTAGTCAGTCTAATCACACAGACCACAGCCTTGTCTAACTCAATGAAACTAAGCCATGCTGTGTGGGGCCACCAAGTCAGGCTTTCTCTAAAACACTGTACTTCCAAAAGACTTGTGGCTGCCAAGGGGGAGTGGAGTGGGGGAGGGAAGGATTGGGAGTTTGAGGTTAGCAGATGCAAATTGTTATATATAGAATGGATAAAGAATAAAGTCCTACTCTATAGCAAAGGGGACTATACTCAATATCTTATAATAACTTATAATGGAAATAATCTGAAAAAGAATATAATAATCTAAAAAAGAATATATATGTGAGAGTTGGACCATAAAGAGAGCTGAGAGCCAAAGAATTGATGCTTTTGAACTATGGTGTTGGAGAAGAGTCTTGAAAGTCTCTTGGACAGCAAGGAGATCAAACCAGTCAATCCTAAAGGAAGTCAATCCTGAATATTCATTGGAAGGAGTGATGCTGAAGCTGAAACTCCAATACTTTGGCCACCTGATGTGAAGAACTTACTTACTGGAAAAGACCCTGATGCTGGGAAAGATTGAAGGCAGGAGGAGAAGGTGACAACAGAGGATGAGATGGTTGGATGGCATCACTGACTCAATGGACATGAGTTTGAGTTTGCTCCAGGAATTGGTGATGGACAGGGAAGCCTGGTGTGCTGCAGTCCATGGGGTCGCAAAGAGTCAGACATGACTGAGTGACTGAACTGAACTGAACTGAGGTATATATGCATATACACCCACATACATAGGGTAGGCCAAAAAAGTTGAAGTTCATTTGGATTTTTCAGTAAGATATGGGAAAACTCAAATGAACTTTCTGGCCAGCCCAATATATATCTGAATCACTTTGCTGTACAGCAAAAGTTAACATAACATTGTAAATCAACCAGCCCTGGGTATTCTTTGGAAGGAATGATGCTAAAACTGAAGCTCCAGTACTTTGGCCACCTCATGAGAAGAGTTGACTCATTGGAAAAGACTCTGATGCTGGGAGGGAATGAGGGTAGGAGGAGAAGGGGACGACAGAGGATGAGGTGGCTGGATGGCATCACCGACTCGATGGACATGAGTTTGGGTGAACTCCAGGAGTTGGTGATGGACGGGCAGACCTGGCATGCTGTGATTCATGGGGTCACAAAGAGTCAGACACGACTGAGCAACGGAAATGAACTGAAGTGAACGGAATAATTAAAAAAAAAAAAAGCATCCCTCTTCCACGCCTCCAGAAAGGGTCCACTAGATTATTTTGTGAGCACCCCACAATAGGGCACACACATAGATTGCTTGAAACAGACGACTTCTGTTTTTGTTCTATACATTGCTACTTCCTGTCCCCCTGCCTCTACAAATAATCTCCCCAAGTTCCCAGCTGTCCTGTTTTCTCATTAGGTGTTTCTCTTGGGGGAGACCTCACTAGACCTGTTAAAATGCCTTTTTTCTTCTTCTGAAATACCAGCAGTTAAATATTTATTTCTTTAGATTAATGATTTTCAAACGTTTGTCTGCATAAAAATTACCTGGAGCACTTGCTAAAGCACAGATTGCCATCTTGTGAATTAAAAATGTGTAATACTTTGGCTCCTAGTAGACACTCAATAAATGTTATTTCCTTTTTTAGTCTACATTTTAAATTATCCTCATATCTTCCCAATGTGAGGTTTACCCTGATGTTCCCCAGTCTTCGAACATCAGTTTCCTATTAATGAACAACAGGTTTCTTTTATTAATGTATTTAGAAAAAGGAAAATGAAGGGTATTTCTGCCCACTTATTTGTATTGCAAAAAGAAGCAAAATCTAGCTGGCCTCAAGAGACAGTGTGGTGTAACTACAGCTGTGCTGCCTTTATGGAAAAAGATCACGTCTTTAGAAGGTTACTCTGTTCAAAGTTATTCGACGTGTTTTGAGGGAAAGAGGGCTGCTCTTTAAGAACTGAAAGTAAATGGCAGAGTCTAGCTGATGAAATGTGCTAGAACCTCTCTAAAGCTATGGAGAGGGTGCACATTTGATAGAAGTTAGGTACTGACCAGAAGGGGCCTTGGCAGTTAGTTGTCAAAAAATCTTGCCTTTCATGGGGAAAGATCAGTAAGGAAGAAGGAAACTGGTGAGCTTTATCAACTGCTCAGAGTAGTAGTTCTTTTTTTTTAAAACTTAATTTTACTTGTTGTTATTTATTTATTTATTTATATATTATTGGTTGTTCTGGGTCTTTGTTGCTGCTCAGGCAGGCTTTTCTCTAGTTGAGACGAGGCAGGGGGCTACTCTTCATTGCGGTGTGTGGGCTTCTCATTGAGATGACTTCTTTTGTTGCTAAGCACAGGCTCTAGGAGCATGGGTTTCAATAGCTGTGGAGTACAGGCTTAGTTGTTCCGAGGCATGTGGGATTTTTCCAGACCAGGGATCGAACCTGTGTCCCCTATATTAGCAGGCAAATTCCCATCCACTGTACCACCAGGGAAGGCCCTGGAGCAGTAATTCTTTCAGTGTGTCCCCCAGACCAGCAGCAATAGCATCTCCGGTGAAATACGAATTCTCTAGTTTCACCCCAGACCTAACAGAACTAGAACCCTGGGCAAGGGCCCAGATCTGTGTTTTAGCAAGTCCTTCAGGGGATCCTGCTGAACAGAAACATTTGAGAACAGTCTTAGAACAATTTTCCTAAAAAAAGACACAAAAGTGTAGATACTGCACTGACCTAAGATATGAGCTGTGACTCTGGTGTGTTATCTCCAGGGGAGTCTTCCATAATGACACTTTAAAAGTAGAGCAGGAGAAAGTTCCAGGTGATTCTCAACCCTGGCTGCACATTTGAGTCACTTGGGTCCCTTTGAAAAATACCACCAACCATTTTGGGCTACATCCTAGCAATTTCATTTTCCTTGAGGTGGGCACTAAGCTTTCATGGTTTTAAGGCTTGCTCAGATGCCTGTAATGTGGTGGCCTGGGTTAAGAATATCTGTTGTAGAGACTTGAAGTTTGGAATTTAGGATACCATAAGAAAAAGTTACTGATATTTCGTTAAAGCATAACTTAAGTACTGCATGATAACAGCTACCAGTTAGCTGAGTTATCAGAGCTCCTGTCACAGTTAGGAGATGGTCTAGGAGTGGGAAATGGCAACCCATTTGAGCATTCTTGCCTGGAAAATTTCATGGACAGGGGAGCCCAGCAGGCTAGAGTCCATAGGGTTGCAAACAGTTGGACACAACTGAAGCAACTGTGTATGAGCATCACACATGCTAGAGTGCAAGGCCATTGCCACGGTTCTAGTTAGCAGCCTTTGCAGACTGCTGGCCACATGCACAAGTAGAATTGTGTGCCTTGAATTGAGCCCACTGCCTTTTTTTACAACTATGCCCTGTGTGAAGGGAAAGTAGTAAGACTCATGGAAAAAGCTTGGTCTCAGAGAAAGAAAATCTGCACAGGAGTGCCACTAGCAAGATCTACAATGAGATCATATATAACTTGAGTGCTCTGCAACTGTGTCCTGATCTGTACTACTCAGTAGGCTTCCTGCAGCTCTAAAATAAAATCTTTACTCATACTGTGGCTTCCCTGATGGCTCAGTGGGTGAAGAATCTGCCTGCAATGCAGGAGACACAAGAGACACTGGTTTGATCCCTGGGTTGGGAAGATCCCCTGGAGGAAAAAATGGCAACCCACTCCAGTATTCTTGCCTGGGAAATCCCATGGACAGAGGAGCCTGGCGGGCTACAGTCCAAAGAGTCATCAAGAGTCAGACACAACTGAGATTAGCTTCTTTAGTTTCATGCAAAGTGGACAACTGCACATTTGTCTGTTCAGAGACAACATGGTCTGAGGCATCACAGATCTCTAGCCTTGAGTCTTACTCCTTTGACTTTTTATTAAAGCAAAACTTTCCCCTTTGGATAAATAAGATGGATGCATGGATGCACGCTAAGTTGCTGTAGTCATGTCCAATTCTTTGTGATCCAACAGACAGTAGCCCGCCAGGCTCCCTTGTCCATGGGATTTTTCAGGCACGAAGAACCCACTAGAGTGGGTTGCTGTGCCCTCCTCTAGGGGATCTTCCTGTCCCAGGGATTGAACCCGAGTCTCTTATACATCTCTTGCATTGTAGGCAGGTTCTTTACCCTAGTGCTACCTGGGAAGCCCATTAAGATGAATGCTCTAAGGGAAATACAGAAACTGCTGAAATTAAGTTCACACTGTGAACTGAGAGTGTTCATTTTACCTCCTTCAACTGTAAAATCAGTTGAAAGCAATCCATTCAGGTACCTGTACTATCAAGTTTTTGTAAAAAGAATGGAATTGATTCTAGAAAGTAAGAAGCTTCTCTGGCTGCCTTTTTAAAACAAGCTACTATTAGATCTGCTTAAATTTCATTTCATGATTCTTTTTGTTTATGAAGCCAACTTATAAGCTGAGAAAGGCTTGGACATTCCTGTCCTCTCATAAATGATGTTCCAGATAATATACTATTCTGAGAGGTACCATATGAAGCGTCTCATATAATTATCACGGTCCATTCATTATGCTTGGTTTCAACTGATGTATTTGGAAACCATACAAGGATCAGATTCTAAATGGAGTACTGAGGCAGGAAATAGACATGACCTCTATCTTTATTGTTCACATACTCTATCCTTCTTACATGTTAATATTGTAAATCTTATTTCTTCAGTAGCAGAAAGTAATTATTTTTCCATCTCTCACTCGCTCTCTCACCCTCCCCTCCCCTTTTCATTCTAATTCTAACATATCTCCAAGTATTATTAACTCTGCAAAATTCACTTGAGATGTTCATGTAAACATTTATTTATTTGGCTGCAACGGGTCTTAGTGTCAGCATGTGGGATCTTCAGTCTTTGTTGCGGCATGCGTGGTTATATATGATGGTTATATATGCGGCACTCAAGTTATATATGATCTCATTGTAGATCTTGCTAGTGGTGAACCCGGCACTCCTGTGCAGATTTTCTTTCTCCGAGACCAAGCTTTTTCCATGAGTCTTACTACTGTCCCTTCACACAGGGCATAGTTGTAAAAAGGGCATGTAGCACACGGGATCTAATTCCCTGACCAGGGATGGAATCTGGGTCCTCAGCGTTGGGAGTGCAGAGTCTTAGCCACCATACCACCAGGAAAATCCCAAAGTTCATGTAACCTTTAATTTTTTCCAAGTCATAGGTCAATTGATAAATGCCAGTTTTCATTCACGTACTTTTGACAAGCTTCAAAATACATATGTCGGTATGGATATATATATGTGTCTGCACATGTGCACATGCACACACACACACACACACACACACACACAAGCACATTTGCAGCCTTATTAGCAAAACCATTCCCTTCTCTTTAACCAAAGCATAGTCTTGAAGGCAGGCACATGGGCCAAGGCGAAAGGCTGAACCAGGAAGTATGAACTGGAGGAAATGAGACCTCTCCTAGTTAAGATGCACAGCACTTTCTAACTAGTATGATAGACTGTTATCACAGAAGATAGAGATGAATGTGCTGGATATCAACAAAACTCTTTTACCTAACTGGCAGATGAGATTGAAAAAAGCTACTGTGATTCAATAAGCAGTGCCTAGTTGCACCTCTTCCATATGGGTCTAGGAAGCTTATGAAGAATACTTTTTAGTTACAACAGCTATTTAAAATCATGTATTGAAACATGATGACTTTAGATGCATAGCTTTGAATTGCTGTACCACAAAAGGTTAGAAACATTATAAGACCCTCAATCACTTTGCTCTCAATTAAAATATATTATAGAAAAATTATGTACTAATTGTCAATAACCAAAATTGTTTAAAATGTTATGAATTACATTAAAAAATTTTTTATCCATACTCTAGCCATGTGAGAACTTAGTTTCCCAACAAGGGATTGACCCTATGCCCCTGCATCGAAAGGCAGGCTCTTAACCACTGAATCACTGGGGAAATCCCGTGAATTACATTTTTATCTCATCCTTTTCAATTTCATATATATTTATAACACATACATTATATATAATATATATTACATATTCATCTTTCATGTTTATAAAGGAAGGTCAGCTATATAGGGGACAACCTATAGTAGAAAATTAGTAGCAAAAAGGACTGCAGGTGAATGAATTAGAGTATTGAGTTCATCCACAAAGGCAACTATAGTTTTTTTTAAAATATCAAACAGATTAAAAAAATAACAATCCAAAACCTCCACAAATCTTACTGAGGACTTAGAAGAAGGTGATTGCTTTAATTTAGCAAAAATGATGTAAACTGTATATCGTGTTCTCCAACTATGAGCTGTGAAATGTTTCTGATACATATTAAGAGTTTGACAAGTAGAGTTATTTTGATGGCATAATTTGCATAGTACCTATGAGAATTGGGGAATTAGATGCTAAGAGACTTTCCATAATCCATTTTATATCCACTGATGATCAATCATACCTCCTGTTTTCTCTTCCATCATATCTGGATATAAACAAAGTTTCAGGTGAGAGAAATTTCAAGCTGAAAAACAAAAGGGTGGATAAATAGGTAGATAGATATACAGGTAGATGAGTCCAATCATTCCAGCCCCACTCCTTGCCTTACGTTTTAAAATCAACCCTATTAATAAAAGAGTATTTGAACCCAACCCCCAAATTTTATATCTTTATAAATTACATAAAGTACTATTGTACCAATATATTATTATCAATAATATGTATCAAAACAGTAAATATTTTTATACTGGTTTCTAGCATATTTAAGGGGACTATTTTTTGTACTATTGAGTTTTTAAATCTACCTTATCATTTCTCCCTGTCTTTCACCAAGTATGAGATGTAGTTTTTGTTCAGTAGACACATTTTGAACTCCTACTATTTCCACATACAATACTAAGATCTCTGCTGCTGCGTTGCTTCAGTCGTGTCCCACTCTGTGCGACCCCAGAGACGGCAGCCCACCAGGCTTCCCTGTCCCTGGGATTCTCCAGGCAAGAATGCTGGAGTGGGTTGCCGTTTTCTTTTCCAATGCATGAAAGTGAAAAGTGAAAGTGAAATCGCTCAGTCGTGTCTGACTCCTTGCAACCCTATGGAATGCAGCCTACCAGGCTCCTCCATCCATGGAATTTTCCAGGCAAGAGTATTGGAGTGGGGTGCCATTGCCTTCTCCAACTAAGATCTCTAGGTGATAAATATTTGAAATAGGCTTGTCATATCTATCTATTGTGTGCCCAGTATCTCTGGAAAAGGTGCATCTTGGACATAATATAATAGCAGCTGTTGAATAAATGTAGTCAAATGGTACAATGCAGGCTGTGGTTTGCTATTTGCTAGTCCTCCATCTAGGGAATACTGTCTTCCTGGAAGTAAGGGAGATAATAAAGTGAATGCTAAGGTAGAAAAGTTGGAAAATTATGTATAAAAGTGTTAGTCATTCAGTTGTGTCCGACTCTTTGTGACCTGGACTGGACTATAGCCCGCCAGGCTCCTCTGTCCATGGAATTCTCCAGGCAGGAACACTGGAGTGGGTTGCCATTCCCTTATCCAGGGAATGGATATATGGATATATAATGGATATATATATGTACTTTATATGTAAATATATATGCTTTTATACAGCATATGTGGTACATATATATGTTATTTATCTTGTAAATTTAAAGTGTTTCAGTAATATTAATAGTAGACAGTATCAGTGTGTATAAGAGGAAATTATAGGATATTCTTGTTAGCTCTCAATGCTCATTAAAATAAATGTGAGTATAAGACAAATTATTAGCTAAGATTTTCAGATAAGTACATTAAGAAAGAAATATAATTCAAAGTCTGTTTGAGAACTTACCATGTGCCAAACATTGTGCTAATTTTTTGATGTGTATTTTCTCATTTCATCTTTTATGATAATTCATAAGCTAAGTGGTTCTATTACTTTCAGTTTACAAAGAAGAGATTTTGTGATTTACCCAATATGACAGCCACAAAAGAGTAGATCCGAGATTAAAATTCAGATTATCCTGGTAAATAGCTAAGGCTCTGGAGCCAATGCTAGACTGATTTTCCTACCTCTTTACTAACAGGGATGCGCCAGTGTTTTCACTGAGATTAAAATCAACAGTATTTAAATACAGTTTATGGGGGCATGTTCGGATAAGTTACTTGTAAGTAAGCATTCTTGCGGTTTGTTTTGTTATGAATTAATGATAACTTAGGCTGTCAACCCAGCCAAACTTTAATATATGTTCGATAACTGTATTTATAATCATTAAAGCTTGGTCTTAAAAAAATGTCTGAGTGGCAACGGTCAAAATTATGAAATATAACCAGCCAAACTAGAAGACTAATTACTTAAACCATCCCTGTGATTATATATATTTCATTTATAGACACACATAATGCGAAAACATCTCAGAACAGAGGTGAAGTTCTATCACAGATTAATCTGTTTCCTTCTGAGGAGGGATTTCAAGCTCATCCTAAATCAGGATCTTTCTCTGTGTGTCACTCTCCTAACTTCCAGATAAAACTCCTTAAGAGATATTTTCTCAGAGCAACATCATGGCCATATTCCTTATAATATACCTTGATTGTGGGGTAACCCCACCTCCTGGGGTCAGGAAGTTGCCCCTAAACCCAGCGCCCTCTTTGGTAACATACTAACCCCTCAGCTGAGCTCCTTAGTGAGTGCCTCAGAAACATAATTATATGAAGACAGCCATATGGGGATGATAGATGCATTTTGGACAGAGACAGAGAGACATGTTGAAAGCCTCACAGTGTTCCCAGAATCAGTTATATAATTCTTGACTAATTTTTTTATTGCTTTGCTATCAGTCTTGTGCCAAATTCTGGTGGTAGTTTTTGTTTGTTTGTTTTTTAATTCAGTGTGTTACAAAGTGATTGAAGGGGCGGTTTTCTAGGTAGAGGAAAAATTAGCCATAAGTGGCAGCTGTGTTTTGTGATGAGGCAGGGGCACATACATCAAAACTTTCATTGGCCTTTTGTGGACTGATGCTCTACTCTCTCATTTATATTACTACAAACTTACTGCCATAGTGATGGGGCATTGCTCTTCTGTATTTTTTTTTAAGAGATTAGTATTTATTTACGTATATGTTTTTGGCTGGGCTGGGTCTTCATTGCTGCGAGGGCTTTTCGCTGGCTGTAGCAAGTGGGGGCTACTCTCTAATTAACCATTCAAGGGCTTCTCATTGCCCTGACTTTTTTTGTTGCAGAGCACGGGCCCTAGGGCACGCGGGCTTCAGTAGCTGTGCCATGGGGACCCGGTAGTTGTGGCTCCTGGGCTCTAGAGCACAGGATCATTAGTTGTAGTGCACAGGCTTAGTTGCTCCGGGGCGCGTGGGATCTTCCCACGTCAGGGATCGAACCTGGGTCTCCTGCATTGGTAGGCAGATTCTTTACCACTGAGCTACCGGGGAAGCTCGGCTCTTCTGTCTTTCTGATTGCCGTGTAAACCCTATTCTAAAGAAATTTGTCCTGAATATTTACATTTCGGAGACCATCCAGGTTGGAGACAACCAAGGTTTTGGGGCAAGTGACTGAGTTTTAATATATAAGACTACTCTTAAGGGTCTAGTCTCCACAGTAAGCCAAGGGAGTAAGAAGTGAGGGAAGGTTACAGGAAAGGATTTATGTGACCTTCAGACGATTTTTCTAATAGAATTTTTCTAATAGAATTTTTCTAATAGCAAAAATTAGAAAGCAATTCTAAGGCGATCTTTCTGAGTCTCTATCATTGTGAAGTAAATTTTATTATAAGCATTCTGTGTTTTTATGTCTCTTAAATACATGATAAAATAATTATAATGATAATGACATGTAATTAAAATGAATTTTCATTTCATTCTATCAAATATTGAAATAAAACTTATTTATTTGAAAAAAAAAAAGAAATTTGTCTTATTTTACTGAATCACATACTACTGGCCTTGGGATTGTTTAGCCTAATTCTTTTGGCATAAATGGTAATAACATTTTTATTTTTTTGCAGAAAGGTGACAGTTTTACTGTGGGGAAGTAAAGCAGTCAAAGGAAACAATTGTCCAAGCATATATTAAAGAACAGAAAACAAAAAGAGAAGAAATATTTTATCAGAGAATCACAAATTAGTGAAAAGTGCATGCGTGCATGCTCAGTCCCTCAATCGTGTCTAACTCTTTGCAACCCTATGGACTTAGCCCGCCAGATTCCTCTGTCCCTGAGATTCCCCAGGCAAGAATACTGGACTTGGTTGCCATTTTCTACTCCAGGGGATCTTCTAGACCAGGGACTGAACCCATGTCTCCTGCTTTGACAGGCAGAGTGTTTACCACTGTGCCACCTGGGAAGTCCATTAGTGAAAATAGATTTGATAAAACAGAAAAATCTATGTATAAATTCTTACATCTGGACTTATTACATTCATTGATTTCATTTAAGGTCAAAATGTAGTAAATGATTATTTTAAAAGCATTACTAAGAAGTAAAACTTTCTCTATTTGAGATAATATGTATTATATATAGAAAATAATAAGGAATCAACTAAAACTTCCAGTTGAAGAAATGGACAAAATCAGCTGGGTTGTGGCATATAAGATAAACACATAAAAATATATACACTGTATGTACATATAAGAGTATATATTCTAGACTCTCGAAGTGAACAATCTAAAAACAGAATCTGAAACACTTTGATTATAAATAACATCAAAAGAATACAACGCGGGCTACAGTCCATAGGGTTGCGAAGAGTCAGACATGACTGAGTGACCAACACTATCTTCATTTTATTGATAAGATGGCAATATTTTCCATACTGATCTATAGATTCGACAGTCCCTAGCAGATTCCCAGTTGGCTTTTTTGTAGAAATTGACATGCTGATCCTAAAATGTATATAGAAATTTAAAGTACCCCAAATCACCAAAACAATTTTGAAAAAGAAAAATTGGAGAATTACACCTAATTTCAAAGCTTACTACTACAAAGCAGCAGTTACTAAGACAGCATAGTATTGGCATAGGATAGACATATAGATTCCATAGAAAAAGATCCAATATATCTATGGTCAAATGATTTCAATAAAGATGCCAAGACCATTCAATGAGGAAAGAAGTGTCTTTTTGACAAATGTCAGTAGGACAACTGAATATCCATCCATCTTAAAAAGAAAAGTTGGACTACTACTGAATACTCCATGTGAAAATTAACTGGAAATGTGTTTAGTAGAAAATATAAAACTATACAATTCTTAAAAAAATAGGGGTAAGTCTTCATGACCTGGATTTAGCAATGATTTCTTAGTTGTTGTTGGATGGAAATGTAAAATGGTGCAGCCACTTTGGAAACTTTGGAAAGTGTGGCAGTTCCTTAAAAAGTTAAACATGGAGTTACTATATGATCCAATAATTCTAATTCCAGGTATATATTAAAAAGAAATGAAAACATATTTATACAAAGACAGACACATTCATTTTCAAAGCAGTATTATTCATAATAGCCAAAGCATAAAAACAACCCAAATGTCCATCAGCTAATGAATGGATAAACAAAATGTGATCTATCCATAAAACGGGATGTTATTCTCAAAAATAAGTATGAAGCAGAGATACATGCTATAACATAGATGAACTAGATGCTAAGAGAGGAAGTCAATCACAAAATAGCATGAATTTTGAGATTCCATTTACATAAATTGTTCAGAATAGGCAAATCTATAGAGACAGAAAATAAATCAGTGGTTGCCTAGAACTGGGGGTGGGAATCTGACTGGCTGGAGATGATAACTAAAGGGTACAGGGTATCTTCGGGGAGTGAGAAAATGTTGTGAAACTAATTGTGTTAATTGGTGGCACAACTCTTTGAATATACTAGAAACCATTGAGTCATACACTCTAAATTTGTGAATTGTATGGTATGTGAATTATACCTCAACAAAGCTGTGCCCAAAACAGCATTATTTCTGAGGCAGCAGTCACACACTTTTAATGTAAATATCCAGCCCGTTCAACATGGGTTTTCCAGTTATACCTGTGCAAAATAAGGAAACATTTTTGAAGAGAACTTTGGTTTGTATGGAAAAACATCCAATGTACTTCAAAAGTATGGATTCATTTAAACTTTGGTATGTCACGAGCTTATTAGCATTGTGAAGTTAATGGTTGTAAAGGTCAAGGGATGTGAAATAGGAGAACAAATTCTTTAGACTTTTTTTTTTTTTAACAGGTGCACCATATCCAGAGAAACAGTTGGCGTAACCCTTACATCCATCTTTTTTGTTGATATCTCAGCAGAAAATACTATTTTCAGAAAGTATTGTCCTGCCAATGAGTTATACATTTGCAACCTATCATTCTTGCCCAGCTATGAAAATAGTCCTAGGGCACAGCACCAGAATCCTGAAGAGCTGGTGCAAGAGCCAATTCTGTTTGTTTCTTGCCTTTCTTTTGCCTCTGAGCCTTTCTACTTAATAAATCTGAAAAATGTATTAGTCACAGTGGTTTTGACTCTAAGCTAAAACTCTAAGTGAGCTGTTGCACTTCTGAACTAAAATTTCCCCGCTCTTTGCCATCTTTCACCCTGTGCTTTTCCAGACCTAAAATGTCAAAGTATCAGGCAGATGGAATTACATTTGGAACGTTGGTTTGGTAGGGAATAACTCCATGCTTTTAGCAGATCTGTAATTGTAGTATTTTTAAAAACAGTAGACTGTTAATAAAGGACTTGTTGAAACCAGTTCTCAGTCTCAAGTAACTATTGTGTTTAGATAAAATATTTAGTACTATGAAATAAAATCAGTACTGGCCATTTGCTAAGGTATCTAGAAAGCTATTGTAGGCTAGACTTTTGTCTAGCAAACCTTTAGAAGAACAGGTTTTAGGTAGATTGGAAATACTTCAGTACTTTTTTGGAGGGGGGCGGGGTACATCTTGGCTAAAGAAACTAAAACACTTCTAACCTTATTTCAGCAGAACATTAGAGTAGCTTCCCTTCTGTCACGGCCTTGTGCCCATGAAGCATCAAGCAAAGACATTCTGTTATACCTCTGAAATGACTGGCATTATGTTTCCTTTACCTATTGAGCTTAGTCGCTCAGTCACAGCCAACTCTTTGTGACCTGATAGACTGTAGCCTGCCAGGCTCCTCTGTCCATGGGATTCTCCAGGCAAGAATACGGATTGGGTAGCTTATCCCCTCTCCAGGGGATCTTCCCCACACAGGAATCCAACCAGGGTCTCCTGAGTTGCAGGCAGATTCTTTACCAGCTGAGCTTTTTACAAAATTGCATTTCTGTGATTGGGAGTGCATTTTTTTTTTCTTATTGAATTTTGGACCTTCGTGACTACAATTATGTCTCATTGCATTGCTGACTCTGGCTAGGGAAAATGTGAGGATGAAACAGAGCCAAAACAACTGACCAGGAGGTAGGAGTCCTTCTGGCTTCTGACACCGGCTCTGTCACTATCTCTGCCTTTGGGTGATATTTCCGTCATCCGACAAGTATTTATAAGCACGTACTGTGAATGCGCAAAGTATCGTCTAGATGTCTAAACTCATAAGATTTCAGTTTCCTCAGCTGTAAAATGAAACATGATTTTTAAGCTGTAAAGCTGGTTATTCTCTTATGATCCAGAGAGCAGAGGTTAACACACTTGACCTCGGTTCTAGGGAACTCAGAAATTTTACCCATATTTGTACACTTGGTACAATAGGTTCTCATTCATAGAGAAGTTCTCTATTTTTAAGTGGTGTTTCGTACATGCCTTAAATTCAGTTTTGAAAGTCACTTTAAATGAAAATTGTGTGTGCGTGCACAGCCCACAATAAAGTCAGCAATGGAAATGTGACACTGGGCAACTTATGGTGTGGTGTCACAATTTTAAATGGCTGGAAATTCCCTCTACTCTGAATAGGGAGAAATGACAAGATATTTTGTTAGTCTTGAAAAACTGCTGGATTAAAGCCCATCTGCTTCTTTATTCTTCTTCCCTTCTTCAAGAAAAAAAAAAAAAAGACCAAATGCAGTGAGGACCAGTGTGGCAGTGTCCCAGTCGTGACCGGCACATGTTCTCAGTTGCAGTCCCAGTATGTGTTAAGGGCCACTTTATAGACTGCCCTTTGCGGCGTTAGCTCTGCTCACCATCAGTCGACTTCCTCATGGTGGGAAGTGGGAAGGAGAAAACTGAAGCCTGGGCCCTGTATTTTTCAGTGGAGCCTACTTTTCTGGCCCTGCTCTTCCCCAGACTTAAGTGGCCAACAGAACAAGTCCACCCAGGTGTGAGTCCTTTCCTCTTGGACTGGGCTTTGGATACTGGGATTGCAGAATTCTCCGTTAACTGAGCTTCCACACTGCAGGTGTGCGGACTCCGCCTGAAGGGTGGTCACGCCAGCTGTAGACCCTGATTAAACCTCTACGTGTGCATCAGGGATGAGAGGAGAGGGGAGAACTGGGCTCCAAGCCATGGAAACAGTGGGGCTGGGCCTGAGAGTAGATATTCACCACTCTTTAGAAGACATTCTGCTATGAGTATGTCTCCATGGTTACACCCTCTCTTCTACAAGGAGCACACATTTTCAGAACAATTTAACTCTAAACCCTGGGCACAATGGTAAACTTGGTTAAGACCTCCCTTTGGGGGGTGGGAATCATTGGTGCAAAAACAAGAACTGTAACATTTTAGGAGTAGGGAGAAGAAATATCAAGTAGAAGGAGAAAAAGGATTTGGGAGGATACTGGAAATATTTCTTGTCCTAGGGGGGCATAATATGGGTATTCACTTTGATATAAATCATTTTGGGTATTTTTCTTTAGGTGTGCTACAATTTTCAATAAAAGCATTTTTTTACATTTTTAAAAAGCTTTTTAGAAAAATATCCTTTGATTTCCTCTGCCCTGCATTTATATATACCTCTCAGTCACGCTGGTGATTTCTTCTCAACACCCCATCACACTCTATTCCCACATGTTTATCACTATATGCTCAGATGCTCAGTTGTGCCCAACTGTTTGCAACCCCACGGACTGTAGCCCACCAGGCTCCTCTGTCCATGGGATTCTCCAGGCAAGAATACTAGACTGGTTTGCTATTTCCTTCTCTAAGGGATCTTCCCTACCCAGGGATCAAACCATTGCAAGTGGATTCTTTACCAACCAAGCCACTACGGAATCCCTGTTTATCACTGACTTCCCAGGTGGCACTAGTAAAGAACCCACCTGCCAATGCAGGAGATGCTGACTGCTCTCAATTCCCTACCAAAGAGGCTACCTCTCCTGGACCAAGCTCACTCCTTTGATTCCTCATCCTTTCCTACCCTGGGTCAACGTGACTAGGTCTCCATTTGTTCCAGGAAGTGCTGTGCTGCTCTTGGTAGCTTAATCAATGAATTAAATGTATCTTTAATGATCCATTTACTAATTAATGTGTTCTTTGTTCCAGGCAACAAAAAGATTCATAATGTTGAAACTGACTTCTGCTCAGAAGGCATTATAAGGAAAATAACCTCCACAGGGCTTCCTTTGTGGCTTAGCTGGTACAGAATCCACCTGCAATGCAGGAGACCTGGGTTGGATCCCTGGGTTGGGAAGATCCCCTAGAGAAGGGAAAGGCTACCCACTTCAGGATTCTGGTTTGGAGAATTCCAAGGACTATATAGTCCACGGGGTTACAAAGAGTTGGACATGACTCAGTGACTTTTGCTTCACTTCACTTGAAAGGAAAACTCAGAACTTCCTCGGTTTTAGGAAGTAGAATCCTCTGGTGAGGAATGTGCCCTCATGGTCCCTGCTTGCTTGGATTTTTCTCAACCTGTTACAGTTTCTGTCACTTTGTTACTGTCACCTGTGGGCCTCTCTCCCCCTATGTGCATACAATCTCTTGTCCTTAGGCAAACTTATTTTTAACACCTTCCCCCCCCACCCCGCCCCCATACTAAAGTATTTAGTAGTACTTAGTATTTAGTAGAAAGTAGAATGAAAGGATTACAAAAAACATAAAAATCTTGCTTACCAAGCGCCATCTGTTCTGCTATAACACAACTGCTGAAATTTACGAAACCTTGAGTTCTTAATAATCATGTAGGGAAATGATTATTCCAATAGGAAAAGGTAGGAGTGGGGCAAGAAGAATTGAGTCAAAACAACAAAGTTATTTGAAGGAGCAACACTAATGATCCTTGGCTGGAATTTCAGGTAGGCTGCCAGGGGAGGTTTTGGCTGGCAGGCCTGATGCCCTTCAAACCACACCGTATTACAGCTTTCACCTGTGGGTGAAGCTGTTTCTGCAGGGCACCATTGGCAGACGTAGAAGTAACCCTCAGATGTTGCTTACCGGTTGGGGAGACTCAGGCAGGAGCGCCACCCACAGGAAGCTGGAATAAATGCACTACTCGCAGAAAGATGAAGCAACATAGAAGAAACATCCATCTCCAGACCTGGGAAAGACGGGTAACATGTGGTGAAAAGGCAAAGTGAGATTGTAAATGGAGGAATTAAAAAATTCAGGAATAGAAAGGTCAGAAATTGGGTGGAACACAGCGTATGCATGCTAAGTCGCTTCCGTTGTGTCAGACTCTTTGCGACCCCATCAACTGTTGCCTGCCAGGCTCCTCTGCCCATGGGATTTTCCAGGCAAGAATAGTGGTGTGGGCTGCTATGCCCTCCTCCAGGGGATCTTTCCGATCCAGGGATTGAACCAGAATCTCTTACCCCTCCTGCATTGGCAGGTGGGTTCTTTACCACTAGTGCCACTGGAAGGCCAGAGCACAGTGTATAGATTAGGGCAACTGGTTCTGGACCAAGACCCTTGAGGAGTGATTACAAACCAGCTTCAGGACTTCTTTCGTTGCCCGGTGGCTAGGACCTTGTGCTCTCAGGGCCTGGGGCCCAGGATCAATCCCTGGTCAGGGAACCAGATTCCACATGCTGCAATTAAGACCTGGCACATGGAAATAAGTAAATAAATGAAGAAGACATCACTTGATGTCTTGGGTGCAGAGCTTATGGATTAAAGAGCTCTTGACTTAAAAAATGAAGAAAGAGGGACTTCCCTGGTGGTCCCGTGGCTAAGACTCCAAGCTCCCAATGCAGGGGACTGGGGTTCAATCCCTGGTCAGGGAACTGGATCCCACAGGCTGCAACTAAGACCTGGCTCAGTCAAAGAAATAAATATTTTTTTTTAAAGGAGGAAAACATGGTCTCTGTTTTATGTAGCTCATTTCTCTTAATTAACTTCATTGTTGAACTATGACTTGAAGCTATAATTCATTATCAGTGTCTCTCAATAAAGTAAGATAGAAAGGAGTTATAGGATTTGACCATGGTTCCCAACTAAATGAACATAATTGAGCCTTGACTTTTTTAGAACCTAAACAAACACTGTAACTCTTAAATGTTGGCTTCATAGGAAAATGGCCTTATTTTTTTCTTGACCCAACAACAGGTTTGACAAGTGAAAGTCGCTCAGTCATGTCTGATGTATTCTCCAGGTCAGAAGATTGGGGGGTAGCCTTTCCCTTCTCCAGGGGATCTTCCCAACCCAGGGATCAAGCCCAGGTCTCCTTCATTGCAGGCAGATTCCTTACCAGCTGAGCCACAAGGGAAGCCCAAGAATACTGGAATAGGTAGCCTATCCCTTCTCCAGGGGATCTTCCTGACCCAGGAATCGAACTGGGGTCTCCTTCATTGCAGATGGAATCTTTACCAACAACAGGTTTAATTACTTTTTTGCTCTTAGTATCCAAAACCTATTAATTAGGATTTATTAGCATGTGGATAAACAAATCAGTTACATAATCATATATATTATAATGATCAATAAATTATATAAGCCTATAATAGAGAATGTGCCAGTATTTCATAAAACTAATATAATTCTTCACTCTTGAATAATTATGCAGGCCAAACTTCTAGAAATCAGTAGAAGTTTTAATTTAAAAATTACTTAGCCTATTTTTAGTTCATTTTAAATTAACAATTAGATTTCCTCCTGCATATTAATAATTATTTGGAAATGTTGAGTAATTTAGGGCAACCAGAATGTTTGCCAATAGTCACATGTTCTCGGTAGCTGCTATTGCAGTCATACTTTAAGGCAAATACTAGATTTTTTAAATTAAAGTAAGAGATAATATTCTTAAATTACATTTAAAAAAAATTCAGGAATCTACATGTATACCCTTTCTGGAATATGTAATCTACTGGGAAACATTATGAAAGAACATAACATAAAAAAAACCAGAGTGGTTACCATGAAAGGCTCTCAGAGTACTTTGCAATCAATTTTTATGATCAGCCCTTTACAAAAACCCTCAAAATCCAATAATTGACTCATAAACTAAATAGTAAGTGGAAAGGGGAAAAATTAGGAAGCACAGTGCATTACACACGGTATCATAAACAGAGGCCTAAGTTACCATTATTAATGCATTTGGTAAGCATGCATACAGAGCCACATTTTTTGTGATAAAACTTTATCACAGACTCAGCCATTTCAGATCTGTTACTGCCATCACCGCCTCGGTCTCAATGTTCTAGAATGCAAATCAGAGACATTAACACTGAGGTATGCTGGGAGGAAATGGTTTTTAAAGAAATTTGAAATTTTGAGACTAGCAAAAATTTTGAAAAAGAAAATATGAGCCAGTAATTGCATATGTCAGTAGATACTCTGAATGGACATGGAAAAGGGGTAGTTTTAGAAGAAAGGTAAAAAGAATCTGAGAAATAAAAAGGTTTATGGGTCCAGACGGAAAAGGCGGCAGCTGAAGATCCATTAACATGGTTCTACAAGAACACATTTGTGTCATGTTCATTAAAATAACTTTACATTTAATGTGCACACTACTGAAACACTATAGTTGCTAGAAATATTCTCTCTTGGTTATTGACATTAATATTTTTGTGTGCCTTTGGCTAAAGTTGACCAGATCATTTTGACCAATGGTGACAGTGTCTATTTATATAAGCTTTTCATTTTTCTTCATAAGCACATGCTATGGTATTAGTATGTTTTGTGTTCATATTATTTGGCAAGGGTTAGGTTTATCTGTCTGAATTATCCTAAAAATAATATTCATCTAATCTGTTTTTATATTTAAAAATTAATTATTGGGTGGATGTATTGGGTGGGTAGTGGTAGTGGAGGCAGGTGGAAAAAGGAGAAGGAAAGAGACAATTATGAATAAAAGAAAAGATGGGAAATATACATTTTTTGACACTGACAAAAAATCTTGCCAAGCATACTGAGATTTATGGTTATAAAATAACTTAGTACAATATGTGTTTTCTTTCAGCATCCGGGAGCAATTCTACTCTTCCCCTTTCTTCTCAGAGACTTTCTTTAGGTTAAATCCAAACACTTAATAAACATATATGCTATGTTATATCACACAATTTTCAATCTAGATGTGATCTCACAGACCATCCAGTTCTTTTAGAGAAGACAAAATTATTTTCTGATTTCTTAAAGCAAATTCTTGCATTCTTTCTATTAAGTCTGTTGTTCACACACAGGACCAGTTTTTTTTTCACCTATATCCCACTCTGTATACTGTAAATATTTTTTTATCATTTAGCTCCTGTAAAATTGAATTGTCCTCATTTATTTAAAGATGTTATTTCCAAATCTGCTTAATTTATCTCCTCCTTTTCCTTCCGTCAACCACTTATCAGTTCAGGACCTCTATCCCCCTTGCCTAAATTATGATATCCTTGAAGATGTGAAGGACCAGGTTTTATTTTTTGTGGCACTTTCAGAGCCTTTTTGGACTTCCCAAGTGAACCTAGTGGTAAAGAAAAAAAAAAATCCACCTGCCAATGCAGGAGACGTAGGTTCAATCCCTGACTTGGGAAGATCCTCAGACAAGGAAATGGCAACTCACCCCAGTTTTCTTGCCTGGAAAATCCCATAGACAGAAGGGCCTGCAGGGTTACAGTCCATAGGGTCACAGAGAGGTGGGCACAAGTGAGTGACTAAGCGTGTACGCACACACCGTGCCTGATCCAGTTGCGTTAAATTATTGCTGAGTGATGAAGTTTGTTCCTTTGATGAGTGTCAGTGGCAAAGATGGACTTACTGTAATTATTGTATAAATTTATCCATACTCAGAGAATGTTGGATATCCTGGGGAATTAGAGCCAAGTTCAAGGAATGAATTAGCTCTTAATAGAGTTGGCATCCCTTCCTTAAATGCTTCTTCTGGAGCGTTTAATGAAGACTAATGAAGGCTAGGTCCTCTTTTTGTATTTGCTTAGTTGTGAGTGGGGTTGTTGTATTATTACCATGGCTGCAAAAACACTTTGCTACCTGATGAGCTCTGACATTGTATTCAGAGGCTAGAAAGAAGATGCTGATTTAAAATAGATCAAGTTTCTCCTCTGAGGAATTCTATAGAGGTCAGTGAGTATTTTAGAGGTGCTAAATATACTCCTCAGAAAAGTAGCTTGTTTCCACCTTGTCTCTAGAGTTTTAAAGATGTCACTTCTTATTTTCTCCAGAAATTTCATCTGAAAATTTTTTTACCTTCAAATCAGCACCTAATTATTAGAGTTTATTAAGTACTTGCAAGCTTTCATTAAAAACCAACCACATCACTGTATTTCTTATTTTGATCTAAAATGAAAATCTTTTGAATCTTATTTGAGGATAAAAAGTGCTCAGTTAAAGCCTCCATATACTTTATCCCAGTGGTTTCTGGAATCCGTCTCTTCTACACGTAATGTGTGAGACGGTGGAAATGTCAGATGAAGAATATGGAGGGCCTTGTTAGCCATGTTTAAAAAAAAAGAAAGAAAAGAAAGAAAATTTAATCCGAAGGCAGTGGAAAGCCAATGTAGGTTTTCAGAGAAGTGTGATGAAATCAGATCACTGTTTTTAAATAAACCCTCTTACTCAGTTGTGAAGAGTGGAATGGAGAGGGTGCCAAAGGGATCTAAGGAAACCAGAAAAGAGGCTATCTTTGGAGTCTAGATGTCAGTTTCTGGCTTAGACAAGAACGCAAAAGCAATGAGGTTGGAAAGAAATCAAAGCAATATATTTGGGAGAATGAAATAACAGGTCATGTATTCAGGGGTAAAGGAGAGTCAAGGGTCATGACTGTCTTCCAGGTTTCTTCCATGAACCATGGAGAGAAGAGAGAATGATGTATTCTGAAGGAGGAAACACATGTGGAGCAGCAAGTTTAGGGAGGATGAAAGAGAAAAAATTCAATTTCATACTCATTTTCATCTGGTGATGTCTTGCGGGCAGTTGGACTTGTGGGCTGGAGCTCAGGAGAGTGATCTGGCTAGTTATCTAAACCTGAGAATCATATACATGCAGGATATAAGTTATGGATATAGATACAGTAAGTCCCCTACATACGAACCTTCGGGCTGTGAACTTTCAAAGACGTGAATGTGTGTTCCATCACCGTCAGGCATGAGTGAAATCGCAGCTCGTCCTCTGTCTCCTGTTGCTGACAGTCCTTCAGCTCTACCATCTCCCGCCTCCTTCCCTCCTCCATCAGTAACTCTTGTTGCCTGTTCACTTGATGCCAGCCACCTGCATGCCAGCTGTTGTTCTGTGCTACTGTACTTTTCAAGGTACTGTACTGTAAGATTAAAAATGTTTCATTTCTGTTTGCTTTTTATGTATTATTTGTGTGACAAGTATTATAAACCCATTACAGTATGGTATCATGTAGCCAACTGTGTTAGTTGGGCACCTAGGCTAACTTTGTTGGACTTATGAACAAACTGGACTGATGATTGTGTTCTCAGAGTGGAACTTGTTTGTACATAGGGGACTAACTATAGTCTCAGAACATACAGAGGCAGGAAAAGGCCTAGAAGAGAACTCTAAGACCATTGAACTTTTAAAAGCTAGTTAGGGGGAGGAGGAGCCTGCAAAGAAGACAGGAAAGACAGCTAGTGGAAAATCGGCCATCTAGTGGACCAACCAAACAACTGGTCACAGGGCAAAAATGATGTGATGGCAACTGGAGAGTTTTGAAGAGACAAGAGTGGTCACAGACTCATATGCCCCTGAAAGTGACATAGTCTGAGAACAGACAAAATTGCCTAGGAGGCCTTCCCTGGAGGTTCAGTGGTTATTACTTTGAGCTCTCGATGCACGGGGCATGGGTTTGATCCCTGGTTGGGGAACTAAGATCCCACATGCCACTCAGCCAAAAAAAAAAAAAGCCTAGGATATCATCATTGCCTGTGATAAAGATAGTTTCAGTGGATCAGTGCATAACACTAGATTGGGAAGGGCTGAGCAGAAAATGTATGGTTAGAACATGGGAATAGGGACGGTTGCTAACTCTTTCAAGAAGCTTTGCTGTGAGAGATGAGAGAGCTTATAGCTGAACTGAACTGTGGAGGGGAAGAATTGTTTTAGAGTTCATTTGCTTGTTCTAAAAATGGGGAAAGAAGTGGGGGAGAGAGAAAAGCAAAGAGAGAGGAAGAGAGATAATGATACAGGAGTGAGAAGGGATAGTCAAAATAAGAAATCCTGAGAAGGCAGGAGAGAACCAGGGTAGAATGAAGGTCTAAGAGGTGGTGAATCTCTTCTTTTGAAACCAAAGGGAAGAAGTTGAAGGATTGATATGTGAGTAATCTCGTAGGATATCTAATCTGATGCCTTTTACTTCCCTTGTGAAGTAGGAGTTAAGATGATCTGCTTTGAGACAGGAGGATATAGGGTTAAAGAGAGAAGACAAAGGAGGAAAAGTCACTGCAGAAAATGAGAGTGATTTGAAGGGAAAAACACATAGGAAGATCGGGGGAGGCGCCGAGCAACCATCTGAAATTGGCAGCTCTGCACTGGTCGTGGTGGCCATCTGTTCACCTGCGATGCCTTCTGAGAGCGTTTGGCCCCTCAGCGGGAGTGGTGCATTAGGGGAGAGCCTGATATCCATGTAGGCAAAGAGGTCGAAGGAATTTTCAGTGAAATTGCTAGGAAAACCTTAGAGAGTCGATGAGAGCCCAGTTCTGAGAAGATGGTTGCAGCTACCATATCCACCATCTATCCCAGAAGAGAGATGGTGAAGGCTTAAGTCTATGGGGTCACAAAGAGTCGGACATCACTTAGCAGCTGAACAACAACAAAAATCCCATAGCACAGTAACTTCCAAAATTCTATTAGCTTCTGTCACCTGTCAGCCCCATCCCTGGTAGCAGTTACCTCTGGTCTTTCTTCTGGATCCTTCCCTTTATGTTGTCAGAGGCCAGGAGAAAACTGGAATTATGACACATGGACATATCATGTCTGTATGAGCTAGAAGCTGTGGAACCAGAACTCTAGCACTTTAGAATAACTGAGATGATGTGGAAGTCCAGTGATCTCATCACAAGAAATAACTTAAATAAATTCAGTGTTGTTTTTATTACAAAGTGCAAAAGAGCTCTCCTTGGCTGATGATTAAGCACTAGTCCTCATCTGCAACCCACAGGAACTTCATAAGCAATAGGGTAACATGAGACACAAGTCTCTTATCCTTTTAGAGTGAGCATTATGTTTTTCTTTCTTACAATATGGTAATGTATTAAGAGCAGTTTAATAGAACCTCAAGTTCTCTCTCAGAGTGTTTAGCATCTTATTAGCATAATAAACAAGGCATCTCGTTTCTGTCATGTCAACTTACCTAAACTATGTTTTCTAGTCATTTTCCCAGATACCATGGTATATTGCTGAATATTTGGAAATAGAAAAGCACAAAGCTTAACTGTAAATTTTTTCATACACTTCCACTTATACTTTGGTAAGTATAATATAAAAGCCTTTTTATTTCAAAGAGATAATGATGCTTAGATTTTTGCCTACATTCCTATGACTTTTATTTTTATATTGTGTCATTTTTTAAATTCACTAAACTGAGCTAAGGGCTTCCCTGGTAGCTCAGTGGTAAAGAACTCATCTGCCAATGCAGGAGACATGGGTTCGATTCCTGGTTGAGGAAATGGCAACCCACTCCAGTATTCATTCATGTCCTAGGAAATCCCATGGACAGAGGAGCCTGGAGGGCTATAGTCCATGTGGTTGTAAAAGAGTTGGACATGACTTAGAGACTAACAGCAACAAAACTAAGCTAAATATGGTATATATTTTGTTATTCTTACATAGCACATGTTTCTTTCATCTTTTGGAGTATTGTTGTGAATATAGGTAATCCTTGCTGGTCCTCTTGCAAAGAATGAAATATCCAGGATTGGGTGCTAAATTCAGATTTCCATCTTTAAAAATCCTGGACTATAAGTAGGAATGCGTGTTACCCAAAATAACTGATCATTACAAAGACTTTAAAATAGGAAATAGAGATCTGCCAAAGCTCACTAGTTTCTCAGGCACAGGTCTGAAAGTGCTTTTAAACTTAAATTGAAGGTTAAGAAAAATACAATTGAATTAGGCCTACCATGATTCAAGCTTTTCTTGAGAACTAAGGCTGAATTGATATTTTTTTCTTTCACTATGTATAACTTTGGCCACCTCATGTGAAGAGCTGACTCATTGGAAAAGACTCTGATGCTGGGAGGGATTGGGGGCAGGGGGAGAAGGGGACGACAGAGGATGAGATGGCTGGATGGCATCACCAACTTGATGGACATGAGTTTGAGTGAACTCTGCGAGTTGGTGATGCACAGGGAGGCCTGGAGTGCCTCAATTCATGGGGTCTCAAAGAGTTGGACACGACTGAGCGACTGTACTGAACTGATGTATAAAGAAACTAATTTGTTGAAAATCATCCTCAGCGTTCTCAGTTGGACACATCACTAGATTCATTGACTTGAAGCATTTTCATGATTTTTAAAATTTAGATGTTTTTAGGGATTCCTTTATCAAAGAGCTGATGGCCAAATGGTACATTTAATGAGGTTTCCACTGAAAATGCATAGTCACAATGGATCCTAATAGAAGAATATACAGGCAAACAATAATCTCAGATTTTACTAACATATAGGTCCTTGTAATCAAATTGCTATGGTTGAATGAACCCAAAGATTCCACTGGCAGTGCAGGAAACACAACAGATGTGGGTTTGATTGGCTGGGTTGGGAAGATCCCCTTTAGGAAGAAATGGCAACCCTCTCCAGTATTCTTGCCTAAAAAAATCCCATGGACAGAGGAGCCTGCTGGGCTACACTCTACGGGGTCACAAAGAGTTGGACACTACTGAGCAAATGAGCATGCCCACGCATGCCCGTGTACACACATACACACAGACAGACAGACACACAGTTTCCCTAGATTCTTTATGGTTTCTCAGAATGGATGAGATCATGAAGGAGGAGGACTTCAAAGCTAATATGATTATATAAGCACTCTGGAGGCTTCAACAGTGACATGGTTTTTTTGTACGTGATCATCCGTCGTTTTCTTCGTACCCTGTCCTACTCTAAGGTTATTATTACCTCTGCAAACCCTTCATTCAAGCATTCAAAGCCTTCCTACCAATTTGCCTCCTTAGTCAGATTCCTTTCTTCTGTGCTCCTCCCTGGGCTTCTCACAACTGTCAAATCAATGTGCAGCTTTTTCCTACACAGAACCCAATCTTTCTTTGCCTCCACATCTTGGAATACGCCACCCCTTTTGCTTCTTTATTTGTGCTGATCCATGTTCCCTTTCACAATTTGACATATATATGTATTTCTAATAACTACAAACCCCCAACTTTGATAGTTAATTCCATGTAACCCTTTAAACCTCGATTCACCTTTCTCTTTCTGGGAAAGCACAAGTAGTGAGTTGTTTTGCTATTTTTAACACTTTGGCCAATCCACTTAGATTCATTCTGTTTCCGTATTACGAATAGCGCTCGTGCTACTTTCCTGGTGGATTTGTAGTCGTGATTAAACAAGATAACGCATATAAAGCATGCATTTAGAACAGGGCTGGCACATGATAAAGTTTTAATAAATATTATCATACTAAATCAAATATATATTTTCTAAGCCTTTCCTTGTACTCAGTTCATTCAGAATAATGAGGAGACATTTACAGAACTCTCTAGATAATCCAGAATACGGAGACCTCTGTCTCTTATCAGGTAGAATGTCTTAAGCCACATGGATTTTTCCCTCAGTCTTGAGCTATTTGAATTTTCACATCTTTTTAGGCATTAGATGATGTCAAAGTGTTGGTGGTTGTTAATTTTACCACAGATACTAGTTAAAGATGTAATCCATTGTTGGTACTTGGGACAGTGCCTAGCATGCAGGGTACACCCAATAACTGGTATTATTAATGTCATTGTTATATTATGAGTGTCCAGGGTTTCTTTCTCCATTCTGTTCTGCTAAATCAAGATTACATTGTATTTAAAAATAATGTCCAAAGTGCCTCTTAAAATGTAGCAAGTAATTAAAAGACAAGTTACTGATATCCTAGAGATTATTGTTTCCATCACTTAAAATCAGAACATTCATGACATTCTAATTTTGAGAGGGCCTTTTTAAAGTAAGAAAGCTAACTCAAGGTGAAGTATCTTAACAGATGTTTTCATTAAAAATTCTTTTTGCACTTCTGTGGAAAGCTTTAAAATCAACTCAGTAAGTACATAGAGAGCAACTACCACAGGCTCAAGTGTTGTACTATGTGTTAATTCCCAAAGATGATTTGTAGAACATTAAAATCCAAAAATGGATTCTGAAGAATTTTGCCAGCTGCCAGGCTGGATTACTTTAAATCCATGTTTTCAAAATGTAAAACTCTGTTCTAAAGGAAAACTCTTTAGTAAAAACCTTTGCTTTCTAAATTTCCACAGATATTTTACCCTTTAAAAGAAGGCAGCTTTCACAGGCCAAGGTCTTTGTGTGCTTACAGAAACTTAAAAGGTTAAAAAAAAAAAAAAAAGTTAAAACAAGCGCCTGGAGCCCAAAGAAGTCTTCAAAGATATTTTCCTTCAGTTAGTTTCCTTTAGGAAATTTATAAATTCTTTCTCCTATCCAAATAGTAGCAATAACTTAAAAATAGGTGGCCCAGTGGTAAAGAATCCTCCTGCCAATACAGGAGATGTAAGAGACGTGGGTTCGATCCCTGGGTTGGGAAGATCCCCTGGCGAAGGGAATGGCACTCCACTCCAGTATTCTTGCCCCAGAAATCCCATGGACAGAGGAGCCTGGCAAAGCTTTAGCCCATGGGGTCTCGAAAAAGAGTCGGACTGACTTAGCAACTAAATAACAACAATAATTTGAAAATGTTATTAATGTTTCTTTTGTTAATGGATTTATTCACAAGTCCATTTCCAGAAATTTCTGTTTTGAGACACTGCAAAATAATTTGGTCCTTCACAGAATTGTTTTAGAATGAGACTAGAAGCTCTGATCTGTAGTATTTTGTCTACATATCCTGGGAGGAGTTTCAGCCTTTTAAATTTTGGATTGCAATTGCCTCTCTTCCAAGGCTACTCATTTTTGTCGAAGTGCGAGTCTACTGAAGTCGTCAGGCCTGAACTTGGGGAGGGTAATTTGAGACGGCGTTCCTAGGAGTGAGACGGGAACCTGAAACCCTAACCAGAGAAGGGGGTGGGATTAACGCCCCAAAGTCAGCACCGGTTTCTAACTGATTGGAAGGGACGAAGTGGGTGGAATCTTCTGACCCTGCCCCCGGGCCTCCGTAGCTAAGGACGCTTCGGCCAAGGCAACCGCGATGGATCAGGACGAAGCGTTGACCACCGTGGACAATATAGTCACGCAGTTCAACACCTACGAAGATTTTCTGGACTCGCAGATCACCACCCTGGACTTGTACTACCTGGAGGTAAGGGCGGCCGCCCAGTAGGGTGGCCACCGCCTTTGCGTTCCCTGGGTCCGCGCACGATCCTGAGCCCCGGGGTCGTGGGGTGTTTGCCCCCTGGCGGTGAAGCTTGGGGACTGCACGCGCGGCAGTTTCCCGACCGCGGCTCCAAAGCCACGGCGGTGCAGCGCCGCCGTGTCCGTGTCCCTACCCCACGGCGCCTTCCCGCCCCCACTACCTGGGTCTGCGCGGCATCCCGGCCCCTTGCGTCCGTGACGCTGCGCAGACCCGTGCCCGTGCGCACGCGCACCACACGCGCCGCGGAACCCGGGTTGTCTGCCCAGCGCCGCCCTCGCCGCCTCCTGGCCGCTCCGCTTCCAAAGTCCTGCCTTTGCGAGCTGCGGGGCTGGATTTGGAGACCCCCGGAGACCGTTCCGGGGGCTGCAGTTCAGGTCTGACGCCCTGTTTCTTTTTGCCAGTTTGTACCAAAGAACAGAAGGCAGTATCCTGCCAGGTGTATCTGGTGTTTTACTAGGCATTTGGTTCCCTGAACTGTCACCCCCAGCTAGTTGGTTCCGAAAGCGCTTTAATTACAGGTACACGTTACAGCTCCCTGTAAGTGCAGGCATAAGCTGACTCCTGTTTACCGAGTTGATGGAGCACAACTATTGTTGACAGTTAAAAAAAAAAAAAAGCCTACAACGCAGCAAAATCGGACGTAATTGGGATTGGCTACAGTCCTCCTCTGGCTTCTTAAAGGTGCTGGGGATGGATGGGGAGCAAGTCGGGGGCTGGGAGGAGGGCAGAGGATAAAGCGCTTGGCCTCCTGGAGGAGAATCAGGATGAGGGGTGGGTGGGGGAGGGGGCGGGGAATAATGGGCTGCGGGTCCTGAGAAGCAGGATATGGACTGAACGTTCCCTAGCCCTGATACAGTCCGCAGACCAGGCCGACTAAATGGACACTGACTTGGAAATTATGCTGTTGTGGAGCCAGACCCCAGAACCCCAAGTTGCCCCATATTTAGGCCAGAGAGAGCAAGCACTGCTATGTGGGTCCACTCCACATCTGAGTCTGAGAAGGATGTGTATCTTGCAGTGAACTCCACAAATACTTATTCACCACAACAGTAATTCTGTCTTTTAGTGGATTGAAATTTTTGGATTTGGAGTCCAAAATGATCGTCTTAAAAGTTAGATTTTACTTCAGTGGGGATTCCAAGGTCTGAAAAGTGCTTCTCAAAACGCAGTCATGTGCTACATAGGAACATAATTTTTTTTGATACAATATATTTGACATGTACACAATGCTTTCATTTATTGTTTATCCTTGGCTGCACTGGGCCTTTGTTGCTGCCCTCTAGCTTTCTCTAGTTGTGGTTCTTGGGCTTCTCATTGCTGTTCCTGGGCTTCTTATTGCCGTGGCTTTTCTTGTTGTGGGAGCACAGGCTTCAGGTGTGAGGGCTTCAGTGGTTGCCGCACAGGCCCTCAGTAGTTGTGGCTTGCGGTCCCTGGAGCTTCAGTTCAGTTCAGTCGCTCAGTCATGTCCGACTTTCTGCGACCCCATGGACTGCGGCACGCCAGGCTTCCCTGTTTATCACCAACTCCTGGAGCTTGCTCAAACTCATGTCCAGGGAGTCGGTGATGCCATCCAACCATCTCAACCTCTGTCATCTCCTTCTCCTTCTGCCTTCAATCTTTCTCAGCATCAGGGTCTTTTTCAATGAGTCAGTTCTTCTCATGAGGTGGCCAAAGTATTGAAGCTTCAGCTTTAGCATCATTCCTTCCAAAGAACACCCAGGATGATCTCCTTTAGAATGGACTGGTTGGATCTCCTTGCAGTCCAAGAGACTCTCGAGTCTTTTCCAACACCACAGTTCAAAAGCATAAATTCTTCGGCGCTCAGCTTTCTTTATAGTCCAACTCCCACATCCAAACATGACTACTAGAAAAACCATAGCTTTGACTAGACAGACCTTTATTGGCAAAGTAATATCTCTGCTTTTTAATATGCTGTCTAGGTTGGTCATAACTTTTCTTCCAAGGAGCGAGTGGCTTTTAATTTCATGGCTGCAGTCACCATCTACAGTGATCTTGGAGCCCCCAAATATAAAGTCTCTCACTGTTTCCCCATCTATTTGCCATGAAGTGAGGGACCAGATGCCATGATCTTAGTTTTTCAAATGTTGAATTGTAAGCCAACTTTTTCACTCTCCTCTTTCACTTTCATCAAGAGGCTCTTCAGTTCTTCCTCACTTTCTACCATAAGGGTGGTGTCATTTGCACATCTGAGGTTATTGATATTTTTCCTGGCAATCTTGATTCCAGCTCGTGCTTCATCCAGCCCAGCATTTTGCATGATGTACTCTGCATATAAGTTAAATAAGCAGGGTGACAATATACAGCCTTGTCATACTCCTTTCCCAGTTTGGAACCAGTCCATTGTTCAAACTACTGCACAGTTGCTCTCATCTCAATGCTAGCAAAGTAACGCTCAAAATTCTCCAAGCCAGGCTTCAATAGTACGTGAATCGTGAACTTCCAGATGTTGAAGCTGGTTTTAGAAAAGGCAGAGGAACAAGAGATCAAAATGCCAACATCTGTCGGATCATTGAAAAAGCAAGAGAGTTCCAGGAAAACATCTACTTCTACTTTATTGACTATGCCAAAGCCTTTGACTGTGTGGATCACAACAAACCGTGGAAAACTCTTAAGGAGATGGGAATACTAGGCCACCTGACCTGCTTCCCTAGAGCTTCCAGCCTGCACTAGTTGTGGCATGTGGGCTCAGTAGTTTCAGCTGGAGGGTTCTAGAGCACGGGCTCAGTAGTTGTGACTCATGGGGTTAGTTGCTCTGAGGCAGGTGGAATCTTCCCAGCCAGGGACTGAATCTGCGTCCCCTGCATTGGCAGGTGGATTCTTACCCACTGTGCCACCAGGGAAGTCCAGGAACATAATTTTAAGGAAGTAGAAATATCCCACTTTAGTCCTATCTTTTCCATGAACAAATTGTGTGACCTTGCGCAGAAAATTTGATCTTTCTGGAATTACGTGTTAAAAAAAAGCCAGGTGGTATTTCCAACATATTTTCTGACTTAAAAATCAAGCTTTTGATATTTTATACAGATAATATAAAATTAAAATCATGAAAGTTCAGTTTTATGCCTTGCAATGGAAGTCACTGAAATAAATGAGGGGCAAAAAGTAGTGGTGTCAAACAATGTTTGAATCTAAATTTTTGAATATCTAAATAAATAATAATGAAGTATAGACAATAAATATCCCAATAGGATATAATTATCTTTGTAGCACATGTGCACGATTGCCAAGCTTAAGCTTAATATTGTTAAGAAAGGTTTCGATTTTTTTAAGGCAGAGTTTTTCATGTGAGTTAGCAATGAAACTCGTTGATGTTAATTAGGAGTGAGAAATTAATACTTTGTGTTATATTAATCATAATTTCAAAGGTCTCCAAAATGGAAAATGATGACTATGTTTGGAGGAAAGGTAAAGACATTTACTGTTAAATTTGATATTAGTTAAGCCATTTGTTGTCAGCCAACTTCTTTCACTGGCCACTTTAGTGCTGGCATAATGGGGGCATGGAAGAAGACAGAAGCTACACATGGGCCCAGTAGCATGCGTGCCCTCTTGCAAAGGCTGATGTAGCTGAACATCCAACTCAAATGACAGGCATTTGACTGTCAGCAACCAAGTTGAATACCTACAATATAGCACCATTTCTCAAGGGAACCAACCAACCACTTGGTGGCAAATAGAACACATTAGCCCCTTCAACTTTGGAAAGGTCAATAATTCAATCTGATAGGAACAGATACATTTGGTAGTAAGGGGTTTGCCTCTTCTGGCTATAGTCATAAGTCTGCTCCGCTATGTAATGGCCTATGGAGTATTTTTTTCTCTTGGAAAAAAGCTTTTAAATATCATGAAACTATATCAAATGTTTTCCCCTTTCATGATGGAGGTAGTCGTGTGTAACTAACCTGCTACCAAGTGTCTGGCTAATCCCTAAGACTTGGGCTTTTCATTTTCTTTTCCCATAGCGTTCAGCACACTTAGAAGCAACCAATGCCATTATCTTTCTTATTGCCACTAAATTATACTCTGGCAAAAAACACTTGGTTACCCAAAGCCCTGACTTCTTGGCAAGTCTGTAAAGTTGATAAATTAAAACTTGGCCTCTGCACTTCACTGACTACAGCATAATCTTTTCTACTGTAAAGAGGGCTTGTAATACCTTTAATAAGGTCAGAGAACCAATTCTAGGTAACCTAGAACCAGTCAATCTGTCCTTTAAATTTCCATTCCTCTGGAATCCTTGCCAATAGCCAACTGTGACTCATTCAGGGTTCACTAAGAGAAGCAGAACATGCACACGCACACACACATACACACAGATGCAAATATATGTGTGTCATGTATGTTTACTTTTTTATGGAGATTTTCCCTTACACCGTTATGAGAACTATTTAAATGGTTGATGAAGGGCTGTTTCTTTAGTGTCTGGAACCTGAAGTCATTAGGACAGATAGATAGCCAGGAAGTAAAGCTACGTGAGAAGTGGGGGAAACAAGGGGAAATGGACCTGTAAAAGTGCACTAGAATTCATAGGGACAAACTGGAACTTGGATCAGGCTGTCACCTTTTCTACACTTCCAACTTTGATGGTAGGAGGAGCTCTGCAGAAGAAGCTAATATCTTTAGTCACAGAGATAAACGTACTCATACACCTGACCCAGGAGTTGGAGGAGGTAAAGGAGAAGATCCTGTAAGAACTAGAACAATATGGTTGCTCTTCTATCATCCACATCTATTGCAAATGTCTCTTGTGGTCCAACCTAACCTGTAACTAACTAAGGAAGGAAAGTTATGGAAACAAAGCTCTAACTTAGCTTAGCTAAGTTGACAGAATACAGATTCACCGTATCTGCCACATTTTACTTTTCACAGGGAGAATGAATTAAAGTCTAACTTACATAATTAAAAATTAATGAAAAGCATGTAGTTTTCTTAAATCATTTATAGGATTTGTATAGCCCTGACATCAATCTAGAAAATGATAGCACAAAATGGAAAGCTAAAGACTAATTTTACTTACTGAGTGAGAAATGAATCTAGGAATATAATAAGAAATAATAGATCAGAGACTGCTAAATACTACTCTTAAGTAGTGTGGTTTATCATAGGAATGCAAAGATGGACTCAGACAGGAAAGACTGCACTTCTCATCAGAAATAATACAAGCCATGGTATAATGGGATAACATTCTCTAAAGTGCCGAAAGATTAAAAAGTCAGCCTGTAACACTAATCCAGCAAAAATGTCTTTCAAAAATCAAGTGAAATAACTGAAGAAATCAAAGAGAAAACAACAAGTTCCTGAAAAAGATAAAAGAGAAGACCAACAATCCAAAATCTAGGGGATGAAAGCAAAAGCAGTTCTAAGAGGGAAGTGGATAATGAAAGAAGCTTTTTAGGAAACAAGAAAAATCTCAAATAAGCAACCTAGACTTGCACCTAAAGGAACTAGAAAAAGACAAGCAAACAAAACCTGAACTGAGTAGAAACAAAGAAACCATAAAGATCAGAGCAAAAAAGTCGTGAATAGAGACTAGAAAAATAACAGAAAAGATCAGTGAACTTAAGTTATTTCTTTGAAAGATAAATACAGTTGATAAACTTTTACCCAGTCTTATCAAATAAAAAAGAGAGAAGGCCCAAACAAATAAAATCAAAAGTAAAAAAGGAAATGTTATAATTGATGCCACAGAGATACAAAGGACTGTTTGAGACTACTCTGAACAACTGTATGACAATAAAATGGACAACCCTGTAGAAATGGACAGATTCCTAGAAATGTACACTCTCTCACGTCTGAACCAGGAAGAAATAGAAAATATGAACAGACCAATTACCACTAATGAAATTGAATCAGTAATAAACTAACTCTCAGCAAACAAAGTCCAGGAGCAGATAGCTTCTCAGGTGAATTCTACCAAGCATTTGGAGAAGAGTTAACTCCTATCCCTTTCGACACTTCAAAAAATTAAAGCAGAAGTAATGCTTCCAAACTCACTCTGCAAAGCCAACATCACCCAGATACCAAAACTGGACAAAGATATCACACACAGAAAAGAAAATCATAGATCAATATCCTCAAAAATCCTCAACAAGATGTTAGCAAACTGAATTCAATAAAACATTAAAAGGATCATACACCATGGTCAAATGGGATTTATTCTAGAGATACAAGGATGGCTCAATATTCACTAATCAATCAATGTGGCTTAATATTGACTAATCCAATTTCATTCAACAATTTATTAATATGATGTTATTAACAAATTGCTGAATGAAAATGATATGATCATTTCAATAGATGTAGTCAAAAGCTTTTGACAGTATTCAGTATCCATTTCTGATAAAGACTCTCAACAAAGTGGGTGTAAAGGAAACATACATCAAAATAATAAAGGCTATATATGACAAACCCACAGCTGTCATCATACTTAACAGTAGAAAGTTGAAAGCATTTTATCTAAGGTCAAGAATAAGAGAAGGATGCCCACACTTGCCACTTTTGTTCAACATAGTATTGTAAATCCTAGTCATAGTGATTAGAGAAGAAAAAGAAATAAAAAGAATACAAATTGGAGAGGAAGAAGTAAAACCACCACTCTTTGCAGGTGATATGATACTATACATAATAAATCCTAAGTGTTAGTCACTCAGTAGTGTCCAACTCTTTGCGACCCCGTGGACTGTAGCTTTCCAGGCTCCTCTGTGCATGGAATTCTCTAGGCAAGACAACTGGAGTGGGTTGCCATTTCCTTCTCCAGGGGATCTTCCCAACCCAAGAATTGAACCTAGGTCTTTTGCATTGCAGGCAGATTCTTTACTGTTTGAGCCACCAAAGAAGCATTGCAGGTGGATTCTTTATCATCTGAGCTACCAAGGAAGCCCCAATAAATCCTCAGACACCATCAAAAAATTATAGGAACTCATCATGCGATTTAGTAAAGTTGCAGTATACAAAATTAATATGCAGAAACCTGTTGCTTTCCCATATGCTAACAATGAACTATCTGAAAAGGAAACTGAAAAAACAATCCTGTTTGTAACTGCATCAAACAGAACAGAATACTTAAGAATGAATTTAACTAAGGAGATAGATTACCTGTACTTGGAAAACCATAAGACACTGATGAAGGAAACTAAAGACAACACAAACAGACGGAAAGATATACAGTGCTCATGATTGGAGGAATTAATATTGTTAAAATGACTCTACTACCCAAGACAATCTACAGATTCAATGCAGTCCTTATTAAAAGACAGCCTTCGGAATGGGAGAAAATAATAGCAAATGAAGCAACTGACAAACAACTAATCTCAAAAATATACAAGCAACTCATGCAGCTCAATTCCAGAAAAATAAATGACCCAATCAAAAAATGGGCCAAAGAACTAAACAGACACTTCTCCAAAGAAGACATACAGATGGCTAACAAACATATGAAAAGATGATCAACATCATTCATTATCAGAGAAATGCAAATCAAGACCACGATGAGGTACCATTTCACACCAGTCAGAATGGCTGTGATCCAAAAGTCTACAAGCAATAAATGCTGGAGAAGGTGTGGAGAAAAGGGAACCCTCTTACACTGTTGGTAGGAATGCAAACTAGTACAGCCATTATGGAGAACAGTGTGGAGATTCCTTAAAAAACTGGAAACAGAACTGCCTTATGACCCAGCAATCCCACTGCTGGGCATACACACCAAGGAAACTAGAATTGAAAGAGACACGTGTACCCCAGTGTTCATTGCAGCACTGTTTATAGCCAGGACATGGAAGCAATCTAGATGTCCATCAGCAGATGAATGGATAAGAAAGCTGTGGTACATATACACAATGGAGTATTACTCAGCCATCAAAAAGAATACATTTGAATCAGTTCTAATGAGGTGGATGAACCTGGAGCCGATTTATACAGAGTGAAGTAAGCCAGAAAGAAAAACACCAATACAGTATACGAACGCATATATATGGAATTTAGAAAGATGGTAACGATAACCCTGTATGCAAGACAGCAAAAGAGATACAGATGTACAGAACAGACTTTTTGACTCTGTGGGAGAGGGAGAGGGTGGGATGATTTGGGAGAATGGCATCAAAACATGTATAATATCATATAAGAAATGAATTGCCAGTCTAGGTTCGATGCAGGATACAGGATGCTTGGGGTTGGTGCACTGGGATAACCCAGAGGGATGGTATGGGGAGGAAGGTGGGAGCAGTTCAGGAGTGGGAACTTATGTACACCTGTGGTGGATTCATGTTGATGTATGGCAAAACCAATACAGTATTGTAAAGTAAAAAAATAAAAATAAAAAAGGTAAAATACAAGTGGGATTTTTCATAGAACTAGTACAAATTCTAAAATTTTTATGGAAACAGAGGAGACATCAAATATCTAAAGCAATCAATATAGAAAGAACTGGATTTAAAATTATACTGCAAGGCTATGGTAATCAAAATAATATAGTATTGGCACAAAAGCAGATACAGATCAATAGAACAGAAGAGTGAGTCCAGAAATGAACTCATACTCTATTGGGCAATTAGTCTATGACAAAGAAGACAGGAATATACAATGGGAAAAGACAGCCTCTTCAATAAATGTTTTTGGGAAAACTGGACAACTGTGTGCAAAAAGGTCAAACTGGAGTACTTCCTTATACTACGTACAAAAATAAATTCAAAATGGATTAAAGACTTAAATGCAAGACTTGAAACTATGAAACTTCTAGAAGAAAGCATAGCCTGTACATTCTATTACGCTGGTCTGGGAAATACATTTCTGGATGTATCTGCCCAGGCAAGGAAAACAAAAACAAAAATGGTAGACAAATGGTACTACATCACATTAAAAGGCTTTTGCATAGCAAAAGAAACTATCAACAAAACAAAAGGCCACTTAGTAAATAGGAGAAGATATTTGCAGATGATACACTTGAGAAGGGTTAATACCCAAAATATACAAAAAACTCATACAACTCTACATCAGAAAAACCCAAACAAGATGATTAAAGAAATGAGACAACCAGAATAGATATTTTTCCACAGAAGATACACAAATGGCCAGCAGATGTATGAAAAGTTGCTCAGTATCACTAGTCATCAGTTCAGTTCAGTTCAGTTCAGTCGCTCAGTCGTGTCCGACTCTTTGCAACCCCATGAACCACAGCATGCCAGGCTTCCCTGTCTATCACCAACTCCCGGAGTTTACCCAAACTCACGTCCATTGAATTGGTGATGCCATCCAACTATCTCATCCTCTGTTGTCCCCTTCTCTTCCTGCCCTCAATCTTTCCCAGCATCAGGGTCTTTTCAAATGAGTCAGCTCTCCGCATCAGGTGGCCAAAGTATTGGAGTTTCAGCTTCAGGATCGTTCCTTCCAGTGAATATTCAGGACTGATATCCTTTAGGATGGACTGGTTAGATCTCCTTGCAGTCCAAAAGACTCTCAAGAGTCTTCTACAACACCACAATTCAAAAGCTCACAATTCTTCTGCGCTCAGCTTTCTTTATAGTCCAACTCTCACATCCATACATGACTACTGGAAAAACCATAGCCTTGACTAGATGGACCTTTGTTGACAAAGTAATGTCTCTGCTTTTTAACATGCTATCTAGGTTGGTCATAAGTTTCCTTCCAAGGAGTATGCGTCTTTTAATTTCATGGCTGCAGTCACCATCTGCCGTGATTTTGGAGCCCCCCAAAATAAAGTCTGACACTGTTTCTACTGTTTCCCCATCTATTTCCCATGAAGTGATGAGACCAGAAGCCATGATCTTTGTTTTCTGAATGTTGAGCTTTAAGCCAACTTTTTCGCTCTCCTCTTTCACTTTCATCAAGAGGCTTTTTAGTTCCTCTTCACTTTCTGACATAAGGGTGGTGTCATCTGCATATCTGAGGTGATTGATATTTCTCCCGGCAATCTTGATTCCAGCTTGTGCTTCTTCCAGTCCAGCATTTCTCATGATGTACTCTGCATATAAGTTAAATAAGCAGGGTGACAATATACAGCCTTGATGTATTCCTTTTCCTATTTGGAACCAGTCTGTTGTTCCATGTCCAGTTCTAACTGTTGCTTCCTGACCTGCCTACAGGTTTCTCAAGAGGCAGGTCAGGTGGTCTGGTATTCCCATCTCTTTCAGAATTTTCCACGGTTTATTGTGATCCACATAGTCAAAGGCTTTGGCATAGTCAATGAAGCAAAAATAGATGTTTTTTCTGGAACTCTCTTGCTTTTTCATTGATCCAGTGGATGTTGGCAATTTGATCTCTTGTTCCTCTGCCTTTTCTAAAACCAGCTTGAACATCTGGAAGTTCACGGTTCACATATTGCTGAAGCCTGGCTAGTCATCAGGGAAATGCAAATCAAACCCATAAGGTAGCACCTCACAAATTTCAGAATGGCTGTTATCAAAGACAACAAATAACAAATATTGATGAGGATGTTGAGAAAGGGGAATCTTCATGCACAGTTGAAGAGCATGTAAATTGCTGCAGTCACTGTGGGAGAGAGTATGGAGACTTAAGAATTTAAAACTAGAGCTACCATATGATCCAGCAATTCTACTCCAAAGAAAATGAAAATATTAATTCAAAAAGACATAGGCACCCCTGTGTTCACTGCATTATTATTTATATTAGCCAAGATATGGAAACACCTAAGTGCCATTAACAGATGAATGAATAAAGATGTGGTTACAATAGAATATTACTCAGCCATAAAAAGAATGAAACCCTGCCATTTCTGTCAACATGGAGGGGCCTAGAGGGCATTATGCTAAATGAAATAAATAGACAGACAAAGACAAATACTCCATGATCTCACTTATATGTAGAATCTAGAAAAAAAAATGAACAGCTATATTTAACAAAACATAAGAAGAGTGATAGATACAGAGAACAAACAGGTGATTGCCAAATGGGAATGAATTAGAGGGAGGAGAGAAATAGATGAGGGATATTAAGAGATAAAGACTTCCAGGTGCACAGAAGTGTGCGAGTCATGGGTATGAAATGTACAGTGTGGGGAATAGTCAATAACTATGTAATATCTTTATATGGTGAGATATTTGTTAATTAGATATCATGGTTATTATTTGATAGGAATATGAAATCTCCTTGCTGTGTAACTGGAATTAACAGTGTTGTAGGTCAATGTACTTTAAAACAAACAGACAAACAAACATACTCTTAGAAAAAGATCAGATTTGTGGTTACCAGACATTGAGGAGGGTGGAGGGAGGGGGAATTAAATGAAGGCAGTGCAAAGGTACAGACTTGCAATTATAAGCTGAATAAGTACTAGGGATATAATGTATAACCTGACAAATATAATTAATGCTGCTTTCTGTCATTTTTGAAAGTTGTTGAGAGTAAATCCTAAGAGATCTCATCCCAAGGGAAAAGATGTATGTATTTTTCTATTTCTTTAATTTGGTATCTGTATGAGATAGATGTGAACTAAACTTACTGCAGTAATCATTTCATGATGTATATAAATCAAATCATTATACTGTACACTTTGAACTTATATAGTACTGTATGTCAATTATATCTTAGTAAAACTTGAAGAAAAAATTCAGGTGAAATAAATATTTTCTTTTTAGTAAAAAAAAAAAAAGCCAAGATAACTTGTTAGCAGGCCTGTTGTTATTTTTTTAATTTAAATTTATTTATTTTAATTGGAGGCTAATTACTTTACAATATTATATTGGATTTGCCATACATCAACATGAATCCACCACGGGTGTACACGTGCTCCCCATCCTGAACCCCCTTCCCACCTCCCTCCCACCCACACCATCCCTCTGGGTCATCGCAGTGCACCAGCCCCAAGCATCCGGTATCCTGCATTGAACCTGGACTGGCGATTCGTTTCTTATATGATATTATACATGTTTCGATGCCATTCTCCCAAATCATCCCACCCTCTCCCTCTCTCACAGAGTCCAAAAGACTGTTCTATACATCTGTGTCTCTTTTGCTGTCTCGCATACAGGGTTATCATTACCATCTTTCTAAATTCCATATATATGCATTAGTATACTGTATTGGTGTTTTTCTTTGTGGCTTACTTCACTCTGTATAATCGGCTCCAGTTTCATCCACCTCATTAGAACTGATTCGAATGTATTCTTTTTGATGGCTGAGTAATACTCCATTGTGTATATGTACCACAGCTTTCTTATCCATTCATCTAGCAAGCCTGTTAAAAAAATATTTATTTTATTTATTTGGCTGTGCCAGGTCTTAACTGCAACACAAGGACATGTGAACTCAACAAGTTGTGGTATGTGAACACCTAAGTTGCAGCATGTGGGATCTAGTTTCCTGACCAGGGATCGAACCTGGGCTCCCTGCAATGGGAGCACTGGACCACCAGGGAAATCCCTTAGTAGGCCTTTCCTACAAGAATTGTTAAAGTTTTTGAGGTAGAAGAAAAATCGTGTGTCTGTAAGAAACTTGGATCTACACAAAAGAATGAAAATCACCAGAAATGCAAATGAATGAATGAATATGTGAATGAATAAAACTACTTTATTTCTGTTCCTTTAAAGATAAGTTATTTAAAGATGATTAACCATTTAAAGTAGAGAGATGACTTGTGACTCCACCAGTTAGAACATGGTTATGGTTAAGTGGGGAAACAACTTCAACTTTCTACTTGATCTTGTCATTTGTTACAATACAAAGAAGGCTGAGCACCAAAGAATTGATGCCTTTGAATTGTGGTGCTGGAGAAGACTCTTGAGAGTCCTTTGGACTGCGAGGAGATGGAACCAGTCAGTCCTAAAGGAAATCAACACTGAATATCCATTGGAAGGATTGATGCTGAAGCTGAAGCTCCAGTACTCTGGCCACCTGATGCGAACAGCTGGCTCATTGGAAAAGACCCTGATGCTGGGAAAGATTTAAGGCAGGAAAAGGAGATGACCGAGGAGATGGTTGGATGGCATCACTGACTCAATGGACATGGGTTTGAGTAAGCTCCAGGAGATAGTGAAGGACAGAGAAGCCTGGCATGCTGCAGTCCGTGGGGTCATAAAGAGTCAGACATGATGTAGTGACTGAACAACAACATATTAGTGTCAGTGAACACAGATCTATCCAAATGCTTCAGTGTGGCTCTGGTAGGGTACACAACGATAATTCACTCCATATGCAAAGTTAATAGTGTAGTTGGGTTGGGTTTCATTCAATCACTGATGAGTTATGTGTGAGGAACCATGGTTCCTTATACCTGGCTGGTTAGTTCCATAGCACACTGTGGTATAGAGCAGAAAGAGGTATAAGAAAAAGAAGAGCTAGTCGATACAACCACTTCTTAATGGTCTTTATTATATAAAATGCTCTGTTGACCACAGGCAACTTATATTTTGCTGCTAGAAGAACCCCACAGTCTCACAGAGCTCAGCTATGAATTCTTCCCCTGGGCTCACTTTTAGTAATGTATTTAAGAAAATTTATACTCAAGTCATCTCATTTTTTGTAAATCAAACTCAAAATCTTGCATCCCTTTTCTATTAAATGTTCACTCCACTAGGTGGAGGCATTTGCTCAGTTTTGTGGTTCAGAGGAACGTAGCCTGGGATAGAGAGTATAGTGAGCTGGGGAACAAGTCAAGAAAGAGCCCTGGCAAGCCCTGCTGCTTTGCATTGTCTTCACTTGGCAAATGTACTCATATTGCTACACAGGTTTCAGTATTTGCTTTTAGTGTTTAGCAAAGCAAAGTAGTCAGGTTTTCCACGTTGATAGTATCTGAATTTTGTTTGAGTAGTTTGAACTTTAAAATAGCCACTGTGGGTTGAATAGATTATTAACCATGAATTAAGTTTTCTCATTTTAATTCTGCTAGACAGAAAGTGAAGAAGAACTAAAGAGCCTCTTGATGAAAGTGAAAGAGGAGAGTGAAAAAGCTGGCTTACAACTCAACATTCAGAAAACTGAGATCATGGCATCTGGTCCCATCACTTCATGGCAAATAGATAGGGAAACAGTGGAAACAGTGGCTGACTTTATTTTTTTAGAGTCCAAAATCACTGCAGATGGTTATTGCAGCCATGAAATTAAAAGACACTTACTCCTTGGAAGGAAAGTTATGACCAACCTAGATAGCATATTCAAAAGCAGAGACATTACTTTGTCAACAAAGGTCCTTCTAGTCAAGGCTATGGTTTTTCCAGTAGTCATGTATGGATGTGAGAGTTGGACTATAAAGAAAGCAGAGCACCAAAAAATGGATGCTTTTGAACTGTGGTGTTGGAGAAGACTCTTGAGAGTCCCTTGGATTGAAAGGAGATCCAACCAGTCCATCCTAAAGGAGATCAGTCCTAGGTGTTCATTGGTAGGACTGATGCTGAAGCTGAAACTCCAGTACTCTGGCCGCCTAATGCGAAGAGCTGACTCATTTGAAAAGACCCTGATGCTGGAAAGATTGAGGGCAGGAGAAGGGGACAACAGAGGATGAGATGGTTGGATGACATCACTGACTCAATGGACATGGGTTTGGGTGGACTCCGGAGTTGGTGGTGGACAGGGAGGGCTGGCGTGCTGCGGTTCATGGGGTCACAAAGAGTCGGACACAGCTGAGTGACTGAACTGAACTGAACTGAGACAGTTCTTGCATTCAGCAGTGATGTACTGAGTGAGGGTCTGTAACAATAAAATAAATGCTATTTTCACAATATTGCAGACATTTTCTGTTTAATTAAGATGGTAATATAAGGGATAATGTAAAATGTTAATATACATACTGTTATGTAATACTTAGGGGTTTCATAGGTGGCCCTAGTGGTAAAGAACACGCCTGTTAATACAGGAAATGTGAGACATGGGTTTGGTCCCTGGCTCTAGAAGATCCCCTAGAGGAGGGCATGACAGCCACTCCAGTATTCTTGCTGGAAAAATTCCATGGACAGAGGAGCCTGGTGGGCTAGTGTCAATAGGGTCACACAGAGTCAGATGCAACTGAAGCGACTTAGCGTGCACGCACACACAAGTAATACTTAAGCCTTTGTAACTTCTGGTAAAATATCACCTCTTCAATAGGGAGATGCTGTTCTCTTTTGAATACGCTATGCAAGTAACAGAAATGTGTGTGACAATTTTAAAAATAACTGAAATATAAAAGGTCCAGAGAATTGTAGGGAAATATATATATATATATATATATTTTCAGTTTGAAGCTTTTTGTGGTCATCTTGGGTTTCTACTTCTCTGTTTTTATTGGTACTGACATTATATGGAAACAATATCCCTCTACTCAAATAGGAAATTCATCTGCTCTTTGCTTTGTATTTGAAGTTATAATGCCCTGTGTCATCAGTTAATTGACTTCAAGGAAGTAACTCTCTGAAGTATTGAACTTTCTGAAAGCAACCCAGTTTTCTTTTTTGTGCAATTGCTTTTTATAAAGCCTTTCTTGTATAAATACTATTGTCTTGTATAAATACTATTGTCTCTCAGTTTTATTGTTTTAAGGATACTTTATTAATTATCTACAGTTCGTCTCATAAATTGATTGAAAACATAACAGACTTTTGTCTTCCAATCCCTTAGAGAAAATTTAGTGTGTGATGTTATTATTATTTTTTCCCCCATCTTACATCTCTGGGAAAGAGATGACAAATTAGATGTTTATAAAATTATTGTTGGAAAGAATTCTAACTTTTCATGTCTAACATATCTTGTCTCATATTTATAACACATTTGCTTTTTCATTTGAAACAGTTATTCAGTATACATTGATAAAATGTCTCATTCATCCACAAACCTAACAATCGATCTTCTTTTCAGGATGAAGGTCTGGCCCGCCAGTTGGTGGAGCTAGGCTACCGAGGTACTGGAGAGGTGGTGAAAAGAGAAGATTTTGAAGCAAGGAAGGCAGCTATAGAGATTGCAAGGTTGGCTGAAAGAACTCAGAAAAAGTAAGTGTCCATGCTCCAAAATGATTTTATATTACATTGTAGAGTCTGTGAAAAAAATCCAGTTTTGTTGGCATTGTGGTAATTTAGAAGCACTGGTTGGAACCGGTAGAACTTGGAATATTCTAAGCATGTGTTGTGCAGATCAGGGATTGGAGGAACTGTGGTATGGTTGCAAGAAAGCCACAAGCAACTGTGAGCTACTAATTTAGAAAATATCGATACTGCAATATGGTCATCATACCAATAAAGTCCTATTAAAACACAATTCTATATAATTGGCTTTACACAAAAACTATGAGTGATTTTTGCCTTTGTACTTTTGAGGCCTGTAAATCTTTGGCTTCATTTACATTCTCATGTTTTTGTAAACACTGATTCACTGGATTCTATTAACAATCACTGGCTTTTGTTAATGTGACTCATACCTGGTTATATGAAATGTGAATTTAATAAAATACATTAAATGTATTAGGAAAGAGACGTACATCTAAAGTGAATAAACAAGTAAGACAATTTGAAAAGGATTTTACAAGTAATTATCTATTTTCTTTTTAAAAGTTAATGCTAAAGTTGTAAATGTTGGAGAAGATAATTACTTAGAAATTGGTATATTATTCTTGCTGTTGTTGTTGTTTAGTCATTAAGTTGTGCCTGACTCTTTCTGACTCCATAGATGTAGCCCGCCAGGCTCCCCTGTCCATAGGTTCCCTACCTATGGCTAATTCTTGTTGACGTTTGACAGAAAACAACAAAATTCTGTAAAGCAATTATCCTTCAACTAAAAAACAAATTAATTAAAAAAAAGAATGCTGTATCTTCCTGACCCAGGGATTGAACCCACATCTCTTGCATTGGCAGGCAAAGCTTTTACCACTGAGCCACCAGGAAAGCCCACATTATTCTTAGTTAACATTTTAAAAAATGCCCAATAATTATGAGTAGATGTCTCCTATGGATTTGCTATAAAAATAACATTTGGTAGTGGACTGTGAATCCATTCTGGAAACGTGCAATTTTAATGGATCTTTCCATTAAAGTAGTGGTTCTCGTACTTGAGAACCATAGAATACTGGAATTTAATATGCTGACATTCAGTAATATATTAGTCTTCTGTTGCTGTCATAACACATTGCTACAAACTGAGTGGCTGAACACTACACAAATGTATTTATTCATCGTCCTATAGGTCAGAAATCCGAGTACAGTGGCTTGGCTGGATTCTCTGCACTCTCTATCACAAAGTTGAAATCCTGGTGTTGGCTAGACTGAGTTCTTTTCTGGAGACTCTGAGAATGAATCTGCTTCCACACTCATTTGGGGTTTCTGTGATAGCTCAGCTGGTAAAGAATCTGCCTGCAATGTAGGAGACCCCCGTTCGATTCCTGGGTCAGGAAGATCTGCTGGAGAATATATAGGCTACTCACTCCAGTACTCTTGGGCTTCCTTTGTGGCTTAGCTGGTAAAGAATCCACCTGCAATGTGGGAGACCTAGGTTCGATCCCTGGGTTGGGAAGATCCCCTGGAGAAAGGAAAGGCTACCCACATATGGGATGGGCCCCACAAGTTTCCTCTTGCCCCGTGTGGGAGTTACTTTGTTCTCTTCTCTGCCCAGGTCCATTGTAGTGTTATTGGCAGGAGGGCCAGCAGAGTCTGGACACCAAACATGTCCTGTACCTATTTTGCTGAGGATCACTTTGAAAATATGTGTGAACATATGCCTGCCCACCAACTGGTACCAACTTGAAAACATGTGATTCTACTATGAGATTATCTTAGTTAGCTTCTCTAATGTGTGGGCAAGCAGCCCTATGCAGATCACAACCCTATTCTCTAGCAATCATAGAGCACTCATTTCAAGAATTGCTGGCACCTAAGAGTATGTCACTTTCCTAGAATAGTTCCATAGATAAAAGTGGCTGGTTAAAGATACTGGGAGAGAGTATTTTGCTGGAAGAAAGCACAAGGTTGAAACAGATTCCTTAGTTGTTCACTTCACAAATACTCATAGACAACCGTGCTGCGCTAGGTGTTATGCTAGGCGCAGGGGCTATTATAGACAACTTATTAGTCCCTGCCTTCCAGAAAACTGAGGGCTGGATAAAGAAAAGAGTGATGTTGCTGGTGGGAGTATACAATGGGAAATAGTTTGGTGGTTCTTCAAATAGTTACCGTATGACCCAGTAATCCCACTCCTAAGTGTATATCCAAGGGAACTGAATACTTAGGTCCACTGAAAAACTTATACACCAATGTTCATAGCAGGATTATTCATAGCAGCCAGAAAAGGGCAGAAACTCCGGGACTTCCCTGGTGGTTTAGTGGTTAAAACTCTGAGCTTTCACTGCAGGGGGTATGGGTTCAAACCCTGGTCAGGGAACTAAGATCCCACATGCTGCATGGCATGGACAGAAGAGGGAAAGAAGAAAAAAAAAAAAAGGGGGAAGCAATCCAAATGTCCGTCAACTGATAAATGGATAAAAATGTGGTATACATAGATACAATGGAATATTATTCAGTCTTGAAAAGAAGTGAAATATTCTTCTCTGCTATGACATGAATAAACTTTGATTTAGCAAAGATTTAGATTTAGCAAAGAAGGCAGGTAAAAAGTTTATAAATTATATAGTCCCGTTTATTTAAAGTGTCCACAATTGGTAGATCCATAAGGACAAAAGTAGATTTGTGGTTGTCTTTGTCAAGGGCTGGAAAGAAGAGTGAAAGAAGAATGATTGCCAGTGGGTATGGGCTGTCTTTCTTGGGTGATAGAATGTTCTGGAATTAGATATTGGTGATGACTGTACAGCTTTGTAACTGTATTAAGAACCATTGAATTGTGTAACTTGGAAGTTTGAATATTATGGTTTGTGAATTATCTCAATTTAGGAAGGCAGTTACAACAGAAGATAACAGATGCTATCATAGGTCTCACAGCAACACCCTGAAGTAGTACTAAGTCAAGATTTGAATGTGAACAGGGAAGGCTCTTCTTAAGGCATGTCAGCTGAATTTACTTTTAAAGGGCAAAGAAGAGTCAATGCGGAGAAGGCAATGGCACCCAACTCCAGTGTTCTTGCCTGAAAAATCCCATGGATGGAGGAGCTTGGTAGGCTGTAGTCCATGGGGTTGTGAAGAGTAGGACATGACTGACTTCACTTTCACTTTTCACTTTCATGCATTGGAGAAGGAAATGGCAACCCACTCCAGTGTTCTTGCCTGGAGAATCCCAGGGACGGGGGAGCCTGGTGGGCTGCCGTCTGTGGGGTCTCACAGAGTCGGACATGACTGAAGTGACTTAGCAGCAGCAGAAGCAGCAGCAGGAGTCAATCAGGAAAACAAGGGTATGAAGATGGACACACATTCAGTTTGCCTCAATTCATGATAAACTCACCTTCTTCACAAATCATCCTCTTTACCTCTTTGTCTTAATTTGTGCCTAGTCCCTTGCTAAGACATCCCCCTATCCCAACTTGTACCAGCTAGAGGTCACTCATTTCCACAGTTACTGGATTGGTGGTGGTGGCGGCAGTGGTGGTGAGTGGCCTCTGCATTCTCCTAGCTCCCTCAGCCTTTGCTTCAAAGCCCTCTCTGCTTCATTATCACATAAACATCATCTCTCATCCCCCATCCACTGAGATTCATGCCAGCTGGGTAGCTGCAAGGCAGAGACTTTTTGTAAAGGTTGGAAAGAAAGGATGGGATTAATTTAGCTGGTGTTTACTGAGGTAGCTCCCCTCATAAGTCCTGGAGAATCTCTATTTGTAGTGAGAAGTTCAGTTGATTTCCATGGGTGATAGAAAGAAAGATGTTGACTATTTGCACACAGGTTGAATGTTGGATTATTGGGGTCTAGTTAGTAGTGATATCTGAGTAGTTATATCTCAGCTTGAACACTCTCCTGGATGAGCTTGTAAGATCATCAGCCTCTTAGCTTTGGGCCAGTTTATGTTTTTAGGAGATGAATTAGCTCTTCTTTAAACTGCTTCTGAGATAATGACCTTATTTTTACTGACATGCAGAATCTGAAACACAGAGGGCATAAATAGTAGCCCTGGAGGAACTGAGAATTGTACTACTTGGCTGTTGCCATCGTCTTGAGAGACTTTGTGGTACGCCTTTGGGAATTCCTATAAAGGGAGCTTGATAGACATCTCAGATGCCAAATATATAGGGATCCCTGTGATCTTTTTTGCTGAAATAGAGAGGGTATCTGTGGTAATTGGGGCTTCCCAGGTGGCTCAGTGGTGAAGAATTTACCTGTCAGTGCAGAAGATGCAGGAGACCTGGGTTCGATCCCTGGGTCGGGAAGATCCCTGGAGGAGGAAATGGCAACCCACTCCAGTATTCTTGCCTGCAAATCCCAAGGGTAGAGGAGCCTGGTGGGCTACAGTCCATGGGGTTACAAAGAGTTGGACATGACTGAGCATGCACGTATGCATAGTGATTTTGGAGAAGGCCCTATATTCTTTTATCCTCAAGTACATCGGGGACTAAATTTAAAAAGTTGGACAAGTCCCCAACCTTTCTTATTCCAACCAATCGTCAGCTTATCATCTGTCCACTATTTCTAAGTGGAGTATTTTCCCTCAATTTGTTTTTAAAAATAGGAGTTGGAAGTATCTATTAATTGATAGCATACTTTTTCTGAAGATGAAGTTAGATACAAGGTCAAAATTTATGATTCACTTTATGATCAAAAGGGAATACCACATGCTAGTGAATTAAATGAATTTCTGTAAGTTTAATGTTTTCTACTAGTTAACATCTGATGTCTATAAAATGGTTTCACCTTTTCACTTTATTTCAAGTAGTTTATGCTTTTAAAATCATTCTTGTGCATTTAATAGCGCTCAAGCAAGAAATCTAGAGTTGTGGCTTGTCTGAGATTAGCTTCTCCAGGAAGCAGACAGTGAGGGGTCAGAAGAGAGGTTTGCTGGGGAAGTAACACCTGTGAAAGGAAAAGTGAGGAAACAGGACTAAGCAGGGTCAGAATCTTCTTCTTCTTTTTTTTTTTAATATTTATGTATTTATTTGGCTGTTCTGGGTCTTCATCACCACATGTGGTATCTTCACTCCTGGTTGCGGCACTCAGGATGTTTTTAGTTGTGGCATACAAACTAGTTGCAACATGTGGGATGAGTTCCCTGACCAGGCATCAATCCGGGGCCTCCGGCACTGGGAGCGCAGAGTCCCAGCCACTGGACCACCTGGGAAGACCCAGGGTCAGACTCTTTTTTTTTTTTTTGCCAGTAAACAACTTAGTCTTTTATTTGCCCAAGGCCAGCTGTTGCAGGCATTGAGGCCCCAAGACTTCCAGAAGGGATGGGGGAGGGGGTGAGCCATCCTGCCTCCCAGGTGCTGCCTGCCCCATCCTGCTTCCTGCAGGAGATGGGACAGTAGATAAAGTGGACCCTTGCACCATCAAGTATCTCCTCAATTTTGTGTGTGTGTCAGTTGCGCAGTCGTGTCTGTTTCCATGACTTCATGGACTGTAGCCCACCAGGTTCCTCTGTCCAAGGGGTTCTCCAGGCAAGAGTACTGGAGGGTCAGACTCTTGATACCAAAGTTACAAAGACTCTCCCAGCACCTCAGAAAGCCCCAGAGTAAAGGCTCTTTGTTAAAGTTTGGGTGAAGTGTTCAGGCCCTTAGTACCTCTTTTGTGTCTAGTCATTGCCTGAGGGTTGCCCTCCAAGTGTGATCTCAGCTTGAAACTGAGGCAGATCCTGGAAGGGTTAATAGCTAGAGGCTGTCATTTCAGCATCTTCCCATAGCCAGGCAGGGAGGCTTTTTTCCAAGGGCTATCTGAGTGCCATGTCCCCATGCCTGCTACAGTTCACCCCATGTGACGTATGGATCCATATTATACTTGCAGGGAGCAGCTCTTCCACCGCACCAAGGGCCTTCTTCCAGAGAGGTCATTCACAAGAGGAGAGTTAGTGGGATGAACTACAGTCCCCATTACTCCTGTTGGTTTGGGGGCCAGAGGTGGTTCTCATCATCTCATTCTTCTACTGTTCATCCTGTATCCTCTGTCTTCAGCTGTCACCTCTGTTAGTCTTAACCATAAGATGATGGAGGCCATGGTAATCCTACTGTGCTCATGCTGAAGTTGCTGACTTTCTCATCCTCATTTAAAATTCTATTCAGTTCAGTTCAGTTCAGTCGCTCAGTCGTGTCCGACTCTTTGCGACCCCATGAATCGCAGCACGCCAGGCTTCCCTGTCCATCACCAACTCCCAGAGTTCACTCAGACTCACGTCCATCGAGTCAGTGATGCCATCCAGCCATCTCATCCTCTGTCATCCCCTTCTCCTCCTGCCCCCAGTCCCTCCCAGCATCAGAGTCTTTTCCAATGAGTCAGCTCTTTGCATGAGGTGGCCAAAGTACTGGAGCTTCAGCTTTAGCATCATTCCTTCCAAAGAAATCCCAGGGCTGATCTCCTTCAGAATGGATTGGTTGGATCTCCTCACAGTCCAAGGGACTCTCAAGAGTCTTCTCCAACATCACAGTTCAAAAGCATCAATTCTTCGGCGTTCATCCTTCTTTACAGTCCAACTCTCACATCCATACATGACCACAGGAAAAACGATAGCCTTGACTAGACTGACCTTAGTTGGAAAAGTAATGTCTCTGCTTTTGAATATGCTGTCTAGGTTGATCATCACTTTTCTTCCAAGGAGGAAGCGTCTTTTAATTTCATGGCTATTCGGAAGTACCAAGGTAATAAAGTAATGCTCAAAATACTCCAAGCCAGGCTTCAGCAATACATGAACCGTGAACTCCCTGATGTTCAAGCTGGTTTTAGAAAAGGCAGAGGAACCAGAGATCAAATTGCCAACATCACTGGATCATGGAAAAAGCGAGGGAGTTCCAGAAAAAACATCTATTTCTGCTTTATTGACTATGCCAAAGCCTTTGACTGTGTGTATCACAATAAACTGTGGAAAATTCTGAAAGAGATGGGAATACCAGACCACCTGACCTGCCTCTTGAGAAATCTGTATGCAGGTCAGGAAGCAACAGTTAGAACTGGTAAATGGAACAACAGACTGGTTCCAAATAGGAAAAGAGTATGTCGAGGCTGTATATTGTCACTCTGCTTATTTAACTTATATGCAGAGTACATCATGAGAAATGCTCTACTGGAAGAAACACAAGCTGGAATCAGGATTGCCGGGAGAAATATCAATCACCTCAGATGTGCAGATGTGCAGTGAAGAGGAACTAAAAAGCCTCTTGATGAAAGTGAAAGAGGAGAGTGAAAAAGTTGGCTTAAAGCTCAACATTCAGAAAACGAAGATCATGGCATCTGGTCCTATCACTTCATGGGAAATAGATGGGGAAACAGTGGAAACAGTGTCAGACTTTATTTTTTTGGTCTCCAAAATCACAGCAGATGGTGACTGCAGCCATGAAATTAAAAGACGCTTACTCCTTGGAAGAAAAGTGATGACCAACCTAGATAGCATGTTGCAAAGCAGAGACATTACTTTGCCGACTAAGGTCCATCTAGTCAAGGCTATGGTTTTTCCAGTGGTCATGTATGGATGTGAGAGTTGGACTGTGAAGAAGGCTGAGCGTCGAAGAATTGATGCTTTTGAACTGTGGTGTTGGAGAAGACTCTTGAGAGTCCCTTGGACTGTGAGGAGATCCAACCAATCCATTCTGAAGGAGATCAGCCCTGGGATTTCTTTGGAAGGAATGATGCTAAAGCTGAAACTCCAGTACTTTGGCCACCTCAGGAGAAGAGTTGACTCATTGGAAAATACTCTGATGCTGGGAGGGATTGGGGGCAGGAGGAGAAGGGGACGACAGAGGATGAGATGGCTGGATGGCATCACTGACTCGATGGACGTGAGTCTGAGTGAACTCTGGTAGTTGGTGATGGATCGGGAAGCCTGGCGTGCTGCGATTCATGGGGTCGCAAAGAGTCAGACACAACTGAGCGACTGAACTGAACTGGACTGAACTGAACTGAAGTGAACTGAAGAGGTACTTGAGTGGACCACTCAAGTTTGTCCCTTGTTTTTCTCTACCCCCATTCTGAAACAGCAGTCCCATCTCTCTTGCCGATCAGCAAGAGTAACTCTTCACAAGACAATGTCTCTCCATCTTGTTTGCTGGGACGTGGGGACAAGAAGCTTAAGAGTGCTCAAATGGAAGTCAGAGTTTGTAGTTCAGTGACACACTTGCTGTTTGTCCTGGTAAGAGTATTCTCAAAGACGGCGCCCTATCCTAGAACAGTATTGCTTCTGAGCTAGAGATTCAGCTGTGCCTTCTGTGGACTCTTCCAAACAGTTTTAGGCTGACAGCTTCTGATGGGGCACTAAGTGATTTGGCCAGAGGATCCCATGATTATGAGCTCTCTCCCACACCTTTTTTTTGGTTGTACAGTGGGTTTCCTGGTTGGGGTGCTGTGTTGTATTGGATTTCATGCCTGTGGATTAGGCATTTTGTAGGCACCCAGATAGTGGTGCCAACTAAGATCAGGTAGGCAGCAAAAAGCACATTCATATCTGGAATAGGTAGGTGTTCCCATGGGAATAAATTTTTGTCCCTTCAGGGACAAAAAGGGGCCAGCATAGTCCAACTGTCAACAAGAGTTCATTGTTCTCCTCGAGGACTAATGCCCTCCCAGAGACTCAACATTGGTCTCTTTTGCTGGAAATTGGACCTAGAGAAGTAGAGTAGCTAGATCCGCCTTAGTGAGTGGGAGTCTGCTGTTGGGTCCTTGATCTGTTGTACCTTGTTGATGTGTCTATTATGGTGGTGTTGAGAAGACTGCTGGCAAGGCTGAGTGACATCAACTGGCTGAGCCCTTTTGTCTGTTTGGTTGTTTAGTGCATCATTTTTGATGGGTGTTATAAAAATCTTCACACTTATACTCATTACCCTATATCCATCCATGTGATACCGCCTCAGATATTCTTAGTTTCCACCATTTTTTTTCCCAGTTTCCTGCCCAGCCAGTTAGCCCATTCACCATTGCCTATGAGTCTTTTCTAAGTTTTGGACATTTGTTTTTCCTTATCGTTCTACACAGAGTTGTATAGGGATGATCAGGGACTTCTCTGGCAGCCCCGTGGTTGAGACTCCATGCTTCCACTGCAAGGGGTGTGGGTTTGATCCCTGCTCAAGGAACTAGGATCCCACATGCTGGGCAATCAAAAAACAAATAAACAACAAAAACAAAGTAGATGATCAGATGTGTCACTGAAACTTCTGCCTCTTGGGAAAATTTTTCTTTCTCACTGTAATTTACAGACATTCCTAGATTTTATGGCTTGAATTGCATTCTCCAGCAAAGGTTTGTTGAAATCCTAATCCCCAGTACCACCAGTACTGCAGCATGTGACCTTATTTGTGAATAAGATCATTGCAGATATAACCAGTTGTTGTTGTTCAGTCACTCTCTTGAGTCTGACTGTTTGTGACCCCATAGACTGCAGCATGCCAGGCCCTTCTGTCCTTCATTATCTCCCAGAGTTTTCTCAGATTCATGTCCATTGAGTTGGTGATGCTATCTAACCATTTTATCCTCTGCCACCCCCTTCTCCTCTTGCCTTCAATCTTTCCCAGCATCAGGGTCTTTTCCAATGAGTCAGCTCTTCGCATCAGGTGGACAAAGTATTGGAATTTAAGCTTCAGTGTTAGTCCTTCTGATGAATATTCAGGGTTGATTTCCTTCAGGATTGACTGGTTTGACCTCTTTGCTGTCCAAGTGACTCTCAAGTCTTCTCCAGCACCACAATTCAAAAGCATTAATTCTTCAGCACTCAGCCTTCTTGATGGTCCAACTCTTACGTCAGCACATTACTACTGGAAAAATTAAAGCTTTGACTATATGGGCTTCCCTGATAGCTCAGTTGGTAAAGAATCTGTCTGCAATGGGGGAGAGCCTGGTTTGATTCCTAGGTTGGGAAGATCCACTGGAGATGGGATAGGCTACCCACTCCAGTATTCTTGGGGTTCCTTCGTGGCTCAGCTTGTAAAGAATCTGCCTGCAGTGTGGGAGACCTGGGTTTGATGTCTGGGTTGGGAAGATCCCCTATAGAAGGGAAAGGCTACCCACTCCAGTATTCTGGCCTGGAGAATTCCATGGAGTGTCTAGTCCATGGGATCAGAAAGAGTTGGACACGACTTAGAGACTTTCACTTTCATGTGAAGACAGATACCCAGGGAAAATGCCACGTGACAATTAAGGATTCAAGTGATTACAAACCAAGGAATGGCAAAGATTTCCAGCAAGCCACCAAAAACTATGAAAGGCAAGGAAAGATTCCCTTAAAGTTTCCAGAGTAAGCATGATCCTGCTGATACATCTTGATGTTTGGATTTTAGCTTCTGGGCCTATAAAGGTGATCAATTTCTGTTGTTTTAAGCCACCCAAGTTTGCAATGCCTTGTTGCAGTAGCCCTAGGACACTACTACACTGAAGAAGTCTTTATCTTGAAAAGCTCTGAAGTGGCAGATACCCACAGTTTTTAGGATTTCCTCTGTCTTTCGGAGTGCATGTGTTTTATAAAAGGTATGTGATGGCCGCCTCTTTTCATTCTTTCAATCAATGTGGTGTCACTGGTGGAATTAATCAATGTTATGTTCTGAGGAATGTCCAGTTGGCCCAGATTCCATTGTGAAAGGGGATAGTTACTGTAGCCCTGAGGCAAAACTGTGAATGAGTATTGTTTATTGTGAATTCATTGATTTTGACCTCATTTCCCAATTGGCATAGAAAAGGACTCACTCACCAAATCAATAGCTATATGCCATGTATCTGAAGTCATAATTTGTTCTAGCAACTAGCACAACAAATGCAATCAATACTATGACTTGAATGAGCTTGTGGTAGTCTACAGTCATTTTCCAGGATCCAGTGTGGGGATTGTGCCAGTTGCTAAGTATGACATTCTGAATTAGATGTTTGGATCAATGATCCCTGGGTAGATCAGTAAACACAGTGGACCTGTTGTAAACGGATCCTTTGGTCAAATGGCCAGGACTCCATCTGTTATCTCCTCCCCATATGCCTTCACTCTAATAGTGGGACCATGAAGATGCTTTGAATCTCCAGATACCAACCTCAGCTGTGACCCTGCACCCAGTAGTCTATCAGCTGTCTGGGTATTCTCCTTTCTTTAGTGTCTGTTAACATAAGTAAATGGTTGAAGATCCCTTTGGCAAAGAACAGAGGGACTCATTGCAATAGATACTTGATATTGGGTTACAGATCTATTCCTCTAGGACAGGGTAACTTCTTCAGTCAGCAGGTTCCTAGTCTGATCACTGGATCAGGTATGGATATTGGGGAAGACATCCTAACTTCCTACTGTGATGGCTTCCTTCAACCTCAAATAATCAGCTTTGATTTCTTATTGTGATACAAATTGAGTAGTACCTTTGTTGTCGGAGCTATCTGTTTTGCCCGAAGGGGATGACATGTTCAATACACCAACTGCATGATTTTCTCCATGTGAGGGTCCTAAGTGGCCACTCTGAGCTTGTTGATCAAATCCCTGGATTAAGCTCCTTATCTGAGTCTGCAAATTATGATATTGATAAATGCTCAGTATTAACTAGCTGGATATTATAACATCACTGAGATTACACTCTCAATTTTTCCTCCTTTTCTCTCCTTCTCTCTGCCTCTCTTTCACTGTTTTTTCCTTTCACTAATCTTTCCCTCCCTCTCTCTCTCTGTCCTACAAGCAAGTGATTATAGAGGGTGTTGATCTTTTTAGGAATGTCATGTCTATCTATACCTGTCTGCCTATCAGCAAATGTATCTGCATTACTATACTTTGAGTTCAGTTCAGTCACTCAGTCGTGTCTGGCTCTTTGTGACCCCATGAACTGCAGCACACCAGGCCTCCCTGTCCATTGCCAACTCCTGGAGTTTACTCAAATTCATGTCCATCGAGTTAGTGATGCCATCCAACCATCTCATCCTTTGTCAGCCCCTTCTCCTCCTGCCTTCAATCTTTCCCAGCATCAGGGTCTTCTCAAATAAGTCAGTTCTTCTCATCAGGTGGCCAGAATATTGGAGTTTCAGCTTCAGCATCTGTCCTTCCAATGAACACTCAGGACTGATCTCCTTTAAGATGGACTGGTTGGATCTCCTTGCGATAGTCCCTTTATAGGCAAATTCAAGGATGTCTTCTCAGATTCACCTTACTTGCTTGACTTCTTCAGATGCCTTTAATAGCAATTTGGAATTATCCATTTCTTCAAATGTTCCCTACCTTTGACTTCTTTTTTTTAATTTTTATTTTTATTTTTACTTTATTTTACTTTACAATACTGTATTGGTTTTGCCATACATTGACATGAATCCACCACGGGTGTACATGCGTTCTCAAACATGAACCCCCCCCTCCCACCTCCCTCCCCATGACATCTCTCTGGGTCATGTCCGTCAGCAGATGAATGGATAAGAAAGCTGTGGTACATATACACAATGGAGTATTACTCAGCCGTTAAAAAGAATTCATTTGAATCAGTTCTGATGAGATGGATGAAACTGGAGCCAATTATACAGAGTGAAATGATCCAGAAAGAAAAACACCAATACAGTATACTAACACATATATATGGAATTTAGAAAGATGGCAATGATGACCCTGTATGCAAGACAGCAAAAAAGACACAGATGTATATAGCGGACTTTTGGACTATGTGGGAGAGGGAGAGGGTGGGATGATTTGGGAGAATGGCATTGAAACATGTATACTATCATGTAAGAATTGAATCGCCAGTCTACCTTTGACTTTTACTACCTTTAACCTTCCATTTTCTTCTGTGTTTGCCATTGTCTACTAGCTTTGCAGTATCTTCTCCTTTCTCACTAACTTGGATCTCTCCCAAAGGACAGTTCTCTTTTCTTCCCCACTCTTTATATTCCACTGTTTTCATATCTCAAACACTTAATATTTCCAGTTTCCTAAGCCAGATCTCCAGTCCTGATATCTTTCCTGGGCTTTTAGTTCCATGTTTGTTTTTTAAATAACTGTGTGGTTAAACCAATACCAAAATACCAAAAAGTTCCTCTATGGGAATCTTCCTGACTCAGGGATCAAACCCACGGCTCCTGCATCTCTGCACTGGAGGTGGGTTCTTTATCACTGAGCCACCTTGGAAGCCCCCTCTTTCTATCTGTCAACATCTGAATTTTCATCCCTACAAAAGAATATTAGTTGGCTTGCAAGAGAAATAGGAGTATCTCATAGCAACAAGACTTTAAAAGGTAGACAATAAAGTAAAGGTGGAAGAAATGCAATGAAGCTGAGGTTGAGGTTAGTGCCCAAAATGTATGCCAAATTTGGGAAGGTGATTCAAAGAGGAAAATATTTACATTACATAATTCATTATATCCACTTGGAACAACAAAACTATTGATAAGAAGTGTAGATATTCCTGGTGTTAAGAGCTACAGGGGGAGAAAAATTTTTCTTGATCATCTTAGAGTCCCTGAATGGGTTTGAAAATTAAACTGGCAAGCACATTAACAAGAGAAAAGGATACAAATGTATTTACTATAAGGAGCCTTCAAGAGGAAATAAAAAACTGAAGAAACAGACCTAAGTAGTTTGTACTAGGTTTGACAAAGATTGGACAGTTTCAAGGAATATGATAGGTTAAGGAGCATGAGATAATTACAGTAAACTGGAGAAACTTCACTAGGCTTGTTAGGATTCTTCTTGGCACTTCTTTGTCCTCAGAGATGCAGGGATTTTTCAGTATCCACAAATCAATCAGTATGATATACCACATTAACAAACTAAAGAGCAGAAACCACATGAACATCTCAGTAGATATAGAGAAAGCTTTTGACAAAATTCAACATCCATTATGGTAAACTCTCCAGAAACAACACTGTAAATCAACTATATTTCAGTAAAACTTAAAAAAAAAAAACTACCAAGGTATTTGTTTCAGAAAGCAAAGCTATGTCATGCCTAAGTCTCTTTCATTTAAGGATGTCAGAAACACAGAGTTTAGTTGATTTTGCTCTTCTTTCCACTCCATGCTGTTTCCTAGGGTAGGTATATAAGGAGAAAGAGGAATGTGATTGGAAATGAAGGATAAAGTAGGAAAACATTAAATTTTTTTTCATTAGAGAGGAGCCTAGCAAGGACTCATGGAAAATAAGTAAACAAAGCAATAGATATTTTCCACAATGCTATATATATTGCTCTCAAGTCTTTCAGCATATTTGATTAACTGATCTGCTTAGCTGAAGAATTATTTTTCTTATTTGTTTTAGTTTTTATTTGACGGGAAAATTCCTTTTAACCATCAAAGAGAAGGATGGTTTGATCTAGGAGAAGGATGGCAGAACCCCACTACAAGGGTCCTTTGATCTACTTAGAGATGTGCACTTCTAGTAATCAGTGCGTAATAAGGAGGGGTGTCAGAAGAGGGGTAAACAGGGTTTCTTCCAGTTTCTTATGGAGTCAGTTCATTATATCATAAACACCCCTGTTTGCCTCAAACACATTTTCAAGGGTAATTGTAAACATCCATTGAGAAAATAAAATATGTTTATATATATATATATATACACATATATATATGAACATTTCATGCATAGTATTCAGCTAATTAAAAAATTTTATACTGTGAATTTTATTAACAACAGTATTCATTTTATAGATGAGTAATAAGCATTAAGTTCTTTCAAGTGTACAGAATCTTGCTAGTAGAATTATTCCAATCAAGATGATTAAAATCAAAGAGGACACTAATAGATGGAGAAATATACCATGTTCATGGATCGGAAGAATCAATATAGTGAAAATGAGTATACTACCCAAAGCAATTTACAAATTCAATGCAATCCCTATCAAGCTACCAGCCACATTTTTCACAGAACTAGAACAAATAATTTCAAGATTTGTACGGAAATACAAAAAACCTCGAATAGCCAAAGCAATCTTGAGAAAGAAGAATGGAACTGGAGGAATCAACTTGCCTGACTTCAGGCTCTACTACAAAGCCACAGTCATCAAGACAGTATGGTACTGGCACAAAGACAGACATATAGATCAATGGAACAAAATAGAAAGCCCAGAGATAAATCCACATACATATGGACACCTTATCTTTGACAAAGGAGGCAAGAATATACAATGGAGTAAAGACAATCTCTTTAACAAGTGGTGCTGGGAAAACTGGTCAACCACTTGTAAAAGAATGAAACTAGATCACTTTCTTACACCGCACACAAAAATAAACTCAAAATGGATTAAAGATCTAAATGTAAGATCAGAAACTATAAAACTCCTAGAGGAGAACATAGGCAAAACACTCTCCGACATAAATCACAGCAGGATCCTCTATGATCCACCTCCCAGAATTCTGGAAATAAAAGCAAAAATAAACAAATGGGATCTAATTAAAATTAAAAGCTTCTGCACAACAAAGGAAACTATAAGCAAGGTGAAAAGACAGCCTTCTGAATGGGAGAAAATAATAGCAAATGAAGCAACTGACAAACAACTAATCTCAAAAATATACAAGCAACTTCTGCAGCTCAATTCCAGAAAAATAAACGACCCAATCAAAAAATGGGCCAAAGAACTAAATAGACATTTCTCCAAAGAAGACATACGGATGGCTAACAAACACATGAAAAGATGCTCAACATCACTCATTATTAGAGAAATGCAAATCAAAACCACAATGAGGTACCACTTCACACCAGTCAGAATGGCTGCGATCCAAAAATCTGCAAGCAATAAATGCTGGAGAGGGTGTGGAGAAAAGGGAACCCTCCTACACTGTTGGTGGGAATGCAAACTAGTACAGCCACTATGGAGAACAGTGTGGAGATTCCTTAAAAAATTGCAAATAGAACTACCTTATGACCCAGCAATCCCACTGCTGGGCATACACACCGAGGAAACCAGAATTGAAAGAGACACATGTACCCCAATGTTCATCGCAGTACTGTTTATAATAGCCAGGACATGGAAACAACCTAGATGTCCATCAGCAGATGAATGGATAAGAAAGCAGTGGTACATATACACAATGGAGTATTACTCAGCCATTAAAAAGAATTCATTTGAATCAGTTCTGATGAGATGGATGAAACTGGAGCCGATTATACAGAGTGAAGTAAGCCAGAAAGAAAAACACCAATACAGTATACTAACACATATATATGGAATTTAGGAAGATGGCAATGACGACCCTGTATGCAAGACAGGGAAAGAGACACAGATGTGTACAACGGACTTTTGGACTCAGAGGGAGAGGGAGAGGGTGGGATGATTTGGGAGAATGACATTCTAACATGTATACTATCATGTGAATTGAATCGCCAGTCTATGTCTGACGCAGGATGCAGCATGCTTGGGGCTGGTGCATGGGGATGACCCAGAAAGATGTTCTGGGGAGGGAGGTGGGAGGGGGGTTCATGTTTGGGAATGCATGTAAGAATTAAAGATTTTAAAATTTAAAAAATAAAAAACTAAAAAAAATAAAATAAAAAAAAATAAAATTCAAATGTTGAAACAATTTCCAGATGTGAACTGATTTCTTGACTTGACACAACTTATACGTCCTAAAACACACAAATTTTCTTTCAAACCAGAGGGGTTTTTGTTGTTTTTGTTATAACATTAAATGATTGTATGGCACATCCTTGAAACAAATTATTGTAAAACTACTGGGGTTTTAACACTAAAATTTAATTTCTGTAATTGTTAGGTGAATAGTATGACTTTTAAATTTTGTACTTGATTTAGTTTATATATCCTCTTTTTATTTACATCTATATGTAGAAATATCCATATATCCTAGATCAATGATGTATACATATATGGGCTTCCCAGTTGGCACTGGTGGTAACCCACCTGTCAATGCAGGAGGCATAAGAGACATGAATTTGATCTCTGGCTCGGGAAGATCCCATGGAGGAGGGCATGGCAACCCATTCCAGTATTTTTCTCATGGACAGAGGAGCCTGGCAGGCTTCAGTCTGTAGGGCTGCACAGAATTGGACACAACTGAGGTGAGTTAGCACATGTGTGCACATGTGTGTGCCCACACACACATACATATGTATTTTGAAACAAACTTTCATGGCAGTGAATCATTTGCCAGTACAGTGATCTGTGTATATTTTGTGTATAACACAATAATAATAATTAGTCGTATTTTAAGTATCATTTGCTGATATCTGCCAAGCACTGTAGAGCATTTTATGTGTTTTAACTTAGTTAATGTTCACAACTGTCTTTGTGGATATAAGTATAATTACCTCCATTTTACAGTGGAAAAACTCAGTACATAGAGTTTACAAACAAGTTTAAACAGCCATTAAGAGGCAGATGTGGGGGAAAGCTCAAGCAGTCTGGTGTTAGAACCTGGATTCTTACACTCTGGATTCTACACTCTCTTACCTCATATAATGAAATGTGTCATTAAATGCCATATCCTCAGAACACAGCCCCTTCTTCATACATTGTTCTCTGTATTCTCAATCTGTATGTGTTATGACTGAGGTAATATTAGAGTGAAATCATAAGCACCAGTACCACTTGATAATATTGAATTGGGAAAGGAAGTCACGAAATGCAGGTTTATCTTTATCAGAATCCAAGTAACTTGTCTCATTCACTTTAAGTAACACATTGGGCAATAGAGCTTTTTGATGACTAAACCTTCATGTCCTTAATATGTTTACTTTAACACAATATTAAGTCAGTTCTGAAAAGGTGCAGGTGTGTTTGGGTAGCTTTTCTCTCTAAGTAGTGAATTTGTAACATTAGCAATAATGTTTTTGCACCTGGATTTGGACGGCGATAACAGACTTTCTCAGCCTAAGAATAAATTTGGACTCCTTTAAATTTTTTTTCCTCCTCTGATTTAAAAATATTCTAAACCTAAATAATTTTGGAAAACTCCACAGCAATAAATAAAATTTGTTTACTTAGGTGCAACAAAATATTTCCTTGTAAGAGGGATTGTTTCTATGTGTAATAAGTTTATAATCTTTAAGCAAAAGGGGCTAGATTCAAGGCTGTCATTTGTTTGTGGAGTCCAAGGCTGTTATGCACAGGCTTAAAATGATTCTGCTCTTTTGAATCCTTTTCCTCTTTTACGTCAATATTAACTGGTAGTTCTGATTTGTTTCTTTTGTGAACATGAAGCTTGTTCCAGATGTAGACTCTGCACTGGCCTTCTTTTTGTTTGGAAAACTCTTATGCCCAATTGATCATTATGTGGTTGGTTTCCTTTTGTCATTCAGATCACAGTCCATACCTCCATATCTCTATAGAGGCACCCCAGACTTTAGCCATGCAGTCGCTCACTTCAACACTGCTGTTTTATTCTTCTCTGAGGTCAGAAACTTCATAGGTTTTGTTTGTGTTGATTGATAAATGCAGTTTTTCTTTCTTTCCCTTTTTTTTTTTTGCATTTCTTTTTCCTGGGGATGGTCTTGATCTCTGCCTCCTGTACAATGTCATGAACCTCTGTCCATAGTTCACCAGGCACTCTGTCTATCAGATCTAGTCCCTTAAATCTATTTCTCACTTCCCGTGTATAATCATAAGGGATTTGATTTAGGTCATACCTGAATGGTCTAGTGGTTTTCCCCACTCTCTTCAATTTAAGTCTGAATTTTGCAATAAGGAGTTCATGATCTGAGCCACAGTCAGCTCCTGGTTTTGTTTTTGCTGACTGTATAGAGCTTCTCCATCTTTGGCTGCAAAGAATATAATCAGTCTGATTTTGGTGTTGGCTATCTGGTGATGTCCATGTGTAGAGTCTTCTCTTGTGTTGTTGGAGGAGGGTGTTTGCTATGACCAGTGCGTTCTCTTCACAAAACTCTATGAGCCTTTGCCCTGCTTCATTCTGTACTCCAAGGCCAAATTTGCCTGTTACTCCAGGTGTTTCTTGACTTCCTACTTTTGCATTCTAGTCCCCTATAATGAAAAGGACATCTTTTTTGGGTTAGTTCTAAAAGGTCTTATAGGTCTTCAAAAACCATTCAACTTCAGCTTCTTCAGCGTTAACTGGTTGGGACATAGACTCGGATTACCATGATATTGAATGGTTTGCCTTGGAAATGAACAGAGATCATTATGTCATTTTTGAGATTGCATCCAAGTACTGCATTTTGGACTCTTGTTGACTATGATGGCTACTCCATTTCTTTCAAGGGATTTCTGCCCACAGTAGTAGATATAATGGTCATCTGAGTTAAATTCACCCATTCCAGTCCATTTTAGTTCGCTGATTCCTAGAATGTTGACGTTCACTCTTGCCATCTTCTGTTTGACCACTTCCAATTTGCCTTGATTTGTGGACTGAACATTCCAGGTTCCTCTGCAATATTGCTCTTTACAGCATCGGACCTTGCTTCTATCACCAGTCCTATCCACAGCTGGGTGTTGTTTTTGCTTTGGTTCCATCCCTTCGTTCCTTCTGGAGTTATTTCTCCACTGATCTCCAGTAGCATATTGGGCACCTACCAATCTGGGGAATTCATCTTTCAGTGTCCTTTCTTTTTTCCTTTTCATACTGTTCATGGGGTTCTCGAGGCAAGAATACTGAAGTGGTTTGCCATTCCCTTTTCCAGTGGACCACTTTCTGTCAGACCTCTCCACCATGACCCCTCCATCTTGGGTGCCTCCACATGGCATGGCTTAGTTTCATTTAGTTAGACAAGGCTGTGGTCCCTGTGATCAGATTGGCTAGTTGTCTGTGATTGTGGTTTTAGTCTGTCTGCCCTCTGATGCCCTCTCTCAATGCCTACTGCCTTACTTGGGTGTCTCTTACCTTGGACGTGGGGTATCTCTTCAAGGCTGCTCTAGCAAAGTGCAGCTGGGGCTCCTGACCTTGGAAGTGGGGTAGCTGCTTCCTGCCTCTGTGCTCCCCAGCTGCCGCCCCTGCAGCTGCCCAGCCGCCACCCCTGCACCGCTGGATGCAAAAAATGCAAAAAAGCAAAATGGCTGTCTGAGGAGGACTTACAAATAGCTGTGAAAAGAAGAGAAGTGAAAAGCAAAGGAGAAAAGGAAATATATACCCATTTGAATGCAGAGTTCCAAAGAATAGCAAGAGAGATGAGAAAGCCTTCCTCAGGGATCAATGCAAAGAAATAGAGGAAAACAATAGAATGGGAAAGACTAGAGATCTCTTCAAGAAAATTAGAGACACCAAGGGAACACATCATGCAAAGATGGGCTCAATAAAGGACAGAAATGGTATGACCTAAAAGAAGCAGAAGATGTTAAGAGGAGGTGGCAAGAATACATAGAACTGTACAAAAAAGATCTTCACAACCCAGATAATCATGAGTGTGATCACTCACCTAGAGCCAGACATCCCAGAATGTGAAGTCAAGTGGGCCTTAGGAAGCATCACTACAAACAAAGGTAGTGGAGGTGATGGAATTCCAGCTGAGCTCTTTCAAATCCTGAAAGATGATGCTGTGAAAGTGCTGCACTCAATGTGTCAGCAAATTTGGAAAACTCAGCAGTGGCCACAGGACTGGAAAAGGTCCGTTTTCATTCCAATCCCAAAGAAAGGCAATGCCAAAGAATGCTCAAACTACCACACAATTGCACTCATCTAACATGTTAGTAAAGTAATGCTCAAAATTCTCCAAGCCAGGCTTCAGCAATACATGAACCTTGAGCTTCCAGATGTTCAAGCTGGTTTTAGAAACGGCAGAGAAACCAGAGATCAAATTGTCAACATCTGCTGGATCATCGAGAAAGCAAGAAATTTCCAGAAAAACATCTATTTCTGCTTTGTTGACTATGCCAAATCCTTTGACTGTATGGATCACAACAAACTGTAGAAAATTCTTCAAGAGATGGGAATACCAAACCACCTGATATGCCTCTTGAGAAACCTGTATGCAGGTCAGGAAGCAACAGTTAGAAGTGGACATGGAACAACAGACTGGTTCCAAATAGGAAAAGGAGTACGTCAAGGCTGTATATTGTCACCCTGCTTATTTAACTTCTATGCAGAGTACATCATGAGAAACACTGAGCTGGAATCAAGATTGCCGGGAGAAATATCAATAACCTCAGATATGCAGATGACACCACCCTTATGGCAGAAAGTGAAGAGGAACTAAAGAGCCTTTTGATGAAAGTGAAAGAGGAGAGTGAAAAAGTTGGCTTAAAGCTCAACATTCAGAAAACGAAGATCATGGCATCTGGTCCCATCACTTCATGGCAAATAGATGGAGAAACAGTGGAAACAGTGGCTGACTTTATTTTGCTGGGCTCCAAAATCACGGCAGATGGTGATTGCAGCCATGAAATTAAAAGACGCTTACTCCTTGGAAGGAAAGTTATGACCAACCTAGATAGCATATTAAAAAGCAGAGACATTACTTTGTCAACAAAGGGCCATCTAGTCAAGGCTATGGTTTTTCCAGTAGTCACATATGGATGTGAGAGTTGGCCTATAAAGAAAGCTGAGCACCGAAGAATGGATGCTTTTGAACTGTGGTGTTGGAGAAGACTCTTGAGAGTCCCTTGGACTGCAAGGAGATCCAACCAGTCCATCCTAGAGGAGATCAGTCCTGGGTGTTCATCGGTAGGACTGATATTGAAGCTGAAATTCCAATAGTTTCACCAGCTGATGCGAAGAGCTGACTGATTTGAGAAGACCCTGATGCTGGGAAAGATTGAGGGCAGGAGGAGATGGGAATGACAGAGGGTGAGATGGTTGGATGGCATCACTGAGTCAATGGACATGAGTTTGGGTAGACTCAGGGAGTTGGTGATAGACAGGGAGGCCTTGCGTGTTGCGATTCATGGGGTCGCAGAGTCGGACACGACTAAGCGACTGAACTGAACTGTACTGATATGCAATATTTTTCCTCAGCCACATGTAAGCTCTGTATGAGCAAGTGTCTTTCTTTTGCTCATTACTGTCTCACCAACGTCAACTATAGTCCTGATGAATAGCAGATTCTCAGCTACTAGTTGAATAAATGACTTTGTGATTCAGGAGTTGAGAGCACCAGGTGTTGGGTGTGTTTTGGACAAGGTAACAGTAAACTGGGCTTCCCAGTTGGCTCAGTGGTCAGGAATCCACCTGCAGGGCAGGAGACATGGATTCAATCCATGGGTCAGGAAAATCCCCTGGAGAGGGAAATAGCAACCCACTCCAGTATTCTTACCTGGAAAATCCCATGGATGGAGGAGTCTGGTGGGCTACAGTCCATGGGGTCGCTAAAGAGTCAGATGTGATTCAGAGACTAAAGAACAACAGTAAAATGGTTTGCCATCCAATCTGTGACACTAATGTTTATCTAGTATGGACAGTGAAGTCCTAGATATGGCACCCGTAGCTGTGCAACATAGTTCAGCAACTTAACCCATGTACTTGAACCCACATTGTTAAAAAAAATTCCTATTACAAAACCTATACCTACATATATCTTTTAAAACTTTACTTCTGAGTGCAACGAAGTACTTAGGCAGATTGCTTCTAAGTTAGATTGCAAGTCAGTGGCAATAATGAACAAGTCAATTGTCAAGTAGCAACTATATAACATATATAATATATAAATATACATAAGATAAATGTTGTATCTGTTGTATAAATACATATTACATAAAATTTTCCATCTTAACCATTTTAAAGTGTACAGTTCAGTAAAGTATATTCACATTATTGTACAACCAGCCTTCAGAACTTTTTGGTCTTGCAGAACTGCAACTATATGCTTGTCAAACAAAATTCACTCTTTCTCCCCCTCCCTGAGTCCTGGTAACCACCATTTTACTTTCTGTCTCTGTGAATTTGACTACTCTAAGATATCTCATATAAATGGAATCATACAATATTGTCTATTTTATGACTGGTTTGTTTCACTTAACATAATGTCCTCCAGGGTTCATTCACATTGTTGCATGTCTCAGAATTTCCTTGGTGATTTTCTGAAGTGATTTTTAAGTCCTTTTCTAACTCCTGAAAAAGTATTAATTATATCCTGGATATAGTTATTTGGCCTTGACAGTAATTATTAATATCAACTCATATGCTTTTTTAATTAGTTGATCAAAAACTACAGAATTATGAGTGATATTTTTATTGTACCTACCCATCAGGATATGCCGTGTCCTTTTTTTTTTTTAATAGGTAAGAAGTGGATTTACTTAGAGAAACATACTCCACAGACAGAGTGTGGGCCATCTCAGAAGGTGAAAGTGGCGCAGAAATCTGGCATAGTTCGTTTTTTATGGACTAATTTCATAGGCTAATGAATGGGAGGATTATGCCAACTGTTGTGTGGAAGGGGCAGAGATCGCCATGAATTGGGTCACTGCCCCCTTTTTTGGTCTTTGATGGTCAGCCTCAGAACTGTCATGGCACCTTTGAGTGTGTCGTTTAGTTTGCTGATGTGTTGTTGTTGTTCAGTCATTAAGTCCTATCTGACGCTTTGTGACCCATGGACTGTAGCACTCCAAGCTTCTCTGACCTTCACTGTCTGCTGGAGTTTGCTTAAACTCATGTCCATTGAGTCAGTGATGCCGTCAATCATCTCGTTCTTTGTTGCCCCTTTCTCCTTTTGCCTTCAGTCTTTCCCATTATTGGGGTCTTTTGCAATGAGTTGGCTCTTTGCATCAGATGACCAAAGTGTTGGAACTTCAGCTTCAGCATCAGTCCTTCTAGCGAATAATCAAGATTTATTTCCTTTAGGATTGACTGGTTTGATCTTCCCGCTGTCCAAGGGATTCTTAAGAATCTGTTCTAGCAACGCAGTTTGAAAGCATCAGTTGTTCTGTGCTTTTATGGTCAAGCTCTCATATTCATACATGACTACTGGAAAAACCATAGCTTTGACTATATGTGCCTTTGTTGGCAAAGTGATGTCTCTGCTTTTTAATGTGCTGTCTAGGTTGGTCATAGATTTTCTTCCAAGGAGCAACTGTCTTTTAATTTCATGGCTTCAGTCACCGTCCGTAGTGATTTTGGAAAATGAAACCTGTCACTGTTTCTATTATTTCCCCATCTATTTGCCATGAAGTGATGGGACCAGATGCCATGATCTTAGTTTTTTGAATGTTGAGTTTTAAGCCAGCTTTTTCACTCTTCTCTTTCACCTTCATCAAGAGGCTCTTTAGTTCCTCTTAGATTTCTGCCATTAGAGAGGTATTAGCTGCATATCTGAGCTTGCTGATATTCTCCTGGAAATTTCTCCAGCTTGTGATTCATCCAGCCCAACATTTCACATATGTACTCTGCATATAAGTTAAATAAGCAGGGTGACAGTATAAAGCCTTAACATACTGCTTTCCCAATTTTGTACCAGGCCATTGTTCTGCATCCAGTTCTAACTATTGCTTCTTGTCCTGTATACAGGTTTCTCAGGAGGCAGGTAATGTGGTCTGGTATTCCCATCTCTAAGAATTTTCCACAGTTTGTTATGATCTACACAACAAACTGATGTGTTATGATAAGTGTATACTGAAATTCAAGGTCTAGTGGAAGTCAGCTCATCTGACATCTTGGACCCATTTGGTTCTAATCATTTTATGTTATGTTCCTGGCCTATGTCATTCTTTCAAAGGCTGTGCCCTGTCCCCTTCCCTTTTCATTCTTCCCTCAGAGATTTTACTTCCATTCTTATGGGAACCAGAGAGAGAATACGCTGTGTTTTAACTGAAAAGTAAAAATGGTTAAATCACAGCCATGACCCAAAAGGAATAATTTTAGAGAGATGCAAGGATGTCAGTATATTCAGCACTCAGCTTATTTAATGGATCTTGTACAATCGATCCCAAAATGTCAGAAGCATGGGTCCCAGGTGCATTCTTCTGGCTGAGGCAGGTCTCTAATGGAGAGAGAGGCAGGCTTGGAAACAGCAGACTATCATTTCTGTACTATCCTTTTCACTAAAATGAGTCACAAGGCCATTCTGGATTCAAGAGATGGAGAAAAAGACTCTGCCTCTTGTTGGAAGAAGGTGTGAAATTATATTGCAAGGGGCATAGATGTAGGGTGAGGCATGAAATATTGAGCCCATTTTTGTAATAATTTGAGGCATTTTCATATTCACAACTTAGCCTACACCCTGAGTTCTTCAATCACTATCCTCTTGCTCTCCTTTTAATATAGTTTTACATGTGTGTTCCTAAAAAGTAGAGTTTTCATTTTAATTGTTTTGATTTTATAAAAGGTTCTATTGCTAAATGTATGCTTTTGGGATTTACTTTTTCACATAGTATCTTATTACTAAGAATAATTCATACTGTTGTGTGTTGTTATATTTTGTTTATTTTTTCTCTTCTGTATAACATTCTATTGATGGTATCAGCACTGAGTCTTTGTTGATAGGGGTTTGGGTTACTTATGGGTCTTGCTATGTGAACAGAGCTGCTATGAATGTATCTCCTAATGGATCTTTCTCCTGAGCAATATGCCATTTACTGGAATGTATCTGTTATAGAGTATGTGGATGTTTATTTCCAAAGTAGTTGAACCAATTTTCCTTGACACTACCAATTAATTGTATATCTTTTGGCTCTCCATCCCACCCAATACTTATATGGTCAGAATTTATTTTTGCCATTCAAATTTTTTTTAATTTTAATTTTTACTTTATTTTGCTTTGCAATACTGTATTGGTTTTGCCATACATTGACATGAATTCACCACGGGTGTATATGAGTTCCCAATCCTGAACCCCCCTCCCACCTCCCACCCCATATCATCTCTTTGGATCTTCTCCGTGCACCAGCCCCAAGCATCCTGTATCCAACATAGACTGGTGATTCTTTTCTTACATGATAGTATACATGTTTCAATGCCATTCTCCCAAATCATCCCACCCGCTCCCTCTCCCACAGAGTCCAAAAGTCCGTTCTATACATCTGTGTCTCTTTTGCTGTCTCGCATACAGGGTTATCATTACCATCTTTCTAAATTCCATATATATGTGTTAGTATACTGTATTGGTGTTTTTCTTCTGGCTTACTTCACTCTGTATAATGGGCTCTAGGACTTCTCATTGTAGTTTTGATTCGTGCTCCCTAATCACTAAAGAAATTGAATCGAAAGTGCCTTTGTATGTTTATTGGCCATATAGGTTTCTCTTCTGTGCTTTTCTTATTTTCTTGTAGGAATACATTATTTATCCCTGCTTTAGCTTTGTGTGTGTGTATGTGTGTGTATATATATATATATATACATATATATGTATATATATATATATATATATATATATATATATGACAGGAGCTGTGGCTCAGACGGTAAAGCGTCTGTCTGCAATGCAGGAGACCTGGGTTCGATCCCTGGGTTGGGAAGATCCCCTGGAGAAGGAAACGGCAGCCCACTCCAGTATTCTTGCCTGGAAAATCCCATGGACCGCGGAGCCTGGTAGGTTACCGTCCATGGGGTTGCAAAGAGTCGGACACGACTGAGCGACTTCACTTGCACTTTCAGCTTTATATAATTCCAGTAGCGTCTTCTAGTTTGCAGTTTGTCTTCTCCTTTAGTGTAAGGTATCTTTTGATAGAGTCTAAAATTAACTTTGATGTGAGGTTAGGGAGGGTCACAGAGCGGGTGATACATTTGCATTGTTATACATAGAACGGAGATGCATATTGTTCTCTCTTCCATACCTTCCTTACATTGTGTTCTGCCATTTGAGGGAATGGTTAAGAATGACAAATACCCATAAGAGGCTCTGAAATTATGGGAAAAATTGGGAAGAAAATTCCCTATTAAAAAAAATAATTTCTAAAAGGAAAGCATAGTCTGTCTTCCACTTTTTTCTTCAAATCATTGTAACATTTTTCTTTTTACATCTTTCAGTTTTAGCATTCCTAAGCAATAAAATGGACTTTCCTGGTGGCTCAGATGGTAAATAATCCACTTGCAAGTCAGGAGACCTGGGTTCGATCCCTGGGTCAGGAAGATCCCATGGAGAAGGGAATGGCTACCCACTCCAGTATTTTTGCCTTGAGTATCCCATGGACAGAGGAGCCTGGTGGGCAATAGTCCTTTTGGTCGCTGAGTCAGACACAACTGAGTGACTAACCACACATACAAGCATTGAGGTAGTCAAGTGATGGTTTAAAACATAAACAACTGATAAATATATGTGTTAGGGAACTATTCTAGCTTAACACGTTTATGATGGGAGAATTTGTACATAGTTTGGTATCTTCATAAAGGTAAATAGAAAAAGAAAAAAATTATGAGAAATTTAGCTGGTTCCAAACATATTTATTTATAATAGTTCAAAATAAAAAAATAGTTGTTGGTAATTCTAATACCCTTAGAAACATATCCCTTGGTAAATGCATTCAAACATTTAAAGCAATACAGGGGTCAGAAAATGTTGAACGTGTATCATTAAGAAGTAGAGTCTAGATTAAAATTGTGAAACTCGAACCAGACTTAAAATGTATGTCGAGTCACCATTTTCACAAATTCATTGACAAATTCTTCTGTAACTTTTAACTTTTCAATTATTACATGTTTACAAGTTACTCCTGTAAAATCTGTCAGGTTATATCATCTTAAATTAGAAGAAAATGGATTTCTATGTACATGTGAAGAAAACATGTTTCTTAAATGTCATCAAGAGGTAAACGTTGATGGTTATTTCATGGATTGTATGAATTTTGATTTTGTTTTCACAGCTTTTCTATTTTAGCTTTTATAGAAGGTAGAAAAATGTTCTGAAGCTGTGTGCTTCTAAATTTGGTCCTTACTGACAGGGAGGAATTATTTGAAGCACCTGAAATCTGATCTGAGCCTTGGAGAAAGGTACCACAAGATGATAGCATACATGATTACAAAGCAAGGAGGATTAGCAAGAGCAATATATTTTTGGAAAAAAGGGCAAGCACACCACTTGGAATGTTTTATCAAGAGAGGGATACAGAAGTGAAAAGTAATCCTTCTGCTTTATTTGGCATTATTGCTGTGTTCGATTTTGGTCTTTGCATTTGGCAAAGTATATGGAGACTCTGGAGAAGGTCCAGCGAAGATCAGCAAAAGTGATGTAAGGAATGGAGACCAGCTCCTACGAGAGGGCTCAGTGGGATCAGGACTGTTTAACTTGGAGAAGGGAAGACTACGGGGTGATTTAACTGTCTTCAAGTATTTGAAAGGTTATTATATAGAAGACGCAGAACAGATGTTCTTTACTTCCACAGGAGAGCAAATAAAAGGAAATAGTTTTAAATTGTAGCAAGAGAAAAAGTTCAGTTGGTCATAAAGATGGACATAACAATGAAGAAGGGATTAAACATTGAAACAGGTAACCAAGGAATACAGGCAAATTCAATCCTTAGAGATCTTTAAAACTAGGGATGGATAGCCATCTGCCTAGGAAGGTTTAAGTATCTCCCACCTCAGTTCAGTGAGTTACCCTGTTTCTTGTTTTGAAACTCTTCCAACTTTGAGATTCTATGCTCGTTGTTTCTACTCTTGGAGTTACCTGAAAGACAGTCAGTTAGGAATAACTATCTATCCAAGGACAGAGGCTAGATCTCAGAAAAGTCAGAGATCAGAGGGCTACCTGATGTTCTCCTGAGTGTCTCTGATCTCTTCCTAACCCCACAGGTATTAGTTAGTGGATCAGAGAGGAGAAACCTGTTTCTCACCTGTTCATTTGTAGAACTATGTGTAGGAAGAGCTATATATGTTCTTTCTTCCGAGAGCTTTCTCAGTGATAATTTAGGAAATTATGCTAGCTACTGTGATATGGAAGGTCAGGCATTGTACTAAAGTTATCTCAGTCGTAGGGAGGTGGCATGTTTCTTCTTCCACAGATAAGGAAACTGAGACTTAAAAGAATTAGCTTAAGGGCCTTCAACAAGTTAGCAAGAAAAGTATTAATAGGACTCTTTTTAGGACTTCTTGTTTGTCTCATTGTTCTAAGGAGAGGCTATACTCACGTAGACGTATTTTCCATTGATAATGGCAACTTTTGTTAATATTAAGAATAGAATATGGGTACAAAAGTAATAACCTTCATTAGGAGAATATAAGGAAATATGTGTTCAATAAATAATGACCAAGATTTTGATTTGAAGTTGAATTTGGTGATGTGTTGTGATACGTGTCATAATTAAGTTGCTCCCCTTCACTAAAGCACCACTGTATGTAACCGAAGATGGTTATTTCCTTTGGCCATTTGATCCACAATTAGGACAACTGAATAGTGGGCCCATGAATCATAAAGCCTTTACAATTCAAGTAAACTTTGAAGTTTGAGCATCTACATTTCCTGAAGACATAAGAGACATGGCATATTGCAAACTTCCACAATTAAGTTAAACACAAAATGACAATATAACTATTTTAGAGTAAATTTAAATGAATAAAATAGTATGTGTTTGATGTTTGATTCACTGACTCTTCACTGTCCTCCATCCATGCTTCATTTAAAATTTTATCACAGCCTAAAGTTTGTATAGAGTTAATCTGACTTTTTGTATTTCTAGTAAAAAAAATACTTCTGGGAACATCCAACCAGATATAAACAATCAATTTTCTAAATTAAAAATCAGCAGTGAACATACTACAGCATTTATCTTGTTTTTTAGAAAAATAATACCTTTCTCATTAATTTATTCAATTAAAATCTTTAAAGGCACTGCAGCTAGGTATTGGGAGCTCTTAATTTGTTAGGGTAGTAGGAGTATGAATTCTTCTACCCTGTTTTGTTACTGTTTCGTTTCTATGATTCTTGGGAAGCTTATCAGCCAAATAATGTTAAGAGCACTTGAATGTTATTTTCTGGAATAAAATTTCTCTTTGCCTAATGTCTCTTTTGTATTCTGTAGTTTAGACTTCCTTTACTTCATGGTACAGAGAAAGAAACTTCATGGTACAGAGAAAGAAACAGGTAACATTTATTGGCCACTCAGGGCTTCCCAGGTGGCTCAATGGTAAAGAGTCTGCCCGCTAATATAGGAGACGTGGGTTCTGTCCCTTTGTCAGGTAAGATCCCCTGGAGAAGGAAATGGCAACTCACTCCAGTATTCTTGCCTGGAGAATTCCATGGACAGAGGAGCCTGGCGGGCTGCAGTCTGTGAGTCGATCGTGACTTAGCGACTAAATAAGAAAAATTGCGCTTTCATTGTCAGTGCCACTGAAAGCATCATCTAAGGTATCAATGTAGTGGTTTCTTTCTGTATAAGTGTTCTTCTAAATGCTCTGCCAGTATTATCTCATCAAATCCTTATACTCATCCTGTTGAGTGGGGCTTTGATTAGGCTCCTTTTATGGAATGAGAAACTGGGTGCGTACTATGTAGACCACAGTCACAGAGAGGTTAACTGATGACCCCTGTCACTCAGCTAGAAAATGGAGGAGTAAGGATTCATGCTCAGGCAATCATGTGACCACACTTTTGATTTCATACTGTGCTGCCTGTTCTTTTGGAGACCATTTGCCTGTGTAAAATCTTATAATTGTCATTTCAGATGTCCCAAGTTTTCTGTACTTTATTTCTAATTAGTAGCCTGAATCAACCTAGAGTTCTTTTTTTTTTTTTGCTTATTAAACACTAATCATAAAACCTTTACAATTCAAATTAGTATTTGTTTATTCCAAGCTGTGATTTAAAGGGACGTATTTTGTATGACACATTTTAGGGTAAAAGTTAAGCATGAAAAAGCTCCTTTTGTTTCGTTAAGGAACTTACAGTTGAGAGAGATTAACACGTAAATTCAGCTAGATATATTTCTTAAAGCAGAATGTGCTAACTGGTATAAGAGAAGTATAAACAACATATTCCAGAAGCACAGAGAAGGGAGAGTTTCATTCTCATGAGGCAAGTGTAGAGCCGTGGAGCTTGCCATAGGGTGAGAGAGCTAAAGGATCTGTATTAAATAGGATAACAACAAGACATGTGGGCACAGACAATGTGCAGGACAGGGAGGAGGGACATTCTTTCCAGTGGCTTATGCCCACTGAGGATATGGGGGGATGCAGCACCAGGTAGATTATCTCCCTATTATTTGCTGGATTATAAACATCAGGAAACTGTACCTTGACACCCACCTACACACACCCACATACACATACCTACCCACCCACCAAGCTGGCTACTCACTTTTTAAAATCAAATCTCTGGTTAAAGTAGTCTCAGTTAATTGGGATGGTGATTGTTTTCCTTAATAGGTATGCATTTTTTAAACCTCAAGAAGATTTAAAACAGAGTGTAAAAGCATTTAAGACTCAAAATTTTAGAGCACTGATATCTATGTGTTAAGGAAGAGTCTTCATAATTTGTATTGTATTTGCTTAAAATGAGCATATCTCGGGCTTTTAAAATGATATCCTAGTAGCTTCAAGTTAAAATGTGTAACTGAGTAAGCTGTTTTAGCTTGTTGTTTTTTATATAAAAGTTTCTAAATTTATATGTTGTATTTGGACATTTAAGGGCTTCTCTGATAGCTCAGTTGGTAAAGAATCCACCTGCAATGCAGGAGATCCCCCGTTTGATCTTCTGGAAGATCCTCTGGAGAAGGGATAGGCTACCCACTCCAGGATTCTTGGTCTTCCTTTTGTGGCTCAGATGGTAAAGAATCCACCTGCAATGTGGAAGACCTGGGTTCAATCCCTGGGTTGGGAACATCCTCTGGAGAAGGGAAAGGTTAGTCACTCCAGTATTCTGGCCTGGGCAATTCCATGGATTGTATATGTCCATGGGGTTACAGAGAGTTGGACATGACCGAGCCACTTTCACTTTCAGGATATTTAAGAAAGCTTAAGATTTCCCTTTTATGTGTTTAATTTACTAAATATATAAAAAATACTTAAGCATTTTAGAAAGTTTTTTCTTAATAAGACAAAGTGTTTAAAAAGGAAATTGTATATATTGAGTTTATGATGTACTTTAGTATGTATGAAGGTATTTAGTTTTATAAATAGATCTAAATGTCAATCAAAAGCTACTTAAATAGACCCCTACACGTTTCTCAGCTTATCACTAAGATTTATTAGCAGAGTTTAAAAGGCTGAAAATATGGTGGCTTTTATCCCAAAGATGCCTGTGTGATGACATCAATAATAGTGGAACAAGTCTGACTGGAATGGGTTTAAGAGAGAATGGGAGGAGTGGAATTGGAGAGCAGGTCCCAGACATTGGTGTCATTACTTAGGTATTCACTGTGGTGCTGGCTTCAGCTTTGAGGTCTCACCCTTAGATGATTGTGCACTCAGCAGACTTCCTAAGAAGAGACGAGGGGTGAGGGAAGATAACAAGGCTGTGTATGAATGAATTCACCTGTGATGCCTCCCAGGATGGGATTCAGGAGCTGGAGATAGAGCTATAGTGGCAGGTCCTCACACCTACAGAGGTAGCTTATTTCCTTTCAGTTCAGTTTAGTCGCTCAGTCGTGTCTGACTCTTTGCGACCCCATGAACCACAGCACGCCAGGCCTCCCTGTCCATCACCAACTCCCGGAGTTTACCCAAACTCATGTCCATCCAGTTGGTGATGCCATCAAGCCATCTCATCCTCTGTTGTCCCCTTTTCCTCCTGCTCCCAATCCCTCCCAGCATCAGGGTCTTTTCCAATGAGTCAACTCTTTGCATGAGGTAGCCAAAGTATTGGAGTTTCAGCTTCAACATCAGTCCTTCTAATGAACACCCAGGACTAATCTCCTTTAGGATGGACTGGTTGGATCTCTTTGGAGTTCAAGGGACTCTCAAGAGTCTTCTCCAACACCACAGTTCAAAAGCATCAATTCTTCGGCACTCAGCTTTCTTCACAGTCCAACTCTCACATCCATACATGACCACTGGAAAAACCATAGCCTTGACTAGACGGACCTTTGTTGGCAAAGTAATGTCTCTGCTTTTGAATATACTATCTGGGTTGGTCATAACTTCCTTCCAAGGAGTAAGCGTCTTTTAATTTCATGGCTGCAGTCACCATCTGCTGTGATTTTGGAGCCCCCCCAAAATAAAGTCTGACACTGTTTCCACTGTTTCCCCATCTATTTCCCATGAAGTGATGGGACCAGATGCCATGATCTTCGTTTTCTGAATGTTGAGCTTTAAGCCAAGTTTTTCACTCTCCTCTTTCACTTTCATCAAGAGGCGTTTTAGTTCCTCTTCACTTTCTGCCATAAGAGTGGTGTCATCTGCCTATCTGAGGTTATTGATATTTCTCCCGGCAATCCTGATTCTTGTGCTTCTTCCAGCCCAGTATTTCTCATGATGTACTCTGCATATAAGTTAAATTATTTCCTTTAGCAAAACCCTATTTGTAACATGCAGATTTCTGAGGCTGAAACTCACTCTACAAGAGTGAAAGAAAAGCAAGAAGAGCCTGGAAGGGGCCAAGAAATTGGGGGAACCATGGAGAACAGGTGCCTTAGAATTCTGTATGAAAAGGACAGAAGCCTGTTTGGTGGCTCAGTCTTATAAGGCCAGAGCCCAGGAACTGCGAAGTCAGCAATGAAGCTGACTTTTTCTGTCTCTCCAGCGTCTCATGGTTCCTCACTTCTGCTTTTGTGTGCCTGTCTCTGTCATTCTTTTCAGTCTTTAGCTACAAACCTGCTCCACTATTACTCTGGATTTATGTCTTAAAGTGACAGATGCAGCCTTAAATGTCTCTCCATTCAAGCCATCAGAAACTCATAAAAGTCATGAGTCACAACTGCCATAATTGTGAGGGACCCAGATCCAGTTACTTCTGGCTGAGAGAGCAAAGTCTAGCGTCCATTGCCCTCTTAAGAAGCATGAGAATCTTTGAAAAGGAGACTCAGTTGTTGTCTTGGAGTGTGATGAGCATGCAGGAAATGGGTGGGCAGTTGTGGTGCAGTGGGATATGGCTGGGAAATGCAGCTAGAGAAGAATATTATTCCAAATCTAATTTTTAAATAGAAACCAGTTCAAAACTTTATCCGTAATAATCAAAGGATTTTTACATAGTTGTGAAGTAGTTTTTCATCAAGTTTGAGGAAGAAGATGAAGCACAGCAATTAGGTTGGTGGTTTTCAAAGGTTTCTGCTTTTCCTTCAGCAGAATCTTTTTGCCACTGAAATCTCATGTGCAGCACCAAAAGACAGAACAGATGTGGGTGGAGTGCTGTTGCAGAAGTATTGTCAAGGGGCATGGAACCCTCCCTGCCCCATTCTTTGAAAGATGTATGTGATATCCTAATAGGTTCCATCTTCTCTTTCTAGTCCCCTTTCTACCCCTAACATCCACGTGAAACTATCCTTGGGGTACCTTAGAGGAATTGCATCTTTCTTGGCATGTTTATTTTGATTATACATATTCTTCATTTGGGGTGAGGTATCTGTTAAGGTCTTAGGTCCATTTTAAAAATCAGGTTGTTTGTTTTCTTGTTTAGTTTTAAGAGTTCTCTGTATATTTTGGAAAACTGTCCTTTATCAGATGTGTCTTTTGGAAATACTGAAAGTCATGACTTACCTTCTCATTTCTCTCTCTGTTGGCTTTTTGAGAAATATTCTTTTCTTGAAAAATTGCTGAAAGCATGCAAAATTATCATTAGTATAAATGCTGGAAAAGCAGTTGATACCCATATTGCCAGGGTTACTAAAAAGTTATGTCCAGTCAAGTTCAGTTGCTCAGTTGTGTCCAGCTCTTTGAGACCCTGTGGACTGCAGCACAAAAGACTTCCCTGTCCATCACTAACTTCTGGAGCTTACACAAACTCATGTCCATAGTGTCAGTGATGCCATCCAACCATCTCATCCTTTGTCGTCCCCTTCTCCTCCCACCTTCGATCTTTTCCAGCATCAAGATATTTTCTAATGAGTCAGTTCTTTGCATCAGGTGGCCAAAGTATTGGAGTTTCAGCTTCAGCATCAGTCCTTCCAATGATCATTTCCTTTAGGATGGACTGGTTGGATCTCCTTGCAGTCCAAGGGACTCTCAAGAGTCTTCTGCAACATCACAGTTCAAAAGCATTGATTCTTCCATGCTCAGCTTTCTTTATAGTCCAACTCTCATATCCATACATGACTACTGGAAAAACCATAGCTTTGACTAGATGGACCTTTGTCGGTAAACTAATGTCTCTGCTTTTCAATATACTGTCTAGGTTGGTCATAGCTTTTCTTTCAAGGAGCAAGCGTCTTTCAATTTCATGGCTGCAGTCACCATCTGCAGTGATTTCACAAACATCTTACTTATGGGATGTGTTTTTGATGGTCTCTTTGATTTTACCATCAAAATTATGGTTTTGTTACAGGATGAAATTGTCAATACTGTGTTCTAATTATTATTTACCTCATACATATTTTATTATTTTAGTTTCTATATTGTTTTATTTTTGTTAGCTTTTGACAAAAGACCTACTATCCTGCTTTTGAACATTTATAATTTAAGACATATTTGTCTGAAATTTGTTAAAAGCAGATATATTCTGTATCTCAGCATATTTGCTATAAATAGCTGGACTGCTTATCTGTCTGAAATTATAAATTCACACCTTTCTGTGCATCAGAAAGAAAAGAAATATACCAAGTTTTTCTGTGACATTTACATAAACTTCATCTCACCTCTCAGTAAAATAAGCACAATTCTTATAAAATTCTATTTTAATGAGCAAATTAGATAATTGTTGTTGTTCAGTTGCTCCTTGTGACCCCATGGACTGCAGCACGCCAGGCTTCCCTGTCTTTTGCTGTCTCCTGGAGTTACCTCAAACTCATGTCCACTGGGGCTGCCCTGGTGGCTCAGATGGTAGAGTCGGCCCATAAAGAGGGAGACCCAGGTTCTATCCCTGGGTCAGGACGTTCCCCTGGAAAAGGAAATGGCAACCACTCTAGTATTCTTGCCTGGAGAATCCCATGGACAGAGAAGCCTGGCAGACTGCAGTCCATGGGATTGCAAACATGTCCACTGAGTTGGTGATGCCATGCAACCATCTCATCCTCTGTCACCCCCTTCTCCTCCTGTCCTCAATCTTTCCCAGTATCAGGGTCTTTTCCAATGAATTGGCTCTTTGTATCAGGTGGCCAAAATATTGGAGCTTCAATTTCAGCATCAGTCATTCCAATGATTATCCAAGGTTGATTTCCTTTAGGATTGACCGGTTTGATCTCCTTGCTGTCCAAGGGACTCTCAATTATCTTCTCAAGCACAACAGTTTGAAAGCATCAATTCTTCAGTGCTCAGCTTTCTTTATGGTCCAAATCTCACATCCATACATGATGTGATAATACATGGAGTTATTTTATAAATATAAAATATTGGAAAAGACCTTGATGCTGGGAAAGATTGGAGACAGGAGGAGAAGGAGATGACAGAGGATGAGATGGTTGGATGGCATCACTGACTCTATGGACATGAATTTCAGCAGGCTCCAGGAGTTGGTGATGGACAGGGAAGCCTGGCGTGCTGCAGTCCATGGGGTCACAAAGAGTCGGGCATGACTGAGTGACTGAACTGAATAACTGATTTTATAAATTACATCATTTTATTATAATTACTGACTTAAAATGAGTTTAAATGATCTCCTGTGTATAGATGTTGAAGCTTGGGGGTTTGGTAAAGGCCCATAACATTGACACTCAGAAAAGAAAGGCACTGTGACAGGAGTGCTATCCCAGCAGCTCATCAGCAGTAGAATAGCCCCATCCTGGATGTGAGGTCAGATGCAAATGCTCTGATGTTGTGCTGCCGGCTCTTTCCTTGAGGTGGTATTCAGCATGTTTTGTTTCTGTTTTGGCAATACTAGGTCATTTTTCCTGTTATAGAAGGCTTAATTTCACAATTGGGTGGCAATTTGAAATCCAATTATCTTTTCTGTTTCATTACATTAAAGAGTGTTTTCAGGGCTTTGCACCCAAGATGCTGGGTGATGGATGCCTTGCCATGTATTAGGGAGGTTTTGACAAGAGGGTGGTTATGACATGTCTCATGATTCTATGCCTCCCAGCCATCCTCTCTGCCCTTAGATCTTATGTTCTGCTCTGTTCTCATTAAAACACAGCTCTGGTTTTGCTTCTCCCTAGCTTAAAACCCTCTGACAGCTTTCCTTCACTCATTGTTCTAACCTACTTTTCTATCTGATTCCTCACAACTCATCTTCATGTTTTTGTTGTTAAGTTGCTCAGTCATGTCTGACTCTTTGCAACCCCATGGACTGCAGCATGCCAGGCTTCCTGTCCTTTACCATCTCCCAGAGTTTGCTCAAACTCATGTACATTGAGTTGGTGATGCCATCCAACCATCTCATTGTCTTTCGTCCCCTTCTCCTGTCTTCAATTTTTCCCAGCATCAGGGTCTTTTCCAATGACTTGGCTCTTCACATCAGCTGGCCAAAGTATTGGAGCTTCAGCTTTAGCATCCATCCTTCCAATGAATATTCAGGGTTGACTTTCTTAAGGATTGACTGGTTTGATCTTGCAGTCCAAGGGACTCTCAAGAGTCTTTCCCAACACCGAGTTTGAAAGCATCAATTCTTCAGTGCTCAGTCTTTTTTATGGTCCACCTCTCACGTCCCTACATGACTGCTGGGAAAATCACAGGCTTGACTATATGGAGCTCTGTTGGCAAAATAGTGTCTTTGCTTCTTAATATACTTTCTTTGTTTGTCATAGCTTTTCTTCCAAGGAGCAAGCGTCTTTTAATTTCATGGCTTCAGTCACCATCCTCAGTGATTTTGGAAACCATGAAAATAAAGTCTCTCACTGTTTCCATTGTTTCCCCATCTATTTGCCATGAAGTGTTGGGAACAGATGCCATGATCTTCATTTTTTGAATGTTGAGTTTTAAGCCAAGTTTTTCACTCTCCTCTTTCACCTTCATCAAGAGCTTCTTTATTTCCTCTTTGCTTTCTGCCATAAGTGTGCTGTCATCTGCATATCTGAGTTTATTGATACTTCCCTGGCAATCTTGATTCCAGCTTATGCGTCATCCAACCCAGCATTTCACATGATTTACTCTGCATAGAAGTTAAATAAGCAGGGTAACAGTATACAACCTTGATGTAGTCCTTTCCCAAATTGGAACCAGTCTGTTGTTCCGTGTCCAGTTCTGAGTGTTGCTTCTTGACCTGGTTACAGGTTTCTCAGGAGGCAGGAAATGTGGTCTGGTATTCCCATCTCTCTCTTTTTTTAAAATATAAATTTATTTATTTTAATTGGAGGTTAAGTACTTTACAATATTGTATTGGTTTTGCCATACATCAACATGAATCTGCCACAGGTGTAAGAACTTTCCAGTTTGTTGTGATCTACACGGTCACAGGTGTTAGTGTAGTCAATGAAACAGAAGCAGATGTTTTTCATGAATTCTCTTGCTTTTTTTTAAATGATCCAACAGATGTTGGCAATTTGATATTTCATATTTACTTTATAAGTATTGTTCATATTTATTTCATACTTATTTTCACTAAAATAAGCTGTTCTTTGTGGCTCACATAGGGTTTCCGCTGATTGCTTCTTTGCCTTTTCCCAGCCCTTTGTTCATTTGTTGAAAAACTATATATTGAGGCTGCTTCCTGCCAGACACTTGTTCTTCTGAGAAGACCTCTTTCTTAATTTCCTTATATACTGTACAGTCATATCTGTTATTCAAAACCCAGCTGAAATACTTCATGAAGCCTTTTGTGATACACCTTGATAGCCCAATTCTCCTTTTCTTCTGGGAGCTCATTCAGTTCAGTCGCTCAGTCGTGTCCGACTCTTTACAACCCCATGAATTGCAGCATGCCAAACCTCCCTGTCTATCACCAAGTCCCGGAGTTCACCCAAACTCAAGTCCATTGAGTCAGTGATGCCGTCCAGCCATCTCATCCCCTTCTCCTCCTGCCCCCAATCTCTCCCAGCATCAGGGTCTTTTCCAAAGAGTCAACTCTTTGCATGAGGTGGCCAAAGTATTTGAGTTTTGGCTTCAGCATCAGTCCTTCCAGTGAACACCCAGGACCGATCTCCTTTAGGATGGACTGGTTGGATCTCCTTGTAGTCCAAGGGACTCTCAAGAGTCTTCTCATCATATTATCTGTATTTTTCTCATGTCACATTTTCTCAAGTCACATTCAAGTTTATGGTCATGACTTATGAAGGCTTTTAGTGCTCCTGTTTGATTATAATCTCTTTGAGGACACAGACTATGTTTCAGTGCCTCTGCTTCCCTCATAATCCCTTGCACAGTCCTTTGTAGATCATCATAGGCATTTGTGGAATAAATAACCAAAATTATAAACTCATTTTAATTCAAATTGATTTCCATCTTGAGAAATTAGGAGGCCAGTGTATCTACTTTATGATGTTTTGTGGTCTTGGTACAGCAGCTTTCTAAATAATTAACAATTACTGATTGCTTACATTCCCATGAATTTTTATTTCCCTCTGTTTTGTGATTCTCTTACTTAAAATGTTTAGATAAGAAAGATAAGTAGGGGAAATAATTTAAGACCAAATCAAGTTTTAAACCTTGGTTCCCCAAACTCTTTGGAGAGGGGACTCCACGAATGGACTTTACATATTTTTGACTTAATTTGTGTATGTATGTGTTTATTTTTTTATGAATGGACTTTCAAGGGCCTGGGAACTCCATGATATTCTGTGCAGATCTTGCAGTGGGTGAGTCAGTGGTTTTTATCCAGTGCTCAAAGGCACCTTTTACACAAAAATAAAACAAAACAACAATAACAAAAACCCTACTGTTCTCATTGGTCTTCTTTATCATCTTACTTTATCCTGGCATTTCAAAGAGTGTTACTGTATGTGAAAGGCTTTTGAGGAACTAAATTCTATATATGAATTAATTTTAGAGATTATTGTTGTCAGAGTCCATACCATAAAAATACCATACCATATTGTTTAAGAGTCCATACCATAAAAATAGTCACTTGATATAGTTGTGTAAGAGACCATTTATCAGTAAGACTTAGAGAAGTGAATGGCAAAGTTGTTTTCTTCCCCCATCTTAATGAGATAAAATACAGTGATATGAATTTAATGGTCCCAAAGGCTGGTGCACAATGATGAAAGAACAGGTGATTTGTTCCCTATATAGTAAAAGAGTGAAAGAATGATTCCTTGCTTGAAGCTGGCCAAAGCTTAAGGAAACAGAGAATGCGGTGATTCTGAGATGTCACTCTCAGTCCACTAAATTTGGACTCGTAACTACCCACCATAATTCAGTGCCCTATAAAGTTGTTGGTATTTCAGACCTGATGGAAAACAGTCCTCTGGAGCTGAGGAAATAGTTTTCCCCTTTACTAATCTGAAAGCATTGCTTTTTCCAGTGCTACCCAAATTAAGAAGAGAATCTTCAGCTTAGCCCTCTACTTCATGGTAATGAACTTCATTTCTAACTGCATCTCCTGGGACTTTCTTATGCAGAATCCAGGTTTCTTACAAATGAGGTTACTTGCAGGGCCTTGCGCTTTCTCAGCTTTTTACTTTTCCCCATCCCGTGTTTTGTTTGTTTATTTTTTCTTAAATGGAATTAACTAACTCAGTTATTTATTCAACCATTTTTTATTAAGTACCCTGTACCAGGACTGAGCACCAGGGATTCAATGATAAGATATAGTCTTTAGGCAGTCAACACCCTGCCCTGGCCATGTGAGTAATTAAATAGGACAAAGTATTACTAGGTAGTCTGGGAAGATTCCCTGGAGAAGGAAATGGCAACCCACTCCAGTATTCTTTCTGAGAGAACCCCATGGACAGAGGAGCCTGGCAGGCTACAGTCCATGGGGTCACAAAGAGTCGGACATGGCTTAGCTACTGAGCAACAACAACAATCAGTAGATGATCGGTATAAATTTTATATACGTGACAATGTATATAAAGTCAGCCTTACACTTATTTATACATTTTCTTGTAGAGAACATATTTTCTTCTGTTTGGATACTTTTACTATGTGTACACACACACACACACACACACACACACACACACATATATATATATATATACCATCAAACATTTTGACCATCTATTAATACATTCTTACCTATGTGTCCTTCTTGAAAATGTTATTTTAATAAGTATTCTTTCTGGTCGGCTAATTTTTTTACAAGGGAACTTAGAATACTCAATGGAGACAACAGTCTCTTCAATAAATAATGCTGGGAAAATTGGAAATTCACATGTAAAAGAATGAAACTGGACTCCTATATCATACCATCACAAAAAGAAACTAAAATGTATTAAAGACTTAAATATAAGACCTGTAACCATAAAACTCCTAGAAGAATACATAGGAAAAAGTCTTCCTAAATCTTTGCAATGATTTTTTTTTAAATATGTAATCTAAAGTACAATAAAGTAAAAACTAAACCAGAAAAATCTAGGAAAAGAAAGTGGCAACCCACTCTAGTATTCTTGCCTGAGAAATCCTGTGGACAGAGGGGCCTAGTGGGCTTTAGTCCATGGGATCACCAAAGAAGCAGACATGACTTAGCGACTAAACAACACATCAAACTAGAAACTTCCACATAGCAAAAGAAACAGTCAACAAAATAAAAAGATGCCTATAGGATGGGAAAAAGTATTTGCAAATATATTTGTAAATTATAAATTTGATAGCCAAACTATATAAAAAACTCATACACCTCAATAGCAAAAAAAAAAAAATAAATAAATCAATAAAAATATGGGCAAAGGACCTGAATAGACATTTTTCCAAGGAAGCTTTATGAATGGTCAACAGATAAATGAAAAGGTCAGCTCAGTACCACTATTGCTGCTGCTGCTAAGTCACTTCAGTCGTGTCTGACTCTGTGTGACCCCATAGACGGAAGCCCACTAGGTTTCTCTGTCCCTGAGATTCTCCAGGCAAGAATACTGGAGTGGGTTGCCATTTCCTTCAATGCGTCAACGTGAAAAGTGAAAGTGAAGTTGCTCAGTCGTGTCCGACTCTTAGTGACCCCATGGACTGCAGCCTACCAGGCTACTCCGTCCATGGGATTTTCCAGGCAAGAGTACTGGAGTGGATTGCCTTCTCTGCAGTATCACTATTAGGGAAATGCAAGTAAATACTGCAATAAGCTATCAACTCTTGCCAATTAGAATGGCTGTTCAAAACATAAGAGATAACAAAAGTTTATGAGAAGATGAAGAAAAGGAGGACCTCTATGAACTGTTGGTGAGACTGTAAACTGGTACAGTCCCTTTGGAAAACAGTATGGAGGATTCCTCAAAAAAATTAAAAATAGACCTATTATGATCCAGCAATTCCATATAGTCCATATATCTGGGACTATATCCACAGGAAATGATAACATTATGTTGAAGACTTACCTGTTGCTGTCCATTGCAGCATTATTTATAATAGTCAAGACATGGAAACAACGTAAGTGTCCATCAACATATAAATGGATAAAGGAAAGTGGTGTATGTTGGTAAAATGAAGTATGGTTTAGCCATTAAGAAGGCGAGCCTGCCTTTTGTGATGACATGGGTATACCTAGAAGACATTATGTTAAAGTGAAATAAAGTCAAACAGAAAGGCAAATACTGCATAGTCTCATTTATATCTCAAATCTAAAAGAAGAAAAATAAATCTGAGCCCATTGTATAAGAGATTAGATTTGTAGTTACCAGAGTTGGGTGGAAGTGGGACGGGTAATTGGAGGAAAGTGGTCAAAAGGTACAAACTTCCAGTTATAAATAAGTATTGGTGATGTAATAGACACATGATGACTAACACATGATAGCTAACACTGTTGTGTTGTATTTCATATACTAAAAGCTGCTAAGGGAGTAAGTCATAAAGAGTTCTCATCACAATAGAGGAAAGCATTTTGTTCTTTTTCTTTTTCTGACATCTTTATGAGATGATGGATGTTAAATTATTGTGATATTCGTTTCATGATACATGTAATTCATTGAACTTATACAGTGCTATGTGTCAGTTATATATCAATAAAACTGGGGGTAAAAAAGACCACAAGAAAACAGTGGAAAAAGAAGAGAGCACAGTGCCAGGCAAGAATAGTCTCTTAACAAATGTTTGCTTGATAAATGAATGGAAAGGAGAAAAGTAGCTCTGAACATTTAAAAACTGATTTTTGAGGGGCTTGTTTTCAGTATTTCAATGAAACATTGTTTTCAATGAAAAATATTCAGACTATCAAAAAACATCCTAGATAACAAAAATTAACCAAAATTAATCATGGAAAAATCATAGTTTAATAGAGAGACTATGGGTGATCCCTAGAATGAATAAAATTGGATATAGTCAGGATTGCCAGATTTAGCAAATAAAAATATAGGCTACCCAGCTAAATTTGGTGACCAGGAGTCCTTTCCTCAAATGTTTGGGGGTCCTCCTCTGGTTCCTGGGATCTGCTAAGGCAGTGGTGGGTTCTGGAGCAACCCCTGGCAAGTTCTGGACTGTGTGAGCTGCAGTCCCTGTGTCTTCCGCTAGGGGGGTTCTCCAACTCTCTTCCTTGAGGATGGAAGCCAATTAGATGTCCTGAGAGCTCTGGGACTTGAGTTTTGGGGTTGGTCAAGAGTTCCAGGAGGGACAGTCTGCTGGGCAGATCCTTCTTCTGACTGGTGTAGCATTTCTTTCTCTGATTGGGCAGGACTGAGAGACAGGAATGGTGCTGACATACTAATTATTGGTAACCCACTCATGCCCGTCAATGAACAAATGCAGGATTCTGGGAGACTGAAAGAGTCTTGTGCTTGAACCACTTGGGTGTGGGTATTGTCATTGTGTTCCAACTGTGGTGCTACCTTGAGGTTACGCATCCTACTCTCAGCAGCACCCCTGACCCCCACCTCTGCTGGCATCCAGGAAGGCCACCCACCTCTGTGCAGGTGGTCCTCCTAAGTGGCCAAGTTCCTGCCCTCTCAGAACTTTAGAAATCATTGCTCTCAACAGCAGTGGGCCCTCTTGATTGGTATCGTGTTTTGTCTCGGATCTATGTAGATACATGTTCTCCTAGTCAATCTTAAGCCATCTTGGAAGAGAAAGACATTCCTTGTTCCAGTGGGACTCTTCTCTCACTGACCATGGTTCTTCTTCTAACCAGCGCTCTATTGTCAGTATGTGGGAGGTGGGGTTACAGTTTCAAAAGAGTTCACATTCGATGAATTCAGTAATTATATACAGAAGACTTTAAGAAGAGACACTATTGGAAGATGTTTGCTCTGTGTTATAAAGTTCCGAAGATAAATTTATCATGACCAGAAAAAGAATTATTATTCACATTTGCAGGCTCTGGGTAAGACTTGCTTTTGTAAAGCAAGTGTCATCTTTTGAATGTCACTGGATGCCAGCATTCATGAGTGGCACCAGGGATGAAGAAACTTCCTTAGGAATGATTCAATTAGCGTGAAAGAACTGGTACTGGAAAAGTACAGAGGCATATATTGTTTCCATATAAACAATTTCCAAAGAGTCATGGTGATATGAGTAATAATAGCATTTTTACCTTTTTCTTGCCAAAGGGGATAGGAAATTAATCAAGAACATGAAGAGATAGTTCCAGGACCTGTTCAAGAAGACATGGTACCTAAACATTAAGAGGAATTGTCACATGTGTTATTGGAGTGAACTTGAGTTCACTTGCCTACCACACAGCAAAGCCAGTCTACTGACACTATTGGGTGGTAGTGAAGGAAAGTATAGCATTTATTGCAGACACCAAACAGGAACAGGTAGCTTGGGCTCAAAAGGCCTGAACTCCCTGATGGCTGTCAGGGAAGGGTATTTAAAGGCAACATTTGGGGTGACAGTCTGTTCTTTGGAACTCAAGGAAGGCCTAGGAGACTGAAGCTTTTTTCCACCAGGGAAACCTTTTTTCTACCAGGGAAGCCCTATGAACAGCAGAGGACAAAGAAAGGCTTTTGTACTTGGGAAGGCCCCACAGGGACCCACTTGGTTTCAGTCCCGCTCTTTCTTTGGTATTTCTCAGTCCTAAGAGGAACAGAGGGCAGGACAAGAAAAAGACTAAAGTTTTGGATAGAGAAGTTAATTGTAAACCTGGCAGAGAAACTCAGTTTTCGGGACACCCAGATTCACATGCACTCATTGAACAAAAACAAACAAACAAACAAACAAAAAATGAAGTGCTTGTTTTCTACCCATTTTCCTCAATTGTCATCAATCACTAGACATGGTATAGACTCATGAAATTTTGAAGTAAATTATTTAACCAACTCGGTTATATAGATATAGGGACCTGATACACTCTAGCGGCAGCCCAGCCAAGAATCAGCATTTGTCCTTAATTATTGGAAGATATGGTACCATCTGTTCCTGGAGACTGTTCTGTTTATTACTATTAGTCATTTTGACCTCTCTCAAGGCCTAACTCATAATTTCTCACATGATTTTTTTTTACATTTTACATTGAGGACATATGATAGGCTATCAGTAAATAGATGTTGAATGAATAGTAGTTGCTTAATACATGCCTGTTGCATTGAAAAGGATAACTGTATAACAGATGGCACAGAGAAAATTAGCTCTTACTCCTGGTAACTACTTTGCCAATGGAGAATGATAGAAAGTATTTTCCAGTTATAATCTAACACATTAACTGCTGCTGCTGCTGCTAAGTCGCTTCAGTCGTGTCCGACTCTGTGCGACCCCAAGACGGCAGCCCACCAGGTTCCGCCGTCCCTGGGATTCTTCAGGCAAGGACACTGGAGTGGGTTGCCATTTCCTTCTCCAATGCATGAAAGTGAAAAGTGAAAGTGAAGTCGCTCAGTCGTGTCCAACTCTTAGCAACCCCATGGCCTGCAGCCCACCAGGCTCCTCTGTCCATGGGATTTTCCAGGCAAGAGTACTGGAGTGGGGTGTCATTGCTTTCTCTGAACACATTAACTACTACACTTAAATGTCTGAGAATACACTTACATAGTTCTGGAAAAACCTTCGCTAGATCAAGGATTATTCTCACCCCTTCTTTTCCTTGGGGAGAACTGATTCAGGCTTGTGTGAAGAAAGTGTTTAGTGTTGTTTTCTTGGTTCTGTTATCTGTTCCTAGGTCTTTTCACTTAGAATCTTTATAAAACAGGTGTATAAATAGAATTGTTTTCAATGAAAGGGAACCTTGCCCTTCGCAAGCCTCTGAACAGTTGTTTTCTGCACCTGCAGCAATAAAATTCGAGAGAGATAATGTATTGAATTTTAATCACATTCTGCCTTGTTACATATTCACTGTTTAAAAACATTCTGTTTATCCTGGAGTTGTTAGTAAAAGGGCGGTGTTGCCAGTTAAGCCACTGAATGGCCTGGGGAGTGATTTTACACTGGGGAATGATTATAGTCTTATGTAAAAATAGCAGACTCTTAGGTTAAAGTGAAAAAGATTGGTAAAAATGCTTGATGAAAGCTGTGCTCACTAGAAATATTTCAACTGAGTGTGTGTGTGTTTAAAATTATAGATGAAGTTGGATTTTTATCTCAATATGCAGAAAGAGATCATTAAGTCTACGAGTATTAAAAATTTGATAATATTATATATTTAGTAAAACTGATCTCTGAAGTGAAGGGGAACATGTTTCGCCATCCTGAAATATGCCTCTTTTTGGCATAAGGATCCTCTTTGCCTGGTCTTTTTTAAGAAGCAGCAGATACAGAGAAGTTTCAAAAACTGAATAGAAGTAGGAGACATTTGGGCTTTCAAGGTGGTGGTGGTCACAGGGACCACAGCCTTGTCTAACTCAGTGAAACTAAGCCACGCCGTGTGGGGCCACCAAACATGGACAGGTCATGGTGGAAAGTTCTGACAAAACGTGGTCCACTGGAGAAGGGAATGGCAAGCCACTTCAGTATTCTTGCCTTGAGAACCCCATGAACAGCATGAAAAGGCAAAAAGATAGGACACTAAAAGATGAACTTCCCAGATCAGTAGGTGCCCAATATGCTGCTGGAGATCAGTGGAGAAATAACTCCAGAAAGAATGAAGAGACAGAGCCAAAGCAAAAACAATGCTCAGTTGTGGTTGTGACTGGTGATAGAAGTAAAGTCTGATGCTATAAAGAGCAATACTGCATAGGAACCTGGAATGTTCGGTCCATGAATCAAGGCAAACTGGAAGTGGTCAAACAGGAGATGGCAAGAGTGAACATCGACATATTAGGAATCAGTAAACTAAAATGGACTGGAATGGGCGAATTTAACTCAGATGACCATTATATCTACTACTGTGGGCAAGAATCCCCTAGAAGAAATGGAGTAGTCATCATAGTTAACAAAAGAGTCCAAAATGCAGTACTTGGATGCAATCTCAAAAACGACAGAATGATTTCTGTTGATTTCCAAGGCAAGCCATTCAATATCACAGTAATCCAAGGCTATGCCCCAACCAGTAATGCTGAAAAAGCTGAAGTTGGATGGTTTTTGAAGCCCTACAAGACCTTCTAGAACTAACACCCAAAAAAGATGTCCTTTTCTTTATAGGGGACTGGAATGCAAAAGTAGAAGTCAAGAGATACCTGGAGTAATAGGCAAATTTGGCCTTTGAGTTACATAACAAAGTAGGGCAAAGGCTAACAGAGTTCTGCCAAGAGAACGCATGGGTCATAGCAAACACCCTCTTCCAACAGCACAAGAGAAGACTCTACACATGGACATCACCAGATAGTCAGTACCAAAATCAGATTGATTGTATTCTTTGCAGCCAAAGATGGGGAAGTTCTATACCATCAGCAAAAACAAGATCAGGAGCTGACTGTGGCTCAGATAATGAACTCCTTATTGTCAAATTCAGACTTAAATTCAAGAAAGTAGGGAAGACCACTAGACCATTCAGGTCTGAGCTAAATCAAATCCCTTACAATGAAACAGTGGAAGTGACAAATAGATTCAAGAGTTTAGATCTGATAGAGTGCCTGAAGAACTTTGGATGGAGGTTGTGATATTGTACAAGAGGCAGTGATCAAGAAAAAGAAATGCAAAAAGGCAAAATGGTTGTCTGTAGAGGCTTTACAAATAGCTGAGAAAAGAAAAGAAGTGAAAGGCAAAGGAGAAAGGAAAGATATACTCATTTGAATGAGGAATTCCAAAGATAACAAAGAGAGATAAGAAAGCCTTCCTCAGTGATCAATGCAAAAAAATAGAGGGAAAGAATAGAATGGGAAAGACTAGAGATCTCTTCAAGAACATTAGAGATCCCAAGGGAACATTTCATGCAAAGATAGGCACAATAAAGGACAGAAATGATATGGACCTAACAGAAGCAGAAGATATTAAGAGGTGGCAAGAATACACAGAAGAACTGTACAAGAGAGATCTTCAATCTTCATGACCCAGAAAACCACAATGGTGTGATCACTCCCCTAGAGCCAGACATCCTGGAATGCAAAGTCAAGTGGACCTTAGGAAGCATCACTATGAACAAAGCTAGTGGAGGTGATGGAATTCCAGTTATTTCAAATCCTAAAAGATGATTTTGTGAAAATGCTGTACTCAGTATGCTACCAAATTTGGAAAATTCAGCAGTAGCCACAGACTGATAAAGGTCAGTTTCCATTCCAATCCTAAAGAAGAGCAATCCCAAAGAATGTTCAAACAACCACACAGTTGCACTCATCTCACGTGCTAGCAGAGTAATGCTCAAAATTCTCCAAGCCAGGATTCACCAATACGTGAACCATGAACTTCGAGATATTCAAGCTGGATTTAGAAAAGGCAGAACCAGAGATCAAAATGCCAACATCTCTTTGATCATCGAAAAAGCAAGAGAGTTCCAGAGAAACATCTTGGTTCACTTCAGTTCAGTCGCTCAGTCGTGTACAACTCTTTGCGACCCCATAACTGCAACATGTCAGGCCTCCCTGTCCATCACGAACTCCCGGAGCCTACCCAAACCCATGTCTATTGAGTTGGTGATGCCATCCAACCATCTCATCCTCTGTCTTCCCCTTCTCCTCCGGTCCTCAGTCTTTCCCAGCATCAGGGTCTTTTCAAATGATTCAGCTTTTTGCATCAGGTGATCAAAGTATTGGAGTTTCAGCTTCAATATTAGTCCTTCCAATGAACACCCAAAACTGATTTCCTTTAGGATGGACTGGTTGGATCTCCTTGCAGTCCAAGGGACTCTCAAGAGTTTTCTCCAACACCACAGTTCAAAAGCATTAATTCTTTGGTGCTCAGCTTTCTTTATAGGCCAACTCTCATATCCATACATGACCCCTGGAAAAACCGTAGCCTTGACTAGAAGGACCTTTGTTGGCAAAGTAATGTCTCTGCTTTTGAATATGCTATCTAGGTTGGTCATAACTTTCCTTCCAAGGAGTAAGCGTCTTTTAATTTCATGGCTGCAGTCACCATCTGCAGTGATTTTGGAGCCCAGAAAAATAAATCAGCCAGTGTTTCCACTGTTTCCCCAACTATTTCCCATGAAGTGATGGGGCCAGATGCCATGATCTTTGTTTTCTGAATGTTGAGCTTTAAGCCAACTTTTTTAGTCTCCTCTTTCTCTTTTGTCACAAGGCTCTTTAGTTCTTCACTTTCTGCCATAAGGGTGGTGTCATCTGCGTATCTGAGGTTATTGATATTTCTCCCAGCAATCTTGATTCCAGCCCAGCATTTCTCATGACGTACTCTGCATATAACTTAAATAAGCAGGGTGATAATACACAGCCTTGGTGTACTCCTTTTCCTATTTGGAACCGGTCTGTTGTTCCATGTCCAGTTCTAACTGTTGCTTTCTAACCTGCATACAAGTTTCTAAAGAGGCTGATCAGGTGGTCTGGTATTCCCATCTTTTGAAGAATTTCCCACAGTTTATTGTGATCCACAGTCAAAGGCCTTGGCATAGTCAACAGAGCAGAAATAATGTTTTTCTGGAACTCTCTTGCTTTTTCGGTGATCCAGTGGATGTTGGCAATTTGATCTCTGGTTTCTCTGCCTTTTTTAAATCCAGCTTGAACACCTGGAAGTTCTGCTTTATTGACTACGCCAAAGCCTTTGACTGTATGGATCATAATAAACTGTGGAAAATTCTTCCAAAGATGGGAATATCTGACCACCTGAGCTGCCTCCTGAGAAATCTGTATGCAAGTCACCCTGCTTATTTAACTTATATGGAGAGTACAATATGAGAAATGCTGGGCTGGATGAAGCACAAGCTGGAATCAACATTGCTGGGAGAAATATCAATAATCTCAGATATGCAGATGACAGTACCGTTATGGCAGAAAGCAAAGAGGAACCAAAGAGCCTCTTGATGAAAGTGAAAGAGGAGAGTGAAAAAGTTGGCGTAAAACACAACATTCAGAAAACTAAGATCATGGCATGCAGTCCTATCACTTCATGGCAAAGAGATGGAGAAATGATGGAAACAGTGAGGGACTTTATGTTTTTGGGCTTCAAAATCACTGCAGATGGTGACTGCAGCCATGAAATTAAAAGGTGCTTGCTCTTTGGAAGAAAAGTTATGACCAACTTAGGCAGCATATTAAGAAGCACAGACATTACTTTGCCAACAAAGGTCCATCTAGTCAAAGCTATGGTTTTTCCAGTGGTCATTATGAAAGTGAGAGTTGGACTATAAAGATAGTTGAGCACTGAAGAATTGATGCTTTTGAACTGTGGTGTTGGAGAAGACTCTTCAGAGTCCCTTGGACTGCAGGGAGATCCAACCAGTCCATCGTAATGGAAATCAGTCCTGAATATTCACTGGAAGGACTGATGCTGAAGCTGAAACACCAGTACTTTGGCTACCTGAACTGGCTCACTGGAAAAGACCCTGATGCTGGCAAAGATTGAAGGCGGGAGGAGAAGGGGACGACAGAGGATGAGATAGTTGGATGGCATCACCTACTCAATGGACATGAGTTTGAGTAAGCTCCAGGAGTTGGTAATGGACAGGGAAGCCTGGTGTGCTGCAGTCCATGGGGTTGCAAAGAGCTGGACATGACTGAGTGGTAAAGAATCTGCCTTCCAGTGCTGGTGACATGAGAGATATGAGTTAGATCCCTAGGTCAGGAAGATCCCCTGGAGAGGGGAATATCAACCCTCTCCAGTATCCTTGCCTGGGAAATCCCATAGACAGTGGAGCCTGGTGGGCTACAGTCAATGGGTTTGCAAAGAGTGAGAAAACAACTGAGTGACTAAATGGCAGCAGCAAGAAACGTTTACATTCATAAGGGAGATCTCCATTTTTAAGGATGTTTCCCAGCTCTAACGGGAAGAGGAGGCTATCCAAATCTCTAGAAACTCATTATCAGTAGAGAAGGCTGTAACTTAAATCTGCATAACAACCTTGGTGGTGGTTTAGTTGCTAAGTTGTGTTCGACTTTTGTGACCCCATAAACTGAAGCCTTCCAGGCTCCTCTGTCCATGGGATTTCCCAATCAAGAATACTGGCGTGTGTTGCCATTTCCTTCTTCAGGGGATCTTCCTGACCCAGGGGTTGAACCCATATCTCCTGCATCAGAGGTGGGTTCTTTACCGACTTAGCCACCAAGGAGGCCCTGTATAACAACCTTAACCTTGCTTATTGTGCTTTGACTGATAATCTACCATGACTGGCTCCCTATCTCCCATCTGTTTAGCTGGAGATCGTATTTAAGATGATGCTTGGGCCATTTCCTGGGTACTCAGTTTTCTTGGACATGGCTCATATTTGTAAGAGGTGTGCATAGTATTAAGCTTCTCTTTGTTTTCTCCTGTTAATCTGCCTTTTATTATAGGTGATCTCACCTGAAAACCTAGACAGGGGGAGGGAAAATGATAATTCCTCCCGTGAACAACCAAAGTCAGTTTCACAGTGTTCCTACGGCTGTTAGTTTTATTTTTGTTGTTGGACTTTTTGAAAAAACGTTAGACTGAAGTTTATCATATTGACTATTTCCCCACTCTTTAACCTGAACAGATTCAATGTTTATTTAACGGAGATTATTTCAGTTATTTTTAAAGAGGATTATGAGAGGAAAAAAGTTGTTTTTATTAGCCTTTATTTCTTCACTCTATATTTTAATATGATCAGTACATCATGTTTTGCTGTTTTCTGGAAGGCTCTGGATATTTTCTTTGGGATGTGGAGTTCTCTAATATGGAGTACATCTTAAAAGGTGGGGAATACATGCAGATGGAAAACTATCTGTTGTTTTTTTTATCCTCAAACTAAAATAGTACATAAAAAATTAAAATGTAGGCATTTCTGTGAACATATGCTAGAAATTAGGTTACACATATGTTAGAATTTAGGTTATGTGTACATTAGAATTTTCATTGATTTGGCATAACATAGTGTGAGATTTCCCAAACTTACTTGTTCGTAAGAATCTTGTCGGTGTATTATCCAAAAACTGGGTTCACCTCTTGGTGGGTGTCAAGGCAAAAGGCACAACCAAGCCAAAGATCTAGAGAAAGTGAAAGTGAAAGTGTTAGTTGCTCAGTCATGGCTGACTCTTTGTGACCCCATGGACTGTAGCCCACCAGGTTCCTCTGTCCATCCAAGAATAATGGAGTGGATTGCTTCTCCAGGCGGGGCTTCCTGCCCCAGAGATCAAACCGAGTCTCCTGCATTGTAGGCAGACTCTTCACTGTGTGAACCACCAGGGAAGCCCAAATGTCCATTACCTGAAATAGTATGGAAATTTTTGAAAGTAATGTGTCCTTGAACAGCAAAATTAGGGACGTTTTAAACTGAAGGTCATGCATATTCATGAAGAGGCTTGAACATAGGAGAATTCAGTATAGAAGTGGGGCGAAGGTTGACAGAGTCCTGTTCAGTTCAGTCTCTCAATCATGTCTGACTCTTTGCGACCCCATGGACTTCAGCACACCAGGCTTCCCTGTCCATCACCAACTCTCAGAGCTTGCTCAAACTCATGCCAGTTGAGTCAGTGATGCCATCCAACCATCTCATCCTCTGTCATCCCCTTCTCTTCCTGCCTTCAATCATTCCCAGCATCAGGATCTTTTCCAGTGAGTCCATTCTTTGCATCAGGTGGCCAAAGTATTGGAGCTTCAGCATCAATTCTTCCAATGAATATTCAGCACTGATTTCCTTTAGGATGGACTGGTTGGATCTCCTTGCAGTCCAAGGGACTCTGAAGAGTCTTCTCCAACACCACAGTTCAAAAGCATCAATTCTTCAGTGCTCAGCTTTCTTCACAGTCCAACTCTCACATCTATACATGACTACTGGAAAAGACATAGCTTTGACTAAGCAGGCCTTTATTGGTAAAGTTAATTAAAGTCAAGAAAGGTAAATATTATCATCCATTCTCCTACTTGGGTGAGGGCCTTTAGTTCCTGCAGAATTCAAAGATATGTATCAGGTTGTTATGTATATTCCTTGAGGAGGAACTCAGAATCTGTTTCATTGAACAATGTTTTTTCCAGTAGTAGTCATGTGTGGATGCGAGAGTTGAACCATAAAGAAGGCTGTGCACTGAAGAATTGATGCTTTTGAACTGGGGTGCTCTCAAGAGTCCCTTGGACTGCAAGGAGATCAAACCAGTCAATGCTAAAGGAAATCAACCCTGAAGATTCACTGAAAGGACTGATGCTGAAACTGAAGCTCCAATACTTTGGCCACCTGATGTGAGGAGCCACCTAATTGGAAAAGACCGTCATGCTGGAAAAGAAAGATTGAGGGAAGAAGGAGAAGGAAATGACAAAGGATGAGATGGTTGGATGGCATTACTGACTCAATGGACGTGAGTTTGAGACAGCGCTGGAAGATAGTGAAGGACAGGGAAGCCAGGTGTGCTACAGTCCACAGGGTTGCAAAGAGCCAGAAACAACAACTGAACAACAACAACAATTGTTTATTTTTTAAATTTATATTTATTTATTTTTTAGTTGAAGGATACTTGCATTACAGAGTTTTGTTGGTTTCTTCCAAACATCAACTTGAATCATGAATCAGCCATAGGTATACATATGTTTGCTCCTTCTTGAAACTCCCTCCCCAATCCCACCCCTAAGTTGTTTCTTGACTGCTTTTCCTTTGTCCCTGCCTTCCCTCCCTTCCCTAAAGATCCTTAACTACTGAGCTCTGTTGAAGGATAGGCACTTTTGCCAGGCTTAGATCACAAAATGGCTTAAACCCAAAATAGCTTCTCTTAAGTCAAGAAAGCCATGCCTGGTTCTCTTTTTCCATGGATCTCCCTACCCTATCTGCTTACATGAGAACTTCTTGCTTATGTAGATTCTTGGGTCCCTTAGGCCTACAGAATCAGAATCTCCATGGGGAGGGCCTAGAGTGCTTGTTTAGGATAGAAAAGTTGGGTAATGGCTAAGAACAGATGTTAGAGACTAGAATATCTTAGTTAGAATCTTGAGTTAACCACTTTTCCACCTGGGCTTCCCAGGTGGTGCAGTGGTAGAGAATCAGTCTGCCAATGCAGGAGACGTGGGTTTGATTCCTGGACAGGGAAGATCCCCGGGAGAAGAGTGTGACAACCCACTCCAGTATTCTTGCCTGGAAAATTCCATGGACAGTAGAGCCTGGTGGGCTACAGTCCATGAGGTTGAAAAGAGTTGGGACAACTACTTGAGCAAAGCTGATCCATGGAGGAAGTATTATTGAAAAAAAGCTCTACGCCTCAGTTTTCTTATATATAACATAGGGGCAATGGTAATACCTACTAAGAGGGTTGATCTAGAGATGTTAATTGTATCATGTATTTAGCCCAATGCCTGGCACTAGTTAAGCATTCAGTAAGTATTAGCTGACTGTGGCTCTGATCATGAACTCCTTATTGCCAAATTCAGACTGAAATTGAAGAAAGTGGGGAAAACCATTATACCATTCAGGTATGATCTAAATCAAATCCCATATGACAGTGGAAGTGAGGAATAGATTTAAGGGATTAGATCTGATAGAGTACCTGATGAACTATGGACGGAGGTTCGTGACATTGTACAGGAGACAGGGATCAAGACCATCAAGAAAAATAAATGCAAAAAAGCAAAATGGCTGTCTGAGGAGGCCTTGCAAATAGCTGAGAAAAGAAGAGAAGCGAAAAGCAAAGGAGAAAAGGAAAGATATACCCATTTGAATGCAGAGTTCCAAAGAATAGCAAGGAGAGATAAGAAAGCCTTCCTCAGTGATCAGTGAAAAGAAATAGAGGAAAACAATAGAATAGGAAAGGCACCTATAGAATAGAATAGGAATAGGCACCCCACTCCAGTACTTTTGCCTGGAAAATCCCATGGACGGAGGAGCTTGGTGGGCTGCAGTCCATGGGGTCGCTAGAGTCGGGCACGACTGAGCGACTTCACTTTGACTTTTCACTTTCATGCATTGGAGAAGGAAATGGCAACCCACTCCAAATTTCTTGCCTGGAGAATCCCAGGGACGGGGGAGCCTGGTGGGCTGCCGTCTCTGGGGTCGCACAGAGTCAGACACGACTGAAGCAACTTAGCGGCAGCAGAGATCTCTTCAAGAACATTAGAGATACCAAGGGAACATTTCATGCAAAGATAGGCTCAATAAAGGACAGAAATGGTATGTACCTAACAGAAGCAGAAGATATTAAGAAGAGGTGACAAGAATACACAGAAGAACTGAACAAAAAAGATCTTCATGACCCAGATAATCACAATGGTGTGATCACTCATGTAAAGTCAGACATCCTGGAATGTGAAGTCAAGTGGGCTTTAGGAAGTATCACTATGAACAAAGCTAGTGTAGGTGATGGAATTCCAGTTGAGCTATTTCAAATCCTGAAAAATGATGCTGTGAAAGTGCTGCACTCAATATGCCAGCAAATTTGGAAAACTCAGTGTTAGGTCTCCTCCTGTTAGGAGACCTGACAACTCAGCAGTGGCCACAGGACTGGATAAGGTCAGTTTTTGTTCCAATTCCAAAGAAAGAAAATGCCAAAGAATACTCAAACTACTGCACAATTGCAGTCATCTCACATGCTAGTAAAGTAATGCTCAAAATTCTCCAAGCCAGTCTTCAGCAATACGTGAATTGTGAACTTCCAGATGTTCAAGCTGGTTTTAGAAAAGGCAGAGGAACCAGAGATCAAGTTGCCAACATCTGCTGGATCATCAAAAAAGCAAGAGAGTTCCAGAAAAACATCTATTTCTGCTTTATAGACTATGCTAAAACCTTTTTGACTGTGTGGATCACAATAAACTGTGGAAAATTCTGAAAGAGACGGGAATACCAGGCCACCTTGACTTGCCTCTTTCTGTATGCAGGTCAAGAAGCAACAGTTAGAACTGGAAATGGAACAACAGACTGGTTCCAAATAGGAAAAGGAGTATGTCAAGGCTGTATATTGTCACCCTGCTTATTTAACTTACATGTAGAGTACATCAGAGAAATGCTGGACTGGAAGAAGCACAAGCTGGAATCAAGATTGCTGGAAGATATATCAATAACCTGAGATATGCAAATGACACCACCCTTATGGCAGAAAATGAAGAAGAACTAAAGAGCCTCTTGATGAAAGTGAAAGAGGAGAGTGAAAAAGTTGGCTTAAAGCTCAACTTTCAGAAAACTAAGATCATGGCATCTGTTCCCATCACTTCATGGGAAATAGATGGGGAAACAGTGGAAACAGTCACTGACTTTATTTTTTTGGTCTCCAAAATCACTGCAGATGGTGACTGCAGCCATGAAATTGAAAGTCGCTTACTCCTTGGAAGAAAAGTTATGGCCAACCTAAACAGCATATTAAAAAGCAGAGACATTACTTTGTCAACAAAGTTCCATCTAGTCAAGGCTATGGTTTTTCCAGTGGTCATGTATGGATGTGAGAGTTGGCCTATAAACAAAGCTGAGCACCGAAGAACTGATGCTTTTGAACTGTGGTGTTGGAGAAGACTCTTGAGAGTTCCTTGAACTGCAAGGAGATCCAACTAGTCCATCCTAGAGGAGATCAGTCCTGGGTGTTCATTGGAAGGACTGATGTTGAAGCTGAAACTCTAATATCTTGGTCACCTCATGCAAAGAGCTGACTCTTTTGAAAAGACCCTGATATTGGGAAAGATTGAGGGCAGGAGAAGGGGACGACAGAGGATGAGATGGTTGGATGGCATCACCTACTCAATGGACATGAGTTTGGGTAAACTCCGGGAGTTCGTGATGGACAAGGAGGCCTGGTGTGCTGTGGTTCATGGGGTTGCAAAGAGTCGACTGAGCGACTGAACTGAACTGAACTGAACTGAAATATTAGCTATTATCGTTTGTAGTACAATACTTAATACATTTTCAAATACATTTTCTCAAAAAATTTAAAAAATCCACTAGATATTTAAATAGGTTGAATATTATTTAATTTGAGAATCAAAGGAAGCGAAATGCTGTTTCCAGTCTTTGAGGCTAGTTCAGTCTTTCCAACTTTTCCTTAAAAGAAAATGAACTTAGAGAAGGAAATGGCAGCCCACTCCAGTGTTCTTGCCTGGAGAATCCCAGGGACAGAAGAGCCTGGTGGGCTGCTGTCTATGGGGTCGCACAGAGTAGGACACGACTGAAGCAACTTAGCAGCAGCAGCATGCATGTATATTCTGCACGTTTATTCACATATGGCATTTAAATAAGCATATTTAAATGCTATATTTAAAAAAATATAGCATTTTCCTGAAGTAAAATATTGCAACAGATATTAAAGGCAGTTTTTGTTATATTGTCTATAAGTTACTTTTAAAAACATATGAATAGCAAGTGTGATATATATGTGTAACTTATTTTTAAACCACATCTGTTAACATTTGAAATGACCTAATCAGGAATCCACAGATTAAGAGAAGTTAGCATTTCAGAGAATTATCTAAATCTGCAAGAGATTCTATTAACTACCATAAATGATTTTAGACAAACATTTTCATTGATTAAGTGTGAATTTTTAATATATGTCAATTCAGCACCACCACTTTTGCATGGCTGTGGTAGAAGAACTAGGAGCATCCCTCAGTTTAATCCATTGGGATTGGTACAGATACATACACTTCCCTTTAGTCTTGTATCCCAAAACTTAAAGGATGGGCCATTGTATGATTCAGCCAGATACTTAGATCAGCTTATCCTGATTGCAGAAAGCTGTGTTTGTCTCTGAATCTTTCATATGAGGCTCTTGTTGGAGCCTAGTGACCCATGAGGACTTCAATTTGCTTACAGACCTGGATTTGTGTCCCTTTGTCATAAATGCTTATACACGTGGCAGAATTCATTGTGAAGCTAACTTTGTTTTCCACGTATTCTAGTCCTGAGTTGTAGAAAAGGACACTTTCAGCCCTCACTTGCCTTTGATCATTAGAGCCTACTAAGCAAGAGATATTCAGGGGAAAAAATGTGACCAATTTTGAGTGAGCACTCTTAAAAGATAAACTGAGGCATAGTAAAATTTTTAAAAAGTTTATTTGAACAAAAATTGATTTGAACTGGGCAGTGCCAAACCAGAAGTCGTTAGGAGTACTCCTTGGACTGGAGCCAGGGAAAAGCCTTACCTAGAGAGGATGCAGAAGCAAAGAAAGGAACTTGCTGATTGACTGTAGCTTAAAGATTGAAGGCAAAAGGAGAAGGGGGTGGCAGAGGATGAGATGGTTAGATAGCGTCACCAGCTCAAAGGACATGAGTTTGAGCAAACTCCGGGGAAATAGTGAAGGACAGAGGAGCCTAGTGTGCTGCAGTCCATGGTGTCTCAGAGTTGGACACAACTTAGCGACAGAGCAACAACAACAAATAACGTAAAGCCCTGTTGGCTGTTTGTGATTGGTTGTCCTTAGCATTTTTTTAATAGAAATTTATTTATTTTAATTGGAGGCTAATTACTTTACAATATTGTATTTGGTTTGCCATACAGCAACATGAATCCGCCATGGGTGTACACTTTTGATTTCATAACCTTGAGGCATTCACAGGCTGAGATTTTGTTTTGCTTACATAGGCCACCCAGGCATTAGCACCGCTTCAATCTGATGGCTTGTTTCATTAATTTAACATCACATAAGTTTATTTCAGTTCACACATATCTCTTAGTTCCATTGCAGCTTTTAAAGTTGAAGGTCAAAATCTTAGGCATTTTAGTATTTGTTTTTCAATCCTTGATATCATATTCTTACTCAAAAGAGGCCATTCTCCATCTCTCTTCCAGTTTATTAGTAGTTTGAAATAGAACACGGCAGGAATGTTTGCGTGCATGGGTGCTAAGTTGCTTCAGTTATGTAGAACTCTTTGTGACCCTATGGACTGTAGCCTGCCTGGCTCCTCTTTCCATGGGATTCTCCAGGCAAGAATACTGGAGTGGATTGCCATGCCGTCCTCCTGGGGATCTTCCCAACCCAGGGATCAAACCCGTGTCTCTTTTGTCTCTGGCATTGGCAGATGTGTTCTTTCCACTGGTGCCATCTGGGAAGCCTCAGGAATGTTTACGAGTTGGCAAGCTTTAGAAATTCTCTCCCTATCCTCACCAAGAGCTGTTTACAAAACATGTAGCTGGCCTTTCATGGTATGATGTTCATTCTGATAGGTATGTATTCATGATTCACTGGCTTTAAAAAAAGATATAGTACCCATGCAGTAGAAGAACATGGAGACAGTGACAGATTTTCTTTTCTTGGACTCCAAAATCATCGTGGATGGTGACTGCAGCCGTGAAATAAAAAAATACTTTCTCCTTGGAAGAAAAGCTGTGACAAACCTAGACAGTGGATAAACCCAAGGCGAAACACCCCAAGACACATATTAATCAAATTAACAAAGATCAAACACAAAGAACAAATATTAAAAGCAGCAAGGGAAAAACAACAAATAACACACAAGGGGATTCCCATAAGGATAACAGCTGATCTGTCAATAGAAACTCTTCAGGCCAGGAGGGAATGGCAAGACATACTTAAAGTGATGAAAGACAATAACCTACAGCCCAGATTACTGTACCCAGCAAGGATCTCATTCAAATACGAAGGAGAAATCAAAAGCTTTACAGACAAGCAAAAGCTGAGAGAATTCAGCACCACCAAACCAGCTCTCCAACAAATTCTAAAGGATATCCTCTAGACAGGAAACACGAAAAGGGTGTATAAACCCGAACCCAAAACAATAAAGTAAATGGCAACGGGATCATACTTATCAATAATTACCTTAAACGTAAATGGGTTGAACGCCCCAACCAAAAGACAAAGACTGGCCGAATGGATACAAAAACAAGACCCCTCTATATGCTGCTTACAAGAGACCCACCTCAAAACAAGGGACACATACAGACTGAAAGTGAAGGGCTGGAAAAAGATATACCACGCGAATAGAGACCAAAAGAAAGCAGGAGTGGCAATACTCATATCCGATAAAATAGACTTTAAAACAAAGGCTGTGAAAAGAGACAAAGAAGGCCACTACATAATGATCAAAGGAACAATCCAAGAAGAAGATATAACAATTATAAATATATATGCACCCAATATAGGAGCACCGCAATATGTAAGACAAATGCTAACAAGTATGAAGGGGGAAATCAACAATAACACAATAATAGTGGGAGACTTTAATACCCCACTCACACCTATGGACAGATCAACTAAACAGAAAATTAACAAAGAAACGCAAACTTTAAATGATACATTAGATCAGTTAGACCTAATTGATATCTATAGGACATTTCACCCCAAAACAACGAATTTCACCTTTTTTTCAAGTGCTCATGGAACCTTCTCCAGGATAGATCACATCCTGGGCCATAAATCTAAACTTGATAAATTCAAAAAAATCGAAATCATTCCAAGCATCTTTTCTGACCATAATGCATTAAGATTAGATCTCAATTACAGGAGAAAAACTATTAAAAATTCTAACATATGGAGGTTGAACAACACACTTCTGAATAACCAACAAATCACAGAAGAAATCAAAAAAGAAATCAAAATATGCATAGAAACTAATGAAAATGAAAACACAACAACCCAAAACCTGTGGGACACTATAAAAGCAGTGCTAAGAGGAAAGTTCATAGCAATACAGGCATACCTCAAGAAACAAGAAAAAAGTCAAATAAATAACCTAACTCTACAACTAAATCAACTAGAAAAGGAAGAGTTGGAGAACCCCAGAGTTAGTAGAAGGAAAGAAATCTTAAAAATTAGGGCAGAAATAAATGCAAAAGAAACAAAAGAGACCATAGCAAAAATCAACAAAGCCAAAAGCTGGTTCTTTGAAAGGATAAATAAAATTGACAAACCATTAGCCAGACTCATCAAGAAGCAAAGAGAGAAAAATCAAATCAATAAAATTAGAAATGAAAAGGGAGAGATCACAACAGACAACACAGAAATACAAAGGATCATAAGAGACTACTATCAGCAGTTGTATGCCAAGAAAATGGACAACGTGGAAGAAATGGACAAATTCTTAGAAAAGTACAATTTTCCAAAACTGAACCAGGAAGAAATAGAAAATCTTAACAGACCCATCACAAGCACGGAAATTGATACTGTAATCAGAAATCTTCCAGCAAACAAAAGCCCAGGTCCAGATGGCTTCACAGCTGAATTCTACCAAAAATTTCGAGAAGAGCTAACACCTATCCTCCTCAAACTCTTCCAGAAAATTGCAGAGGAAGGTAAACTTCCAAACTCATTCTATGAGGCCACCATCACCCTAATACCAAAACCTGACAAAGATGTCACAAAAAAAGAAAACTACAGGCCAATATCTCTGATGAACATAGATGCAAAAATCCTCAACAAAATTCTAGCAATCAGAATCCAACAACACATTAAAAAGATCATACATCATGACCAAGTGGGCTTTATCCCAGGGATGCAAGGATTCTTCAATATCCGCAAATCAATCAATGTAATTCACCACATTAACAAATTGAAAAATAAAAACCATATGATTATCTCAATAGATGCAGAGAAGGCCTTTGACAAAATTCAACATCCATTTATGATAAAAACTCTCCAGAAAGCAGGAATAGAAGGAACATATCTCAACATAATAAAAGCTATTTATGACAAACCCACAGCAAACATTATCCTCAATGGTGAAAAATTGAAAGCATTTCCCCTAAAGTCAGGAACAAGACAAGGGTGTCCACTTTCACCGCTACTATTCAACATAGTTCTGGAAGTTTTGGCCACAGCAATCAGAGCAGAAAAAGAAATAAAAGGAATCCAAATTGGAAAAGAAGAAGTAAAACTCTCACTGTTTGCAGATGACATGATCCTCTACATGGAAAACCCTAAAGACTCCACCAGAAAATTACTAGAGCTAATCAATGAATATAGTAAAGTTGCAGGATATAAAATCAACACACAGAAATCCCTTGCATTCCTATACACGAATAATGAGAAAGTAGAAAAAGAAATTAAGGAAACAATTCCATTCACCATTGCAACGAAAAGAATAAAATACTTAGAAATATATCTACCTAAAGAAACTAAAGACCTATATATAGAAAACTATAAAACACTGATGAAAGAAATCAAAGAGGACACTAATAGATGGAGAAATATACCATGTTCATGGATTGGAAGAATCAATATAGTGAAAATGAGTATACTACCCAAAGCAATTTACAAATTCAATGCAATCCCTATCAAGCTACCAGCCACATTTTTCACAGAACTAGAACAAATAATTTCAAGCTTTGTATGGAAATACAAAAAACCTCGAATAGCCAAAGCAATCTTGAGAAAGAAGAATGGAACTGGAGGAATCAACTTGCCTGACTTCAGGCTCTACTACAAAGCCACAGTCATCAAGACAGTATGGTACTGGCACAAAGACAGACATATAGATCAATGGAACAAAATAGAAAGCCCAGAGATAAATCCACACACATATGGACACCTTATCTTTGACAAAGGAGGCAAGAATATACAATGGAGTAAAGACAATCTCTTTAACAAGTGGTGCTGGGAAAACTGGTCAACCACTTGTAAAAGAATGAAACTAGATCACTTTCTAACACCGCACACAAAAATAAACTCAAAATGGATTAAAGATCTAAATGTAAGATCAGAAACTATAAAACTCCTAGAGGAGAACATAGGCAAAACACTCTCAGACATAAATCACAGCAGGATCCTCTATGATCCACCTCCCAGAATGCTGGAAATAAAAGCAAAAATAAACAAATGGGATCTAATTAAAATTAAAAGCTTCTGCACAACAAAGGAAACTATAAGCAAGGTGAAAAGACAGCCTTCTGAATGGGAGAAAATAATAGCAAATGAAGCAACTGACAAACAACTAATCTCAAAAATATACAAGCAACTTATGCAGCTCAATTCCAGAAAAATAAACGACCCAATCAAAAAATGGGCCAAAGAACTAAATAGACATTTCTCCAAAGAAGACATACGGATGGCTAACAAACACATGAAAAGATGCTCAACATCACTCATTATTAGAGAAATGCAAATCAAAACCACAATGAGGTACCACTTCACACCAGTCAGAATGGCTGCGATCCAAAAATCTGCAAGCAATAAATGCTGGAGAGGGTGTGGAGAAAAGGGAACCCTCCTACACTGTTGGTGGGAATGCAAACTAGTACAGCCACTATGGAGAACAGTGTGGAGATTCCTTAAAAAATTGCAAATAGAACTACCTTATGACCCAGCAATCCCACTGCTGGGCATACACACCGAGGAAACCAGAATTGAAAGAGACACATGTACCCCAATGTTCATCGCAGTACTGTTTATAATAGCCAGGACATGGAAACAACCTAGATGTCCATCAGCAGATGAATGGATAAGAAAGCTGTGGTACATATACACAATGGAGTATTACTCAGCTGTAAAAAAGAATTCATTTGAATAAGTTCTGATGAGATGGATGAAACTGGAGCCGATTATACAGAGTGAAGTAAGCCAGAAAGAAAAACACCAATACAGTATACTAACACATATATATGGAATTTAGGAAGATGGCAATGACGACCCTGTATGCAAGACAGGGAAAGAGACACAGATGTGTATAACGGACTTTTGGACTCAGAGGGAGAGGGAGAGGGTGGGATGATTTGGGAGAATGACATTCTAACATGTATACTATCATGTGAATTGAATCGCCAGTCTATGTCTGACGCAGGATGCAGCATGCTTGGGGCTGGTGCATGGGGATGACCCAGAAATATGTTATGGGGAGGGAGGTGGGAGGGGGGTTCATGTTTTGGAATGCATGTAAGAATTAAAGATTTTAAAATTTAAAAAATAAAAAACTAAAAATTAAAAAAAAAAAAAAAAAACCTAGACAGTGTATTAAAGCAGAGACATCACTTTACCAAAAAAGGTCCAAAAAGGACCGTATGGTCAAAGCTATGGTTTTTCTAGTAGTCATGTATGGATGTGAGAGTTGGACGATGAAGCCTGGGTGCTGAAGAATTGAGGCTTTTGAACTGTGGTGTTGGAGAAGACTCTTGAGAGTTCCTTGGATAGCAAGGAGATCCAACCAGTCCATTCTGAAGGAAATCAACTGTAAATATTCATTGGAAAGACTGATGCTGAAGCTGAAGCTCCAATGTTTTGGCTACGTGATGTGAAGAGCCAACTCACTGGAAAAGATCTTGATGCTGGAAGAGATTGAGGGCAGGAACAGAAGAGGGTAACAGAGCATGAGATGTTTGGATGATATTTCCAGGGGCTTCCCTGGTGGCTTAGATGGTAAAGAATCCATCTGCAATGTGAGAGACCCTAATTCCATCTCTGGGTGAGGAAGATCCACTGGAAAAGGAAATGGCAACCCACTCCAGTATTGTTGCCTGGAGATTCCAATGGACAGAGGAACCTGGAGGGCAGTTGGACACTACTGAGCAACTAACATTTTCACTTTCACTTTTCACGGGCTCAATGGACATGAATTTGAGCAAATTCCTAGAGATAGCGAAGGACCAGGAAGCCTGATGTGCAGCAGTCCATGGTGTCACAAAGACTCGCACAGGACTGAGTAACTGAACAACAAGTAGAAGAAAAAGGTCAGCAAATACTTAAGAAACTCATAAATATCTAGCTTTTTTTCTGGGCCACCATAGCATTGTTGGAAACAGACGTGGAATACAGTCAGCTAGAAGCACAGAAATGGTGGGGGCCTTTGGCAGAAGAGGTTGGTTGAGAAAGTATTCAGAGATATAACCCAGATAACACCAAGACAGGTGATGGAGCTGAACAAAAACAATGTAAGGTTCATGTATTAATTTCCACAATCATCTCTTAATTTTCTGTTGGTAATCAATACTGGTAGCATATTTCTTAATCTTTATGTAAATGTTTTTGAATATAAAATTTTATTTTGAGATATTTGTAGATTTAGTTGTAAGAAATAATAGAGACCCCATGTATCCTTTAGCCATTCCCCCCTCAATGGTAACATTCTACAGAACTGTAACACACTGTGGCCTTGATATTGATATTGATGCAGTCAAGATAGAGAACATTTTCCTCACTACAAGGATCTCTTCTGGTAAATGCCCTCGTATACCCATAGTTACTCTCACTCACCATCACTCCTTCCTTATAACCCTTGACAACTGCAAATGTGTTCTTCATTTCTATAATTTTGTCATTTCAAGAATGTTACATTAAATGGAGTGGTACACTATGTAACCTGGGTTGGCTTTTTTTTTTTTTTTCCACTCAGCATAATTTTCTGGATCTTTACTGAGGTCATTGTGTGTATCAAAAGTTCATTCCTTTTTATTACTTGGTAGTTATTCATCATATGGATTGTATCACAGTTTGTTTAATCATTCACCCATTGAAAGATATCTGAGTTGTTTTGGCTGTTATGAATAAGGCTGTTACAGACATAGGTGTACAGGTTTTTCTTTGTGTGAATGTGATTTTTTTATTTCTCTGGGATATATGCCCAGAAGTGCAATTGCTGGGTTATATGATAATCACATTTCAGTTTTTTTAGGAATATGCTAAACTTTTTAGAGTGTCTGTATCAACAGCAAAGTATGAGTGATCCGGAGTCTCTGCACCCTTGCCAGCTTGTGGGGTTGCTACTGGTTTTTGTCTTAGCATTCTTGCAAATGTCGAGTGATATCTCCTTGTGGTTTTAAGGCATTCCTACTGGCTGCTGATGCTGGACATCTTTTCCTGTACTTACTTGCCACCTGTGTATCTTCTTTGTTGACATGTCTCTTCATGTCTTTTGCCCATGTTCTAGTTGCACTTCTTTTTTTTTTTTAACTGTTGTGTTTAACTGTTCTTTATGTTTTTTAGAGACTAGTCCTTTGTGTGGTTTATAAGTGTTTTCTTATGGACTACAACTTGTCTTTTCACATTTATCAATGGTCATTTATAGAACAAAGGTTTTTAACTTTGACATTTCAATTTATCATTTTGTCCTTTTGGTGTTGTCTAAGAACATTCTGAGAGTCCCTTGGACTGCAAGGAGATCCAACCAGTTCATTCTAAAGGAGATCCAACCAGTTCATTCTAAAGGAGATCAGCCCTGGGTGTTCATTGGAAGGACTGATGCTAAAGCTGAAACTCCAATACTTTGGCCAGCTCATGCGAAGAGTTGACTCATTGGAGAAGACTCTGATGCTGGGAGGGATCGGGGGCAGGAGGAGAAGGGGACGACAGAGGATGAGATAACTGGATGGCATCACCAACTTGATGGATGTGAGTTTGTGTGAACTCCGGGAGTTGGTGATGGACAGGGAGGCCTGGCGTGCTGTGATTCATGGGGTTGCAAAGAGTCGAACACGACTGAGTGACTGAACTGAACTGAACTGAAGAACAATTCAGCCTAAACCTTGATTTTCAAGATTTTCTTTTTTTTTTCTTCTAAAAGTTTTGTAATTTTGTGTTTTATATTTTCATTTGTGGTCCATTTTTAGCTGATTTTTGTATAAAGAGTGATACTTGGTTTGAGTTTCATTTTCTGGCTTATGAATGTTTAATTGTCCAGCATTGTTTATTAAGAGGTGATTTTCTTTTTCTTTTTTTACATTGAATTGCTTTTTCACTTTTGACAGGTATCAATTGAGTATTATTTGTGTGGGCCAATTTTGGCTTCTCTGTGCTGTTTCAATTTCATTAGTTTCTTCCCTTTACTTTTTTCATCCTTCTGCTTGCTCAGAGTTTATTTTGCTCTTCTTTATTGAGGTTCTTGAGGTGAGAGCTTAAATTACTGATTTGAGAATTTCCCCCTTTTCTACTGCATAAAGTTCATGCTGTAAGTTTTTTTGTCTCAACACTGTTAGCAGTCTCCCATAGATTGATGCATTTTTGTTCTGTTCAACGTATCTTTAAGTTTTTCTTGAACTTTTCTTTTTCTTCTATGTATTATTTGAAAGTGAAAGTGTTAGTCACTCAGTTCTGACCCCATGGACTGCATGGACGGTAGCCTGTCAGGCTCCTCTGTCCATGGAATTCTCCAAGCAAGAATACTGGAGTGGGTTGCCATTTTCTTCTCTAGGGGATCTTCCTGTCCCAGGCATCGAACCTGGGTCTCCTGCATTGTAGGCAGATTCTTTACCTTTGAAGTGTGTTATTTAGTTCCTAAGTGTTTGTAGATTTTCCTGTTATCTTTCATATTCATTTCTAGTTATTTTTCTTTTGGAGAACACACTGAATGTGATTTGAATTATTTAAAAATTTGAGACTTGTTTTATGGCCCATAATATGGTCTATCATGATGTATATTTCTCATGCACTTGAAAAAAATGTGTATTATGCTGTTTTTGGGTTAATTGTTCTATAAATGTTGAGGTTCTTTTGGTTGATGATGTCAAGTTCTTCTATATTCTTGCCGATGTTCTGTCTGATTGTTTTATCAATTGTTGAAAAAGAAGTGTTGGAGGTTCCAAGCCTTCAAGATCCAGTGGATCTTCCTGACCCAAGGATCAAACATGGGTCTTCTGCATTTTAGCTCTGCCACAGCCATCATAAGTAATTTCCAGCAACAGGTAACAAGTGTTCTGAGGAAAATTGGACTTCATGGTAAAAAAAAAGGTACATAACTTATCCCCCTTTTGTGTATTTATATGGTAGCCACTCTCAAAAGTTGTGTAGTGAACAAATTCCTGCTTAAACTTGTCTAATCTAACATTTAATTATATAATTCTCTATATTAATAATTGTTGTTTAATTGCTCAGTCATGTCTGACTCTTTTGCAACTCCATGGACTGTAGTCTGCCAGGTTCCTCTATTCATGGTATTCTCTAGGCAAGAATATTGAGGTGGGTTGCCGTTTCATTCTCCAGGGGATTTTCCTGACCCAGGGGCTGAACCTGCATCTCCTGCATTGGCAGGTGAATTCTTTACCACTGAGCCACCAGGGAAGCTCTACATAATTAAACAATCCAAATTTATTTAACTACATAATTTCTCTCCAACATATTTCATTTTATTTTACTTTGCCTATCACCAGTTAACAAAATTTAGTCTAGTAATACCTATTAAAACTAATTTAAGCTTGGGGAATATGAATTCAAAGTAATTTGTTTCCTGTAATATGTGGGATGTTATATGATGCACTGATCTAATTAATCTTTTTTGGCTTTTTAAAGAGGTAATAAGAAATCTGTAGCTTTTTTGTCATCTCCTCTTTAGGACGTTTTCTTAATTTGGATCTTATGGGCCTTTTTAGGTTTCAATGAATGGCCCCAAATTGAGTATGATATTTTGTATAAGATGTGCACATTTCTGTAGAAAGGGCTTATTGTTTTAATATTCAATCCTCAAAGAGTCCTGTGACCCTTGTAAGATTAAGATCAAATGTTCTGTAGGATGTAGTTGTCACCACTAGTGAGTGTAGTTTTTTATTTCTCAAATCAAGGTACTTCATTAAACAGCAATTTATGTATCTAAACAAGAAATAAAGGTACATTGCAATATATTGGTGAAGGCATTTAGGAAATTTCATTTTTATTTCAACTACCTATAATGCTTTCCCTGGTGGCTCAGAGGTTAAAGTGTCTGCCTGGAATGCAGGAGACCAGGGTTCGATCCCTGGGTCGGGAAGATCCCGTGGAGAAGGAAATGGCAACCCGCTCCAATACTCTTGCCTGGAGAATCCCATGGAGGGAGGAGCCTGGTAGGCTACAGTCCATGGGGTCGCAAAGAGTTGGACACGACTGAGCGACTTCACATAATGCTTAGAACTTATATAAAAGGGCAGAGGAAGTCATATTCTTTATGTTTTTATATTTAGTAGCAGGTGCAAATTTCATTTTTCATTGTGGTTTATTTTCCTGATGTGTTTTTCTTTGTCCATTTATATTAATTCACAAATGGCTATTTAATGTCTACTATCTGCCACATATTAAATATCTTATTATGTATCATGAAATAATAAGAAGAATCATCAGGTGATTTTACAGAATAGCTCTTCATTTGAAGTTTACGTTTCTCGGAAGATAATTAGTAAGGTTAATATGCTACACATTGCTAGACATTGAAGAAACTGTATTCCCTCTCCCCCACGAAAAATCAATAGAAATTAAGGGATGCATTTTTTGCAGTTTATTGAGCAGCCCAACTTGCTCCTGTTTGTTACTTCAGACACCCATTTTGATGCTGTTCCTTGGCTCTGTATTACAACCGTTTGTTGTTGTTTAGTCCCTAAGTTGTGTCCAACTCTCTGCGACCCCATGGACTGTAGGATTCTTTTCCACTGAGCCACCAGGGAAGCCCCTGTATTACAGCACTTCCCATTCATGACTGTCCTTTTATTTCTAGTTTGATTCTTGATTCTCCAAAATTTCTGTTTTCATTCTTCCACTATTTGTATCCATCTAATATCTTGTTATTAAAAGTATACTTTATATTGAAAACACAGAGGGACAATTTTTTATCTGTATTCTGTAAAGTGATGTGGGCAGAATTTAGGTCACAGGGTATAATTTTAATAATTTAAAAATTCCTCATGGGAATGAGGAACGGCTGGGGGTACAAAATCAGAAACCCTGACTTCAATAGCATCATATTTTAAAAAGCTGAATTAATTTACTCTAAGAAAATAATGTACAAGTGTAATACATGAAGAAAATGTTTCCTTGGGAGAAAAATGAACTAATTATGGTAAAAATATTTCAGCAGAAATAACACTGCATTCTTTTAAAGTGAAATCATAAATAGAGGTAAACTAATATTTCCGGAATTATTGACACTCTGTACACAATGTGTGTATTTTTCTTGGCCTTCAACATTTTTTTCCACTAAATCATATTCATTGCATTTGGCAAGATTTTTCAAAAAGAGCATGAGGTTATTTGTGGGATGTGTATTTGACATGTTCACACAAAGTACAGTTCGTAGTTCAAAGTTGAAATCACAGCACTATTTTTCTTGACAAGAATTCTCTCTGGCAAATTGCCTAGGAAAATTCTGGTAGATTTGTTTGCATCCCACCCAATATTCAACTCATATTATAAAATCAGTCATCAGCTGGGACTAATTGCTCTAGAGTTATTTATCTGAATAAGATGACTCTCCATTAGACTTGCTGAAAAAATTGTTGTTTAGTCACTAAGTCTTTTCATACTGTTCATGGGATTCTTAAGAATCCCATTACACGATATACAGATATACTTACACGATATACAGATATCTAATCTTGTAGATCTCAGGATAAAATCTAGGTAGGAACTTGGTAGAAATGTTCCGCTCTAACTTCACTTAATGACATGTTACTGTTGCACTCTGACTATGCCATCAACATTCTTCACTTGTTAATTTATTTCAGTGGCTATAGTGCTGAAATTTTATGTCATTTTGAACTATAAACTCTGCCTCATGGAAGGTATTGTGCCACATTCAGAGAGTTTAGACTCCGATTGGCAATGGTAGCATGAGTCTAAAATTTGATTTTAAGATACTGAAGTGGTTTGCCATTCCTTTCTCCATGCAGGAGGAGAAGGGGACAACAGAGAATGAGATGGTTGGATGGCATCACCAATGAGATGAACATAAGTTTGAGTAGGCTCTGGAAGTTGCTGATGGACAGGGAAGCCTGGTGTGCTGCAGTCCATGGGGGTCACAAAGAGTCGGACACCACTGAGCGACTGAACTGACTGAATCACTAAGTCGAATCCAAATTTTTGTGACCCTATGGACTGTAGCATGCCAGGCTCCTCTATCCATGGGATTTCCCAGGCAAGAATTCTGGAGTGGGTTGCCATTTCCTTATCCAGGGGATCTTCCCAACCCGGGGATTGAACCCACATCTCCTGCATTGGCAGGAAGGTTCTTTACAGTTGAGCCATCTGGGAATCCCCTGCTGAAACAATAGGACACATTTAATTGAAAGACTTAAGTACTCTTTTATCTAACAGTTGATTGGAAAAATATATGTTGAATTTGTATCTTTGATAATATGACAATTGTATTATTGGTAACTTGGGAAGATCCCCTGGAGGAGGACATGGCAGCCCACTCCAGTATTCTTGGCCTGGAGAATACCATGTATGGAGGAACCTGGTGGGCAGTCCATGGGGTCGCAGAGTCAGACACGACTGAAGCGACTGAGCATAAGCATGCATATTATTGGTAACTTACACAATATACAGATATCTAATCTTGTGTATCTAGGTAGGAACTCGGTAGAAATGTTCTGCTCTAACTTCACTTAATGACATGTTACTGTTGCACTCTGACTATGCCATCAACATTCTTCACTTGTTAATTTAATTCAGTGGCTATAGTGCTGAAACTTTATGTCATTTTGAACTATAAACTCTGCCTCATGGAAAGTATTGTGCCACATTCAGAGAGTTTAGACTCCAATTGGTAGTGGTAGCGTGAGTCTAAAATTTGATTTTAAGAGTGTGAGCATGTCGCTAAATCCAAGTTTGTGCGCCCGACACACAGTGAGGCCAAACAGACTGAAATGTTGGAATTTGCAACTGAGAGCAGTTTAATATGAGGGCAAAGCAAAGTGAAAAGGCAACTGATGCTAAAAAACCGCCAAACTGCCTGACAGTTTTCAGAAAAGAGGTTTAATTTTAAAGGCAGAATTTGGGGTGAGAACTGCAGGGTATATGGCTTTCCTCTGATTGGTTGGTGGTAAGGTAACAGGGCAGTGCCCCAGGGATCTTGTGCTCAGCCTGAAGTTACCATTCTCCACCCGGGTGGGGTCCTTACTTCCTGCAGGAGAACTCAGATAGTTAGGTATATCTCTTGAGAAGGAGCTAAGATTTTATCCCTGCATTATTGTTTGACTTCCCTGGTGGCTTAGTTGGTAAAGATAAAGAATCTGCCTGCAATGTCGAAGACTGGAATTTGATCCCTGGGTTGGGAAGATCCCCTGGAGAAGGGAATGGCTACCTACTCCAGTCAGTATTCTTGCCTGGGAAATCCCATGGACAGAGGAGCCTGGCAGGCTACAGTCCAAGGGGTCGAAAGAGTCAAATACGACTTAGTGACTAAACCATCACGTTGTTTGACAGCTTTTCCTTTGTCTCTGCATTCCTTCATTTTCCTGATTAGTAATGGTTTGCACCTGATCTTTGAAACTCAGGGAAGTCAGTTTAGGTGGCTGACGCCTTTGCCCTACAAATGAAAGTGGAGACACAAAAAGTCCTTTTTTTTCTTTAAACTTGGGATGGCCCCACAGGTTCTGCTCAGTTTCAAGCAGGCTGTAAAATGTTATATAATTAATGTGATTCTAGTGGAGTTCTTCAGCATCTGTCAATTAAGAGATGTAATTTGTAATGTAATATGTCATTGCAAAACATTATATAAAATGGCAGTGTTTGTAAATGTGCAAGATTTAGGTAAAATAAATAATCTGAATACTAAAGCAGAATTAGGGATGCAAATTGTTGGTTAATTTCCAAGTTTTTCGTTTCTAGATACTGTTACCTCTCTAAATTTTGTGAAGTAGTGTCATCTAGAAACTGAAATTTTACAGCAAAGTCCTACTTTTTCTAACAATGTTTATGAACAGTTTACCATCATAAACCATTTAAAATTTTATTTTGCATTGCTCTATTTATATTCATAACAAAGATCTATTTGTTTATTAATATGCATTTATTTAACATGAATTATGTACCAGACACTGTTCTAGTCACTCAGAATTTACTATTGTCGTTTTAGTTGCTAAGATGTGTCTGGCTCTTTGTGACCCTGTGAACCGTAGTCTACAAGGCCCCTATGTCCATGGGATTTTTTTCCAGGCAACAATTCTAGAACAGGCTGTCATTTCTTTCTCCAGGGGATCTTCCTGACCCAGGGACTGAACCCACAAATCCTTCATTTGCAGGATTCTTGTCTGCTGAGCCACTAGGGAAGCCCTAAGAATTTGCTAATGACTAAGAAAAGACTTCGTGCAATAATGACGGTCGTATCACTGCAGGAGAGAAGACAAACAAGACCAACAAATCCATTGGCCAATTCTCAGTTCTCACCTTGCTTGACTTACAGCAGCATCAACACAAAGGATCTTTTTCTCTATTTTACAACACTTCCTTTACTTAGCTTTGGGATTTCCCCAGGTTTTCTTCTCTGGCTGTTTATTCTCTATTTCCTTTGCTCGTTTCTCCTTATCTCCTTGATTTCTTAATGTTGAAGTGCTGCAGGATTGTCCTTGAACTTCTTCTTGTTCTTTTTCCCTCCCTGATGGTTGTATGTATTAGCATGGCTTTAAATACTCTCTCTTCTCTGACAACTGCCTACTCAATCTCCAACTTGGACTTCTCCCTTGATCTCCAGATTCACCATGGAATTGTTTATTCTATATGTCTTCCTGTATAGTCTGATACCCACAAAGTCCTGATTGTCTCTTCCAGATCAGCTTGTCCTGCAGGCTTTTCCATTTTAGAAAATGGTAACTCTAGCGAAAAATCTAAGTTACCATTCACTTCTCTTTCTCTACTAACACATCTCTAACCACTGTCTTTTTGATCTCATTACTCCTCATTTTCCCAAGTCCAGCCATTCTAGCCTCCTTGCTATTGCTCCAGTATATCATATATGGTTCAGCCTTAGGGCCTTCTGCTGGATCTCTCATCTCCCAGATAAACTCACCTTGTGAGACTCTCCCTGACCAATCTGTTTTAAAAATTGTATGCCCCTTCCCCCCATAACTGTTCTCTTACATTTTTTTTAAAAAGTTTTTGTTTATTTATGTTCCTTGTTATTCTTCATTACATCTGTCCCTGTTTGATGTACCATATATTTGACTTCTCCTGTACTTTTTTCTAGCTTCTCCCTTTTCTAGAATGTGAGCTCCATGGCCAGGAAATTTCACGTTTTGTTCTGCACCAAGAGTGGGATCTGGCCTGCAGTAAGTCCTCAATGGAATGAGTGGCTCCAGTGCAGAGGAACCACGTCTCTGCAGGGTCCCCCCTCCTTCTTCCCTCATCATATCTAGTTCTTCAGGCACCCTACTGCCCACCCTGCTTCCTTCCATCCATCCCTGTCTTCCTTTTTCCTAGTCCCCCGCATCCCTCCAACTCCTCCTTCATTGTTCGTAATAAACTTGGAGAAGCCGCTGAGTTAAGGCTAGTTTTCTATTCCTGGCTCTCTGGATTGTCAGTCATTTGGTCACGAGGTAAATCTGTGTCTCGTCTGTCTGAGGTATAAGCTGCCTGGATGTCATAGAGAAGCCTCTTCATCTTCAGGGGCCCTGCCTGCTAACCATTCAATTTGAATTCTGCTGCTGGTGGCTCAGCAGTCATTGAATGCCACTGATATGTGGCTGCAGAAGTTCTGTTTGGGAAGTGGCTGGTTCCTGTAGTGAGTGTCCCAGCTGCTGCCCACATCATGGCTCTGGATTACCCTCCTTAGTACCTGAGGTGATACTGTGCCGTATTCACAGACTCATTTATGTTCTTCATGGCAGTAAATTTTAAGCTCTATGAGGATAGGGGCATATTCTGAATATCAAGGCCAAGGATAGTGCCTCATTCATGAAAATAAATATTTATTGAATAAGGACCAAATATCGAAATTTCACTTATAGATAGAAAAATCTAAAAACAAATAAAGATGGGAGCTATTTTATAATGGTAAAATATTGGTAATAAGCACATCACTTTTTCTTTCATTTCTCTTATCTATGCTCTTTCTGGGGCTTCCCAGGTGTTGCTAGTGGTAAATAACCAGCCTGCCAATGTAGGAGACGTAAAAAGATACGGGTTTGATCCCTGAGTCAGGCAGATTCCCTGGAGGAGGGCATGGCAACCCACTCCAGTATTCTTGCCTGGAAAATTCTGTAGACAGAGGGGCCTGGTGGGCTACAGTCCTTCAGGGTCACAAAGAGTCAGACTCGACTGAAGCGACTTAGCATGCACACATTCTTTTCCTAAAAGAAAGTCTTTGTAGTTTTTGGAACAAGGGTTACAGTTCTTATACAGCATGCATCCTACTTTTTTGTATACTTTTGTTCATATTAATGGGAATCAGGCATTGTATAGAGGGGAATAAATTGGCCTAGATTGCCATCTTTTCCAGAATATTTTCACTAGTGTTTGCTTTTAATGACAAATATTTCTCAGCTTTTACTCACCTTATATGCCTGATAGAGCACTAATTAACTGTCCATTATCACAGAACAAAAATTTACTCTTATCAGACTTAAAAAATATGTTCTTGGTGTTTCAGGGCAGGTATTGAGCAGTTGTTTTCCTGTGCTTATTGTCCTTAATTTTTTTTCTCTTCATCTTTTCATTCCCAAGTATGTAAACTGTGGAGTAAAAAATAAAGAGTTATAAAAGACTAAACATGTATGATTTCTGTTAAGACATTATCTTGTGGAAGAAACAATCTGGATGTGTCATGTACCTGAATGATTAAAACCTGCATTTTATATGTGTATGTGAATAAGTCATTTCCCTTAATGTGTAGACAGCTTTCTAAATACTGTATCTATGATATAGTATGTTGTGATCTATAGCAATGCATTCCTAAAAATGATCTGTGGTGATAGCTAAATGCTACAGGGTATTAGATCTGGTAGACAGAGTGCCTGAAGAACTATGGATGGAGGTTCATAACATTGTATAGGAGGTGGTGACCAAAACCATCCCGAAGAAAAAGAAATGCAAGAAGGCAATGTGCTTGTCTGAGGAGGCCTTACAGATAGTTGAGAAAAGAAGAGAAGGCAAAGGAGAAAGGGAAGGATATACCCATTTGAATGAAGAGTTCCAAAGAATAGCAAGGAGAGATAAGAAAGCGTTCATAAGTGAACAATGAAAAGAAATAGAGAAAAACAATAGAATGGGAAAGACTAGAGCTCTCTTTAAGAAAATTGAAGATACAAAGGGAACACTTCACTCAAAGATGGGCACAATAAAGGACAGAAACGAAAAGGACCTGACAAAAGCAGAGGAGGTTAAGAGGTGGCAAGAATACACAGAAGAACTGTACAAAAAAGATCTTCATGACCCAGATAACCATAATGGTGTGGTCATTCACCTAGAGCCAGACATCCTGGAGTGTGAAGTCAAGTGGGACTTAGGAAGTATTGCTATGAACAAAGCTGGTGGAGGTGATGGAATTCCAGCTGAGCTATTTTAGGTCCTAAAAGATGGTGCCGTTAAAGTGCCAGCAAATCTGGAAAACTCAGCAGTGGCCACAGGACTGGAAAAGTTCAGTTTTCATTCCAATCCCAAAGAAGAGCAATGCTAAAGAATGTTCTAACTATGGTATGATTGCACTCATTTCACATACTAGCAAGGTAATGCACAAAATCCTTCAATCTAGACTTCAGCAGTACATGAACTGAGAAATTCCAGATGTACAAGCTGAATTTAGAAAAGGCAGAAGAACCAGAGATCAAATTGCCAACATTCCTTGGATCATAGAAAAAGCAAAGAAATTCCAGAAAAACATCTGCTTCATTGACTACACTAATGCCTTTGACTGTGTGGATCCATAGTAAACAGTGGAAAATTTTAATCACCTTACCTGTCTCCTGAGAGACTTGTATGCAGGTCAAGAAGCAACAGTTAGAACCAGACATGGAACAACAGATTGTTTTTTAACTGGGAAAGGAGTATGTCAAGAAGGACGTGTATATTATCACCCTGCTTATTTTGCAGAACACATCATGCAAAATGCCAGCCTGGATGAATCACAAGCTAGCATCAAGATTTGCTCGGAGAAATAACAACCACCTCAGATATGCAGATGATACCATTCTAATGGCAGAAAGCAAAGAGAAACTATTAAGCCTCTTGATGGGGGTAAAAGAGGAGAGTGAAAAAACTGGCTTAAAACTCAGCATACAAAAAACTAAGATCATGGCATCCAGTCCCATTATTTCATGGAAGGTATAAAGGGAAAAATTGGAAACTGACAGATTTTCTTGGGTTCCAAAATCACTGCTGACGGTGACTGCAGCCATGAAATTAAAAGACATTTGCTCCTTGAAAGGAAAGCTATGACAAACCCAGACAGTGTATAAAAGGTGGAGACATCATTTTGCTGACAAAGGTCCCTATATTCAAAGGTATGGTTTTTCTAGTTGTCATGTATGGTTGGAAGAGTGGGACCATAAAGAGGACAGAGCACCAAAGGATTTTCTTTCAAATTGTGGTGTTGGAGAAGGCTGTTGAGAATCCCCTGGACTTCAGGGAGATAAAACCAGTCAATCCTAAAGGAAATTAACCCTGAATATTCATTGGAGGGACTGATGCTGAAGCTGAAGCTCCAGTACTTTGGCCACCTGATGAGAAGAGCCAACTCATTGAAAAAGACCCTGATGATGGGAAATTTGAGTGTAGGAAGAGAAAGGAAGCAACAAAGCATGATGTGTTTGTATGGCATCACTGACTCAATGGACATGAGTTTGAACTAACTCCAGGAGACAGTGAAGGACACGGTAGCCTGCCACACTGCAATTCCGTGGGGTTGCCAAGAGATGGACTCAACTTAGCAACTGAACAACAACAAGAAGGATCGGAAGAATAGAGAAGAGAAACATCTGTGGAAAAGTGAGAAGAATACTTCAATGAAAGTATTGCTTCAAGTGATATTGAATGGTTTGCCTTGGAGACGAACAGAGGTCATTCTTTTCTCAGTTTCTCAAAACTACAGATGAAGTATTTTATTCTTTATATAAAAGCACATATAGCTTTGATGTTTATGAAAAAATAGTTCCCTTATTTGTTATTGATTTTAATTTACTTGAAGACCATTCCAATTTTAAGCAAATAATTACATATCAGAATTTCATGCTAAATGTGCAGTTTTGTGTGTGTGTGTATATGTGTGTGTTAGTTGCTCAGTCGTGTCTCTTACTCTTTGTGACCCCATGAACTGTTGTAGTCCACCAGGCTCTTCTGTCCATGGAATTGTCCAGACAGAAATATTAGAGTGGGTAGCGTTTCCTTTGTCTAGGGGATCTTCCTGATCCAGGAATGGAACCTGGGTTTTCTTGATTGTAGGCAGATTCTGTACTATCTGAGCCATTTTTTTTTTAAACTAAAATCTAAGTATAAAATTTGGTATAATATGAATATACCATTTTGGTGTAATATAAAACTTATGTGAATAAATATCAATTAATTCATTTGCTCTTAGCATAACCTTCTCAGCATAAATTAAAAAGAGGTATTTTATTTGAAAATTTTAATTTAAGAAAAAATTAATTTGGGAAAGTTTTATTTTTTGTACAATCATTGGGAATAGTGTTGAAAATTTCTTTTTTACATTTATTATTTGTATATTATTAATATTTTATATCTATATTAGATGGGTATAGTGCTTCATGTCATCAATATTATCAAGTAAGATGCTGCCAATCTCTTTCACATGTCATACATTTTAAAATATGTCTTAGGTATCCAACACGGTTATGGTCTCATATCAAGGACTCAAAAAATATTTGTTAACTGGTCACTTCATTCATTCTTTCCATGCTGCAATTATTTATCAAATGTTGATTATGTATTAGTTAGAAACAGCAAGAGAATTCCAGAAAAACATCTACTTCTGCTTCATTGACTATGCTATAGCCTTTGTGTGGATCACAACAAACTGTGGATTCTTAAAGAGATGGGAATACCAGACCATCTTACCTGCCTCTTGGGAAACCTGTATGAAGGTCAAGATGCAACAGTTAAAACCGTACATGGAACAATGGACTGGTTCCAAACTGGGAAAGGAGTACATCAAGGCTGTGTATTGTCACCCTGCTTATTTAACTTCTGTGCAGAGTACATCATGAGAAACGCTGGGCTGGAAGAAGCACAAGCTGGAATCAAGATTGCTGGGAGAAATATCAATAATCTCAGATATGCAGATGACACCACCCTTATGGCAGAAAGCAAAGAGGAAATAAAGAGCCTCTTGATGAAGGTAAAAGAGGAGAGTGAAAAAGCTGACTTAAAACTCAACATTAAAAAAAAAAATCATGACATCTGCTCCTATCCCTTCATGTCAAATGGATGAAGAAAAAATGAAAACAGTGACAGACTTTATTTTCTTGGTCTCCAAAATTACTGAGGATGTTGACTGCAGCTATGAAATTTAAAAGATGTTTGCTGTTTTGAAGAAAAACAATGACAAACCTAGACAGTGTATTAAAAAGCAACTTTGCCAACAAAGGTCCATATAGTGAAAGCTATGGTTTTTCCAGTAGTCATATATGGACGTGAGAGTTGGAATTTGAAGGATGAGTGCCAAAGAAGTGATCTTTTGAGCTGTGGTGTTGGAGAAGACTCTTGAGAGTCCTTTGGATGGCAAGGAGGTCAAAACAGTCTATCCTAAAGGAAATCAATCCTGAATATTCATTGGAGGGACTAATGCTGAGACTGAAGCTCCAATAATTTGGCCACCTGATGTGAAGAGGCAACTCATTAGAAAAGTCCCTGATGCTGGGAAAGATTGAAGGCAGGAGAAGGGGACTACAGAGGATGAGGTGGTTGGATGGTATCACTGACTCAATGGACATGAGTTTGAGCAAGCTCTGGGCGATGGTGAAAGACAGGCCTGGCATGCCACAGTCCATGGTGTCACAAAGAGTCGTTCATAACTGATTGCCTGAATAACAACAACAATTTAATGCAAAAGATGAGCTGTCAATTTACATTTATTTATGCCACAATTTATATTTGGATCTTGTGCCTTATAAAATATTCTATAAATATCATTAGGTGAGCAGTTGTTCTTAAAATAATGTTCTAGTCAACTTAGTTCTTTTTTTTTTTTAAATAGGATATGGTTGGATTTGTGTTTGTATTTTTTTAATTAAAAAAGATTTTTAAAAATTTATTTGGCTGTGTATTCTTAACCACTGGATCACCAGGGTCGTCCCCTTAGTTCTTATTGTTTTAATTCTGTTTCGTAATACACTAACATGTTAGATCCAAACAATGTCACTTGTTTTAAGGTTGTCACTAAGACTGTGTTTTGCTTCCTGATATCCATGATTCTCTTTTCTATAATGAAAGGACTCTTGTTTTGTAGCAGGGTGTGTGACTACAGAGTAAGGATGGCATTTGCTAAGCTCCTTTGGATGTGATGTATGCAACCTTCAGACTTGCCTTGAAGGGAGGAAGAGTTGTCCCTTGGCTAACTTCTCCCTATTGCGCTGCTTTGAGAAGTGTTTGTGGTGACGGGTTATCTTGTATCACGTGGATAAGATCAGTATCTTAGAGATGACAGAGCTACATGATAGAAAGAGCCTGCGTGCCATCTAATGCTCAATTGTGTACGACTGTTTGTGACTGCCTGGACTGTAGCCTGCCAGGCTCCTCTGTCCACGGAATTCGCCAGGCCAGAATACTGGAGTGGGTAGCTGTTCCCTTCTCCATGGGATTTTCCCAACCCAGGGATCAAACACATGTCTCCCATATTGCAGGCAGTATCATCTGAGCTACCAGGGAAGCCCAGAAAGAGCCTGGGTCCCCCATAAAATCTACCATTTCTAGACTGCAGTGTGAAAGGAGTAAACCTCTATTTTCTTTCTGTATTTGAATCTCAGCCATGCATTTCAAACTTACATCCTAACTAAGAAAGAATTTGGTATTACCAGAGAGGGGTGTATAAAAGTGGCATAACCTAGCTCTGTGTTAATATGTTTAACGTTTGGGAAGCAGAACCACAGATATTGGAGTTTGAAATGCTAGTTGATCCTTGATAAGCTTTGATATAGTTGTTGCTTTCAGTATTTTAGAAGGCACATGAAATGTTGACAGAGACCATACATAACATTTGGGGAAATCATTGCAAAGCTGCAGAGTTTTCATGTGTGTTGGCAGCTGCTTGCTCCTCCAGCAAATTTCTATGACAGAGATGAACTCAAGCTAGAGTTAACCAGTCTGTGATCAGAGGTGGAAAGGAATACAGTTCTCTTAAGAAAAGCTCTTTGTGCCAGGTTAGCAAAATAATTTCACTGAGAGTCCTATAATTTGAGGCCTTTGAGGGTTGAAAAAGTCAACTTCTGTATTCCAGACCCAAGCAATTATAACTGGTAGCTTCAAAGCCACTGCCTTAGTAGGAGATAAGCTCAATGCCCTGCCAGATTTGGGAGCCAGACCAGAGGCACAATCAAATTTAAAACGTATTGCTTTTCCACCCTGACAAAATGGTTTAGATAGCCTGGATATAGCTTCCATCCAGAGAAGGGGTAAGGAAAATACAAGCATCTTCAGGCTTAAAGACTACATTCAGATTAAATCTTTGGCTATAGTTACTTACATATGGAACTAATCCAAAACAAATTGCCTGGAAGCTTGCTATGGTTTTGAGGGAATTGTATGGCTACAGAACAACAACATAGACTGCAAAAGCCTGTAATTGTTCAACCCTTTAGGAAATTCCTCAGCTGCCAAATCTGGACCAGCCAGGAGCAGGCTACAAAAACACTTCAGTCTTCAAGGAGAGCAATCTTGTAAGGCCTACTGGATTCATAGCAAGGGAGGACAAAAGATAAGAAAGCTCCTTCTTGGGGATAGAATGACAGGCTGTGGAAGAAAATGGACATTTCTTCCCAGGGAAGCAGAATCAGGGCCTTCCAGTTGAGACTAATCTATTGTTGGCTCATGGAATATTTGTAACTCCTGCCTAGTAGGATTTGATCATTGCCATGGCCCAGCGGCTGCTGTAAGTTTACCAGTCCCTCTGTGCTCAGTGGGGGCAGCTTAGTTTGCCTTATGCACTTTCTTTATAAGCTTTGAGTATTGAGTGTATGGGGACAGATAAACTTGTTGTAGTTTGTGGGCTGCTAAGCCATGATTAGTTAAGGGAAAACATCATATGTCATCCAGGGAGGAGAGACTTTTAGCTGGGTGCAGTAACCAGTGGGTAGTAATGGGCTTCCCAACTGGCTCAGTGGTAAAAGACTCTGCCTGCCACTGCAGGAGACACAGGAGATGCAGGATTGATCCCTGGGTGGGGAAGATCCCTTGGAAGAGGAAATGGCAACCCCCTCCAGGGGATGCAAAGAGTTGGATACTACTGAGCATGCACATTATTACATTAGTATTCCTTTTAGCAACAAGTATAGACATGAGAGATCCATGGAGAATTGCCTCCCAACTGCTTTTGCCAAAGTCATTTGTGACTTTCTAATTTTTGTTCTAATGTGCACTTTTCCTGCTTATCTAACTTGAGCTTTTAGAGCTTACAGCTTACAGCTCTATTGCCATTTTACCCATTCTGACTTAATTATACCATTTTCTCAGAGTTTCTTCTTATTCCTTTGACTTAAAAAAAATTATTTTATTTTTAGTTGCCTTGGGTCTTTGTTGCTGCACGTGGTCTTTCTCTAGTTGTGAGTGGGGGCTACCCTCGAGTTATGGTACACGGGCATTTCATTGTGGTGGCTTCTCTTGTTACAGAATATGGCTTCTAGGGCACTCGAGCTCAATAGTTGTGCTTGTGGGCTCAGCAGTTGCAGCTCACAGGCTTAGCTGCCTCATAGCATGTGGCATCCCAGATCAGGGATTGAACCTGTGACCCCTGGAATTGACAGGTGGATTCTAAACCACTGGACCACCAGGGACATCACCCCTTCACTTCTTTATTCATTCTTTTTTTTTTTTAATTTTAAAATCTTTAATTCTTACATGCGTTCCCAAACATGACCCCCCCTCCTACCTCCCTTCCCACAACATCTCTCTGGGTCATCCCCATGCACCAGCCCCAAGCATGCTGCACCCTACGTCAGACATGGACTGGCGATTCAATTCTTACATGATAGTATACATGTTAGAATTCCCATTCTCCCAAATCATCCCACCCTCTCCCTCTCCCTCTGAGTCCAAAAGTCCGTTATACACATCTGTGTCTTTTTTCCTGTCTTGCATACAGGGTCGTCATTGCCATCTTCCTAAATTCCATATATATGTGTTAGTATACTTTATTGGTGTTTTTCTTTCTGGCTTACTTCACTCTGTATAATTGGCTCCAGTTTCATCCATCTCATCAGAACTGATTCAAATGAATTCTTTTTAACGGCTGAGTAATACTCCATTGTGTATATGTACCACTGCTTTCTTATCCATTCATCTGCTGATGGACATCTAGGTTGTTTCCATGTCCTGGCTATTATAAACAGTGCTGCGATGAACATTGGGGTACATGTGTCTCTTTCAATTCTGGTTTCCTCGGTGTGTATGCCCAGCAGTGGGATTGCTGGGTCATAAGGTAGTTCTATTTGCAATTTTTTAAGGAATCTCCACACTGTTCTCCATAGTGGCTGTACTAGTTTGCATTCCCACCAACAGTGTAGGAGGGTTCCCTTTTCCCCACACCCTCTCCAGCATTTATTGCTTGCAGATTTTTGGATCGCAGCCATTCTGACTGGTGTGAAGTGGTACCTCATTGTGGTTTTGATTTGCATTTCTCTAATAATGAGTGATGTTGAGCATCTTTTCATGTGTTTGTTAGCCATCCGTATGTCTTCTTTGGAGAAATGTCTATTTAGTTCTTTGGCCCATTTTTTGATTGGGTCGTTTATTTTTCTGGAGTTGAGCTGCATAAGTTGCTTGTATATTTTTGAGATTAGTTGTTTGTCAGTTGCTTCATTTGCTATTATTTTACTAGATCACTTTCTAACACCGTACACAAAAATAAACTCAAAATGGATTAAAGATCTAAATGTAAGATCAGAAACTATAAAACTCCTAGAGGAGAATATAGGCAAAACACTCTCAGAAATAAATCACAGCAGGATCCTCTATGATCCACCTCCCAGAATTCTGGAAATAAAAGCAAAAATAAACAAATGGGATCTAATTAAAATTAAAAGCTTCTGCACAACAAAGGAAAATATAAGCAAGGTGAAAAGACAGTCTTTATTCATTCTTTCCTCCATTTATCAAATATGTTTTCAGTACTTCATATACTCCAAGCAGTCCTATAGGCACTGAGAAGGGAAAAATACAGAAAAAGCACCCTTTGTTTTCTTAAAGCTAGCAGAGGAAGCTTAAGGTGAAGTCAGATAATAAATGAGATAAATTAAATGATGTGTAATGTTTTAGATGGGGCAAGTACTAAATGGGAAAATAATGCAAGGTAAAGGAATAGAGAAATCGGAAGATTAAGGTAGGTTACAGTTTGAGAACAAAGATTTTACTGAGGAAATAGCATTTGAATAAACATCTGAAGTGAGCAAACCTTGAGGTTATTTGGGCCCTGTTTGAGGGTTGATGGAAAAGGCCTGGGCTTCCTAGGTGGTGCTAGTGATAAAGAACCTGCCTGCTAATGGAGGGACTAAAGGGATGCAGGTTTGATCCCTGGGTTGGGAAGATCCCCTGGAGGAGGGCACAGCAGCCCACTCCTGTCTTCTTGCCTGGAGAATTCCGTGGACAGAGGAGCCTGGCAGGTACCAGTCCATGGGGTTGCAAAGCATGACTGAAGCAACTTGGCATGCATGCATGGAAAAGGTCTAGGAAAAGCCAAAAGGAAATGCAAGACCTTGAGTCCATGGTGGGCCTCTTGTGTCTGAGGAATAGCAAGAAAGAGCCCTGTTACTTTTGCCTTTATTGTCTCTCTTCCAAAGGTCATCCTAACTCTTGACAATGTAAATTTAATTTTTTTTTCTTCTACAAATTTATGGTTTTGTGTGTGTGTATTTGTGAGACATGCTTCATCCATTTGTAAGAGTTAAGGTAGAGAGTTCTCCAAAAGGTAGCTAGTTTTTCTAAGATAATTTATTCATTAATCTTTTACTTTCTCCATTGATTTTATTTATTATTTATTTTTTTACTTTACAATATTGTATTGGTTTTGCCATACATCTCCATTGATTTTAAATGTTACCTTTGTCATTTAAGAATTAAAATAAATTCTTCTATGAATCGGCTTTTTTTTTTTTACTTCTGTTCCCTTCCTGTTTGTTGATTTTTTAAATTCATTAAGAAGCTATTTTAATTATGTGACTTTTTTTTTTAGAAATTTCTAGACTGTCCTCCTTATTTTTCCAATTGAAATGTATGTCTTATGTCCAATTTAAACATCTTCTGGGTATTTTAATTTATGTTGTGCTTAATAGATGATAGATAAATAGATAAATGAACATGGCAACTATATTATGTTGTCATCCCACACAAGATTGTGATTTATTAACTTATTTAAATATTTGTTTATACTCCTCAGTACTTAAAGTACAGTAGCATGTCTTTTTGGTTATTGGGTTTATAGTTGTGTGCCAGAATACTGGAGTGGGTAGCTGTTCTGTTCTCCAGGGCATCTTCCCAACCCATGGATCTTCCCAACCCAAGGTCTCCTGCATTAAAGACAGATTCTTTACCAGCTGAACTACCAGGGAAGCCCTGGGTCTATTGTTAGGGCTTTTTCTTGTGTTTAAGTGTTAGTAACATTGAACATAATAGAGAAATCCATATCTCTGGACTCAATTTTAGCATTTAACATACTTTATTGTTAGCCTCAAGTAATTCTTAGAATTCAAGTTGAAATTATTTTATTATTCTAATGAAATTATGACATATCCCACATAGAAAGTTGCCAAACTTTCTAAATGTCAATATTTCTACATGAGAGTTTTGGTGTTCTAGGCTTTGCATACAAATCAGTGATGAGAGGGTTACTGATCCCGAGACAGGAACATAGTCTAAGTGATGTAATCTAATCTTCTGTCTCCCCCTGGATAGAACTCAGTGAAAACCATCAAGCAAGGCAGCTTAATAGACATTTTGGACATTTAAGTCAGACAAGAAGATTCACATATTCCTCTGGTACAGTCTAAAAATTATAAAGTTGTTTTGCAGGTGGTCACATATCCCGATGGGCTAAATTATTCAGGTTAGTTTTGATTTTTTAGTCAAAGTTTGCATGATGACATGGAGACTCTCCCACTCACTTTCCTACCATAATCTGATTATTATGTGAGTCCTGATGTTTATCAATAAAGTTCTTACTTTGTAGGTATGAGTAAAATATTCATTTTTTTCTTAAGATTTAGTTTGCTCTGAATTTTCACAATGAACTTGTTTCATGCTTAATTTTATTTATCTCATTCACTTATTATTAGTATTCACAAATAAAGCAGAATTACTTTGTTAGTTGCCTCTGTCTTCATTCTTGTTTTCCTTATTCTCTGTTGATATTAAAAATTTGTTATATTAATAATTTGATTACATTGTTTCAATGATTTGTTACTATTAACACTTTGCCAAGCCTAATTCTTGATGGAATTTCATAAATTTTTTTAAAAAAATCAACCTTCTGAACCATTTTTAAGTGTATCAGTTCAGTTCAGTTCAGTTGCTCAGTCGTGTCTGACTCTTTGCGACCCCATGAATCGCAGCATGCCAGGCCTCCCTGGCCATCACCATCTCCCGGGGTTCACTCAGATTCACGTCCGTCGAGTCAGTGATGCCATCCAGCCATCTCATCCTCTGTCATCCCCTTCTCCTCCTGCCCTCAATCCCTCCCAGAATCAGAGTCTTTTCCAATGAGTCAACTCTTCGCATGAGGTGGCCAAAGTACTGGAGTTTCAGCTTTAGCATCATTCCTTCCAAAGAAATCCCAGGGCCGATCTCCTTCAGAATGGACTGGTTGGATCTCCTTGCAGTCCAAGGGACTCTCAAGTGTCTTCTCCAACACCACACTTCAAACGCATCAATTCTTCGGTGCTCAGCCTTCTTCACGGTCCAACTCTCACATCCATACATGACCACAGGAAAAACCATAGCCTTGACTAGACGGACCTTAGTCGGCAAAGTAATGTCTCTGCTTTTGAATATACTATCTAGGTTGGTCATAACTTTTCTTCCAAGGAGTAAGTGTATAGTTCAGTTTTTTTTTTAAATTATTTTTTCATTGGCTGCACTGGGTCTTAGTTGTGGCATGAAGGATCTTTAGTTATGGCCTGTGGGATCTAGTTCCCTGCCCAGGGATGGAACCTGGGCCACCTGCACTGGGAGCTCTGAGTCTTAGCCATTGGTCACCAGAAAAATCCCCATAATTTTATTCATGTAGTTGTATAAAATGTTTACTTTTAAAAGCAAATAACTGAAAACAACTCAATAAAGTTATCGAAGATTATTATGTATCTTACTGGATTTAAAAATGTATTTTTAAAAAACATTTACAGTGATTATTTTAATTGATGTTATGATTATAATTTTTGAATTTTCCAGGATTACAATGAAACAGAATAATATTTTTATTTGGAGGATAATTGCTTTTGCAATATTGTGTTAGTTTCTGCCATCATCAACATGAATCAGCCATAGGCTGACATATGTCCCCTCCCTCTTGAACCTTGCTCCCACCTCCCGCCCCATTCCACCCCTCTGGGTTGTCACAGAGCACTGGGTTTGAGAACCTGGATAATTCATCAATATTTTCTGCTTTGCTAACCACATTTTTCATTATCAGATTCTCAATCCATTTTGTTTTGCGTAATTTCTAAGAATGCCAACATCTAAAAAACACTGACAAATTTATTCTGAAGTTAGAGAGTCCCACAGTCTCCTTCAGTACTTTGTTTTTAATTGGATTCACTATTTATGGATATTAATTTTTTTACCAAAAGGTTAACTTCTTTTTCAAAGCGAGAAAGTTACTTATTCATAAGGTAGACTATCTTGTCATTAATTCAGAGAGGTTTTTTGTCCCCTAGTAATTTCTGCCTTCCTCTGCCTAAATGTCTTACTTGCCTAGAAGAGATATGCAGTTGAGCAGTGGAGCAAAGTACAATATATTAGAACAAAATTAAAAAATGAAACCATTATTTTTAGACTGCTTATAACAGTGTCAAATCAAAGCCCAAGAAACTAGTTTCAGAGTTAATTCCTGACACCAGAAAAAGAGATATGCCACCACACTGCAAACCTTTAATTTTACCAGCTTGTATAAAAACTTATCCAGACTGTATTTGATACCAAAAAGGGAAAGAGAATAAAAAAGTTGCCTTTTCAGATAATGTGTTAGTACATGTGTTGACATTTCATATCAAATATGAGAGAGACAATATGAATCCAGAAGATCGGTACATCAAAAAATTTTCATTACACATGGATGATTTCACGAAAGTAGTATACTTACCGATATATTACTGCTTGGAATCCCTGAAGTCAAAGGCTTGGAAGAATATTCTTTATTCCAATGAAGCTCTGTATCAAACATCTGAGAATAAAGTGGTAAAGGAATACTTGAAACCAATAATATACTAAAGAAGCACTCCCCCAAATTATCTGGGTGACGAAGGTTATATGAGGTTACAGGAAAGCATCTGAGATTTACATCAAAAGTTCTCTTTATACCCTAGAATTCAGAAATACATTATTTCATTAACATTAGAAATATTCACATATGTCAGTGTTTGTCCATAGATCTATAACTGTATTAAAAGATGTTACAAAACTTGTGATGGGTACTAAAAAATGAGGATAATTATATATATATATAAAGTGATAATAAAATCCAAGCTGATAAAATACCATTTTCATCTTTATTCAAAGAAATATGTTCAGAACATAATTTCATACTGAAGTACATTGATGACCCAAGGAGAGTTAGGCAAGAGTTTATACAATTATTGATAAATTATGTGTGTGCGTGAGAGAAGGAGGGATGGAGAGAGAGGGAGAGGACGAGATATGAAAGAATGTAAGGAAGTGGAGGGGCTGGTTTCTTTGCCTATTTTTCAGAGGCGTTGTTGTTGGCTTTCAAAACAGTGCACTTCACTGATATTTTTTCAGCTTCCAAGGAGCTTAATTAAAGTATTTTAGCAGGTACTAATAAAGTTAATAGAGAAATTTGAATCTTGAAACGTTAAGATGAGCAGAGCAACATGTGTGTAGGCTTGAGGAAAATCTTTAATATTTTTAAATACTTGAAATTTTAAAATCAGCATTACTACAAGACTGCTGCTGCCGCTAAGTTGCTTCAGTCGTGTCCGACTCTGTGTGACCCCATAGACGGAAGGAAGTCCACCAGGCTCCCCCGTCCCTGGGATTCTCCAGGCAAGAACACTGGAGTGGGTTGCCATTTCCTTCCCCAATGCATGAAAGTGAAAAGTGAAAGGGAAGTCGCTCAGTGGTGTCCAACTCTTCGCAACCCCATGGACTGCAGCCTACCAGGCTCCTCCATCCATGGAATTGTCCAGGCAAGAGTACTGGAGTGGGGTGGCATCACTGTTAAATTTGTCACACAAGAAAAGAAGGAAGCTAAAACTGTTTTAAAGGACTGATTGCTCCTGTGACATATAATTTAAACAATTTTCTCAATTCTGGTAATTTTACAAGAAAGCAATTGAAATACAAGCAACATATATTCATTTGATACTGCCTACTTTCTGTGAACAAAATGTGTTATTAATATCACTGTGAAAAATTTAATGAGATCATCCTTAAAAAGTTTTGATAAGGATTTGTGTATAGCCATTTTGAACATAAAACCATATACTAAAGCATTTTGTCCACAGAAGAAATGTCACATTTCTTATTAAAAGTAAAAAAATCTTTTTTTGGAAAGTGCATTCATAGTCGATATTTTAAATCTTCCCTAATATTTTGTATTTTATATTATAATCATAAAATGCAGAGAAAATGTAATACTTTCTTCTCTAAGTCTCATAGTTGTTCTCAGAGTCAATTTTATTTTAATGTGTGTCATAAAAAAAGGCTGTTAGTCACTTCTTTATAATTCAGCAGAGGAGACTAGTGAGTCAGTAACTGGTGAAATTGTAAGGGCTGAAAAAAAACCAGCAGCTTTGGAGATGGCAGTGGTTTAAAAGATTGTGCTAAATGAGTTGGATAATTTTCATCAGACTAAAGCACATGAGGTGAATCTAAAGTAGCTTAGGGAAGACAATTGTTCTTGGGAAGCTGAAAAAGCTGTGTTGATTTTTAATAATTTTTCTCTTCTCTCTCTCTCTCTCTTTTTAAAAGTAATTATCTTCTCAGTCACATAAAGCATTTCTATAATGCCCTAAGCAGCTTAACCGTGGGAACAGTCGCCCAAGCTGTACCGAACCCAGCAGCTAGCGCCCTCCAAAGTCCACCATCTTGCTCAGGTAGTATCTAGTGCACGCATGCGAGCTAAGTCACTTCAGTCATAACTGACTCTTTGTGATCCTGTGAACTATAGCCTGCCAGGCTCCTCTGTCCATGGGATTCTCCAGGCAGGAAATACTGGAGTGGGTTGCCGTGCCCTCCTCCAGGGATCTTCCCCACCAGGGATCAGATCTGTGTCTTTAAAATCTCCTGCATTGGCAGGCAGGTTCATTACCACTAGCGCCACCTGGGAAGCCCAGTGTCTGTGAGTGAGAGGGTACTGCATTAGTTTGCTCAGACTGCCATTACAAAGTACCGCAGACTGGATGGCTGTCTCGAATAACAGAAATTAATTTTCTCATGGTTCGAGAGGATGGAAGTCCAAGATCAGAATGTTGGCAGGGTTGGTTTCTTCTGAAACTTCTGTCCTTCTGGTTTATGGGTGGCTGCTTTCTTGCAGTGTGCAAGCATCCTTGGTATTTTTTTGTGTGTGTGTCTAAATTTCCTTTGGTTATAAGAATACCAGTCAGATAGGAATAGGGTCTACCTGTACAATGGGAAAGGAGTACGTCAAGGCTGTATGATGTCACCCTGCTTATTTAACTTATGTGCAGAGTACATCATGTGAAATGCTGGACTGGAGGAAGCACAAGCTGGAATCAAGATTGCCAGGAGAAATATCAATAACTTCAGATATGCAGATAACACCACCCTTATGGTCAGAAAGTGAAGACAAACTAACGAGCCTCTTGATGAAAGTGAAAGAGGATAGTGAAAAAGTTGGCTTAAAACTCAACAGTCAGAAAACTAAGGTCATGGCATCTGGTCTCATCACTTCATGGCAAATAGATGGGGAAACAATGGAAACAGTGGAGACTTTATTTTGGGGGGCTCCAAAATCACTGCAGATGAAATTAAAAGACACTTGCTCCTTGGAAGAAAAGTTATGACCAACCTAGATAGCATATTAAAAAGCAGAGTCATTACTTTGCCAACAAAGGTCCGTCTAGTGAAAGCTATGGTTTTTCCAGTCGTCATGTATGAATGTGAGAGTTGGACTATAAAGCTGAGCACCGAAGAATTGATGCTTTTGAACTGTGGTGTTGGAGAAGACTCTTCAGACTCCCTTGGACAGTAAGGAGATACAACCAGTTTCCATCTTAAAGAAAATGAGTCCTGAATATTCATTGGAAGGACTGATGTTGAAGCTGAAACTCCAATTCTTTGGCCACCTGATGCAAAGAGCTGACTCATTGGAAAAGACCCTGATGCTGGTAAACATTGAAGGCAGGAGGAGAAGGGGATGTCAGAGGATGAGATGGTTGGATGGCATCACTGACTCAATGGACATGAGTTTGAGTAAGCTCTGGGAGCTGGTGATGGACAGGGAAGGCCTGCGTGCTGCAGTCCATGGAATTACAGAGTCAGACAGCACTGAGTGACTGAACTGAACTGTACAACATATTTGACTTTAATTATCTTTAAAGGCCCTGTCTCCAATGTAGTCACTGTCTGGGTTATTGGGCCTTGGGACTTTTGCTTATGAGTTTTAGAGGAATACAATTCATCCCAGTATAGGGGTCCAGCAGTGCAGTTGGGACATTGTAAGGGCTTATTTTTAAAAAATTTAAGTTAATATTTTTCAGTGTAGGAATGATTTTCATGTTATTCTGTAATGATAAAGGAAACATAGTCCTGTCTGGCATATAATTAATATAGTTAGTTATCTATAGATAAACTGCTTCCATTTAAACCTTTTTAAAATGCTTGATTTAGTGTTTGCTTTAAATCTTTTGACAATATAATCCATTTACTTCCTTTCCTCTTTGAGAATAGTTATAAAGCATTATACTGTTAAAGGATGGAAACTTCCAGTTGTTGATCACTTAGATTAATTTAGTGTCCTCCTCACTTACACCCGTTACTCTAACAAACTATGCTGTTGAGAAGATGGAGCCTCATTTAAGACTATTTTGATCTGGTAATTACTCAGTGAAAGACTAGATCCCATCATATCTAAAGCCTGATCCTGTTACCTGGAAAATTGTTCCTAGGAAACCAATGGCACACCAGTAAACACTCAGGTCCTGCAGTCAACACTCAGAAAAGCGCTAGGGATGTTACCGTTGACTTGTGCCTCCTGGGCACAAGCACGGTTGCTGAGGGTAGAAATATAAACCCATTGGAAGAAATATAAAGGAAACTTCTAGAAGGTCATAGGGGCTTCCTTGGTGGCTCAGCAGTAAAGAATCTACTTGCCAGTGGAGGAAATGCTAGAGATATGTGTTCTGTCCTTGGGTAGGGAAGATCCCCTGGAGAAGGAAACTACAACCCACTCTAGTATTCTTGCCTAGGAAATCCCATGGATAAGGAGCCTGGCAGGCTCCTACAGTCCATGGGGTTGCAAAAGAGTCTGACATGACTTAGTGAATAAACAACAACAAAGAAGGCCGTAGAAGATCTTCACTCTAAAGAGACATGACCCCAGGCTTTCCTGGTGGCTCAGTGGTAAAGAATCCTCGTGTCAGCGCAGGAGACACGGGCTCGATCCAAGATCTGGGAAGATCTCACATGCCCAGGAGCATCTAAACCTATGTGCCACAGTTATTGAGCCTGTGCTCCTGAGCCCAGGAACCGCTACTGCTGAGCTCACAGCCTGCAACTTCTGAAGCCCTAAAGCTTGTGCTCTGCAACAAGACAAGACATCATAATGAGAAACCCCCTCTTGCCTCAACTAGAGAAAAGCCTGCGCAGCAACAAAGACCTAGTACACCCATAAATAAATAAAATTATTAAAAAAGAGAGAGAGAGGTGACCCCGATAATAGATGTTTGGTGGGGATTCGAGACAGAGAAGTCTGCCCCTTGGCTGGGAGCGTCCCACATCATCACTGGTGCATGTAGTAATGGAGTCCTTTCCTTCTTTAAAGGAGCGATGTAGTCTTGGCATGCCTGGCTCTTTGGGTATCTTTTAGTCAGTTATCCTGTTGGGGCAAACAGGCCCTCAGCTATTTGTTTCATTTCCCACTTGTTTCCCTTGATACAGAGGAACACCCAACAGAATAAACTACAGGACACGCAAATCCAAATTAGTTTTTCTGGCTACTATCATTGCCGGGAAAGGGAAGTGGATAAAATTACTTTTGGAATTTCTTCTGAGAATTGCTGGTCTCTCGGTTTGTGAAGGCTCTGGGTATCCTGTGTGGAACTAGCTGAGTTTATGTTTAACATGCTGCTGTTTGGGTAAAGACTATTGTAAAATACATCTGATGGTTTATTTTAGATGACGGAAATTTAATGCCTTTTGGAGCTCAAGTTATTATTGTTAATATTGTGAACATTAAAAGGGCCATCAAACCAAGCTGAAAGAGAACAATGTGGTACAACAATAAGTTTGAAAAATAAGATAATTAAATTACTGTATTTTACTTGATTACTTGTTAAGCAGTAGGAGTTTTGGGGGTAGATTATGGGATTTGTTTGAAGGGATATAACACATTTCCCCAAATGAAAACATCTGTCTACATTGATGTTTTCCATTAGTCATCTTCAGAGACATTAATTTAACTTAAAACAATTCACATGACTCTATTGATGATTAATTTGAAAATGATGTTTGCATTATTAGTTGAAGTCAGAGACACCATGAGAAATGGTAGTAAAAACAGATGGCCATGATGATGCCTTTGGTCCTTAGAATGTTTACATTAAAGTGGCCCCTGGTGTTTGCATAGGGATTGAGAGCAGAGGAGAAACTAAAATTGGCACAAGTTATTAAAATGCCTGACTCAAAGAGTCAACATAATCCCTGCATGGAGTCCCATAGAAACTGCAGTCTTATCGAGTTTCATGTGATTGACAGTAGCTTGCACTTACCCATTATTCTACAGGACTAGAGTAAGCAGGGAGAACTCAATCCCTTTTATTTATTTATATTTAAGAAAAGGTTTTAAAATCATAAAAACTATTAGAAGAGATCATGCTTTTATCTAATGAATCTTGAGTATCACAAACATTCCAGTTTTTAATACAGAATGGAGTTTTCTGTGAGCATTCAGGCAGAGGCATTTAAACTCCTTCAAGAATACTCTCATACTAAGAGTGTATTGTCATATATCATCCCTTTAAGTCATTTGTTCCCAAATTTTAATGTGTATGTATTCTGTCCTATATATCTTAATTAGTAAGGATTTTGGTTGAATAAGGGTAAAGAATCCACCTGCAATGCAAGAGACCCCGGTTCGATTCCTAGGTCAGGAAGATCCTCTGGAAAAGGGATAGACTACCCACTCCAGCATCCTTGGGCTTCCCTTGTGTGGCTCAGCTGGTGAAGAATCTGCCTGCAATGCGAGAGACATGGGTTCAGTCCCTAGGTTGGGAAGATGCCCTGGAGAAGGGAAAGGCTACCCACTCCAATATTCTGGCCTGAAGAATTCCATGGACTGTATAGTCCATGGGATCGCAAAGAGTCAGACACGACTGAGCGGCTTTCACTTCACTTTGGATGAGTAAAGATGCAAAGAGCCAACTCATTGGAAAAGACCCTGATGCTGGGAAAATTGAGGGCAAAAGGAGAAGGAGGTGACAGAGGATAAGATGGTTAGATAGCATCACCGACTCAATGGACATGAGTTTGAGCAAATTCCGGGAGATAGTGAAGGAGAAGGAAGCCTGGTGTGCTGCAGTCCATGGACTTGCAAGGAGTCAGAGACAACTGAGCAAGTGAACAACAAGCTTTATTATCTAAATGTTCAGCAAGCTTTAGAAGTGCCTTTCTAAAGAATAATTTTTAAAAGTTCACATATACCTATTTCTTAAAAATAATCTCCCACAAGCCTGATGTTCTTTTTTTCTTAAACCAATCTAGCTGTTTCCCTAGCATTTTAGCTTTGTTGTTATTGTTCAGTATAGCTTAAGAGTAGCTTTAAATAAGAGAAGATACTTGGTTTGGAGAAGATATTTTGTTCACAGTGACACACTAATCACATGATACTGTGTCCTTTATTATTTCAGACATTCCAAAGGGATTAAATGTATAAACACATCACAATGAAGGTAATAGGTGACCATCAATGGCTGACAATTTTCAATGATTTTCTGGTAGACAGAAAGCAATTTGGGGAGAGCTATCAGGAGCAGGATAGAAGGACCTGGGACCTGAGGAGTAGATTTTTATTCTACTGAATCCTGGATATCCTCAGGATTCTAGAATGCCAGTTCTGATGAAGAACAGGAGTGAAGAGTGAGTTGAAAAACAAGACCATTTATATCTATACATAAAGGCTTCCTTGGTGTCTCAGACAGTAAAGAATCTGCCTGCAGTGCAGGAGACCTGAGTTTGATCCCTGGATTGGGAAGATCCCCTGGAGGAGGGCATGGCAACTGACCAGTATTCTTGCCTGGAGAATTCCATGGACAGAGGAGCCTGGCAGGCTACAGTCCAGGGGTTGCAAAGAGTCAGACACGACTGAGCAACTAACATTTTCACTTTAACTTCATGGACGGTCACAATAACGTTATACTTCACAGGGTTGACAAAATACCCAACAATGAGCATCAACCCACTTAGGCAAAAATCGGAGGGTTCTTCCTTTTAGAAATAAGTGACTGTCTGAATTGCATGTGGACAGTTGGTGTGGGAGTTTGTGCCCAGACCGAAGACCTTAGCATTCTGGGAGGTAGGAGTTCTCCAGCGTGAGGACCACCTCCCCACTGAAATGTTCCACCAGCACCCATGTGAACATTCCTGCATAGTTAGGTTTTAATTGCCTCATTCCTAAATGTGAAGAGATAACTAGGGTCAACAGATATTTGAGGAAAACTTGAAACATAAGAAAGAAAAATTAAGGTAAACATATTTTAAAAAATGCCCATTGATGGACACATGATCACAAATGAAACAGATACTTATTCAAATTATTTGGGGATTTTAGTGAATCCTCCCACCACACACTCATACACACTTTCACTATTAATACTCTATTCATTATTCTTAAAAATAAGCATACAGTGCTATCCGAAAGCAACATGGTGAACAAGAAAGATTTTTTAAAATATAAACAGCGACAGTTTTACGTCTTCCTTTCCAATTTTGATTCCTTTCATTTCTTTTTCTTCTCTGATTGTTGTGACTAGGACTTCCAATACTATGTTGAATAAATGTAGTGAGAGTGAAAAAAAATAAGCAAAATAAAAGATTTAAAATGTAGGACCAGTAAAGTTGAAGAAAATTCCTAGAAAGCAGGAAAAAATATATACTGACTGGCCTATTTCATTTTATGTTATATTTGTTGTTCAGTTGCTGAGTCGTGTCTGACTCTTTGGTGACACTATGGGCTGTAGCCCTCCAGCGTCCTCTCTCCATGGGATTTCCCAGGCAAGACTATTGGAGTAGGTTGCCACTTCCTTCTCCATAGGATCTTCCTCGATGCAGTGTGTCCTGCATTGGCAGGCATATTCTTTACCACTGAGCCACCATGGAAGCCCTTTTCTCACACAGAACCCAAGGAAATGAAGCACCTCCTTGAAATGTCTTTAAATTTCTTACATTACTGTTTTCAGATATAAAATCTGACAGTCACCAGTGTACAGTATGCAGTGATTCACATATCAGTGAATTATCCTTTATTCATTCATTATCTGGTATTGATTGAGCATCTGCTATTTATCTATCATTACTCTAAGCACCAAGTAGTGATCAGTACAGTGATCAAGGGAATTCCCTGGTGGTCCAGTGGTTAGGATTCCAAACTTTCACTGCTGAGAGCATGGGTTCAGTTCTTGGTCAGGGAACCAAGGTCTCCATAAGTCACAGAGTGCAGCCAAAAAAAAAAAAAATCAGTGATCAAAACATACAAAAATTTTTTGTATTCACAGAGCTTATGTTTTCATTGGGAAAGACAAGCAACAAACAGAAACCAAAAAAAATGCATAGTATGATAGATGGTCATAAGTACTTTGAAAAAATAAAGCAGATCAAGGAGATAGGAAGGTGCTGCTTGGTATGGGGTTTGGAGGAGGACTTTAAAAAAATACTTATTTATTATCATTTTAAAAATTTGACTATGCCAGTTTTTCATTGTGGCATGTTGGATCTAGTGCCCTGACCCAGGCCCCCTGCTTTGGGAGCATGGAGTCTTAGCCACTGGACTACCGAGAAAGTCCTGGGAAGAGGATTTTTGGAAGGTTGGAATCCACAGAGTTTGTGTTTCAGGCATGTCAAATTAGAGATGCCATGTAGAAATCCAAGTGGAGATGGTGAGGGAGATTGAGTAAACATTTTGAGTTCACTGGAGGGGTCTGGGCTGGAGATACTGATTTGTGAACTGTTCAAGTATAGTAATATTTAAAGTCACTTGAATGGATAAGCTAAAGAAGAGTTACAGGGAATGAGCAGTGTAATACTCTTAACATATAGAAGTTCACACCATGAGGAAGAACTTACTAGCAGAGACTGAGAAGGGTTAGCCAGGAAGAGACCAAAGGGAATATGGTATCCAATCTGGATACCAAGATTGGAAGGTACTTTGGGAGGGAGGCAGTAATCAATCATTCCAAATAACTTTATAAAAATATTTTCATCTGCAAATAGGTAGTGGTAAGAGAAGGAAATGGCAACCCACTCCAGTGTTCTTGCCTGGAGAATCCCAGGGATGGGGGAGCCTGGTAGGCTGCCATCTATGGGGTCGCACAGAGTCGGACACGACTGAAGAGACTTAGCAGCAGCAGCAGCAGTGCTCTTATTTTATGAGGCTGTGAGCCGAAACTCCGGTACTCTGGCCACCTCATGCAAAGAGTTGACTCATTGGAAAAGACTCTGATGCTGGGAGGGATTGGGGGCAGGAGGAGAAGGGGATGACAGAGGATGAGATGGCTGGATGGCATCACTGACTCGATGGACATGAGTTTGGGTAAACTCCAGGAGCTGGTGATGGACAGGGAGGCCTGGCGTGCTGCGATTCATGGGGTCACAGAGTCGGACATGACTGAGCGACTGAACTGAACTGAACTGAGAGTAAGTAAAAATGGGAAGAGTTACATTGCATAAGTAGTTTGCACTACACCAAAATGTAGCCACTTCAAATACAACTTTGAAGTAAGCAGAGTAGAAATAAATTATTCAGTCAACCACTCAATTGAAAGGCAAGGGTCACACCATTTGATGATCTAGAGCCAGGATTTCTCCCCCGCCCCACCACCAATAAATCATATGGGAAATTGAGTAACTGTCTTTGTTATTTGTGTATGTCCAAACAGAGGAGCCTGGTGGGCTGCTGGCTGTGGGGTCACACAGAGTCGGACACGACTGAAGCGACTTAGCAGCAGCAGCAGCAGCAGCAGCAAGAGCATCTCTGAAACCTGGAATCATTATTGGGGCATGCTGGAAAGTTGTTTTTGGTAATTTCCCTAGTTTGGAGATGAAGCTACTCAGTCTGTGGTATTTAAAAACATATTCTTTTGAGTTTTCACACTTCTGCAAAATTAAATGGAGTCATAGATGTTTATCCACTGAAATCCCTTTGGCTTGGATGGACTGGCAGAATAGCAGGAAATATTCTTGCTTTTAATATATCCTTTGGGTGCCTAGAATACTGTTAAGACTCCAATGATTATAAATGCAGCAATATATGTTAATTGTTGAGATACTATTTTTTGGTCCTTTGCATTTTCTCCCCTCATTTATTTTCTTAGAGATTCTGCTTGTTCTGAATGGTAGAGAGAACCCAATCTTTGAAGGTAAGGAGAGGAGAGGAACAGAACAGTTTTTCTTCCTGATTCAGCAGGATAGAGGTTGTCAGATCTTCTGAGTAGGAAGGAATCCATTCCCACCTTAGAGCAGTACCTTGCACTGTGGGCCCAGGGAGCCTGGTCCCTAAGAATGGAGGGTCCCAGCCACACCAGGTGTGACACACGGACAGCCTTCAGCTTCCAGGGCCAGTGTGGCTAGAGGCAACAAATGTCATCCTTCTCTCACCTCCAGGAGGCACTGGAACAAATTTATGTATAAGAATTTCACATAGCAGCAGTCCCCTACCTTTTTGACACTAGGGGCTGGTTTCACGGAGGGCAGCTTTTCCATGGACAGGGTTGGGGAGTGGTTTCAGGTTGATTCTCAGAAGGTACAGAGTCTAGATCCCTTACATGTACAATTTCCAGTAGGGTTTGTGGTCCTATGAGAATCTAATGCTACTGCTGATCTGACAGGAGGCTGAGCTCAGGTGGTAACGTGAGTGATGGGAATGGCTGTAAATACAGATAAAGCTTCATTTGTACACCTGCTGCTCACCTCCTGCTGTGTGGCCTGGTTCCTAACAGACCTCTGCTATAAAGTACCCTAATGCTTACTTTTGCCCTTGAGTTCTAGGCAAAGAACTCAAATTCAAGGTTTTTTAGTCATAGCTTTTCTTCTGAGACAGTCCTCTTTTGCTGGTTCTTCTCTGCCCCATAGATCATTTTCAAATGCCTTTCTGATTTCTTTAACTACGTTCTACAGTAATACTCGTTTTTCATAGTATGCTTCATATAACACCTTTGCCCTGACTGAAGCTAGGCCCCCCCTGCTGAGGAGATGATTTTTCTGGCAACTATCTGCCATAGAGATCATTTATGCATTGCATGTTTAGCTGGGCTTGTCATTCTCTATTGGTTTTCTAGACCATTTCCTGCATCTTCCAATACAAATCTCCCTTCTACTTTGAAACTTATTCCTGACATCCGTCTCCATCCTTCTGTGACATGTTTATCTGTGACATCTCTTGTGTTTGTCAAGTACTTTGGCAACTAGGTCAGAATTTTATTTGTCATTCCAAGTGCTTTCATTTTTTTATTGTTACTTCCTGTGGTTCACACAACTCTTGAAAGTTCACAGTTCTTATGATAGCTTGACAAGTGGCTACATTCTGGAACCTCTCATTCTCTATCTTTGGACTCCAAAATTCTACTCTCTTTAGTTCTAGTCACAGTCTCTGCTATTTCTAGCTTTCTCTCTTTTACTCAGAAATCCTAATCTCCAGTTCCTTAACTGCTTCATCTCTCCTTCCCCTTCTAGCATCACTTCATTTTTAAAGAATTACTGCTAACATCTTCCTTTGCTTAGGTTCTCAAGCTCTTAGTCTGTCTCTGTCTTTCCCTCTTTCCTTCCCCTTCTCTTCCTTCTTCCCTCCTTTTCCTTTGTTCCTGCCTTCATCTTTAGTTTCTTCTTTGTATTTCTTTTTATCTAATCTATCTATCTATATATCTATCCATCCATCCTAACTTATTTAAACTTATACCCTATGTCAGAAACTTGGTTAAGTTCTTAATCAAAAACCTGTTTTTCTGTCTTTCTAGCACTCAGGCCTCCTGTTAGGTTTTGGCGTATGTCTGAGGTCTAACCAACAGGCTGTGAGTAGAAATGATGTGTGCCAATTTTGTATGAACCTCTGGCGTGACCCTTCTCCTTTCTCCCAATCCCATCTGCTGATTGGATGACAACGCTCGAGATGTTCTTGGAAGCTGCGTGTTAGACAGATGGGCCTTGCTATCTCAACTTCCTAAAGACTTCATGAATAAATCCCTACTTCTATTCCAGATAATTTTAAATGAATGAGAAATAAGCTTCTTTTGTGTTAAATTATTGACATTTCTAAATTAATCTGTTATAGCAGCTCATATTATCATAACCTAAGATAGATCCAGACATCCAGACCTCTGCTGTTTTTTTTCCTTCCCCATGTTTGGTCTGCTACTGAGTGGTACTGGAGAAAATTCATACCACTGTATGGATTAGTACCAAAATCTACCACCTTCAACTTTGGCTGGATTGTCAGTTTTGTTCAGTGATCACTCTGGGTGTAATATTACTTCTTTTCCTCACTTCCCTCTATAACTATTTTTTTAAAAAATTTTATGAACATGCTCAGTTGGGTATATGATTTGTATCCTGTGTTACAGAAATATGAAAGACCTTGATAAATCGGAATTCTTTAAGCTTCTATTCAACTCCTATTCCCCCTTCCCTCCATCTACAAACAGGCCTGCCTTCATCATGTCCACTTTACCCTCATTCTATGAAACAATTGATTCTCTTTCTTTTTGAGGTTAATAATTCCACTTGGATATCCATCTCATTTATCTTCTTAGAGCCTTTGGTCCACCTGGGATTCTTAACAGGGCAGCAACCATGTTAATTTAACCCACCCTTGTATTTCCAACATGAAACATGGTGCATGACACATAGTGGGTATTCAAAACAAGTTTCTTCAGTGAGAAAATAAATTGTATTTTCTTTATTGTATTTTCAACATCATCCTTTCTACTGATATTTTTTTCCTCTTCAATATTGAGTCAATTCTGTTCCTATGAAATACAAATGGAAGTAAATAAAATCTTCTCAACCTTTAAACTCATTGAATTCCTATTCTATTTCTTTTTTATGCGCAACCTTTTTGGGAATTATCTATGTACTCTCCTACTCAACCCACTATGACTAGACTTCTGTCTCCATTGCTTCACTAAGATGATTTCACTAAGGTCAGCAGGACTTTATAGTTCTTGAAATAAAAAAACAGCAACAGTCTATATTATGTTGCTTGACTTCTCTGCTGAATTTCACACTGTCGTTACTCCCCTACCCCGACCATAGCATGTTCCCTTGTCACATAGTTTTGCTTTTCTTTTTATCTCTCTGCTCTTGCCCTCCCACCATCAGGTTATCTGTTCATGCTGGCAGTACTGATTTGCTTTCTTCTCCATTTATAGACTCTAAGTGATCTCTCCCCACCAATGCTTTCCCAATTTACAACAGCTCAAGCCTCTTCCCAGTTTCAGATCTGTTTATTCAACTGATTACCCATAAATGCTTCAACTCAGATGTCCTAAAGTCCTCTCATCAGCCTATCACCCAGAGAAGCTTCTTCTTCTCCCTAATATTCCTTTTAATGAATATTGAAGTCATAAGAACAGCCTGTATTGGAAATGTTAGTTTTTTTCTTTATCATACCACTTTAGTCTAGACTATTAGAGACTGAGGTAGTGATAGCAGAAGAAGATGACTCCTCAGGACAACAGAATAGGACCAAGTGAGCAAAACCACTAGTAGAAGAGGAATTTTTGCCCACCGGATTGTTTCAAAGTTGTGGATCTGAGAGAAGAAACTGCCTGCTCCCCCCAAATAGTGAATAGGATAGGAAAAACATCTTCAAAAATTTATCTTCCAGTAATGGTAAGTCAGAATAAAATGACTAAATATTAAAACTTTTTTTCAAACACGAGGCTTATTAAAACTTTTACATAATAGAGGAAAAGAAACATGAGAATAAACATTCAGAAGAAAAGTAAAACTCCTGAAAATCCTGTGTAGCAAATGGGTATTTTAGAAACACGATCATAGGAATGAATACTATAAAACTGCATGAAGAGAGAACATGAGGTATGATCAGAACTGTTATGAAGAATTCCATGAACAAAAAAAAAGGAAATGACCTTAAAGAGATAAAGACAGAAATATGATGCCATCCAACCATCTCATCTTCTATCACCCTCTTCTCATTTTTTTCTAATCTTCCCCAGCATCAGGGTCTTTTTCAGTGAGCCAGTTCTTCACATCAGATGGCCAAAGGATCAGAGCTTCAGTTTAATCATCAATCCTTCCAATGAATATTCAGGGTTGACATCCTTTAGGATTGACTGGTCTAATCTCCTTGCAGTCCAAGGGACTCTCAAGAGTCTCCTCCAGCACAACAGTTCAAAAGCATCAATTCTTTGGTGCTATGCTTTCCTTATAGTCCAACTCTTACATCCATACATGACTACTGGAAAAACCAGATCTCTGACTAGAAGGACCTTTCTCAGCAAAGTAATGTCCCTGCTTTTTAATATGCTGTCTAGGTTGGTCATAACTTTTCTTCCAAGGAGCAAGTGTCTTTTAATTTCATGGCTGCAGTCACCATCTGCAGTGATTTTGGAGCCCCCCAAAATAAAGGTCACCAAAGGGCCACACAGATGGACAGGTCATGGTGGAGCGTTCTGACAAAATGTGGTCCACTGGAGAAGGGAATGGAAAACCACTTCAGTATTCTTGCCTTGACAACCCCATGAACAGTATGAAAAGGCAAAGAGATAGGACACTTAAAGATGAACTCTCCAGGTTTGTAGGTGCCCTATATGCTACTGAAGATTAGTGGAGCAATTACTCCAGAAAGAATGAAGAGATGGAGCCAAAGCAAAAACAGCGTCCTATTGTGGATGTGACTGGTGATGGAAGTAAAGATGCTGTAAAGAGTACTATTGCAAGGGAACCTGGAATGTTAGGTCCATGCATCAAGGCAAACTGGAAGTGGTCAAACAAGAAATGGCAAGAGTGAACATCAACATATTGTGAATCAGGGAACTAAAATGGACTGGAATGGGTGAATTTAACTCAGATGACCATTATATCTACTACTGTGGGCAAAAATCCCCTAGAAGAAATGAAGTAGCCATCATAGTCAACAAAAGAGTCCGAAATGCAGTATTTGGATGCAGTCTCAAAAACAATAGAATGATCTCTGTTCATTTCCAAGGCAAACCATTCAATATCACAGTAATCCAAGGCTGTGCCCCAGCCAATAATGCTGAAGAAGCTGAAGTTGAATGGTTCTATGAAGACCCACAAAACCTTCTAGAACTGATACCCAAAAAAGATGTCCTTTTCTTTACAGGGGACTGGAATGCAAAAGTAGGAAGTCAAGAGATACTTGGAGTAACAGGAAAATTAGAGTTTTGTGAAGAGAATGCGCTGGTCATAGGTTCACATGAACAAATATTAAAGCTCTGCCAGTCAGACCTCTTCTCCATTATCCACAAATATCTTTAAAAATTTCATTTTTAAATTAAGACTGATTTAAATTTAGAGATGCACAAAAGTATCAAGACCATACCCAAGAAAAAGAAATGCAAAAAGGCAAAATGGTTGTCTGAGGAGGCTTTACAAACAGCTTGAGAAAAAGGGAGAAGTGAAAGGCAAAGGAGAAAAGGAAAGATATAGGTATCTGAATGAAGACGTCCAAAGAAGAGCAAGGAGAGATAAGAAACCCTTCCTCAGTGATCAATGCAAAGAAATAGAGGAAAACAATAGAATGGGAAAGACTAGAGATGTCTTCAAGAAAATTAGAGATACCAAGGGAACATGTCATGCAAAGATGAGCTCAACAAAGGACTGAAATGGTATCGACCTAACAGAAGCAGAAGATATTAAGAAGAGGTGGCAAGAATACACAGAAGAATTATACAAAAAAGATCTTCATGACCAAGATAATCACAATGGTGTGATCATTCACCTAGAGCCAGACATCCTGGCATGCGAAGTCAAGTGGTCCTTAGGAAGCATCACTATGAATAAAGCTAGTGGAGGTGATGGAATTCTAGTTGAGCTATTTCAAACCCTGAAAGATGATGCTGTGAAAGTGCTGCACTCAATAGCCAGCAAATTTGGAAAACTCAGCAGTGGCCACAGGACTGGAAAAGGTCAGTTTTCATTTCAATTCCAAAAAAGGGCAACGCCAAAGAATGTTCAAACACCACCCAATTGCACTCATCTCACATGCTAGTAAAGTAATGCTGAAAATTCTCCAAGCCAGGCTTCAACAGTTCAACCTTGAACTTCCAGATATTCAAGCTGGATTTAGAAAAGGCAGAGGAACCAGAGATCAAATTGCCAATATCTGTTGTATAGTCAAAAAAATGTAAGAGAGTTCCAGAGAAACACCTACTTCTGCTTTATTGATTACTCCAAAGCCTTTGACTGTGTGGATCACAACAAACCAGAAAATCTGGAAAGAGATGGGAAAACCAGACCGACTTACCTACCTCCTGAGAAATCTCTATGCAGGTTAAGAAGCAACAGTTAGACCCAGACATGGAAGAATAGACTGGTTCCAAATTGGGAAAGGAATATGTCAAGGCTGTATATTGTCACCCTACTTATTTAACTTATATGAGAAATGCTGGGCTGGATGAAGCACAAGCTGGAATCAAGATAGTCAGGAGAAATATCAATAACCTCAGATACACAGATGACACCACCCTTATGGCAGAAAGTGAAGAGGAACTGAAGAGCTTCTTGATGAAAGTGAAAGAGGAGAGTTAAAAGGCTAGTTTAAAACTCAACATTCATAAAACTAAGATCATGGCATCCAATCCCATCACTTCATGGCAAATAGATAGGGAAACAATGGAAACAGTGAGAGACTTTATTTTTTTGGTCTCCAAAATCACTGCAGATGGTGACTGCAGCCACAAAATTAAAAGACACTTGCTCCTTGGAAGGAATGCTATGACCAACACAGACAGAATATTAAAAAGCAGAGATATTACTTTGCTGACAAAGGTCTATCTAGTTAAAACTATGGTTTTTGCAGTAGTCACATATGCATGTGAGAGTTGGACTCTAAAGAATGTTGAGAGCTGAAGAATCGATGCTTTTGAACTGTGGTGTTGGAGAAGACTCTTGAGAGTCCTTTGGATTGTGGGAAGATCCAATCAGTCCATCCCAAAGGAAATCAGTCCTGAATATTCACTGGAAGGACTGATGCTGAAGCTGAAACTCCAATACTTTGGCCACCTGATGTGAAAGAAGTGACTCATTGGAAAAGCCCCTGATTCTGGGAAAGACTGAGGGCAAGAGAAGGGAACAATGGAGGATGAGATGGTTGGATGGTATCACCGACTTGATGGACATGCAATTGAGCAAGTTCCGGGATTTGGTAATGGACAGGGAAGCCTGGTGTGCTGTAGTCCATGGTTTGCAAGGAGTCGGACACAACTGAGCGACTGAACTGAACTGAGCTGAAAAGTATCTAAATTCTAGCCAAGATCATGTTATTTTTGGCCACCTTTAGCTAAAAAACAAGCAAACTAATTTTGACTCTATTTTGTAAAGTCAAAGGAAAAATATTGCACATTCTAGTAAAGAACTTCTATGCCAAGTTTAAGCCTGGATCCAATGTTAAAACTTATAACTCCCTAAGATGTAGAAGTTTGCTAGAACCTTAACATTACTGTGCTGCCAACTGCTTACTGTTTCACTTACTTACATTACTGGTACTTAAGCTAAAGGGAACTGAATGTGGCTGTTTAAGACATAAGAAACTATGTACTGTATTTTCTATGTAGTTTACTCTTTTAAGAAAATGATGATTTTTACCTAAGAAGTGAAGAAGGTGACATTCACGGCCACTCAAAATGTTGCAGTGCTGAAAAGTACACCCAATAGTGTGTGATGCAGAACTTTAAAACCAATGAGTGTTTGTCAATATTTAAAACTTTGCTCTGAACATGTCAGAGCTTTACAGATGAGATGTATCGTCCAGGATCCCCAACTTCAAAGGTTTAAAAAATAAACTGCAAACTAGCAAACTTTTGGTTTTTGTTTTACTTCCATTATTTTTGTAACCTTTACTTTTAAGCACACTTTTTGCTTTTGCCATTTGGAGATATAGTTGTACTGAAATAATTCATTTAAAAATAAATTTGAAATGGGTTGAGCTTTCTGTGAGTTGTACCAAATGACATAAAACTGTGAGTTTCAGAGATTTTATATTTTCTCCTACCTTGTCATAATATTTTGACATCTTCTAGTGAGCTTCAAGTTAAAAAATGTACCTGGACTATTATTAATGGAAAAACAATGATCCTATAAACTGCACGGAATACATCTGTGTCTTTTACTTTTTCAGTCATTTAATTTTCTATTCTGAAAGATAAATCTGACTAGCATCTTTTTTCTCTTCTATGATGAGCCTAATTTTTTTTTTTTTTATAAGTTTGAGAGTGGTAGTCACTCAGTTGTGCTGGATATGCTTTGACCCCCTAGACTGTAGCCTGTCAGGCTCCTCTGTCCATGGGATTTCCCAGGCAAGAATTTTCACTCCAATTTTACTGGAGTGAATTGCCATTTCCTTCTCCAGGAGATCTTCCCAACCCAAGAATTGAACCCTGGTCTCTTGAATTGCAGGCAGATCCTTTATTGTCTGAGCCACCAGGGAAGCTGATCTTTTATTAAGAATGGCATTAAAATGATAAATTATGTCAATGATTCCTTTGAAAATTATTTTACCATGATGAAGTTGTTTTCAGGTATTGATCAAATTTTATTTACAATTGGTAGTGCAACAAAAATTACAGTTCTTGGGTGTGTGTGTATGACTTAATGATCTGGGTTATTTTATTAAATACCATGCATTGTATGTTGTTGTTTAGTTGCTAAGTCATGTCTGATTCTTTGCATCCCCATGGACTGTAGCCCTCCAGGTTCCTCTGTCCTTCACTACTTCCCGGAGTTTGTTCAAACTCATGTCCATTGAGTTGATGATACTACCCAACCATCTCATCATCTGTCGCCCCCTTCTCCTGCCCTCAGTCTTTCCCAGTACCAGAGTTTTTCCCATTGGATGTACTGGACCTTATTTTCTAGCAGGCAGAAGTCAAGAATAGATAAAGATAGAATTTGACATTTCTATTTTATAGAATACTCTAATTTAGGTAACAAAAATGTGAGAGGTACTGACTAAGCTGACAGGAGGAGAGTGGTGATGTTAGGAGGTCATAATTCCCTGTAAAAGGAGAGATGGGGAGGGATGAAGATTCCTGTGTTAGGAAAAAAGTGAGAGAGAGTCTCAGAGGCAAAGATCCCTTTTTGGGATTTTTTTGGGATTTGCCCCACAGATCCTGGGAGCAACTTGAGATCATTCTTCAGGACTGGAGCCTGGGAACCAAATGCTTCAATTTTCTATATACATCACCACCCTTCCATCTCTTCCACACTCTAAAAACTGTTGTTATGAGGAAATTAAAATAGATCCCTCTCCCTCCCTTGGGAGAGTGAAAGAGAAGGAAACCAAGGGAAGCAATGGAGTGACACAGAATGAAAAAACAAACCAAACCAACACACAAACTAACAAATAGCAGCCTTCCCATACATTTTTGAGTTTTTCCTTTATGTGTTAACCCTCTGTAGACTGTTCTTTTCTTGGACCTACTTGAGCAAGGCTTCCGAGACATGCAGTCCCAAAGAAAACAAAAAAGGAGTGCCTAATGAATAAACAGTTTGGTTGATTAACATTCACAGCCTGAGGATTGCAGCCTGGCAACTCAAGCTGTATTTCACATGCAGGTGAATGTAAACTTCTCTTTCATTCAGTGGCCGTAATTTCTGGGAAAACACAGATCCTCTCACAGGTTGAGAGAAGCACAGAATCTACAGGTTTTGAGGGCCGCTGCTGCAGTTTTTTAATTTCAGTGAAGATACCTGAAAATAATTCAGGGTACCTTAAAAAGCTCAAATAATTTCCTAGTTAGTTAACTATGTTGTTGTTCAGTCACTCAGTCGTGTTTGATTCTGACAACCCCATGGACTGTAGTACGCCAGGCTTCTCTGTCCTTCACTATCTCCCAGAGTTTGGTCGAATTCATGTCCAATGAGTCAATGATGCCATCCAACCATCTCATCCTCTCCATTCTCCCCCTGCCCTCAGTCTTTCCCAGCATCAAGGTCTTTTCCAGTGAGTTGGCTCTTTACATCAGGTGGCTAAAGTGTTCAAGCTTCAGCTTCAGCATCAGTCCTTCCAATGAATCTTCAGGGTTGATTTCCTATAGGATTGATTGGTTTGCTCTCCTTGCCATCCAAGGGACTCTCAAGAGGCTTCTCCAGCACCACAGTTTGAAAGCATCTATTCTTTGGAGCTCAGCTTTCTTTATGGTCCAACTCTCACATTCATAAATGACTACTGATAAAACTATAGCTTTGCGTATATGGACCTTTGTCAGCAAAGTGATGTCTCTGCTTTTTAATATGCTGTCTAGGTTTGTCACAGCTTTTCTTCCAAGAAGCAAGTGTCTTTTAATTTCAGGGTTGCAGTCACAATTTTCAGTGATTTTGGAACCCAAGAAAATAAAGCTTGTTTCCATTTTCCACTGTTTCCATTTTTTCCCCATCTATTTTCCATGAAGCGATGAGACTGGATGATTATCTAACTATGAGCTAATAATCAAAGGAAAAAAATCTATTTTTTTTGTGACATCATGAATATTCATTAGAAGGACTGATGCTGAAGCTGAAGCGCCAACACTTTGGCCACCTGATGAGAAGAGCCAACTCATCAGAAAAGACCCTGATGCTGGGAAAGATTGAAGGTAGGAGGAGAAGGAGGCGAAAGAAGACAAGATGGTTGGATGGCATCACTGGCTCAGGGGACATGCGTTTGAGCAAGCTCTGGGAGATGGTAAAGGACAAGGAAGCCTGGTACGCTGCAGTCTAGGAGGCTGCAGAGAGTCAGATACTACTGAGTGACTGAATGACAACAACAAAAATTGCAGACCCAAATGTCATTGACTTAAATATTTTAAAAGATGGCACAAAGTATAAATTAGTGCCCTTTTGAGCTCATATATTTCTAGACCCTTTCTGCAAAAGGGATAACAAGTGTAGGTCGTGGAATACCACCAAGATATTCATTGTTCTGTTCTTTCAAACAAAAGGAACCAAGTAATTGCAGGTTTTAAAAATTGTGAATTGCTTATCAATGTCTGAAGCAAGGAAACATGCAACAATTTCTTTCAGAGTATTTTTAAAATAAATATGTGTACAAATAAAAAATAGGTACCAAGTATTTAGAGCCATATTTCAAAATGTTTAACCTGAAGGTTCAGTTTGGAGGTATGGTCCTGTTTATGAAGTGTTGATGAGCACCGGAGCTATGGTAAGTGGTTATGGGGGCCTTCTTCTTTTTTTAAATTTATTTTTATTTTTGGCTGTGTCAGGTCTTAGTTTGTGGTGAGTGAGCGTCTCTCTAGTTGAGGTGTGTAGGCTCAATAGTTGTGGAGGCATGGGCTTAGTTGACCCACGGCATGTGGGATCTTAGTTCCCTGACCAGAGACTGACCCTTCATTCCCTCCATTATAAGGTGGATTCTTATCTGGGAAGTCCCCTCATGGAGGCCTTCTGCTCCTGGGCAGTTGTTTTCCTTCTCGTTCCCTTGAGGCTAACTGTGGTAGAGAGGCTTATCCCCCTTACCAGCCCACTCCATATCACAGAGTCAGCTAAAGACAATATTTCTCATCCCTCAGCTCTTGAATTCTGTCTTCACCCCTGAGGCTGACTGCAGGTCATCATTGCCACCCCATCAAATGCTCTCTCAAGCCAGGCTGCTGCAGTCTTGCATTCAGTTCAGTTCAGTTCAGTCGCTCAGTCGTGTCCGACTCTTTGCGACCCCATGAATCGCAGCACGCCAGGCCTCCCTGTCCATCATCAACTCCCGGAGTTCACTCAGAGTCGCGTCCATCGAGTGATGCCATCCAGCCATCTCATCCTCAGTCGTCCCCTTCTCCTCCTGCCCCTGATCCCTCCCAGCATCAGAGATTTTTCCAATGAGTCAACTCTTCGCATGAGGTGTCCAAAGTACTGGAGTTTCAGCTTTAGCATCATTCCTTCCAAAGAAATCCCAGGGTTGATTTCCTTCAGAATGGACTGGTTGGATCTCCTTGCAGTCCAAGGGACTCTCAAGAGTCTTCTCCAACACCACACTTCAAAAGCATCAATTCTTCGGTGCTAATCCTTCTTTACAGTCCAACTCTCACATCCATACATGACTACTGGAAAAACCATAGCCTTGACTAGACAGACCTTTGTTGGCAAAGTAATGTCTCTGCTTTTGAATATGCTATCGAGGTTGGTGATAACTTTTATTCCAAGGAGTAAGCATCTTTTAATTTCATGGCTGCAATCACCATCTGCAGTGATTTTGGAGCCCCCCAAAATAAAGTCTGACACCGTTTCCACTGTTTCTCCATCTATTTCCCATGAAGTGATGGGACCAGATGCCATGATCTTCGTTTTCTGAATATTGAGCTTTAAGCCAACTTTTTCATTCTCTTCTTTCACTTTCATCAAGAGGCTTTTTAGTTCCTCTTCACTTTCTGCCATAAGGGTGGTGTCATCTGCGTATCTGAGGTTATTGATATTTCTCCCGGCAATCTTGATTCCAGCTTGTGTTTCTTCCAGTCCAGCGTTTCTCATGATGTACATAAGTTAAATAAGCAGGGTGACAATGTACAGCCTTGACGTACTCCTTTTCCTATTTGGAACCAGTCTGTTGTCCCATGTCCAGTTCTAAATGTTGCTTCCTGACCTGCATACAGATTTCTCAAGAGGCAGGTGAGGTGGTCTGGTATGCCCATCTCTTTCAGAATTTTCCACAGTTTATTGTGATCCACACAGTCAAAGACTTTGGCATAGTCAATAAAGCAGAAATAGATGTTTTTCTGGAACTCTCTTGCTTTCTCCATGATCCAGCGGATGTTGGCAATTTGATCTCTGGTTCCTCTGCTTTTCTAAAACCAGCTTGAACATCAGGGAGTTCATGGTTCACGTATTGCTGAAGCCTGGCTTGGAGAATTTTGAGCATTACTTTACTAGCCTGTGAGATGAGTGCAATTGTACGGTAGTTTGAGCATTCTTTGGCATCGCCTTTCTTTGGGATTGGAATGAAAACGGACCTTTTCCAGTCCTGTGGCCACTGCTGAGTTTTCCAAACTTGCTCTCATATTGAGTGCAGCACTTTCACAGCATCATCTTTCAGGATTTGAAACAGCTCGACTGGAATTCCATCACCTCCACTAGCTTTGTTCATAGTGATGCTTTCTAAGGCCTACTTGACTTCACATTCCAGGATGTCTGGCTTTAGATGAGTGATCACACCATTGTGATTATCTGGGTCACGAAGATCCTTTTTGTACAGTTCTTCTGTGTATTCTTGTCATGTCTTCTTAATATCTTCTGCTTCTGTTAGGTCAAGACCATTTCTGTCCTTTATCGAGCCCATCTTTGCATGAAATGTTCCCATGGTAACTCTAATTTTCTTGAAGAGATCTCTAGTCTTTCCCATTCTGTTGTTTTCCTCTATCTCTTTGCATTGATCGCTGAAGAAGGCTTTCTTGTCTCTTCTTGCTATTCTTTGGAACTCTGTATTGAGATGCTTATATCTTTCCTTTTCTCCTTGGCTTTTCGCTTCTCTTCTTTTCACAGCTATTTGTAAGGCCTCCCCAGATAGCCATTTTGCTTTTTTGCATTTCTTTTCCATGGGGATGGTCTTGATCCCTGTCTCCTGTACAATGTCATGAACCTCATTTCATAGTTCATCAGGCACTCTATCTATCAGATCTAGGCCCTTAAATCTATTTCTCACTTCCACTGTATAATCATAAGGGATTTGATTGAGGTAATACCTGAATGGTCTAGCGGTTTTCCCTGTTTTCTTCAATTTCAGTCTGAATTTGGTAATAAGGAGTTCATGATCTGAGCCACAGTCAGCTCCTGGTCTTGTTTTTGTTGACTGTATAGAGCTTCTCCATCTTTTGCTGCAGAGAAACTCGGACCTTTGCACTGCAGGAAATCTGTACAATGAGAGCAGCTAGATATGTGTATCAGCACCAACGGAGGAAATATCTGCATGCTAAGGTTTTGTTTAGAAACTTGAAGGAAGGTAATCCCATGCCTGTCCCTCCGTTACAGAGAAGAGATGGTTCTCCATCTTTTACAAGGAAGATTTTTGGGTCAAAATTCTAGCAACGGGCTGTGGAGAAGCCTGCAAAGCTGTTGTCCTGAAGCTGTATTTGAATACCAGGTCCACTGATTTTCTCTTAGGTTGTGTTTTCATGTGTGGATTTGAGACAGGGATGTGTTGGAGCTAGTTTCAAGAACTAGCAAGACCACTGGGCACTTCTCTTCCCAGATAGGCCATCAGTTGGTAGCCTGAAATTGGCCAAGGTGGTTGTATTTATGCCTTTATACCATGTATGCTAGCAGATGCTATCAGTCAGGGCCCCTGTCTCTCCTCTAGCCAACCCCAGCCAGATTTGGGGATATTGACAGTTGATTGGAGCAGAGCTGCTAAAGCCACTCTAGGTCAATGCCTCGGTGGCACCTCTGTCTTAACCACTTCCTAAAATGTAGACCTTTTTCTTTCATTGTTCTCCTTTTGTCTCATCTTCATTTTGCTTTTGGTTTCCTCTCCAGACCAATCCGCCTCTCGCTCTCCCACTTTCACTCTTCTACTTTTCTCATAAAATCGTGTGCCTCCTGAATCTCTTCCCAGAAAAGTCCTCAATTTTTTGCCTTGTCTCAGTTTGGCAGGCATCTAAACCTGCACCTTTACACCTGCAACCCTCTTGTTAAATGTGGGAGAATATTTTCCTTTCATGTGCTCTCCAACACAGGAATATGTAGTAGAGACTAAATAATGTAGATTTTAATGTTAAGTGCGATGATGCAAGTGGGGATGAGAGTCAACTTACAGAAAGAAAAAGTTGGTACCACATAGATGTTGTGTTACATGAGGTTTGTTTGTTTGTTTGTTTTTTGTCCTTATATGTAATCCAAATTTTTCACTATGAAATGAGATTGAACAAAATAAATGTGGCCACTGTAGATATCTTAAATAAAAGAACACAGTGAGAACCAAGGTGAACATTGGTTCGTTAGCTTTAGAAAACTCATCAGCAAATGTGGTTTAGAAATGGATGTAAATTACAGTAGAATAATATCCAGCCTTTACAAGGAATGAAGTTCTCATATGTGTTATTAATACAATATGCCTTAGAGAAAGCCAGGCACGAAAGGACAATATTGTAGGAAATACATAGAGAGAGAGAGATAGTAGATTAATTTTCATCAGGAGCTGGAGAGAGGGGTAATGGAAAGTTATCATTTGATGGGTACAGAGTTTCTGTTTGGGATAATGGAAAGTTTTAGAAATAGTGATAATGGTACAGAAAGTTGTGAATAATTAATGCCACTAAATTGTGCTCTTAAATATTGTTAAAATAGCATATTTGTGTTATGTTTATTTTACCATAATAGAAAAATATCCTAATTGGGGGAAAAAAAGACAGTGGTGTTATTTCTAGATACCACCTGGATCCTCTTTCATTATTCTTTATCTCAGTGACTGGACCTATATTACCAAATAAATTTGGGTGACTAATAAAAAGCATTCAACAAAATACCCTATTAAGTGTGATATATATTTGAAAGCTTTCATATTATAGGCTAGTAGTTCTCAATCTGTAATCTCTGAACAGCAACATCAACATCATGTGGAAACTTGTTAGAAATGTAAATTCTCTGTCCACATTTCAGGTCTACTAAAGCATGATCTCTGATGGAGCTCAGGTCCTGTGATTTGTGGTTTTCACAAGCCCACCAGGTGATGGATGCTTGCTGGCTTTGAGAACCAGGCTTTTAGGCTGTGACCACAGAACTGGCTGCCAATGAGGTGGTGTCTTTTTGTAGAACATGGGATTTGGAGTAACAAGATGTGCAGAAGTCTTGATGATAAAATGCATGAAAATTTACTATTTATGTGACCTCGGGCAAGCTACTAAGTTTTCTCATTTATATAAATGTTTTCTCATCCATTAAGTGGGGATAAGATCAGTACTTAATTAAGGTATTTATGTGAAAACATAAAAATTATGCATTATTATTCATTTAATATTAATAACAGTATTAACAATAGCAATACATAGGAGGATGCTGGGTTAGGCTGTTAGGAAAGGACATTATTTAATATATTATCTGTGGATCTCCAGTTGAAGAAAGGAGGAGAGAAATTTCCTTTAAATTTTAATGACAGAGGGACTTCCCTGGTGGTTCAGTGGCTAAGACTCTGCATTCCCAATGCAGGTGGCCCAGGTTTGATCCCTGGTCAGGGAACTAGATCCCACATACCACAACTAAGAGTTTGCATACTGCAGCTAAAGATTGAAGATCTAGTATGTCACAACAAAGCCTGAAGATCCTGCGGGCGAAAACTAACACCCATTGCAGCCAAATAAATAAATAAGTAACTATTTAAAATGTTTAATGACTGGAAAAATGACTTATTTATCCGCAAGAAATAAATGCCCCTGTTTGTTTCTACTAATGAGAATTATATAATTTTTCATGTGTTCATTTTTAGTTTGGTTGATAAGATACTCAGGGCCAAATTTGATACTCAGTCCCATCAATTACTTAAGACTTTTTGTGTAATATGTACTTCTTTTCATTTTTTTCTGTGGTTCTATTTTTTAAATTCATCCAATTTTATTTGTTCCTTAGTCATTTCTGACTCTTTGTGACCCCATGAACTGCAGTATGCCAGGCTTCCCTGTCCTTCCCTATCTCCCAGAGTTTATTCAAATGCCCATTGAGTCATTGATGCTATCTATCTATCTTATCCTCTGTTGTCCCCTTCTCTTCCTGCCCTCAATCATTCCCAGCATCAGGGTCTTTTCCAATGAGTCAGTTCTTCGCATCAGGTGGCCAAATTACTGAAGCTCCAGCTTTAGCATCAGTCCTTCCAATGAATATTCAGGGTTGATTTCCTTTAGGATTGACTGGTTTAATCTCCATCCAGTCCAAGGGACTCTCAAGATATATCCCCAACTATAACTTCCTTTACACTTACTTTTTCTTTTGCCTTAGTAAAAAATGGAAGAGAGAAAGAAGGAAAATACCTAGGTATATCACTTGATTTAGTAAAATAACTACTTAAGAATGCTAGGAATACCAGGAAAGTCTCCATATTGAAAGAATTCCTCTGCGTTCTTTCTGTGGTCATAAGATTTCTCAGGCTAAGCCTCTCCTCTGCATAATGAAAATGATTTTCCAGTACCATGTAGTGAAAAGAGCCCTAGCCAGTATTTAGAAAAACCATCCATAAGCCTCTGTCACTTTGGACATGCCATATGTTCAGTTCCCTTCATCTCTTGAATAGATTATGAAGATCAAATAAGAAAACCTATATAAAAATGCTTGGTAAATTACAAAGCTATGCACAAGTTGAAGCTGATGTATATAAAACTTTGATTACGTAGATACCATTTGTTAAATAAATGAGTAAACAATGAATGAACGGATTTTCCATCTGCCTTTTTCTCTCTCTTTCACTTGTCATGCCTGAATGTATTGGCTTCTAGAACAAAATTTAGAACAATGTTTTAATAAATGAAATTCATTTTGTCATTAAGAACATGGTATCCATTTCATGTAGATATCACCTCAAATGGAAACTGATATTTTTAAGTGCCTTCAGTTCAGTTCAGTCGCTCAGTCATGTCCGACTCTTTGCGACCCCATGAATCGCAGCACACCAGGCCTCCATGTCCATCACCAACTCCTGGAGTTCACTCCCTTAGACAAATATAATTGTTGTTATACATATTATTACTGAGTCACTTGATGTCATTTAATGGCTCGTATTTGTTTTTATTTTCTTCATATTCAGGTGCAGATGTGGCAGTTTTCTCAATTTCATGAGAATATTTTGTTGACCTTAACATTTGTCAGTTATTTTGTGAATTAGGAATGTGAATTTTTATTTTTATTTTGTGAATAATATGTCATGATAGCATGACATATTATTAATGAAATCTTGGGATGCATTTCAACAGTCAAGCAAAATGTCATCTTTCACCCAGCAGAAAACTGACTCAAGAGAAATGCTCAAAACTGACAAAATAGGATAGGGGAGAGAGAATATATTTTAGCAGAGAAGTTAATTACAAATTTATTTGTATTTATAGTCAATCATTTCATATAGTCAATTTGAAAACAATATGAAATGGAGTTGCTTCTATACTTCTATATGAAGTAAGTAGACATTATTAAATAGTGATACTAGTGACATTAATAGCTATTTGACATTATTAAGAAATGTAGTGTATAATGCAGAAAATTACCCTCTGCTGGGAGATATCACAATTACTCCAGTTTGCAAAGGAAGCCCTGAGACTTGAGAATGTACATAATCTGCTCAAGCCTCACAGTAGTGGGTTGTTCAACTGAAATATGAACTGAGACTGTCTGCCTTTAAATCCTACATCTATTACCATTTGCTACCCTAAAGGTTATTGTACACTATTTTTGCATTATTTTTGCTAACAACAGACGGATATATGGGAAAACTAAACCAATCCCTCCAAAAAAGACCCCAAAATAAAACCCAAAACAAATTCAAAAAAACAGAACCCTAAAAAATAAAAAATGCCCATAAACCCAAACCTATTAACAAATGTTATTGATACATTTATTAGTCTTCTATGCCATAGTCCTAATATATTTTTGTAAAGCACTGCCATGCCATTTAACAGACATTGGCAGGAAAAATCCTCTTGTGGCATTAATTCCATGCAACCATAAAAAGAATCCGTGCTAAATGCTAGCAAATGAGGTGGTAATAACTTCAAACTTCTTTACTCAGCAGGGAGATGCTCAGCAGGGGTAAAAAAAGATCTGCTTTCCATCTCAAATTTTTCAGTGTAAAACAATGATATGAGGTTCAAGTGTTCTTCATGACCCCTTTAAGTTAAGGATGTATTAACATGCGAGTTAAGATGTAGCAGTTTCGCAAAAATGATCTATTTTCAAAATTTAGCATTCAGACTCCACAGCGTGACTGCCAGTGTTTCTTTAGCTGCTAGATGGGAGAGACCTTGCGCTCCTTCCCACACACCTGTGTTTACATTGAGGCCTTGGCAGCACATGACCCTGCAGCCATCCCTCACAGCTTTCGGTTTGCCTTCAGCCATGGCAAGCCGCACTGTCCCTGCACTTTCACTAGCTAGCACTGTTAGAATGTTGACTTAGGAGTCCTAAGCTTGGAATTTAATATAAATCAGTTTGTTGAATTTCACTCATTTTAGAATGTTACACAAGATATTTTCTTAAATCCTAAACTGGAATTGATTATGTCTTGTAAATACTGTTGAACTTTAAAAAGGGAATGGGGGCGTTGTTTTCATGTAACTTTTTTGCTTTATATGGACTTAAGATATTTCTCCGCATTTGCATCTCTTGGAAAATAGGGATCATGGGCTTAAAGTGTGTTGGTTATTTAGCAAAATAGATAGCAAGAGAGGAGGGGGATAATATTTCTTTGAGGCTTCTTAGGTTTCAGGTACAAGATATTAATGCAAAAGAAATCTATAACAATACAACTTTGGAGTGGTAGTTTAAGTTTTTAGATGCTACTTTTCATGAAAAAATTGATGCATAATTAATCTTTTCATCAAAGTATATGACATTGCTTTTAGAGCCTGATGAATGAATAGTACGTAGAATGCATTGACCTCTAGATTTCTTAGGAAATAGCAGGTACTGTGGTTATATTCAACTACATGAGTGCGACTAAGGTGATTAATTGATTCTTGAAAAAAAACACTGTACTTTCATTCCTGAAGAAGATAATCAGTTCCTGCCCACAAGGAATTTAACATTGTTTAGGAGTTAGAGACAAGCAAACAGATGGTTACAAAAAGAATAAGAAGAGAACTGCAGAATCCACAGGAGGCCCCTCTAATCAAAATGCTGTGTGGTCAGGGAAGCCTGAGCAAAGAGGGAGATACAGTCAAGTTCAGACCTGACTTCTGAGTAGGGGCTAGCCAGGTAAGGCTCTGGGTAAAGAATATTCTAGGCAGAAGGTAGAGATGTGTGAATTCCCAAAACCAAAAACAAAAACATATTCCATAAAATGAGTCTAAAGCCAATATCATTAATCCTTCAGAAAGGGATATAAGGTTTAACTTTAAATTTATAATTTCTGATAGGTTTAAATCATCCCATCTTTAAAAAAGAATCTAAGGTGCTGTTTCTTTAGGGAAGTGAACTGTTTCTCATGGAATATCTCTTTTATTTATGTATTTTGTGCCCTTTTGGAGTAAAATGGAAAGGGCCCCGCTTGTTCAAAAAAAATTAGAAATTTTGTTTCAGTCAGTGAACTACTAAAACAAGGTTGGTTATAAACTATGTTAGAACTCAAATTTTTTTGCTATTAAAAATTTTCTAGTATTAAAAGATTTTATTATAAACCATTCTTTTTACTACTTAAAATATACTTTGACCATTCAAAGTTAAATGATTTTAAAATGGAAGTTAATCAAATGAATAAATTTAAAATATAAATTTAATTAAATTAATGAATATTTTGAAATCAAAGTTGAAATTTAATGAACAAGTTATGGGGATCTCAGGTACAGTATAGTAATTACATTTTGTGATACTGTATTGCATACTAGCAAGTTGCTGTGAGAGTATATCTTAAATGTTCTCACTATAATATAGTGGAAATATATGATACAATGCAGGTGGTAGCTAACACTGTAGTGGTAATCATTTTGCAATATCAAGTATATTAAATCAACATGTTATATACCTTAAACTTACACAATGTTAGTATTCAGTTATGTCTCACTATAGCTGGAAAAACATTTAACTTTTCATCACATTGTGGCTGTCTCGAGTTTCTCCAATTTTAAATTATCACTATTTTCATTAAGCAAAGGAGCATGCTGAGTACTGAGAGTAGGAAAAATGTGTTTATTTGAACAATAATGTTTGAGTACCTAATTTATCTGATAAATATTATTTTATTATATATACATTTTAATTTACTGAATTATAAATCTTTTCAAAAAGCTGAGAAGTGAGGTTACTGACTTGATAAATAATACTCCTTATTTAAAAAATGTAAATAAGAAAGTGATTGTAAATAGAAAAATTTTTTCTATCTAGAAATTTCCTAGATGGGGCAATAAATTTAAAGTCAGTTTCTGAACACTTAAGGTTAATAAGGTATTAAATAATGTCCTCTTTGTCTATAAAAAACAAACAATCTGAGACAAATTCACTTTTCTTCTTTGACATGGTAAGGTGGGATGCAGAATATATATATTCAAATTGACTTTAAAACCATTTTCTGAGGGCCAGTTCAAGATGGCAGTTTAGGAAAATCCTGAAGACTTATCCCCTCCCACAGACATACCAAATCTACATCTATGTTTTGAACAGTTCCTTCTAAAAAAGACCTTAAAACTAGCTTAATGGTCCTCTCCAACAAAGGATAAAAGGGCTACATCAAGGCAGTAGGAAAAGCAGGGATGTGGTCTCACAAAAATTCCACCCTTCCATAATCAGGAGGAAGTCTTACAAACACAGAGTTTCTTTCTGAAGAGCCAGGTGTTCATGCTCAATATCAAGCACCCCAACCCTTGGAACCTGCACCATAAGAGGAGCCCCCAAAAGGTATGGCTTTTGAAAACAAACAGGACATATCCAAGAGGCCCATTGGGGTACAGGGTACAGAGATTTCACTCCTAAAGGACTCACACATAGAGTCACTTACTCTGGAACCCAGCATTAAAACAGCAGTTTGAAAAGCACATAGACCGTATGTGAAGGAGATTCATTTGCTAATCTTAAAACATCTGTTGGAGGGGCAGGAGCCTATTGGCACTCTCTCTGGGAACAGAAGTGACAGTGGGTGCCATTTCTGTGTTCTTTGTCTATCTTGCTAGCAACAGTGGGTGTGACCTGGTCCCAGACTCTCCTGCAGTCCCACAAAAGCTGGTGGGTGTGCCCCAGCTTCATGCTTGCTCACAGACCTACTAAAGTCAGCAGGAGCACACTCACCCCACTCTCCTCTTGTTCAGTTAAAGTATGTGGGGTACACAATTCACACAGAGAAGTCTTGTTGAGCACCTGCCTCTGGTGGCATCAGATTTTACACTTTTGGTCCCTGCAGAACTGAAAACAATCAGAGAGACAGTTCTTGTCAGGCTTGGCACAGACAGTAGGCTTAAACACATCCCCAGCCATCCTGTGAAAAAGGCCTACTGGAGCTTCAGCCAGAGAGCAATAGGCTTCAGGTTTTCCACATATCTAAAGGCTACTGAGTTGCTCTGAGGTTATGTGGGCTGGAGGAACCATCTTCCACTCTCCTAAGGCCTTGCTGGAGAAGGAAATGGCAACCCACTTCAGTATTCTTGCCTGGAGAATTCCATGGACAGAGGAGCTTGGTGGGCTACAGTCCATAGAGTCACAAAGAGTCGGAGATGACTGAGTGACTAACCCTTTGGCCTTGCTACAGCTTGCCAGTACTCCCAGAAAGGAGTTGATACACCTGCCTGGACCCCTGATTTTTGTACCTTTCTTCAAGAAGACACATCCAGATCACATGCTCAGGAGGCCAGCAGGGTTTATCTTTGGGGTTCCACAAGACAGTATGTGTGTATCTGCTTTAAAAGCTGCTGCCTGAGGATCTGGCTTATCAGCCTGAAACTAGGTTCTAACTGGGATCTCTCTGTCTGGAATGCTAACAAGTCTTGGCACACCCTCAATAACTAGGACCTATCAAGAATAAATCAGGCTGCTTAAACAATCACAAAGGTTCAAGAGACGACTAAGAACTAGGGCAAGGTTGAAGGATAAGGTTCATTTCTTACACAAGGCCACTCCTTCAAAACTGAGGGAAGGAGTCATCCTCCCCAACCCCCCAGTATATAGTATAGAAGCAAACATGGAGAGTCAAACAAGTGAGGAAACGGAGGAATATGTTCCAAATGAAACAATAAGGTAAAATCCCAGGGGAAAAATCCTTAATGAAATGCAGATGAATAATTTAGCTGATAAAGAGTTCACAGTAATGGTCATAAAGATGAGACCTTCAACAAAAAGAAAATGCAAGAAAGTAACAAATGGAAGTTGAAGTTGAATTACAGAATATAATAACTGTGCTGAAAAATATGCTAGAGGTGTTCATCAGAAGACCAGATGAACTAGCACAAAGGATCAGGGATCTGGAAGGCTGGCCAGTGGAACTCATCCAAACAGAATAGCAAAAAAAGTGTTTAAAAGTGAAGGTATTTTAAGGGACTTATGAGACAACATGAAGCAGAACAACATTTACATTAGAGGAATTCCAGAAGAAACAGAGAAAGGGGGCAGAAAACTTATTTGAAGAAAATAATGGCTGAAAATTTCCCTACCATGGGAAGGAAATACAATCCAGATCCAGAAAGCCCAGAGAATTCCAAATAAGAGGAACCCAGAAAGATTTACACCAAGATGCATTATGATTAAAATGTTAGAGTTCAAGAGTGAATCTTAAAAGAGTAAGAAAAAAAAAACACCCCACACTTGTTATATACAAAAGAATCTTTTAGATTTTCAGCAGAAACTTTGTAAGCTAGAAAGGAGTGATGTGATATATTCAAAGAGCTGAAAGGAAAAACTTTCAAACAAGAATAATTTGCCTTGTCAGATTATCATTCAGAATTGAAGGGAGATTTCCAGACAAGCAAAAAGTAAAGGTATTCATTACCACTAAACTGGCCTTGCAAGAAATGTTAAAGGGACTTCCTTAAGGTAAAAAATAAGGACACTAATTAGTATCATAAGGGATTTGATTTAGGTCATACCTGAATGGTTTAGCGGTTTTCCCTACTTTCTTCAATTTAAGTCTGAATTTAGCAATAAGGAGTTCATGATCTGAGCCACAGTCAGCTCCTGGTCTTGTTTTTGTTGACTGTATAGAGCTTCTCCATCTTTGGCTGCAAAGAATATAATCAATCTGATTTTGGTGTTGACCATCTGGTGATGTCCATGTGTAGAGTCTTCTCTTGTGTTGTTGGAAGAGGGTGTTTGCTATGACCAGTGTGTTCTCATGGCAAAACTCTATTAGTCTTTGCCCTGCTTCATTCCGCATTCCAAGGCCAAATTTGCCTGTTACTCCAGTTGTTTTCTTGACCTCCTACTTTTGCATTCCAGTCCCCTACAATGAAAAGGACATCTTTTTTGGGTGTTAGCTCTAAAAGATCTTGTAGGTCTTCATAAAACCGTTCAACTTCAGTTTCTTCAGCGTTACTGGTTGGGGCATAGACTTGGATTACTGTGATATTGAATGGTTTACCTTGGAGATGCACAGAGATCATTCTGTCATTTTTGAGATTGCATCCAAGTACCGCATTTTGGACTCTTTTGTTGACCATGATGGCTACTCCATTTCTTCTGAGGGATTCCTGCCCACAGTAGTAGATATAATGGTCATCTGAGTTAAATTCACCCATTCCAGTCCATTTTAGTTCGCTGATTCCTAGAATGTCGACATTCACCCTTGTCATCTCTTGTTTGACCACTTCCAATTTGCCTTGATTCATGGACCTGACATTCCAGGTTCCTATGCAATATTGCTCTTTACAGCATCGGATCTTGCTTCTATCACCAGTCACATCCACAACTGGGTATTGTTTTTGCTTTGGCTCCATCCCTTCCTTCTTTCTGGAGTTATTTCTCCACTGATCTCCAGTAGCATATTGAGCACCTAATGACCTGGGGAGTTCCTCTTTCGGTATCCTATCATTTTGCCTTTTCATACTGTTCATGGGGTTCTCAAGGCAAGAATACTGAAGTGGTTTGCCATTCCCTTCTCCAGTGGACCACATTCTGTCAGCCCTCATCATCATGACCCACCCGTCTTGGGTTGTCCCGCAGGCATGGCTTGGTTTCATTGAGTTAGACAAGGCTGTGGTCCTAGTGTGATTAGATTGACTAGTTTTCTGTGAGTATGGTTTCAGTGTGTCTGCCCTCTGATGCCCTCTTGCAACACTCACCACCTTACTTGGGTTTCTCTTACCTTGGCGGGGTATCTCTTCACGGCTGCTCCAGCAAAGCACAGCCACTGCTCCAGCAAAGCACAGCCACTGCTCCTTACCTTGGACGAGGGGTATCTCCTTACCGCCACCATTCCTGACCTTCAACGTGGGATAGCCCCTCTAGGCCCTCCTGTGCCTGTGCAGCCACCGCTGCTCCTCCGGTTGCTCCCCGCTGCCGCAGGTCCTGGCCTCGGGCGTGGGTGGCTCCTCCCAGCTGCCGCCCCGGGCCTGGCTCGGGGTGGCTTCTCAAGATCACCACCCCTGGCCTCGGGCGCGAGGTGGCTTGTGGCTTCTCCTGGCCACCCCTGATCTCGGACTCGGGGTCTCTCCTCCCGGCCGCCACTGACCTCGGACGCGGGGTAGCTCCTCTCGGCCGCCGCCCCTGACCTCAGACGCCACCACTGACCTCGGACGCAGGGTAGCTCCTCTCGGCCGCCGCCTCTGACCTTGGATGCAGGGTAGCTCTTCTCGGCCGTTCCTGTGCCGTCGCAGCCTGGCACTGTAGGCCGCTGCCCCTGACCTCGGACGTGGGGTAGCTCCTCTCGCCTGCGCTTAGTGGGCCGGCTCGCATCCGCCTGCGCTTAGCCTTGAAGTGAGAAATAGATTTAAGGGTCTAGATCTGATAGATAGAGTGCCTGATGAACTATGGAATGAGGTACATGACATTGTACAGGAGACAGGGATCAAGACCATCCCCATGGAAAAGAAATGCAAAAAAGCAAAATGGCTGTCTGGGGAGGCCTTACAAATAGCTGTGAAAAGAAGAGAGGCAAAAAGCAAACGAGAAAAGGAAAGATATAAGCATCTGAATGCAGAGTTCCAATGAATAGCAAGAAGAGATAAGAAAGCCTTCTTCAGCGATCAATGCAAAGAGATAGAGGAAAACAACAGAATGGGAAAGACTAGAGATCTCTTCAAGAAAATTAGAGATACCAAGGGAACATTTCATGCAAAGATAGGCTCAAGAAAGGACAGAAATGGTCTGGACCTAACAGAAGCAGAAGATATTAAAAAGAGGTGGCAAGAATACACAGAAGAACTGTACAAAAAAGATCTTCATGACCCATATAATCATGATGATGTGATCAGATCTTCATGACCCATATAATCATGATGATGTGATCACTCATCTAGAGCCAGACATCCTGGAATGTGAAGTCAAGTGGGCTTTAGAAAGCATCACTACGAACAAAGCTAGTGGAGGTGAGGGAATTCCAGTTGAGCTGTTTCAAATCCTGGCAGATGATGCTGTGAAAGTGCTGCACTCAATATGCGAGCAAGTTTGGAAAACTCAGCAGTGGCCACAGGACTGGAAAAGTTCCCTTTTCATTCCAATTCCAAAGAAAGGCAATGCAAAAGAATGCTCAAACTACCGCATAATTGCACTCATCTCACATGCTAGTAAAGTAATGCTCAAAAATCTCCAAGCCAGGCTTCAGCAATACGTGAACCGTGAACTCCCTGATGTTCAAGTTGGTTTTAGAAAAGGCAGAGGAACCAGAGATCAAATTGCCAACATCTGCTGGATCATGGAAAAAGCGAGAGAGTTCCAGAAAAACATCTATTTCTGCTTTATTGACTATGCCAAAGCCTTTGACTGTGTGGATCACAATAAACTGTGGAAAATTCTGAAAGAGATGGGCATACCAGACCACCTCACCTGCCTCTTGAGAAATCTGTATGTAGGTCAGGAAGCAACATTTAGAACTGGACATGGGACAACAGACTGGTTCCAAATAGGAAAAGGAGTACATCAAGGCTGTGTATTGTCACCCTGCTTATTTAACTTCTATGCAGAGTACATCATGAGAAACGCTGGACTGGAAGAAACATAAGTAGGAATCAAGATTGCTGGGAGAAATATCAATCACCTCAGGTATGCAGATGACACCACCCTTATGACAGAAAGTGAAGAGGAGCTAAAAAGCCTCTTGATGAAAGTGAAAGAGGAGAGTGAAAAAGTTGGCTTAAAGCTCAACATTCAGAAAACTAAGATCATGGCATCCGGTCCCATCACTTTATGGGAAATAGATGGGAAACACTGGAAACAGTGTCAGAATTTATTTTTTTGGGCTCCAGAATCACTGCAGATGGTGACTGCAGCCATGAAATTAAAAGATGCTTACTCCTTGGAAGAAAAGTTATGACCAACCTAGATAGTATATTCAAAAGCAGAGACATTACTTTACCGACTAAGGTCCATCTAGTCAAGGCTATGGTTTTTCTTGTGGTCATGTATGGATGTGAGAGTTGAACAGTGAAGAAGGCTGAGCACCGAAGAATTGATGCTTTTGAACTGTGGTGTTGGAGAAGACTCTTGAGAGTCCCTTGGACTGCAAGGAGATCCAACTAGTCCGTTCTGAAGGAGATCAGCCCTGGGATTTCTTTGGAAGGAATGATGCTAAAGCTGAAACTCCAGTACTTTGGCCACCTCATGGGAAGAGTTGACTCATTGGAAAAGACTCTGATGCTGGGAGGGACTGAGGGCACGAGGAGAAGGGGACGACCCAGGATGAGATGGCTGGATGGCATCACGGACTCCATGGACGTGAGTCTGAGTGAACTCTGGGAGATGGTGATGGACAGGGAGGCCTGGTGTGCTGCGATTCATGGGGTCGCAGAGAGTCGGACACGACTGAGCGACTGAACTGAACTGAATTTGTATCAAGAAAACTTGTGTTTATGAATATCTCACTGGTAAAGTTAAATATGTAGTAAAGTTAGGGGATTGATTACTTATAGAGCTAGTACAAAGGTTAAAAGGCAAAAGTAATAAAAATAACTGTAACTATAATAATTAGTTATATAGAATAAAAAGCTGTAATATGTGATATCAAAAATGTAAAATGTGGGAAAGGAGTAAAAATATACAATTTTAGAATGTGTTCATACTTAAATTCCCAAGAACTTAAAATAGACTGGTACTCACACACTCATACACACACACACAAACACATACATGTATATGAATACATACATACATAGGCTATTAAGTATGAATCTCTTGATAAATACAAATGAAAAATGGACAGTACATACCAAGAAATAATGAGAATGAGTTCTAAGCATAACACTAAAGAAAATCATCAAACCATAAAGGAGGAGAACAAGAGAAGAAGAAACAGAGAGGAACTACTAAACTGCCAGAAAACAATTAAGAGAAATGTAAATGGGCTGTAATCCTCCAATCAAATTAAGGGACTAAATGGATAAAAAACAAGACCCTGTACTTGCTGCCTATAAGACACTCACTTCAGATGTAAGCACACAGTCAGACTGAAAGTAAAATGATGGAAAAAAGATGTTTCATATAGGTAGAGAACAAAGAAGGCTAAGGTAGCTATATTTACATCAGGCAAAATGGACTTTAAAACAAAGTGAAAGTGAAGTCACTCAGTCATATCTGACTCTTTGTGACCCCATGGACTGCAGCCTGCCAAACTCCTCCACCCATGGGATTTTCCAGGCAAGAATACTGGAGTAGGTTGCCATTTAAAACAAAAATGGTAATAAAAGATAAAGATGATCATTACATAATGATTGAGGGGTCAATCCAAAAAGAAGATATAACATTTGGAAATATTTATTTACCCAACATGATCAGCCACAGTCAGCTCCCAGTTTTGTTTTTGCTGACTGTATACAGCTTCCCTATCTTTGGCTACAAAGAATATAATCAATCTGATTTCAGTATTGACCATCTGGTGATGTCCATGTGTAGAGTCATCTTTTGTGTTGTTGGAAGATGGTGTTTGCTATGACCAGTGCGTTCTCTTCGCAAAACTCTATTAGCCTTTGCCCTGCTTCATTCTGTACTCCTAGGCCAAATTTGCCTGTTACTCCAGATATCTCTTGACTTCCTACTTTAGCATGCTAGTCCCCTTTGACAAAAAAGGACATCTTTTGTGGGTGTTAGTTCTAGCAGGTCTTGTAGGTCTTCATAGAACCATCCAACTTCAGCTTTTTCAGCATTACTGGTTGAGGCATAGACTTGGATTACTGTGATATTGAATGGTTTCCCTTGGAAATTGAGAAAGTAGGGAAAACCACTAGACCATTCAGGTATGAGCTAAATCAAATCCCTTATGATTGATTATACAGTAGAAGTGACAAATAGATTAAAGGGTTTAGATCTGATAGACAGAGTACCTGAAGAACTATGGATGGAAGTTCATGACATTGTACAGGAGGCAGTGATCAAGACCATCCCCAAGAAAAATAAATACAAAAAGGCAAAATGATTGTCTGAGGAGGCCTAACAAATAGCTGAGAAAAGAAGAGGAGCTAAAGGCAAAGGAGAAAAGGAAAGATATACCCATCTGAATGCAGAGTTCCAAAAAATAGCAAGGAAAGATAGGAAAGCCTTCCTCAGTGATCAATGCAAAGAAATAGAAGAAAAAAATGGAATGGGAAAGACTAGAGATGTCTTCAAGAAAATTAGAGATACCAAGGGAACATTTCATGCAAAGATGGGCACAATAAAGGACAGAAATGGTATGGAACTAACAGAAGCAGAAGATGTTAAGAATTGGCAAGAATACACAGAAGAACTCTACAAAAATGATCTTCATGAACTAGATAACCATGATGGTGTGATCACTCATCTAGAGCCAGACATCCTGAAATGTGAAGTCAAGTGGTCCTTAGGAAGCATCACTATGAACAAAACTAGTGGAGGTGATGGAATTCCAGATGAGCTATTTCAAATCCTAAAAGATGGTGTTGTGAAAGAGCTGCACTCAATATGCCAGCAAATTTTGAAAACGCAAGAGTGGCTACCGGACTGGAAAAGGTCAGTTTTCATTCCAATTCCAAAGAGAGCCAATGCCAAAGAATCCTTTAACTACCGCACAAGTGCACTTATCTCACATGCTAGCAAAGTAATGCTCAAAATTCTCCAAGCCACGCGTCAGTAGTATGTGAACCGCGAAATTCCAGATGTTCAAGCTGGATTTAGAAAAGGCAGAAGAACCAGAGATCAAATTGCCAACATCTGTTGGATCATTGAAAAAGCAAGAGAGTTCCAAAAAACATCTACTTTGCTTTATTGACTACGCCAAAGCCTTTGTGTGGATCACAACAAACTGTGGAAAATTCTTCAAGAGTTGGGAATACCAGATCACCTTACCTGCCTCCTGAGAAATCTGTATGCAGGTCAAGAAGCAACAATTAGAACTGGATATGAAACAACAGACTGGTTCCAAATTGGGAATGGAATATGTCAAGGCTATATATTGTCACTCTGCTTATTTATCTTATATGCAGAGCACATCATGAGAAATGCCGAGCTGGGTGAAGCACAAGGTGGAATCAGGTTAGCTGGGACTTCAGATATGCAGATTATACCACCCTTATGGCAGAAAGTGAAGAAGAACTAAAGAGCCTCTTAAAAGAAGAGTTTGAAAAAGTTGGCTTAAAACTCAACATTCAGAAAACTAAGATCATGGCATCTGGTCCCATCACTTTATGGCAAATAGATGTGGAAACAGTGGAAACAGTGAGAGACTTAATTTTTTTGGTCTCCTAAATCACTGCAGATGGTGACTGCAGCCACAAAATTCAGACACTTGCTCCTGGGAATAAAAGCTATGACCAACCTAGACAGCATATTTAAACACAGAGACGTTACTTTGCTGACAAAGGTCTGTCTATTTAAAGCTATGGTTTTCGCAGTAGTCATGTATGGATGTGAGAGATGGACTATAAAGAAAGCTGAGCATCAAAGAATTGACGCTTTTGAACTGTGGTGTTGGAGAAGACTCTTGAGAGTTCCTTGGACTGCAAGGAAATCCAGCAGTCCATCCTGAAGGAAATCAGTCCTGAATATTCACTGGAAGGACTGATGCTGAAGCTGAAGCTCCAATACTTTGGCTACCTGATGTAAAGAACTGACTCAATGGAAAAGATCTTGATGCTGGGAAAGACTGAAGGCAAGAGGAGAAGGGGACAACAGAGGATGAGATCGTTGGATCATATCACCAATTCAATGGATATGAATTTGAACAGGCCCCAGGAGTTATAATGGACAGGGAAGCCTGATGTGCTACAGTCTGGAGTCGCAAAGAATTAGACATGACTGAGCAACTTAACTGAACTGATTCATCCAACGTAGGAGCGCCTACATATATTAAGCAAGTATTAGTAGACCTAAAGGGGGAAACTGACAGCAATATAGTAATAGAGAACTTTAACACCCTAGTTATGTTAATGGATATATCATCCAAACAGGAAGTTAATAAGGAGCCATTGGCCTTCAGTTTCACATTGGACAAGACAGATTTAATAGACATATAAAGAACATTCCATCCCCCCAAAGGAGAATACATTCCTCTCAAAGGTATACAGAACATTCTCCAGGAAGGCTCATATGTTAAGCTCCGCAAGTCTCAATCAATTTAAGAAGATTGAAATCATTTCAAGCATCTTTTCCAACCATCTGGAAATGATTCCAAGCATCATTTCCCACCAATGTGTGCAAAAGATACAAAGTATTATAATAGACTACCATGAATAATTATACACTAACCAATTGGACAAGTAGAAGAAATGGATAAATTCCTAGGAACATACGATCTTCCAAGACTTAATCATGAAGAAATAAAGTCCAAATAGACTAATTATTAGCATAGTGATTGAAATAGTGATCAAAAATCTACCCCCAAATGAAAGTCCAGGACCAGGTGGCTTCACTGTTGAATTCTACCAAATGTTCAAAGACTTTCAAGATTCTCAAACTCTTCTAAAAAGATGAAGAGGAGAGAATGCTTCCAAATTTCCAAATTCACTTTAGAAGGCCAACAAAGCACACAAAGACAAAATTATAGGCCAGCCAAAATGTTACTAAACCAAATTTAATGATGTATTATCACTAAAATGTTAATAAACCAAATTTAATGATATATTGAAAGGATCATATGCCATGATCAAGTGGGATTTGTTACAGGGATGCAAGGATTGTTTAACATCTGCAGATAAATTACTGTGATATGTCATGTTAATAACATGAAGGATAAAAATCATATGATAATACCAATTGATGCAGGAGAAACTTTTGAGAAAATCCAGCATCCAGTAATAATAATAAAAAACATTCAACAATGTGAATACAGAGGGAATATACCTCAACATAATAAAGGCAATATATGACAAACCCACAGTTATCATACTCACGGTGAAAGTGTTCTCTACGATGAGGTATAAGATAAGGATGCCCACTCTCACTACTTCTCTTCAACATAGTATTGAAAATCCTAGCCATAGAAGTTAGGCAAGAAAAATAAAAAGGGCATTTGAATTGGAAAGTACCTCCACTAGTTTGACAGGAGAAATAACAATAAACTCAGATATGCAGATGATACCACCCTTATGGCAGAAAATGAAGAGGAACTAAAGAGTCTCTTAATGAAGGTGAAAGAGGAGAGTGAAAAAGTTGGCTTAAAACTCAACATTCAGAAAACGAAGATCATGGCATCTGGTCCCATCACTTCATGGGAAATAGATGGGGAAACAGTGGAAACAGTGTCAGACTTTATTTTGGAGGGCTCCAAAATCACTGCAGATGGTGACTGCAGCCCATGAAATTAAAAGACACTTGCTCCTTGGAAGAAAAGCTATGACCAACCTAGACAGTGTATTAAAAAGCAGAGACATTACTTTGCCAACAAAGGTCTGTCTAATCAAAGCTATGATTTTTCCAGTAGTCATGTATGGATGTGAGAGTTGGACTATAAAGAAAGCCCAGCACCGAAGAATTGATGCTTTCGAACTGTGGTGTCGGAGAAGACTCTTGAGAGTCACTTGGACTGCAAGGAGATCTAACAGTCCCTGAAGGAAATCAGTCCTGAATGCTCATTGGAAGGACTGATGCTGAAGCTGAAACTCCAATAATTTGGCCACCTGATGTGAAGAAGTGACTCATTGAAAAGACCCTGATGCTGGGAAAGATTGACGGCAAGAGGAGAAGGGGACAACAGAGGATGAAATGGTTGGATGGCATCATGGACTCAATGGACATGAGTTTGAGTAAACTCTGGGAGTTGGTGATGGACAGGGAGGCCTGGCGTGCTACAGTCCATGGGGTTGCAGAGTTGGACACGACTGAGTGACTGAACTGAAACTGAACTGAATTAGGAAAGGAACAAGTAAAACTATCACTGTCTGCAAATGAAATAATTTATATATAGAAAACCTAACAAATCAAGCAACAGTTAGAACTGGACATGAAAAAACAGACTGGTTCCAAAAAGGAGAAGGAGTACGTCAAGGCTGTATATTGTCACCCTGCTTATTTAACTTCTATGCAGAGTACATCATGAGAAATGCTGGGCTGGAAGAAGCACAAGCTGGAATCAAGATGACTGGGAGAAATATCAATCACCTCAGATATGCAGATGACACCACCCTTATGGCAGAAAGTGAAGAGGAACTAAAGAGCTTCTTGATGAAAGTGAAAGAGGAGAGTGAAAAAGTTGGCTTAAAGCTCAACATTCAGAAAACGAAGATCATGGCATCTTGTCCCATCACTTCATGGGAAATAGATGGGGAAACAGTAGAATCAGTGTCAGACTTTATTTTTTGGGGGGCTCCAAAATCCCTGCAGTTGATGACCGCAGCCATGAAATTAAAAGACACTTTCTCCTTGGAAGGAAAGTTATGACCAATCTAGATAGCATATTCAAAAGCAGAGACGTTACTTTGCCAACAGAGGTCCGTCTAGTCAAGGCTATGGTTTTTCCAGTGGTCATGTATGGATGTGATAGTTGGACTGTGAAGAAAGCTGAGCACCTGAAGAGTTGATGCTTTTGAACTGTGGTGTTGGAGAAGACTCTTGAGAGTCCCTTGGACTGCAAGGAGATCCAACTAGTCCATCCTAAAGGAGATCAGTCCTGGGTATTCTTTAGAAGGAATGATACTAAAGCTGAAACTCCAGTACTTTGGCCACCTCATGTGAAGAGCTGACTCATTGGAAAAGACTCTGATGCTGGGAGGGATTGGGGGCAGGAGGAGAAGGGGACGACCCAGGATGAGATGGCTAGATGGCATCATGGACTCGATGGACGTGAGTTTGAGTGAACTCTGGGAGGTGGTGATGGACAGGGAGGCCTGGCGTGCTGCAATTCATGGGGTCACAAAGTGTTGGACACGACTGAGCAACTGAAGTGAACTGAACAAGTCCATCAAAAATTAGTTAGAATTATTGAAAAAATTCAGTAAAGTTTAAGCACAAAATCAATTTACAAGTTCAATTTATAAATATCTCTTGTGTTTGTATACACTAACTTTGAACTATCAGAAAGAGAAATTAAGAGAGAAATGCCACTTACTACTGCATCAGGAGAAAAGAATATCTAGGGATAAAGTTCACCAAGAAGGTTAAAAACCTGTATGCCAAAAAATTTAATACTCTGATGAAAGAAGTTGAGGAAGATGGCAAATAAATGGAAAGAAGTTCTGTGCTCATAAATTGGAAGAATGACTCTTCAAGAATGACTGTTGTGTAAAGGCCAGAGTATAGGGGAAAACAGAAGTAGGCATGAGCCAGTTAACGGGTACTGCAGTAGCCCATGCAAGAAAAGATCAGTGCTTTTTCTGGGGAGATGGTGGAGCAGGACCCAGTTAGGAATCCTTTTGTTTTTTTCAATTAGAGGGTCAGGATATACTGATAGATTTGATATGCAGAGTAAAAGAGAAGAATCAACTTGGATGTCTAAGTTGATGTCTAAGTTATTGTTTTTTTTAAAATTTTTTAACTGGAGGATAATTGCTTTACAATGTTGTGTTAGTTTCTGCTGTACAACAACTCGAATCAGTCATAAATCTATAGATATATCATATCTCCTCCCTCTTGATTCTCCCTCCCATCCCCGTTCCCCCACATCCCACCCTTCTAAGTCATCACAGAGCACCAGGCTGGGCTCCATGTGCTATACAACAGCTTTCTGCTAGCTCTCTATTTTACATATGTATATATGTGTATATATGTCGATGGTACTTTCCCAATTCGTCCCACTCTCTCCTTCCCCTGCTGTGTCCATGAGACCATTCTCTACATCTGTGTCTTCATTTCTTTCTTGCATCTAGGCTCATCAGTATCATCTTTCTAGATTCCATGCATGTGTTAGTCGTGGCTGACTCTTTGCAACTAGATTCTATATATATACATATACATTAATAAATGATATTTGTTTTTCTTTCTGACTTACTTGACTCTGTATGACAGGCTCTAAATTCATCTGCCTTACTACAGCTGACTCAAATTTGTTCCTTTTAATGGCTAAGTAAATATTATTTTTGGCCTGAGAAACTAGGTAAATTTTGGTGTCATTTACTGAGATGAGGAAACGTGTGAAAGTAGAGGGTTGTTCTGGGGACAGGAAGGAAATATCAGTAGTTTTTGGACACTTCAAAATTGAGATAGCTTCTGTCATCCATGTGAACCTCTTAGGTCATCTCTTGATATGTGAATTTTGATCTCAAGCTAAAGTCAGGCTACGAGCTGTACATTAAAAACATAAGTAAGAATCATCAGGGAATATTTGATGTTTAAAGTCAATTTAGTGGGTCTAATTGTGACCCTCCAGAGAGCGTGATGGAGTAAAAAGGACCAAGGACAGAGTTCTAGGCAATTTTTGTCTCCTCCAGTCTCCCAGCTTTGGATATCATGTCTTCAGACGATACAGTCTACCACCCCTGCTTCTTGATGTTCTCTACAGACTTGAGTTTAAGCTCCTGGATTTGTCTGTCTTTTCAAATTATTAAAAGATAAACTGAAGTATATGAAAAATTTCAAGAGTTCATTATTTGAGCAAAAATGGTTTTAATCATGCAGAACCAGACTGAAAGTGGTTAGGAGAGCTCTGTCAACAGGAGTTCAGAGAAGGACTTTATAGAGAAAAGGCAGAAGCAAAGCAAGGACATTGTTGGTTGATGACATCTTATGGCCTCCCTGACTGTTCCTGATTGGTTGTCCTTAGGTTTTGATTTTGTAACCATGAGCAATTTATGGCTTAGATTTTGATTTATTTGCTTATGTAGGCCTCCAAGACATTAGAGTCACCTCAGTCAGATGACCTGTTGTTGAAATAATTCAATAACTCTTATGCCCATCATACTCTCAGAGGTTCAGTGAGCATGGAGATAAACCTTCCAGTCTGGCCACTCAGATCCTGGCTCTCTTCTCCTCCAATGAGCTTCTCTGACAACAACCTTATGCGTCTCATCCTACCATCAGACTCAAGATCTTGCATTACTACTATCAGCAATCCAACCACGATCACAATGTCGAGCACCTTATTTTCTCAGCAGTACCACTGAACTTTCCACAGTTCTCGCTCTAGTTCTCTAGATTTATTCTCTGACTCTCATGAGCTCTATAGCTCATTGTTCTTACACCTTTGAAAAGTATCCCTAAAGTCTCTATTCTCCCATTTCCCTCCCAACTTAGTTTTGATTCCATGGTCCATCATTATAATCACTCCCTTGCAGACACTGTCAACTCACTTGCTTCTATTTTTTGCTTTATTATTGTTGCCTGGCAAGCCTCCAGTGCTGGTTAAATCCAACTCTCCTCTTTCTCCACACCTGCACTCGCAGACCTGAATATAGCTGGAGAAAATCCTGCAAAAGTGACTGGTCTCATTAAAAAAAAAAAATTGTATTGGAGGATAGCTGCTTTACAATGTTGTATTAGTTTCTGCTGTACAGTGAAGTAAATCAGCTATATGTATCATATATCCCCTCGTTTTTGGATTTCCTTCCCATTTAGGTCACCACAGAGCACTGAGTAGAGTTCTCTGCATTATATAGTAGGTTCTCATTAGTTATCTCTTTTGTTCATAGTAGTGTGTATATGTCAATCCCAATCTCCCAGTTCATCCCGCCCCTCCTTTGTTTGAATTCATGAGAACTAACCTGCATGAATCCCCTTACTGCTCCGCAATCCTTCTACATTTTTCCCTAGGGCATTTGTTTACTCTCCCTCTTTCCTAAATCAGTGCTCTTCAAACATATTGCTCATTTGGTCCTAAAATTTTTGAAGAGCTCTACAGTCCTCATGTATTTTTCAAGTTTATATCTAATAATTTCACCATAATTTGAATTGTTAAAATTCAAATATAAATTGTTATATATACCACACGTGGTATATTGGATGCCACTTTTTAAAATGTATCCAGTGGTAACTAAATGCCAAAGCAGATATGTCCACTCTTTCCCATTTAAAAGCTCAAACAAGCTATTCCATAGCAGTTCAAAATGTTTATCACTAATGTTTCTTCCTGACTTTGATTCCATTCTACTTACCTCACAGGATTTTATTTTGTGCTGATGAAGTTTTCTTTGTGTTTGCTAGCCTTTCGTTTATTACCTTATCATACATATCTGGAATAACAATGCATATAAATAAAAATTTAAGAATTTTTTTTATTCTATGAGCATAGTCCTCTAATTGTTAGAGAAGTTAATGGATTATTATCAGTACAAATATTTTTAGTAAGCAGCTGGCCAAATAAAAAATCTTTTATGTATTTTTGAAAAATAAGAAGTTTAAAAAAATTGCTGGAAATTCAGTGTCAAAAGAGACTGACAATTTTTAAGCACCAATAAATATGTGTACCTAATGAAACCATTTTCTTTCTGAATGTAGTAGTTGGATATAAATTGATTCTATTTCCTCGCATGTTCCTTAGATGGAAGGAACTTTCACTCCCTGTCTTCATGTATTTATGATTTAATTGATTATCTTTTTATCTTTGAAATTTAAAATTCTTGGTTATAAAGACATGGCTGTAGTGGAGAACCCTGACAAAAGAGGTATATGTTGGAGGATAGGAGTGGGAGAAGAGGGTGCTGATATATTGATTTCACATAAAATTTTCAAAGAAGCCCACTTTAAAAAAGGAATGTCCAGCAGTAATACCAGACAGGTCTCGATGATGTTTAAAGTGATTCCTGATTCCTGGAGTATGCTACATTCACTAGACTGATATGCCTAGTGTCAATTATCGCAATTCAAAATGATTGTAGATATTTTTGAAAAGTATGGTTCCAGAAGAATAATCACATGAGTATAAATTGTGATATATAAGGGAAAAAAATAGTAGGATTTTGGTCAGTTTAGTCTACCAAAGTGAAAAGTAAGGGGTGATATAACAATTTTACAATAGCAAGCATAATATCTTGGTGAATATTTACTGCATTGAGTTGAATTATGTAAAAGTGGAAGTTAAGGTTGCCAGTTTATTAGTAGCCTCTATTTTAAAAAAAAGAATGAGATGTAGGGGCTCTAGGTGAAAAAATATAGATTTGAAAAATGTGAAAAATTATTTAAGAATTAGAGATGAAGTATCCAAAGAAAACTTGGAGGTATCTTTTCTGTCGCAAGCCTTTTAAAGTACTCTCTGCATGAAGTTACTATCTTTATGGGATATAAGAATTTCGTAGTCAAGTAAATTTGAGAAGTGCTTAGTTAGAAAAAAAAATCATACCGACTTTTAAAAATTAGACTTTAAATAAATGCTTCTAACATTCATTTTTTTTTTTTTACAACTGTTAGGTAAGACTAGAACACATATCTGGTCAAAAGTACAAATGTTTACCACCAACTGATAGAGTAATGAATTGTTTATTATGAAAACTGGTCTATTTGGAAAAGTAGAATTGTAAACAAATTGATTAAATAAAAAATTAAAACTAGATTTTTAATGTTAAGTGGTCATGTGAAATTACTGAAACTACATTACTACAGAGCTGCATTACTTTTGTCCAATAAACCTGTTTAGTTCAGTACACTGAGACTACATCTTGAAAAATCTTTATAGTATTGGTACTAACTAAATTAAGTGGACACCTGGAACATTTACACATTTTGGGAAGCCTTAAGAGAACCAAGTGACAAAAAGCTCACAGCCTATTGCCATAAAGCTGAAACATGTGTTCTGACTTATGCTGGCCAAGTATCTGCTAATAGTCATATCCAGATTTTTTAAAAATGGTTATACCTAGCTGTAACAATTTAATGTGAACCTGGGAAATACCTAGTTGATATATTCTTTTCCTCATGCACTAGGGCATTTTCCTTAAAAACAAATTAATACAAAATTTTAAACTGTGTATTCTTTGTTCAAGTGTCTAAGTTGATATTGTAAAGAAGCTGCTAGTTGCTTATTGGGTGGATTGTTTCAGATAATTGCATTTTTAAGATACTATATTCCAACCAAAATAAATTTCCAATTACCCTATATGTTCAAAAACCTCTGAAGTTCTGGTATTGAATTTGTTCACATTATTCATAGTTCAATTCAATTTATAAAGAATGCAATATAATATGCATTTGTCCATGAAATCTTTTTTTTTAAAAATCATTCTATATTAATAACTTAGCTTATAGATTTATCTAACTAAGTAAGTGTTACTGTTAAAGATCAATCAGTGGCCAGAAAGTCAATCATTATCTCTGGAAAAATGTCAGAATGCCCCAAAGACATATGTTTAGACTGTTGGTCTCTTTAAGCCATTAAAGCAGAAATGGCATGTTCAAAGACTGACTTCGTCATGTGTGGCAGATGGAAAAGCATAGTCATAGATACTTCCAAGAAGAGGCAGTGCTTTGCTGAAAAAGCTTAATGTGAGTAGGGGCAGCCAACAGATATTCTGAGGACTTTAGGTCTGACCTGTAAAGACATATAGTCTAGACAAGGATGCCAGTACTTCATTGAAATGAAGATGCTCTTGTGAAATTCATACCTGGTTGTTTCAAAAAAAGTCTCCATATGCCACAAGAACAAAATAATGTGCTAATTACTACCACTTAAATCCCTCAAAACTCATAGCAAGTAACATTTTAAGACCAATATGCAGGTTTCCCTGGTAGTCCAATGGTTAAGAGTCTGCCTTGCAGCACAGGGGACACTGGTTTGATCCCTGGGTGCCTGTGTACCACAGCTGCTGAGCCCACAAGCCGCAACTACCGAAGCTGCACCCTAGAGCTCATGCCTGACGACTGAAGAAGCCATTGCAGTGAGAAATCTGGGCATCAAAACTGAACAGTAGCCCCCGCTCACTGCAACTAGAGAAAGCCTGTGCACAGGCAAAATTAAGTAAAATTGTTTAAAAAAGATCTATAAGTATTGGTGAAATATTGATTTCTTAAAAATTGACAAAATTGAAGCTCACTGCAGAGACTGCACTCAGCTTAGGGCATTTAAAAAGACTCTATTGAAGCAGTAAATTCATCTCTTTTACTGGCTTTGCAAAGTTACATATGAAATAATTTTGTTAATATGAATTTTATTTTCTTTATAGAGAATTTCGATTACGGACCGTAGCAACTCAACATGGATAAAATTTTAAAACTAGAAGGAAACTTGGAGACCTAGTCTTTACTTACTTATTTAACAGAATGAGGACACCATGCCTGACGCTGAGGGCTTAAAAATGAGTTGTTTAAAAATTTCATGCTAATTAGTGTCAGAACTGGGACTTAAAATACAGGTGTTCCTACTTCTAAGCTGAAAATAGAAAATATAATTGAACAAGTATATACTTACTGTTACCAGTTAACATATGATGATAGCAGTGCTACCATGTATCCCCCATCCTCCCATTTATTCTGACCATCTAAAAATTTTCCAGTATGTCTGGTTTGTTTCAGACCTGTTGTTGCTGATGTTTAGTCACTAAGTCATGTTCGACTCTTTTGCAACCCCATGGACTGTAGCCCACCAAGGCTCCTCTCTTTATGGGATTTTCTAAGTGAGAACATGGAGTGGATTGCTATTTCCTTCTCCAGGGGACCTTCCCAACTGAGGGACCGAACCCATGTCTCCTACTTGGCAGGTGGATTCTTTACTACTGAGTCACCAGGGAGGCCTGTTTAAGACCTAGTATCTGGCTAATGCTCAGTATCACACGTTCAATTTAGAAATCCTATTTCAAGAAGCGGAAAGACAGAATCTTTTGTGTTCTGGTATATGTGACATTATTTGAAAATATGGGAACACACATGTTTTGAGTGATTATATGAGAAAGGATTACTGTCTAAAACTGGATAGTAATAAAAGAAGTAGAAGAGTCAGACAATCTTGTATAATGGCCCTATAACCTCACAGGTGGCAACTCTATCTGGGAATATAGAATTCAAGCAAAGAGTTTATGATGCTTGAAATTCTTTTACCAGAAATGTGTACTATATCAATAAGAAAGTACATACTACTCCTTGCAGTAACATCAGTACTGGCTCTAACTGCCTTTTCTCTTTACTCTGACCATAAAGAAACATTTATTAGAGGACGAGAAGAAATTCAGAGTGAAGTCTCATGGACTGTCACTTTTGTCTAGATGATATTTCCATCATTGGTTTCATAATAATATTACTCCAAAGTATTCCTTTTGGGTAGATCAAAATACCATTCAAGATTATAATACTCCTAAGAAATCTCTTGTTAAGTCATCCAAGGAATGAGAAAATTTTAGCACATGAACTTAATAAAATGTCTTGGCATGCAGGCCCAGAGTAACATATGCATTTGAGGAATTATTTTTTCAATTTTATTTATTTAATTATTTTTCACTGCACTGGGTCTTCATTGCTGTGTGTGGGCTACTCTCTAGTTGCTGCGTGCAGGCTTCTCATTGTGGTGGCTTCTCACTGTGGGGGCTTCTCTTGTTGCAGAGCATGGGCTTTTGAACATGGGCTCAGTAGTTGTGGCCCATGGGCTTAATGGCCCTGAAGCACATGGAATCTAACCAAACCAGGTGTTGAACCATTGTCCCCTGCACTGGCAGGCAGATTCTTAAACACTGGACCATCAGGGTGGTCCAGCAATTGTTGGAGTTAGTAAAACAATAAGGAACAAAGCAGTAGAGAATACATTAAAGAAAAGTGTGAAAGTATAGTTGCTCAGTTGTGTCTGACTCTTTGCGACCAAACAGACTGTAGCCTACCAGGCTCCTCTGTCCATGGGATTTTCCAGGCAATAGTACTGGAGTGGATTGCCATTTCCTTCTCCAAAATTAAAGAAAACCAGGAGCAATTTTAGCATTCTCTTTCATTTTACTTATGTTTTATATTCATTACATTGATGATTTCTTTTTTCTATGGATAAAAGTATTTTAAAAAATGTTTGCCTCATTCTCAATTTTGTCTTCATTATATATTGCATTTCTCTGTAGTCTTTTGAAATGTGTGTATAAGCAATATTAAAGTGTACTTGAAAGTGCTGCACGCAATATGCCAGCAAATTTGGAAAACTCAGCAGTGGCCACAGGACTGGAAAAGGTCAGTTTTCATTCCATTGCCAAAGAAAGGCAATGCCAAAGAATGCTCAAACTACCGCATAATTGCACTCATCTCACATGCTAGTAAAGTAATGCACAAAATTCTCCAAGCCAGGCTTCAGCAATACATGAACTGTGAACTTCCTGATGTTCAAGCTGGTTTTAGAAAAGGCAGAGGAACCAGAGATCAAATTGCCAACATTCCAACATCTGCTGGATCATGGAAAAAGCGAGAGAGTTCCAGAAAAACATCTGCTTCTGCTTTATCGACTATGCCAAAGCCTTTGACTGTGTGTATCACAATAAACTGTGGAAAATTCTGAAAGAGATGGGAATACCAGGCCACCTCACCTGCCTCTTGAAAAATCTGTATGCAGGTCAGGAAGCAACAGTTAGAACTGGACATGGAACAACAGACTGGTTCCAAATAAGAAAAGGAGTACGTCAAGGCTGTATATTGTCACCCTGCTTATTTAACTTCTATGCAGAGTACATCATGAGAAACGCTGGACTGGAAGAAGCACAAGCTGGAATCAAGATTGCCGGGAGAAATATAAATCACCTCAGATATGCAAATGACACCACCCTTATGACAGAAAGTGAAGAGGAACTAAAAAGCCTCTTGATGAAAGTGAAGGAGGAGAGTGAAAAAGTTGGCTTAAAGCTCAACATTCAGAAAACTAAGATCATGGCATCTGATCCCATCACTTCATGGGAAATAGATGGGGAAACAGTGGAAACAGTGTCAGACTTTATTTTTTTGGGCTCCAGAATCACTGCAGATGGTGATTGCAGCCATGAAATTAAAAGACGCTTACTCCTTGGAAGAAAAGTTATGACCAACCTAGATAGTATATTCAAAAGCAGAAACATTACTTTGCCGACTAAGGTCCATCTAGTCAAGACTATATGGTTTTTCCTGTGGTCATGTATGGATGTGACAGTTGGACTGTGAAGAAAGCTGAGTGCCAACCAACTGATGCTTTTGAACTGTGGTGTTGGAGAAGACTCTTGAGAGTCCCTTGGACTGCAAGGAGATCCAACCAGTCCATTCTGAAGGAGATCAGCCCTGGGATTTCTTTGGAAGGAATGATGCTAAGCTGAAACTCCAGTACTTTGGCCACCTCATGCAAAGAGTTGACTCATTGGAAAATTCTCTGATGCTGGGAGGGATTGGAGGCAGGAGGAGAATGGGACAACAGAGGATAAGATGGCTGGATGGCATCACTGACTCGATGGACGTGAGTCTGAGTGAACTCCGGGAGTTGGTGATGAATGGGGAGGCCTGGTATGCTGTGATTCATGGGGTCGCGAAGAGTTGGACACGACTGAGTGACTGAACTGAACTGATAACTAGATGAAGTATGGAATCAGTTTTTAAAATCCCAAATGAAAATATAAAAAGGTACTTAGGAGCTTTCTGTGGTAGTCAGTTCCAAATTGTCTACATCAAATATTAAAAATATTTTAAAAGTTGTATTCTTAAAACTTGCCTTCTTCACTCTGTATGACAGTTCCTAGGTCCATCCACATCTCTGCAAATGACCCAATTTTGTTTCTTTTTATGGCTGTGTAATATTCCATTGTATATATGTACTACATCTTTATCCATTCATCTGTCAATGGACATTCAGGTTGCTTCCATGACCTGGCTATCATAAATAGTACTTCAGTGAACATTCAGGTGCATGTGTTTTTTTAAATATTTTTTTTTCAGGGTGTTTGTCTAGTAGTGGGATTACTCGGTCATATGATAATTCTATTTTTAGCTTTTAAAGGGAATTCCCTAAATCCAAAAAGAGAAAAACAAATATCCTATATTAATGCCTATATGTGGAACTGATAAAAATGGTATAGATGAACCTGTTTGCAAGACAGAAATAGAGACACAGATGTAGAGGGGGGAGGAGGGTTGGGTGACTTGGGAGACTGGGACTGATGTGTATACACTGATATGTATAAATAGAATAGGTAACTAATAAGAACCTGGTGTATAGCGCAGGGAGCTCTACTTAATGCTCTGTGGTGACCTAAATGGGAATGAAGTCCAAAACAGGGGATATATATACATATGGGCTTTCCTGGTGGCTCAATGGTAAAGTGAAAGAAAGTTAAGTTACTTGCTCAGTCGTGTCCAACTCTTTGCGATCTCGTGGACTGTAGCCCACCAGGCTCCTCCGTCCATGGGATTCTCCAGGCAAGAATACTGGGGTGGGTTGCCATTTCCTTCTCCAGGGGATCTTCCTGACCCAGGGATCGAACCCAGGTCTCCTGCATAGCAGGCAGACGCTTTAACCTCTGAGCCACCAGGGAAGCCCAATGGTAAAGAATCCACCTACAATGCAGGTGACGCAGGAGATGGGGGTTTGATCCCTGGGTTGGGAAGATCCCCTGGAAGAGGGAATGGCAACCCACCCTAGTGTTCTTGCCAGGAAAATCCCATGGACAGAGGAGCCTGGTGGGCTATGGTTGCAAAGGGTTGGACGACTGAAGTGCCTGAGCGAAAAAAAAAAAAAAAGTATATATATAGCGGATTCACTTTGCTATAGAGTAGAAACTAATACAACAGTAAAGCAACTATACCCCAATAAAAAACAAAACAGAACTTTCCTCCTTTTTTCTTTCTTTTGTCCCAAACACATACTTTTCTGAATCAAAGACCTGGACTCTTGCTTTTGTTGTTAATTATTTAAATCAACTTTTAATCTTTAGTTAAATTTTTTTCTTTTATCACAAATAATTAGGACACTTAAATGTTCAAATTACTGTATCACTTTTGTGTAAAAAGTTTTTTTTGAGTTTATAAAATTTTATTCTGTCTTGGATTCAAATATATATATATATATATATATATATATATATATATATATATATATAAAATCATATGCAGAAAGACACCACATGCAAATATAAGGTATCCTAGAGTACTGAGTATAATACCTTACCGTTAGTGGTTAATGTCTGTTGTTCTTTCTTTACTTTAAAAAAAAAACTTTCTGTTTTATATTGTAGTATAGCCAGTGAACAATGTTGTGATAGTTTCAGGTCCATAGCAGAGTGACTCAACCATCATATACATGTGCCCATTCTCCCCCCTAATTCCCCTCCCATCCAGGCTGCCACATAACATTGAGCAGAGTTCCCTCTGCTATGCAGTAGGTCCTTGTTGGTTGTCCATTTTAAATGCAGCAATGTATATAAATATATATAATGCCCATCCCAAGCTCCCTGACTATCCATTCCCCCCACCTTTCCCCCTCTGTGTAAAAAGTTTGAAACAAGTTCCTTTGATGACTCTACTATAGCATTGAAAGTTGTCAGACTACTTGGCAAATATATCCTGGAGTTATGATCTATCAGTCTGCTAATTATAACTTTATTTTTTATTGACCATTAAGACTATTCAGCTATCTGCTCTTGTTGGCGTCTATGGCCATTGAAGGCACCTTCTGATTTTAAATTTGCTCTCTTTGTAGAATTTTCTGTTCTGAGGAAACAGGGTAATAACTTGCAAACTTACTAGTTAAAATTCTCAGTGCAGATTAGCTGTCTGGTTTTACATCAATTTCTCAGAAGTTTGGTTAGCAGGAATCAGCATCCCCTTAGCTTAATTACCTGTGACGACCAGTTGGTGTGACCTACCAACTGCTTCAGGCATTTTTAGTCCTATTTGCAACTTGACTTTATGTTTTCTAGACCCTTACTGTCTCCTATAGATTATATCATTCTACTAAGCAGAACTTTCTTCTTGAATGTCAAGTCCCAAGTATATTTGGGCACATTATATAGCTTGGCCTCTTTTCTCTCCATTTCTAGGTGCTGCTCTATGTGTAGCATTATTTCAATTATGTCAAATGCTTTGGAAAGATGTACAGAACTTCTATCACCAAAGGCATACAAAATAATCAATTTAGTATTTTCAGACTATTACTTAGTATATTATTTTAGCAATAAAGGTACATTTAATTTAAAAATTACTTTATCAACAATGATCTTTGTCAACTATGATGATTTTGTTCTTTTAAAAAAGTAATGGGCATTCTATTGTTTCCTGACATTTTGATTTCACAAGTCACCATCTACTTTTGTTCTACTTTATCAGTGTCCATCCTACAGAGTATAAGATCTGTGGGTGCAGAAAACTCTTCTGTTCTGTATTTACTCTCCCTATGTGAAACAGTAAAGTCAGGGGTTTCTGTACTGAGCTGTAAGGGTCTCTTCTTACATGGCATATGTATTGATATCTTTCTGCCTTAGGTATAGCCTCTCGAGGCTCTATTACCTGAGGGTTTCTGAATCCTTACCTTTGCCTCCCAATTCTGTCACTTCTAAAATGAGCTTCTTTGGCACTAGGTGTTTCTGTGTTTCAGCCTGCCTATATTGTCTCCTTTACAGAGCTTCCTGACTTTGATTTCACAAGCCACCATCTACTTTCTTTCTTTTTATCAGTGTCCATCCTGTAGAGTATAAGATCTGTGGGTGCAGAAACCTCTTCTGTGTCATTCACTAGTACTATCTCTGGATAAAACAGAGGTTCAGTTCAGTCACTCAGTCGTGTCCGACTCTATGAGACCTCATGAATCGCAGCACGCCAGGCCTCCCCGTCCATCACCAGCTCCCGGAGTTCACTGACTCACGTCCATCGAGTCAGTGATGCCATCCAGCCGTCTCATCCTCTGTCGTCCCCTTCTCCTCCTGCCCTCAATCCCTCCCAGCATCAGAGTCTTTTCCAATGAGTCAGCTCTTCGCATGAGGTGGCCAAAGTACTGGAGTTTCAGCTTTAGCATCATTCCTTCCAAAGAAATCCCAGGGCTGATCTCCTTCAGAATGGACTGGTTGGATCTCCTTGCTGTCCAAGGGACTCTCAAGAGTCTTCTCCAACACCATAATTCAAAAGCATCAATTCTTTGACACTCAGCCTTCTTCACAGTCCAACTGTCACATCCATACATGACCACTGGAAAAACCATAGCCTTGACTAGACAGACCTTAGTTGGCAAAGTAATGTCTCTGCTTTTAGATATTATATAAATGCTGAACTGAGTGGCTCCTTATCCTAATTTTATTCTTCTAGAAACGATATAATTTATATATTCTGAGAATTCCCAATTTACATTCTTCACAGTTACCAAAACTTTTCTGGAGTTTTGTTGTTGTTGTTTAAATCAGTACTTAAGAAAAATAAAACACATTTGTTTTGTAATCTCATAGTTTGAAATTCCGTGCATTAAATAGTCATTATGTATAAGATTTAAACCATAATAGCTATCCAATAATTCAGTAAAATGTTCTACAGAAGGGATTACTGCCTTTTTAAAGGCAATTTAATCCATAAATATTTACTATATAAGTATAATTTTCTCTAGTATTTCTATAAAGAGGATGTTTTTCTCGGTTAATTAATCTTGTTTGTTTCTCCATTTTATGAAAGGCAAATTTTCATTTTAACAGTGTCTGAGTAGCTTGCCATTCTCCTAGCAAAAAGTTCAATTTAGCACTTAACAATATTTGGCAAGAGTGAAAATACTGTGATACAAAATACTTTGTTTAATATATTGAATTTTGTCTAATATGAATATCATTAAGTTACAGATAAAAATTATTTAACTGTAATGAAAATAATTGTAATATGCTTTTCAGGAAAGACCACATGTTTTATGTAATGATTGTTTTAATGAGCAAGATCTTAAAAAAAATTCTAAGGATAATTTCATGGTTTAAAAATAGAATTAATATAGGCTGGACACCAGATTTTTTGTAAGTTTAACATGTTCATAAAAATAGAGGTATAGCAAATTAAACTTAGAATTCTGAATTCCATTTGATAAAAGCACTTAAACAATAAGGAGTTTTGCTTAGGCTTTAAAAATGAACTCATCTGGAAAATATGTTATACAGGACAACACATGTAATACACATACAAATACCATAGTTAACATTCGTGAACAGGACATAAGAGTAATATAGCCATTTTTTTCTCTATTTAAGGAAATGTTTTATTGTAGTTAGGTTGACGCAATAGGGGGGCTTCCCTGGTGATTCAGATGGTAAAGAATCTGCCTGCAATGCAGGAGACCTGGGTTCAATCTCTGGGTCAGGGAATATCCCCTGGAGGCGGGCATGGTAACCCACTCTCGTATTTTTGTCTGGAGAATTCCATGGACAGAGAAGACTGGTAGGCTACAGTCCATGGAGTCTCAAAGAGCCAGATATGACTGAGCATCTAAAATGGACACAATACCACACAGCCCATATCTATATATAATAACTCTGAAAAACTACTTTTCTTTCATTATCACCAGATTTCATAGGTTAATATTTTTCACAATCCAGTGTCACAAAGAATTAACAACAGAGATGTTTGTAAAAAGTAAATAAGTATAAAGTGGCTCATGGTAAACTAGTTCTTTAGTAGGGGCAGGGAAAGCAACTGTGACCGATAGAAGGTCAAAGGCAGAGAACTCGTGTAGGATAAAGTGAAGGGACTTGGAAGTATGTGTAAAGGAGTTAGGAAGAAAATACAGCTTGGTATAACATAATGCTAGTTGCTAGTTTAAATAGTTTCAACCAGCTCTGAAGTATGTATAAAGCTGTCTCTAGTTTTATGGTACTTGGGTACATGTGTAACACCTTATACTTCTGGTCTGGGCCCAAATGGCAGTTATGTTAAGCAGTGTTCCTTGATCCCTTGAGTTAATGAAGCCATCCTCTGCTACTTAACCCTATGTCAGTTTTGTTTATTTCTTTCACAGCATTTTTTAAAAATTGCAATTTATAATTATCTTGAGTTTTTCAGGCATTTGGTATTATCTTTCACTCCACTGAGCTGAAACCAAGACTGCTGAGACCTAGCCTGGCTTGCTCTCCCTCTTTCCCATTGCTGTAAACCTCCTCTATGTTTTAGTGATTAGAATATTATACACATAGTCAATATTTGTGGAATAAATGAATATGTTAATGTATGTCATTGTGCATGCTCAGTTGCTCAGTGTTGTTTGACTCTTTGTGACCTCATGGACTATAGCCTACAGGCTCTTCTGATCATGGGACTTCCCAGGCAAGAATACTGGAGTGGGTTGCCATTTTCTTCTCCAGGGGATCTTCCTAACCCAGGGATCGAATCTGAGTCTCCTGCTTGGCAGGCTGATTCTTTACCACTGAGCCACCAGGAAAGCCCATTATATGTGGTAGACTCAGAAAAATGAAAATGATCATCTGTGATAGTTAAGAACCTTAATTCCAGTGTATCTGACTCTAAGTCCATCACTTTTTCAATTATAATCTAAAGATGGATGTGTATCTCTTTTACCTTATGTTTTAAAAGAAAACCATAACAATTTAAATGCTAAATTTTATTTTGTTTTGTTAATGCATATAAAGCTAGGCTAGATTTATGGATTTGGTGTTCGTCCGCAGAGTGGAAATTCAGTAATAGCTATGTTTTACAATGAAAGTAGCAAGAGGAAAGAGAAGGAAAAGCTATTTAATTTGGCTGAAACTCTGATTTCCTTCTTGAAATATATCCTTATACAGCTTACTTTCCTTGCAAAAAAGGATCTGCAGCAAGAACAAATTTTACCTATTATATTTAAAATAACATTTTAGGAAATCATATAAACATCACAGACACATTGAGCTGCCAATTCTTGGTCATTGTGAGATTTTTAGGATGGGTAGAAAAATTGTAGTTGGTTTCACTTTATTTGGAAGAATATTTTCTTTAATTTCTACCAAAGTAATTATGTGATTCGTATCAAATTTTTGGTTTAAGTTTTCTTAAAGCCATAATGAAATTTTTGTTAATTTACAAGTGACTTTGGCCATTTCTTTGTACTTTTTTTTTTACTTTTTACAACATTTTATTTTTATAAAATTTTAAAGGTTACTTTCTGTTTATAGTTATTACCAAAAACTGGCTACATTTTTTTTTGTGTATATAGTATATCCCTGAGCTTATCTTACACCCTAGTATTTGCACCTCTCACTTCCCCTTTTCCATACTTGCCCTCCCCACATTTCCACTGGTAACCAGTAGCTTGTTGTCATTTGTTTTTTCTTTTTTTTTTGGATGGAGATTTCCTTAAGTGGTTTTGATAAATGAGACTCTTAAACAGAAATGTGTCAGTTTAAAAGGTAAGGAATAGAGACCTAAATAAGATAAAGTTCATGTTTGTTATTCTAAAAGTAAATTTCTATAAAAACGATATGTATTCAGTATAGAAAATTTCAAAAAATAAGGAAAAAATGATAAAAAAAATTGCCTGTAATTCTGTCAACTGGCTTTGGTATATTGATATACTTCTTTATCTATCTGTATGGTGTTTGGTTGCTAAGTCATGTCCAACTCTTGCGATCCCAGGCTATAGTCTATGGGATTCTCCAGGCAAGAATACTGGAGGGTTGCCATTTCCTTCTCCAGGGGATCTTCCTGATCCAATAATTGAACCCAGGTCTCCTGCATTGCAGGCACATCCTTTACTGACTGAGCTATGAGGGAAGGCCATCTATCTCTATAGATATATGTGAATCTATATTTTATATACTATTTAAAATTTGGATCATGCTATACATTCCATTTTGAAACTTACTTTTTAACCTAAGAGTATATATTATGGGCAGTATCCAAAATCATTGGATTTTGGGGGGTAACTTATTTATTTTTTCATAAGTATATTTTTAATAAAAATTTCACATATTTAAGGCATACAACATGAAGATTCAGTATACATATGAATTCCCACAAGTAATTAGCACATCTATCACCTCACATATTTACCTTTTTAACTTATTTGTTTTGGTGAGAACGCGTTAAGTACTACTCTCTTAGCAAATTTTAATTATGCAATATAATATTATCAACTGTCGTCCCCTGTTATACATTTATCTTATAATTGAAGGTTTTTACCCTTTAACCAGCTTCTATTTCTTCCTGCACCAAGCCCCTGGCAACCACCGTTTCCACTCTGTTTCTATGAGTTCTACTTTTTTTTTTTTTAAAGATAGTACATATAAGTGAGACCATGCAGTAGTAGTCTGCCCTCCCAATCCGTCGGTTTTGCATCTATGAATTCAGCCAGCCACAGATAGCAGGTATTTGAAAAAGAAAATTCTAGTAAGCTCCAAAAAACTTGAATTTGCCTTACACTAACAACTACTTACATAGTATTTAATTTACAATTATTTACATAGTATTTACATTGTATTAGGCACTATAAGTAACCTAAAGAAGACTTATAAGAAGATGTGCATAAGCTACATGCAAATACAACGCTTTTATGGAAGGACATCCGTGAATTTTGTGTGTCTGGAGGCGATTTGGGAACCAATATCTCATGGGTACTGGGGACAACTGCATTTGTCTTCCTTTGTCTGGGTTATTTCACTTAGCACCATTCCTTCCAGGTTGATCCATGTTGTTGCAAATGCCAGGATTTTTCTTTAAAGACTATAATATTCCACTGTATATGTAAACCACATTTTCTTTATTCATTCATTTGTTGAAGGATGCTTAGGTTGTTTTTATACCTTGGATGAGGTGAATAATGCTTCACTGAACATGCAAGTACAACTAACTCTTCAAGATAGTGATTTCATGTAACATTTTTGACGTCAATATTGTAATATGGCTATATTTAATACCATGTTTAGTTTAGGATTTATTACATTTTGTATTTCACATCAGTCTTTTCTTGCATTATAATAATGATAATATGCTTAATATAGTAATGATAATATGCTTCAAAGTTGAATTTGCTTCCTAGAACACTAAAAGATATTATTTTTCCAGTGTAATGTTTTAATCTTGAATGTAATGTTTCTGACATTAACATTTGTACATTATTGTACATACCACTAATATTTACCCATGGACTTTTTTCGTCCCTTTAATTTTTACCTCTTCTTGGTATTTTGATATATGTTGATATATACTGATAAGGTGTGTTTCTTATTAATAATGTGTGTAGGCTTTTTTAAAAAAAATATTCATCCAAGTGGAAAATCACTGCTAGTTAAGAAGAGAATTTAATCTATTTTCAATATTTTTTGTGTAATTAATTTTAGTGGATGGGTGTATGTGGGTACAGTTTAGGTGCAGGAGTTATTTCGGTCATTTTAGTTATATCTTCTCCCTTTTTCGATTGAGGTATAATTGACATATAACATTGTATTAGTTTCATCACAACATAATGATGTGATATTTGCATATATTGTGAAGTGATAACCACAATAAATCTAGTTAACATTCATCACCGTACATAGTTACAAATTTTTTGGTGATAAGACCTTTTCAGATTTATCATATCAGCAGCTTTCAAATATTTATTTTAATATTATTAATTATATTCACCATGCTGTACATTACATTCCTGTGTCTTATTTGTTTTAAAACTGAACATTTTTATCTTTTAACTCCCTTCACGTATTTCACCCACTCCTCATACCCTGCCTCTGGCAACCACCAATCTGGTCTCTGTATCTCTGAGGTGGTGTCGTTGTTTTTTAAATTACCCACATAAATAAGATCATATGATACTTGTCTTTCTCTGTCTGATATATTTCACTTAGCATAATGCCCTCAGAGTCCATGTGTGTGGTCAAAAATGCCAAAATTTCCTATTTTTATGGAATGGCAAGATTTCATGTTTTAGTGTATATATATATATTCCATTTTCTTTTTTTTTTTTTAGTTTTTTATTTTTTAAATTTTAATATCTTTAATTCTTACATGCATTCCATTTTCTTTACCCATCAATGCACATGCAGGTTATTTCATCTATCTCCTCTTGAGCTTTTCTCCTAAGATTAATAATAAAATCAGTATTTCTCTGATTAAAGCCCATACTCTGAGGTATGATGGCAAAATGTCTCATAACTTCCAACTAAACTTTACCATTTTACATCTAACATTTTATTTATATAAAATAGCCATAAATAGCCAGCCTCTAGCTCTAAGGAATTTAGAAACCTACTGACTTTATTGAGTTCATTTTGTTGTTGTTGCTGTTTTAATGATAAGCCAATGTATTTGCGTTTTGAAATAGTCACATTTTGTGTTTCTTTGGTTGGGGGGCATCTTACCTAAACTTCCATTTAGTCCTCAGATGATTGCAATCAGAATAGAACTCCCACCTCAACCAAAATCGCCCTTGTGAGCATCAGCAGTGACTTCTAGTTAATCAACCCATTGATCGTTCAGTACTGCTCTCCTAACTAATGTCTCTGATGCTTTTGGCATTATTGAAAAGAGGTTCCCAGAAGAATATGGTGGAAAATCATGAGAAAGTGGTCCCTTAATCAGCATTCTTCTTTACGCGGCCTTCTTATATGCATAGAAAGTGGTCTTGTTCAGTTTTCAGTCTTTGAGTTTGTTCTCTTCTGATTATTCATTTCTCCTTGGGAGAACTTGTTGAAAAGCTGTTCCCTAACTTTTCCTCATATAAGAGCCTGAAGTATTTTATTATAGTAAAATCCTTAAATTTAGACCTGTGTAGATTATAGAATATGAATAAAATTATGCCAAACTACCACATTTTAAATTGCAATAATTCTGTTTCAATATACTCCATCTTCTCATTTGTTGAAACAGCCAGCTATTTTGTTGAAACTGCTGTCAAAGCAATAGTAAATTTATTCTAAAATGTTTTAATATTTGTGGTATTTGGCAGTATATTCAGTAAGTCTTTAATTACATCTGATAGAAATACAAGTTCCATCTGTCTTACACGTGTATCCTACTCAAAGGATGGCACCAGGGCAAGTCTGTTTCTGATGCTCATAAATAAGATACCAACAAACCCACAATATTGGTACAGACTGTTCTGGGACCAGGTTCTAAAATGTTAACCACAGGAAGTGATTTTATTTCTTTTTTTAAAACATTTTTTTAAAAAAGTTTTCCCTCCATCAGACCGCCTACGTGCTCATTGTGGCACTTTAGATTTCCTGGATCTTCTAAGTACTCAGAGTTGCTGGAATAACCAAATGGAAGGCAATCTTATTTAATTATGTAAAATGTAGACATAGAACTAAAGCGATAGCTATCTAAGTCTGATCATTCTAAAATGAAGGTTTTTAAAAAAAGACCACTAAAGCTTGTAAAATGTGTGGTCACAGCAAATACAGATCAGTGCATTAACAGTCAACCTTTCTGATAATTTGTAAGATAACTTGTAACTCATAAGCCTTTATAAGTCTAGCTTACCTTATCACCACTCTTCGACATTTGTATTTACAATATTGAGTTATTTGCTATTGAAATTTAAATTTTAAATGCGAACAAAAATACTAAGAAGGAAATTAGTGTGCTGTACTTAGTATTTGACTAAATTTTTCTCAGGAGGTGCTTTCTTTTGTAATTAAAATAATGTGCTATTAATATATATTTATATGAAAATATATAAACTGCAATTAATTTGTTAAAATTAATTTTAAAATTAAAAATTATTCATATAACTTTGGATAAGTTTCTAAGAGTTTCCTGAACAGTTTGGATTTGTCTCAACATTTCTGAACACAGAATAAAATTTCCACAGTGTTCACAGATGACTGCGGTGTAGTGTTCTCTTTTCTTCTTTATGACATAATAGAGAAAATGAAGCATATGAAGTTTAGTAGTTTGGAAAATATTTTTTCATTTTTTAGCATGAATTTTAATTATTTTGATCATTTTGCTAAGGTTATCATTCAGTTTTGGTTCTGCTCAGTTCTGCTGAACTGTCTAACATTTTACCTCATGGCAAATAATTTGAAATACTTTCATTTTGTATGATCCATTTTAATTATTTTTGATCAAGATGGCTGATTTTATAAAAGACTATGATATAATGTCTCTCCCCATATTTTTATATTATGAAATTCTTAGATGAATGAGTCAAATTCGATGTGTTAAGTCTTGTAACACATACCCACTTATCAAGTAAATTAAAACAGCAATTTTCCTTTACTCAGGTGGTTTTTTTTTCCAGATAGAAACTGGCAAATAAGAGATTCTGACTAAGATTCTTCATTTACTGAGAATTCACTCTGGTGCACAATTAATAAAATCCTTGGGATAACATAAGCTTAGGTGGGGAAATGGACAAGAGTAGAGAGGGGCAGAAAAGTGTCATTAACCTCCTGAAGGGCATGTGAGAGAAAATGTGAGATCCAAAGATCTTTCTGTAGGATTTTGAAAGACCATCTTCTCTCCATGATTGGAATTATTAAGTTGAGTTATCACAGTAAACACGAGACATTACATGAAACTATGAACTGAGATTGTTCTCCTTTAATGTCTTCTCAACTCTTGATTTCTCCAAGACATCCTTATAGTTATCTTTAGCATGGAATTTCTTTAAGAGATGGCCTGTGTTCGCTGCTTTTACTTCTCAGTCCTTAAATATGAATATGATTTCCTCCCACTTTTTTATGAGTTCTTCTGGAAAAAGCTAAGTTCACTACTGTTTTTGTCTACATCTTACCCAGTCACTGAGACCAGCACTTCCTTGATAATATCTTAGCTTCTGCCTACAGTGTCACACCTCTCTCTGAGTTTATCTTCTGTCTCCAAGGATCTTTTTTGGGTTGTTTCCCCTGAATCTGCTTCCTTAATCTAACGTTGTTGTTGTTGTTCAGTCACTAAGTTGTGTCCAACTTTTTGCATCCCCAATGACTGCAGCATGCCAGGCTTCCCTGTCCTTCACTGTCTCCCGGAGCTTGCTCACTCTTATGTCCATTTATTTGGTGATGCCATCCAACCAGCCACCAGATGATTCTCTGTCACCCTCTTATTCTCCTGCCCTCAATCTTTCCTAGCAACAGGGTCTACCCTTACTAGTTAGGTGTGTTTCGTCCTCCTTTTGGCATGTTTTCCTTTGTCCATCTCGTTTATTCCTATGGCTTCAACTTCTGAGAGCTCACATTTTACATGCATACAAACCCCTTTCTTAGCTCATGAGCCTGAATCACCCATGAAGCATAATTACAAGCTGTGGTAGGTGTTAGAATAAAGCTCAGGGGAGCTATGGAAATAAAGAAATAATTTAGAAAAATAAAAGGGAGAATCTGACCTGTTGGGAAAAGGTAGTTGAAGAAAGCTTCCTGGAGAAACTGATTGTTGAGGAGGCATTTGGAGGCAGTGGTGTAAATGTTGTGAAGAGGTAGAAGAGCAAGCAAGATTCTTGCATGCTCTCTAAAACTGAATTTGCTGAACATTATTCTCATAGTAGCAATACTAAAATCCTATAGTGATATCTCATCATCTACAGAATAAGGGTAAAATCCTTTAGCCTAGTACTTGAAGTCCCTCATATCCTGGCCTCAAGTTAACTTTCACCTGATTTTTAGCACTCCCTCTGATCTCCTTTGTTGTTCAGTTGCTATGTCGTGTCCGACTCTGTGGCCTCATGAATTGCAGCAGGCCAGGCTTCCCTGTCCTTCACTATCTCTCAGAGTCTGCTCAAACTCATGTCCATTGAGTCGGCAATGCCATCCAACCATCTCATCCTCTTTGCCCCTTCCCCTTCTGCCCTGATCTACTTGGTTGCTTCCTAAACTTCAATGCACATTTAAGACTTTATCATTTGTTTTACACTATTTCTTTACCTGGATTGTCCTCTTTCCTCCACATTTTGTTCCTGGCCAGCATCTCTTATGTATCATTCAAAGCCCAATGAAATATGATACCTCTGCAAGGCTCCTACACAGTGGGTTTTTGCAGAACTTTTTGCAAGACTTTATTATGTTCTTATATCTTACTCACAAGAGGTGTCATTGTATTGATGCTTAGACCATGGCTCTGGACACAGACTGCCTGGAGTCAGTATCCTGTTTTCCCTGATTGTACCTGTGTGATCTCATATAAGCTAATGATAGTACCTCCTTCATCAAGTTGTTGTAAGGGCCATAGGTATTTATTTCTTAGAACAGTAACTGACTTAATATTAAGCAGTCAGTTTCTTAGTTATTGTCACCTTAAAAAAATTATATATCGTCCTGCACATTCAAGTTACAGCTCTTTTGGAGACAGAAGCTATCCTTATTAACCATTTTGCTGGCCACAAAATAAATGAAAAAATAAATATTTGCAAGATTGAGTTTGCTATTTCTCTGAAATACTGTGAATGAAATTCTTACCACCACCTTTGTTTTAATATCTGTTCATGGTTTTGTAGGAAAAGAGAACTGGGGTAATGAGATTTAATTTCTCTGTCACTTGAATTAATGTCTATGCATTGACTAATATCTTGATGTAAAGTACTCAGAATATGTGTAACTGAATCACTTTGCTGTACACCTGAAACTAACACAACATTGTTAATCAGCTATACTCCAATATAAAATTTAAGAAATAGAAATAAAGTACTCAGGAAGCCCTTGACTGAATTGTAAAATAGACAAAAATTGTCTTTCCTCCACTGTGTTATTTCCCAAAAGTTGTTTTCCTATTCCTAACCTCAAATAGCTATTCTTTTTCTGTCTCATGAACTTCAACTCTCAATTATCTGACAGGTATCTCAGAAGCAATAGTATGTAAGAAAATAACAGATGGATTAATGCATGGATTGGTGTGAAGTATTGTCAGTGTTATAATTCTAGAGTTGGTTGTCAGTTCATGGAAGTTCAATATAAAAAAAAGAAAAGTTGAGCATGTATGGCCCATGATAATTAGTCTAGTTCTAGGAACTGAAGTCTACCTAACAATATTTTCCATTTTTAGATTATAAACCTGCAGTACTTTCTAGAGTTATTTACATTTTAATGGAGATCTGAATTTATTTCAAGGAATTCATCTCTTAGTCATTTAAAACTCAATATCAGATTGTCCTGTTATCTCCAGTTCTAGAGATTTTGGTTCTCCTATATCTTATATCTGCTCACACTCTTTCACAGATGTTTATTTCTTCGTGTTCATAGGAAACAAATATTTGCTTTTATGTGGATAGTTGGGGAAAGAACTTGTCCATATCAGCTCAGGTCATTGTATTGCCACAGATTCCTGAAGGCATTGCTTATAGTGAGATTTAAGATTAACAAGCCTTGGACAGTGTGATAGAGGGACTTTCTTTGGAGTATCACATGGTTTTCCCACTTTGTTTATAGTAGATCCTGATTATACTTATTTGAGAATACTGTCAATGTGTTTGGGAGTCTTTAGAACTGTATCCTCTAAAGAGAATGGAAGCAATTTCCTAAGTAGTACTTTCAGAGAGTTGCATTAATTTTATAATACTAACTTTGGAGGCATTACTTTCTTGGATCTTTCACAAGTATTCTTTTGGAAGATTCACTTTTAATTAAAATCTAATCTATCACCAAATCAAGTTGATCCCAGTTCAAAAAGAGATTTTAAATTGATTGACATGTGCCAGCTTTCACTGCCACTGTTCTGGTCCGATCGTGTCGCTTCCTCTGCAGAAAATCACCACATTGGCCTCCTACCTGGTCTGGGTGCTTGCTGTTGGCTGTTGGGATCTTCTTTTCTGCAAGCTTCTCTCTGATGCTTTTACAGCAGAAGTACATCATGGGTGCCAAGCTCCAAGCCTTAGGAACTTTTGTGATGGACTCTTAGATTCCAGAAGCTTCACTTATTGGAGATTTGTTATATTTCCTTGATTCAAAAACAATAAATTACAACTGATTTCCATATAAAGACAGATGATACTTTTGTGTCAGTTTTTTCTTTATACTGTACACTATAATTAGTCAGACCCAAAATAACTTTAATTATACTATCTAGATACATTTTTAAAGTTGGTCTCATCTGGTAGACAAGAATAATACATAATTGAGACCTCAAAATTATGTCATGTCTGCTGCACCCTAGGAAAAAACAAAATTAAAAAAAATCTATACTTAGATTATACTGTGAAAGGTGTTATTTCTCTAGGGGAAAGCAGTTAGTATGAATTTGATTTTTTTCTACTCATTTATTTGTATTCTGAAAATTTCCACATTTATGCCTATTTAATTTAATATCCAAATAAGTTGACCCATACATGCAATAACTTGCTTCACAGAGAAGTGCTATGTAACAATATTTTTCTGTGATATAGTTCAGTATAACAATTATTTTTCTATCATATGGTAGAAAGATATAACTTTTTTCTGAGTACAACCATTTCTATGAAATGGATGGTCCGATAAAAGCAATTGTTTCTTTTATTTTCTGTCTAAGGTAATAAAGAAGAAACTTTTGCAATAAGAACTTAGTTGTATAAATCTTGTAATGACCCCGTCCTGTATCAAGTATGTCTTGTCTTCAGATTCCCTTCATCTTTTCAATTTTAATCAGTTCTATTGATTATGCAGGGCTTCCCTGGTCGCTCAGAAGGTGAAGAATCTGCCTGCAATGCGGGAGACCTGGATTTGATCCCTGGGTTGGGAAGATAACCTGGAGGAGCACATAGTGACCCACTCCAATATTCTTGCCTGGAGAATCCCCGTGGACAGTAGTCCGCCAGGCTCTCTGTCCATGAGGTCGCAAAGAGTTGGACACGATTGAGCAATTAAGCACAGCGCGGCATTGATTATGTAAAATAAACTTACTGGAAAAATAATACTTTGATGTATATACACACATAATGTGCGTGTTGGAGGAGGTGGCCAGAGAAAGAGAGAAGACACACCGTAAAAACCAGGGAGAGATAAGACTAAGGATGATGTGGTAGATTATCATTTAATTTTAAGGTTTCTCTTATAAGAAAGTTTCATTCTAGCTGTTAATTCAACAGACAGTAGCTGAATATCATCTACACTTTGATAATCGTCAGTTTGTACGGATAGAAGGTTGTGGTCTATGTTAGTTCCTATAAAACACTTCTAGGTGATTTCAGTATCTTTTACTACCCTAGTTTAGCAGTTTCTTGGCCTGCTGTCTTCTATTTATGTCATCTTCCAGTCTGCTTTAGTTTCTCAGTCCCAGTACCATAATCTTGACCTTATCATTGTTGGTAAAGTCAACCTATCTCTCATCTCAGTTTCAAGGAGACCATTCTCCGACCACCTTTTATCTCTACAATTCACTTTCACAATGACACCAATTTCAAAGATTCTTCAAACCCATCAGGACCTTACAATTCCCTTATTTTATGTCTTTTCACTACCTACTCATTTTCTCACATTCTCACTCATGTTTGCAACTGCCAGTTATCCGTTCAAATGCCATGATCCATCGCTATAGCCACTCTTTCTCAGACCCAACTGCTTACTCCTGTGGCCCTTTCTCACTCTTCCATATTTACATGATAGGATCCAAAATTTGATGAAAGCTGATTTTCTGCTTACTCTGTGCCTGTACCTGTGGAGCTGAACATGTCTAGAAGAAAATGCTATGTTGAAAATCACTCCTAAGTTCACAATCAACCCATTATTAGTGCATTATTAGTGCCTCATTAGTGCTTCCAGTAGCCCTATTACATTTACCTAATCCATTTGCTTTCCCACACTCCTCAATGACTTTTTAATACCTTCTTCCATCTTTTCAAAACACCCCACCCTCACTCTCATTATCTCTCATTATCTTCACTCTCAGCTGATAATCCTTCTTCTCATCTTCCTGAGATACAGAAATAATAAATAAAAAATGTAAAAGCTACTACCATTGCAGCAACTCACCATCTACATTGTGTGTACCCTTAGACTTTGATCTTCCTCCTTTTAGAAAAATTAATTAACTGATTATGCTTCAATCGAAAGCTAATATTTTCACTGATGTACTAGAGCCCATCCCCTCTTGCCATCTTAAGGACATCACTCCAGCCACCCTCTCTTCTTTCAACATAAACTTTTTTTCTCACTATTCGGTCAACCATGTCAGTGGAAAATTTTAATGTAATTTTTCTCATCTCATAAATCTCTATCTTTAGTCCATATTTCACTCTAGATATCACCTCATCTCTCTGTTTCTCTTTACAACAAAATAAGACTTGAGATACTTATTTGTACTTTCTGCATCCAAGCTTTCTCCTGTTATTATTTCTCACTTTAGAAAAGATTGTATTCAGATTTATTGATTAGCACCATGTGGTATACAGGATAAGTTTTATTCTTTCATGATTTCTTGAACTAGTAAGCTTTATATAGCTTTTCCATTGACTATATTAAACCTTTTTACTTTCTGTCATCTTAAAAATATGGCTTTTTAAATAAAGTCTCACTTTTAAAAATTCTCAATGAGAAGATACTTAAATGTGACATTTCACTTTTTAAAAATTTCATGAGATATTTTGTGCTTACCTTTGTGACACAATTTGTTGTTGTTCAGTCACTCAGTCATGTCTGACTTTTTGCGACCCCATGGACTGCAGCGTGCCAGGCTTCCCTGTCCTTCACTGTCTCCTGAAGTTTGCTCAAACTATGTCCATTGAGTCGATAATGCCATCGAACCACCTCATCCTCTGTAACTCCCTTCTCCTGCCTTCAATCTTTCCCAGCATCAGGGTGTTTTCTAATGAGTTGTCTCTTTGCATCAGGTGGCCCAAGTATTGGAACTTCAGTATCAGCCCTTCCAATGAATATTCAGAACTGATTTCCCTTTGGGATTAACTGGTTTGATCTCCTTGCAGTCCAAGGGACTCTCAAGAATCTTCTCCAGCAACACAGTTTGAAAGCATCAGTTCTTCCATGCTCAGCCTTCTTTATGGTCCATTTCTTACATCTGTACATGGCTAGTCAAAAAACCATAGGTTTGACTATATAGGCCTTTAATATATGTGACACAATAATTACCATTTTATCTTCAGTTCAGTCACTCAGTCATGTCCAACTCTTTGCAGCCCGATAGACTGCAGCACGTCAGGCTTCCCTGTCCATCACCAATTCCCAGGGCTTGCTCAAACTCACATCCATTGAGTCAGTGATGCCATCCAGCCATCTCAACCTCTTCTCCTCCTGCCTTCAATCTTTCCCAGCATCAGGGTCTTTTTCAATGAGTCAGTTTTTCACATCAGGTGGCCAAAGCATTGAAGCTTCAGCTTCAGCATCAGTCCTTCCAATGAATATTCAGGACTGATTTCCTTTAGGATGGACTGGTTGGATCTCCTTGCAGCTCAAGGGACTCTCAAGAGTCTTCTCCAACACCACAGTTCAAAAGCATCAATTCTTTGGTGCTCAGCTTTTCATTTATTATTTACTATTATTATTATTTTTACTTTACAATATTATATTGGTTTTGCCATATATCAACATGAATCCGCTACCAGTATATATGTGTTCCCCATCCTGAACCCGTCTCCCACCTCCTTCCCCATACCATTCCTCTGGGTCATCCCAGTGCTCCATCCCTGAGCATCCTGTATCATGCATCGAACCTGGACTGGCGATTCATTTCACATATGATATTTTACGTTTCAATGCCATTCTCCCAAATCATCCCACCCTCTCCCTCTCCCACAGAGTCCAAAAGACTGTTAAATACATCTGTGTCTCTTTTGCTGTCTCACATTCAGGGTTATTGTTATCTTCTTTCTAAATTCCATATATATGTGTTAGTATATTGTATTGGTGTTTTTCTTTCTGGCTTACTTCACTCTGTATAATAGGATCCAGTTTCATCCACCTCATTAGAACTGATTCAAATGTATTCTTTTTAATGGCTGAGTAATACTCCATTGTGTATAGGTACCATAGCTTTCTTATCCATTCATCTGCTGATGGACATCTAGGTTTGTTCCTTGTCCTGGCCATTATAAACAGTGCTGCAATGAACATTGGGGTATATGTGTCTCTTTCGATTCTGGTTTTCTCAGTGTGTATGCCCAGCAATGGGATTGCTGGGTCATATGGCAGTTCTATTTCCAGTTTTTTAAGGAATCTCCACATTGTTCTCCATAGTGGCTATGCTAGTTTGCATTCCCACCAACAGTGTAAGAGGGTTCCTTTTTCTCTACACCCTCTCCAGCATTTATTGCTTGTAGACTTTTGGATAGCAGCCATTCTGACTGGTGTGAAATGGTACCTCACTGTGGTTTTGATTTGCATTTCTCTGATAATGAGTGATGTTGAGCATCTTTTCATGTGTTTGTTAGCCATCTGTATGTCTTCTTTGGAGAAATGTCTATTTAGTTCTTTGGCTCATTTTTTGATTGGGTTATTTATTTTTCTGGAATTGAGCTGCAGGAATTGCTTGTATATTTTTGAGATTAATTCTTTGTCAGTTGCTTCATTTGGTATTATTTTCTCCCTTTCTGAAGGCTGTCTTTTCACCTTGCTTATAGTTTCCTTTGTTGTGCAGAAGCTTTTAATTTTAATTAGGTCCCATTTGTTTATTTTTGGTTTTATTTCCAATATTCTGGGAGGTGGGTCATAGAGGATCCTGCTGTGATTTATGTCAGAGAGTGTTTTGCCTATGTTATCCTCTAGGAGTTTCATAGTTTCTGGTCTTACGTTTAGATCTTTAAAACATTTTGAGTTTATTTTTGTGTATGGTGTTAGAAAGTATTCTAGTTTCATTCTTTTACAAGTGGTTGACCAGTTTTTTTCTGAAAGAACCTCCATTCTGTTCTCCATAGTGGGTTTTATCAGTTTGCATTGCCACCAACAGTGTAGGAGGGTTCCGTTTTCTCCATACCTTTTCTAGCATTTATGGTTTGCAGACATTTTGATGATGGCCATTCTGACTGGTGTGAGGTGATATTGTAATTTTGATTTGCATTTCTCTTATGATTAGTGATGTTGAGCATCTTTCCATGTGTCTCTTGGCCATCTATGTGTTTTCTTTGGTGAGATGTCTAGTATATTTAGATTCTCTGCCATTTTTTAATTGGGTTGTTTGTTTTTTGATATAAACCTGCATGACAGAAAGAAAGATAGTGCTAAGTCATGTCTGACTCCTGCAATCCCATGAACTGTAGCCTGACAGGCTCCTCTGTCCATGGGATTCTCCAGGCAAGATTACTGGAGTGGGTTGCCATCTACTTCTCCAGGGGAACTTCCCAATTCAGGAATTGAACCCAGGTCTCCTGCATTGGAGGCAGATGCTTTACTGACTGAGCTACGTGGGAAGCCCAACCTGAAGACCTGCATGAGCTGTTTGTATACCTTGGAGATTAATCCTTTGTGAGTTCCTTTGTTTGCAAATATTTTCTCCCATTCTGTGGGTTATATTTTCATTTTATTTAGGGTGTCCTTCGATGTGTATGAACTGTATTTTAACATCTTGCTTCTCTTTGGAGGAAAGAGGTCAAGTTGCTTTAGATGAATCTATCTTCTTATATACTTCCTTAAGAACTAACTGACTTCATTTAGAACTTAGGTGTAATGATGAAAACCAAATGTTGACTATACTTATGGTAAAGTTTAAAACAAAGTAAAAATTAATTTTCATTTTACTTCTGAAACCAAATACAACAGAGTATCATTTTAATGAAGTCCAGTTGTTTCACATTTTCAGATATTTTAAAAGCCTCATTATGTCTTCAAATAGACCACCACACATTGCATAAATTTGTAGGAATGTTGCTGGTCTGGAATAAGAATGTCAGTCCTGCAGTCAGCACCATATGCATTTTTCAGAAATTAAACTTTATAAAAAACTATCCAGATTTTAGGAATTTTGAAGCAACAAAATGATGATATAGAAAAAGCAATTAGAAGGTATCTTCATGTCTAGCCTTATTCCTTATTTAAGGAGTAAAAATACATATTTTAGAAGATAGTCATAAAATTGTTAAAATAAATTTTATTTATAAATGCTTATAGTCATTTTGGCTATCTGAAAAATGTATATAAGTAGAGCTATCATTTGTAGATTATGTTAGATACAGGAAATGTCATTTCACACTTTTATTATAACTAGTTCTATGATACACATGAAAAAATTAACCTAAGTGTAGTTGTTTTAAAAAGATATTATATGCAAGTTATATTAATTTTTTATGATTAAAAGTTAGCAATCTTTATTTAAATTATTTCAGCTTACAAAGAACAAGAATGTAACATGTGCATCATGAAAAAATTATTTTTAAAACTTAATAAGTTAGTTTTCTGTTTTATTTTTAATTTTTATTTTTTTACTTTACAATATTGTATTATGGTTTTGTCATACATTGACATGAATCTGCCATGGGGGTACATGTGTTCCCCATCCTGAACCCCTCTCCCACCTCCCTTCCCATCCCATCCCTCTGGGTCATCCCAGCGCACCAGCCCCGAGGACCCTGTATCATGCATCAAACCTGGACTGGCGATTCATTTCACATATGATAATATACATGTTTCAATGCCATTCTCCCATATTATCCCACCCTCTCCCTCTCCCACAGAGTTGAAAAGACCATTAAATACATCTGTGTCTCTTTTGCTGTCTCACATTCAGGGTTATTGTTATCTTCTTTCTAAATTCTATATATATGTGTTAGTATATTGTATTGGTGTTTTTCTTTCTGGCTTACTTCACTCTGTATAATAGGATCCAGTTTCATCCACCTCATTAGAACTGATTCAAATGTATTCTTTTTAATGGCCGAATAATATTCCATTGTGTATATGTACCACAGCTTTCTTATCCATTCATCTGCTGATGGACATCTAGGTTGATTCCATGTCCTGGCTATTATAAACAGTGCTGGGATGAACATTGGGGTACATGTGTCTCTTTTGATTCTGGTTTTCTCAGTGTGTATGCCCAGCAATGGGATTGCTGGGTCATATGGCAGTTCTATTTCCAGTTTTTTAAGGACTCTCCAGACTGTTCTCCATAGTGGCTGTGCTAGTTTGCATTCCCACCAACAGTGTAGGAGGGTTCCCTTTTCTCCACACCCTCTCCAGCATTTATTGCTTGTAGACTTTTGGATAGCAGCCATTCTGACTGGTGTGAAATGGTACCTCACTGTGGTTTTGATTTGCATCTCTGATAATAAGTGATGTTGAGCATCTTTTCATGTGTTTGTTAGCCGTCTGTATGTCTTCTTTGGAGAAATGTCTGTTTAGTTCTTTGGTCTTAAAAATTAGAGCAGAAATAAATGCAAAAGAAATAAAAGAGACCATAGCAAAAATCAACAAAATCAAAAGCTGGTTGTTTGAGAAGATAAATAAAATTGACAAACCATTAGCCAGACTCATCAAGAAACAAAGGGAGAAAAATCAAATCAACAAAGTTAGAAATGAAATTGGAGAGATCACAACAGACAACACAGAAATACAAAGGATCATAAGAGACTATTATCAGCAACTATATGCAAATAAAATGGAAAACTTGGAAGAAATGGACAAATTCTTAGAAAAGTACAACTTTCCAAAACTGAACCAGGAAGAAATAGAAAATCTTAACAGACCCATCACAAGCATGGAAATTAAAACTGTAATCAGAAATCTTCCAGCAAACAAAAGCCCAGGACCAAACGGCTTCTCTGCTGAATTCTACCAAAAATTTAGAGAAGAACTAACACCTATCCTACTCAAACTCTTCCAGAATGTTGCAGAGGAACGTAAACTTCCCAACTCATTCTATGAGGCCACCATCACCTTAATACCAAAACCTGACTTAGATGCCACAAAAAAAGAGAAAACTACAGGCCAATATCACTGATGAATATAGATACAAAAATCCTTAACAAAATTCTAGCAAACAGAATCCAACAACATTAAAAAGGTCATACATCATGACCAAGTGGGCTTTTCCCAGGGATGCAAAGATTCTTCAATATCTGCAAATCAATCAATATATTAATTTTAAGAATTATTTCAGACTCAATAATCCTTTATTAGAAATACACTTAAATAATTGTGAATCAAGTTGGACAATCAATCTATAAACATTCTATGAAACCATTTGTAGCTGAGAGTATTTTAAAGTATTTTCCCCTCTTCTTCTGCAGACTTTTGGTGGATCTTGGTCCATCAGCTCCTCAGTATGCTAGGGAGGTCTTTGTTCATTTCTCCAGAGAAGGGAATACTCAGAAAAATTCTGAGGGTCAAGGGAAAAGCAAGAGAATGTTTTGGTTCAAGACTGTATAGGGATGGGGATGAGGAGAAATTCAAAAGAGAGTTGATAATGGTTTTGATTCCGTCTTGGGGATTCCAGAGAAAATAGCTTATGGTGAAATATGTCAGATTTGCGATCTCCAAAGATTTAGCTTCAAGATCAGGGACCAGACTTGATCACTCAGGGTTCTTGTGTGACAGTTTTATACACTGAAAAAGAAACTGAGAAGGCTTCTGACATAGACACATTTCTACAGCATCAGTTAAGTTCAGTTGCTCAGTCATGTCTGACTCTTTGAGACCCCATGAATTGCAGCACGCCAGGCCTTCCTGTCCATCACCAACTCCCGGAGTTTACCCAAACTCATGTCCATCAAGTCAGTGATGCCATCCAGCCATCTCATCCTGGGTCGTCCCCTTTTCCTACCCCCAATCCCTCCCAGCATCAGGGTCTTTTCCAATGAGTCAGCTCTTCACATCAGGTGGCCAAAGTATTGGAGTTTCAGCTTCAGCATCAGTCCTTCCAATGAACACCCAGGACTGATTTCTTTTAGGATGGACTGGTTGGATTTCCTTGCAGTCCAAGGGACTCTCAAGAGTCTTCTCCAACACCACAGTTCAAAAGCATCAGTTCTTCAGTGCTCAGCTTTCTTCACAGTCCAACTCTCACATCCATACATGACCACTGGAGAAACCATAGCCTTGACTAGACGGACCTTTGTTGGCAAAGTAATGTCTCTGCTTTTGAATATGCTATCTAGGTTGGTTATAACTTTCCTTCCAAGGAGTAAGCATCTTTTAATTTCATGGCTGCAATCACCATCTGCAGTGATTTTGGAGCACAGAAAAATAAAGTCTGACACTGTTTCCACTGTTTCCCCATCTATTTCCCATGAAGTGATGGTACCAGATGCCATGATCTTAGTTTTCTGAATGTTGAGCTTTAAGCCAACTTTTTCACTCTCCTCTTTCACTTTCATCAAGAGGTTTTTTAGTTCCTCTTCACTTTCTGCAATAAGGGTGGTGTCATCTTCATATCTGAGGTTATTGATATTTCTCCAATCTTGATTCCAGCTTGGGAGTCTTAACTGTGACTGTGTCTTAAGATAACAAGATTAGTCAGAAGGTTCTTGTTAAGAAGGAGAAACACTCCTTGAGCAAGATACATTGTTGTTATATAATTATTAGTACAGAAAAGAGTGATTGAAGTGAACTGAACAGAGCTTAAGGAAAAACATATCCTTGAGCAAGATTAGTTGTTTTGTTGTGTAATCATTAGCTCTGGGCTCTAGAAGTTAGTCTTAAAGACTGTTATCATAACAATTCAGAGTTCAAGAAAAAAAACCTCTTATGTAACTAAAGCAAAGTTATGTAGAAAAACATTTGTCCCTGTCTCCTCCTTGAAAGCCCAGGAATCCTTTCTCCCCCTCCCCCTCCTCCTTCTCCTCCCCCTTCTCCTCTCCCTCCTCTTCCTCCTCATTGGGGATTCAGGAGTTCTTATCAACCTACCTAAGAATTAACTCTTTCACTGACTACCTCTCTCTAGTAGTTGAGCCCCAGGTGAAGATCAGTAGAGATCTCAGTTGAGATCCCAGAGCAAAACAGACCTAGACCTCTTTACCCTATGGCAGAGTCTATCTAGCATGGTGAGAGGGGTCTACTCCCAGGAGCAGAGATGGCTGCATAATACCTCTAAGCAGCCTGGCCTGAGGTTGACCCATAACTTTCCCATGGACCACCATGCTCTGCAGTGACTGAAATCTTCAGGCACACCCAAGAGGATCATGAAAATACATGAGAGAGTTACTGGACAAGGTCTTATGGATGAGAATTAGGTCTGACAGAATTGTAACCTGACTAGACTAACTTCCAAGGATCAGACCACAGATGAGGTAAGATTCAGAGGTGTGAGCATGGACAGATGTTACCATGGACCGACCACCCCCAAACCCCACTGCCTATATTTTATTACTCTGTTAGACCCTTGGTGTGTAGACTCAATCCTAAGCAAAAATCCCAGAGCTTGGGTGAGTTCAGAGATTAAATTGCTAGATAAAAATAAAGGTTTTTTTTGTTTGTTTGTTTGTTTTCCCCTCACAACTGAATATATGGATAGAGCTCCATACCTACTTCAAATATTTCTTTTTTCAAACAAATTGAAAGGGTATGTTTTAGCTTGAACGTATCCTTAACTCAATAGATAACCCACAATCATTTGATGACAGTGGAGAACTGCTTAGGTAGCTACATTTCAGGGGCCATATAACTGGCATGTGGAGTACTTTATACAGCCCTGATTGGCAAAAAATAACTTTTACAAGTGTAGAATAGTGATTACCCTCACCTTCACAACATTTGAGATCTATACAAGAAGAGAATCCAGATAGTTTTCATTTATATATTCAAAAGCACTATGGGTAAATCAGTTTCTATCTGCTGTGCTGAAGAACAAGTAAAAACACCAAACTCAGAGATTTCCAGGCTTCCGGATCCAACATTGATTAACTTCCAAGTTCATGGAGGATTGCCTCCTCCCCTCAATGTTTATAGATTTTCTCTGGAACACAGCTCTCCAGACACCAGAACAAGCCAAATGACAAGCTGCCAACAGAGAAATATGGGAAACAGTGGAGAGTACTTTTTAAACTGAGAACCACAAACCTTCTAGAGCCAGAGGTCGACTCTAGAAGTTTAGCCTCTCTTGAATATAAATCCTGAAAATAACATCTTGACCCCAGATGCTTCCATGATGATCTTGGTGACTAATGAAGGGAATGAAGGAAGATGTTTAAACCACAGGATATAGTGTGGTTGGAATTAGATACCTAACTATGGCTGATATAAATTAAATGTTAAACACATTTGCTCATATAGTCTAAATATGTGAAATTGTGTAATTTTTGTTTTAAACACCTTATAAAAAGTAATAGCATGGCACCCTTTATTTTTATTAGTTTATAGCATGCTGAAATATATTGTTCAATCTTGAATTTATGTGAAAGCATTTTAGAAAAAGCTTAGGTAGAGGAGGTGGAATTAAATGTGAGCATTTATTGACAATAGGACTGCATACTGAGGAAACAAAGTTTTAAGCTGTATTTGCTTTTACATGAAGTAGGTCTTACTTGAAATGAAAGCTGAATAAATAACAAAATCCTTGTTATTTTCATGTGTGAATGTGGCTTGTAGTCAAAAATATATTGTTATATACACTCATAGCAATTTTCCTTAGTCAGACCTTCAATCTTGACCTTTAAGTGTGAATATTAGAACTCTATATTATGATCTTATAAAGTTGCCTATTTCTGAAAAAAAATAGTAACTAGCAACAAAATTTATCAGGTCATAAATAACTTGAAGAACATTACACATTAGGGATATATCATTATTATTTCTGCACATAGAATTGACTATTATAGATGTTAGTATTAACAAATCAGTAACAAAAAATAGCCATATATTTTGAAGGCTGAATATTTGTTTCATTGAGATGAGTAATGGTGACACTATCTAGAAAAAATCATGAATTTATCACAAAATTTATTCCCTGATTGCCCTTTATCCTGCTTCTAGAAACTACTTTTAAAAATTATGGTTGGAACTTATATCTCATCTCCTCCAAGATTCTGTTGCTTCCTCATTGTTCACAGATTCCTCACCTACAAAGCCAGCACCCTGGGGAGTGACCTGTGTAGTTGCAGAGTCCCCCATGGTCCAGTGGTGAAGACTCCACACTACCACTGCAGGGGGCCCAGGTTCAATCCCTGGTTGGGGAACTAAGATCCCACATGCACATGGCCACATAGGGGCTGGGAAAGAAGAAGGGCTGCTTGCTTGGTTTAAAGCTCTGTAATAATTTTGAACAACATGCTCCACATTTCATTTTCTACTTGGTCTCATAAATTATGTGGGAATCCTTCTCCTGCTGCTCCAAACAGAATTTGTTCTCCTCTTTGTCCTTATACTTTTTTTTTGTACCTGTCTGAACTATCATACCAAGTTACACTATAGCTTGATTATCATCTACTTTCTCAGACAGTTGTAGTAGATGCTCTTGGTAGTCAGTTCTCTTTTATCAGCCAGCGTACTCATCTCCTAGATACTGTGAGTACTAGCCTTCTCGAGAGAATTGTGCTGCTCCAGAGATGCAGGAGGCCCTCTGCCTTGAGGTGAAACTGCTCTGCTGTGCCTTGTATGTTGCACAGCTCCTTGTGGTCTCCCTTAGGATCAGCTAAAGTCTAAAGTAAACTTTAGCTGAGCCCACAGTCTTGCTTTGGTTTATCCTCTAACTTACCCTCCTTCCCTCACTGCTGTTCTCCTCTGAGAATTCCCTTCATGGTACAGAAGTATCCGAATCCCTGTCTCAGGCTCTGCTGCTAGGTCTTCCTGTCTAAGCCATCCACGGATTAGGACAGGGACCATTTGTTGCTTATGTCTTCATCTCCACCACCTTGCACATTTCTTGGCACATTAGAGATACCTTATGATGTTTGAATGAAAGACCTTTCTAAGGATGGTTTATTGGAGTGGTAAATTTCTTCCAGCTTAGTATTGTTCAAGATGTATTTGGAGGATATAAAATAACTTCCTTCACAGATACATGCTTTCCTCTAGCTTCATGGTATGGTCCTTCCAGTAAGAATGTCAGCCCTAGATCATCTCTGACTCCTATAGTTTAAAATGTTTATCTCTTTGACTGCCTATTTTAAACTCAGTTTCTTTTGGAAAGGTTTTGAATTCATAGAGTATTAGAATGAGAGAATATCCGAAAGGGGAATGATAAAAGAAAAATTCTTCGAGGTTCAGGAAGTAGGAAGGAAAGAAACAATGAAAAGATCAGAGGTATGGTTACATACACTGGACTGTCCTTTTCCTGTTGAGCTGTATAAATCTTGTTTTGATGATTGTAACAAAATATATGATCAGATGTAATCATCTGGTACACAAGACAATGTTATTTACAGGTGAGAAAAGTAAAGGGACTTGAAGAGAGATGTTCACAGTTAAATGGAAGTGGTAAAAATGTTGATACCAGTAAATTACTATGTCACATGTGTCTACTGTAATTCTCTGAGTAATATTATGAAAACTATGCAAAGAGATAGAGTCAAAAATACTGTAAATCAATCAAGTTGGAATCCTAAAATATATTCAGTTAACCCACAGGAAAGCAGGAAAAGAGAAACAAAAGAATGAATTTCAGGAGAAAGAAACAGAAAAATAATAAAATGCAAGTCTTAAGTTCTAGAGCATTAACAGCTCAATGATACCACTCAAAATATACCAATCAAAACACAGATTGGCAGAATGAATTAAAAAAAATACAACCAGATGTTCTTTGCAAGAGATTCACCTCAAATTCAGGGACATAGTTAGGTTGAAAATAAAGGACTGAAAAAAGTATACATGAAAATACTAATTAAAAAATCAAGAGTGACATACTAAGATCTGGCAAATACCAGGGCCAATAAAATTACTAGGAGCAAAGAGCATTGATAAAAGGATGAATTTATGAAAAAGACAAAATGATCCTAAATATTTATACACCAAACAATAAAGCTTCAAAATTTAAGAAGCAAAAGCTGAAACAAGAATTAGACAGATCTGCAATTATAGTGGGTGTCTTCAACACCACCCCCTTGGTAACAGAACTACTAGATAAAGTCAGCAAGTGTAAGAAAGATTTATGTATTGAAACCAATATCTAATTGACATATATAGAACACTCCACTCAACAAATAAAGAACAACTGCCTATGGGACATTCAAATAAATAGAATAATTCCTGGGTCATAAAACAAACCTCAGCAAATTTAAAATAATTGAACTCACACATAGAGGGTTCTCTGACCATCATATAATGAAACTAGAAATCAGTAACAGAAAGATGACAGAAATATCTCTAAACATGTGGAAATTAAATTATACACTTCTAAATAATCCATGGATCAAAGAGAAAGGCTAAAAGGAAAGAGAAAAAAATTTATAGAACTGAATGAAAATGAAAATACAATATTAAAATAAATTGACTGCAGCTGAAGTGTCATGTGGAGGGAAATTTATAATTTATAAATTGTTTATAATTGACAGCTTCCATTGGAAATGTGGTAAGGCCTTAAATAATCTGAGTTCTTATCTCAGAAAGTAGAAAAAAAGAGCCAGATAACCCAAAACAAAGAAATCCAAAGCAAAAGGAAGGAAATAATAAACATTATTGTAGAAACAATGACATAGTAAAGTAGGAAAACAATAGAGCAAATAAACGGAAACAAAAAATCCATAAAAGTAATAAACTTCTAATAATTAAAAAATATAAGAAACAAGAATGAAACAGACAATATCAGAAATAGATATTACTTCAAATTTTCAGCCATTAAAAATTAATAAGTGAATAATCTGAACAACTTTAATATATTAGATGATATAGAAGAAAGTAGCCAATTCCTTGAAAACCACAAACTATCAAATTTCAACCAAGATGAAGAAAATAATTTCAATAGCCCTTTAACAATTAGGAAAGTTGAATTCATAATAAAAAACTACTGAAAAAATATCACCAGATCCAGATAATTTCAGGAGAGATTTCTAGTAAGCCTTCAAAAAGAATTAACAGCTATTTTAAAGTCTCTTTTATAAAATAAATGAGATGGGAATACTTCCCAACTCATTTTAGGAGGCCAGTATTATCCTGACAGTAAAGCCAGAAAAAGATAGTAATGGAAATAAGACAACATGAAGAAAGGTGTCTCAAATAAATTCAGACTCAAAATTTGTCAGCAAAATATGAACAAACTGAATTCAACAATGTACAAGGAGAATTAGTGGAATTTATTCCAGGTATGCAAGGCTTGTTCAGGTTTCAAAATCATCCAGTGTAATTCACCCTATCAACAACTTAAAGAAGAAAAATCATATGATCATATCAATTGACACAGAGAGAACATTAGAATAAAATTCAACATCATTTTATGATAAAATTCTTAGGTTAGAAATAGGATCCATTTAACGAGTGACTTCACTTTCACCTTTCACTTTCATGCATTGGAGAAGGAAATGGCAACCCACTCCAGTGTTCTTGCCTGGAGAATCCCAGGGACGGGGGAGCCTGGTGGGCTGCCGTCTGTGGGGTCACACAGAGTCGGACATGACTGAAGCGACTTAGCAGCAGCAGCAGCAGCAACAAAGCATGTATGCTGGAAAATTTTTAATATGCTTATGAAAGAAATCAAAGAACTAAATAAATGAAAAGGTACTGCTGGGTTCATGGATTGGGAGCTCAGCATAATAAAAATGTCATTTCCCTCCTACCTGATCTACAAGTAGAATGAAATTCATGTAAAGTTTCATCAAGGTTTTTATTTTTTTTTTGTAGATGTAAAAAAGCATATTCTAAAATTTGTGTGTAAGGCACAGAAGTAAAATAGCTGAAATAATCTTGACAAAGAACAATAAAGTAAGAGGGATTGATGTTTATACACTACTCATACTATGTTTAAAATAGATAACTAATGAGAACCTACTATATAGCACAGGGAACTCTACTCAATTCTCTGTGGTGACCTAAATGGGAAAAAAGTCAATAAGAGAAAGGATATATGTATACGTATGACTAATTCACTTTGCTATACAGCAGAAACTAACACAGCATTGTAAAGCATCTATATTCTGATAAAAATTAAAAAGAAATAAAGTTGGAGGAATCACTCTACTTGATACTGTTTACTACATTCTACCCCATAGTGTTTACTGTGCAGATTCAGCAATAAAGACAGTGTGCTATTGGTAGAGGGATACACTAGTCAGAATAAAGAACCCAGAAGAAGATGTACACAAATATGCTCAACTGATTTTTTAAGAAAAATTCAAAAAAGTTTAGTGAAGTAAGGATTGTTGTTCAGTCTCTAAGTCGTGTCCAACTCTTTGCAACCCCATGAACTGTAGCGCCAGTCTTCCCTGTCTATCTCTATGTCTTAGAGTTTGCTCAAATTCATGTCCATTGAGTCAGTGATGCCATTCAACCATCTTATCCTCTGTCACCCTCTTCTTCTCCTGCCTTCAATCTTTCCCAGCACCAGGATCTCTTCCAGTAAATTGGCTCTTCACATCAGGCAGCCAAAGTATTGGAGCTTCAGCTTCAGCACTAGTCCATCCAATGAATATTCAGGGTTGATCTCCTTTAGGATTGACTGGTTTGCGAATTGACTGGTTTGATCTCTCTGCTGTCCAAGGGACTCTCAAGAGTCTTCACCAGCACCACAATCTGAAAGCATCAATTCTTTGGTTCTCAACCTTCTTTATGGTCCAACTCTCATATCAGTACATGACTACTAGAAAAACCATACCTTTGACTATATGGATGTTTGTTGGCAAAGTAATGTGTTTGCTTTTCAATACACCATCTAGGTTTGTCATAGCTTTTCTTCCAAGAAGCCAGCATCTTTCAATTTCATGGCTGCAGTTACTGTCTGCAGTGATTTTGCAGCCTAAGAATATAAAATCTGTCACTGTTTCCACTTTCCCCCCATCTATTTGCCATGAAGTGATGGGACGGCATGCCATGATTTTAGTTTTTTGAACGTTGAGTTTTAAGTCAGCTTAAAGTAAGAATAGCCTTTTCAACAACTGGTGTTAGAATGATTGGAAATCCATAGATAAAAGAAGAAGGAGGACGAGGAGGAGAGGGAGAAGGAGAAATAAGAGAAGCAGAAGGGGAGCATCTCAACTTAAATCTCACACCTAGTGTAAAAACTAACTCAAACTATATCATAGAATTAAATACAAAATATAAAAATATGCAACTTTTAGCAAAACAGTTTAGAAAATATTCAGCCCCTAGAGCTATTCAGATGTTCTTAGATGTGATACAAATAGCATGATCCATAAGAAGAAAACTGAATAAATTGGATTTCATCAAAAGTTTAAGTTTTGCCATGCAAAAGTCCATGTGAAAAGGATGAAAAAAACTGCAGATTGGGGGAAAATATTTGCAGGCTATTTATCCAACAAAAGGCTAAAATATAGAGTATATTAAGAACTCTGGAAACCCAACAGTAAAAAAAAAAAAAAAAAAAACAGAAAATGGAAAAAGGACATGAAGAGGCATTTCAGTGAAAAGGAAATACAGATGGCAAATAAGCACATGGAAATATGTTCAACATCAAAGAAGCACAAATTAAAACCTCAATGAGGCATTCCTACACATCTATCAGAAGGGAAAAAATGAAAAAAAAAAATAGTAACAATACCAAGTGCTTGAGAGGATGTGGAGAAACTGGATCTGTTACAGGTGGGAATGTAAAATGCTGCAGCCTCTTTGGAAAACAAATTGGCAATTTGTTATAAAACTAAACATGCAATTTCCATATGACCCATTAATTGTCCTCCTAGGCATTTATCCTAGAGAAGTGAAAACTTATAGTCACGTAAACTCCTGTAAAGTTCATAGCAGCATTCCTTGGAGTAGCTCAAAATTGAAATAAGTCCCAGTGCTCTTCAGTAGATAAGTGATTAAACAAACTATCATGTGTATATACCATCGAGTACTGCTGCTGCTGCTGCTGCTGCTGCTAAGTCGCTTCAGTCATGTCCAACTCTGTGTGACCCTGTAGATGGAAGCCCACCAGGCTCCCCCGTCCCTGGGATCCTCCAGGCAAGAACACTGGAGTGGGTTGCCATTTCCTTCTCCAATGCATGAAAGTGAAAAGTGAAAGTGAAGTTGCTCAGTCGCGTCCGACTTTTAGCGACCCCCTGGATTGCACCCTACCAGGCTCCTCTGTCCATGGGATTTTCCAGGCAAGAGTACTGGAGTGGAGTGACATTGCCTTCTCCAACCATGGAGTACTACTCAGGAATAAAAAGAAAGGACCTGATTCAGATAGCAAATTGGGTGAATATCTAGGTAATTATGCTGAGTGAAAAACAGCCAGTCACCAAAGGTTACATACCTTGGTTCCATTTGTAGAACATTTTTAGAGATTGAAGTTCAGGGCCAAGATGGTGGTTGCAGGCGGTGCAAGCGGTCCATCTGGAGTCGGATGCCTTCCTCGTGTGTCTCAATCACGCTGTGAGCACGGAGAAGGAAGAGGTGATGGCGCTGTGCAATGGGGAGGCTGACACCGTCAGAACTGTTCAGGTTCATTCTGTCATCATCCTGCAACGTTCCGATAAGAGGAAGGAGGATCGCGTAGAAATTTCTCCAGAGCAGCTGTCTGCGGCCTCAACAGAGGCAGAGAGGTTGGCTGAACTGACGGATTGCCCCATGAGAGTTGTGAGTTGGTATCACTCCCATCCCCATATAACTGTTTGGCCTTCACATGTTGATGTCCGCACACAAGCCATGTACCAGATGATGGATCAAGGCTTTGTAGGACTTATATTTTTATGCTTCATAGAAGATAAAAATACAGACTGGATGGGTACTCTATACTGGCTTTCAATCCATACAGGCCCAAAAGAGCTCAGACTATAAGAGAATTGAAATCCCAATTCATATTGTACTTCATGTAACCAGTGAGAAAGTATGCCTTGAGTCAGCAGTTGAGCTGCCCAAGATCCTGTGCCAAGAAGAACAAGATGGGTATAGGAGGATCCACAGCCTTACACATCTGGACTCAGTAACCAAGATCCATAATGGCTCAGTATTTACCAAGAATCTGTGCAGTCAGATGTCAGCGGTCAGCAGACCTCTACTGCAGTGAGTGGTTGGAGGACAGACTGGAGCAAAACCAACAGTGTGTGCAGGAGCTGCAACAGGAAAAGGAAGAGCTTCTGCAAGAACTTTCTTCTCTAGAATAAAGCAGGAGACAGAACGGGGAAGGATGAAAATATCCAGGAATAAAATTAATTAGGCTAAATCTGTTTTGAAGAAGAAAAAATGGGGGGCTCACTTTACCTGACTTCAAGATTTACTATAAAGCTGCAGGGATCAAGACAGCCCAACCGATTTTGACAAAGGTACAGAAGAAATTCAACGGAGGAAGGACAGTCTTCAACAAATCATGTTGGTGCTATTGGCAAAGAAAAGGAACTTTGACCTAAACTGTATACAATATACAAATTTGAAAATGTATCATGATGTTGGGTGTAAGATGTAAAACTGTAAAACCTTTAGGGAAAAAAAAATCATAGAAAAATCTTTAGGATCTTGGGCTAGGCAACAAGCTCTTGGCCTTCACTCCAAAAGCACAGTCCTAAAAGGAAAAAGTTGATACACTGGACTTTATCAAAAGGAAAAACTTCTGCTCTGCAAACAATTTAAGAGGAAGATGTTATTGACAGAAATCACTTGCAAACCATTTATCGCATTGAATCTGGAATATATTGTATAAAGTCAAGAGAAAAAATAATACAATTAGAAAATGAGCAGAAGACATGAATAGACATAGCACTGAAGAGGGAATGTTGATGGCAAGCAAGCATAGGAGAAAATGCTGAATCTTATTAGTAATCAGGGGATGCAAATTCAAACCACAAGGAATTATGACTATGTACTTATCAGAATGGCTAAAGAAAATAACAATGAAAATGGGGACTTCCTGGCAGTTCAGTGGTTGAGACTCTGCATTTCAGTGCCGGGGGCATGGGTTTGATCCCTAGTTGGGGAACTAAGATCCCACATGCCTCAGGGTGTGGCCAGATTTTTTTAAAAATAGTGAAAATAGCAGATGCTGTTGAGCATACAAATTGGAGATCTCATACTTTGCTAAATGGAATGTAAAATGGTAAGCCACTCTGAAAAAAAGAGTTTGGAAACTTCTAATAAACTTAAACATGAAAGTGAAAGTGTTAGCTGCTCAGTCATGTCTGACTCTTTGGACCCCATGGACTGTAGCCTGCCAGGCTCCTCTGTCCATAGGGATTCTCCAGGCAGGAATACTGCAGTGGGTTGCCATTCCCTTCTCCAGGGGATTTTCCTGACCCAGCGATCGAAAGTTAAACATACATGCACTTTATTACCCAGCAACTATTTTTCTGGACATCTATCCCAAAGAAATGAAAGCCTATTATTGGCACAAAAACTTCTATACAGATGTTATTAGCACTATCATTTGTAATAGCCCCAAATGAAACAACCCAGATATCCTGCAGTTGAATGTGCAGTTAAACCAACCATGCACACCATGGGATACTACGCTGCAATGTAAAGAAACAGAATATTGATACACACAGCTTGGATGGACCTCAAGTGTATTATGATGAATGAAAAAAGTCTCAACAAGTCACCACATTTGTATAACACCACATTTGTATAACAAGTCACCACATTTGTATAACATTCTAAATGCTTGAAATGAAAAAATTATAGAAATGAAGAACAGATTAATGGTTGCCAGGGATAGGGACTGGAGGGGGTATGAGATATGGGTGATTATAAAGGGTAACAACACAAGCAGTTCCTTTGTGCTGATGAAACACTTCTATTTCTTGATTGTGGTGCTGATTACATGAATGTATATCTGCGCTAAAACTATGTGAAAGGGAAGTCGCTCAGTCATGTCCAACTCTTTGCGACCCCATGGACTTTAGCCCACCAGGCTCCTCCATCCATGGGATTCTCCAGGCAAGAGTACTGGAGTGGGTTGCCACTTCCTTCTCCAGGGGATCTTCCCTACCCAGGGATCGAACCCAGGTCTCCCACATTGTAGGCAGATGCTTTACCAAAAGCTATATAGAGCTACACAAAAAACCCCACAAATGAGTGCATGTAAAATCTGGTGAAATCAAATAAGGTCTATCAGTCTAGTCAGCAGTACTGTACCATTGTCAGCATGTTGGTTTTGAAGTTGGGCTATAAAAATGTGTAAGATCTTACCACTGGGGGAAACTGGGACTCCCTTACTATTTTTACACCTTCCTGTTAATCTGCAATTATTGCAAAATAGAGTTGTAAGTTAAAATTGAAGTCCAGTTGATGTATAATATTATATGTTACAACTGTATAATATATGATTCAAAAATCTAAAGGTCATATTTCATTTATAGTTATTATAAAATATTGGCTATAATAGTTTGACCCTCTTAATCCCCAGCCCCTATATTGCTGCTCTGCGTTCACTCTCCCCACTGGTAACCAATGGCTTATTCTTTCTATCTGTAAGTCTGCTCCTTTTTTGATCTAGTCTGCTTGTTTTTTGTTTTCAGTTATAGTGACTATTAAAAAAAAAAAGGGAGCAGACTTCCAGATAGTTTTTGTTTCCTTTAGATTCTACTTATAAGTGACATCATACAGATTGTGTTTTTCTCTGTCTGACTTATTTCACTCAGCATGTTCTGTGCTTAGTCGCTCAGTGGTCCAACTCTTTGCAACATGGGGTAGACTGTAGCCCATTAGGCTCCTTTCCATGTGGATTTTCCAGGCAAGAATTTTGGAGTGGGTTATGATGCTCTCCTCCAAGGGATCTTCCAGACCCAGGGTCTCCTGCATGAAGGCAGATTCTTTACCAGCTGACCTGCCAGGGAAGCCCTCACTCAGCATCAGTCAGTTCAGTTCAGTTCAGTCACTCAGTCGTGTCCGACTCTTTGCGACCCCATGAATTGCAGCACGCCAGGCCTCCCTGTCCATCACCAACTCCCGGAGTTCACTCAGACTCACGTCCATCAAGTCAGTGATGCCATCCAGCCATCTCATCCTCTGTTGTCCCCTTCTCCTCCTGCTCCCAATCCCTCCCAGCATCAGAGTCTTTTCCAATGAGTCAATTCTTCACATGAGGTGGCCAAAGTACTGGAGTTTCAGCTTTAGCATCATTCCTTCCAAAGAAATCCCATGGCTGATCTCCTTCAGAATGGACTGATTGGATCTCCTTGCAGTCCAAGGGACTCTCAAGAGTCTTCTCCAACACCACAGTTGAAAAGCATCAATTCTTCGGTGCTCTGCCTTCTTCACGGTCCAACTCTCACATCCATACATGACCACAGGAAAAACCATAGCCTTGACTAGATGGACCTTAGTTGGCAAAGTATTGTCTCTGCTTTTGAATATGCTATCTAGGTCTTTAATACCCTCCAAATTATAGAGCAGTTTTTAAATAACAGGACTTCCCTGGTGGCTCAGATCGTAAAGCATTTGTCTACAATGCAGGAGACCCGGGTTCGATCCCTGGGTCGGGAAGATCCCCTGGAGAAGGAAATGGCAATCCATTCCAGTATTATTGCCTTGAAAATCCCATGGACAGAGGAGCCTGGTAGGCTACAGTCCATGGGGTCCCAAAGAGTCGGACACAACTGAATGACTTCACTCTCACTTTCACTTTCTTTTAAATAACAAGATTTTAGAAATGGAGGACAGATTAGTGGATATCTGAGGTTAGGAACAGTGGGAAGTTGAAGGTGGAAGAGAGATGGGTGCAGTTACAGAACTGAGTTCAAGTCCCACTTCACTTATCTGTATATTATCTTGGGCAATCTCTTTGTGCTTCTCCCTAACTGTAGTAAACATACCTACCTACTTCATGAATGAGCTAGGGTAGTACATATAAGAAGTTTAAAAAAAAAAGTTTTGAACTTCGGGGACAGAGAAAGCATTCTGTTGATGTTGGTAACTATTACTGTTGAGATGAAATATGGGAGATACCCATAGCATTTGAGAATTTATGTCTGAATGAATTATAGCTATAGTCACTGCTATTTTGTAAATGACTTTTCCTGAATTGATAAAATGATTGCATATTTTAATTTGACTAAAATTTTCTGTGAGGGGATAAAATTTTGGTTTAATTTAATTGTAATACATTGAAGTATTCAGAACTACTTATTCATATTTTTCCACTAAAGTGAATATGACTGATGTTTTCATATCTATTTTTTTTATTAGTCAGTAGTTAGTGATAATGAAATAGGTCATTGAACAGTGCTTAGGGTAAATTTTTTTGCCTTGAATTTATTAAAGACCAAAATCTTCAGATAAACCATACGTAGCTTTTATAAAGCTACTGACCCCAGGCCCATCACATGACCTAACGATTGACTAAAGAGAGTCTTTATGTATCTTAATAATCTGTCCAATAACTGTAGTCAAACCAAGCATAAAATGACAGGTCCTCTTCTCTTTCAAGTTGTATTAACTCAGGAATTGCCTTAATGCTATTTTCTTTTAGGATAATAGTAAGGCTCACAACACCGATGCTAAGATTTCATACGAAAAACTGAGAGACTTATAGAGGCCTGGAAGTTGACTTTTCAAAATTATAAAGTTTTAATGATTGACAGTTTTAATTATTAACATTTATTTTATATACATATATATATATATGTACATGCACACACACATACACATATATATATTTTTGGAGAGCATCCCTCCTGCCCTGTTTCAGTTTTTTCAGGACCTCAGACAATCAAACTGTTCATCTGTAACTTCAAACAATTTTATATATGTGAAATCAGATTAAAATGAGGGTTAAGTACAACCACAGAAGAGGAAAATAAGAAAAAGGTCAGTTCTGCTTGGCCGTGAAGGCAGGTGCACATTGTACGCAGTATATACTAGTACCTTGGGAGTTTTTTAAAATGTAAAATAGAGCACATATTTCCCCATCAGTCATATCCCTGATTGACTACCTTGATATCTACTGATTTGAAGAAAGTGGGAGAAAGTGATGGAAGGCAATGGCACCCCACTCCAGTACTCTTGCCTGGAAAATCCCACGGATGGAGGAGACTGGTAGGCTGCAGTCCACGGGTTCGCTAAGAGTCGGACACGACTGAGTGACTTCACTTTCACTTTTCACTTTCATGCATTGGAGAAGGAAATGGAAACCCACTCCAGTGTTCTTGCCTGGAGAATCCCAGGGACGGCGGAGCCTGATGGGCTGCCGTCTATGGGGTCGCACGGAGTCGGATACGACTGAAGTTACTTAGCAGCATACTAGGAAGAGTTATGTCTTGCTAGAGAAAATTGTAGTTTAGTTGCTAAGTCATATTAGACTCTTGCAACCTGATCGACCATAGTCTGCCAGGCTCCTCTGTCCATGGGATTCTCTAGGCAAGAATATTGGAGTGTGTTGCCATTTCCTTCTCCAGGGCATCTTCCTGATCCAGGGATTGAACCCGAGTCTCCTGCAGTGGCAGGCACATTCTTTACCACTAAGCCACCTGGGAAGCCCTGAGAAAATTGTATTTAACTTACAGAGCAACGTGCTTATGTAGCATGTGTGGAAAACAGCTCTGAATGGTAGTGCTCAGTATAGTGACACATATTTTAGGTCCAGATGAGGATGCAGCCCTCATGGCTTTTAGTGAATAAGCTACATGTTATATGTGTGAGCTGCCCAGCAAGACAACTATAGCCATTTAGTAGGGGTTCTATAAGCTAAGAGCCCCAGTTATGCTCAAGAGGTTACGCTGCCTGGATTGAAATGCTCAGCTGTACCCAGCTGTGGGTCCTTGTGTAAGTTGCTTAACTTCTTGTCTCAATATTCTCATTTGAAAATATGGAAATAATAATAGTTACCTGCTAGAGTTATTATTAGGAGTAAGTATTGCAACTCCATGGACTATAGCATACCAAGCCCTTCTGTCTGTGGGATTTCCCAGGCAAGAATACTGGAATGGGGAGCCATTCCCTTCTCCAGGGGATCTTCCCAACCCAGGGATCAAACCCAGGTCTCCTACATTGTAGGCAGATTCTTTTCTGTCTGAGCCACCAGGAAGTCCAAGATTACTATGCTGCTGCTGCTGCTGCTGCTGCTAAGTCACTTCAGTCATGTCCGACTCTTCGCGACCCCATGGACTGCAGCCTACCAGGCTCCCCCCTCTTCTTCAGGGGATCTTCCTGACTCAAGGAATGAACAGGCGTCTTTACCATCTGAGCTTCTAGGAAAGCCCTCTTAGAGCAATGCCTAGTACTTAATAACCATTCAATAAATGGTATTTAAAATTTTGTTATTTGGAAATTTACTGATAGATTCTGTACAGAATTCAAGAAAAGAACTTGCCTACTTTTATTGCTACTTTGTAGTGATTAGTATTGTTTGTTTCAAGATTTTTTGCCCTTTGGTACCTGTTTTCTACATCTATTGTTACATTCTTGAAAATATTTTTAGAAATATTTTTTACTCCATATAATTTTTAGATATGGTCATGTCTGGCTATACCAGGGAGGATTTTTTATTAATAATCATAACGGTAAAAATCTAATTTTTTAAATTATGTTACTCATTAACATATCTTGGAAAACTGAAAGACTGTAAATAGGAACCGAATGCTGTGAATCTTTAACATATAGCTTCAAAGTCATTGCAGGTTTTTTTAAGCTAAATACAATAAAAAATATTTAGCTCTCCAGAACAACGCTGGAAAGATACATAAGGTAGAAAGCACACAAGTGAGGCCATATGTCCATTCGTATATCACAATTCCACTGTTTAAATTCACTCTGAAAGCCAGCTAGTGAAAAAACAGTGCAAAACTGGTTGGTTTGTAGTTCTTATTTTTACTTAAAAAGTTGCCCATTTAAATAAAGAACATTCCATGTAATTAAAATTTTTATTAAATTCAATCAAGGAGCATTTGAAGCTATAGTTTATAAAGTACAAATTTGAAAATTCAATTTGGACTTAAATGCTAACAGATTGTAAGTAACTGAACCTTTCCCTCAACTGTACCAGTCCCAAAATAAGATATCAGAGGAGTCAAAAGTCCAAACACCAGGGACAGATTGTGTAAGTTAAAATCTGAGCTCTTATCCTTGCTGGGAAGGACAAGGAACCCTGGTGTGCTGCAATCCATGGGGTCATAAAGAGTCGGGCACGACTGAGCAACTGAACAACAACAATCCTTGCTGGAGGCATGACTCTGACTACAGGGAAATTATTTAGCCTCTCTGTGCCTCAGTTTCCTCATCTGTGAAACCAGTTAAAATAGTACCTAGTTCATCAGGTTTCTGCAAGGATTACAGAATGTATATATTCTGTGTGTGTATATATACACACACACATAGTGTAGAGTTGGTCCCTCAGTTGTGCTGACACTGCAACCCCACAGACTGTAGCCCTCCAGGTTTCTCTGTCCATGGGATTCTCCAGGCAAGAATGCAGGAGTGGGTTGCTATTCTCTTCTCCAGGGGATCTCTGAACCCAGGGGTTGAACCCAGGTCTCTACATTGCAGGCAGACTCTTTACCATCTGAGCTACAAAGAAATCCTGTAGCTTTACCGTCTGAGCTACAGGGAAGTCCTATATGTATGTATATGTATATTTACACACACACGTGACTGTCTATATAATAGACACACACATTAATAAGTGTTGTGTGTGTGTATATATGAGTGTGTGTGTTTATATACATATAGATATGCATAAAATATGTATGAAAAATTTTCATGTCCCTATATTGGGCTTTCTCCTAAACCACTGTTACTCTTGCTGCCTTTCCTAGGTATGAGAGAAGAGAAATCAGACTTTTCAAAAACACCTTCACTGGCCTAGCCTGGGAAAAATAATGAAGCAGTTGAAGTTTGTTTTTTTGTCGTGTGCTTTCTCCCTTGAACTTGGGCAAACTCCAGGAGATGGTGAGAGACAGGGAGGCCTAGCATGCTACAGTCCATGGGGTTTGCAAAGAGTTGGACACAACTTTAGCAACTGAACAACAGCCTCTCTTTCTGTACCCTTGTCTCTTTTCCAGTACTCAATACACTCTTTTTAGCTACTTTTATAAACATAATGCCTTTTAGGTGCCCACACTGGTTTTCTGAAGTCCCTTTCTCTAGTGCTTTCCTTGTGTCTGCCTTATCACAAAGTGTTAAAATAACTTCTTACCCTCTTGCCCATTCCCACCAGTTCGAAACTCTTTTTTTTTTAAAACCTGGTCAGCACCTGGAACCACACCTATTTGTAAATACACACTAAGGTGTGACGTACTGGTAGCCTTACCTGTGGCTTCTTTCCTCTGACAGGAAAAAAAAAAAAAATCTGTGCCTTTGCACTGGAGTAGTGAAGTTTGAATTGTGCATTTTGATTTGTATTAGTGGGTATGAGTAGTTGGAGAGGTGGCTGACAACTTTGGGGGTGAAGCTGACTATAAAGAGAAGTAGGTAGCCTTGGTCCTCATATTTAGTGAAAATAAATGTCATGGAAAAGTAAAAACAAGACTCTAGAGACATAAGCAGTCTTTATTTAGAGTCACTGTTTTTCATTTACTTACTTAGAGTACTATTTATTTCTGTAACTGCTCCTAAGCTACTACCTAAAATTTTCTTGTGTATTTTCATAACTTTTTGAGAAGGGGATACATAAGAACACAGATGTGGGTCTTGTTTACCTGTTATATTTCCTATAGTAGATGCTAAATAAATGCATGGTGAATATAAGATATAGAAATGGACCTATTTCTGGTTTCTTTTTGGCTTATTTGCTTCAACAGACTTTTTGTTTTTAAATAAAATTTGAATTTTTGTGAAGTCTAAATAAAAATGGATAATGAATAGAGAAATCTAAAAAACCTGTTCAAGCACAGCTTCTGCATTTTTAACTGTTTTAAAATACACATATGCACCAGTGGCAACTACATTATTCCTAGGACTAAGAGCCTTCAGGGAATGCACAAAAGATGCTAACACGGCTGCAAGTGAAACCAAAGCCCTAGCAATACAAATAGGTTTTAACCAGTTTTCCTCTCTCAGAGTGTTTCATTGACCTTCTCCGGGATAGTCACACCTGGGTATTTCCACAGCTCCTTTGAAGAGTACTCAGCAAATAAACTCACAACAAAAGCCATTTTAGGGGGAAGTAGTTGGGCAATAATATTTAAATCACTCGATAAATAAGTAATTTCAAGCAGTTGTAATGTAACCTTCTGATAATCACCTTTAATCCATTTTCAATTCTCAACTAATATGTTAACTAACTCCTCATTATTCAGCTGCAGAGAAATTACATTGGAGCCTTTGTGCAAACATAATCTCTGGATATCAAGACCAAGAAAGTTTAGATGTATTGGATGATTAAGTGGTATTAATATTGAGAAAAACAATGCTTTGTACTTGCCTCTATAGGATTAATTTCAATTATATCTAGTCCCACATATGACCTTTTTAGAATTCACTTTTTCTATCTCTACATAAATGATTGATGATAATGATTAAAATAAATTATATAATAGCATGTTTTTAAAGTAATTCAGTTGAATGCATAATAGTAGCTCAAGAATATTTCCAATTGTAACCTAAGCTGGGTTCAAATTTTTTAAAATTTAAATTTATTTATTTTAATTGATTGGAGGCTAATTACTTTACAATATTGTATTGGTTTTGCCATACATCAACATGGATCCGCCATGGGTATACACATGCATCCTGTATCCTGCATCATACCTGGACTGGCGATTCGTTTCTTATATGATATTATACATGTTTCAATGCCATTCTCCCAAATCATCCCACCCTCTTCCTCTACCACAGAGTCCAAAAGACTGTTCTATACATCTGTGTCTCTTTTGCTGTCTCACATACAGGGTTATCGTTACCATCTTTCTAAATTCCATATATATGCGTTAATATACTGTATTGGTATTTTTCTTTCTGGCTTACTTCACTCTATAATCGACTCTAGTTTCATCCACCTCATTAGAATTGATTCAAATGTATTCTTTTTAATGGCTGAGTAATATTCCATTGTGTATATGTACCACAGCTTTATCCATTCATCTGCTGATGGACATCTAGGTTGCTTCCATGTCCTGGCTATTATAAACAGTGCTGCGATGAATATTGAGGTACACGTGTCTCTTTCAATTCTGGTTTCCTTGGTGTGTATTTTTCATTTAAATAAAAATGTGTAGAAGAACTATACATTCACTCTTTGGTCCCCTGATAATAAGGAGACCACATTCACTTTTGACTTTGTCTGGATAATCTCAGGTTGTGTCTGTTGTCCCAGCATAATAATTCATGACACTGTCTTCTATTTTCAAAAATGTTGTGCTTTCACTGATAAAGCATGCTACTTATACAGAGAATTTGTTTGTGATGTACTTTTATAGTCTAAAAAATTCTGGAACTTATCAGACTGTGAGTCACATGTAATGGTAGCTAGTCATAGGAAGCATCAGTTCCTCTGCTTTGTCATGCTTAGCAATGCTTCTTTATGAGACATTCCTCCAAATATTTGCCATGTTCTTTAAAATCAAAAAGTATTGCTCCTTTCTAGTATGTTTTATTCAGAACATTCAAAAATGCAAGCTCACTTTTCCCCCTAACACAGTAACACGTTAAGGTTTTCATTTCTACAGTACTTAGTAGTTTGTGTCATTTTTCAGAAGAGGAAAGATCTTTTGAAAACGATACCTTCATTAGTCAATTTCATCCTCGGGTAAACTCTTGGCTTCTGGAAATGTCACCCTGAATGTAGTATAATGTTTACTATGCAGTAGGCACCTAATAGATATTTGTTAAATGAGTGAATGAGTAGCAATGATAGTTTTCTAAATTTTAAAAATATATTACTTTATTTTAGTAAATGGCATTATTTTTCAAGTCATCCAAGCTACAATGGGAATAATAAAATTCTTATTTGAGAAATAGCCAATCACTAGTATCTATATTTATTAGAATACATGACAAGAAATAATTAAATTATCCCACGTGAGATAGTAGCTGAGAAACCTTAACCCATATGTGTTTAAATATGAAGGAGGGAGAGAGATGATGTGGAGAGGAAAACTGTTGTTCAGTTGCTCAGTCATGTGCAACTCTTTGAGACCCCATGGACAGCAGCACGCCAGGCTTCTCTGTCTTTCACCATCTCCCGGAACTTGCTCAGACTCACGTCCATTGAGTTGACGATGCCATCCAACCATCTTGTCCTCTGCCGTCCCCGTTTCCTCCTGCCTTCAGTCTTTCCCAGCATCAAGGTCTTTTCCAATGAGTCAGCTCTTTGTGTCAGGTGGCCAAAGTATTGGAGCTTCAGCTTCTGCACCAGTCCTTCCAATGAATGTTCAGGGTTGATTTCTTTTAGGATTGATTGATTTGATCTCCTTGCTGTCCAGGGGTCTCTCAAGACTCTTCTCCAGCACCACAGTTTGAAAGCCTCAATTCTTTAGCACTCAGGCTTCTTACGGTTCAGTTTTCACAACCATACATGACTATTGGAAAAAACATAGCTTTGACTATACGGACCTTTGTCAGCAAAGTGATGTTTCTTCTTTTTAATACACTGCCTAGATTTGTCATAGCTTTTCTTTCAAGGAACAAGTGTCTTTTAATTTTGTGGCTGCAGTCACCATCCACAGTGATTTTCGAGCCCAGTAAAATAAAATCTGTCACTGTGTCCACTTTTACCCCGTCTGTTTTCCATGAAGTAATGGGACCGGATGCCATGCTCTTAGGTTTTAAATTTTGAGCTTTAAGCCAGCGTTTTCACTCTTCTCTTTCATCCTTTTCAAGAGGCTCTTTAGTTTCTCTTCGATTTCTGCCATTAGAGTGGTATCTGCATGTCTGAGGTTGTGGAGGGGAGAGTGCTTTGCTCTGCTTAGTTGCTTTGTCATGTCATACTCCGTGTGACTCTGTGGCCTGTAGACCACCAGATTCCTCTGTCCATGGGAATTCTCCAGGCCAGAATACTGGAGTGGGTTGTCATGCCCTCCTCCAGGGGAGGGGAGAGTACCATAAAGTAATTGAATTTCTTGTCATGGTGAATGGTATTCCCATTAATTTCCTCAGACTTACTATTGAAAGGGTAAGAATAATTATTCTGGAACCCCTTAAAAATATACTTTCCATGTTATGTTACAAATTTCTGTCTTCAGAGAGATGACTTGTGATTTCAGCCTAACATCAATTAAGAAATATACACCATATTACAGAGGAGAAGAGCTTGAAGGCTCATCAGTAGGCCATGAACTTTTCGGACAGTAATTTGAAAGAAAGTTTGAGAATTGCACTTAAAGGAATGGGCTTTGCTCTTTGATCATGTTATTAATCTTTCAGGAATTTAATAACACTTAAGCCAGTTTTACAATTAACTAAGAGGTAGTCGATAATGACAATAAACTTTAAGTGTCTGTAGTAGCATATGATGGGGAAGAAAAAGACCATAGTTTTAAAAGTTTTTAATTCTTTAAGTCAATTGGAAGAGAATTATCGGCATCAAAATAGGCTTTGACTGGCAAGCCACTATCAAATTAAAATAATTGTTTAAAGCCCTCTAGCCCCTTGATGTTGCAATTGAATCCCATTAAAGACTAAGTTCTATATCCCCTTGTCATTCCTAACCACATTTTTGTATACCTACTGAATCTTTCCCTACTTTCTCACTCCTTCCACTTAGTTTCATCCACCTCTTTTAGTTGTTAAAAAGGACTATAATTTTGTGTCCTTTTTTAGGAAAAAAATAAAAACTAATGAAGATAAAGCATCATTTCTTCAAAGTTCAATAATTACATGTTGAAATTTCTGGAATAAGTAAAAAATTGCCCTTACTGGGTAGCCAAATCCCTCTCCCTCTGTAATAGGTGAGAAGACAGAAAACATGCATACTGATAGAGCTATTTGTACCTGTGATGGCAGAAAATGGAGGGGATTCTCTGTTGTTTTGTAATGCTAAGGTTATTATTTTATAGTGAACAAGGACGTGGCCAGAGCTTTGAAATGAGTGGAGACCTTTTTTTTTTTTTGAAATGGCTGCATGAGGACTCAAAAGAGAGCATTCACTAGTGATACCTGGAAGTAACCTAGATAGCAGTGAGTGGAGGTCACAGAGCTTTAGTGACACTGACATGCACTTCTTATTTTCTCTAGCAAAATACAGCTTTTCAGATTTAGAAGGCAGACATTCCACTTAAACTGTGTGGATGTATTATAGGGACAAGCAAGGGAGTTGAGGACATAGTAACAGCAACTGATACACTGCGCTGTGGAGTTGAATATAAGAGGAGATAGAATGGAGATATGATGAGTGTATTTGATAGGCAGAAAGTAGAAGCATTAGAAATTGGATACCTGGGCTTCCCTGTTGGGGCTCAGCCATAAAGAATCCACCTGCCAGTGCAGGAGACACAATTTTGATCCCTGGGTGGGGAAGATCCCTTGGAGGAGGAAATGGCAACCCATTCCAATATTCCTGGAATGGGAAATCCCATGGACAAAAGAGTCTCCAGGGCCACAGTCCGTAGGGTTACAAAGAGTCAGACATGACTTAGCAACTAAACACCAACAACAATAAGATACTTTATAGCTGGTAAAACCACAATTCTTCAGTATTTGAGGGGAGGATTTAAGGATTATTAAAAAAAAAGATTGGATTTGTTACTAAGATCTAAGTCCTGGTGCAAGGAGGGAGAAGTTGAGTGATAGAGCTAGGATTATAGATGGCTGCAGTTGTTTGAGTTTCAGAGTTTGGCAGTGAACCAGTTACAGGTGATGACATGACCCAGGGTGCAGACAATAGAGCTGGATGGAAAGTGGAGTGGACGTGAGATTCACCAAAGAGGAGGAAGCAGAGGAACTGAGAGGTTAAGATTGTACTTATGAACTTTGAAGATGCTCACGTTGATATTAGCAGTTTGTGTACAGGAAATAATGCTGAGAGAAGTGCAAAGCCTTCAGCGAATGTGGGGGAATGACTAAAAGATTTATAGGTAAATAGTAATGAGGTAATTTAGGCAGTAGAAAGCTGGGATGCTCCATGATCCTTTAAATATAAAGGTTCTCATGGAATTATGTCGCCAAAAAGATCTAGCGGTATCATTGAGGCTCTAGGACAATGATAGCTAATCATCTTGACTCTAACATAAAATGCAATATGAGAAAATGAATGGATTTTTCTTGTGAGTTCCATAGGGGAGAGCCTGGTTTGAATCAGGGCAAGCACATAGAGAAAAGATGCAGTGACAGTGTTCAAATACATGTCTTTTCCTTCTCTGTGAATACTGTTTTTGGAACCACTCTGTTTTAAGAGGCAGGAAAACCAGTGTTCCATCAGATGAAAAGAATTACAGAACTGTATGGAGACATGAATTCAAGATGAATTTAAGAGAGAGAAGGTGATTGATGAAGCTTACACCTTGGGTGGAAAGATCGCAGGACTGTGTGAGGCATGCTGGCTTAACACGCACAGGTTGTCTATAAGTTAGGCTATGCTTGGAGCCTCATTTTGAGTTCTGAGCACATAATTTTATGATTCATATAGTGTAAGAACTATAGTTAGTGAGTGTTGGGATGGAGGACAAAATGAGATATAGGCTTGCCTGCCTCTTGCCTGCCCCCATATCTCCATTTGAGGCAACCATTAGTTTGGGGTGTCACTGGAGAGCTGCCAACACATTATTGAAGACAGTATGAAAGAAGCACATGTTGACTCTTAAAGCTCTTTATTTAATGTTCTACGTGTTCATTCTGTTTTGAGTACCTCACATGTTTAATTGTATCATGTGACACAACCAGAGAGAAATAAGCCTCCTATCTAAAACATTGTGCTGGGAGGGGCATTCCCTAACTAATTTTATCTCCTCTGAGCACCAAAATATTGACTTTTACCAGCTAGGTGGGGTGAATTTAGTGGCATACTTTAGAGTTAGTACACTTGGCTCTGTTCTCTATCAACATTCTTTCTGTGATAACCTCCTCTGACACAGCAGGGAGGGCTATATTTCAAGCTGATATGCCCCAATAATCTACTTATTGTTTAAGGTGTTTTTTTTTTTTCTTAAAATTTCCTCCTTACCTTTAATATGAAAAGTGAAATTGTTAGTTGCTCAGTTGTGTCTGACTCTTTGCGACCCCATGGAATATGATCTGACAGGCTCCTCTGTCCATGGGATCCTCTAGGAAAGAATATTGGAGTGGGTTGCCATTCCCTTTTCCATGGGATCTTTCCCACCCAGGGATCAAACCTGAGTCCCTTAAGTCTCCTGCATTGCAGGTGGATTCTTCACCATCTAAACCACCAGAAAAGCTCGCCTTTAATATGGAACAGTCAAAATATTTCCCAAGAAGGTAGTGATGTCAGTATCAAAGTAAATTCCTCATTTTTATCCCCTCCCATAACAACAAACGGGCTTCCCTGATGGCTCAGTAGTAAAGAGTCCACTTGCAATGCCGGAGACATAGGCGATGCGGGTTTGATCCCTGGGTCGGGATGAACCCCTGGAGGAGGAAATGGCAACCTACTCCAGTATTCTTTCCTGGGAAATCCCCATGGACAGAGGAGCCTGGCGGGCTACAGTCCATGGTGCTGCAAAGTCATATATGACTTAGGACCAAACAACAACAGCCTAACAACAGAAATTTGGCATTGATTCATCCACAAATGAAACTGCCCTGTGGGAGTTGTGGGATCCAGTACCATCTGCCAGGGACCCGAAAGAGTCTCGCCCACCTGTGTATTGGGTAATAGGCTGACAGACCTCAGTACCAGCTGTGGACCCTGCTGTAGCCTGTGAACCAGTTCCAGCCCTCTCGCGGCAGGCCAGAGCACCTGGAGAACGCCAACTCAAGGCAGTTACCCACAGAGAAACAAGAGAGCCTTTGTGGAAGTTCAGGTTTCCAGAGAAGTTGTAGCACTCTGCTGGATGAAAAAAAAAAATAAAATATGAGTTTGGATGAATTGGAGTGGGTGAGAAGAAGAGCTTGACTTTGCCCACATCACCCCTCCCCTGGGAGGCACAGCTTCGGCCTAAATGAGACCCATTTGGCCCGAGATTTCTCCTGTGGGAGAAGGGAGACCTGTGAGTGAGTGTGAGACTTATCCAGCAGTGGGGAATTTTGCCAAAGAGACTCATTTCTCTCTCCCAGCCTGTGTGCGTGCATGTATGCTGTAGCTTCAGTCGTGTCCAACTGTTTGAGACCTCATGGACTCTAGCCTGCCAGGCTCCTCTGTCCATGGGATTCTCCAGGCAAGAATACTGGAGTGGGTTGCCACGCCCTCTTCCAGGGGATCTCCTCAACCCAGGGATCAAATCTATGTCTCTTATGTCTCCTGTGTTGGCAGGTGGGCTCTTTACCACTAGGGCCACCTGGGAAGCCCCTCTCCCAGCATCCAGAGTCCTAAACTGAGTGCTTCATGAGTGGACAGCGGTATGGGGGGTGGAAGGATATCGGGAAAGAGGCCGATATGATTCTGAGAGGCTGTTAAAGAAATGTAGTTTCTGATGGCTGCCTAGTGGGCTCCATTAGGAAGCTGGCCCGTGAGCCACTGGGGAAGCCTCATGTGTGAATTCCCTCAGCTGGCCCATGGGCACCCCCAGTACCTGCGTGCTTGTCCAGCTCCCCCTGCTTTACTGCTGGCTCGTTGTGGTCACTCCAGAAAGCAGAAAGCTAGTAAGCATGCAGAAAAAACAGGTCAGGGTCTGTGGGCCAGAGGGAAACCACTAAAAGGTCCCATGGTATGGCTTTCTTAAGAAAAACAAAGAGGCTGTCAGTAGCCAGCCTAGTGCTCTGCAGGACTGAGAGAAGACATACAAGCTTTTATGCCACAGTGGGAACTAGAAGTGTGGAGCAGGTATATTCATACAGTATCTGAGAAAGCCTCAGAATCTCTAATAGGACTGATGGAAGGTATAACTACACTAAAGTCAGTCAATAAAGATTGGAGGAGGAGACTGCTAACACAGAGGTGAAGACAGCAATACAGAACTACAAGGAACATGAAAAATCAAGGAAACATTAGGAAAGATCACGATGATCAGTGTGTGTGGGCTCAGTCATGTCCAACTCTTTGCAGCCCCATGGACTGTAGCCCACCAGGCTCCTTTGTCCATAGGGTTTTCCCGGCAAGAATACTGGAGTGGGTTGCCATTTCCTTCTCCAGGGTTATCTTCCCGACTCAGGCATCAAACCCGCGTCTCCAGCGTCTCCTGCACCAGCAGGCAGATTCTTTACCACTGAGCCACCCGGGAAGCCCTGTAATCTCCCAGTAAATAAAGCCAAAGACGTGGAGAGCTATGATTTATCCAATTAAGAATTTTAAGTACTTTAAGAGAACTCCATGAACTATGATAAAACACACAAAGACGATTCATTGAAACCATGAACACAATGGGAAATTTAATACAGAGATAGAAATCCTGAAAAAGAACCAAACAGTAATTCTGGAGCTGAAGAATTCAGCGAACAAAAAAAAAAAGTGCAGTAGGAAGCATCAAGCACAGAAGAGACCAAATTGAAAAAGAATCTGTGCATTAGAATGTAGGAATTTGAAAACGAAGGAAATGAGTGCCAAAAAGAAAGTGAGGGAGATTGGGGTTGACATATACACTACATAAAATCGATAACTAATAAGAAACTACTGTGTAACAAAGGGAACTCACTTGGGGCTGGTGCACTGAGATGACCCAGAGGGACGGTGTGGGGAGAGAGGACGGAGGGGGGTTCAGGATGGGGAACACGTGTATATCTGTGGTGGATTCATATTGATGTATGGCAAAATCAATACAATATTGTAAAGTAATTAACCTCCAATTAAAATAAATAAATTTATATTAAAAAATAAGTTAAGCTATAAAAACAAAACAAAACAAAAAAGAGTGGACCTATGTATCAATATATGTATTACTGATTCACTTTGCTGTACAGCAGAAATTAACACAACATTGTAAATCAAACTATACTCCCAATCAAAATTAATTAAAAAAATAGTAATGCATTCTTTAGGGGACATGTGTTTTCTCGCTATAAGCAGGTATTATCATATGGTAAGTGTTTATGTTAAAATACCCTGCTTTAGTACTTATTAGCTGTGTAACTGGGACAATCACAAAAACCTAGCCAGTCTGAACACATGAACCACAGCCTTGTCTAATTCAATGAAACTAATCCATGCCATGTAGGGCCACCCAAGACGGAAGGGTCATGGTGGAGAGTTCTCACAAAATGTGGTCCACTGGAGAAGGGAGTGGCAAACCACTTCAGTATTCTTGCCTCGAGAACCCCATGAACAGTATGAAAAGGCAAAAAGAGAGGACACTGAAAGACGTCCCTAGAAAAAATCACTTAGAAGAAATGGAATAGCCATCATGGTCAACGAAAGAGTCCAAAATGCAGTACTTGGATGCAATCTCAAAAACAACAGAATGATCTCTGTTTGTTTCCGAGCCAAACCATTCAATATCATGGTAATCCAAGTCTATGTCCCGACCAGTAACACTGAAGAAGCTGAAATTGAATGGTTCCATGAAGACCTACAAGACCTTTTAGAACTAACACCCAAAAAAGATGTCCTTTTCATTATACGGGACTGGAATGCAAAAGTAAGAAGTCAAGAAACACCTGGAGTAACAGGCAAATTTGGCCTTGGAATACAGAATGAAGCAGGGCAAAGGCTCATAGAGTTCTGCCAAGAGAATGTACTGGTCATGGCAAACACCCTCTTCCAACAACACAAGAGAAGACTTTATATATAGACATCACCAGATGGTCAATACTGAAATCAAATTGATTATATTCTTTGCAGCCAAAGATGGAGAAGCTCTGTACAATCAGCAAAAACAAGGCCAGGAGCTGACTGTGGCTCAGATCATGAACTCCTTATTGCCAATCAGACTAGAATTGAAGAAAGTAGGGAAAACCACTAGACCATTCAGGTATGACCTAAACCAAATCCCGTATGATTATACAGTGGAAGTGAGGAATAGATTTAAGGGACTAGATCTGATAGATAGAGTGCCTGATGAGCTATGGACAGAAGCTCCTGACATTGTACAGGCTCCAGGGATCAAGACCATCCTCAAGAAAAAGAAATGCAAAAAAGCAAAATGTCTCTCTGAGGAAGCCTTAAAAATAGCTGTGAAAAGAAGTGAAGCAAAAAGCAAAGGAGAAAAGAAAAATATAGCCATTTGAATGTAGAGTACCAAAGAATAGCAAGGAGAGATAAGAAAGCCTTTCTCAGGGGTTAATGCAAAGAAGTAGAGGAAAACAATAGAATGGGAAAGACTAGAGATCTCTTCAAGAAAATCAGAGATACCAAGGGAACATTTCATGCAAAGATGGGCTCAATAAAGGACAGAAATGGTATCGACCTAACAGAAGCAGAAGATATTAAGAAGAGGTGGCAAGAATACACAGAAGAACTGCACAAAAAATATCTTCATGACCCAGATAATCACAATGGTGTGATCACTCACCTAGAGCCAGACATCCTGGAATGCAAAGTCAAGTAGGCCTTAGAAAGTATCACTATGAACAAAGCTAGTGGAGGTGAGGGAATTCCAGTTGAGCTATTTCAAATCCTGGCAGATGATGCTGTGAAAGTGCTGCACTCAATATGCCAGCAAATTTGGAAAACTCAGCAGTGGCCACAGGACCTGAAAAGGTCAGTTTTCATTCCAATCCCAAAGAAAGGCAATGCCAAAGAATGCTCAAACTACTGCACAATTGCACTCATCTCACACGCTAGTGAAGTAATGCTCAAAATTCTCCAAGCCAGGCTTCAGCAATACGTAAACCGTGAACTTCCAGATGTTCGAGCTGGTTTTACTTCCCTGGTGGCTCAGATGGTAAAGCGTCTGTCTACAATGCAGGAGACCTGGGTTCGATCCGTGGGTTGGGAAGATTCCCTGGAGAAGGAAATGGCAACCCATTCCAGTACTCTTGCCTTGAAAATCCCATGGACGGAGGAGCTTGGTGTGGGCTACTATCCATGGGGTCACAAAGAGTCGGGCACAACTGAGCAGCTTCACTCACTTTAAGCTGGTTTTAGAAAAGGCAGAGGAACCAGGGATCAAATTGCCAGCATCCGCTGGGAACCAGGGATCAAATTGCCAGCATCCGCTGGGAACCAGGGATCAAATTGCCAGCATCCGCTGGATCATTGAAAAAGCAAGAGAATTCCAGAAAAAAACATCTATTTGTGCTTTATTGACTATGCCAATGCCTTTGACTGTATCTATCACAATAAATTGTGGAAAATTCTTCAAAAGATCGGAATACCAGCCCACCTGACCTACATCCTGAGAAACCTGTATGCAGGTCAGGAAGCAACAGTTAGAACTGGACATGAAACAACAGACTGGTTCCAAATTGGGAAAGGAGTATGTCAAGTCTGTATATTGTCACCCTGCTTATTGAACTTATATGCAGAGTACATCATGAGAAACGCTGGGCTGGGCTGGAAGAAGCACAAGCTGGAATCAAGATTGCTGGGAGAAATATAAAAAACCTCAGTTATGCAGATGACACCACCCTTATGGCAGAAAGTGAAGAAGAACTAAAAAGCCTCTTGATGAAAGTGAAAGAGGAGAGTGAAAACATTGGCTTAAAGCTCAACATTCAGAAAACTAAGATCATGGCATTTGGTCCCATCACTTCATAGCAAATAGATGGGGAAACAGTGGAAACTGACAGATTTTATTTTGGGGGGCTCAAAAATCACTGCAGATGGTGATTGCAGCCATGAAATTAAAAGACGCTTATTCCTTAGTGGGAAAGTTATGACCAACCTAGACAGCATCTTACAAAGCAGAGACATTATTTTGCCAACAAAGGTCTATATGGACTAGCTGGTCAAGTCTATGGTTTTTCCACTGGTCATGTATGGATGTGAGAGTTGGGCTATAAAGAAAGCTGAGCGCCGAAGAATTGATGCTTTTGAACTGTGATGTTGGAGAAGACTCTTGAGAGTCCCTTGGACTGCAAGGAGATCCAACCAGTCCATCCTAAAGGAGATTAGTCCTGAATGTTTATTGGAAGGGCTGATGTTGAAGTTGAAACTCCAATACTTTGGCCACCTGAAAGGAAGAGCTGACTGATTTGAGAAGACCCTGATTCTGGGAAAGATTGGGGGCAGGAGGAGACGGTGACGACAGAGGATGCTATAGTTGATTTGCATCACTAACTCAATGGACATGGGTTTGGGTGAACTCTGGGAGTTGGTGATGGACAGGGAGGCCTGTTGTACTGTGGTCCATGGGGTTGCAAAGAGTCAGACCTGACTGAGCAGCTGAACTGAACTGAACTGGGATAATTATATAACCTCAGCTTCTTAAAATATAAAATGAGGATAAGTAGTAATGATCCTTTTCAAGCATTGTTATTCAATAATTTAGAGCATTATCTAGTACACATGAAGTATCAATAAATTTACTGTGTTCTGAAATGTATCTTCATTTTCATATGACAGCCTAGTTTTTTTTAAGAGTAGGAAGGTATCTCCCAACTCAAATGAAATAATGATTTTTTAACAAAAACAATGGAAAAGTAACCTATGAAATCTATGGAATAGAAGAAATTATTTGCAATCCATATATATAATAAAAGGATAGCTCATACGACTCAGAACAAAAACAATCTGAATAAAAATTGGGCAGAGGATCTGAATAGACATTTTTCTAAAAACAAAATACAGGTAGCTAAAAGGTGTATGAGAAAGTGCTCAACATCAGTAACATCAGGGAAATAGAAATTAAAACCACAGTGTGATGCTGCTTAGGACCTGTTAAAGAGAGTCTTATTCAAAAGGCAAGGAATAACAAATGTTGGAAAGGATATGGAACGAAGAGAATCTTTGTGCACTGTTGATTAGAATGTAACTTGATGGATTTGTGGAAAACAGTATATAAGTTTCTCAAAAAATTAAAAATAGAAGTATCATATGATTCAGAAATCCCACTTCTGGGTATACAGCCAGAGGAAATGAAAACAGGATCCTGGCAAAGTAGCTATACTTCCATATTTATTCCAGCTTATTCACAATAGCGAAGATATGGAAACAACCCAAGTGTCCATCAAGGATGAATGGATGAAGAAGTGGTGATATATATATATATATATATATATATATATATATATATATATATATATATATATATATATTTCTCTCGTTCAGTTGCCAAGTTATGTCCGACTCTGTGACCCCATGGACTGCAGCACGTCAGGCCTCCCTGTCCCTCATCATCTCCTGAAGTTTGCCCATGTCATGTCAATTGCATCAATGATGCCATCCAGCCATCTCATCCTCTGACATCCTCTTTTCCCTCTGCCCTCAATCTTTGCCAGCACCAGGGACTTTTCCAATGAGTTGGTTATTCACATCAGATGACCATCAAATCACTTCACCTTAAGCATTAGTCCCTCCAGTGATTATTCAGGGTTGATTTCCCTTAAGACTGACTGGTTTGATTTCCTTGTTGTCCAAGAGACTTTCAGGAGTCTTCTCCAGCTCCGCATTTAGGAGGTATCAGTTCTTTGGTTCTCTGCCTTCTTTACGGTCCCGCTCTCACAACTGTACATGACCACTGGAAATACCATAGCCTTGACTATACAGACCTTTGTCAACAGAGTAATGTCTCTGCTTTTAAACACACATAGATACATATATAATGGAATATTATCCAACCATGAGAAAGAAGGAGAAAATTCTGCTATTTGGGACAGCATAGACAGACCTTGAGGACGTTATGCTAAGTGAAAGGTCAGCTGTGAAAAATAAATATATGTATGATAACACTTAAATGTGGAATTTAAAAAAGTTAAACTCGTGGAGACAGAGAGCAGAGTGGTGGTTACCAGGGCTTGAGAGTTTAGGGATATGGAGAATGTTGGTTCAAAGGGTAGAAATTCCCAGTTAGAAGATGAATAAAATTTGGAGCATCTAGTATACAGTATGATGTCTATAGTTAATAGTTCAGTTCAGTTCAGCCACTCAGTCATGTCCAACCTTTGCAACCCCATGGACTACAGCATGCCAGGCCTCCCTGTCCATCACCAACTCCCAGAGTTTACTGAGACTCATGTGCATTGAGTTAGTGATGCTATCCAATCATCTTATCTTCTGTTGTCCCCTTTTCCTCCCACCTTCAATCTTTCCCAATCTTTCCCAGCATCAGGGTCTTTTCAAATGTGTCAGCTCCTTGCATCAGGTGGCCAAAGTATTGGGGTTTCCAGCTTCAATATCAGTTCTTCCAATGAATATTCAGGATTGATTTCCTTTAGGATGGACTGATTAGACCTCCTTGCAGTCCAACGGACTCTCAAGAGTCTTCTCCAATACCACAGTTCCAAAGCATCAATTCTTCCATGCTCAGCTTTCTTTATAGTCCAACTCTCACATAGTTAACAGTACTGTATTATATACTTGCAAGTTGCTAAGAGAGTAGATCTGAAATGTAATCCTCACAAAAAGGAAATGGTAATTATATCATGTGATGGTGGTGGTAGTTTATGAGACAGTGGTAATCATTTTGCAATATATAAGTGTATCAGATGAGCACCTTGTACCTTTTGAACATACACAGTGTTAATTGTGTTACGTTATATGTTATGTGTCAATTATATCACAATAAAGGTGGGAAAAAAGTTGCCCATGGATCATCATTAAATAGTCCCTGCAAGCAGTAGCTCAGCTGTAATACACTTTCACCAAATCATACCCCACTAGTGTGCAAGTTCAAGGTACTGTGGTCAGCCATGTATGTGAGAAGATGACACCTTCGTGGTCCATATATACTCAGGCATAAGTAGTTGTACTACCAGAAAACACTCGTCATATATAGTTTAAGAAAGGTGACTTTAAAGACAGTAGAATTACACGTTTTAAAAATTAAAACTACAGCTAAGAACACTTTTAAACATTGTAAATTACAGTATAGCTTATTCTATAAATAATTTAAGGTATCTTAGAGTGAGTAAGTGGCGCTTTCCTGGTGGCTCAGACAGCAAAGAACCTTCTTACAATGCAGGAGACCCAGGTGTGATCCTTGGGTTGGGAAGATCCCCTGGAGAAGGCGTGGCAACCCACTCCAGTATTCTTGCCTGGAGAATACCATGGACAGAGGAGTTGGATGTGCTACAGTCCATGGGGGTGCAAAGAGTCAGACGCAACTGAGAGACTTTCACTTTCAGAGTATGCAAATATAATTTGGAAACAAAAAAGAAAATGAAGAAAAAGTAAAGATATTTGGAATTAGGTCCATGATGTCTATGAAAACACATGCCGTAAATGTGAATATGCTCATGAATAATGGGCCACCAACTGGGGTTTTTTATCAGTCAATGAAAAAAGGAGTAGCAGACTCGCAGAGATAGAGAACAAACTAGTGTTTACCAGTGAGTGGGGAGGGGCAATAGAGCAATACAGGAGTTGGGAATGGGAGCTATAAACCACGGGTGTAAGACAGGCTCGAGGATGTATACCATGGGGGATAGAGCCAATATTTTGTAATAAATGGTAAATGGAAAGTAAGCTTTACAAACTGAATAACAAATAAAACCTTTAAAAAATGAAGTAATAGAAAAAAGGAATTATGTAAATAGAAAAAGATTTTGCCATTTAAGCAATGACACCAAATAGATAGATAAAAGAAATCTTAGGGTCACTTGAAAACATAAAAATAGTACAAAAAAGTTAAATATTAAAACAAAGTCATGGTTATTTGGGGTTCATTCCTGGAGGATTAAACTGACGAAAAACAGTTCTTGTATATGTTGTCTAAGTAAGAAGTGAAACTTTCACCAAATGACAACAGATTTGGTGCAGATTTTCCCTAGGCACAATAAGAGATAAATTTTATTCTGATTCTTATATGACTAATGCAAAATTGATGTTCACTTGAATATTTTATTCCTTGATTTAAATTGCAGTGGTTTCTGTTTCTGTTATATGAAGCTAATGTTTTCATACTTGAATTTTATGGCATGCAGTCTTTGGCTTTGACAAATGTTAGAGAATAGTTTTATTTTACCGTGTATAAAGTGTCTTGTTCTGTGCCATTTTCTGAAATGGTAATTTACTTAAGTAAAATTTTAGAGTTATTTGACCACTTTTGAAATTTTCCTGAAATAAAAAGTAAATACAACAAATAAATGATACAGTAAATTCAGTTCCATTCAGTTCAGTTGCTCAGTCATGTCCGACTCTTTGTGACCCCATGGATGGCAGCAGGCCAGGCCTCCTTGTCCATCACCAACTCCCAGAATTTACTCAAACTCATGTCCATTGAGATAGTGATGTCATCCAACCATCTCATCCTCTGTCGTCCCCTTCTCCTCCTGCCCTCAATCTTGCATCAGGTGTGCATCAGGTGGCCAAAGTATTGGAGTTTCAGCTTCAACATCAGTCCTTCCAATAAACACTCAGGACTCATCTCCTTTAGGATGGACTGGTTGGATCTCCTTTCTGTCCAAGGAACTCTCAAGAGTCTTCTCCAACACCACAGTTCCAAAGCATCAATTCTTTGGTGCTCTGCTTTCTTTACAGTCCAACTCTCACATCCATGCATGACTACTGGAAAAACCATACCCTTGACAAAACGGATCTTTGTTGGCAAAATAATGTCTCTGCTTTGTAATATGCTGTCTAGGTTGGTCATAAGTTTCCTTCCAAGGAGCAAGCATCTTTTAATTTCATTGCTGCAGTCACCATCTGCAATGATTTTGGAGACCAAAAAAATAGCCACTGTTTCCCCATCTATTTGCCATGAAGTGATGGAACCAGATGCCATGATCTTAATTTTCTGAATGTTGCATTTTAAGCCAGCCTTTTTCACTCTCCTCTTTCACTTTCATCAGGAGGCTCTTTAGTTCTTCTTCACTTTCTGCCATAAGAGTGGTGTCATCTGCATATCTGAGGTTATTGATATTTCCCCCGGCAATCTTGATTCCAGCTCATGTTTCTTCCAGCCCAGCGTTTCTCATGATGTCCTCTGCATAGAAGTTAAATAAGCAGGGTGACAATATACAGCCTTGATGTACTCCTTTTCCTATTTGGAACCAGTCTGTTGTTCCATGTCCACTTCTAACTATTGCTTCCTGACCTGCATACAGGCTTCTCAAGAGACAGGTCAGGTGGTCTGGTATTCCAGTCTCTTGAAGAATTTTCCACAGTTTGTTGTGATCCACACAGTCAAAGGCATTAAAGGGAGATTATTTCTAAACACTCAAAATTTTGAATCTCAAGCACAATTCTTATTTTTATCACAGTATGCTCTTGGACAAATCTGTTTCAGTGCATTTTGCTGATTTGCTGAGCATGCTTCTCTGATGTAATGGTTTTTCTGAGATTCAGAAAGTTGTAGTGGATCATATGGGCAGCAGACCACCAAACAGTGACCATGACCATTTTTTGGTGCAAGTTTGGCTTTGGGAAGGGCTTTGGAGCTTCTTCTCTGTTTAATCACTGAGCTAGTCATCGCAGATTGTATAAAATCCACTCTTTGTCACATGTCACAATGCAATTGAGAAATTGATTGCATGTTATAGGAGAGAATGACACTTCAAAATGATGGTATTTTTTGATTTTTGGTCAGCTCATGAGGCACTCCTTATCAAGTTTTTCCTTTCCAATTTGCTTTAAATGCCAAACTACCATAGAATGGGTCAATGTTGAGTTCTTTGGCAACTTCTTGCATAGTTGTAAGACAGTAATCTTTGATAATTGCTCTTGGTTGGTCATTGTCAACTTTTGATGGCTGGCTACTGCACTCCTTACCTTCAAGGCTCTCATCTCCTTTGCAAAACTTCTTGAACCACCACTGCACTGTACTGTTCATCAGCAGTTCCTGGGCCAAATGCGTTGTTGATGTTGCATGTTGTCTCTGCTGCTTTATGACCCATTTTGAACTAAAAAAAAAAAAATCGCTCAAATTAGCTTTTTTGTCTAACTTCATTTCTGTAGTCTAAAATAAATATAAAATAAGCAGCAAGTAATAAGTCATTAGCAAAAAAACCATAAAGCGAGACATGCATACTAAAATGATGTATAACATAACCACATTTATTTGAAAATGCATTCTAATATTAAATGGCAAAGTTTGACAATTCAAAACCTCAATTACTTTGGCACTAATGTAATGAAAGATGAATCTATGTCCTGCTTAAAATAGATTCTTCAATATTCACTATGTTATTTGGGTTCACTCTCACCTTCCACGGAACTGGGAGGCACCTTGAACTCCTCTCACAGTCTCGTTCCCAGTTTCTGGTCAATTGCCTACATCTACTGCTTTTACATAAAAAATAAATCCAGAACATTCTTTTCTCCTATCCATCTTCAATGCCACTTCTCTATTTCCAGTCTACTTTGCCACTGCTCCGATCTCCTTTCTTTATTTTTTCACATTCTGTCAACATATTTCAGGCCCTTAGGATACTCCTCTCTAAACTACCCCATAAATTCAGTTTAGTTTAGATGCTCAGTCATGTCTGACTCTCTGCAACCCTATGGACTGCAGCATGCCAGGCTTCTCTGTTATCACCAACTCATGGAGCTTGCTCAAACTCATGTCCATTGAGTCGGGGATGGCATCTGACCATCTCATTCTCTGACGTCTCCTTCTCATCTTGCCTTCAATCTTTCCTAGCATTGGGGTCTTTTCCAGTGAGTCAGTTGTTCACGTCAGGTGGCCAGAGTATTGGAACTTCAGCTCAGTATCAGTCCTTAAAATGAATATTCAGGACTGATTTCCTGAATAAACATCCCTGTATTTAAAGAAAAATCATATTGCACTTTTCTAATCTCTTGTGTTTATCCTGGCTTTTTTCCAGTTTGTCCTTCAACAGCATTCAAGTGCTAAAGGGATATATTTAAAAAGCGCATTAAATTTTCCATATATCATTCATATTGGGTAGTTTATTTTATTATTAAATCTATGTTTGAGGAGAATTTTAGATATATACATATATGTGGAGAAAATGTAATTAATCATTTTTTGAAACTAGCATGATTTACTGGAGTTTTTCAGGTTGAAGTTATTGCCATTTTTTATGGAAAATTTTTGCATTATGGTTTTTATAGATATTTTTATTATAAAATAATATATATTTATTTTAAGAGTTAAAAAATAAAACTGAAATAAAAAGCGGAAGTCTGTCTCTATCCTTAATTCACTCCTTGGAGTAAGCTACTGAAAATATTATGGTAGTCATTCTTTCACACATTTTTTAATAGAAGGTGCTTATAGGTTTTATGTATTTACACATGCATGTACTTTCTATGTGTAAATGGAATAATATAAGATATTGTGGCCTTTTTCATCATTTACCAATTTATTTTTTATATGTTTTTTATTGTGGTAAAAGTCACATAATATACAACATACTGTTTTAACCATATTTATCTGGTTGGCCTTAAGTGCATTCACGTTGCAGCTCTCACCATCACCCATTTCTCAAATTTTTCACCTTTCTAAATGCTGTCTCCATTAAACATTAACTCCCTATTCCCCCTCCCCATCTCTCCACCCTTTGGCCCCTGGCATCTATCAATGAATTTTGGATATCACTTCACTTTGTGGATATAGGTTTACATCATTACTTTAATATATGGATGTTCTATAGTTTATTTAACCAAGTTCCTATTCTGGACACATAGATTTTTCCTAAGTATTTACTTTTATAAAAATGCTACAGTGCTTGCACAGGAAAGGAAACCATAAACAAAAGGAAAAGACAGTCTACAGACTAAGAGAAAATATTTGCAAACAATAGGACTCACAAGGGTTTAATTTTCAAAATACATAAATAGTTCATACAGCTCAATATCAAAACCCAAAACAACCCAATCAAGAAATGAGCAGAAGACCTAAATATATATTTCTCCACAGAAGACATATAATGGACAAAGAAACATGAAAAAATGCTCAACATTCCTAATTATTAGAGAAATGCAAATCCAAACTACAGTGGGGTATCATCTCACCCTTGTCAGGATGGCCATCATTAAAAAGTCTACATATAAATGCTAAAGATGGTGTTGAGAAAAGGGTGCCCTTCTACACTTGTTGTTGGGAATATAAATTGGTGCAGCCACTATAAAAACAGTATGGAGCTTCCTTAAAAACTAGAAATAGAGTTGCCATATGATCCAGCAGTCCCACTCTTGTGCATATATGCAGGCAAAATTATAATTTGAAAAGATACCTGCACCTGTATGTTCATAGCAGTACTATTCATAATAGCCAAGACATGGAAGCAACCTAAATGTCTATCAACTGATGAACAGATAAAGAATATGTGGTACATATACACAGGGCAATATTACTCAGCCAGCAAAAACAATGAAAAAAATGCCATTTTCAGCAACATGTATGGACCTAGAGGTTATCATACTAAGTGAAGTAAGTCAGAAGAAGACCAATATATGATATCACTTACATGTGGAGTCCATAATATGATACAAATGAACTTATTTATGAATCAGAAACAAACAGAAACAAATTCACAGACATGGAGAACAGACTTGTCCTTGCCAAGGGGTAGGAGTTAGAGGAGGGATGGATTGGGATTTTGGGAATAGCAGATGCAAACTATTATATATAAGATGGGTAAACAAAAAAGGTCCCACTGTATAACACAGGGAGCTATATTCAGTACCCTGTGATAAAGCATATACATACTTTTCATATATATTAATCCCTTTGCTGTACACTAGAAACTAATGTGTTATAAATCAACTCTACTTCAACAAAAATAAACTTAAAAATGCTGCCGCTAATATCCTTATATTAACCTTATATTAAACCTTTGCTTTGTTTTATTAGAATATTTATATGTTAAATTCTGAGAAGTGGATCCTTGTACTAAACTATGTATATTTTAAATTTTAATAGATATTTCCAAATAGTCCTCCAAAACAGTTTTACCAATTTTACATTACTGAAAGTGGGCTATGAGATTTACTGTACTCAGCTATCACAGGCTATTATTATGAAACTTCTTTTTTATCTTTTCAAATTCCCAAATGAAAAATGGTACCTCATTATATTTTTACCTGTACAGTTGACCCTTGAACCACATTGGTTTGAACTGTGTGGGTCCACTTATATGTGGATTAAAAAAAAATGTACTGCAGTATTATAAGACCTGCAGTTGTTAAATCTGTGGATGGAGAACTCCTGATAATGAAGGCTGGAGGGCTGACTATAAATTTAAACCCTGATTTTTCAATAACACTGGGAGGTTGGTGTCCTTAATCCTCATGTTGTTTAAGGGTCAACTGTACTTAGTTAAGTTTGAGTGATGTTGAGCAACTTTTAACACATTTATTCATGACGAGAACATTGAGTCATTGAGACCGCTAAAATTCAAGGATTTCTCTTGACCTCCAGGAGACTCTTTATATCTATGCCTAGAAGATCATGTTTGAACACTCTCTAAGACATGAAAGAAGAGTAATATGTAGATGCTTACTTGAGAACATATGAAATATTTTGGATTCATATTGTACAAGGAAAGACAGAAGATTTGACTTAAATTTCTAAGACCATGGACACTATGATTGAACATAAACTTACTCATTCTGATGAAATACTATAATGTGTTCATTACTGGGTGAATGTTTTTATTGGCCAGGCATCTTAGTTAAGAATGGGAATTGACGTGGATGATTTTTTTAAATACTAATCCACTGATATCTGAGAACAGAGTAATGGGAATCAAAGCATATACCACTGAGTTTTACAACAGCCAAGCCTTGGAATTAACCCTGGAACACTCACTTCTCTTGAAACTCAATAGTGGATGAGATCATTGGAAGAGAGTACAGCTTAGAAGGCGAAATACCTAGGACAAATTATGGAAGAACTCAAACTTCTTTTATTTATTTTTATTTTTTCATTTTTATGATGTTGTGTTGGTTTCTGCTGTACAACACCACGAATTAGCCATAATGACACATTAGCCTTTCCCCTTAACCTCCCTTTCCTCCCTGCCCCATCCTACCCCTCTAAGTTATCACAGAGTGCCAGGCTGGGCTCCCTGTGATATACAGCAACTTCTCACCAGCTATCCATTTATTCATGGTAGTGTATCCGTGTTGATGCTACTTTCTCCATTCATCCCACTCTCTCCCTCCCCAACTGTGTCCACAAGCCCACTCTCTACATCTGCCGCTCCATTCCTTCCCTGCAAATAGGTTCATCAGTACCATTTTTCTAGATCCCATATATATACACATTATTATGTGATATTTATTTTTCTCTTTCTGACTTCACTCTGTGTAACAGGCTCTAGGGAACTCAAACATCTATTTTACACAGTACTCTTTCTTCTACTTTCCTTGCAACTCCATCTTTGTTTCCTTTGCAGGTTAATCTTTCTCTTTCCAGCCATAAAATGTTGATCTTACTGAAGCCTCAATTCTAAGTTGTCTCAACTTTTCACTTTATACCTTTTTTCTAGATAATCCAATATCATGCCCATTGACTCATACATAATATACACGCCTATGTATACATTTATACAGCTAGCCCAGAGTTTCTCAATCTTATCATTATTGATAATTTTTGTGTTTGTCTTTTGCTTTTTGAGACATGGATCATCAGTCCTGTGGATTTTAGGGTGTTTGGCAGAATTCTTGGTTTTTCCCACTACATGCCAGTAGTAACCTCCATTTGTAGCAATCAAAAGTGTTTCTAGACATCATCAAATGTTCCTGAGGGGCAAAATCACCATTGATCTAGCCAAAGGCTTATTTTAGCCCCATATATACAAATATCTAATTGGCATGCCTCTTGAGTATTTCAAAAAACCTCAAATTCAAAATGCCCAAAGTGAAACTAATTGTGGAACTCTTGTCTTTAAACCTGGGTGTTTCCCAGTCCTTGTTCACTCAAGGAAAAGCACCACACCCTCTGGCTATGCAAACCTGGCCTAGATATCATATCTTCTTTTTCTAGATGTATTTGTTTTCTATTGATCTGTGACAAATTACCACGAATTTTGCAGCTTAAAACTGGAACAGGCTTATTTTGTTACAGTTTCTGTGAGTCAGGAGGAGTCCGCACACAGCTTTACTGACTCCTCTGCTGAGGGTCTCACAAGGCTGCAGTCAAAGCCTGAGTAGGGCTTTCATCTCATTTGAGAGGAGGTTAAATTTTACCTCAAGCTCCTTTTGATTGTTGGTGAAGTTCCTTTCACTGTGGCTGTATGAGCGAGGGCCCTGGCTGTTTGCTGGCTGTTGTTTGGAGGCTGTCCTAGAGACTGCCCACAGGTCCCTGCCATATGACCGCCTCAGTAAGCAGTTCATGGTGTCTGGCATTTGCTTCTCCAGGGTCAGTAAGACTGTCTCTTTCCAGTTTGTTAAGACAGAGTCTTCGATGGCATAAGGTTATCAAGAGAGTAAAATCCCACTACCTTTGCCACATTCTGTTAGTTAGAAGGAAGTGACAGGTTCCACCTGTGCTCAAGGAGAGGGGCTTATTTAAGAGCACGACTCATTGGGGGTGATCTTAGGGTGTAACTAGAGAATCAGTCCATCACCAACATCTGTGAATTTCATCTTAACATGTATATCCACCAGCTTCCATCTGTCTTCTCCTCATTGTTTATTTATCGTCATCACTTACCTAGACTGTTGCAGTATCTTCATTAATGTTTGTCTATATCTGCTTCCCTGGTAGCTCAGTGGTAAAGAACTCACCTGCAATGCAAGATTTGACTCGAGGATCAGGAAGATTCCCCTGAAGGAGGAAATGCAACCCACTCCAGTATTCTCGCCTAGAGAATCCCATGGACAGCCTGGCAGGCTACCGTCCATGGGGTTGCAAGAGTTGGACGTGACTTAGTGACTAAAACACCACCACATCCACTCTGGCCTTCTCCAGCCCACTCTCAACCACGTAGCCCATATGATCTCTTTGGAATGCAAATATGTTCATGGCTTCCTTTTGCTTAAATCTTTTTGAAGTCTTTCAAGAGTTCTTGATGTGATTTAAACTCCTTACCAAAGTGTTAGCTGTTCAGTTGTGTCCAACTCTTTGCAACCCCATGAACTACAGACTGCCAGGCTCCTCTGTCCATGGGGTTCTCCAGGCAGGAATACTGGAGTGTGTAGCCTCTTCCTTCTCCGAGGAGTCTTCACAAACCAGGGATCAAACCCCAGTCTCCTGCATTGCAGGCTTATTTTTTACCATCTGAACCATCAGGGATTCTTAGCCAAATTTCCAGGGTCTTTTTGGCTTCTTTCAAATCCTTTGTTTTCCCTTTCACAGGATTTCTGTATGCATTTTCTTCCTTTGCCTAGAAAGATTTTACACCTTATCCTTCACCCAGATCACTTCCTCATGGAAACTTTCTGACCTCTATAAATATATACCCTCCTTATAACAAGTTCTTCCTCTTGGAATTTATAGTGGTCTCAATATTATAAATGAGTTTATGGTTAGTTGAATAATCTTTCTCTCTCTTCCACTAGGCAACACACTTTATGAAGACAGAGACTGTGCCTGGTCTTGCTCATTCTGTAACCTCTGCATGAAGCACTACATCTGGCACATAATAGGCATTTAAATTGTTTTGTTTTAGTAGATGCATGATTGATCAGAGAGATAATTCAGGAAATTGGAATCATATAGGAGATATGGATACTTTGGTTTTTTAATATCAACTGATTCCAGAATGAGAACTGTACATACATGTACTACTTACCAGTTATGTATCTCACAGTTTATGTGGATCAGGAGTCTGAATGTAGCTCAGCAGGGTCCTTGGCTTGGGATCTACTATGGTTTGAATATTTTATCTCTGCCCCTTCACACCCCCCACCAACACACCCGACCTTGCCATTCATATGTTGGAAGTCCTAACCTCCAAAGATGATGATATTAGGAGGTGGGGCCTTTGAGAGGTGCTTGTGAAGTCGCTCAGTCATGTCCGACTCTTTGCGACCCTATGGACTGTAGTGTAGCCTACCAGGCTCCTCCCTCCATGGGATTCTCCAGGCAAGAGTACTGGAGTGGGTTGCCATTTCCTTCTCCAGGGGATCTTCCCGACCCAGGGATTGAACCCTGGTCTCCTGAATTCCAGGCAGACACTTTAACCTCTGAGCCACCAGGGAAGTCTTTAGGTTAGGTTATGAGAATGAAGCCCTTGTGAATGGTTAGTGCCTTATATAAAGATGATCCAGAGAGGTCTCTGGTCTTTTCCACCATGTGAGGACAGAGACAGAAAGTGCTGACTATGAACCAGGAAAGTCAACCCTCACCAGGGAATGAGATTATGCTATTGCCTTAATCTTGGACTTCCAGCCTCTAGAACTGAGAGAAATAAATTTCTGTTGTTTATAACCTACCCAGTCTGTGGTATTTTGTTACAGCAGCTGGAATAAACTAGATAAGCTGCAGTTAAATGCTTTGAAAACTTCAACTGAGATGAACTACTCAGCAATTATAATCAAGAAATTAAGAAAATATATTCACTTGGAAAATAGCTTGAAAAAGTACATTTTGGCATAAGAAACAGAAAATTCATTATATAAAATAAACAGAAGTTCAAAGTGAAAAATAATTCTCCTTTCCTTCAGGGCTCCAAATTTTTCTGCTGCTGCTGCTGCTAACTCGCTTTAGCTGTGTCCAACTCTGTGCAACCCCATAGACAGCAGCCCACCAGGCTTCCCCATCCCTGGGATTCTCTAGGCAAGAACACTGGAGTGGGCTGCCATTTCCTTCTCCAATGCCTGAAAGTGAAAAGGGAAAGTGAAGTCGCTCAGTCGTGTCTGACTCTTAGCGACCCCATGGACTGCAGCCTACCAGGTTCCTCCGTCCATGGGATTTTCCAGGCAAGAGTACTGGAGTGGGGTGCCATTGCCTTCTCTGCAAATCTTTCTACTACCCACTTAAAAAGGTCTTTCATGCAAATTCTCCTAACACATACTAAATCAAAATCATAAATCTCTAGAGACTAGTACTGTAGCTTCTACTACTTATGCCAAAGTATATTTGCGTGTGTGTATATTAGTTGCCTAGTCATGTCTGACTCTTTGCAATCCTGTGGAGTGTAGCTTGCCCGCTCCTTTGTCTATGGGATTTACCAGGCAAGAGTACTGGAGTGAGTAGCCATTCCCTTCTTCAGAATGTATTTTTATTGAAGAGAAAATTTAAATTAAAAAATCTGTATGTCATCTCTTCAATATCATTCTGTCTTTCCAATTAAAAGAGAAATAAAACCTTCTAAATATTCTAATGATTTTTTAATAATGAGTACAATTTTTTTTGTATTCATATAATCCTACAATTGCAATTTATAGCTTTAAAATTGAATGAGATATTGCCATTTTTGGAGGGAGGGGGGTTCAGGATGGGGAACACATGTATATCTGTGGCGGATTCATGTTGATGTTGTAAAGTAATTAACCTCCAATTAAAATAAATCAATTTATAGTAAAAAAATGAGTTCTCTTGGCAACCTGTTATTTTAGTAAATAAGGTTATTCTGTAGTTTGTACAGTAGACACTATGATTCTAATTAAAACTAACAAACAAATGTAAATACATAGACAAATAGGCAAGTGGAATGGATTTACTTAGCTGTTCTATTGTATCATGTCTTATATCACTGTTATATTAATAGTTTCCAGCCTAGCTATTTCTGTGCACATCCTGAGAACCTAATATCTAGTTCTTGAACAAACACATATATAAGGCCTTTATTCTGAGATGTTACAATTGCTTTGAACTTTTTCCATCTCTTTCTAAAGCATACTGTATGAGAGCAAGATACCAGTTGTGTGTTATTGGGGCAGACACTTAAACTTTTCAAGCTACATTTTCCTCATTCAGTACCTACCTCTTCTTATTGTGAGGTACAAAGAGCTAAAGCTCACAGTGCTTAATAGAATGCCTAGTTCATACTAAGAATATTCAGGTAATATTAGCAATTGTTATTTGCTATTTGAGACTTGCATGCTGGCTCAGCAGTAGAGAATCCGCCTGCAGTGCAAGAGACACGGGAGTTACAAGTTCAATACCTGGGTCAGGAAGATCCCCTAGAGAAGGAAATGGCAACCCACTCCAGTAATCTTGCCTGGGAAATCCCAGGGACAAAGGAGCCCGGTGGGTTACAGTCCATGGCGTTGCAGTCGGATATGACTTAGTAGCTAAACTACCACCACCATTTGCTGTTGATATAAATTCATCATCATCTTCAAGAATTGTGTTCCTCAATCTCACCTCAAGCTTGCTCATCATGAAATCACTGGAAACTTCCTTGTAAGTATTTTTTAATATTAACCACTAACATTTGTTTCCATAAAAAATGTTATCCTACTCAGATTGGAAGCAGTTTTCATGACAGATTAGTATAGGAAGTTGCTCAGTTGTGTCTGACTCTTTGTGACCCCATGGACTATACAGTCCATGGAATTCTCCAGGACAGAATATTAGAGTGGGTAGCCTTTTCCTTCTCCAGGGGATTTTCCCAACCCAGGTCCCCTGCAGTACAGGTGGATTCTTTACCAGCTGAGCCACAAGGGAAGCCTTTCAACAATACGTGAATCATGAACTTCCAGATGTTCAAGCTGGTGTTAGAAAAGGCAGAGGAACCAGAGATCAAATTGCCAACATCCGCTGGATTATTGAAAAAGCAAGAGAGTTCCAGAAAAATATCTACTTCTGCTTTATTGACTATGCCAAAGCCTTTGACTGTGTTCAGTTGAATTCAGTTTAGTCGCTCATTCGTTTCCAACTCTTTGCGACCCCATGAACCGCAGCACATCAGGCCTCCCTGTCCATCACTAACTCCCGGAGTCCACCCAAACCCATGTCCATCGAGTCAGTGATGCCATCCAACCATCTCATCCTCTGTTGTCCTCTTCTCCTCCAGCCCTCAATCTTTCCCAGCATCAGGGTCTTTTCAAATGAGTCAGCTCTTCATATCAGGTGGCCAAAGTATTGGAGTTTCAGCTTCAACATCAGTCCTTCCAATGAACACCCAGGACTGATCTCCTTTAGAATAGACTGGTTGGATCTCCTTGCAGTCCAAGGGACTCTCAAGAGTCTTCTCCAACACCACAGTTCAAAAGCATCAATTCTTCTGCACTCAAATTTCTTTATAGTCCAACTCTCACATCCACACATGACCACTGGAAAAACCATAACCTTGACTAGACGGACCTTTGTTGGCAAAGTGACATCTCTGCTTTTTAATATGCTATCTAGGTTGGTCATAACTTTCCTTCCAAGGAGTAAGCATCTTTTAATTTTATGGCTGCACTCACCATCTGCAGTGATTTTGGAGCCCAGAAAAATAAAGTCAGCCACTGTTTCCCCATCTATTTGCCATGAGTGGATCACCACAAACTGGAAAATTCTTCAAGAGATCAGAATACCAGACCACCTGACCTGCCTCTTGAGAAATCTGTATGCAGTTCAGGAAGCAACAATTGGGATTGGACATGGAACAACAGATTGGTTCCAAATAGGAAAAGGAGTATGTCAGGGCTGTATATTGTCACCCTGGTTATTTATCTTATATGAGGAATACATCAAGAGAAACGCTGGGCTGGAAGAAGCACAAGCTGGAATCAAGATTTCTGGGAGAAATATCAATAATCTCAGATATGCAGATGACATCACCCTTATGGCAGAAAGTGAAGAAGAACTAAAGAGCCTCTTGATGAAAGTGAAAGAGGAGAGTGAAAAAGTTGGCTTAAAGCTCAACATTCAGAAAACGAAGATCATGGCATTTGGTCCCATCACTTCATAGCAAATAGATGGGGAAACAGTGGAAACAGTGAGAGACTTTATTTTGGGGGGCTCCAAAATCACTGCTGATGGTGAGTTCAGCCATGAAATTAAAAGACACTTGCTCCTTGGAAGAAAAGTTATGACCAACCTAGACAGCATATTAAAAAGCAGAGATGTTACTTTGCCAACAAAAGTCCGTCTAGTCGAGGCTATGGTTTTTCCAGTGGTCATGTATGGATGTGAGAGTTGGACTATAAAGAAAGCTGAGAGCTGAAGTATTGATGCTTTTGAACTGTGGTGTTGGAGAAGACTCTTGAGAGTCCCTTGGACTGTAAGGAGATCCAACCAGTCCATCCTAAAGGAGATCAGTCCTGAATATTCATTGGAGGCACTGATGTTCAAGCTGAAACTCCAATACATTGTCCACCTAATGTGAAGAACTGACTCATTTGAAAAGACCCTGATGCTGGCAAATATTGAGGGCTGGAGGAGAAGGGGATGACAGAGGATGAGATGGTTAGATGGGATCACTGACTCAATGGACATGAGTTTGGGTAAACTCCGGGAGTTAGTGATGGACAGGGAAGCCTGGTGTGCTGCAATCCATGGGGTCATAAAAAGTCGGACACGACTGAGCAACTGAACTAACTGAGTGTAGGAAGAGACTTGGAGGGTTTTTAAAGAATTTATCTGTGACCCTTTTCTGTTTATTGCATCTTCCTTACGTGAATCCACCTGTAATGCAGGAGACCTTGGGTTGATTCCTGGGTTGGGAAGATCTCCTGGAGAAGGGATAGGCGTCCCTCTCCAGTATTCTTGGACTTCCCTGGTGGCTCAGCTGCTTAATAATCCATGTACAATGAGGGAGACCTGTGTTCGATCCCTGTATTTTTTTTTTTTAAGTTTTACTTTATTTTACATTACAATACTGTATTGGTTTTTCCATACATTGACATGGAATCCGCCATGGGTGTACATGAGTTCTCAATCCTGAACCCCCCTCCCACCTCCCACTCCATATCATCTCTCTGGATCATCCCCGTGCACCAGCCCCAAGCATCCTGTATCCTGTATCGAACATAGACTGGTGATTCCTTTCTTACATGATAGTATACATGTTTCAATGCCATTCTCCCACATCATCCCACTCTCTCTCTCTTCCTCTCCCTCAGAGTCCAAAAGCCCGTTATATACATCTGTGTCTCTTTTGCTGTCTCACATACAGGGTTATCATTACCATCTTTCTAAATCCCATATATATGTGTTAGTATACTGTATTGGTGTTTTTCTAGATCCCTGTATTTGGAAGATCTCCTGGAGAAAAGAAAAGCTACCCACTCTGGTATTCTGGCCTGGAGAATTCCATTGACTGTATAGTCCATGGGGTTGCAAAGAGTCAGACACGAGTCAGCAACTTTTACTTTCACAATATTAGCCTTATGTGGGTGTTGGCAATGACAGAGCTAAAGGACATAGGGCCTTATTAGTATTCCTAAAATGCCACTTTTTTATTTACCCAGCTTTTACAAAAGCCCTCCATGACTTTCCGTTGTTTGGAGAACAGTGTGCAAAGCCAAATCAGAAAGTGAAGGTCCCTCTGTAATAAGACCTTTCCTGGGACTTCCCCAGTGGTCTAGTGGTTGCGACTTTGCCTTCCAATGAAAGGACTGGGTTCAATCCCTGGTCAGGGAACTAAGATCCCAGATGCCTTGAGGCCAAGAAACCAAAACACAAAACAGAAGCAGTATTAAAACAAATTAAATAAAAATTAAAAATGGTTTACATAAAAAAATCCTAAAAAATAAAAAGATCAAGTCTTTCCCCACCTTTCACCAAATGATTCCTCTTCCCCCTTGTACATGCTGCCCCACCAGGACTGGTCTGCTCTCCCTTTCACTGGAACTGCCTGACCATGCTCACCTCTGTACTTCCATTTGTCTCCTTTTCATATCCTGTGAGCCCTCTCTGTTTCAGAGTTTATTAAATCTTCATGGCTTCTTATGATTGCTTTTTCCAACCCTATGTGTATGCCTGAAAAAAAGATACTCTATGGCATTGTTACATTAAGAAAATAATTGTTGGAGAAGGGCAGTTAAAGAGCTTAGCCATCTCAGACCTTGAAGAATGGAATGCTTGCTGTTTTCCTGGCCGACAAATCTCATAAGCTGTCCATTAGGTTTGCAAGCAGCTGAGGGGTGGCTCTCACCCCACAACTTCCTTGATTCAGAGTCCCATCTATCTTTTGGTTAATGGACAATTCTTACAATCTGGTAGATTATTGTTTAATATTCCTGGTTTCTCCTGTGGTTGTGTGTTACTCTCATAAATCTCCAGAAGGGGATACATCAGAAGCTGCTGGGTAAGGAATTCCCCAGTGGTCTAGTGGTTAGGACTCTGCACTTCCACTAAGATCCTGTGAAAAGAGTGGCCCGGCAAGCTACAGTCCATGGGGTCACAGAGAGTCAGACATGGCTGGGGAGGCACACACACATTTCTATAAATAAATGGAAGGGGATACATCAGAAACTGCTTGATTGGGATTTCCCCAGTGGTCCAGTGGTTAGGACTCTGTACTTCCACTGCAGGGTTCATGGGTTCCATCCTTGGTCTGTTAACTAAGATCCCAGGTGTCTCATGCTGTGGGGAAAAAAAAAAAAAAAAACCCAAACAGAAGGAGCTGCTTGGTAGTTTCCATCTTACTGGAGTAGTAGTTGTAGTTGCTCAGTCATGTCTGACTCTTTGCAACCCTATGGACTGTAGTCTGCCAGGTTCCTCTGTCCATGGGATTCTCCAGGCAAGAATATTGGAGTGGGCTGCCATCCCCTTCTCCAGGAGATCTTCCTGACCCAGGGATTGAACCTGGGTCCTCTGATTGCAGGCAGATTCTTTACCATCTGAGACACTAGGGAAACTCTATCTTACTGGGATCCCTTCCATATTTGAATGTAATGCCAATCCTTAGAATTCCTCTCGTCTTCTTTTGTGCCCATTAGACCCACTCCCCTGTATTTGCAACCTCATCCCACTTACTGCATCTTTACCTACAACATGCTTATACCATTTGGTTTGAAAAGAAAAAGGCAGTCCTTTCCTGTATCTCCTCCTAGCCCTTTGTCTTTAGAGTCGTGGATCATGGAAGCTCCTGTGTCCGTCTGTCTCCGTGCCCCCATTTGCCGTGGACAGCATGGAGAGATGGCTAGGTCCCTACCTTACTCTCTTCAGGTTGCCATAACAAAAATGCCATCGATTGAATGACTTATTAACAACGGATATTTATTTTTCACAGTTCTGGAGGATGACAGCTCCAAAATCAAGACTGCCGATCTGTGTCTGATGAAAACCTGCTTCCTGGTTCACAGAAGACTGTCTCTCACTTTGTCTTCACAGAACAGAAGGAGCGAGGGAGCTGTCAACCTGCTATTCTTGACAATATTCCTCCTTCAGAAAAAAAAAATCTTTCCTGTCTTCAGCTGGTGGTTACTAAATTCTGTTGTTCCTGCCACTTCACTCACCTCTAACCTCTACTCTAGCCAGACCCAGTTATTTGTAGTTGCAGAAACATGAGATGTAGTTTCTCACCTTCCACACCTGGCCTTTGAACTTGCCCTTTGTTTTCCCTTCAGCATATTCTTTGCTGTTCTCACCCTCTTCCAGACCCCGGTCACAAGTCACTGCCAACCCCACAGCCAAAAATGTGACTTTACAATCTCTTGGGCAATGTTGTTTTTAATCACAGTGTCCCACATTGTATGATCGTCATTGGCAGTCCTGTTTTCATCACTAAACTGTATGTTCATCGATTCATTTCTCTTGGCACTCACAGACCTAGACAGCATAGTAAAAAGCAGAGACACTACTTTGCCAACAAAGGTCCATCTAGTCAAAGCTATGGTTTTTCTGGTAGTCATGTATGGATGTGAGAGTTGGACCATAAGGAAGGCTGAGTGCCGAAGAATTGATACTTTCCAACTGTGTGGCATTGGAGAACACTCTTGAGAGTCCCTTGGACTGCAAGGAGATCCAACCAGTCCATCCTAAAGGAAATCAGTCCTGAATATTCATTGGAAGGACTGATGTTGAAGCTGAAACTCCAATACTTTGGCCACCTGATGTGAAGAGCCAACTTGTTAGAAACCCTGATGCTGGGAAAGATTGAAGGCAGGAGGAGAAGGGAACAACAGATGAGATGGTTGGATGACATCGCTGACTCAATGATGTGAGTTTGAGCGAGCTCTGGGTGATGGTGAAGCAAAGGGAAGTCTGGCATTCTGTAGTCCATGGGGTGGCAAAGAGCTGGACACAACTGAGCAACTGAACAACAACAAAGTATTATATCTGGCGTGTAACAGATAGCTAATGATTTTTCTTTAATCAAGAAGCTCAAGAAGGTTTTTTTTTTTTTTTTTTTTGTCTTTAAATTTATTAATTTGGCTGCACCCAGTCTTAGTTGTGGTATCTTTGTATGCTGTGCTAAATTACTTCAGTTGTGTCTGGCTTTTTGTGACCCCCTGGACCGTAGCCCGCCAGGCTTCTGTGTCCATGGGGATTCTCCAGGCAAGAATACTGGAGTGGGTTGCCAAGCCCTTCTCCAGGGTATCTTCCCAACCCAGGAATGGAACCCTGCATTGGGAGGTGGGTTCTTTACCACTTGTGTCACCTGGGAAGCCCTATGCTTAGTTGCATGGGATCTTTAGTTGCATGCAAACCGTTGGGTGAGGCATGTGGGACCCAGTTCCCTGACCAGGAATCGAATCCAGCCCCCCTGCATTGGGAACTCGGAGTTTTAGCCCTTGGACCACCAGAGAAATCCCAAGAATGTTTTTTGAATGAGTGGATGAATGAATGCAGTGGCACAGGAGACTGAGGAGAAGAGACAGAAGCAAGAGACAATTTAGGTACTAGGTTCATTAAAGCTTCTAACTGTTGGCTTGTGAGAAAGAAAGGGGCTATCTGTCAGGGAATAATATAATACCAGGTAGTGGTGAACACTGTGTCATGAAGACAAATAAGAATGTTTAAACAGAAAAGGGTGGGGGTGGTATTTTCAGTAGTCTCACAATGGGTCTATCAGGGATGCTGCTGCTGCTGCTGCTAAGTCACTTCAGTCATGTCCGACTCTGTGCGACCCCATAGATGGCAGCCCACTAGGCTCTTCTGTCCCTGAATTCTCCAGGCAAGAAAACTGGAGTGGGTTGTCATTTCCTTCTCCAGTGCATGAAAGTGAAAAGTGAAAGTGAAGTCGCTCAGTTGTGCCCGACTCTTAGCGATACCATGGACTGCAGCCTACCAGGCTCCTCTGTCCACGGGATTTTCCAGGCGAGAGTACTGGAGTGGGGTGCCATTGCCTTCTCTGTCATCAGGGATGACTTCCCAATTACGTGACTGAGTACAGCAGTGAGCTCTGTGGATATGTGAGTGCAGTGTTCCAGGCAGAAAGAGGCACACGTACAGAGCCTTGAGGTGGGAGCATGCTTGACTTGTTTGAGAAATGGCAAGGAGAATGGTGTGGATGGGGGGAGGGAGTTAGAGACGTGATCAGAGATGCAGGAGTTGGGAGGGACATGACCTTGGAGGCTATGCTCTGCCTTTGGATTTTATTCTGTGTGAGATGGGAGGTCTTTGGAGGGTTTGAGCCAAGCAATGACACAATCTGACTTAAGTTTAAAAGGATCACTCTGGCTGCTATACTGAAAATCAATTATAAAGGGACGCAGAGGCCAATTAGGAGACTGTTGCAATAATCCCAGAGCGAGATGGTGGTGTCTTGGACTAGGATAAGAGCAGAGCAAATGGTGAGAAGTGCTCAGATCAGATTCTAATAGGCACATTTTTTAAAATTTAAATTTATTTATTTTAATTGGAAGGATTAATAGGTACATTTTTGAAGTTAGAGCCAATAGGCTTTATTCATGGACTGGATGAGAAAAGAAAAGGGCTCTTCCTGGATTTTGGACTTCAATATTCTACAGTGATTTTAAAGACAGTGTATTCAAAATGAAACTCATTCTCTCCAGCTTTCATTTCAGTATTTAAATTTCAGCATCCCAACATCTCTTTCTTATTCTGATCCCCTTTCCTCCTTTCTGTGTCTACCCAAACAATTCCTAAATCCTGACTCCTCTACTGTCTTACTGATACCAAATACATTCACTTCTTTTCACCCACTATCTTATTTCAGGCCATGAAATGACCTGTTTGGATTACTCCCACAAGCTTCTATATCTCCCTTTAGAATATCTCCATTTCACTCTCTCTGCATGTAGCCAGAACAATCTTTCTCAAACTCAGTGAAACAGTTCAGTGATTTCTAGCCTCTCTGACCTAGCAGTCTCCTCTTGCTGAATTCTTAAAGCCCCTGTGCCTGGCACCTCTGCCCCTGCCATATTCTCCTATGGGGCTTCCCTGGTGGCTTAGTCCGTAAAGAATCTGCCTGCAGTGCAGAAGACCTTGGTTCAGTCCCTGGGTCGGGAATATCCCCTGGAGAAGACAATGGTGACCCACTTCAGTACTCTTGCCTGGGAAATCCCATAGACAGAAGAACCTGGCGGGCTACAGCCCATGGGGTCGCAAGAGTCAGATGTGACTGAGCGACCAAACCACCACATACTCTCTGACATCCAGCCCTTCGCGTGTGCTGTGTTTTCTGCTAGTCGGAGCACTTCCGATTCCTTTCTTGGAATAGGTGTGACTTGTGTTTTTGGTCTCAGTTTAGTCATTTAAATAGTTTAAGAAACTTTCCCTGGTTCATTTTTAGAATATATGGTGTCATATTACATGAATTTCTTTTCATTTTCTAGTTGAATTTTCATAAAATACTCAATGCTTTTGTATCTCTGTGTTGTATTGTTTATTTTCTCTCAATCTGTGGTTATAGTTTCATCCATTTACAGTAAAATTAGTTGGCCCTTTGAATCATCCCACTGTGTTTTAATTATGGCTGGAATACAGTCATGTGTTCCACATGAACATATTTTTTATCTTGAATTTTTGTAGAGAAACATTTTAAAGAGCTATTTTGGAACTACTGTGTTGAGTTTTGTTTTTCTTTTCTCTGTGTGTGGAGAGAGGGAAGGACTCTTTGCTCACCTGTACCTGCTTATTCCCTGATTAGGTACAGTGCCTTCCTTTTGTTGATAAACAAGGTAGGTTGTAAGAAAAACCCAATGAGGTGAGGGGACCTGTGGATGCAAAGGAAGGACAATGAATTACATATAAGTTAACTGCATTAGAAGATACCAGATTTCCCTTTCTTTGCATGCGTGCTAAGTCACTACAGTCGTGTCCGACTCTTTGTGACCCTATGGACAGTGTCCCACCAGACTCTTCTGTTCATGAGATTCTCTAGGCATGAATACTGGAGTGGGTTGCCGTGTCCTCCTCCAGGGGATCTTTCTGATCCAGGGGTCGAACCCGCGTCTCTTATGTCTCCTGCACTGGCAAGCAAGTTTTTTACCACTAGTTCCACCTAGGAAGCCCTTCCCTTTCTTTTATATAGTACAAAATTTTTAAACACCTAATGTCTTGTTTGGAGAGCAGTATTTGAATAGTGAGGGAAAAAGAAATGTGACCTGAGGGGAGAAATTGTATTAAATCACCAAGACAAAATATTTTCCTTACAGACTGTAAATACTGGTTTTTAAAATGCATGTGAGTTAGCAAAGCAGGTCACACATTCACCAGTGTGGTGAGGATATTTATGTGAAATACACAAGGGGTTTTGACTTCCAGATGTTTGCTTTGGAGTGTGATTGCAATGACATCACAGATATATTTGAAAGTATATCTGCAACTATGATGATGGTGTTTCAAAATTTGAAATGGAAAGAATAGCAGAATAGATCATGTCAATACTGGTGATTTCTTTTAGAAACAGTAGAGATTTTATTTGTAAAATATAACTGCTTCTTGAAAGAGTCAATGAAAAAAATTTTAAGATACTTTAACCCTGCTACTAAGATTATGTTTTCTGGAGAATATCATTTGTAGAAATTGTATGCAAAAAGAAGGTAATTTAATTAAGCTGTAATCTAGATTTTTTTTCTGAAATCTAAGGCTTTTCTTTTTTATATTAAATAATAATGTTCATGAAGAGATTCAACAAGTACTTATTATCTTCTATGTGCCAAAGGTGTTCAGGCACAAGGATTAACCAGTTAACAGAAAGTAAAGTCCTTGCTTTGGTAGAGGTTACTCTGTGCAGGGAAGAGAGCCAACAAACAAGGAAGACAGCATTGTAAGCTACAGGGATGATAAATGTAGGGAAGAAAAAGAAAGCAGAAGAGGTGGGATACAGAATGCTGGAGGAGAGGGGCTGGACTGTCTTTTTCCGTAGTGTCCCTGCCAATGCCTAATCAATATTCCAACGGCATAGCCAAATAAATCGAAATAAATATAGGAAAAAAAAAAAAAAACAAAGAAAGTGAGGGGAAAGCCAAGCAATTTTGGAGAAGAAAGTGTTCCAGGCAGAGTGAAATCATGTTCAGAGAGCTTGAGGCAGACATGTGCTTCCAGGAGTGGCTAGAGGGGGATAAGTAATAGAGCCGGTAGGAAATGACATTCAAGATCTGTGATGTGGGGCTGGGTGATGGCAAAGATCACATGGGACCTTGTAAATCAATGTACAAACTTGAAGTTTTGTTTGGGAAAATATTGGAATCTTTTAGATGGTTAAAAGCAGAGACAAAAATGACTTACATTTTAGGAGTATGACTGGCTGCTGTGTTAAGAGGCAAAGGAGGAAGTGGGAAGACCAATTAAAAGTCTAGTTTCATAATCTACACAAGAGATGAGGATAGCTTGATCATGATGGTAAGAGAGTGGAAATAGGAAACCATGGCCAGGTTCCAGATATATTTTGAAGGTAGCTTTCAAAAGATTTCCTGATGTGCATGCTCAACCATTCCTGTCTGATTCCTTGCAACTCTATGGACTGTAAACCCACCAGGCTCCTCTGTCCATTGTATGCCCCAGGCAGTGATACTGTAGTGGGTTACCATTTCCTTTTCCAATCATAATTATTTAAATGTTAAAGTATTAGATGTGAATGTGAGTGAAAGAAAGAAATCATGATTTAAGATTTTTTACCTTTGAAATTTCTTTTCATCATTAAAAATTTTATGCACAGTTGATATAAAATGTTAATTTCTTCTGTACAGTAAAGTGACTCAGATATGCATAGTTGTATATTCCTTTCATGTTCTTTTCCTTTATGATTTGTCTCAAGATATTGAATATAGTTGCTTGTTCTATACAGTAGGACCTTGCTGTTTATCCAGCCTGTATATAATAATTTGCCTTTGCTAATCCCAAAATTAATCCCACTCCTTCCTCCCCTATCTGCCTCCCACTTGGAAACCACAAGTCTATTCTTTGTATCTGTTTTTGGTTCATAAATAAGTTCATTTGATATCATATTTTAGGTTTTGCCTATAAAATATGTCATAATGATATTTGTCTTTCTCTTTCTGATGCACTTCACTTAGAATGATAATCTCTAGATCTAAAAATGTAGCTGCAAAAAGAATTATTTCATCATTTTTGATGGCTGAATAATATTACGTTCATCTGTTGATGAACTCTTAGATTGCTTCCATGTCACGGCTGTTGTAAATAGTGCTGCTATGGACATGTGCACGCTTAGTTGCTTCAGTCATGTCTGACTCTTTGTGACGCTATGGACTGTAGCTCATCAGGCTTCTCTGTCCATGGGATTTTACAGGCAAGAATACTGGAGTGGTTTGCCACACCCTCCTCCAGGAGACCTTCCTGACTCAGGAACTGGACCCGTGTCTCTTACATCTCCTGCGTTGGCAGGCGGCTTCTTTACCATCAGGGCCATCTGTTGTTGTTGAATCTCTCAGTCGTGTCTGACTTTTTGCAACCCCACACCAGGCTTCCCTGTCCTTCACCATCTCCCAGAGCTTGCACAAACCGTGTCCATTGAGTTGGTGATGGTATCCAGCCATCTCATCCTCTGTTGTTCCCTTCTCCTCCTGCCTTCACTCTTCCCCAGCATCAGGGTCTTTTCCAATGGTTCAGTTCTTTGCCAAAGTATTGGAGCTTCAGCTTCAGCATCAGTTCCTCCAAGGAATATTCAGAGTTGATTTCCTTTAGGGTTGACTGGTTTGATCTCCTGCAGTCCAAGGAACTCTCAAGAATTTCCATGAACACCACAGTTCACTCAGCCTTCTTTATGGTCCAGCTCTCACATCCATACATGACTATTGGTAAAACCATAGCTTTGGCTATATGGACTATATGGACCATCTTGGCAAAGTAATGTCTCTGCTTTTTAATACACTGTCTAGGTTTGTCATAGCTTTTCTTCCAAGGAGCAAGGGTCTTTTAATTTCATGGCTGCAGTCACCATCTGCAGTGATTTTGGAGCCCCCCAAAATAGTCTGCCACTGTTTTCACTAAAGTTTCCCCATCTATTTGCCATGAAGTGATGGGACTTGATGCCATGATCTTCGTTTTCTGAATGTTGAGCTTTAAGCCAACTTTTTCACTCTCCTCTTTCACTTTCATCAAGAGGCTCTTTAGTTCTTCTTCACTTTCTGCCATAAGGGTGGTGTCATCTGCATATCTGAGGTTATTGATATTTCTCCCAGCAATCTTGATTCCAGCTTATGCTTCATCCAGCCCAGCATTTTTCATGATGTACTCTGCATAGAAGTTAAATAAGCAGGATGACAGTATATAGTCTTGATGTATTCCTTTCCTAAAAAACAGTCTGTTTTTCTATGTCCTAACCCTTGCTTCTTGACCTGCATACAGATTTCTCAGGAGGCAGGTCAGGTGGTCTGGTTTTCCCATCTACTTAAGAATTTTCCATAATTTGTTATGATCCACACAGTCAAAGGCTCTGGCATAGTCAATAAAGCAGAAGAAGATTTTTTTTCTAGAATTCTCTTGCTTTTTCAATGGTCCAGTGGATGTTGGCAATTTGATCTCTGGCTCCTCTGCCTTTTCTAAATCCAGCTTGAATATTTGGAAGTTCTAGATTCATGTGCTGTTGAAGCCTACCTTGGAGAATCTTGAGCATTACTTTGCTAGCATGAGGGAATGAATGCAATTGTGCAATAGTTTGAACATTTTTTGGCATTGCCTTTCTTTGGGATTGGAATGAAATCCAGTCCTGTGGCCAATGCTGAGTTTTCCAAATTTGCTGGCATATTGAGTGTAGCACTTTTAACACCATCATCTTTTAGGATTTGAAATAGCTCAGCTAGAAATCCATCACCTCCACCAGCTTTGTTCATAGTGATCTTGACTTCACACTCTAGGATATCTGTCTCTAGGTGAGTGATCACAACATCGTGGTTATCTGAGTCATTAAGATCTTTTTAATATAGTTCTAGATTGGGAAGATCCACTGGAGAAAGGATAGGTTACCTACTCCAGTATTCTTGGGTTTCCCTGGTGACTCAAATGGTAAAGAATTCACCTGCAGTGTGGGAGACCTGGGTTCAATCCCTAGGTTGGGAAGATCCCCTGAAGAAGTGAAAGGCTACCCACTCCAGTATTCTAGCCTGAAGAATTCCATGGACAGAAGAACTTGGCAGGCTGCAGTCCATGGATTTGCAAAGAGTTGGACACGGCTGAATGATTTTCACGTTTATTTTCTGTGTGTTTTGCCATCTCGTCTTTATATCTTCTGCTTCTGTTAGGTCCATACCATTTCTGTCTATTGTTCCCATCTTTGCATGAAATGTTCCCTTGGTAACTCTAACTTTCTTGAAGAGATCTCTAGTCTTTCCCATCCTATTGTTTTCCTCTGTTTCTTTGCATTGATCACTTAGGGAAACTTTCTTATCTCTCCTTGCTATTCTTTGGAACTCTGCTCAGATGGATATATTTTTCCTTTTCTCCTTTGCTTTTCACTTCTCTCCTTTTCTCAGCTATTTGTAAGGCCTTCTCAGACAAACCATTTTGCCTTTTTGCATTTTCTTTTTCCCCTTGGGGATGGTTTAGATCACTGCCTCCTGTACAATGTTATGAACCTCTGTCCATGGTTTTATAGCACTCTGTCTATAAGACCTAAACCCTTGAATCTATTTGTCACTTCCACTGTATAATTGTATGGAATTCGATTTAGGTCATGCATGAATGCCCTTGTGGTTTTCCCTACTCTCTTTAGTTTCAGTCTGAATTTTTCAATAAGTAGTTCATGATCTGAACTCCAAGTCTTGTTTTTGCTTACTGTATAGAGTTTTTCCATCTTTAGCTACAAACAATATAATCAATCTGATTTCAGTATTGATCACCTGATAATGTCCATGTGTAGAGTCATCCATTGTGTTGTTGGAAGTGGGTGTTTGCTATCATCAGCACGTTCTCTTGGGAAAACTCTGTTAGCCTTTTTCCTGCTTCATTTTGTATTCCAAGGCCAAACTTGCCTGTTACTCCAGGTGTCTCTTGACTTCATACTTTTGTATTCCAGTCCCCTATGATGAAAAGGACATCTTTTTTTGATGTTAGTTCTAGAAAGTCTTGTAGGTCTTCATAGAACCATTCAACTTCAGCTTCTTTGTGTTTGGAGCATAAACTTATATTACTGTGATACTGAATGGTTTGTCTTGGAAATGAACAGAATGAAATGAACATTCTGTCATTTTTGAAATTGCACCCAAGTACTGCATTTTGGGCTCTTTTGTTGACTATGAGGGCTACTCCATTTCTTCTAATGGATTCTTGCCCACAGTAGTAGATATAATGTTCATCTGAATTAAATTTGCCCATTCCAGTCCATTTTATTTCACTGATTCCTAATATGTCGATGTTCACTCTTGCCATCTCCTGTTTGAATACATCCAATTTACCTTGATTCATGGACCTAACATTCCAAATTCCTATGCAATGCTGTTCTTTGTAGCATTGAACTTTACTTTCACCACCAGACACATCCACAACTGGGTGGTGTTTCCACTTTGGTTCAGCCTCTTCATTCCTTCTGAAGTTATTTCTCCACCCATCTCCAGTAGCAATTTGGACACCTGCCAACCTGGGGAGTTCACCTTTCAGTGTCATATCTTTTTGCCTTTTGATACTGTTCATGGGGTTCTCAAGGCAAGAATGCTGAAGTGGTTTGCCATTCCCTTCTCCAGTGGACCACGTTTTATCAGGACTCTCCACCATGACCCTTCCATCTTGGGTGGCCCTACTGCATGGATTATAGTTTCATTGAGTTAGACAGGGCTGTGATCCATGTGATCAGTATGGTTAGTTTTCTGTGTTTGTGTTTTTCATTCTGTCTGTCCTCTGATGGATGAGGATTAAAGGCTTGTGGAAGCTTCCTGATGGGAGGGATTGGCTGTGGGGAAAGCTAGGTCTTGCTCTGGTAGGCATAGCCTGCTCAGTAGTAAATCTTTAATCCAATTTTCTGCTGATGGGTGGGGCTGAGAAGCCAGCTATAAATATAGGGAACATATATCTTTTCAAATTATAGTTTTATTACCTTATATTTAAATTTAAACACTGCTTTTTAATATTCAGAATACAATTTTAAATATTTCTTAAATTGTGAAATCAAGTGCTTGCTAATTTTGCTAGTTTTTTGTTATTTCAGTTTGTGGTTCAAAGATTTACTTAAAAATGTTACTCTATTTGCAGCTTATATAATTTTCCAATTTAGAATTAAAAATTTCATTATGATACTGAACTATAGTCTTTTATTATCTTTCAAAATCTACAGAAAAAAAAACAGGCTATATTTTATTCTCTTAATAGCAACTGATAGTGACCTATTGAATATCCATTCTTTTCTTCATTAAACATAGATCTCTGATTTGTTTCAAGATGGAAATGAGCCCAACTAATTATACTCGCTTTCTCAGCCTCCCTTTCAACTAGACGTGGCCATGTGACCCATTTCTGACCATTAAAATGTAATAAGAAAGCACAGGTGATGAGACTCTCGGAAAGATTTTTTTAAGGTACAAAGATGAAGATGACATTGTGTTATGCGATATTACCTTCTCCTCTTTTTCCTACTTAGACTGGAGGCACCTTAAAATCTCAGCTGAATATTTAATCTCTTGGACATCTGCATACTTGGGGTCTATCTTATCACAGTTTAATACTTCTACTTTTTAAACAAGAGAAATTAGCACATGGAAACATTTGTTGCTTTTCTGGATATTTTATTGCCAAGTGTTGGGAAGAGTTTGTCAGAAGGGTACATGATATTTAAAAAAAATAGTAATTAGTTCATTATAAACTCTGTCTTTTTTGTTCATTTCTCTGCAACATTCTGGAAAAGATTGGAAAGCCATATTTATCTTGCCCTTTTCTCTGTAGTTTGAGTTAGAATCGTCTCCTGCTCTGTCTCTTAATCATTGTAGGTTGGCTAAGGCTCAGTTCCCTCATTTGTAAAGTAAGGTCAATAGTTATTTCCTCATTAGTTTTTTTGGAAGGATTAAATGACATAATATTGGCAAATTATGTAAATCCCATGAAATCCTATAATCTATATCTTGCACAAGGTAAAAGCTAATTACATGTTAACTGCTATTATCATTGGGCTTCCCTGGTGGCTCAGATGGTAAAGAATCCTCATGCAATGCAGGAGACACTGGTTCCATCCTGGATTGGGAAGAGTCCCTGGAGAAGGGAATGGCTATCACTCTAGTATTCTAGCCTGGAGAATTCCATGGACAGAGGAGGCTGCTGGGCTAAAGTTCATGGAGTTGCAAAGAGTTGGACATGACTGAGCAACAGTGCACACATGCTATTATTGTTGCTGCTATTTCACTGATATTCAGAAAGCCATATGTTATTTGAATAACACAGTAAAGAATTTTGCAAGTAAAGTTTAAGTTGAGCACATTGTCATAAAGCAGAAAGAAAACTCCTCAGAGCTAGACAGACCACAGATCTGATGCAACTGTGCAAAAGCTGCTAAGCAAGTACAAAAGGATCTCCTACAATGAGAAACCTAGTGGATAGCTAAGTTTTGTTCTTTATGTTTTTTTTCTCCTTATTTTAATGTCACTTGGCCCAAGCATCTCAATACTAACAGACTTCTTAATAATTTATTATACTCCTGTTGTGTCTACTTTCCATCTGACAATGTCTAAACCTTGTGTATACTCTGCCTTATTGAATTCCTTGAAAGTATTGTCTCCATTTGAAAAGCTTTTCACCTGCTCTACTGTAATCTGAGTTGAGCAATCTCACGTGCTTGTCTGTAGAACAGGATTTAAGAACTCATTAGAAATATTAAATCCAGAGGCAAGCACAGGTGCATGAATTCTGGCTTCAGTTTCATTTGCATAATAGTAGCTGGGTAATTGAAGCTGTCAGTTGTTACCTGGCCAAACACAAAAGATAAAAACACTGTATTCAAGCATGGGTTCCTAAATCTGTCTACCTTTTAGTCTTTACAAACTTGAATGAATGTTGTTACCATTTATTAGTATGCACAGGTGTGGAATGCTAGGATTCCTATTTATAAATTCTTTTCCTGGAATGTTGCAGTCCCTTCTTTAAACCTTATTTTAGACTCCTCTAGCTAGAAAGGAAATTTTGGCCACTAAATACTTTTTTCCTTTCAGGGTGGGTGCCTTTTGCAATTTTAATTATAGAAGAGCATAACTGTTGGCAAAACAAAGCTACTGGGTTTCCGCCCTCAGAGGAACTTTAAAAAAGGATTGGGGCTCGATTCCATGGACTAAGTCATTTAAGTAAGACCCAGTCATTTCTCACTGTCTTCCAATGTTTGAAACCAAAGACAAAATATTTTGTGTTCTTTGGTGTTGTAACTGGGAAGGGAATCCAAAAAAAGAGGGGATATATCTGTGCATATGGAGATTGTCTTTGCTGTACAGCAGAAAATAACATGTCATAAAGCCATTATATTCCAATTAAAAAAACCCTTTCTAAAAATAATTAAGCGATATATCTCAGAAACTTTTTTAATATGCCAGAAACTTTTTTAATATGTATGAATTCTACATCATATGCATACATACTCCAATGTCGTTCTTCATAAAGTTATTCATAAGACAAAACCTAGGAAACTTTCCATAGTAAAATGTGGATGCTACATACAATTGAATCCTAAGGTGCTCTTTAAAGTGATAGTGTAAAAAATCTGTTATATGACCTGGGAATATGTTAATAATTTCTTAAGTAACAAATATAAGAAATATAAAACTTATAAATATAAGAAATATAAACAACAAATATATTGCATAATATTATATACAAATTGTGATGGTTTAGTTGCTAAGCTGTGTCCAATTCTTGCAATGCTATGGACTGAATCCTGCCAGGCTCCTCTGTCCATGGGATTCTCTAGGCAATAATACTGGAGTGCATTGCCATTTCCTTCTCCAGGGGATCTTCCCGACCCAGGAATTGAACCCGGGTCTCCTGCATTGGAGGCAGCTTCTTTACCTACTGAGATATGAGGGAAGATATATTATACATTATATACAAATAATGGGAATACATATAACTGTTGATTAGATCCAGTACTGTGCTCAGAAGAATTGCAGGGCAAATAATATCCTCAGTAGGAAAGAATATTAAGATTTATTATCAACCTCTGCCATGGGTAAAGCAAAAGATACTAATATCTGAATGTTATATATTTAAAATTCATGCTGCAAATAGTAAATGTGGTCACTTCTGGGTGCAGAAATTAAAGAGGATTTAATTTTTTTTTTTTACTTTTGGTTACTCCTCACTTTCAAACCTTTGATAAATTATTTTATTTTATTACATTGAAAAAAACCCAACAAAACTTTTTAGGGATCTTTCCTTAAAAGCACATTATCCATAAACTAAACAGAAAACAGAAAGCAATGTTTTTCTAATATACTTTTGTGAAGGTTTAAAAGGTTCAGATAAGTTTTATGACATTTTTATAGGAGGTAATTCCATCGGCAATATATGCTGGCCTGGTCTTAGTAGTTAAATATACTTAAGTACAATGCACAATTATTCTTAACAATTAGAAATAAAAAATCATGTCTTAAGATTTTGATGATTTTCTTTGAGTTTAACAAGTTTTTGTTCTGTTTATCTATAGAAATGATATGATTTATTGTGGTATTAAAAGAAAATTTTCCACAGACAATTTACTGATTTAGTTGGCTTTTATTTAGTGAATCATGAAGGGTCTAGTTAGAAAATATCAATACAAGGGAGTTTCAAAGAGTTATACAAGCTGAGGGGATTTTATAGACCCAAGTGGGCAAGAACAAAGAATTTATACTGGACATCTGCTGATTGGTAAAAGCAAGGTCACTTTCCTTTTGTCGTTGTTTATTTGGTAGTCATGTCTGACTCTTGGGTGACCCTGTCGACTGTAGCCCGCTAGGCTCCTCTGTCCATGGAATTCTCCATGAAGTGGATTGCTGTTTCCTTCTCCAGGGAATCTTCCTGACCCAGAAATCAAACCCATATCTCCTGCATTGCAGGCTGATTGGGTTCTTTACTGCTGAGCCACCAGGGAAGCCCAGCTTGCTGTTTGGTGGAGCAAAGTATTGGAGGCAGGTCAGGTCACTTGTGCTGAGTAGATGTGTGTTGAGTGGTTACCTTAGTTCTTCCTTTTCTGAGAGAGTCAAGCATGGGAGCATAGTTAAGTTTCGATTTGGTGATGTGTGGCTTAGCATGCATTACTCTATCTTGGCCCTTATCTAGTTCAATAGTAGTAATTAGTTGAATATAAAAAAATAAAAATTTTAATTTATAGTTTTATGTCTGGAATATAAAAATTTTTGTTTCAGAAAGTAAATCATGGGCTCATGTTACTAAAGTAAAGACATTTTATTTTTAAATATTTATAGGACAAAAGATATTTTAAGAGTCACACTAGGAAATTTATGAATGGCATCTGCCAATTTAAAGAAAGTAAATGGAATTCCTTAGTCATCAATATTTTTTAATTTGTTTTTTTATTGAAGGATAATTGCTTTACAGAATTTGTTGTTTTCTGTCAAACCTCAACATGAATAAGCCATAGATACATATATATCCCCTCCCTTTTGAACCTTCCTCCCATCTCCCTCCCTATCCCATCCCCCTAGATTGATACAGAGCCCCTGATTGAGTTTCCTGAGCCATACAGCAAATTCCTGTTGGCTATCTATTTTACATATGGTAATGTAAGTTTCCATGTTACTTTTTTCATATATCTTACCCTCTCCTCCCCTTTCCCCATGTCCATAAGTCTATTACAGGGGAAGCAATGGAGAAATAGACTTATATTCATCAGTATTTTTAATTGATGAATATTTTTATTTTTAATTTAATCTTTTTCCTTTTATAAAAAACATAGGAATGATTGAAACCTTTGGATGATAGGAATAACCAAAGAATTTTTAAGAATATCAAGAAATCTTTTAAAAATTCTAGATTAAACAGGGTTTTTAAACTTGATTTCTGAAAAGTAAAAGCAATAAGGATTAAAAGAGAACTTTCATTCCATCTGTGCCAGTTCTGGATGAGACGATGGGACAGAGGTATGTGACAGAGGAGAAAGATTCAGAGTTTAGCCAGGTTGTGAGTCTGCCTATTTATTTGAGAGGAATCATCTTCAACCTGGGTACAGCAAAGTACACATCATAAAAATATAAAAAGTTAAGAATGAAGCGTATTTACTAAGTCTCATTATTTTTAGCCTCCGCAGCTCACATGTTAGGTGTAATAGAATGGCCATTTTGTTTTCAAAGTTACCTCTAAGAATGAGAGACCTGAGAGGGGATCCTTCTTCATTTTTCCAAAGGGGAAGAGTTGAGTTTCAGAGACTATAGACGGAGGACTATCATATCAATCCCAATCCTATGTTGGAATATATAATACACAACTGATTGGTGGACACTTAGCAAAGGGGAGATATTAACACTAGAAGAGAACCTTGATTCTTAGCAATAGAAATTTTAACAAGTTCTTTTCCTGTTCTAACTTGATAGTCATTCCTTTAGCCTTGTGCTATAGTGGGTATGACTGAATACCTTGGGCAGTTAGTTAAAAGTGACTTTAAGGTTTGTTAAAATCAGCATGTGTCAACAGCATGATGTACGTGATTACAAGTGTCGAGCACAAATGTTTTGTCATTGTCCCCTTAGTTAAGTTCTTACAGAGTATAATTCTGAGTTGTGAGAACTTTATTTTATAGAAAATAATTAAAATTGGAGATTATTCAGAGGAGGGTCATCAAGCTAATGAGAGCTCTAGAACCATGTGTACTGAAGTTATTAAGGAACTGGTGATATTAAGCATAAAGAGGTGACTTTTATGGTGGTCACAGAAAAGCTATACTCAAGGTTGAAAATATAACTGATTGTTGGACATGACAGTGGAGATTTGGAAAATAAAATAGAAGCATTGGGTGGTAATTACACACAGGAAAATTTCAGCTGTCTCACGAACCATTTTCTAGTTCTTAGAACTGCTCAACTATAGGATAATAGCCTATAGAAATTTCCTGCCATTGAAAATCTTGCTGCAGAATCCAAATTAATCAAATTAATGCCTTTCAAGGATGTCACTAAGTGGATTCCTACACTGGTTAGGAACTCTTAGATCCCCTGATTTAATAACTCTAGTTTTTTGTTGTTTTTTTTTTTTTACATAAGCTAATCTGCAGAATTATCCTACTAGATAACTCTGAGTCATGGTATACATGTATCATTTAAAGGTGTTGTAATTATGCTACTCCAAGATACATTAGATAAATACTATTTCATTAAAATCTAATAAAAGAGGGCTACATCATCTACAACTGTTAGATTAAGGTACTTTAACATGTTTTGTATAAACAATACATTTCTGCACTGTGACTTTCTTTAGTAAGTTTTTAATTGCCTCACAACTCTAAAGACATCTTCAGATCAAGGACATGTTTAAAGGGCATATTGGTGGTTTTCCAGGAAAGTATCCTAAACTGAAATTTGTCTACAATTTCTCTCACTAAATTTAATTAACAGGAAAATTTTCTGTTAATGATCTCATTTACTTAGTAGATGTACTGGCTGTTCATCATATTTGTGGCCTTACAACATCTTTGAAACACCTGTTCTATATTTGGATAGTTCCTCAGATTAAATGCCTTGGACTTATGGTCTAAGATTTGTATCTTGGATTTTGTTTTAATTAGGTATGGTAAGGTGGCAGACAAGGGGGCATCTGCCTTTGAAAGAAGAATTTATTACTTATATTTTCTAAGAGAAGGAACCTGCCATGTCACGGAGGGCCACATGGAAAGCACCCGGTTTTGTCAGGTTGCAGAAGCAGGAGTGAAGGGGAGAGCATGCCTGAGAGCCTTTATCATGTTTCTGTGGGAAAGGCAGGCAAGGGAAACCACTAAAGACTGGCTAGATTGAATAATCTCAGAACGCTCTGGGCAATGGGTACAGTCTTTAGTTCTTTGGTACCTGGCTCTGCATGATTTAGTACAAGAGGAATGTTGGCTTGATATGTGTGAAGTAGGTAAAAGAGATGGTTGGGAGAATGGAGTCTTGATTGGCTGGAGGGTTTGTTATATCACTTTCATATCCCTGCAGAAGCTGGAATGCAAGGGAGATGTAAACAAGTTTGGCTGTGAATTTATCTCTGTGATTATTTGGTACCAAATAAACAAATATAGAATTAACAAAAAATAGAGAATCCTTCCTCAAAATAGAAGTCAGGATCAGTATCTTAACCTCTCTTGCTTCTAGAGCACGTACATGTGACTTCAACTTACAAATCTCTTGATTTGCAAGAGATCTGTGCTTGGAGGTGTCTAAGATGAGGTAATCAAGTGTATTGGGGATACTTTTTTTTGGTGAGTAAAGCATCTAGTTTTGGGGTCCTGCAGTGGAGAAGCTTCTGGAATCTAGTCTTACTATTTTTGATATGAGCTATGCAGTCTATACAAGTACAATGTCTTGGTTAAGTGCAGAGGCCATAGTGTTTTTGCTAAAGCTACCAATTCAGTGTAACTGAGTATTTTCCAGTAGCTTCTTTTTCTGGATTTCTGACCTTTTTCAAAGTTATATGATCTCCCTAATATCCTTTGATAAATTTGATTTCCTTGCTAGAGTGGATTCTGTTATTCGCAATTAAGAACCTTGAGAGATACAGTGGCTTTCTAGGAGTTCACATTTTCCTGAATTGTCTTTTAATAAATAGAGAAGCCAGGCATAAATAGTTGAAAGTATGTTTTAACTATTTTAATTAAACATGAATATCAATAAAATAATTATACTTTGAAACATAAATACCTACTGTACCATATAAGGAGATGGAGAAATTGTAAGCAGGTTCAGCAAATAGTATGTTGCAAGACTATATATTTCCAATATCCCAAACAAGGACAGGAAATCAAAAATAGGCCAATTAACTTGTAAACTGCAGTTGTAAATATAGACTTTTATGACTATTTTGATGGCATAAAGAGATTTAAAGGAAAACAACTCTTTATAATGAGCAACTTTGGCCAGAAACCAAAACAAAGTCTGTTTATGTGGAACAGAGAAAGACAGAGCTGGTGATCATACATCAGAATATCCAGCACACCCTTATCCATGGATAGCAAGCTGAAAACCTCTGGTTCAAATAAGAATGATGAAGTGTATATTTTCTCTATGTAGCTTTATTTCCATGATGTAAAGTAAATAACGTATACTTGAAACTTACAAATAATGAAGAGTTCTTAATGTCCCACAAATGGCCCAAATATTTTTTCTTATGCCGTATAAGAAATTTTGTAGTGACTAGTAGGGAGCTATCTAACAGACTTTTTTCAACTCTTGCAAAACTCTCACATGTTTCTTTGATGAGGATTTTTATTCTTGATAATTATCAAAGCTGCTAACCACAGAGAAGGGTCAGAGAACCAGATGATTCAGTTCTTGCTCTGATTTCTGTGTCCTGGTCAAATGAAAACCTTGTTTTGAGAAAGAAATTTGCTTTCTCCAAGATATTTAGTAATGTATTTTGTATTTTCCAAGAAACATGATGGAGATGTTGTTTTATGTGATTTAGACATAATATGAACAGAAAATAAATGTTTCATATGACAGGAAAGATAATTGTGAGAAATAATATACATGCTGTTTTTTATAACTTTCCTTAGACATTGCAGAAATATAATTTCTCTGTTTATGTGTATTCCAGATAAACATGGTTAAGTTTATTTGAATTCCTTGTTTCCATGTTACTTCATTGTGGTTGATAGTTTTGACCATTGTAAGGATTAAACATTCTTCAAAGAGACAGTTGGGTTAGTTAAATCAAAGTTATAAATGTGTTAAATATGTACATTTACAGTGTATATTATGGGTATTTTTCTTCTTAACATTTTGTATTAGTTAAGAGAAACAGGGTATTTTTGATGTAGTACTAAATGCCTTTTCTATAGGCTTATTTGACACTCACTGTACCTCATGTGTAACTTTTTAAAGGAAGCATATGTAATCACATTTCTTGTAGTTCTTATCAAAGTAACTGATTCAGTTCACAGACATTTGTGGAAGCACTGTGCTACCCATTGGGTATGCAGAGTTAAGTAAGATAGACAAGGTTCATGGTCTCATCAGATTCAGCCCAGTGAGGATAACAGACATTTCACAATTAAACACAAAAATAAATGTTATAGGTACCAAAAAAAGAGAAGAATTCTATGTGAATTTATGGGAAACTTTAAATAATGTGGTTGAATTCTAAATAGTTTATCATAGTACAAGGCAACTACTGAGCCACTGGCCAAGGATTGACAAGCAAATCAAGGTTAGAAGGCATATTCACAAGAAAAATAAGAAAAAGTCATGAGAGCAAGGATCTAGAAATATCCAGCTACATACTTAATCACGGAAACTCTAAGATTATAAGAAATTCAGTTTGTATATGACTGTAGCGTGTTTTGTCTTTTCCCCATGAAGGGAACTGTGGCCGTACCAGTCTCTTCTGTCTGTTGTTTATGAATTAAAACCCTGATCAGGATGTGATGGCTTGCTTAACTCATTCTCCCCCTGGTATTACTATTGTATGTAATAAAACTTTAGTTTTAATCTGCTATATTTTCAAGTGCTAAAATTATCTTTCATTGAAGCTGTGTAATTGCCTAAATTAGAAAGGAGATCAGGAAGGGCTCTCTGAGGATGTGACATTTAAGCTGATATATTATAGATAAGCAGGAATTAGACAAAAAAATTCTAGGTGGTATTTTCAGCAAATATCCTGTGGGGAGATCTCAGGTGGGAAAAAGCATCACAAGTTTCAAGAACTATACACTGACCAGCACGACCAGAGTAGTGAGAGGAAGAGAGTGGCAAGAAGATTCCTGCAAAGCTTTTAGAAGAGGTTTGTGACCTTTATATTTTATTCTAAATTCTATAGGAAACAATTAATTAGAAGGGTTTAAGCAAGCAAGCAACTCACATACACATATACACAGGCAGACACATATATTTTTAGGGTACTGTGGCTTCAGTGAGGAAAACTGGAGATAAATTGAGAGATGCCAGCTAAGAGGCCTTTTTAAAAATATGATATTAGACTAAATGATGGTGATGTATTAGATTTAGGATAAATAGAGGCAAAGTAGAGGAAGTTGAATGGATACTAGATGTATTATAGATGGAGGCTTAGCAAGACGGTGAAGAGTGATGGTCTTCCTCGTGACTCAGATGGTAAAGAATCTGCCTGCAACACAGGAGACCTGAGTTCGATCCCTGGGTGGGGAAGATCCCTTAGAGAAGAACCCACTCCAGTATTCTTGCCTGGAGAATTCCATGGACAGAGGAGCCTGGCAGGCTACAGTCCATGGGTTGCAAAGAGCTGGACATAAGCGACTTTCACATTTTCCATGGGGGTAAAGGTGACTGCAGCCATGAAATTAAAAGATGCTTGCTCCTTGGAAGAAAAGCTATGACCAACCTAGACAGCATATTAAAAAGCAGAGACATTACTTTGCCGACAAATGTCCGTTTAGTTAAAGCTATGGTTTTTCCAGTAGTCATGTATGGATGTAAGAATTGGACTATAAAGAAAGCTGAGTACTGAAGAATTGATGCTTTTGAACTGTGGTGTTGGAGAAGACTCTGAGAGTCCCTTGTACTACAAGGAGATCAAACCACTCCATCCTAAAGGAAATCAGTCTGAATTTTCACTGGAAGGACTGATGCTGAAGCTGGAATTCCAATTCTTTGGCCACCTGATGGGAAGAACTGACTCATTGGAAAAGACCCTGATGCTGGGAAAGATAGAAGACAGGAGGAGAAGGGGATAACAGAGGATGAGATGGTTGGATGACATCACTGACTTGATGGACATGAGTTTGAGCAAGCTGCAGGAGTTGGTGATGGACAGGAAAGCCTGGCTTGCTGCAGTCCATGGGGTCGCAAAGAGTCAGACACAACTGAGCGACTGAACTGAACTGAAAGAGTGAGAGGAAAGGACATTACCAGATTAAACTATTGAAATGTTTACAACATTTCCAAAAAATTATTATATACTTGCTACACATATATTAATAGATGTTCTGTGAAATGATAAAACTAATTCTATCGTCAAATAAATTTTGGAAACACAGTTTAGGGCAAGTTAGAAGGATTACTATGAGACTTTTCAGTGTCTTTAATATACTATTGTACAGTGTAGATTGTCAGCAGGGTGACCAAAAACTCTTGTATTTGTTGAAATTCTTGTAGTATTTTCCTGAATGTGCTTTGTGATTTGCTGCTTAAAAGAGTAGCTGAACTCTCATATAGATTTATTTAATTGTTCATATTAAATTCTGAATTATAATAATTTTTTCTTTTAACTTACTAAGAGTATTTATAAGATAAATTTGGGGATTTATCCCAACTCATGTCCCAAATCATAGACATGAATTTGATCAAACTCTGGGAAATAGTGAAGGACAGGGAAGTCTGGCATGCTGCAGTTCATGCAGTCACAAAAAGTTGGACGTGACTTAGCAACTAAACAACAACAACAAAGTTTTGCACACTATAACATTAATCCTTCAAAGTAGATTTTGTGTGTTCAATAATCATTTATTGAGCTAAATATTATCTTAGACATATATTGCATATAAAATTATAAATAAGATGTGACAATTGTGTCTAGTAAGCAGTTAACCAACATTAATATTTATTGATTGATGTTAATTGCATGTACACCTTTATATTTTAATGAATCATCTGAACCTTATGTCACCATGTCCAACTCTTTCTTTCTTACATTTAAGGACACTTTTATCTGCACAGGTTTGGCTGATCTGATATAGGCCAATTTTGCTTTTTCTTAGCTGTGTCGCAATTTAATGGTTAAATGTCTTTAGATTTTTTCTTGGGTATTATCATCATCTTAAGTGGCTTCTAAATAGGTTTTTAAATTATTTACTATTATTAATTATTTATTATTATTAATTATTCACCTTGAAATAAAGTTAGAGTTTGACCCTGATCCCTCCTCTCTTAATCCCTACCATTCTTATCCTGAAATAATAGTTCTTAACTTAATGTCCCATACGATTCAGGGTATAGCAATGTATGTAACATAGGCTATTTTCTAAACCTTTAAAAGTATCACTCAACATACACAAACACACACACACACATACAGATACACACACAGACACATGTTCTAAGTATGAAATCTAAAGGAGAAAAATTACCTCTTCACATATAGTGGTCTATGTTATAACCATATAAGGAGAACTTCTCAGTCATAAATTTTCCCCTTTCTGGAAGTGGTGCATTTTACAAACTTAGCAGAAAGCTGATAAAGAAACATATATATATATATGTAAATGTATATATATATATATATGTAAATGTATATATATAGTTAGTGCTGGGTAAGTGACATGAGAGACATGCCACTGGTAGCTCTGTTAACTGTTTGAAACATTTGTGCCAATATTTGGTCAGGTGTCGACTTCCCAGTGTAAGCCAAAACTCCTATAACCATGGAAACTGTTCAATTGAAGTATGTGAGCAATAATAATATTTTTTAAATCATTTACTCTGTGGAGTTTCAAATATCATATACTGAGTGTAGTTTTTACAATTACTTGTTCATTTTATTAAACAATAAAATATGTGATATTAAGATCCTTACAAAGATATTTCCTGTACATTAGATTATGTCAGTAGCAATGAAATTTTTATAGTAGATTTTTCAGCTGACAACATGCCAGAAATATCAAGATGGCTAATAATCTATGCTTTAAAAAATGACTTCCTAATCCAATTATTTATTGTAATTGGATAGCACATTTAAAGGATAGCACATTTAAAAATATCTTTAATTCAAAGATAAAATACATGATAGATAGGCCAATGTTTATTCTGACAACATATATGTTGTTATTTCTAATTCACGTATATTTTTAGTCCAGGTATCAGCTAAATGTACTCTAAATAATATCTTGTGTTAGATTTTTTTTCCCTTGGAATAGATTTCAGTTTTATACATGGAAATTTATGTGTACCATTACCCTAATACTAACCCTAAGACTTCTTCACATGACTAATACTTGAATTTTTGTGTATAAAAGATTTGCCTTTTAAGTTATATATCAATTTGTTTGTAATCTATTAATGTTTTTATAGAAACTGTAACTATTTAATTTACTTAAAAACATAATACAGTTATTTGCCTGTCTAGGAAGTATTTAGATACAAATAGTTGTTCAAATAATAGACTCCTATTTGTTTTCCTTATTGGGGCAACCTAACAAATAAGTGATGTGCTTCCCAGGTGGCTCAGTGGGTAAAGACTCTGCCTGCAATGCAGGAGGTGCAGGAGACATGGGTTCTATCCCTGGGTTGGGAAGATTTCCTGGAGCAAGGTATGTAAACCCACTCCAGTATTCTTGCCTGGAAAATCCCATGGTCAGAGGAGTCTGGCAGGCTACAGTCAATATGGTTACAAGGAGCTGGACATGACTGAAGTAACTGAGCACACACACATGAGACTTTAGTTAATAAAACGTATTAAAATATTGCTTTTTTAAATTGGACTATGGTACTGGTTAATACACATTACCACAATTGATTACTTTTATAATTGGGGAAATATAGATAGATTCAGGACTCCCCTGATGGCTGAGTGGTAAAATATCCTCCTGCAATGCAAGAGAGTGAGTTTAATTCCTGGGTCAGGAAGATCTCCTGGAGGAAAAAATGGCCACCCACTCCAGAATTCTTGCCAGGAAAATTACGTGGACAAAGGAGTCTGGTGGGCTTCCGTCCGTAAGACATGACAGCAAGTAGGTCAGATCAAATAGACTCTGCTTTCAATGAAGTAGACAGTGCCTACAAATGGAAATAAAAAAACAAAAATATCTTTTCTCTGGCCTTGGCCTGTTAAATATTTTCGTAAAATATATAATTATGCCACCAGCTCTGAGCCAGCCAGGTGAAAGTCCCAACCAGAATAGCATGGGCCATAGTGCTTTTTATTGGAAGTGAGTGGTTTATTTTATTATCTAGACTTTAAAGTCTTCTAATATGTCTCCTAAGTATTTGTATGGTCTAGAATATTACAAAGGAAGCTCTACAGAGAAAAGGAATTATAGAAAAAGGGAAATATTTTGCTAACATGAAAACTGACTTTACAAAAATTTGAATACATTTCGAACAAGAGTTTATTACTACATCTAGTAGCTTTATTCTTAGAGCATGTGTAAATGAATAGCCAGTTATGAATTTATGAAATGAAAATTAAATGAAAATAAAATGTGACTTTCCATTCCCTGAATGTAAGAATCATTTATCTGGAGCATAAACATAAAGGTTTATATTTTTCCATAGGAAATAAATTTCATTCCACATCTTCTAAGTAAATATGTATTATGATTATCTCTTTTTATGCAAAGCACACCACAGCTTTAAATATCTGCTTTGTTTTGCTCACAGTTTTGTGAGTCAGGACTTCAGGAAGGGCTTGTCTGGAAATCTGGTCTTTGCTCAGTAGACTCTGCGGCAGCTGAAGTTAGAGGGTCCACTTCCAACATGGCCTCTTCACCAATATGCTTATGCCTCGGTACTCTGTCTACCAGTGTCTGACTGTCTCCTTCTCTCCAAGTGGCAGCTCCTGTTTCAGGTTTTCTCCATGTGACTTGGGCTTTGCACAGCATGGATGTCTTAAGTGTAGTTGGCTTACACAGCAGTTGGCTTCTAAGACAGTATTTTCCAAGAGAGACAGGGAGAAGATGCCAGTTCAATTACAGTCTGGGTTTAGAACTGGTACAGTGTTACTTCCCTGTATTCCATTGTTCAGAATCATCAGGTTCAAGGAAGTGGAGAAAAAAGGACTACTCCGGTTGAGAGGGATGGCATGAGCACAAAGCATATGATTATGTAGGATAGAAGATGCTATTTTGCCATTTTGAAAAATGTCAAAGTCTTCTTAAAAAACAATGGTCTAGACAGATACTTTATGATCAGTGTATTTGGAAAACCACACATCTTGATTGGAGCATAGGGAGAGACAGATGAAGAGATTCAAAATTTAGATGTCAAAACATAACTTGACTATACCAGCTGTCTCTTCCTCTGTTTTGATCCTTCATCAAATGAGGAAATGCAAGCATATGAAAATATGTTCATTTTGTTTATAATAAGATAAACACAAAAAATGTACCGAGTTAGTTTCTCACCTATGAAATCAGCAAAAACCTAAAAGCTTTGGAATCTACTTTGTTGATGAGAGTATGCAGAAACTTGTAAATGATATTCTTATAAATGACAGAAAGGACTACCAAATGGCCCAACCCATTGAAGGAGAGTTTGATAATATTTAACAAAATAAAATACTCATGTGTCCTTTAACCAGGAATTCCACACCTAGGAATTTATCCTAAAAATATACTGGCAAAAATATGAATGACCGATGCCCAAAACTACACATTAAAGCAGTATTTGTCTTAGTAAATGAGAGGGAACAACCCAAATGACCATCAGTAGCCAAGTGAATGTACTATAATATATCCATATAGTAGAGTACTGTGCAACTAAGGAAGGAGGGACAATGTCTCTTATTACTACTATGTCATAATTTTCTGTCTGTAATGTAAGTGAAAAAGAAAAGTTGAGATAAATGGGTATAAGATGCTACTATTTACAAAATAAATACAAAGCTAGCAAGATAATAGATAGATATGCTTATCTTTGAAAAATAGCAATTAAAAAAGCAATATCAAGTCAATCATTTTGTTTAAATTGAGGATCTATATAGAAGGGAGGGAATAGAACAGGATAGAAAAAACTAAGGAAGATGCAAGCTAGGCTTCTTTAAAATCTCCACATTGTAGATTTGACTTTAGGATTCTAAGAATATTTTCTATAATCATAAGGAAAAATTTAATATAACAAAAATTAAGTAAAATTAATAACCTAATTTTATACATAACTGGGATCACAGTTACAAAGAAGGTATCTTTTTCAAGTGTGGTGACTTTATTTTTTTGTTAATTTTAAAATTTCTTATTCATGCTGCATATCATGCAGGATGCTAATTCTTTAACCAGGGATCCAACTTGCACCCTCTGCAGTGGAAGTGTGGAGTCTTAGCCACTGGACCATCAGGGAAGTTGCCAAGTGTGGTGACTTTAAAACACAGTTATCTGGTCATGCATCCCTAGTGGGATATAACTTAAACGGGGAAAAAAAAAGATTTGCATTTGCACCTTAAAGTATTTTCAAAGCATATTGTTGATAATATTGGCAGTTTTATTTGGGACTCTATTTATGATAAAGTGAATGAGTTATTAGCTCTATCCCTGATGGTTAAGTGATAAAGAACCCACCTGCCAATACAAGAGACACAGGTTCAATCCCTGCATCAGGAAGATCCCTTGGAGAAAAAAATGACAACCCACTCCACTATTCTTGCCTGGGAAACCCCATGGACAGAGGAACCTAGCAGGCTACAGTCCATGAGGTCACAAAGAGTCGGACACAACTTAGTGACTAAACAACAATAAAATGATGTATTATGTTGGTGTTTTTGAACTTCATGATTTTTGCTTTTGGATGGAAGGAGACTGATCGTAAGAACAATGCACCTTGTATGAGGAACGTAATTCACTGAGGGCCCTGTCAGATGCTCTTTGAGACCTGTCGTCCATTTGCACCCATGCCACACCTGCCATAGGCTGCTTTCCCCCAATGACTGAGTGTGGCAGGAATATTAAGGGTGGATCCATTTCTGGGAGCCATAACTCTTTATTTGCTAACTTTGGTTCAAGGACTTAGAGCTTTGCTGAATCTTCCTTAGCATAGCAGTTTAGGATACTTATTTTTCTCTCTGACTCTCTCTGTCTCTCTCTCCTCCTTCCCCATTCTAATGCTGTCCCATCTTTTCTAAATTCTTCTTTGGCACTAAAGGTCAGAATTACATCCCAGTGCTGCAATTCTTATTGAAAGGGTAACACAGAGGTTCATATAGGGGACAACAGGAACCAAGGCTTCCTTATAGCCTTCTTTCTCCCCGAGGTCCCACATGGATACCTCTCTCCTTCTGTTTCCCCCTCCTACTGTATCCCCCTCATCTGTTTACTCTTCTGCTTTAAGTACCCACTGTCTTGATGCTTGAATGCTTGAAAGTCTCTACCTGCCTCATATGGTTGTTGAGAAATGCAGCGTGGCTTTTCTGCTTAGACTGCTTTTCTCTGGTGAGTAGTTGCCCCCTGGAATTTCATCATATCAGATTCTCTTCCTCCTTATATAGAAGTTTTCAAACATCATTAACAAGAGACACACACATAGAGACTAGGTATAAATAGCATCAAGAAGTTGAGCCTCAAGACCTTCAACTTTCTAAAGCCTCGTGTGCATGACCGACCTCAGTGTTCTATTGTAAATGTAAATAATATTTTTATGATGTAAAGCAGCAAGACGCATGCCTGAAGATAGAGAGTTTAGAGGCTAGTATATCAAACACGGGGTTATTTTACTTGCTTTCTGTTTTCTCATTGTCTTGTATAAATATAACCAGGAGATCAGGGCGTATATTTCAAACCAGATAAAAGATTTAGCTGCCTCTCAGAGGAGAATGAAAGCGATATTATATTTTAATGTTTATAGAATAAAAGCAAACACATTCAGAAACTAAGAACTTTTATTTCCTAAGTTGTCTTTTTTCTCCCCTCAAAGTGTGAGAACATCTTAACCTACCATATTTAAGAACTGACTCGATAAATTTGCCAAAGGTACCAAGAAGTGAAGAGTCCATTGACACTTTCTCACACAGAAGCCAAACCATTTTGTCCCCTCAAAGAAAAGCACAAGTTTTCCTCCAGGGGGTGTGGAGTTTGATGTAAGATACCACAGATTTCAGGACTCCCACTTGGGTTTTCCTCAAAATAGAAAATGAAAAGAAACAGCTGTCTGGCATGCATGTTAGCACTTCTCGTCTTTCGTCTGTGTGCTTCCGACAGGTAAAGTTTTTCCCAGAGATGTTGAGAGCTTTGCTATCCGTTTGATAACTTAAAAACTCTTTCACACAGAAAAGGGTGGGAAGGTGGTGCCATTCATCTTCCTAACGGAAATTTGATTCTCATTCCTTCTTACCAATAAATGAGCCTCATTCCTCAAGTATTCTACTCCTTTTCTGAAAGTTATTAGAATATAAATTGATGACCTCCTGGAAATTCTATGGAAATCATAGTATGTAGTGTAAAAGTCCTGCATTCATAAATCTCTCTAAATGTAATCCTGACTGACCTGACTCCTAAGGAACATTGTTTCAATTACATTTTAAGAAAAGAAAGAAAGAAAAGCCACCAAGAATAGATTACAAGAAAATACGGGAGACTCAAAAACCACACATTGGATTTAGTGCCACTGTTTTTTTCCATTTGAATCTTCAGAAAATTATCTCTTGGTATTAAAGGTAGATTCTCCTATTGAATTTATACTCAAAGGAAAGGACTTGAAATTGTTCACTGACTGCTTTTTTTCCCCTTCTATACATTTTGTGGTACTCGTTCAGAAGACATGTATATCAGACATAAAAGTATGTACCTACGAAGCATAAAAGTAATCAGGGGAAAGCAAATTAAAGGCATGACAAGACAGTACAAACACACCAAATTACTTGATATTAAAAACTCCAGTATAATAACACATATATATGGAATTTAGAAAGATGGTAACAATAACCCTGTATGTGAGACAGCAAAAGAGACACAGATGTATAGAACAGTCTTTTATACTCTGTGGGAGAGGGCGAGGGTGGGACGATTTGGGAGAATGGCATTGAAACATGTATATTATCATATGTGAAATGAATCGCTAGTCCAGGTTCGATGTATGATACAGGATGTTCGGGGCTGGTGCACTGGGATGACCCAGAGGGATGGGATGGGGAGAGAGGTGGGAGGGGGGTTAACATATGTACACCTGTGGCAGATTCATGTCAATGTATGGCAAAACATTGGTTGCAATATTGTAAAGTAATTAGCCTCCAATTAAAATAAAAATTAAAAAACTCCTAAAATACATTTTGGGAGTGATGTGGATCAAAAGGAACTCTCCTGTTCATGTGGATCAGAAAGAACCCTCCTTTTCTGGTGATAGTAGTGTCAGTTGGTTCAACTGTTTTGGAAAGGAGTTGGCATTGTTTTGTAAAGTTAAAGTTACAAATATCCTACAACACAGGTATTCCACTGCTAGCTACATTTCTTAGAGAAATTTTTGCTCAGGACACATGTACAGGAAATTCTGGTTTATAATAGACCCAAATGAGAAACAACTTTGAGGTCTATGTTAATAAAAATGATAAATAAATAGTTGTATGTTAATATAAAAGAATTCAGTGAAAATGAGAGTCAACCACATGCATCAGGATGTGTGGAATATACAAACATATTAGTGAAGAGAAACAAAATTTGAAAAACACATAGTTCATGACACCATTTCTAGAAACTTCAAAAACAGGCAAATTCAACTGTATTGTTTAGGGGATACAGTGATACTTATGTGATAAAAGGAAATGGTGATCATGAAAGTTGAAGACATTTAAGCCAAAAGCAAGGGAGCGGATTTCATAAGAGTGAGAACGTGGTTACCTTTGGCGATGGTGGTGATGGGAGATGGAGTTGTGAGCAGGAAGGAATAATCGGAGTTCTAGAGTGTTGTCACTGGTCTGTTTCTTGACTCGGTGATAAGTTACAGGGATTGGCTTTGAAATAATTGATTAACTGTATATTTAAGTTTATGCTGTTTTTATGTTTGTTAGTTATACTTCACACATATCCTATGAGTATGCTGCTGCTGCTACTGCTGCTAAGTCGCTTCAGTCGTGTCCGACTCTGTGCGACCCCATAGATGGCAGCCCATGAGGCTCCCCCGTCCCTGGGATTCTCTAGGCAAGAACACTGGCGTGTATATTACTGCTTAAATGCACATTCAAGACAAGAAACAAAAAGTTTTTCTCTAGGCTATTTGAGGCAAATTCCTATGGTCTGTCATTTGGGCTTTTAAAAAATTTTTTGTGGTTACCTGACTTGAAATTGCTTGCACCTTGCTAAAGATAGCTGGAGAGGAACAAACAACTGTCTGCTCTAACTTAATCTAGCATATCTCAAGAGGTAAAACTTGCTAACATTCTCCATAGGATAAAAGAAAATCTGAAATAGCTCCAAGTTGTACCAAAGAAGTGATAAGGCAAGCAAGACAGAATATTGCATGAAGAAAGGTGGGAAATGAATTCTGAAGACAGAAAAAACATGCTATAAATAGAATTGTGTACCCCATCCACCCAACTCTGACCCTACCAATTCATATGTTGAATTGGTTGAACAATTGGTTGAAAGGCATTGACCTTTGAGAGGTAATTAGGTTTAGAGGAGATTCTGATGGGAGAGGATTTGTGATTGGTTTAGTGTTCACATAAGGAGAGACACCAGAGAATTTGCTCTTGTTCTCTCTCTGCTGTGGGGGGACCCAATGAGAAGGCAGCCAGGTACAGGCTAAAGGAAGCTCTCCCCAGGTACAGAACATTTTAGTACCCCAACTTCAGACTTCTGATGTACAGAACTTGATAAATTTCTGTTATTGAAGCCACCCAGTTTATGGTATGGTAGATACCGTAGTATTTTGTTATGGCAGCCTGAGCTGACTATTGGGCTTCCCTGGTGGCTCAGATGGTAAAGAATCTGCCTTTAATGTAGGAGATGTAGGTTCGACCCCTGGGTGGGGAAGATCCCCTGCAAATATACAATGATACATTGAGGAAAGGAAAGTGAGGGTTTATCAATTAAAAGATAGTTATAAAACACTTCATTTGGGGGCAAGTAAGATTTTTCTTCTCCTAATTTATTCAAAGGACTAAAGCAAAATGTATCATGTTGTCCTGGAAAAGTACAGAATCATCTCTCCCTGACAAAGTAAAAGACTATGTTAAAGTACTATAAAAACATTTCATACTGAAACACTCAAATGAATTATCTAAAAATTCACACATTGTTTTAATTGAAATTATATATTTTTATCAAGTTTGCAAACAACTTTTTTTCTATTTTGCCCTTTAAAAAATCAATCGAAGGTATATTATTTGAGACCGTACAAATATACATACTTACAAATCGTTTTCTCAGTAAACTTATCATGGGAAATAAAGCTACACATGAAAAACTGCTCTTTCATAAATTAGTGTGCTTGTGTCTAATGAAGATAATATTATAGAGTTTTTATAATAAATATTTTACCCATTTACTATTTTTTACTTTACTCTCCACTTAATGTTTCCAAATCGAATATACAAAAACATCCTTTTAAACAAACTGAGGTACAGAGAGGTTAAATTAAAACACATTTTCAAACAAGTACTAATGAGTTGAATATAAATTCTAGAAATATGAAATGTGAATGTGGGTTATTTAAACAACATAATTAAATCATAAAACCAGTAGCTTAATTTTTGAGGATTAAGAATATATTTAGAGTCATTCATGTAGAATTATATAAATACATTTAGCTAATGATTAAATAAAGTTGGTAAAAATTAACTCATACATATGACTTTTACCCCATTTTGAAAGTGTGGTGGAGTGTAAACAACACAGATGGAGTATTTGCCTTTTTGAAACTTATAACCCTCAGATTTTGTAACAGAAATACTTCACCTCTTAAGGAAGTGACTCCTTTTGTAATATTTATTTAAGCAAGATTTCTCAGGTCACTGACTGTTAAATAAATCTAGTTAAGTAAGAGTAAATCATGTTAAAGATTTAAGAATTCCTTACCACACACTCTGTATTACCTTTCTTTCCCAGTATTTCTTCTTGCTGAGAAGTTTCAGGTTCTCAGATGTAGCATGTTATAATAATTCATTATTTATATAACTTTTTATTTTTTACCTTGCTGCAAATATCTTAGGGCTTTTAGACTGTATCCTCTCTGCTCCTAGTTTATATAACAAAAATACTATTATCTTCCTCATAGAGGTTATAAGAAATGATGTAAGTCTGTGTATATAAGACTTGAATAATATTAAAAAGGAACAATATTGTCTTAATGTATTGTCAGTGTGGCATCATATTTCTTAAACTGATTATAAATAAATGATGTTTTGTGCTTGATGATGGAGTATGATCATTTTAAATTAAAAGTTTAAGGCTTCCCTGGTGGCTCAGATGGTAAAGAATCTGCCTGCAATGTAGGAGACCAGGGTTTGATCCTTGGGTTGGGAAATTCCCTGGAGAAGGGAATGGCTACCCACTCTAGTATTCTTGCCTGGAGAATCTCATGGACAGAGGAATCTCATGGGCTACAGTCCATGGGGTTGCAAAGAGTTGTACACAACTGAGCAACTAACACACACAGCTGCTAGGCTACTTAGAGATTATTCAACTCATTATGAAACTGAGGTTCAGAAAAACTTGACTTGGACTAATCAGTTGGTAAGTGAATAAGAATTAAAGACTGATGTCCTGTCTTATATTTCAGTTTGATTTCCATTATCTCATGTTTCCATTTTAAATACTTCACATTTTAACTATTTAAAAAGCAATTCATTTTAATTAGATAAATTGTGCAGTCTCCTGGGATATCTTCAGTATATTACAGATTAGGTTAAAGTCTAATTTGATCATCAAGCCAATCCCACAACAATATCTTTGTTGAAAGAGTGAGCGTTTCATATGGTGAAAGTATCAGTTTAAATTTAGTTAGAAATAGGGGTTCCCTGGTGGCTCAGATGGTAAAGAATCTACCTGCAATGCAGGAGACTAGTGTCAGGAAGATCCCCTGGAGAAGGAAACGGGTACCCACCCCAGTATTCTTTTTTTTTTTAATATAAATTTGTTTATTTTAATTGGAGATTAATTACTTTACAATATTGTATTGGTTTTGCCATACATCAATATGAATCCTCCACAGTTATACACATGTTCCCCATCCTGAACCCCCCTCCCTCCTCCCTCCCTGTACCATCCCTCTGGGTCACCTCAGTGCACCAGCCCCAAGCATCCAGTATCATGCATCGAACCTGGACTGGTGATTCGTTTCATATATGATATTATACATGTTTCAATGCCACTCTCCCAAATCATCCCACCCTCTCCCACATGTCCAAAAGACTGTTCTATACATTTGTGTCTCTTTTGCTGTCTCACATACAAGGTTATCGTTACCATCTTTCTGAATTCCATATATACCCATTAGTATACTGTATTGGTGTTTTTCTTTCTGGCTTACTTCACTCTGTATAATAGGCTCCAGGTTCATCCACCTCATTAAAACCGATTCAAATGTATTCTTTTTAACGGCTGAGTAATACTCCATTGTGTATATGTACCATGGCTTTCTTATCCATTCATCTGCTGATGGACAACTAGGTTGTTTCCATGTCCTGGCTATTATAAACAGTGCTGCAATGAACATTGGGGTACATGTGTCTCTTTCAATTCTGGTTTCCTCGGTGTGTATGCCCAGCAGTGGGATTGCCGGGTCATAAGGCAGTTCTTTTTCCAGTTTCTTAAGGAATCTCCACTCTATTCTCCATAGTGGCTGTACTAGTTTGCATTCCCACCAACAGTGTAAGAGGGTTCCCTTTTCTCCACACCCTCTCCGGCATTTACTGCTTGTAGACTTTTGGATAGCAGCCATTCTGACTGGCGTGAAATGGTACCTCATTGTGGTTTTGATTTGCATTTCTCTGATAATGAGTGATGTTGAGCATCTTTTCATGTGTCTGTTAGCCATCTGTATGTCTTCTTTGGAGAAATGTCTGTTTAGTTCTTTGGCCCATTTTTTGATTGGGTCATTTATTTTTCTGGAATTGAACTGCAGGAGTTGCTTGTATATTTTTGAGATTAGTTATTTGTCAGTTGTTTCATTTGGTATTATTTTCTCCCATTCTGAAGGCTGTCTTTTCACCTTGCTTATAGTTTCCTTTGTTGTGCAGAAGCTTTTAATTTTAATTAGGTCCCATTTGTTTATTTTTGCTTTTATTTCCAGTATTCTGAGAGGTGGGTCATAGAGGATCCTGCTGTGATTTATGTTGGAGAGTGTTTTGCCTATGTTCTCCCCTAGGAGTTTTATAGTTTCTGGTCTTATGTTTAGATCTTTAATCCATTTTGAGTTCATTTTTGTGTATGGTGTTAGAAAGTGTTCTAGTTTCATTCTTTTACAAGTGGTTGACCAGTTTTCCCAGCACCACTTGTTAAAGAGATTGTCTTTACTCCATTGTATATTCTTGCCTCCTTTGTCAAAGATAAGGTGTCCATAGGTGTGTGGATTTATCTCTGGGCTTTCTATTTTGTTCCATTGATCTGTATTTCTGTCTTTGTGCCAGTACCATACTGTCTTGATGACTGTGACTTTGTAGTAGAGCCTGAAGTCAGGCAGGTTGATTCCTCCACTTCCATTCTTCTTTCTCAAGATTGCTTTGGCTATTCAAGGTTTTTTGTATTTCCATACAAATTGTGAAATTATTTGTTCTAGCTCTGTGAAAAATACCATTGGTAGCTTGATAGGGATTGCATTGAATCTATAAATTGATTTGGGTAGTATACTTATTTTCACTATATTGATTCTTCTGATCCATGAACATGGTATATTTCTCCATCTATTAGTGTCCTCTTTGACTTCTTTCACAAGTGTTTATAGTTTTCTATATATAGGTCTTTAGTTTCTTTAGGTAGATAGATTCCTAAGTATTTTATTCTTTTCGTTGCAATGGTGAATGGAATTGTTTCCTTAATTTCTCTTTCTTATCTTCTCATTTTTAGTGTATAGGGATGCAAGGGATTTCTATGTGTTGATTTTATATCCTGCAACTTTACTATATTCATTGATTAGCTCTAGTAATTTCCTGGTGGAGTCTTTAGGGTTTTCTATGTAGAGGATAATGTCATCTGCAAACAGTGAGAGTTTTACTTCTTCTTTTCCAATTTGGATTCCTTTTATTTCTTAGAAAAGTACAACTTTCCAAAACTGAACCAGGAAGAAATAGAAAATCTTAACAGACCCATCACAAGCATGGAAATTGAAACTGTAATCAGAAATCTTTCAGCAAACAAAAGCCCAGGTCCAGACGGCTTCACAGCTGAATTCTACCAAGAATTTAGAGAAGAGCTAACATCTATCCTACTCAAACTCTTCCAGAAAATTGCAGAGGAAGGTAAACCTCCAAACTCATTCTATGAGGCCAAATACCAAAACCTGACAAAGATGCCATCAAAAAAGAAAACTTCAGGCCAATATCACTGATGAACATAGATGCAGAAATCCTTAACAAAATTCCAGCAACCAGAATCCAACAACGCATTAAAAAGATCATACACCATGACCAAGTGGGCTTTATCCCAGGGATGCAAGGATTCTTCAATATCCACAAATCAATAAATGTAATACACCACATTAACAAATTGAAAAATAAAAGCCATATGATTGGAGGAGAAGGGTATGACAAAGGGTGAGATGGTTGGATGGCATAAAAAAAAAAAAGCCATATGATTACCTCAATAGATGCAGAGAAAGTCTTTGACGAAATTCAATATCCATTTATGATAAAAACTCTCCAGAAAGCAAGAATAGAAGGAACATACCTCAATATAATAAAAGCTATATATGACAAACCCACAGCAAACATTATCCTCAATGGTGAGAAATTGAAAGCATTTCCTCTAATGTCAGGAACAAGACAAGGGTGCCCACTTTCACCATTAATATTCAACATAGTTTTGGAAGTTTTGGCCACAGCAATCAGACCACCCCAGTATTCTTGCCTGGAGAACTCCATGAACAAAAGAGCCTGGAGGGCTATAGTCCATGGGGTCACAAAGAGTTGGACATGACTGAGACGCTAACACTTTAGAACCAATACAGTACTGTGAAGTAATTAACCTCCAATTAAAATAAATAAATTTATATTAAAAAAGATGATAAGAAAAAAAATAATTGAAAACCCCAAAGTGACAGTGACTGAAACCAATTATAGACTCTTTTTATTTAGTCTTATATTCCAGAGGTTTTTCATGTCTGATAAACCTGGGAATAAATTTGATCTTCCTTGACACTTGCATAAACATCTATTCCTAGGAACAATAAAAATTCAGTAAAACAGTAAGTTTCAAAATATGTAATAAAATCAACAATTCACAAAATGATATTGATACAATATATACTTTTATGGGTACATAAGTACATGCATAAACAACTGAAAATAACTGAAGGCTGTGTGCAAATGATAATGATGGTTACTTTGGATGTTTAGAGTCGAGATTGGTAATCTGATAGGACTTTATCTGTAATGTTCTAAGGATTTACAACAAAATAAGGTGTTTTGGGGGATAGGAAAAGTGGGGAGTAGACTTACTATGCTGAAATCTTTAGGACTGCTGTGGTATTTTTTTTTTTCCTCCCGTTTATGTTGCCCTCTGAGATTCCAAAGCTCCCCACAGACCTGCCAGTGAGAGGGTGTCCTGCTGTTTGGAAACTTCTCCTCCTTAAGACTCCCTCCCCAGCATGGGTCTCTGTCCCTAACTCTCCTGTCTCTCTTTTTGTCTTTTACATTTTGTCCTACCTCCTTTTGAAGAGGATGGGCTGCCTTTCTGGGTGCCTGGTGTCCTCCGCCAGTGTTCAGAAGTTGTTTTATGGAAGTTTCTCAGGATTCAAATGATCTCTTGATGAATTTGTTGGGAGAAAGTGGTCTCCCTGTCCTATTCCTCTACCATCTTTGGACTGCCCCCTAAAGTAATTTAAAAAAATTTATTTTATTGTGGTAAAATTCACATGATATGAAACATACTATTTTGACTATATTTAACTGTGTGGTTCAGTGGCACTATGTACATTCCTGTTGCTCACCACTCATCATTTCCCAAATTTTTCACCTTGCTAAACTGAAACTCTGTCCCCATTAAACACTAACTCCCCATTACCCCTCCCTCCCCTCTGACCCCTTGACCCCTGTCATCTACTGTTGTACTTTCTGATTCTATTAACTTGACTATTCTAGGTATCTTGTACAAGTGGGATCAAACAATATTTGTTGCTCTGCAGTATCTTAACTGTATAACCATCGTATCAATTATAGATTTTGTTTGTGAACAATAGAAACCAATTCCAATGAACTAAATCAAAAAGGGGGTTTACTGGAGGGACACTGATTATTGTAGATTTGAGGAAAAAGTTGAATGATGAGGCTATCTAGTAGGAATTAAGGACAGCTTAATTCAGCTTAATACAACTCCAGTTTCTTCACAACCTTGGATCTCTCTCTTTATGATATGCATTCCCATGAGGTGACGTGACATTGGGTAAGTCTGAGGCGTATTTATCAGCTGAGGTAAGAGTTGTGAGTGAGTGGGTACCATTGACTGTGTCACCAGAGCAAAGAATGTGAGCAGGACCATTTTCCAAATAAAAAATGTGTGTGTGCTCAGTTGCTCAGTCGTGTCTTGACTCTTTGTGACCCATGGACAGTAGCCCGCCAGGCTCCTCTGCTCATGGAATTTTCCAGGCAAGAATACTCAGTAGAGTGCCACTCCCTTCTCCAGGGGATCTTCTCGATCCAGGGATCAAACCCACGTCTCTTAACATCTCCAACATTGCCAGGCAGATTTTTTTTTTTTACCACTAGTGACACCTGGGAAGCCCTCCAAATAAAAATTAGGGTTCTATTTAAAAAAAAATGCAAAGGGTTGTCAGGAAGGGAAAACCAACAAGTGTGTCTATAGCTGTCACAAAAGAACACACACCGAAGTCTATCTCGTTTCTTCAACCATAGTTTTTAGATGTTCTGTGGGTCTGTGGAAAGATATTCTGCTGTGGAGCTAAGTTTAGTGATCACACTGTCCAAAAGTGTCTCTGTTTGGTTAAAATGCAATCAACTGCATGAACACATTTTCTGTACCTTTAAATTTTTCTCAGAAATTGTTTTCTTTATTGCTCTTGTTTACTGAGCTATGTACTCATCTTTGGTTATGCTGTTGAAGGCAATGGGTACATGTGATACTGTTTACAAATATTTACTACTTTCCCTTAGGCAGGATTATCCTTTTCCATTCTGTTGATTTCAGGCATGGCACTTGCTTTCTCCAATAAAATGGAGTGGAAGTGACATGAGTCTCTTACAAGCAGATGTTCTAAGAGCCAGCAAGTGATGGTGTTTCTTCTGCACGGTAACAAAGATGTTTCAAATAGAGGTTATTTTCAGGAGCCTCCCAGTACATCACTCCAAGGTGAAGAGCCACAATCAACCTGCTGTGGATGCACAGCTTTTTGAGAAATAATCATTTGTAATTTTAAACCACAGAGATTTGGGTATTTGTTACCATAGTATAAGCTAACCAGTCCTGACTGAAGCACTTGTAAAACTAATTCTCTGTTGAGACTTCACAGATAATTTCTAACTCATTGTGGTTTTAAATATTTCCTTTCATTAGTAGGAAATTAGGTAGAAAGCGATGAAGTGAAGATTATTTTGTGAGCATTGGAGAAGCAATATTTCTCTCTGGGCAAGCTTCTGACAAAATACATTGGATATTTTGGAGTTTTAATGTCAGAAATACATAGGTGTATTATAATATGGAAGACTTACTTTTAAACAGAGCAACAGATCGAGAAATTTCTCAAACACATGATTCTCTCCATTAGTACCAATTAGTAGTTATTTTTATGTATAGTTAGATGTCTGGTGGCCCAGTGGTAAAGAATTTACCTGCTAATGCAGGAGATTTAGGAGACATGGATTTGATTACTGGGTTGGGAAGATCCTCTGAAATAGAAAACGGCAACCCACTCCAGTATTCTTGCCTGGAAAATTCCGTGGACAGAGAAGCCTGGTGGGGTACAGTGCATCGGTACAGTTGCAAAGTATTAGATATGACTGAGCGACTGAGCATGCACACACACAGGTGTTTTGATTATTAGTTGATATTGATACTATGCATGTGTGCATCCTAAGTCACTTCAGTCATGTCTGACTGTGACCCCATGCGCTATAGCCCACCAGGCTCCTTTATTCATGAGATTCTCCAGGCAAGAATATTGGAGTGGATTGCCAGGCTCTCCTCCATGGAATTTTTCCCAACCCAGGGATCGAACCTACCTCTCTTACATATCCTACATTGGTGAGTTCTTTACCACTAGCATCACCTGGGAAGTCCACTGATACTATAAGCCAAGGCATATACAACTAGTAAAGAAGAAGCTGACAAGTTATGATTAGTTTAATAAGTTGCATGTATTGTTCAACAAAATAATCATTAGGTTGCATGCTGTATATGCCCATATTGATTTAAAGAAACCTGGTAATAATCTCTCTTTAACTTTTTTTTTTAATTTTTATTTTTACTTTATTTTACTTTATAATACTGTTCTCTTTAACTTTTTAGAAAAAGAAATCCCAGGTCTATTTCCCTATTAATATTTCCCAAATCTACCTATTCTTATTCTTGCCACCGCTGCTTTAAGTCACGTCTTCATTATCTCTTACCAAAGCTCTCTAATTAATATTTCCAGTGTGCTTCTCCTCCAGGTTATGTTTATCACAACCACTGGATGCTATAACTAAAATACAACATTGACCATCTTATTCCCTTGCATATGACCCTTGTGGTTCAACATCTAGAAGACAAGGTTCAGGTTTCTTAATGTCGCATATAAGGGCTTCCTGGAAAGGCAGCACGGCCTGTTGGTTATGAGAATGAGTTTTAGAACCACACATCCTGGGTTTGAAAATAGATCTGCTCTAAGTAGCTGAGTGACTTTTACTAAATATTTACAATAGTATGTCTATAAAAATGTTAGCTTTTGTTAATTTTATATGGTTTCTCCCTTACTTCCTGTACTTACTCTCTGATCTTTTTTTTTATAATTACCCAAAGGTAATGATTACCCAATTAATTTTTTAATAATTACTCAATGCTTTCCTGGTGGCTCAGACAGTAAAGAGTCTACCTGCAATGTGGGAGATCTGGGTTCGATCCCTGGGTTGGGAAGATCCCCTGGAGAAGGAAATGGTAACCCACTCCAGTATTCTTGCCTGGAGAATTCTGTGGACAGAGGAGCCTGGGAGGCTGCGGTCCATAGGGTCGCAAAGAGTCAGGCATGACTGAGCGACTAACTTCCGTTTTCAAGGGTACTTGGCAGATTTTCATCTCTATTCTTGAATTCCTTTGTAATTACTCATAACTCTTTCCCTCTTCCGATACCCCTACCCTCAAACTGGCTAATGCTGTCTCATCTTTTAATGTTTAGTTCAATGATAGCTTTAAAGCTTAAGTTGACTTTTCTTCAAATACCTAGGATATTTCTCTTATGAATTCAAAATCCATCCATATCTCTATTATTATACATATCACACAGTATGATATTATAATGTTTCTGTATCTACTGACTTCTATGAGACCACAGGCAACTTGAGAGCAGGAATCATATCTCATTAACTTGTCCTTAGTATAGTTCCTGGTTCATAGTAGACACACAGTAGAAATGTTTGTTGAATATATAGAATATTGCCAAATAAAGAAAGGATTATTATTTTGTAATCACTTTTGAACTCACTCTTTATTTTGTGGTTCGGTATTGCTTGATCAAGATCATTGTGATAAATTTCCTTTAAAATTTATTTCCAGAGAAAGTCATTTCTCTCTTGAATTCTTAATACTTTCTTCTATCTGACAAGGATAACCTAGTTTCCTGTCTTGCCTTGAGTATCTCCACTCATAGAGCTAAAATAGTGTCCTATTCCAGTAACTGAACTGGGCTAAGTGGCTGATATTTTATGTTTATTATATTAAATAAATTGTGCTTAAATTACAGTCCATTTTAAATTATTTTGGGTAGTGAGCAGAATACATAGTTTGAAATTCCATGACATGATAAAAAGAATAAAATGGACATGTAAGTGCAATTAGCTGTATTTGGCATGAGTATTGATATTATTTATAATCTTGATTCCAATTATTTTAAAATAAAGACTCTATAACTGTATGAAATTAAATTTAAGAATCTGATAGTTTATTATCATTATGTATGATTTATAATGATTGTGAATTGTGTATACTGTTTATATGTAGTTTTCGTGTTGAAGGAATTATCACTTGAAATAAAGAAGGTTGCTTTTTTGTACCCAGAATATTTTCAATATATTTGTTTAGCTAATATAACTGGAGATGGGCTTTTTTTCTAGGACACTAACAAGTGCTGGTAAAGACCTACACGATAATTTTCTGAAGGCTCTGGCAGCGAGAGAAGAAGACAATCGCAGTGGAAAAGTGAGCGTGAGTGCATTTCATTCAGAGATTAAAAATGTATACCTTAAAGGCACATTAGCATATAATATCTAGTTAGTTGATAATATAATTTTAAATACTGCCTCTGAAAGGTAATTCATGAGGGATATAACAGAACTCTTTATTATTGGAATATATTATAGGAATATATGTGGGAAAATTATGTCAGTTTATATCTGTAGAAGTAGCTACATGGTGAAAAATAGTATCATTCTGCATATTTGTTGTGGAGAAAATGCCTATATGTGGCAGAAAATGCCTATATATGGTTGTCATCTCCAACTTTGTGCTGATGCTATGTTGAAACTTCTTGCTTCTTTTCAGCCCCATCTCTTAGTACACTTCTCCAAGTCATTTTATACACTCACCTTGAAGATTTTCCCACTGTGTACCTGATTTCATTCTGTCTCTAGAAGATAGAGTCTTCCGTATAGTCCTACGCTGGGAGGTATGCTAGAAACCACATAATGGAGAGAGATGATTTTGAGTTATCCAAGGAGGATATGCTCTTGCTTTATTAAAACTTGTGCTAAATTAGATATTTAAAATTGCTAATATTATTTGGAATATTTACTTTCATGCTTTGCTAATATAATACTGGTAATAACAGTCTTCTATATGTAAAAATAGACAAATATTTATGCTGAAACTGTAATGAGTGACTTACAGGAAAGGAATCAGAAGTAGCAGGATGCAAATTTTAGAGCAACAGAAAAATATGTTATAAGAGTATCTATTTTTACCAAAGTTTTCTCAACTAAAAAAATTGTATTTTTCTATCGTGTCGCTTGAAGATGTCACATGCAGATAAAATCCTCAATGTACCTCAGAAAGAAAAAGTATCATCTTTGGTTAGGTAATTGTATAGAATGATCCTGGACTTGAAATCAGGGAAAGTTTCTTGGTGGAAGTGGGCTGAGTGAAATTCAAAAGAGGTGAGGTTGGAAATATGGGTGGACACTAGACTTGGAGGACTTTATAAATCACAACAGAAAAGCTGGAATTTATCGGACCCTTTTTGGAAAGAGCAGCTAGAAAGGAGGAAGACAGGTAGAAAAATGTGGTGTCATAGTAATCCATGGTAAGAACCTTAAAGAAAAAGCAAATGATCATCAGTGATCAAGAAGGATAAGGTCTGGAAAAGGATCTGTTGTGTTTGGGAACATTCACTTTATTTTTATTCACTTCATTTTTTTTAATTTTTATTTTTACTTTATTTTGCTTTACAATACCGTATTGGTTTTGCCATCCATTGACATGAATCAGCCGCAGATGTACATGAGTTCCCCATCCTGAACCCCCCTCCCCAAAAAAATACTTGACAAGAACAAATTCTATCCATAGTAAGGATAGAAGTCAGGTTTCTCAGGGTAGAAAAATGGCCCATGGTTAGGCAGTGGCACCAAAAAAACACAAACAGCTTTAGAGACCCGAGGCTCATGTTTTGTTCTGAAATGATCTAATGCCTCTCAAAAATGCCTTTTTAACCTTTCTATTCCACTGGTATTTCCTTTAACAATGAATAACAGCATCATTCACTCATTTACTCAATCAGAAGTATGTCAGTTATAATAAACTCTTAATTCTCTCTCACCCATGTTGAATGAGCTACTGCTGCTGCTGCTGCTGCTAAGTCACTTCAGTCGTGTCCGACTCTGTGTGACCCCATAGATGGCAGCCTAGCAGGGTCCTCCATCCTTGGGATTCTCCAGGCAAGAAAGCTGGAGTGGATTACCATTTCCTTCTCCAGTGCATGAAAGTGAAAAGTGAAAGTGAATTCGCTCAGTCGTGTCTGACTCTTCACGACCCCATGGACTGCAGCCTACCAGGCTCCTCCATCCATGGGAGTTTTCAGCCAAGAGTACTGAGTGGGGTGCCGTTGCCTTCTCCTGAATGAACTACTAAGTTCTTTTAGATATGTTAAATTACATCATTTTTTACCATCTCAAATAGAGTTTATCTAGATTCAAACCCCCATCACATCTTAAATATATTACTATAACAGCCTCTTAAATGATAACACCTGTTATCATTTTCTTGCCCAACTCTGATCTATTTTCCAGTCTCATGCTTCTTATGCACCTGCTCAAGCCTGGAACTGTTTTAGTCTCTGGGACACTGGGACACTGAAGAATCTGTGACCTTAAAGCATTTCTATTCTCATGATAGAGAATAGGTGAGCAAAACAAAAATGGAATAGTTAATTTCAACTTTGGATGGGTGCTATGAAGAGCACAGAATTAGAATATCAGATATAGAGATTGAATAGACAGTGGTTGGATGCTTTAGCTACTGTGTACAGGAAAATCACTTTAAGGAGGTTACATCTGTTGAGACTGGAATGAAATGAGTAAGATAGTCCTGGAATGTGAAGAGTGAGACATCCCAAAGAGATAAATACTTGAGAGGATGCAATATATCCCATTAAGAAGGAACATGCATTAAAATCTCCTGAGATAACAGCAATCATGGCATAATCAAGAGATGATAAGAAAACTGAAATGACTGGAAGGCAGTTATTGAAGGAAATTATAAAGACAGATGAGGTCAGAGAGAAGGTCAGAAACTGGACCATACAGGTTATAAGGAATTGCTATTTATTCTTTTTTAATGTTTATATTTATTTTTTTATTACTGTGATAAGAAGTCAATGGATGGATGATCTTAAGTAGAGAAGTGACATGATCTGGCTTCCACTTTAGACTGACTTCACCACCGCTGTGTACAGTAGGATAATATGGGGAAGTCAAGCAGAAGCAAGCAGAAAAGTTAGGGAGCTCTTACAGTCAATCAGCAAAAGAAGAAACTCTTAAAACAGCATGGTTGTAGTTGAGATGGAGGGAAGTTCATCTCAACTGAATCGTGTCTATGTTTTAGAGGCAAAGCAGACAGGACTCAGTGATGGTTTGGATGTGAAATCTTAAAGAAAGAGGAAATCAGGATGCCTTCTAGGTTTATCATTTGAACAGGTGGGGATGATGGTGGCATTTTGTGTGACTGGAGAGCTTATTTCAGACATCAATAATGAAATAGTTCTATTTTGTCTACATTAATTTTGTGATGCCTATTAGATGCCCAAGTGGAGAAGTGGATTGGTCATTTACATATCTTGGTTTGGAAATTGAGAGAAGTCTTGGCTAGCATATAAACCTGAAAGTTATCAACATCTAGTATTAGTCATTCAGTCATGTCTGACTCTTTGAGACCCCATGGACTGTGACCTGCCAGCCTCCTCTGTTCTTGAGATTTCCCAGGCTAAAATACTGGAGTGGGTTGCCATTTCCTTCTCCAGGGGATCTTCCCAATGCAGGGATCTAACCCAGGTCTCCTGCATTGCTGGCAGATTCTTTACAACATCTAAATGGTATGTAAAATCATGAACTTGCAAAAGTTAACCAGGAAGAGTATGGGTAAAAAGAGTGAGGTTCTATGACAGATTTTTAAGACACTCCAAAGTATAGAGATCTGAAATGTGTCAAAGAAGTAGCTAAGGAAACAGAAATAGCATGTAGGAGAAAAATCAGGTGAGAGCCATGCTGTGAAAAGAAAAATTAAAAAAAAAAAAAAAAAAAAAAAACCTCTAAGGAAAGAATGCTCACCAAGGCAATTGCTGCTGAGAGGCTACATAAGAGGATGTATCAATTTCCCAGTGCTGCCATAGGAAATTACCATAACCCAAGTGGCTTAAAACAACAGAAATTTGTTCTCTCACAGTTCTGAAGGCCAGAAGTCTGAAATCACAGTGTCAGCAGAAACATTCTGAAGGATCTAAGGGAGAATCTGTTCCATTCCTTTCTCAGCTTCTGGTATTGCTGGCAATCATTGGTATACTTTGGTCTGTAGAGAATCACTTTGATCTCTGCTACTGTCATCACAGGACATTTCTCCTTGTGTACCTGTGTTTGGGTCTTCTGTTCTCACAGAGGCACCAGTCATATGGGATTAGCACCCCCCTACCCTGAATAGGACTTAATATTAATTTCGTTATGTCTACAAAAAACCTATTTCCAAATAAGGTTGTCCTCACAGGTACTAGAGGTTAAGATCTCAACATATCTTCTGAGGGGGACAGAATTCAATCCATGAAAAATCCAATCAGTTCAACAGATAAAGTTTGCTGTTGTTTTTGGGTAGGTAAATATCATGGATTGTGCTGGCAAGGGCAGTTTCAGTGGAAGACTGTGGTTAAGTGTCTCCTTGGAGTAGGTAAAGAAAAAGGTGTGTGGGTGAAGATAAGGAAGATCAACTGTTTTTGAGGATTTCTGTAGTGAAGTATCACTTAGATATTGATTGATAACTGGCACAGGATCAAGAGTCCAGGAAATTTGTTTTATTATGCTTTAAAAGCAGAGACATTACTTTGCCAACAAAGGTCCATCTAGTCAAGGCTATGGTTTTTCCAGTAGTCATGTATGGATGTGAGAGTTGGACTATGAAGAAAGCTGAGCTCCGAAGAATTGATGCTTTTGAACTGTGATGTTGGAGAAGACTCTTTGAGAGTCCCTTGGACTGCAAGGAGATCCAACCAGTCCATTCTAAAGGAGATCAGTCCCAGGTGTTCTTTGGAAGGAATGATGCTGAAGCTGAAACTCCAGTACTTTGGCCACCTCATGCAAAGAGTTGACTCATTGGAAAAGACTCTGATTCTGGGAGGGATTGGGGGCAGGAGAAAGGGACGACAGAGGATGAGATGGCTGGATGGCATCACCGACTTGATGGACGTGAGTCTGCGTGAACTCCGGGAGTTGGTGATGGACAGGGAGGCCTGGCGTGCTGCGATTCATGGGGTCACAAAGGATCGGACACGACTGAGTGACTGAATTGAACTGAGCTGAACTGAAGATGGGTCATTGTTGTTGTTGTTCAGTTACCAAGTTGTACCCGACTCTTTGCGGCCCCATGGATTGCAGCACGCCAGGCTTCCCCGTCCTTCACCATCTGCCAGAGATTGCTCAAACTCATGTCCATCGAGTCAGTGATGCCATCCAACCATCTCATCCTCTGTTGTCCCCTTGTCCTTTTGCCTTCAATAGTTCCCAGCATCAGGGTCTTTTCCAACAAGATGGCTCTTCCCATCACGTGGCCAAAGTGTTTATTAACCAAGTTTACCTCAATGGGAATGACCCATAGAGAGAGTGTTGATGCTGTAGAGGACGGAGGGGAACTTTGCTGGAGGAATGGGATTCAGCACGCAAGGAAAGGGCTTGCCTTTGAGAGGGGAAGAGGCCACTCATGGGAGGGATAAAGGAATCTATAGGTCTATCTACTAGGTAGACTGGTGAATTTGGATTTGAGAAAATGAGATAACTCTTCTGGGAGTTTATCTATTTTTTCGACATTGCTGCTAAATGACCTTTAATTACATCAGTATAGGGTTGGTTTGTTTTTTTTTTCTCCCCCTTAGAAAAACATCCTAAATTTACCTTTTTTGAGTCATTTAATGTTTGGTAGGCTGTCATTGATTTGGAAACTAGCATCTTTTTTAGACTCGCTGCTGACTCTGAAAATAACATGTGGTCATTTATTTGGACCTTTGACTTTGTGATACTATTATAATCAGCAGAATGCATGTCATTGTATCAAGGGCAGCATTTAAGGCTTAACTTTGTATCTAGTCTTGTCTTAATGAAGACTCCAAATTGTTTTAGAGCAAACTATTTACAACAGAATACAGTATGTTTTAGAAAGATCTAATTATCAATATTAGGATCATAAGCTTACTTAAAAGCCATTTACTAAATGGATAAGCTTTAAAAAAGTAATCCTATAAAATATACAATATTCATGAGATTTGAATCTATATTAATTTGCTGTCAGCAGAAATTATATGCGAATTTTATGAGGTCTGAACTCTCCAAGGGAAATGACTATTTCCTGAGCATTGAGATTTCTCTGCATAATGCATAGATACAAAATACATGGAGAACTTCATCTCAGGGGCACATTTGCTACTCTTTTTGTTCCATCTTATTGAAAGTAAATAGTAAAAATATTATGATATAGTTTTAGAACTGGCATAGTTGACCTGCATGGCCTAATAAGGTTTGAAGCTCTAATTTTGTAGCAATTTTCCCAGGTAATTTTCTTTAAATATAGCTGGGAAATTAGAAGAAGATTGGATTTACTTTCCCACACTCATAACTTCTGAGTATGTTTTTAAGTTTGGTGATCCCAAGTTTCAAATGCTATTTAGTGTAATTGAATCTTTTTCTGAGTGTCCTCTTTCTCCCTCTGGTCAACTAATTGCAAATGTGATTTATTAGGTTTTTTTTTATTTTTTATGCTGTGAGTTGACACTGCTATAGAGCCTGGAATTTAGAAAAACAGGCCTCCTCTCAGTCCCCCATACCCAGGAGCCCCCACCTAATATTTTCAGTGTGTAAGTTATAGGGTTATTTGCTTATTATACACATTTATACAATCCCCACAAAGCTGCTGCCTGGGGGTGTAGTCTTGGGCTATGCCCTGGAAGAGAATAGGGTTTTACGAAAATTAAAAGTACATAGAGCTGCTATTTAAAGACTAAAATTTCTTGAAAATGTACTTCCTTTAAAGCTTTCAGTGGTTCAGATGTTTTAGATATTGATATTATTTCTATAAGTCCCTTTTAAAAGAAATGTGATAAGCCAGAGGTAACTCAGTTGAATTCAAGACTTAGTATTATTTCATAGTTACCTCTGAATGTTGTATATAATGCTTGCAAAATACTATGTATGTATAGTATCTGAATATGTATATATATATAAACATATACAAATACCATGTATAAGTATATATATATACATATATATAGGTATGTATGCATAAGCCCACATTATTTTACATCTTTTCCAAAATACTCAATTTTAAATTACTATGATGCTTCATTTTCTTTAGACAAAACATTGAGCCTTATGTGTAATTCATGTACAAAAATGTTTGAAATAATTTTGTAGTACTTCAAATGACAGGTATCATGAGTATTTTTTCCTAGTAACAGAGTATTTAATTATATTTTAAAGGCGAGCTATTCATATAAGAAAACATTTCTACCTCATGCCTCATAAATTTCAGATTTAAAACTTCTTTGAAGACTAAAATAGCTAACCATTTTCTTCTCATTTGTAAGCAGATTTATTGTTTCCTGAGAAGGTGTAATTTTCTGATTGCTCCATCTATGAAGTGTTTAACACTCCCCACAATGAGGCATTTATTAAGAGTATAACAAGCGCTTAGAAAAGCACATTAAACAGGTCTGGTTCTAGATGTCCCGAAACTCAGGTCAGAAGCAAATCATAGTGATGCTAGTGGACATAAAAAGTTCTCAGAAAGCTGAACACATTGTGTAAACATATGTTGTTGTTGTTGTTCAGTTGCTCAGCTGTGTCTGACCCTTTGTGACCCCATGAACTGTAGCATGCCAGGCTTCCCTGTCCTTTACCATCTCCTGGAGCTTGCTCAAACTCATGTCCATTGAGTCGATGATGCCATCCAACCATCTCATACTCTGTAGTCCCCTTCTCCTCCTGCACTCAATCTTTCCCAGCAACAGGGTCTTTTCTAATGAGCTGGCTCTTCACATTAGGTGGTCAAATTATTGGAGTTTCAGCATCAGTCCTTCTAATGAATATTCAGGATTGATTTCCTTTAGGATTGATCAGTGAACATATGAGATACAGCAAAATGCATTTTCTCAGAAAAATCAGTGGAAATATTAAATAATTAAATATTCCAATGAGAATGAGATTAAAGATATTTTATTTTATTCTTTGCAATTTCCAGAAATATCATAATCAAATGGTTGACTTTTTACAGAGGATGCTTGAATGAAGGTGTAACATCTTGAGAGCATTTCATGTCCATGATAGAGACTAAGAAAAATACTTGAGGTCAAGATTTGACGATTTTACAAAGAAAATACTGGGCTTCCCTAGTGGCTCAGCAGTAAAGAATCCACTTGCAATGCAGGAGACACGGATTCAGTCCCTGGATTGGGAAGATCCCCTGGAGAAGGAAAGGGCAACACACTCCAGTATTCTTGCCTGGAAAATCCCATGGACAGAGGAGCCTGGTGGGGTACTCCATGAGTTGCAAAGAGTTGAACATGGGTTAGCAACTAAACAACAACCACAGTAAAGAAAAGACTAGATAAACAACAGAGTGAAGAGGTAAAATGGATTATGCTGAGATGATAAGTTCTTCCTAAATTGCTTTGAGGTATTTATGTAGTTGATAAATCTTTTTTCTCTCCTATCTTGATATCTATGACATGATTATTGTGTGGTTTCCCAACTGTCTTCCGATTTTTGATCTCAGTCTCTTTCTTGGACTGACTACTGTATATATCCATTTGAGCTCCATCTTTTTCACTATATACATTTCCCCTTGGTGAATCACCCAAACCCATGAACTCACTATGCTTCTTGCTATCTAAAAAGAGGCTTACCTCTGTTTGCTTCCTATCTATTTATTAATTTATTCAATTATTTATTAAATGGTGACAACTGGTTCTGCAGAAGGCCTTGTATCAGCTTCTGAGGAGACAGTGGATGGCAAGTGCCTTAAGGAGTTTAGAGTTGCTTGAAAAATAAAGTGTATGATTCAGTAAACATACAGATAAAGCAAAATTGCAAGTGTGATAAGTGCTATTGATATGAATGAAAAACACAACAAGTTCTGATTGCGTTTAAGTGGGTTGAGAAATGATATGATCAGATTTTCAGACAAAAAAGATCAGTGTGCTTTCAATATAGAAAATAAATGATAGAAAGCATAAAACAGTTGCTTTAATTTTTGCAATACGATAAATGCATTTCAAGAGCCAATAAGAGAAGATGAGATGGTAGCCTGGACCAGGAAGATGACAGGGAAGATGAAGAAGATTTGAGAGTTATTTAGAAGGTAAACTGGGCAGAAATTGGTAACAGGATATTGCTAACGAGGGGACTGAGAGGGAGTGGCCATGGATATTGGCCTTCACAGTTGGATAGAAGGTGCTACTGCTCTTTGGGACATGGGACACTCTAAGATTGTGAATGGGATACAGACATCATGGATCTGATTTTGGATATACATCTTTGATGAAAGACATTGTTTAGGTGTTAAGCAGAGAGCTGGAGAAGAAGAATTCTTGGACTCTATTCCAGTGTTTATCTCCACATTTTGCTATACCTCAAAATTCTTCATTTAATCTGCTACTGCTACTGCTACTGCTAAGTCACTTCAGTCATGTCCGACTCTGTGTGACCCCATAGATGGGAGCCCACCAGGCTCCCCCGTCCCTGGGATTCTCCAGCGAAGAATACTGGAGTGGGTTGCCATTTCCTTCTCCAATGCATGAAAGTGAAAAGTGAAAAAGAAGTCGCTCAGTCCTGTCTGACTCTTAGCAACCCCATGGACTGAAGCCTACCAGGCTCCTCTGTCCATGGGATTTTCCAGGCAAGAGTGCTGGAGTGGGATGCCATTGCTACTAAACCAAATTTCTGTTCTTCTTCCATTCCCCAGGTATCACATCCAGTTGGTGACCAAACCTGGTCAATTCTACCTTGTGTATATGTCTCTAATAAATGTGAGGGAGATGGCAGGAAAGCCAAAGAGGTCTGAGGACTCCATTGTGCTGTCCTCAGTAGTGTGGATAATGTCCTGTCCTCAGTAGTGTGGATAATGTCCTGAAGGTGATGGGTATCCCTGAAAGAATTTAGTCACAAATGGTCTGTGTGATCAGCTGTGTACTTTAAGGGTGCAGCAGGGGCAGTACATAAGATAAGTATATGTCTGTAGGGATAGGATGGGGAGGTCATTGTAACATTACAGATAGATAAGAAAAGACTGGAATAAAGAAATGACAAAATGAATAGTGAGAAAAAGATGGATTTGAGTAATTCAGGAGATAACTTTGTTTTGATAAGGAAATGGTGAGAGGGAGTTTCGAATACTATTCATGCATATATAAGCAGCTGATGATAATTTTATTAATGGGAAGAGGAGTGTGATCCTGGCTTTAGAGGTCTAAAGTTCCCAACTTACCACTTACCTAGTATTAACATTTGCAAAAGGATTATTAAGAGTACCCTCCTCTTAATACTGGGGCCTCCCAGGTGGCGCTAGTGGTAAACACCCCTCCTGTCAATGCAGGAGACATAAGGGACTCAGGCTCGATCCCTGGGTTGGGAAGATCCCCTGGAGAAGGAAATGGCAATCCAAAACTCCAGTATTGTTGCCTGGGGAATCTCATGGACAGAGGAGCCTGGTGGGCTTCAGTCCATAGGGTCGCACAGAGTCGGATGCAACTGGAGTGACTTAGCACGCATCTTAATATTGATTGAGTACTGAAAAGAAAATATAGGTTAAACATTTGGCACACTACATGATAAAGTGAAGTGAAGTTACTCAGTCGTGTCCAACTCTTTGAGACCCCATGGACTGTGTAGCCTACCAGACCTCTCCGTCCGTGGAATTTTCCAGGCAACAATACTGGAGTGAGTTGCCATTTCCTTCCGGGAGATCTTCCCGATCCAGGTATTGAACCGGGGTCTTGTGCATTGTAGGCAAACACTTTACCGTCTGAGCCACCAGGGAAGTCTACACTGCATGATACATGATGACAATTTAGCAAATAATGTGATTTCTGTGATAAATTATAACATTCCTAGAGCTAAAATTATAAATAAAATAGATATTGTAGAAAGAATGAAAACTTTTGTTAAGTTTCTAAGGTAAGTATTGAATAATTTTGAATCTTTCTTTAGAAAATATTGTAGAGAGCATTCCTTGAGACCATAGATACTTGCAGATTTTATTAGAAATCTAAAGATTGTTGGTCATTGGCAAGATATTATAGCAGTCAGAATATTTTCTAAAAGCCTTTATATTATAGATTTTTTAATGTTATAGGAAACCACAGTCCATTTCATTAGTTTTCTGCTGTGTGCAAACCACTTTGCTACTTGCATAATATTTGCTATTTTCCAAAGACAAAAAGGACAGGCTGTCCCTGCAGGGTTTCTAATGTAATAGGATTATGTAACTCTTTTAAGTAGTGACATGGCAGGGTGGGCGTGGGTGACAGGAGTTGTTATTTTTTGAGATGGTAGTAAACAAAGACTCCAGCATTTATTGATTCCACTAAAACAACAATAAAATAGTCCTTTCCTAATCAGAGACTGATGAGGATTGAAATGGAGGGTCACACGCTGTTCTGGGTTGGGAAAGTGGAACCTGTTGACACTTATTTTCCCACTGAATGTTGACTGTGTAAACAGTTACATGGCTGACCCGTTTGGGCTTTGAAATATGCATTATTGAAGCTGGTATAAAAGCACTACTTACAGATTTTCCTTCAGAGCCATTCAAAGAAACTACTGTATGTGGCTCAGGAAAACCTATGAATTAGGCAGTTCCTAATATACCCATTTCCTGTGTTGAAATCTCTATGAAACATAAGATTGCGTTGTATATGACCAGTAACATTGTGCTGACATGATCTTTTCCCTCCTTGCTGTTTTCCAGCTTCTATAAAATGTTCCCTTTCAGGAAAATGAAGGTATTATACAGATGTTTATTTCCTTTTTAATTGAATCCATGCTTGTCCACTAATAAACCCTATGGAAATTATATGACTCATACAGTCTTACCTTCATCTTAAACAAATTACATCAATGTTTGGAAAACAGAATGCACATCAACTTCCATGTCAATAAAAAAATGTATAGTAAAATAGATCTTTAATTTTTTATTTCCTGGATAAAAGTATGATACAGGGGCAGTGAGAAATTCTAAAGAGTAGAGATTAGGGAGCCATATTCATCTGAGTTTGATTCTTGAATTTCCTATTTCTTATACACTAAGTTCTTCAACTTTACAATCTGAGTTTACCCACCCACCCTATGGGGATCATAATTTTCATATAACTAAGAACTTCTAGAATAAAATTATAATGTTCTAATCTTTAGTACATGTTGTGTGTGTGTGTGTGTGTGTGTGTGTGCGTGCCCTCAATACTCATGTCCGAATCTGTGGTCCCATGGACTATAGCCCGTCAGGCTTCTCTGTCCATGGGACAGAGAAGAATACTGGGAGCAAGATTGCCATTTCCTACTCCAGGGGAATCTTCCTGACGCAGGGATTGAACCCACGTCTCTTGTGTCTCCTACATTGACAGGCAAGTTCTTTAACATTAGTGCCATCTGGGAAGCCAGGTGGATCACAACAAACTGGAAAATTATTAAAGAGATGGGAATACCAGACCACCTGACCTGTCTCCTGAGAAATCTGTATGCAGGTCAGGAAGCAACAGTTAGAACTAGACGTGGAGCAACAGACTGGTTCCAAATCAAGAAAGGAGTAAGTCAAGACTATATGTTGTCACCCTGCTTTTTTAACTTATATGCAGAGTACATTATGCGAAATCCCAGGCTGGAAGAAGTGCAAGCTGGAATCAAGATTGCCAGGAGAAATATCAGTAACCTCAGATACACAGATGACACCACCCTTATGGCAGAAAGAGAAGAACTAAAGAGCCTCTTGATGAAAGTGAAAGAGGAGAATGAAAAAGTTGGCTTAAAACTCAGCATTCAGAAAACTAAGATCATGGCATCTGGTCCCATTACTTCATGGGAAATAGATGGGGAAACACTGGAAATAGTGACAGACTTTTTTTTGGACTCCCAAATCACTTCAGATGGTGACTGAAGGCATGAATTTAAAAGACGCTTGCTCCTTGGAAGAAACACTATGACTAACCTGGACAGCATATTCAAAAGCAGAGGCATTACTCTGCCAACAAAGGTCCATCTAGTCAAAGCTATGGTTTTTCCAGTGGTCATGTATGGATGTGAGAGTTGGACTATAAAGAAAGCTAAGCACTAAAGAATTGATGCTTTTGAACTGTGGTGTTGGAGAAGACTCTTGAGAGTCCCTTGGATTTCAAGGAGATCCAACCAGTCCATTCTAAAGGAGATCAGTCCTGAGTGTTCATTGGAAGGACTGATGCTGAAGCTCCAATACTTTGGCCACTTGATGCAAAGAACTGGCTCATTAGAAAATACCCTGATGCTGGAAAAAAATGAAGGCAGGAGGAGAAGGGGACGATAGAGAATGAGATGTTTGGATGGCATCACCGTTGCAATGGACATGAGTTTGAGTAGGCTCCAGGAGTTGGTGATGAACAGGGAAGCCTGGCGTGCTGCAGTCCATGAAGTCGCAGTCGGACACTACTGAGTGAATGAACTGAAGTGAAATAATATGTGTTGTGTTAGTTCATGTCCTCCAGACAACATTTCCCAACCTTTTTGGCACCAAGGACAAATATTCCATGGACCAAGGTTGTGGTGGGGTGGATGGTTTCAGGATGATTTAAGCACATTACATTTTTGTGCACTTTATTTTTATTATTATTATTACATCAGCCCCATTATACATCAGCTTTACCTCAGATCATCAGGCATTAGATCCTGAAGGCTGAGGACCCCTGCTGTAGAAGCAGAGTCTAAGATGCAGATTTTGGCGTATGTGATTTAGTGAGGAAGGTCTCTCATGTGAAACCTATTAAGGGAATGAGGGATGCATGATTGTATAGAGGAAAAAGAAGGCAGAAATGTGGTTTCATTGGAAATCTGGCCTCGGTCTCATCAGGCAGGGATCTCGGGAGCATGAATTGTGTATCTGTTCTGCCTGAGATAAGAGGAATGTGCTTATATGTATACTCTCTGTCCCCTCTCCTGTCTCCATCCATTAATCCTCAGCTGTCACAGGGGTTGGGGGAGAGGGAAAGTGGCTCAAGTCACCTAAGGGCAGTCCTTTTCAAAGGGAATGCAGGTGTGAACCATTAGCCATTGTCACATGCAGCATCTGCAGTTGAATGTACCAGCCTACAGAAAGGAATCTAGGAGGCACCCCACCAACATGTTCTGAAGATGCAAAAGTTTTTAGTTTCAGCCATATTTGAAAGAAAAGAATGTCCCCTTTTCAATACTGTAATCTTATATAGGCAAAAATATTTTTTAAATAGTTAAATTCATCAATTATTTTTATATGAAAACTTAATTATATCTTTGTTTGTTCTCAGTTGCTCAGTCTAATATCTTCTTTTCATGTATTATACTGCATAAGTCTCTTCACTTACAAATAATCAGAAGTCCAAACATGGTTTTGAGGTCCAGAAATGTTGTGTATGTTATAAACTTTCCCATTTACATCTTATTTGCACTAGAACCTATTCCCATATAGAACAGGTACTATTTTGTTTGGATTGACATAATCAAGCCAGTGGCTCTACTTACATGTTGATGTATGGCAAAACCAATACAATATTGTAAAGTAAAAATAAATAAATTAATAAATAAATTAAAAAAAAATTAAAAACAGAATGGGCAACCAGCATCATGTTTGAGGGTATTCACAAAGGACAGGTATGTGAGTATAAGAAAAAAAGGCATCATAAAGAATGAAGATACAGTTTATTACTTAATAAACACTACTCATTTTCAGATCTAGTACAACATTTTTTGGATACTTTTGGTTGTGGAATATGAAAAAGAGTAAAGTTTATACAAAATCACCAAAATTTGAAAATGAATCTCTTTTCTGTATTATGGAGCTATTATAGCCCCGATATTCTATGCGAACAAGTTACCTTGGTTCTTTGTCTAATGGTGAAATGCAGTAGGATTGTTTAGACAGTAACAGAGGTCTGAATATCCTAAGATTGCATCACTTCTCTCCACAAATGAAAATAGAGTTAAAAATGGTTAAAAAAAAAAGAAAGGTCGGGGCAAGGGGTGGGGGGACATTGGGGAGCACCAATATTCTAATAGCAAGTGCCTTGATGTGAAAGATTATGTGAATTTCCAAGTCCACAATCCCTTAGCTACCAAGAGATTGTTACATGTACTTCAGAGAGAAATTTGGCAATATCTGGCAAAAATAAAGATGAGTACAAGCTTTAAACTAGTAGATATATATCTAAGAGAAATTGTCAATAATCTTCATATATATTAGTATATATATATGAAGATAATTACTTCATATATATATGAAGATAATTACTCACAGTGCATTAAAGCATTGCTCAGAATAGCAAAATAACCTAAATGTTCTTAAACTTGAGAATAAACTTGTGGTCTCTTTATGGAATGGGATACTGTACAGCATCAGTGTGAAAAACTAAGTGTATTCTGTATATCAACATGGAATCTCTTAAAAACATCATGTTAAAAAGACTGTTCTATACATCTGTGTCTCTTTTGCTGTCTCGCATACAGGGTTATCATTACCATCTTGCTAAATTCCATATATATGTGTTAGTATACTGTATTGGTGTTTTTCTTTCTGTCTTACTTCACTCTGTATAATCGGCTCCAGTTTCATCCACCTCATTAGAGGGTGGGATGATTTGGGAGAATGGCATTGAAACATGTATAATATCATATAAGAAATTAATCGCCAGTCTAGGTTTAATGCAGGATGCAGGATGCTTGGGGCTGGTACACTGGGATGACCCAGAGGGATGGTGTGGGGAGGGAGGTGGAAGGGGGTTCAGGATTGGGAGTGGATTCATGTTGATGTATGGCAAAACCAATACAATATTGTAAAGTAATTAGCCTCCAATTAAAATAAATAAATTTAATTAAAAAAAAAAAAACAACAAAACACAGGAATGTGTATGTAACCAGAGAATTTATGCTGGGCATTGTGTGGGACTGTGACAGACTCCAAAAACAATTAAATCATTTTAAACTTATATTTTGGAACTGAAGAGACAATAGTGACAGCTACCTATCTTGTAAGCAAGTTGAAACACAATAATGATGCAATTTGTTGCCAGTTTTCAGTGTGTAGTATCATATTACATGCCAGATGAATAAAAAACTAAATTGTGAATGACATATAGAATAAATGATTGCATGTGTCATATTGTAACAATTGCTTTACATGGTTGATGCTTTCCTAAAGAGTTATATGATTGATGAGTTTGGGAAAATCAAACAAAATTTGATTAAATGTTTAGATAAATCCTTAAAAAAAATTCATGTTAAGTTAAAAGAAAAAAGGTATGTTTCAGAGTGACATGTGCAAGATGACCTTCCCTCAGTCACTAACAAGCTCTGTTCCTTTCTATGTCTTAGTTTCCTTATCTGCCTATTGAACTAATAACAGTATCAGGTTAGTAGAATGGGTGTGAGAATTAAAGGAACTAACATAGGCTGGTAGTTCAGAGGTTAAAGCGTCTGCCTGCAATGCGGGAGACCTGGGTTTGATCCCAGGGTTGGGAAGATCCCCTGGAGAAGGAAATGGCAACCCACTCCAGTATTCTTGCCTGGAGAATCCCATGGATGGAGGAGCCTGGTGGGCTGCAGTCCACGGGGTCACAAAGAGTCGGACATGACTGAGCGACTTCAATTTCAATTTCAAATTTCAACATAAGCAAAGTGCTTGGAACGCTATTTGGGCAACAGTAAATTATCAAGTGAAAGTGCAGCAGCAGCAATTTATCAAGAAATACCATTGTTACAAACATTTACATAAATCTTAAAAACATACAAAATAACTGAATTTTTTTGATGGATACACTCATGTTCTAATTTGGCTACATGGCGACAATGTACACAAATCTTGGAAACTGTGCAAGGTAAGAGATGGTTGGAAAGAGGGGAGAATAACAGAATTAGAGAGCAGGCTTTATGTAATGCTTTATTTCTTTAAAATTTACGATGCCAGTATGGGTGAATGTAGATTTAAGCTTAACTGGATGTTGGCTAAGGGGTATTAGTTATGGTAGTTATATTAATAAACATCATGTTTATCTCTTTGCAATTTTTATGCTTAAAATATTTAATAGTTATAAATATAAGCAAAAGATTGTGATATTTTTAGAAAAAAATTAAATTATTATGCTAGTAAAATTTTTATAGGGAAATAAACAAAAAATGCAGCCAAGAGGTCAAACATTAAGGACAAACTTTGGGGGGCAGCTCACAACAGTTCTTTTTCCTCTGGGAAGGGAGCCCAGATCCAGAAAAGGGCCCTCAGAGGCCACAGGAGTCCTGCTTTTTCCTGTCTGTCCCAGATGATTTATTCATGTTGGGTCAGTAAGATGTATTCTGGTATGAAGTAATATTCAGGAAGATACACAGGCTAGCAGACACTGAAGCTAAAAGAGACAGTCTAACTCCAAATGCTGAGTTCTTGGAGTTGCCTATGGATTACTGTTGTGTTTTGAACATTCAGTCCTGCCTTTGAATCTGGGAGATATTGCAAGAGCATCCAACAAGACCTCCATTTTGCTTAGAGTTCAATTCTTGGCTCCCAGCAAAGAAATCTACAATCTTAAAATTAGTAGTTTATCTCTGATACAGAGAGGGTAATCACTTAGCAGAATCCTTCTGTGGGCATAGATTATATCCGGTTTCATCCAGAAGAGACTTCCAGAAGCATGTTCAGAGTTGGAATCTATGGATTCATACTCTGTCCAACTCTTTGTGACCCCATGTACTGTAGCCCTCCAGGCTCTCTGCCCATGGAATTCTCCAGGCAAGAATACTGGAGTGAATAGCCATTTCCTTCTCCAGGAGATCTTCCCACCCAGGGATTGAACCTGGGTCTCCTGCATTGCAAGCAGATTCTTTACCATATGAGCCACCACAGGAACCTCAATAAAGCTATTACTTCCTCTAAATTCAATTCTGTGAACTTAATTTGTCACACAGCAATTCAAAGGTAAATTGCTGCAAGTTTTTTTGAGATATGCAATGCAAAATGTGTAGCAAAATGTAAAATTAATGGATGCGCCAATTGTGATGATATACCTAAGAGCTTTTATTTTTTTCATGTTTTATGTTAATGAAATTAACATAGACTTTTAACAAAATTATTAACATAAATAAATATTTATGTTAATGAAATTATTAACAAACATTTATGTTAATGAAATTATTAACATAACAGAGGATTAGATGGTTGGTTGGCATCAATGACTGATGGACATGAGTTTGAGCAAGGTCTGGGAGTTGGTGATGAACAGGGAAGCCTGGTGTGACTCAGTCCATGGGGTCGCAGAGTCAGACATGTTTGAGCAACTGAACTGAACTGAATGAAATTATAAATCTGTTACTCTGTGTAACTGAGAAAATGTTTACATATTGTTTTGTATTTGGACATGTTCAATGGAAGCCAAGTATATTCATGAGGCTATTTGACAATTGATACAACATATAATAATAGTTCTTTCTTTAAATCCATAAATTTTAAGGAAAAACTTGTTAAAATTAACAAACAGGATGATTTTCATAACATGAGTGATACAAAACAATGAGAACTATCTGTGAACAGATAGTTTCACTTCCTGAAATTAACAGATCTCATGAAGTTTCTACTGAAAATCAGCTGTCAGGAAGAGGTTGACTGTATGTAGTTTATTAAATAATAGAGCTTCTTCAAAACGATAAAAGGGATACAACAAAGATTACTCTTTAAAATTTATTAACATTTTTTGCTCAACCTAATTTGAAAAAAGTGATGGTGAATTTGAAAGTTACAATTTAATGTTTGTGCTATCAGAAGAAAATGATATCATATTTAAAACATTTTTTCTTTTGATTTTTCAACTGAATATAATTCAGCACTTTAAGAGAATAGTAGATAGGCTCTCAACAAGACTTTGATCACAAACAAATTTAGCAATCATGCTAATTTCTGTTTTCCTCTTTAACTCCAGTATGTGGTGAATTAAGTGCTCTTCTTTTTTCTCACTTTCTCTGGAGCAGGGAAGGGTTATAGCTGTACACACGTGACAAAATTATGTTTCTTTAGATGAGGAAAGCAGTGCAGTGTCGTCTGGTGCTCTTCTTTGGACATTTTACAGGTCTGACCAGTGCTGGTCTTTATATTTAAGTTTCAAGGAGTGGGACATGATCTGAACCAATGTCTTCATTAAATCCAAGATAGCAAAAATACCTGCTTCCTTTGGCATGGATTGTGGTGGCGAGGGGGAGGGCTCAAATATAATTCCTTTTTACTCAACTTTAATTCTTGAGTGTTGGAGGAAAACTCTCAAAAGAGTCAGTTTATCTGTCACTCTTTTTTTTTTAATTTAATATAGCTTTGTTCCTCTTCATATAGATAGAGGCTTTGACTGTTTTTAGATTACAGTTATATTTAAGATAATTGTCTTCTATTGACTGCTCACTTTTTGTTGGCTCTTGTAATTTGTCAAATTTATTAGCATAAGCTGACTCATAATACTCCTTTATCATTTTACCGTTTGTAAGATCTGGAGTGATAGCCACTCTCACTTCTGATACTGTTGATTTCTGTCTTCTCTGTTTTCCTGAGCTGTCTAGCCTGAAATTTATCAATATTATTGGTCTTCATATAGAACTAGTTATTTGCTTCATTGATTTTCTTATTAATTTTGTATTGTTTATGCCTTTGATGTCTGCCCTTTATGATTTTGTTTCTCCTGTGTACTTCGGGTTTACTTTGTGTGTGTGTGTGTTGTTCTTCTTAAGATGAGAGTGTAGGTTACTGATGTGAACATTTTTTCTTTTATCATATACATATTTTAGTGCCATAAATTATGCTCTAAGCACTGGTTTATCTCCAGCAGGTATTTTGATAGGTCATGTTTTAATTTTCAAAAATTCATTTGATATGCAGTAAAAATTACTTTCTGATTTTCCTTTGGATTTCTTTGTAACCATGGGTTATCTAAAAGTTATTATCTAATTTCCAAATATCCGGGAATTTTCCAGCTTCCAATATGCAAGCAAATTTGGAAAACTCAGCAGTGGCCCCAGGACTGGAAAAGGTCAGTTTTCATTCTAATCCCAAAGAAAGGCAATGCCAAAGAATGCTCAAACTACTGCACAATTGCACTCATCTCACATGCTAGTAAAGTAATGCTCAAAATTCTCCAAGCCAGCCGTCAGCAAAAGGTGAACCATGAACTTCGAGATGTTCAAGCTGGTTTTAGAAAAGGCAGAGGAACCATAGATCAAATTGCCAACATCGCTGGATCATGGAAAAAGCAAGAGAGTTCCAGAAAAACATCTATTTCTGCTTTATTGACTATGCCACAGACTTTGACTGTATGGATCACAATAAACTGTGGAAAATTCTGAAAGAGATGGGAATACCTGCCTCTTGAGAAATCTGTATGCAGGTCAGGAAGCAGCAATTAGAACTGGATATGGAACAACAGACTGGTTCCAAATAGGAAAAGGAGTATGTCAAGGCTGTATATCGTCACCCTGCTTATTTAACTTATATGCAGAGTACGTCATGAGAAATGCTGGGCTGGATGAATCACAAGCTGGAATCAAGATTGCCGGGATAAATATCAATAACCTCAGATATGCAGATGACACCACTCTTATGGCAGAAAGTGAAGAGGAACTAAAGAGCCTTTTGATGAAAGTGAAAGAGGAGAGTGAAAAAGTTGGCTTAAAGGTCAACATTCAGAAAACAAAGATCATGGCATCTGGTCCCATCACTTCATGGGAAGTAGATGGGGAAACAGTGTCAGACTTTATTTTTCTGGGCTCCAAAATCACTGCAGATGGTGACTGCAGCCATGAAATTAAAAGACCCTTACTCCTTGGAAGGAAAGTTATGACCAACCTAGATAGCATATTCAAAAGCAGAGACATTACTTTGCCAACAGAGGTCCATCTAGTCAAGGCTATGGTTTTTCCACTAGTCATGTATGGATGTGAGAGTTGGACTGTGAAGAAAGCTGAGCACCAAAGAATTGATGCTTTTGAACTGTGGTGTTGGAGAAGACTCTTGAGAGTCCATTGGACTGCAAGGAGATCCAACAAGTCCATTCTAAAGGAAATCAGTCCTGGGTGTTCTTTGGAAGGACTGATGCTAAAGCTGAAACTCCAGTACTTGGGCCACCTCATGCAAAGAGTTGACTCATTGGAAAAGACTGATGCTGGGAGGGATTGGGGGCAGGAGGAGAAGGGGATGACCCAGGATGAGATGGCTGGATGGCATCACCAACTCAATGGACATGAGTTTGAGTCAACTTCGGGAGTGGGTGATGGACAGGGAGGCCTGGCGTGCTGTGATTCATGGGATCGCAGAGTCGGACATGACTGAGCAACTGAACTGAACTGAACTGAAGCTGGTCCCAGGGTCTAAGATTAATGTATTAAATTTGATTACTTTATGCCTCTTTTTCCTTTACTATTACATGCCGGAAGCCAGCATGATGAACTCCGCCCATGGCAAAGGTCATGAGGAAGGAGGCTTCAGCATACGCAAAGGCTGGATCGAGCCTCAGGAAACCCCCTGTTCCCGAGCATCTACCCCCAACACCAGAGTGCCTACTTTACTGTTTTATGCTCTCAGCTACACCTCTGACTTTACGGGGGGCTCTCCCCTATCACCTCTCTCGGAGAAGGAGTTAACCTACAGCTTCAGTTAATAAAAATTCCTGGGTGTGACAAGAGTGTTTCAACTTACGAACTCCTCTGAAGGTTATCTAGCCTGCCTGTACCGGTTCGTCCAACCACATGTGATTGTTTACAGCCTCCCACCTGTGAAAGGCATGAGATGTTTTAGGCTTACTAAAGGCAGATTCTTTTAGGAAGTTAGAAATTATTAGTATAGTGGGTTGATTAGGAATTATATTGGTGAAGGGTTTTTTTCATTTATTGGGCCAATGTTTGCTGCTAAATCCCCTGCCCTTATACATGTTAATGAATATATAACTAACATATAGGAGAAATAAGTATTAACCTTTAGATTAATCATGTTAACCTTAGGCTAAGTAAATTCCTTTCTTAGTTGTAACCCACTACACCCTCACCCTATAGGAATGCAACTTTATCTGGTACCTTCAGAGGGTGGTGCCTGGTTTAAGAAAAATCACCCCTGGAAAATAAGTTTTTTGGTTATCAGAAAGAAAGGATCATAAAATGTCAGCAGGCTTCATGGCCAGAAGATGATGTAAAACCCCTAAGACCTTTATGTATACTTTTATATGAAGCACCTGATTTTGATAAAGGTCAGGACTGCTGACCCCCGTGTGACTTTAAAATTTCCATTTGTCTCTATGTGTAACAAAGGGTATATAAGCAAACCTAAAAATAAAGAAATCAGATCAGTTTCTGGAAAGACTGATTCCCCCGTGTCATTCTTTCTTGTTCTCCGTTTTTCTGGCTGAATTCCCATCTGGAGCATGGGTGCTCGCCAAGCCTGCCAATTTTTCCCTGGCATCTAAGTTTCATGCAAGAGGGAGCCCAAGGCGGGGCACCCTCCGATATTCAAGTGGGTGCCGGTGGCCTACGTAGGTGGTGCAAGCTTCTTGTCTCGAAGTTTTATTGGTATCCTGCGTAAACCAAGTTATTCAGCCTCTTTTTCTCCACTAATTTTCCTACTACACTATTTCTTTCTAATCTCCCTGTATATCTTTAATTAAGCAATTAATTCCTAGGACGCTGACTCTGTCCCCACTTCAAATTACCCTGGATCCACCGGGGCTGGATCCCGGCAGTTAGTTTTATTATTTGAGATCAATAGGCTGAACAGATGAGTCACTGATTTAACTGATATTCTTTCATCACAGTGTTGTGTTCTGATGTGATCCCTGAGGAGACTGGAGGTTTTTATTTTGTTTTGCTTACTTTCTCTCTTGCCTAAATTACTTCTATGTCCTCTGGGGTGAATCATTTTGTATTTATTTTTGTCTATCATGTTGCAAGACTTTTTTTTTTCCCCAAACTTTTAGTAATCCTTGGTTCTTCATTCATATTTAAGAAAGAGCCAATCCAAGTGCTGACTGTGAGCTCTAATGGGTTTTGCATCAACCTACGACTGGTCAGGGAGCCTACCATTAGGCAGAAGGTCTCTTAATTGTGGAAGACTTAGTTCTGGGGCACCAAGTGCTTGTTCTGATTCTCCCCAGGGATTTTGTGGACTTTCTTTAGATATTATTCTTGAGTTCTTTGTCTGGGTTTTTGAGGGGCATAATTGTCTAGCTACTGATAATTCTGTTCATGCAGGTGGAGCATATTTTGATTGGCTTTCTTATTTATAGGTCACTTCTCATTGTTTGATACTTATGTAACTGGAGTCTCTGAGCTCTGAGCTTCTCCAGGGCTCAGCTAATAAAACAGGTTTTCTTCTTAGATTCAGTTCTCTCCATACTCCTTCCTGCCAGCCATTCTTCCTTTCTTCCTTTTTGAGTAAGTCCAATTGTATCTGATTCTCTTTTATTATTATTAGTATAATAGGTATATTTTAATCCTTGATATTTACAGAGCTTTATTTTTTAAACAAAATTTTGCCTTTGTATCCTTACTACCAGGAATCATTTGATAGGAGCATAGTATGCTCATGTGTATGTGTGTTCAGTTGCTCAGTTGTGTCCAACACTTTGTGGCCCCATGGACTGTAACCCACCAGGCTCCTCTGTCCATGGCATTTTCTAGGCAAGAATGCTGGAGCGGATTGCCATTTCCTACTCCAGGTGATCTTCTTGACCCAGGGACCAAACCTGTGTCTCTTATATCTCCTGCACTGGCAGGTGAATTCTTTGCCAGTAGTTCCACCTGGGAAGAATGTGATCTCATGAAAGTGAAGTCCCTCAGTTGTGTCCGACTCCTTGCGACCACATGGACTATAGCCTACTAAGCTCCTCCATCCATGGGATTTTCCAGGCAAGAGTACTGGACTGGGTTGCTGTTTCCTTCTCCAGGGAATCTTCCCAATCCAGGGGTTGAACCCAGATCTCCCGCATTGTAGGCGGACGCTTTACCATCTGAGCCACCAGAGAAGCCCATGTGTATAATTTATAAAGTATACAAGAAAAGGTGCTGTTCATTTATTAATGTAATTTATTATAAAGAAGATTTTCCCATATTTTAGAGAATTCTAGGAATATAGGAAATATATGTAAAAAATGATGCAGAAACTCTTTGGGATTATGTTGCAGGGGCTTGTTCAACACTTTGTATATATGTTGTTGCTTTGTAATAGATGCTATTTGATAGGCTAGAACTAAATTGACTTTTTAATTAAATGCTTTCTACCAGGTTAAAGGTAATCAAATAAAATGACATCCCAATTATTTGAGAACTAATGTGCTGAAATGTATATAAAATTCAACAAAATGCTATTGTTCTGAAGACCTAAGTGACGAGGTGTCAATGAGATGATGCTGCATAACACTTTGGTATCTGTAGTCGAGTTTTTAATTTTTTTAAGCACGTATTTTCTTGTATGTTTTCCAAGGTAGTGGAGTTCCTCAAGATTCTTGGAGCAATATTTGGGCAGGAAAACATCCAGTTCCATAGTATTTTCTCCTTTGGGGGGAGTTGGGCGGATATGAACTATGTAGCGCTCCATATCTGGCCCTTGATGAGGGTTCCCATCACAGTTACCAGGCTGTGTGTGACTCACTGGGAGGAAACAGATTTAGGAAAACAAAAGAGCTGATTTTCTGTTGCTGTCTATTTGGAGTCTGAGGGACAGAGACTCTGTGGAAGGAAGGCAAGGAGAAGGGAGGGAGGGAGGAGAGAAAGACAGATACATTTGACACCAGTTATCATGAATCATAGAATCTCAGAAAAGCAGAGTGCATCTTATTCAGCCCCCTTTCCCATATGGATCTACATTTCCAGCTCCTTTAACAGAATGGTTTAAATACTTGCATTACTAGGTAGCTCAGTTCTCTGTAGGCTGTCATGTATTAATATATTTCAGATCTAACAGAGCTGGGAAAAATCTACCACCTCAGTTACTTGTCTTCTGGAACAACATAAAATAATGCAACTGCCACTCTAGTTTTTGAAGATGGATTTCAGTTTTTTCTCTTACATCTTCTGGCCTTTTTAAGTTAAATGTCTTATTTCCTTCAATCACTCTTTACTTAAACACTCAGTGTTTTGACTGATTTTTTTCTTGGTACTCCCTAATTTTCAGTATCCCTTTGCAAGCTTATTAGGACTGCCTCATAGTAAAGAATCCACCTGCAATGCAGGAGACCCCAGTTCGATTCTTGGCTCGGGAAGATCCCCTGGAGAAAGGATAGGTTACCCACTCCAGTATTCTTGGGCTTCCTTGTGGCTCAGCTGGTAAAGAATCTGCCTGCAATGTGGGAGACCTGGGTTTGAGCCCTGAGTTGGGAAGATCCCCTGGAGACAGGAACAGCTACCCACTCCAGTATTCTGGCCCGGAGAATTCCATGGACTGTATAGTCCATGAGGTTGCAACAAGTTGGACATGACTGAGCGACTTTCACTTCACTTTACAAGCTTGCTAAGACTGAATTATAACCTACACATAAAGGTACAGAAGTTGTAAATGTGCAGCTCCATTAATTACCATAATTTGATCAGTACCCAGAGTAAGAAAAATAATGTTAACAGATATCAAATAAACCCCTCTGGGCCCATTTATTCACTACTCTCATACCCCCAAATATAATCATATACTAATTTCTAACACCATTGAACAGTTTTGTCATTTTTGACATATTTTATAAAATTAAGAGCCAGATTGTCTGAACGTCTCACAGTTTTGTTTACAGGAGTCATCCATGTTGTTGTGTGTAGTTATAGTATATACTAACTCATTTATGTGGTTTTTCCACTATATGATAACACAGTTTATTTTTGTTTTATTGTTATGCACAGTGGATTGTTTACAGTTTGGGGCTGCTACAAAGTGCTGTGAATATCCTTGTACATGTCTTTGTGTACATATGTGCATAAGCTTTCTATTTTTATTGGATATGTACTTATAAATAAAATTGTCAGGTTATAAGCTATATATAATATGTTTCATTTGAGCTTCTCAGGTGGCACTAGTGGTAAAGAACCTGCCTGACTATGCAGGAAACATAAGAGATGTGGATTTGATTCCTGGGTTGAAAAGATCCTTTGGAGAAGGACATGGCAACCCACTCCAGTATTCTTGCCTGGAGAATCCCATGGACAGAGAAGCCTGCCAGGCTATAGTCCATAGGACTGCATAGAGTCAGACACAACTGAAGTGACTTAGCATGCACACGTGTTTAGCTTTAGTAGATAATGCCAAACACTTTGTAAAACAATTGAGACAATGTACATTCCCAGCAATCATGCATAGGAGTCATGGCCCCAGTCTCATTAACATTCACTTATTTAAAATTTTGATCTTAGAAATTCTCATAAGTGTGTGATGTTATCTCACTGTGATTTAAATTCGCATTTCTCTGATTATTGATGAGGTCTTCTGTATGTTCATTAGTCATTTGGATAGCCTTTTTGAGAAGTGTCTGTTCAAGATTCTTCCATTTGTCTATTGTAATTTTGGCCTTTTCATAATTGATTGAGTGTATTTTCCATATGTTCAGGATAAAAAGTATTTGTTGATTGTGTGTGCTAGAAGTATCTTTTCCCACTCTATACCTTGACTTTTTCTCTCAATGAAAGCTCCCAATTTTGATGTAATAGTTCAATTCATTAATTTCTTCCTTTATGACCAGAGCTTTAGTTGTATCCTGTTTTACATATCTATGCTACCCCAAGATCATAACTATATACTCCTATGTTATCTTATAGTAGTTTTATTGTTTAATGTTTACCTTGGATGTGTATTTTGCCTGCATTTACTTTTTCAAATACAGTATGAAGTAGAGGTCAGGTTCCAATGAGATGCCTGTTCTATCAATATATCCTAGCAAAGATGTCAGGCAGGCACAGATATAAAAATTTGGATTTCCAAGTAGCGGTCTACATTGAAGTTAAAGTTCTGGGAGTGTTTAGTGTGCAAATGCTCAGTTATGAGATTGCTGTTACTAGAAAAGTGAGCATAGATTGAGAAGAAACCTGAAGACAGAGTCCAGGGACACTCCAGCATGTCACCTGAATCTTCACTCAGGACTCCACTGGGTGCTAATGTGGAGGACAGCGTACTAACATAGGGTAGTGTGTACTCCATAGATTCTGACTATATGGATATCACCTTCAGTAGTGCATCCCATGATCATGTTGGCTTATGGCACAGTCAAGTCAGAATATAAACTTAGTTCAATGTTACAGTAAGCTAGAATGTCATATTTTAAAATATGAATTGTTATTAAGCCAAATGCTTCATTCTGTCCTAATGGAGTTAACTAGTTGGCATACAAAAGCAATGATTTGTATTTTTTTTCTTGAGCATTTTGTGAGCTTTTCATGTTTTTTTTTTTTTTTGAGTTATTTGTCTCAAACTATCAGGATATTTTGGGATTCTAAATAATGAATCCAACATGTTAGCTATGCCTCATACATCCAGACATTCAACACTTTTAGGTTTGATAAGTAAGGCATTAATAGGGATTATTGGATACTGTAAGGTCATATCTTGAAATCTTTGACTGATACACTAGAAACCTTCCTCTTCTAGCTGACAAAGCTGTTCAACTGTATGTAACTTATTGTCATCCTGGTTATATTCCTTTGGCTCTTCTAGGAAGGTTCTCCTCTTCCTAGAACCTTTCTCTCAGCTTCTCATGAGAGAAGCCATCTTTCTTTGAATTCTCACTTTATGTCACCTAATGCTGAAATCTCACCCACATTCTTGAGAGTGTAAATCACTCCCAGTGTCAATTTATTTCACTTCTGCCAAAAGGAATATCCAAAAGATGGTATGACATGTGCTCAAATTTCACAGTTGGCCACCAGCCACCTCCAGCAATGTGAAAGTAAAAATTGTGCAGAGTAACTTTTATTCAGACAAATGCAAAAAGAAAACGTACCTTAGCATGAAGACATTTCAGTTGCAACATTTATGAAGTGCCTGTTTTATGCAATGTGCTGTTTTAGATGCTATGAGGAGTATAATATGAATTATGGTTCCCTGCCATCACACTCTCTATCTGATCTAGAGGTCTGCAACTTACATTGCTGTTGAGCCCACAACTCTATAATTTTCTTCATTTTTTGCATAATTTGTTCTCCAATTGTTGCCTGTGATTTCATTGCTTCTTTTTTTATTTATTTTTATTTTAGTTGGAGGTTAATTACTTTATAATATTGTATTGGTTTTGCCATGCAGCAACATGAATCCGCCACAGGTATACACGTGTTCCCCATCCTGAACCCCCCTCCCTCCTCCCTTCCCATACCATCCCTCTGGGTCATCTCAGTGCACGAGCCCCAAGCATCCAGTATCATGCATCGAACCTGGACTGGCAATTAGTTTCATATATGATATTATACATGTTTCAATGCCGTTCTCCCAAATCATCCCACCTTCACCCTCTCCCACAGAGTCCAAAAGACTGTTCTATACCACCATTAAAAAGAATACATTGAATCAGTTCCAATGAGGTGGATGAAACTGGAGCCTATTATACAGAGTGAAGTAAGCCAGAAAGAAAAACCAATACAGTATACTAACACATATATATGGAATTTAGAAAGATGGTAACGATAACCCTGTATGCGAGACAGCAAAAGAGACACAGATGTATAGAACAGTCTTTTGGACTCACTGCTTCTTTAAGACACCTCTATAAGTTGTTACAAGGCACTTTTCTAAGTTCTTTCTAGCAGTGACAGTATTTGACTCTTTACATCCACATGCTTAGCATTCATATCCCGTGAACCACCTTTTCTTCTATACTGTCATGCAGAGTTTGTAATGAGAAATAAGAACACTGAGTCTTTTAGAGGTTAAACCATATAGTTTCTGGCCAGCAGGGTCTAGAAAATAAATGCCTTCATCGCCAGTTCTGTTCTTTTTTCTCTAGTCCACAAACTGTGACTTCAAAATTGCAGAGGCATTGAATTTAAGGACCCCTAGTAACGGTGAATACAGACTCAAAACTCTAAACTGTACCTCATGACTGTTATGAATGCCATGTAAAATGAGATATTGCTGCTCCTGATCTTAGGAGCAGGCTACTACTATTACACTCCCAGGAATATTTGAGGTCTGAAACTTGTGTCTCGCTTACAAGGGATCATTTATTCCTGAAATATTTGCAGTAGTATTTTTATAAGGCATGTGACCAAATCATAATATGTGCATTTAGCAGTGAAGGGATAAAGGTGGTTGATTATCAGTAGGAAACTTGGATGTTATATACTTGAAATTGGGATACAAAACAGAATAGACAGCTCAAGATCGCAAAGGGAAAAATTAGTAATCCATGAATAAGAAACAGGAAAAATATTTTCAAAAGGTAGGATGTCAGAAGACCTCTGAGATCAGTTTAACATATATGATCTGCACTTATGTATAGCAGATTACCTAAATTCAAACTGACCTTGGCCACTGTATGGAGGCAGTATTTTTGAAAGAATGAGCTGTACTAAAACAGTTTCTGCAATATATTAGGCACAACTATGCTTTCCTTCCATGTTAGGCATGCAGAACTTTTTCCCACCTGTTTATTTTTCCTTAAACAAATATATTATCTGATATAACTTGTCCAAAGAAAATTTTCTCTTCCTCTATATGAATGAACTCCCCTCTTACCCTTTTGCTAAATCCTGGAGTTGTGATGTAGTTCAGGATCTTATATTACATCCATGTCACTTTTTGGAATCACTTCAATGGTATAGTGACTTGAATTATTTTCAAGTATTTAATCAGCTTCTGTTTAAGTTGATTTTCTCCTTTGATGGTGAAATTTATTTTCCAAATGCAAATGTATGATAATACAGATTGGACTCCTTGTACTGTTATACAGTTTGAAACAAATAATAAGCTTTTGTCTTAAAGTCTTTTATAGCTGTAAAAAGTAGAAAAATTAAGAATGTTTTATCAGGTCTGTACTGTAGGTTTTGTGTGTATGTGTGCTAAGTCACTTCCATCATATTCAACTCTTTCTGGCCCTGTGGACTGTAGCCCAATAGGCTCCTCTGTCCATGAGATTCTCCAGGCAAGAATACTGGCGTGTGTTGCCATGCCCTCCTCCAGGGGATCTTCCTGACCCAGGGATCGAACCTGCGTCTCCTGGATTGGCAGGCGGGTTCCTTACCACTGGCACCACTTATGGCAGCTATTAAATACTGTAGTCATTTATTTTCTTTTCATTGTTGAAAAATTACGGTGTAATTCCATGGGAATGGATGGCTCCTAAAGAAATGGTTCTGAGTGTCCAAAATATAAGGAAGAAGTTTTTTAATAAATGGATTTAGACTTAACTCTGTGGTAAAAAATAATAGGTGTCTTAATCGAAGTTTTAGATTTATAATTAAGCTATGATATTTACTTGTTTGGGCTCTTTGGGAAAATGAAATGCCTTTTCTGTACATCAGTTTTCTCAGCTATGGATTCAAGGTGAAAACTGGCTCTTAGTCATTCAATTATGGAACTCTTTAAATGAGATAGAGTATGTAATGTTCTTAGTGAGTGCTCAGTTAATATTAGTTATTACTAAGATTTACAAGAAGAGTATTATATAAAGTAGTGATCTGAGAGGGTTGAAGAAAGGAACCGCTAGGAAAAATTAAGAAGTTTCAGCTACTTTTAGTGGGCTTCCCTGGTGGTTCTGATGGTAAAGAATCCACTTGCAGTGCAGGAAACTCAGGTTCGATGCTTGGGTCAGGAAGATGCCCTGGATAAGGGAATGGCTACCCACTCCAATCTTCTTGCCTGGAGAATTCCATGGACAGAGGAGCCTGGTGGGCTTCAGTCCACGGGGTTGCAAAGAGTTGGACATGACTGAGCAGCTAACACTTCTGAAATTGAGACTCAGAACTAACAGTTTATTATAGCTATATTAAATACCTAACAAGGTAAAATGAGGATGTTAAACTTTTAATCTCACTGTTTTATCATGCAGCATTGTTTGTTTAATATATAAAATTAATTTTTATTGGAGTGTAGTTGCTATACTATGTGCTAACCATGGGAGTGTTGCACTTATCTCCCATGCGGTAAGGTCATGCTTAAAATCTTGCATGCTAGACTTCAGCATTGTATGAATCAAAACCTTCCAGGTGTCCAAGTTGGATTTAGAGAAAGAAGGGGAACCAGAGATCAAATTGGTAACATTCACTGGATCATAGAGAAAGCTAGGGAATTTCAGAAAAACATCTATTTCTGTTTCATTGATTGCACCAAAGCCTTCGACTGTGTGGATCATAATAAACTGTGGAAATCTCTTAACAAAATGGTAATACTGGAACATCTTACCTGTCTCTGGAGAAACCTGTATGCGGTTCAGGAAGCAACAGTTAGAACCAGTTCAAGAGTGAGAAAGGAGTATGACAGGGCTGTCTGCTGTCACCCTATTTGTTGAATCTATACACTGAGCATATCATGAGAAATGATGGACTGGATGAGTTACAAGCTGGAATCAAGATAGGCAGGGGAAACATCAATAACCTCAGATATGTGGATACTACTCTATTGGTAGAAAGCGAAGAGGAACTAAAGAATCTCTTGATGAAGGTGAAGGAGGAGAGTAAAAGACCTGGCTTAAAAATAAATATTAAAAAAACTAAGACCATGGCATCCAGTTCCATTACTTCATGGCAAATAGAAGGAGAAAGGGTGGAAGTAGTGACAGATTTCCTCTTCTTGGGCTCCAAGATCATTGCAGATTGTGAATGCAGCCATGAAATCAGAAGATGTTTGCTTCTTGGCAGAAAAGCTATGGTGAACCTAGACAGTGTGGTGAAGAGCAGAGACATTACTCTGCTGACAAAGGCCCGTATAGCCAAGGCTTTGGTCTTCCCAGTGGTCATGTACAGTTGTGAGAGCTGGACTGTAGAGCAGGTAGAGTGCTGAAGAATTGATGCCTTTGAACTGTGGTGCTGGAGAAGACTCCTGAGAGTCCCCTGGACAGTAAGGAGATCAAATCAGTCAATCTTAAGGGAAATAAACCCTGAATGCTCATTGGAAGGACTGATGCTGAAGCTGAAACTCCAGTATTTTGGTCATGTGATGCAAACACATTGGAAAAGTCCCTGATGAGGGGAAAGATTGAAGGCAGAAGGAGAAGAGGGTGTCAGAAGATGAGATGTCTGGTATCACCAATGCAATGGACATGAACTTGGGAAAACTTCAGGAGATGGTGAGGGACAGAGAGACCTGGTGTGCTGCAGTCCATGGGGTTGTAAAGAGTTGGACACGACTTGGAGACTGAATAGCAACATAGTTGCTTTACAATATTGTATAAGTTTCTACTGTATGGTACAATTAATCACCCATCAGTTCAGTTCAGTTCAGCTGCTCAGTCATGTCTGACTCATTGTGACCCCATGAATCACAGCACGCCAGGCCTCCCTGTCCATCACCAAATCCTGGAGTTCACTCAAACTCATGTCCATCGAGTTGGTGATGCCATCCAACTGTCTCATCCTCTGTCGTCCCCTTCTCCTCTTGCACCCAATCCCTCCCAGCATCAGAGTCTTTTCCAATGACTCAGCTCTTTGTGTGAGGTGGCCAAAGTATTGGAGTTTCAGTTTCAGCATCAGTCCTTCCGATGAACACCCAGGACTGATCTCCTTTAGGATTGACTGGTTGTCCTTTGTTATTGTCGCTAAGTTGTACCCAACTCTTTACAACCCTGTTGACCGTAACACCAGGCTCTTATGTCTATAGGATTTCCCAGACAAAAATACTGGAGTGAGTTACCATTTCCTTCTTTAGGGGAACTTCCTGACCCAGGGCTGGAACCCTCACCTCCTGCTTGGCAGGCAGGTTCCTTACTGCTGAGTCACCAGGAAACAATAACTCAACTTTTTTTTTTTTTTCTTTTTTTAAAAATTTTAAAATCTTTAATTCTTACATGCATTCCCAAACATGAACCCCCCTCCCACCTCCCTCCCCATAACAACTTTCTGGGTCATCCCCATGCACCAGCCCCAAGCATGCTGCATCCTGCGTCAGACATAGACTGGCGATTCAATTCACATGATAGTATACATGTTAGAATGTCATTCTCCCAAATCATCCCACCCTCTCCCTCTCCCTCTGAGTCCAAAAGTCCGTTATACACATCTGTGTCTCTTTCCCTGTCCTGCATACAGGGTCGTCATTGCCATCTTCCTAAATTCCATATATATGTGTTAGTATACTGTATTGGTGTTTTTCTTTCTGGCTTACTTCACTCTGTATAATCGGCTCCAGTTTCATCCATCTCATCAGAACTGATTCAAATGAATTCTTTTTAACAGCTGAGTAATACTCCATTGTGTATATGTACCACAGCTTTCTTATCCATTCATCTGCTGATGGACATCTAGGTTGTTTCCATGTCCTGGCTATTATAAACAGTGCCGCGATGAACATTGGGGTACATGTGTCTCTTTCAATTCTGGTTTCCTCGGTGTGTATGCCCAGAAGTGGGATTGAGTTTATCTGATTAAGATAATTAACATTTTTTATTTTATAAACTTTCCTTGATAGAAAATATGCCATATTTTGTGCATTTTGAAATGTAAGTGTATGAATAAATAAATAATAAATACCACTGGAGTTTGAGGACATTATATATATATATATAATATATATATATATATATATTCTTTCTCTGTTCTTCACCTAAATTGAGATTTTATTGAGAGAATATCCTAAGGTGAGATGGAAAAAGATGTTTTCTTCAAACAGATAAATAAATCTCTATTGAATGGATGCTTAGGCTTAAAGCACCTGCACTTGCCATTGCTACTACTTTTCCTAGGATAGGTTTTGGAACAACTAGCCTAAAAGGGAATGTTTTGCTCTACAGTGTAGAATTTAATTTATCTAGGATCACTCTGGTGGCTCAGTGGGAAATAATCTGCCTGTCAGTGCAGGAGTCATAGTTCAATGCCTGGGTCAGGAAGATCCCCTGGAGAAGGAAATAACAACCCACTCCAGTATTCTTGCCTGGGAAATTCCATGGGCAGAGGAACTTGGTAGGCTACAGTCCATGGGGTCCCATATGAGTCAGACACAACTTAGCAACTAATCAACAGCAGGATCACTATACCAGTTCACACTTACAGCTTTATTAGCTCCACCCAGTTGAGAGAAACAAGGATTACCAACTTGTCCAATTCTATAGGGAGGAGTAAGAGGTAGAACAAAGCAGTTTTCTTAAAAATGAAGAGGTTCTAAGTAAGTGTAGAAGAAGAGAATACAGAAATGAAACCCTAGATGCATGCCTGTTAAAGCTGGACTACTTGGCAAGATCATTGGCATTCACTGCAGTTGTGTAAGATGATCAATATCCTAAATGATCTAGCCTAAAAAATAACCTAACAAAATAAAATACATTTGTACATATAAACATGGAAAGTGAAAGTGAAGTTTACTCAGTTGTGTCCAACTCTTTGTGATCCATGGCCTATACAGTCCATGAAATTATCCAGGCCAGAATACTGAAATGGGTAGCCTTTCCCTTCACCAGGGCATCTTTCCAACCCAGGGATCAAGCCCGGGTCTCCCACATTGCAGGTGGATTCTTTACCAGCTGAGTCACAAGGGAAGCCCAAGAATACCAGGGTGGGTAGCCTATCTCTTCTCCAGTGGATCTTCCTGTCCCATGAATCGAACCAGGGTCCCCTGCATTGCAGGCAGATTCTTTACCAACTGAGCTATGAAGGAAGAATTCAAAGGACTAATAGCAGCCAATGATGTCATTTTTTTTTCAAATTTCAAGATAATTAAATGAAAACTTATTGAAACTACTAAGTAAAAAGACAAAATATCAATTCTCTGCTTTTTGTCAGATCATTCCAGTATAAAATTTAAATATAAAAAAGTAATCATTAGGTTTGGTGTGTGTGTGTGTGCTCAGTTGCTCAGTCATGTCCTATTCTTTGAGACCCTACAGATTGTAGCCTTCCTGCCAGGCTTCTCTCTGTCCGTGGGATTTCCTCATCAAGAATACTGGAGTGGGTTGCCATTTCTTCCTCCAGAGGATCTTCCTGACCCAGGGATCAAACCAGCATCTTGTGCATTGGCAGGCAGATTCTTTACCACTGAGCCACCAGGGAATTCAGCAGCCTGGTGGCTAACTTCTTTTCTTATCTTGGTTGCTTAGCACGAAGCTGGCTCAGCAGGTGTGAGTTAGTTCAATAGAAGAACAGTCACTGGGGTCCAAAGGCAACCCCTTTCAAACAGGGCCTCTCCCCTGACAAGAAAGTTTTACTGATACAGATCACATAGATTTCCTTGGCCCTTAGCCTTACACACTCATGGGGTGTTATTGATGCCAGTTTCCTCTCTGCTGGAATGTTAGCCATGTGCGTGTGGATTTGAGCAGTGGATGATGAGCACTGAGGGCTGGGCATGCTGTGTGTTCTACTGCTTCTTGCTTATCTGGATAACCCCCATATTCCATCTGCACTGTGAAATGTTGGTGGTGTGTGCCCATGACTAGCAACTAGGAAGCAGAGAGGGACACTCATGTTTCAAGGTAAACACAGGGACAACCATCAAAAGCTGAAAGTATGAATTATGTGGCTCAGATGGAAAAGGATCCATCTGCAATGAGGGAGACCCAAGTTCAATCCCTGGGTCAGGAAAATCTCCTCTAGAAGGAAATGGCTACCCACTCCAGTATTCTTGTCATGGACAGTGGAGGCTGGCAGGCTACAGTCCATAGGGTCACAGAGTCAGACATGACTGAGCAACGCACACATGCACACACGAATTATATACTGCATCAGGAAGGCAGAATGGGTAGATGTCAGTGAACTTGGATTGGACACCTGTCCTCTGAGGTCAGTGTGATACTAGAAGGATAAATTTAATCTTAAGATCACAAAGAGATTGATGATGAAGAGAATTCCAAGCCATTGGAATATTTTCCTCAGAGAAAGTGTGTTTAAACTAGGAAGAAAGGAATTGAGTTTATTTTGCACTGGCAAGATCGCATATTTTGCCACCAGTTGAAATGAAGGATCACAAGGTAAGTTCAGTTACAGAGAATAAATTTTACAGCTCCATCTTTCGTGACTCAGTTATAAAAATTCATACCTCAATTAAAAGAGAAATTGTTATTTGTATTCTACTTGAGGTCATGCTAAGATAAGTTATTTGTATTTTTAAAAACAGGAGTTAGATGATTTCTCTTGGAGAGATATTTCTGTGCAAATACATTTTCTTTGGAACAGCATTTACTTTTCAACCAAATGCTTACTAAGCATGTCTTTGACTTTATTTTCCAAAGGTAGAAATTGGCCTAATGGGAGAAGAAAAATATCAAAATGATTTTTCTACTGTGTTTTCATAATAATCATCTTCCTTAAACATAAAAAAAGTTATGCTTGTACATCTAACTCTAGATACAAACTGGAAGACTGAAAGAGGTTGTATCACCAAGAGGAAATAGCATTAAAAAAATCCTCCTACTGATTTACTGTGCTGTATGCGCTAGTCATGTCCAACTCTGTGACCTCATGAACTGTAGCCCCCCAGGTTCCTCTGTCCATGGAATTTTGCAGGCAAAAATACTGGAGCAGGTTGCCATTTCCTCCTCCAGGGGATCTTCCCGACTCAGGGATCAAACCCACTTTTCTTGTGTCTCCTGCTTTGGCAGGTGGATTCTTTACCACTGCACCACCTGCGAAGTCCGCTGACTCCCTACATCACCTTTTAAACAAAAGAAATGGAGACAAATGTCAGGAATGTGCTTTCAAAATGAGCTTTTGGCTTGTGGTATTTCATTCTGGCTCTAAGCATAACCTACAAATGAAATGAAAAGAGGACACTTGTTTTTACAGAAAACCAAAACCACTCTGTTTTGTCCCCTACTCTCTAACATTTCATTGTGCCAGCAGTTGTTTTTTTTTTTGTTTTTGAATCTTTTCCTTTAGAAACAATTTTAACTATTGAAAAGACACAAGAATAATACAATATCTGTATACCATTTACCCAGATTCACCTATTGTTCGCTATTATTTTTAATGACACTTGTCAAAATTTTAGTATGTTGAGTACTAAAAGCTAGTCATGCTGCTTTGTTTTGTGTGTTTGATGGTCAACATTCCTGTCTCCAGCGATGGTGAGCTCTGGCCAGTCCATGAAAGTCCTCTTAGGCCGATGGAAATCAAATTACCTTTCTTAGGGAGGCCTCTCCACTTGTTGACAGAAGAGTCAGTGAAGCTCCCAAGAATAGGTATAGATTAAAAGTTAAAGTCCCATTTTTGAATCTCACTGCTCCTTCTGAAACTAACAGTATCTCTTGTAAATCTTTGCAGAAACATTCCATGGATGTACAAAGATACATGGCTATTACTATAGCAACAGGTACATAGTTGTAGACCCATGAAGAGGTATAAATACATTAGTAAAAGGAATTATCGATATAGATTTAGAAATAATTTTCCATATATACTCTAATGGGATTATGTTATATATGCTTTTCTGCAGCTTACTGTTTCCATGTGGCAATAAATCTAAATTCGTTTGTGAAGTTAGGTCATATAGATTTGCCTCAATCTTTTTTAAAAACTGCATAGTATTTCTTTTTTTTTTTTTACCTTTTTCTGTTATAAAACTAATAAATATCCTTAGCTTACCCAAGAGTTTCTGTAAAATAAATTTATAGCAGGGTATGTGTGGATTTAAATTGTGATAACAGTTTGTAGATAATTTTGATAATGATTGTTATTTCTTGTGTTTGGAAAATAGTATGCATTCAGAAAATATTTACAGAAAGAGGGAAGGGAGACAGGGAGCAAAAGAAGTAGTGAAGGCTAGTCTCTTGGGGACAGTTTTCTTTAACTAAGTGAAGAAGAAGATGGACCTTTCAAACAAGATTATGATTGCTTTTATTTAACAGTTTTCTATTACGCTTTATATTTTTGAATTTATGTACTTTTTATGTTGTGTACTTTTTATATCTTTCAGAGACAAACTTGACTGTTACTTCCTTAGGAGGAATATCAAAAATAGAATGTTAAATATTCTTATTGTATGGTCTTGTCATACCCTAAACTTCTTCATCACACCTGCATTTTCTTTCAATATCTGTCTCCTTAGATAGACCAGAGGCAAGAAGCACCATAAGGAATGAGACCATGTCTGTCTTTTCAGTGTATTCTCTAAATAAGGATGTTTAGGTGTTCAGCATTTGTTAAAACCAAAAACATGGGGAGGAGAGAATTAGAGAGACATAGAGAGAAATGGACACGGAGAGAGAGAAATAGAGAGAAAGGAAGGAAGGGTGGGAGGGAGAAGAGGAAGGAAATGAGCAGGGTGATGCCAGGTGTTAGAGCTGTAAATATGGGGGAAATCAGTGAAAACCACTGCAGACAGTGACTGCAACCATGAAATTAAAAGACACTTGCTGCTTGGAAGAAAAGCTATGACAAAAATAGACAGCGTATATAAAAGCAGAAACATCACTTTGCTGACAAAGGTCAGTATAGTCAAAGCTATGGTTTATCCAGTATGTATGGATGTGACAGTTGGACCATAAACAAGGCTGAACACCAAAGAATTGATGCTCTCGAATTGTGCTCCAGAGAAGACTCTTGAGTCCCTCGGACAGCAAGGAGATCAAAGCAGTCAATCCTAAAGGAAATCAATCCTGAATATTCATTGGAAGGACGGATGTTGAAGCTAATGCTCCAATATTTTGGCCACCTGATGCAAAGAGCCGACTCATTTGAAAAGACTCTGATGCTGGGAAAAATTGAGGGCAGGAGGAGAAGGGGGCAACAGAGGATGAGATTGTTGGATGGCATCATTGACTCAATGGACATGAGTTTGAGCAAGCTCTGGGAGAGAGTGAAGGACAGGGAAACCTAGTGTGCTGCAGTACATTGGGTCACAGAGTAAGACACGACTGAATGACTGAACAATAACAAGGTGAAAAGTCAATGGTAAGAAAGAAAAAATCTCACAGGTATATGAATCTCAGTATTTTCTTACTTTAGAATTGGGAAACATTGGGTCATTTTCCTGAAAACCAGAGGAGCTGACTGTAGCTTAGTTTCTGACTGCAGAGTGAAAGCTGAGAGTGTTGGAAGGTCTAGAGTTAGAAGGATTGTTTGTAGGACTTGTTTTTCCATTTCAGTGATACAGAGAGAACTAGGAAAGGTATCACTGTAAAGATGAATACCTGTTTTCTACTATTAATGCTAGGAAAATAGGAATATAATTCCAATCATGAATCCATCATAGAAGGGCTGTTTGGAAATTGCACTGGACTTGAAGCTTATGTAATTTAATAGCATGAAGGTTCTCTGAGGTGGTTTTGCTTATTTTTATTTTAGATAGAGTACAATATAGTAGAGACATTTATAAAACACTTCCTAGCTGAAATTTCTTTTTGCATCTAGTATATCATAATTATATAACTCTTCATCTTAATATTTTTCTATGTCTGTTATACCTGGTCTTCCCCCATGGCTCAAATGGTAAAGAATCTGCCCACAAGGCAGGAGAACCGGGTTCAATCCCTGGGTCAGAGAAGGTATTTATATAATTATACTACGTAGAGACATTCACACTAAAGAAATGAACTGTCTTAAATTCAATACCATTCACAAGTGTTGCTAAACATAAAACAGTAAGAAGTAAATTATTCAATTTATCAGCTTCTTGCTTTTTCTGTTTCACTTTCATTTTTAGGCTGTGTGTGTTTTTGCCAACATTTAAAAGTGGGTTCTTGAAAGGAAAATAAATGATACATTTAATTATTAACAGGTTGCATATTTTTGTTCATTTCACTTATCAGTATGCCTGACTGATGGCTGATTCCAGTAATAACAGAGAGTGGGCTTCAAATTTTACCCTAATAGGGTGAATTGTTAACCTATGGAACATGCCTCATTTGGATTTCCTCTCAATTATTGGAGTTAAATCAACAGGAGGCTGATGCTGCTCATACCTTTCAGAAGAAACTGGCAGAAAGTAGTGCTCATAGCAAAGTTTCCTTTACAAGTTAGGAAAACATTTTGGCTTCATCCTACGTATACTACACTCCAAGGTCTATTGCTACTGTTTTCCGAATTACTCACTGACTTGATGAATGGCAATTACAAGTAGTGCTTTTATTGCAATACACAGATGTTGGTATTTTCCACAATTTTCTGGAGGTAAAGGAGAGCTTTCATATAGAAAAACCTATGTCAGATGTAGTAAAAGAACCTAGATTTCTACTTTTTAAAGATCCAGACAACTCCTGGATTTTTCTTTTTACTTATTTTTTAAAGAAAGTCTATTTAAAGAGCCTGTCTTTCTTGGCATTGATAGAAAGCAGATGTTACCTGATGGGATGAAGCCAGGAGGTTTAACGCAGAATAATACAGAGATAGAAACATCACACTAGTATCTCAGATGGTAAAGCATCTGCCTGCAATGGCTTCAGTTACTGGGTTGAGAAGATCCCCTGGAGAAGGAAATGGCAACCACCCAGTATTCTTGCCTGGAGAATTCCATGGACAGAGGAGCCTGGTGGGCTACAGTCCATGGGGTTGCAGAGTCGGATGTGACTGAGCGACTAACACACACACAGAAACATCATGTCAACGGTCAGAAATGGCTTACAATTTTAATATACAACTGAGTAAAGCTAAGAGAGTGGGTGTATGTGTTTGTGTCTATAAACCTGTGGATATGTATGGAGAGAGAGAGAGGTTCAGATGGAGCCAATGAGGAAAGTTCAGTTCAGTTCAGTCGCTCAGTCATGTCCAGCTCTGCGACCCATGAACTGCAGCACGCCAGGCCTCCCTGTCCATCACCAACTCCCTGAGTCCACCCAAAACCATATCCATTGAGTCAGTTTATTTTCATTTTTACTGGACTGTAGTTGTTTTAAACAGTGTTGTGTTGGTTTCTGCTGTTATAGGAAAGGGAATCAGCTATATGTATATATGAATGAGTACTCAGTTGCTCAGTCATGTCCCACTCTTTGCGACCCCATGGACAATAGCCCACCAGGCTCCTCTGTCCATGGAATTTTCCAGGCAAGAATAGTGGAAGGGGTTGCCATTTCCTACTCCATTGAATCTTCCCCATCACAGAAACTGCACCTGCATCTCTTGAGTCTCTTGCATTAGCGGGCAGATCCTTTACCACTGTGCCATCTGGGAAGCCCCTATATGTATAAATATATCCCCTCTTTTTTGGATTTCCTTTCCATTTAAGTCAGCACAGAGCATTGAGTACATTTAAATTTATTTCAGTTTTTTAAGATCGCAAAGTGTGTGAGACTTTTAATTAGAAATGATAATTCAATACAAAGAAATGTAGGGATGAATTTCTCAGAAAAGTTCCCAAGGAATTTTTTGTATAACCATACTGTTTTATATTTGAGCACCTTACTATATTCAGAAACTTAAGATTGTTTTGGAGGGGGAAAAAAAGCTTACATTTTGTTAAATAATGTGACTTTGTAAATCAATAAGACTTTTGCCTTGTGTATAATTATGTATACTAGCAAAGCTTTGCAGTGAAATCTGAATAATATTCACAGTTGTTAATTTTTTCCCATATGTCTGCTTTCTCCACACACACATAGTCTTCCCTATTATCAACATCAATGGAATGAGGGATGTAGGTTCATTAATTTGTTACAACTGATGAACCTACATTGACACATCATGATCACCCAGTGTCCATACTTTACATTATAGTTGACTCTTGGTAATGTGCATTCTGTGGGTTTTGACAAATGTAAAATGACATGTACCCATATGCCCTGAAAATCCTTTGTGCTCTGCCTTTTCATCACTCTCCACTGCCTGGCCCCCAAACTTTTGACAACTACTGATCTTTTGTTGTTGTTGTTGTTACTGTTGTTGTTTTATTTATTTTTTAAATATAAATTTATTTATTTTAATTGGAGGTTAAATACTTTACAGTATTGTATTGGTTTTGCCATACATCAACATGGATTTGCCTCCATAGTTTTGCCTCTTTCAGAATGTCATACAGTTGGTATTGTACAGTATGTAGCCTTTTTCAGGTTGGATTTTCTTTTTTTTTTCACTCAGAAATATGTCTTTAAATTTCTTCTGTGTCTTTTCATGACTTGGTCACTCATTCTTTTTGGCATTGAATGTTATTCCAGGGTTCATTTATGTATTCATTTTTATTTCTTCCAAGGTTTAATAATTAATAATAAAGCTGCTCTAAGCATCTATGTGCAGGTTTTTCTGTAAGCATAATCATTCAACTCCTTGGGGGTAAATATCAAGGAATTCTCCAATGATTTTTTATTAGTGCTTTGAATATTTAAAAATTTCCCTACTTTTTGTTTATATGGCATTAATGGAATTTTTTATAGTTTCTATTTTATGTGTAATAGTATATTTTGGTAGCTTTTCACCAACACCTAGCCTGTCTAGATATTAATCTGTTTGTATGCTACCTTCTATGATTTTTTGGTGACCATATATCTATGCCAACTAGTGGATTTTTGTCTATGAAAATAATGATTTTGTATGAATAGTTCATAAATGACCCTCAAAATGATAAAGTGAAAAGAAGTAAAAAATTCTAAATGATGTTTGAACAAATCAAATGAGTTTTCATAGTTATCTCCTTTGAACTGATCATGAGAAACGCTGGACTGGAAGAAACACAAGCTGGAATCAAGATTGCCGGGAGAAATATCAATAACCTCAGATATGCAGATGATACCACCCTTACGGCAGAAAGTGAAGAGGAACTAAAAAGCCTCTTGATGAAAGTGAAAGTGGAGAGTGAAAAAGTTGGCTTAAAACTCAGCATTCAGAAAACGAAGATCATGGCATCCAGTCCCATCACTTCATGGGAAATAGATGGGGAAAGAGTGGAAACAGTGTCAGACTTTATTTTTGGGGGCTCCAAAATCACTGCAGATGATGACTGCAGCCATGAAATTCAAAGACGCTTACTCCTTGGAAGAAAAGTTATGACCAACCTAGATAGCATGTTGCAAAGCAGAGACATTACTTTGCTGACTAAGGTCCGTCTAGTCAAGACTATGGTTTTTCCAGTGGTCATGTATGGATGTGAGAAATGGACTGTGAAGAAGGCTGAGCGTCAAAGAATTGATGCTTTTGAAGTGTGGTGTTGGAGAAGACTCTTGAGAGTCCGTTGGACTGCAAGGAGATACAACCAGTCCATTCTAAAGGAGATCAGCCCTGGGATTTCTTTGGAAGGAATGATGCTAAAGCTGAAACTCCAGTACTTTGGCCACTTCATGTGAAGAGTTGACTCGTTGGAAAAGACTCTGATGTTGGGAGGGATTGGGGGCAGGAGGAGAAAGGGATGACAGAGGATGAGATGGCTGGATCGCATCACCAACTCGATGGATGTGAGTGTGAGTGAACTCTGCAAGTTGGTGATGGCCAGGGAGGCCTGGTGTGCTGCGATTCATGGGGTCGCAAAGAGTTGGACACGACTGAGTGACTGAATTGAATATTTTACCCACTGAAAGTTTGTTAACACTTTAAGGCAGAATTATATTCATTAATATCTATAGGTTTCCAGTTAACTTCAGTTCAGATGACCAGATGCCATGATCTTCGTTTTCTGAATGTTGACCTTTAAGCCAACTTTTCCACTAGAGATCTCGTCAAGAAAGTTAGAGATACCAAGGGAACATTTCATGCAAAGATGGGCTCGATAAAGGACGGAAATGGTATGGACCTAACAGAAGCAGAAGATAGTAAGAAGAGGTGGCAAGAATACACAGAAGAACTGTACAAAAAAGATCTTCACAATGTGGATAATCACGATGGTGTGATCACTCATCTAGAGCCAGACATCCTGGAATGTGAAGTCAAGTGGGCTTTAGAAAGCATCACTATGAACAAAGCTAGTGGAGGTGATGGAATTCCAGTTGAGTTATTTCAAATCCTGGCAGATGATGGTGTGAAAGTCTGCACTCAATATGCCAGCAAATTTGGAAAACTCAGCAGTGGCCACAGGACTGGAAAAGGTCAGTTTTCATTCCAATCCCAAAGAAAGGCAATGCCAAAGAATGGTCAAACTACCGCACAATTGCACTCATCTCACATGCTAGTAAAGTAATGCTCAAAATTCTCCAAGCCAGGCTTCAGCAATACGTGAACCATGAACTTCCAGATGTTCAAGCTGGTTTTAGAAAAGGCAGAGGAACCAGAGATCAAATTGCCAACATCTGCTGGATCGTGGAAAAAGCAAGAGAGTTCCAGTTAAAGTACATATTTATTTAATCTATATTTTATGAAGTTGTAATTTATTATTTGAAGAGATTTCAGTTCCCCTTTTCAGTTCCCCTTTCTGATCATATTAACAACTTCTTTAACAGAAGTTCTAATAATAATAAATAACATCAACAAGGTGCAGAGGGAAATGAGTCTTCTCTCTGTTCACAGAAGACCATTACACTGGTTTCAAAGTTGTGAATACCCTAGACTCACCTGAACCCCCCAGTCCACCTGACTGTACATAGTGCTGAAGTAGTAAAAAGTTGCACATTTAAGAAACAGAACTGCAGGAGACAATCTTACTAGACAAGGCAGTTGAGGAGGAGGGAGCGATTTGAAGGGGGGGTTGACTTGGCGTGCACTTCGCCCCTCGGGAACGTTATTGCGCATGGAACAGCTGCTTTTGGAAGGCTATTGCCCAGAAGAAAAGATGTTTGGTTTTCACAAGCCAAAGGTGTACTGAAGTATAGAGGGCTGCTGTATTTGCAGAGCTAAATCCTCCAGTTCTCGATTCACTGACAGTAAACGCTATGAAAAGGATTTCCAGAGCTGTTTTGGGTTACATGAGACTCGTTCAGGAGATGTCTGTAATGCCTGTGTCCTGCTTGTGAAAAGATGGAAGAAATTGCCAGCAGGATAAAATAAAAAAACCTGGAATCATGTGGTAGATGCAAGGGCAGGACCCAGTCTAAAGACTACACTGAAACCAAAGAAAGTGAAAACTCTATCTGGATACAGGGTAAAAAGTAACCAGATCAGTAAACTGCAGAAAGAATTTAAACGCCACAGTTCTGATGTTCACAGTACAACCTCAAGTGCCTGTCCAGCTCAGTCTCCCTGTTACAGTAACCAGTCAGGTGATGGCTCAGATACAGAGATGGCTTCCGGCTCCAACAGAACGCCCGTGTTTTCCTTTTTAGATCTCACATACTGGAAAAGACAGAAAATATGCTGTGGCATTATCTATAAGGGCCGTTTTGGGGAAGTCCTCATCAACACACATCTATTCAATCCTTGCTGCAGCAATAAGAAAGCAGCTGCTGAGAAGCCGGAGGAGCAGGGGCCAGAGCCTCTGCCTAAATCCACTCAGGAGTGGTGGCTAAGCTTTATGTAGAAGGGGAGCAAAAACGATTTAAATTTTGGAAAACAAAGCAACAAAATGACCCTCCTATTTTTAATTTGGATACCTGCTATTCTGCCAAAAGATGGATTTGTAGAATCGTTTTGAATGGGTTATTTTTCCTCCAGTTCCACAAACTCTGAAGCCAGCGAAGCTTACTAAGAGATAAAAAAGAAGTGTACATAATATTTAAGATGCTGAGTATTTCATAGGAAAGCTGAATGCTGCTGTAAAGTGCTCTTTAAGTCTTTTTTAAAAATCCCCTTCTAACGAATGAAATTAGGGGAATTTTCAGGGGACAGAGACGGGATTTGTTGTATGATAAACGTATGTAGTTTTAGTCTTTCTATTTTGAGAAGCAGTGGTTGGGGCAATTTTTAAGATGGCTGGCTACACTTGTTTTTCTTCATTATAATAAATTTGTCATAACTCAGTAAACATAGACTTGCCCCTAGAGGTAGTTGTTAATAACTGAAATATTAAGGTCTTGCCGAGGTTCTGGTGATTCAAACCTGTACTACTGAATATTAAGCAGGACAGACAGCGCTCTGGTGCGAATATCTTGAAGGAGTAATTTCTAAATATGCAGAGGTAACTTGACTGTATATGTTGCATCTGTGTCTCCCTCCATACTGATATTTGATACAGATTTTAATTTATATGAAACTTAAAAAGCAGAATCAAAACTTAAAGCAGAATTAAAGTTCCTCTTGGGGAAATGTCCAGTCTTTAGGATAAGCAATCCTATATGAATAGTGCCAAAGCATTACCAGTTGGTAGAGAACATTCTCTATTAAAAATGTTAGATTATCTGAAAAATAACAATGTGCAAGTCTTTAGGATGGCACACGAGAAAAGCAAAGATCAATGCTTCTTGGGGCACGTTTCTTAGAGGGCTTGCAAGTGTGTAAATAATTTGTTTGTGTTACGTGACTGGTGACTTCACTGAAAATCTGCACAATTCAGTTTTAGCTCTGGATTACTTCCGTTGACCTTTGTGAAGGTTTTATCTGTGTAGAATGGTTGTTTGACTTGTTTTAACCTGTTAGGGTTTTGGGATTTTTTTTTCATTCTATATTAAAGTAAAATTCTATTAAAAGAAAAAAGGTGTGTGTTAATGCTGAGTGGGTTGGTTTTGGTTTGGCTTCTTTTAGTCAGGCTTTCTGAACATTGAGGTGTTAGATGATACATCCTAAATGTGGAGCTCTTCCATTCTAAAACCTTCATTAAAAGCCTTTTACTTGAACCCAAACCAAAGTACTATCTATTGCCTCTTTTCTAAAAGTACAGGGAAAATATGTCACCTGTTTTCATAATGAGGAAGCATCGTTTGCCGCCCTGGTAAAACATGACTCAGTACTTATTTTTAAAACTGGATTTTAAAGATTGGATAGTATACATAACAAGAGAGTGAGCCACCTTTTATGGGTACCCTATAGTTTTATAGTTCTCAATCAAAACAAAGTTTTATATTTCTTCCTTTGGGAAAAACTACAAGCCACCATATGCACAGACTACACAGTGAGTTGGGTCAGTGCTCTTGCAGACTTTGAGGTGTATTACGAGAACCCCAGCCATTATCATCTTCCTCCTGAGTTATTTTGAAATTTTCTTTTGTACATTTTGGCTGCATTATTGGTGGTAGAATATACTATAATATGGATCATCTCTACTTCTGTATTTATTTATTACTAGACCTCAACCACAGTCTTCTTTCCCCCTTCCACCTCTCTTTGCCTGTAGGATGTACTGTATGTAGTCATGCACTTTGTATTAATATATTAGAAATCTACAAATCTGTTTTGTATTTTTTATACTGTTGGATACTTATAATCAAAACTTTTACTAGAGTATTGAATAAATTTAGTCTTATTAGAAAATAAAAGAAAAAGAAACAGAGCAATTTTTCCCAACTTTATTGAGATATAATTGACACATAAAAATCTTATCTATTTAAATGTACAATATGATGATTTTATATATGTAAATATTATGAAATTGTTACCAGAATCAAGCTAATTAACATGTTCATCATCTCACACACTTTTTTCTTGGTGAGAGCACAGATCTATTCCCACAGAAAATTTCAAGAATACGTATAGTATTATTAACTACAGTTACCATGCTGTACATTAGATCCTAGAATCTGTTCATCTTATAACTATTCTTATACCGTTTGACTAATGTCTCCCTGTTACCTACCCCTCCACAGCCCCAAGCAACCACCATTCTACTCTTTTTTTCTTTGAGTTTGACTATTTTAATTAAGATTCCACATAAAAGTTAAATCATAAGGAACTTGTTTTTCTGTGTCTGGCTTATTTCGTTTAGTGTAATGTCCCCAAGGTTCATCAATATTGTTACAGATAGTAGCTTTGCCTTCATACTATTTCATAATTATAGTTTTATAGCTGAATTATATATATATATATATAATATATGTGTATGTGTTATCTCTTTGAGGTCCAGATATCATTTCTTCGGGCTATATAGCTGGAAATTGGATCTTAGTTTTAAGGAACCTCTGTACTATTTTTTGCAATGGCTGTACCCATTTACATTTCCATCAACAATGTACAAGTGTGCCTTTTTCTCCATATTCTCTTCATTGCTTATCTCTTAATGTTTTGATTATAGCCATTCTTTAACAAGTGTGAGGTGATATCTCATTGTGGTTTGGATTTGCATTTTCCAGTGATCAGTGATGTTGAGCACCTTTTCAGATAATTGTTGGTCATTTGTAAATTTGCTTTGTAAAAATGTCTTTTCAGATCATTTGCCCATTTTTAAAGCCAGATTATTTCTTTTTTGCTGTTGAATTGCATAAGCTCCTCACATAATTTGGATATGAATTTCTTATCAGGTGTGTGGTTTGCAATTATTTCCCACCAAAGAGTAAATTCTAACAAAATGCATGCTATTATTATATCTAGAGAGAAATAGCTACTTGCTTTTTCTCTCCCATTCTCTCCCATGTCTTTCCTGTGATACTCATTACATTCTTCCTTATATTATAGTAATTTGCACTCACATATTCTCTGCTTCATGTTTTAAATATTTTTCTTAAACTCATTGTTGCTATGCCCAGTTCCTTAATGATAATAGTACAGAATGTATGTTGGCTTAATTAACCAATATAATTTAAAGATCTTTTATCAGAATGGACCTTATGCTACAAAGTCCTTTGGGACCTTCTTGTCACTATTATATAATCTACAAAAGTGAAATAAGATCCTTCCTAAATGGAAAGCTGTGGTTCATGTTCATTGATAATTATAAAGGCATTTTACATCTTAAATCTTGTGATTAACCCAGAAACTTGCTGGCAGGAGGGTCTCATCGGTCATGGTTCAATTGCTCCAGGTGGCCTATAACCATTATGTCATTATCAGCTGCAGGGTGAGCTAGTCTCACTGTGTGTAGGTTTGCTAAGTTGGTCTATCAGTTCTCCAGGAGAAAATGCAAATAAACGGGTTCCAAACCCCTTCAGAGCACACTGTAAATCTTTGTAACTTCATGGCCAAATGGTAAACCGCAGGACCACATGACTCAATTCCCTTGAGACAGTCATGTTATTCCTGTCAGACTTTTCGTCCCTCATACATCAGCTGGAAGCTTTCATCTCCTTTTAAAGTCATGGCCCCTCAAGTAGGGGTGAAATTACACCTGTCAGTAATAAATGTGCCCAGTACTCAATATCATTCTGTCATGTCACAGAAGATATTAAAAGGAGGCATAGCTTATTCCAGATTGTTACTAACACTTTTTCCCCTTTTCTCCACAGTATGTTTCAATACCTTCCAGTTATGTAATTGTTGAGAGAACCTAAAACTTTCTCACCTAAGATAGTTTTAAAAGTATTCCCCATAAATTGAGGAGCCTTGAAGAAATTAGCTTCCATGTGGATTATACGTTATATTCAGTAACTGTGTTAAACTTCGACAGAAAGATTTAACTGTATACATAATCTACAACGGCAATCTAAATGTGCCCCTTAGCACACTTGTTCTGTTTATTTTTTGTACGTTACCCTCTGATAACTTTCTGTTTGCCTGTAATACCATATAGCAGGTGCACCTGGAGAGCCACCATTTTATTTACACAGAGAACAAAGTTAATGTTTTATCAAATGCAGGTCACACCTGGGTTGAGACATTAGTAGGAAACAGGGTTCAAGTCAAAACGGCAACTTGCTCTTAGCTTGATATTTGAACTCCATTGAGCAAACCCTCTTGAGTTCTCTTGAAAGTTCTGAGAACTTCGTCTCTTAACTCCCCATTTACTAAAGGATGAAAGGCAAGCTGGGAGGCTGAAATGCATTACTTGCAGTGCTACCACCCCTATGATAGGTGTTGACCTGAGCAATGAGAAAAACTGAATGTTGTCATTACTGCCCATAACATGTACTTCATATGCTGTCCCAGGCAGAGAATTCTTGAAATACACTTGTGTGTGAGGGAAAACATTTGGGTCAGTGTCCTAAAACTGAGCTATAGATGAGTGAATGCATATTGTGTGAACTTGACAAATCTCTGATAATGGCCATGCTCTAATGGGTTTTTGTTGTCATTGTTATCCCTCAAGGAGAAAGTATGGGCCAGTTATTTTTAGATTAGTGAGACAGCGAAGAGTACATGAATACAGTTATCTACTAGAATTGTTCTATTTTGTTTGCCACAAACATGGTATTTTTTTTTTCAGAGCCCAAAGGAAATAATATAATTCTTCGTTTCTATACCTTTATTTCTCACCCCGTGTTGTCCTTTCTCTTATTTCACCAAAGGATAAAAATAACACAGCAAACTAAAGCACAGAGCCTAAAATTTAGTGAAAAGGATGGATTGACTTGCTTGTTACTAAACTGAAGAATTTATCTCAAAAGAACAATATAAATTTGATTTCTCTGATAAAGATTATGTTAGAGTCTGATGAGAAAAAAAAATCCTAAAGTATCTATTTCAAGCTTTATCAACTAATATGGCTTAGATGGTAAAGATCCTGCCTGCAATGCAGGAAACCTACGTACTTTCCCTGGACTGGGAAGATCCCCTGGAGAAGGGAATGGTTACCCACTCCAGTATTCTAGCCTGGGAAATCCCATGGACAGAGGAGCCTGGTGGGCTACAGTTCATGGGGTCTCAAAGAGTCGGACATGAATGAATGATTAACACTTTCACTCTCATCCTTATTTACAGAAACCCACCCTAAACCATATGTAAGGCTAAAAATGTATCATTATTATTTAATATTATTGGTTTATTGTTTGTTTCTTTTTAAATTTTTTATTTTATATTGGAATATAGTGGATTTGCAACATTGTATTATTTTCAGATGTACAACAAAATTATTCAGTTATATATATACTTACATCTACTCTTTTTCAGAGTTTTTCCCATATAGGTTATTACAGAATATTGAGTAGTATTCCCTGTACTATTTAGTATATCTTGTTGATTATCTATTTATTTATAGTAGTGTGTATGTGTTAATCCCAAACACTGAATTTATCCCTCCCCTCTTTGCCTTTTGGTAACCATAAGTATGTTTTCTGTATTTGTGAGTCAATTTCTCTTTTTAAATAAATTCATTTGCATAATTTCTTTATATTTCACATATAAATGATATCATATATTAGTCTTTTTCTGTCTGATTTACTTCAATTAGTATGACATTCTCTAGGTATGTCCATATTGCTGCAAATGACATTCATTTTTATGAGTGAATAATATTTCCTTGTATATATGAACCATATCTTCTTTATCTAGTCATCTGTCAATTTCTTCCATTTATTTGTTGGTTGCTTTCATGTCTTGGCTATTGAAAATAGTGCTGCAGTGAACATCAGGGTGTGTGTATCTTTCGAATTGTGGTTTTCTCTGGATATGTGCCCAAGAGTGGGATTGCTGGATCATACAGTAGCTCTATTTTAGTTTTTTTTTTTAGAAATATAAACTTTTTTATTTTAATTGGAGGTTAATTACTTTACAATATTGTATTGGTTTTGCCATACATCAGCATGAATCTGCCACAGGTGTACACGTGTTCCCCATCCTGAAACCCCCTCCCTCCTCCCTCCCTGTACCATCCCTGTGGGTCATCTCAGTACACCAGCCCCAAGCATATTTTAGTTTTTTAAAGAAACTCCATACTGCTATTCATAGTGGTTTCATCAATTTACGTTCCCACCAACACTGTAGGAGGGTTCCTATTTCTCCATACCCTCTCCAGCATTTATTTTTTATAGACATTTTGATGATGGCCATTCTGACCAGTGTCAGTGATGTCTCAATGGTATGGACCTAACAGAAGCAGAAGATAGTAAGAAGAGGTGGCAAGAATACACAGAACTGTACAAAAAAGATCTTCATGACCAAGATAATCACAATGGTGTGATCACTCATCTAGAGCCAGACATCCTGGAATGAGAAGTCAAGTGGGCCTTAGAAAACATCACTATGAACAAAGCTAGTGGAGGTGATGGAATTCCAGTGGAGCTATATCAAATCCTGAAAGATGATGGTGTGAAAATGCTGCACTCAATATGCCAGGAAATTTGGAAAACTCAGCAGTGGCCACAGGACTGGAAAAGGTCAGTTTTCATTCGATCTCAAAGAAAGCAATGCCAAAGAATGCTCAAATTACCATACAATTGCACTTATCTCACACGCTAGTAAAGTAATGCTCAAAATTCTCCAAGCTCGGCTTCAGAAATACATGAACCATGAACTTCCAGATGTTCAAGCTGGTTTTAGAAAAGGCAGAGGAACCAGAGATCAAATTGCCAACATCCACTGGGTCGTCAAAAACACAAGAAATTCCAGAAAAACATCTACTTCTGCTTTATTGACTGTGTCAAAGACTTTGACTGTGTGGATCACAATAAACTGTGGAAAATTCTAAAAGAGATGGGAATACCAGACCACCTGACCTGCCTCTTGAGAAACCTATATGCAGGTCAGGAAGCAACAGTTAGAACTGGACATGGAACAACAGACTTGTTCCAAATAGGGAAAGGAGTATGTCAAGGCTGTATATTGTCACCTTGTTTATTTAACTTCTATGCAGAGTTCAGTTCAGTTCAGTCGCTCAGTCTTGTCCAACTCTTTGCGATCCCATGAATCACAGCACCCCAGCCCTCCCTGTTCATCACCAGCTCCCAGAGTTCACTCACACTCACATCCGTCGAGTCCATGATGCCATCCAGCCATCTCATCCTCAGTCATCCCTTTCTCCTCCTGCCCCCAATCCCTCCCAGCATCAGTCTTTTCCAATGAGTCAACTCTTCGCATGAGGTGGCCAAAGTACTGGAGCTTCAGCTTTAGCATCATTCCTTCCAAAGAAATCCCAGAGTTGATCTCCTTCAGAATGGACTGGTTGGATCTCCTTGAAGTCCAAGGGACTCTCAAGAGTCTTCTCCAACACCACAGTTCAAAAGCATCAATTTTTCAGCGCTCAGCCTTCACAGTCCAACTCTCACATCCATACATGGCCACAGGAAAAACCATAGCCTTGACTAGATGGACTTAGTCGGCAAAGTAATGTCTCTGCTTTTGAATATGCTATCTAGGTTGGTCATCACTTTTCTTCCAAGGAGTAAGCAGAGTACATCTATGCAGAGTACATCATGAGAAATGCTGGACTGGAAAAAGCACAAGCTGGAATCCAGATTGCCGAGAGAAATATCAAAAACCTCAGATATGTAGATGACACCACTCTTATGGCAGAAAGTGAAGAGGAACTAAAAAGCCTCTTGATGAAAGTGAAAGTGGAGAGTGAAAAAGTTGGCTTAAAGCTCAACAGTCAGAAAACTATGATCATGACATCCAGTTCCATCACTTCATGGGAAATAATGGGGAAACAGTGGAAACAGTGTCAGGCTTTATTTTTCTGGGCTCCAAAATCACTGAAGATGGTGATTGCAGCCATGAAATTAAAAGATGCTTACTCCTTGGAAGAAAAGTTATGACCAACCTAGATAGCATATTCAAAAGCAGAGACATTACTTGGCCAACAAAGGTCCATCTAGTCAAGGCTATGGTTTTTCCTGTGGTCATGTATGGATGTGAGAGTTGGACTGTGAAGAAAGCTGAGCGCAGAAGAATTGATGCTTTTGAACTGTGGTGTAGTCCCTTGGACTACAAGAGATCCAACCAGTCCATTCTAAAAGAGATTAGTCCTGGGTGTTCTTTGGAAGAACTGATGCTGCAGCTGAATCTCCAATACTTTGGCCACCTCATGCAAAGAGCTGACTCATTGGAAAAGACTCTGATGCTGGGAGGGATGGGGGGCAGGAGGAGAAGGGGACGACAGAGGATGAGATGGCTGGATCGTATCAACAACTCAATGGACGTGAGTCTGAGTGAACTCCGGGAGTTGGTGATGGACAGGGAGGCCTGGTGTGCTGCAATTCATGGGGTCACAAACAGTCAGACACAACTGAGTGACTGAACTGAACTGAACTGAATAATTAGCAGTGTTGAGCATCTTTTCATGTGGCTTTTGGCCATCTTTCTGGAGAAATGTCTGTTTAGGTCTTCTGCCCATTTTTTGATTAGGTAGTTTACTTTTAAATTGAGCTGCATAAGCCATTTGTATATTTAGGTTGCTCATATATTTAGTCTATTCTGTGTCTTTTGTGTTTTCATGCAAATTTTAAGCCTTGTCAATTGTATGATTTGAAAATATTTTCTCCCATTCTGTGGGTTATCTTTTTGTTTTGTTTATGATTTCCTTTGCCATGCAAGAGCTTTTAAATTTAAATATGTCCCATTGTTTATTTTTTTTTATTGCTCTAGGAGATGGATCAAAAAAGATCTTGTTACAATCTATGTCAAAAAGTCTTTTCCTCTAAGAGTTTTATAGTATCCAGTCTTACACTAGAGCTGCAATCTACTTTGAGCTTTTTTTTGTGTATGGTGATAGAAAATATTGTAATTTCATTCTTTACATGTAGCTCCAATTTTCCCAGAACCACTTATTGAGGAGACTGTCTTTTCTCCTTTGTATATTCTTGCCTCCTTTGTCATACATTAATTTACGATAGGTGTGGGGGCTTATTTCTGGGCTTTCAATCCTGTTCCATTTATCTACAATTCTGTTTTTGTGCCAGGACCATACTGTTGACTACTGTAGCTTTATAGTATAGCTTTAAGTTGAGGCATCTGACTCTTCCAGCTCCATTTTTTTTTCCTCAAGATAGCTTTGGCTATTCAGGGTCTTTTGTGTTTCCGTACAAATTTTAAGAATTTTTTTTTTGTTTTAGATCTGCAAAAAAAATATTCCATTGATAATTGGATACGGATTTCATTCAAGTTATGGCTTGCCTTGAGTAGTACAGTCAGTATTAATCCAATCCAAGAATATGGAATATCTCTTCATCTGTTCATTTCATCATCAATTTCTGTGGTCAATATCTTATAGTTTCCAGAGTACAGGTCTTTTGCCTCCTTTAGGTATGTTTATTCCTAGATATTTTATTGTTTTTGATGGGACAAAATATGGTATTGTTTCCTTAATTTCTCTTTCTGATCTTTCATTGTTAATTTATAGAAGTGCAACAGATTTCTTTGTATTAATTTTGTATTCTGCCAATTTCAGGAATTTATTAATGAACTTTAGTAGTTTTTTGATGCTCTCCTTAGGATTTTCTCTGTAGCTGTGTTTGTGTGTGTGTGCTAAGTCACTTCAGTAGTGTTTGACTCTTTGTGACTCTGTGGACTGTAGCCTGCCAGCTCCCCGGTCCATGGGATTCTCCAGACAAGAATACTGTAGTGGGCTGCCATGCCCTCCTCCAGAGGATCTTCCCAACCCAAGGATTAAAACAGCATCTCTTAAGTCTCCTGCATTGGCAGGCAGGTTCTTTACCGTTAGCACCACCCCAGAAGCCCCTTTTCTAGGTATACTATCATGTCATCTGCAAATACTGAGAGTTTTACTTCTTTTTTCCCCCCTTTGGATTATTTTTATTTCTTTTCTTCTCTGATTGTCATGGGTAGTACTTCCAAAAAAATGTTCTGTTTTTATGTAAAATGTTCTGTTTTATATAAAAAATTTGTGAGAGTTCAATTATTCCCATTTCTGTACTCAGATCATCCTTATACCAAATAACTTTCTATGGTTTAATTTAAAGTTTTGTGATACTATTTTCACTTAAACAGAAGTTGACCAATCCTCTCAATTAAGTGTGAAATACCTCTGAACACCCCAAACCCTAACATTGCACTTTGGACTCTCACAAGTCTTCCATTTAATACATAGTTCTTAAGAAGCTTGTTTTTCTGTTCTATTTACCTTTAGAATATAAGAAGCACCAACCTTAAAGAATTAAGTATGATAGTGAGAACGGAAAAAATACCAGCCAAGGAGGGAAAGGAAAGTAATAGTAATATACTAGATATGTTTTTAGGCTCTTTCACATTTAATGCTCACAACTGTACGTGAGGTACATTACTTGTTCCCCCCAAAACCACATTACTTGTTTCCTAGGCTAAGGCATAGGGCATAAGGCACGCATTTTTCTTCAAGACTGGTAAGGAACAGAATTGGGATGTTAACTCAGAATATTCCCTCAGGGTAAAGAATCTGCCTGCCAATGCAGGAGATGCAAGTTCGATCCTTGGCTTGGGAAAATCTCTTGGAGAATGAAATGGCAACCCACTCCAGTATTTTTGCCTAGGTAATCCCATGGACCGAGAAGCTGATGGTTTACAGTCCATAGGGCCACAAAAGAGTTGAATATGACTTAGTGACTAAACAACAGCAAAATTTTATGTTAAGTGAGTGGGGAAAAGTCAGAAGAATGACAAATCACCTATATAATGTCAATGTTGTCTAGTGTGTTTGTCAGAGAAAGAAGTAGTAGAAAACTCATTTTAGGGAGATCCATAGAAATGGGTAAAATCTACAGAGCTATGAAGTCACTGGCATCATGTCTTTTCTGGAACCTCTCATTTTCTAAGGATAATTAATACATTATTTTACATATTTTTGTTGTCATTGCCTGAATCATTTAACTCTAAATCTGATGGAACCCCTATGGTGTTGCAAATAAATTTAAGTAACTCAGTTCCTTAAATTTAGTTCATTATAATCCCAAATTACATTACTTCCACCCTTCTCTCTCCAGAACTTGGTCACATCCATAATGTCAGTCAGGACAAACAGAAGCACTTGTCCTCTGCCCCGTTTCAGATGGCTTTAGTGTTTTACTGGTATGCATCCATGTAGCAGTATTTTGCAAAATGCAGTCCACACGTGACCTCCATGAGAAACCCCTATGTTGCTTTTGTAGAATGCTGAATTAGTTAATCATGAACTGGAGCTTAGGCATTTAAACTCTGAGAACCACTTTCAGTTCAACATCATTTCCTTTTGTACATATGATGGTGCTCTTTTGAAACTGATGGCATTTTACAATCCATCTACACCTGCAAGGACTAATGCTTGTTCAGAACACTGTTGACTGAGACAAAAGTGATGGGAAAGACAAGAATCTGTCTTCAGTTTATAACTCTGAACACTGTTGGCCATGCTTTTCCCTGTATCTTTGCCAGAAAAGCAGGCAGGCACATATCTGATTCATTTTCTCTAATTATTTTAAGTTATTATTACTGCCTTCCAGTTAGTATGGAGTTGGGTTTTGTTAATTGATGCTATTGTTCATGGGCCCTTGTCCTATTTGTTAAGTACATTTGTTATCTTTTCCATTTGTTTCTCTCTGTATATATAACAAATTATCCATTTACAAGTTAAGTTCACCCCAACAGGTTGTTAATGTCAGTTTGGACTGAAGTTATATTCATCCTATCTTAATGAGAAGAGTTTTGATTAAAATTTGCTGCTATCTTTGCATATTTCAAGTCTCAAGGGGTGATTCAAAACATATAGAAAGAGTGTTCCTGATAGAAAGGGTCTTAAGAGGTGTGTTTATATGACTAATAACCATGTGGTGCCATCCAGCAGCTCTATATTTAATAGAGATGACAGACAGTCCATAGCAGTCATGAGGCACTGACTCTAAATTAAAGGCAGTTCTACTGAAAAGGGGCTCTTGATGTAACAGATATCACAGATCTCTCATTGGAGAAGTTGGCACTGATTGGATGTGGGTGATGTGGAGAAACTGGAGCCAGATCTTTTCTGGAAAAGCATAAGTTACTATGTTCTTGGAAGTCTGGCTGCACTCCTGAAAAGTTAGCAGGCAAAATTCATGTAGTTTGTTTGAGACAGAAGTTGGGTGGTATGGGAAAATGCTTTTTTTTTTTTTAACTTGGAAAAATAAATTCTGACAATGTCTGGCAATGTGGCTCTTTTTAAATGTGGTTCAGTTCAGTTCAGTTCAGTTCAGTTCAGTTCAATCGCTCAGTCGTGTCCAACTCTTTGCGACCCCATGAATCGCAGCACACCAGGCCTCCCTGTCCATCACCAACTCCCGGAGTTCACTCAGACTCACCTCCATCGAGTCCGTGATGCCAGCCAGCCATCTCATCCTCTGTCGTCCCCTTCTCCTCCTGCCCCCAATCCCTCCCAGCATCAGAGTCTTTTCCAATGAGTCAACTCTTCGCATGAGGTGGTCAAAGTACTGGAGTTTCAGCTTTAGCATCATTCCTTCCAAAGAAATCCCAGGGCTGATCTTCAGAATGGACTGGTTGGATCTCCTTGCAGTCCAAGGGACTCTCAAGTCTTCTCCAACACCACAGTTGAAAAGCATCAGTTCTTCAGTGCTCAGCCTTCTTCACAGTCCAGCTCTCACATCCATACATGGCCACAGGAAAAACCATAGCCTTGACTAGACGGACCTTAGTTGGCAAAGTAAGGTCTCTGCTTTTGAATATACTGTCTGGGTTGGTCATAACTTTTCTTCCAAGGAGTAAGCGTCTTTGAATTTCATGGCTGCAGTCATCATCTGCAGTGATTTTGGAGCCCCCAAAAATAAAGTCTGACACTGTTTCCACTCTTTCCCCATCTATTTCCCGTGAAGTGATGGGACTGGATGCCATGATCTTCGTTTTCTGAATGTTGAGCTTTAAGCCAACTTTTTCACCCCCCTCTTTCACTTTCATCAAGAGGCTTTTTAGTTCCTCTTCACTTCCTGACATAAGAGTGGTGTCATCTGCATATCTGAGGTTATTGGTATTTCTCCTGGCAATCTTGATTCCAGCTTGTGTTTCTTCCAGTCCAGCGTTTCTCATGATGAACTCTGCATATAAGTTAAATAAGGAGGGTGACAATATATGGTTACAAGTCTTTAAATGAATTAGGGGAAAATTAGGGATATACAATTAAGAGATACAAACTACTATCTATGAAATAGATTAGCAACAAGGATATATTGTATAGCACAGGATTTATGGTCATTATTTTGTAATAATTTTTAATGGAATATAATCTATGCAAATACTGAATCATTATGCTGTACACCAGATAATACTGTAACTCACCTATACTTCAGTAGCAAAAAAATGCTACTTTGAATGCCAGTTAATGGGATTTCAGCGTTAATATAGCTTGATGTCAAAACTAGATAATAAAATTTTTGGTTATCCCCTGCCTCAAAAAAAGTAGATATATTAGTCCCACTTATCAGAAATTAAAAAAAAATTGAACATCACTGTTATTAAAATGTTGTTTGAAGTTGACATGTTTGAAATGTGTTTTGATCAGAAGAGAAAGACATGATTTTAATGTCAACATAAATAAGACACCTTTGGTTGCACTTACACCAAAGCTTTGTGAGCTATATTTAATTACAGATTCATTTCCCATTTCTTCACTGATATATTTAAATGTTTATTAACTAACTATATTTTAAACATCATTTTATTATGGATAGCCTCACTGGTGAAGAGTACTAGAACATCATTTTTATCTTAATAACATACTTTAGTTATTTGAAAATCTCTTCATTTTATTGCATTAACTCTTTCCTTCTTTCTGTGTAGTCAATAGATTTTGGCTAATACTGAGAATTGGAAGTACTAATATTTACTAATATGAAGAAATTAGTGTACTAGTCTTTAGAAATCCTGATTTGAGCTTAGGGAACTGCAAACAGAGTGCAGAATTTAGAAACTGTTGGCTGTTTACTGGTCAAACATTGTTCACTGGCTAGGTAAATACTGATATGGAAGCAAACTTATATAAGTACAAAGTAAATAGCAGTGTGTTTACTTTTTTCTAATATTTTCAACTATTTATAACAAAGTATCATGGATTACTGAAGCCAAACTTCTTTACAAAGTAAAGCTTTCAGAATATTTAAATACCCAGCTCCAGTGTGTCTACCTGGGAAAAGAAAACTGACACCACTGATTCACCCTAGGCTGGCATGCATCTTGGTACTTCCAGCAGTGATAGCTTAGGAGTAATTTCTGTCTTCTGTATTTAACTCCACAACCTCTGCAAGAATTTTAAGACATTATTAAAGAATCACATTATTGCTTGTGGGAATGGCATTTAGCTGTGTGGAAATCTGGGCCCTCATGGTCTCTTTTAAAGTAGAGCAATACCATTCCTTCAGGAGCTTGGGAGCTGGTAATTAGCCTTAGTTATCCACCGCTTAGTTACTAACCTTCTCCAGCTAAGGGCTTCCCTTGTGGCTCAGCTGGTAAACAATCCTCCTGCAATGCAGGAGACCTGGGTTCGATCCCTGGGTTGGGAAGATCCCCTGGAGAAAGGAAAGGCTATCCACTCCAGTATTCTGGCCTGGAAAACTCCATGGACTGTATAGTCCGTGGGGTCACAAAGAGTGGGACACGACTGAGCAACTTTCACTTCACCTCTCCAGGAAAGAGTAGCTATTTCCTTTGATTGCTCAGTTCAGCTTCAGATGTCTAAGAGTTTACCTCACATAAAGTTATAACAAATGTCACATTGTTTTGTATTATGTTGTACTGTATTCTATTTTCATGTAAATTTTATTTGTGTGACTTCCCAAGTTAACTGTGAACTGTTTACTTTGGGTGTCAAGACTGGAACCAGACCAAAGTGGCTCTTTTCTGTGAACCCAGCAAAGCCTTCTGGCTGCCCCTAAGCATGTAAAATTACAATGAAGGGTTGCTGCTGCTAAGTTGCCTCAGTAGTGTCTAACTCTGTGTGACCCCATAGATGGCAGCCCATCAGGCTCCCCCGTCCCTGGGATTCTCCAGGCAAGAACACTGGAGTGGGTTGCCATTTTCTTCTCCAATGCATGAAAGTGAAAAGTGAAAGTGAAGTCGCTCAGTCGTGTCCAACTCTTCTCGACCCCATGGACTGCAGCCTACCAGGCTCCTCCATCCGTGGGATTTTCCAGGCAAGAGTACTGGAGTGGGGTGCCATCGCCTTTTCCAACAATGAAGGGTTACTAATCCCTTATAGCCTATAAGCATCTCGTTGACTATTAATGAAGGTCAAGTATAAAAAGAATAAGCTTTTACTCTTTCAGCTCTTTGAAGGAAAAATAAGAGGTTAAGCCAGGTATACTTTTGGAATTAAGATGTAGGAGGTATTGTATAAAGTCAAGTTATTTTTGAAGAACAAAGTATTATCTACAGTGTGTAAAATTTTTCATCTCTTGTACATGTAAGTAAAGAGAGTAAACAGTTTTTCTTAAACAGAGGCATAGGACTGAAGGACAACCAAGCAAATAATAATTTGATAGTAATTAAATCTAAGTCTTTCAAGTTTGTGACCAAGTGTTCTTATATTCAGAGTTATGCCATGGATACAAGGATGTTAAGGACCTCTACTGTTTAGGAAAAAATTAGAGCTATATTAAAATGATTTAGAGGTGAAATAATATGAAGTAAAGATCAATGAAATCTTAGAAGATAAAATGGAAACTCAAACCAAAATCATATAAGCACAGGACAAAATCATATAAATCAGGAAAGGAGTTTTTTCTGAAGGGTCTTGCAGCCAAATCAGTCACATAAGCTCTGATTATTTCCATGATTTTTTATTACTAATAAGCTAAAAAATACATTATATAAATTTTTCTTAGTTCAGAATTGAAGATGAGATAATGACAAGTGGATTTTTATTCAGTGTAGGGTTTACTATGTTATAAACAGGACAAACTGTTACTTAAAATAACTATATTCTAATAGAAATGAAATAAAAATAAAATTTTTATTTAAAATACCTATGAAACTCATACCCAGAAGTATTAAAACATGGAGGAAGTGTGACATCTGTACATGTAATATTGATTACTCTTTTGGCTTCCTGGACTCAGTTTCAATGTGTATGTATATTTGTGTGTGTGTGTGTGTGTGTGTGTGTGTGTGTGTATAATTTGAATTATTTCTGACACTGTCTTTGGAGATAGTATCTCATTACCCAGGTAAAGGGCTCAATCAGTGACTCAGTGACATAAGACCGTTCTCCACTTCAGATGCCAATCACAAGTCCCACTGACTTTATTTATTTTTTTTAATATAAATTTATTTATTTTAATTGGAGGTTAATTACTTTACAATATTGTGTTGGTTTTCCCATACATCAACATGTATCTACCACAGGTATACACGTGTTCCCCATCCTGAACCCCTCTCCCTCCTGATTCCCCATGACCCCTTCCTTGGGTTCAGTTAATTTACTGGAATGGCTCACAGAATTCAGAAAAGCCTTTTTATTCACTAGAGTGCTGATTTATTGGAAAGGATATTAAAGAATATAGATCAGTAGCCAGTTGAAGGGATGTATAGAGAGTCTCAGGGAAAACAGCTTCCTTCCTTGTGAAGTTTCGTGTCTGGTATGGTGGTACCTGGAAGTGTCCTCGTTCACCAGCCTGGGTCTCTGAACCGCAGCCTTTTGGGTTTTATGGAAACTTCATTGGTTATTTTTTGCTCAGGTGCTCAGTTGTGTCTGACTCTTTATAACCCCATGGACTAGAGCATGCCAGGCTTCCCCATCCTTCACTCTCTTCTTGAGTTTGCTCAAACTCATGTCCGTTAAGTCAACGATGCCATCCGACAATCTCATCCTCTGTCAACCCTTTCTTCTACTGCCTTCAATCTTGCCTAGCATCAGGGTCTTCTCCAAGGAGACAGTTGTTTGCATCAGGTGGCCAAAGTATTGGAGCTTCATCTTCAGCATCAGTCCTTCCAATGATATTCAGTACTGATTTCCACTAAGATTGACTGGTTTGATGTCCTTGAAGTCCAAGGGACTCTCAAGAGTCTTCTCCAACACCACAGTTCAAAAGCATCAATTCTTCAGTGCTCAGTCTTCTTGGTGGCTCAGAGGTTAAAGGGTCTGCCTGGAATGCGGGAGACCTGGGTTCAATCCCTGGGTCGGGAAGACCCCTGGAGAAGGAAATGGCAACCCACTCCAGTACTCTTGCCTGGAGAATCCCATGGAGGGAGGAGCCTAATAGGCTAGGGTCCATGGGGTCACAAAGAGTCGGATATGACTGAGCGACTTCACTTTCACTTTTCAGCCTTCTTTATGGTTCAACTCTCACATCTCCTTCATTACCTGGGCATAATTGATTATATCTTTCAGTTCAGTTCAGTTCAGTCGCTCAGTTGTGTCCAACTCTTTGCGACCCCATGAATTGCAGCACGCCAGGCCTCCCTGTCCATCTTTATCCACTGGTGATTGATACAACCTCTAGCTCCTCTCTCCTCCCTGGAAATCATAGGGTTGAACTGAAATTTTCAACCCTCTATAATCACACGGTTGTTTCTCCTGGGCACCAGCCCTCATCCTTAGTATTTTCCAAAAGTAACCTTCCATAGTATAAGCTCAGTTGTTATGGAAGGGGGTTTGTTGAAAATAACAAAACACCCATGTTACCTTTGCAGCTCTGAAGCCCTTTCAGGCACTCAGGATAGGAGAACAAATACTATCATAAAAACTGTTCCCATTCTTCTATTGGCTCAGAAAATTTCAAGTGTTTGGGAAGCCATGAGCCAGGAACTATGGAGGAAGAGCAAATGTATATAAGATTTGGTCATCTGAATGACCAAATCTATATTTCTTATAAATCAGGATATCATGTTTAATAAAGTGATCTTTGGTTATCTTTCAGTTTTTCAGTAATTCAAAAGTCAGGTTCTACATTGAGTTGTTGAATATTTTATTTTATTAGGAGGTAATTGACTTACTTGTCTGAATATGTGAAAATAGAAACTAGATATGAAAAGAATTACCTATACTTCATTAAAATCCAGTAAGAATCAGTTTACCACCAAAATTAATAATCCGAAATCACTGCAGATGGTGACTGCAGTGATGAAATTAAAAGATGCTTGCTCCTTGGGAGAAAAGCTCTGACAAACCTAGACAATATATTAAAAAGCAGAGACATTATTTTGCCGACGAAGGTCCATCTAGTCAAAACTATGGTTATTCCAGTAGTCATGTATGGATGTGAGCACTGGACCATAAAGAAGGCTGAGCACTGAAGAATCGATGCTTTTGAACTGTGATGTTGGAGAAGACTCTTGAGAGTCCCTTGGACTGCAAGGAGAGCCAACCAGACCATCCTAAAGGAAATCAGTCCTCAACGTTCATTGGAAAGACTGACGCTGAAGTTGAAGCTCCAATACTTTGGGCCACCTGATGCAAAGAACTGACTCATTGAAAAAAAAAAAACCTGGTGCTGGGCAAGATTGAAGGCAGGAAGAGAAGGGGACGACAGAGGATGTGATGGTTGGATGGCATCACTGACATGATGGACATGAGTTTGAGCAAACTCTGGGAATTGGTGATGGGCAGGGAGGCCTAGCATGCTACAGTCCACGGGGTTGCAAAGAGTCGGACATGACTGAGTGACTAAACTGAGTTAAAACAATCTGAAAAGATCCATACTCCAGTTCACACTTCATCATGCTATGTTAGGGAAGGTTGTTGTTCAGTCACTAAGTCGTGTCTGACTCTTTGTGACCCCATGAACTGCAGCACTCTAGGCTTCCCTGTCCTCCACCATTTCCTGGAATTTGCTCAAGTTCTTGTCCATTGAGTTTTATGTTATCTAACCATCTCATCTCTGCTGGAAAGATTAGAGGCAGAAGGTGAAGAGGGCGGCAGAAGATGAGATGGTTAGATGAGGTGTTAGAGATGGATCCCTTATCAAAACTCTTTGAGTTGAAATGCCACAAGGTGGCCATGGCCTACACAAGGTGGAGGCCTTTCTGAGAGCACTGAAGGCCCTTCTCGTTAGAGTGACTTTCTACTTCCTTATATTTTTTGATAGTTGACCTTACTGCTTTTGAGACCTGTGGCATTTTCTGAATACATTTAGGGTTGGAAAACATCTAATAACTCATTTCCTTATCCTTTATTATCCTCTCCAATCATAAAAGAAAGAAACAAGAAAATATTTTATTTAATGTGCCAGCCACCTAACTAGATGCCTTACAAATGTTATGTATCTAAAATATAGTTAGATATTCAACAGATACTTAACACTGTTGAAGGACTGAAATGCAGTATATTTTCTTTCATGTCTAAACAGTGGAAACAAGTCTTCAGTAAGCACCTGTTAAACCTCTCACTCTCTAAGCTCCCATCACTGGCTGTGACAATTTATTTGATTTGCCGATGTAAAATATCTGCCTATATATGCAGTTTATGTTTAGGCATATATTACAGGATGATTATGTCTAATGCACTGATTTTGTAATATTTCTTTCTCTATTGCAATGGAATAAGCTGAGGTTGAAAGAATTTGTCATGATGCTGTTAGCAGTCCATTTTCTGCTATAAAGATGACTAAATGATCTTTAAAATTATCATTTTCCAATTTCCATATAAACCTATTGATATAGTTGTGATGGTTGGTGATGGACAGGGAAGCCTGGCATGCTGCAGTCCATGGAGTTCCAAAGAGTTGGACATGACTGAGCAACTGAACTGAACTGATGGTCATGAAAATACCAACAACAATGAGAAGCATTGTAAGAATGAGATAACATAGAGTTGTGGAAACAATTTTAAAGTATGTGATGTAAAATACAAGTATTTTGTCATTGTTATTGTTTTTAGGTTGAATGCTATCAGTTCAGTTCAGTTGCTCAGTAGTGTCTGATTCTTTGCGACCCCAAGGACTGCAGCATGCCAGGCTTCCCTGTCCGTCATCAACTTCTGGAGCTTGCTCAGACTCATGCCCAGTGAGTTGGTGATGCCATTCAACATTCTCATCCTCTGTCGTCCCCTCCTATATATCTTCACAATTTACATTTATGGAAAATTATACCAAAAAATTCTATCAAAAAATACACACTAGTCTCAACACCTGTAGGCATATATTCCACTGGTCAAGGCTGTCCAGTGAATTTATAGACAAGAATCTTTGGAGTTGAACATTTGCCACTACTCATGATCTTTGATAAGAGAAATAATACAGTGTATAACTTTACTTGTGGATGGTTTACTTGTGGTGGATGGTTTACTTGTGGTAGACTCCAGAAAGGAATAAAAAGAACAGTTTGTTGAAAAGGGGGTGACTGCAGAGTCACTCGGAGAAGGCAATGGCAACCTACTCCAGTACTCTTGCCTGGAAAATCCCATGGATGGAGGAGCCTGGTAGGCTGCAGTCCATGGGGTCGTGAAGAGTCGGACACGACTGAGTGACTTCACTTTGACTTCTCACTTTCATGCATTGAAGAAAGAACTGGCAACCCATTCCAGTGTTCTTACCTGGAGAATCCCAAGGATGGGGGAGCCTGGTGGGCTGCTGTCCATGGGGTCGCACAGAGTCAGACATGACTGAAGCGACTTAGCAGCAGCAGAGTCCCTGGGATGTCGTGGTGATGAAGGAGATGTGTTTCTCCTCTCAGAGATAACAAAGACTGTCTGAAAGGGCTTTGTAATTGATAGTCATTGTGACTTTCTCCAAAGATGTTCATAAAACAGTTTTGAAATGTTTTTAATAGGTATTTCTTTTGTATTTTGTGTTTGATCTACAATCAAGTGAATTTAGACTGTTACTCTTGCTTCAGGGTGACGGTTTGATTCCTGATGCCATATTGATAAATTCATACTGAACTTCTCATTCCTGTCATCCTTCTCATCACTTGATTTAATTAGTTTTTTGAGGTCATGTTTAATCAACTCTACACTGACTGAGTGATAGTCTCTCCTGTCTCTTTTTCCTCCTTAAATATGTGCCCTGTAGGAAGTCAGAGGACTGGCTATACAGCAGAGTAGAGCTGGGTTCAAATTCTGGCCCAACCACTTTCTTGCCTGAGATTTTTAGCTACTTATCATCCATAAATGTTACTTTCCTAGTGCATAAAAAGAGAAAAATAATTTCTGCTTTTGAGGATTGGTTTGTGATGAAGACTAAATAACACAGGTATGTAGAACACCTTGCCTGGAGTATTTAAATAAAATTGGAGCTATTGTGTGACTTAGAAAATACTTAGTGGCAACTGTAATGTTCATATTGTTTATTAATCATATTTAGTTCATTTCAAGGCAAGTGAAAGACATATGCTTTTAAAATTTTTATTTTTAAATTTACAATTATTTTAATTATTATTATTTTTTAAATTTTTTTACTTTAGAATACTGTATTGGTTTTCCCATACATTGACATGAATCCACCACAGGTACACATGAATTCCCATCCCTGAACCCCCCTCCCACAACCCTGCCCATATCATCTCTCTGGGTCATCTCAGTGCACCAGCCCCGAGCATCCTGTATCTTGTATCGAGCCTAGACTAGTGATTTGTTTCTTACATGATAGTGTACATGTTTCAATGCCATTCTCCCAAATCATCCCACCCTCACCCTCTCCCACAGAGTCCAAAAGTCTGTTCTTTACATCGGTGTCTCTTTTGCTGTCTCCCATACAGGGTTGTTATTACCATCTTTCTAAATTCCATATATATGTGTTGGTATACTGTATTGGTTTGGCTGCACTGGGTCTTCATTGTTGCACGCAAACTTTCTCTCTAGTTGTGGCAAGGGCAAGAGAGAGCTGTGCTTTGTGGCTGTGTGCAGGCTTCTCACTGTGGCTTCCCTTGTTGTGGAGCACAGGCTCTGAAGTGTGGGCTCAGTGGTTGTGATGCATGGGCTTAATTGCCACCCCTCCACCATTTGTGGGATCTTCCTGGACCAAGGATTGAATTCATGTCCCCTGCATTGGCAGGTGGATTCTTAACCACTGGACCACCAGGGAAGTTCAAGCTTACTTTTTTAATAGCTGCTGCTGCTAAGTCGCTTCAGTTTTGTCCAGTGTCCAACTCTGTGTGACCCCATAGACAGCAGCCCACCAGGCTCCTCTGTCCCTGGCATTCTCCAAGCAAGAATACTGGAGTGGGTTGCCATTTCCTTCTCCAATGCATGCATGCATACTAAGTCACTTCAGTCGTGTCTGACTCTGTGTGACCCTATGAACAGCAGCCCACCAGGCTCCTCCATCCACAGGATTCTCTAGGCAAGAGTACTAGAGTGGGTTGCCATTTCCTTCTCCAATGCATGCATGCATGCTAAGTCACTTCAGTCGTGTCTGACTCTGTGTGACCCTATGAACAGCAGCCCACCAGGCTCCTCCATCCACAGGATTTTCTAGGCAAGAGTACTAGAGTGGGTTGCCATTTCCTTCTCCAATGCATGCATGCATGCTAAGTCACTTCAGTTGTGTCTGACTCTGTGTGACCCTATGAACAGCAGCCCACCAGGCTCCTCCATCCACAGGATTCTCTAGGCAAGAGTACTGGAGTGGGTTGCCATTTCCTTCTCCACTTTTTAATAGCAAAAGCTCTGATATCTGCCATTTCAGTAGGTATAGTTCAGTGATAGCTAGTGATCATAGTCTCGACTCTAAACATGTTCCAAATTACCCAATTTCTTAGGAAAAAACCACGAAACTAGGTGATGTCGTATGTTGAAATTTTGAGAGTATTTTAATAATGTGGCTGTAGATATACTTTTAATAGTTTTGCTAAAGTATATTATATACAGGCAAACTACATCACAACTATAAATCAATATCTCAGGATTCTTATTTTCTGTTAAGGGCTTGTTTATAAATATACCTTTCATAGTTTCCTAAAAATTATAATTTATAAAGAAGTTTCCTTGGTATAGTATTTGAAAATATTAATTCTCTTTATATTTTGGAAACAGAAATAGTCCTATATTTTGATTTTCTTACTTGAAGATCTTCAATTTTTCTTCTACTTGGATAAACATGTCAAAAGTTTGAAATAGCCCATGGGCCTGGAAAATGCATTTCTTTAGGGTCATGGGACTCATTCAAAGAAAGATAAGGTTATGATGATAAAGTTTTCAGCATATACATTTAAATATTTACAATATGACATTTAAATTATTCATTATATGCTATTACTATGGATAGAAATTAATGATCTATTTATTAAGTAATATATTGACCACAACTGCATAATGTTTTTGTAATTATTTAAATGATATTACTTATTTCATGGTAGATTTTCTATGAAATAAATGCCAAGAATAGGTAGACTTGTAATTTATTTTTTTACTCAAATATACTTAAGAGTCATGTTAACATATTACTTTAGGACAGTATATTTTAGAAATTAATTAGGTTTAAATTGAGACTAAACTGTCACCAAATCTGCTTAATGACACAGAGATTAATTAACAGAAAGCAAAAAGGAAGTATGGTCAATTGCAAGGCTATTCATAAAATAGTTTCTTCCTGTATTAGAAAATAGTGCTGTATAAATTAATTATTAAATAACATTAAACTGGTATAGTCACTAGAATTATCTTCTTGACTTTAATAAAAGATACAAAGGTACTTTAATAAAAAGTCCAGTAAAAGTGTTGATTTAGTGATTGTTGAATTTTACCAGATTAGTAGATAGGAATAGTAAGCTCTATTGTTATTTTATAATTGATTTTATATGAATTATTTGTTGAGATAGTATTATATAATATATATGTCTTTTTAGTTGTATTTACATATATTTATTGACTGATAAATTATATAAATGTCATTAGATTTAACACAGACACTTGAAATAGATGCTGATATAAGTATGAAGCACAGATTATAAATTAAGGACTAAGGCTGGAAATTAGTAGGTGATAAAATTAAACATTATAAAAGAAAAAAATATATGGTGGGATTCCTGGCCATATGCATTTCTTCCCTTTTAATGATTTTCCATTAAGTAAACATCCTTATCTTTATACTTTTTGGTATATTATAATCCTGGTACCTCAGATGTTCAAGTATTTGAATGTTTTTCATTTTGAAATTGAGAAAGCACTTCACTCTGTCTCTTGCAATGTTCTAACATAATTCTGACTGTATAAACATACTGTTTTCAAAGCAAGTTACATAAAATTTTTTCAAATTTTTTCTTTTTGATTCATATCATCATGGATTATGATTACTTCTATGATGTTAACAATAATAAAAGCATTTTAGAGAATTAGAGCTATTCAGACCATTTTCGCTGAGGTTTCATGTTGTAGTTCATATTATTGATTTATTTCATTATGGTATGAACATTTTTTAACAAAAATTATTTTCTTGTATCAAAATTATTTTTATAACTATGAATTTGTTTTCAGAAGGGCCCAATACACCTGGTTATTACTAATACTTAATTGTTTATTTCCTATTTTCCCTATATTAATTAATCCATTATTCATTCATTCAGTAAATCTATATTTATTCATCATTTGTTATGTGCCTAGCAAATGTTAGATGCTGGTGATGAAGTTTGACAAGTCCCTGGATATCATGGAAATTAATGCTCCATAGGAGAGGTGGACAATAAACAAGTAAATACATGAAGAAAATACAGTGATAACTACAATACTATGAAGAAAACAAAGAACAAGAATAAAGACTTATATGGAGCAGACTAATTAGCATATACATACTTATGAGAATATATATGCTTACTACTTTTCATATGTATAAGTGAGAAGTAAAATCATTTTATGGTGAGGAGGTGTTTTTTTGCAAGTATCTTTGTATATATTCAACACAGTGATAATTGAACTAGAGAAAATGTATTATCAAGTAAACAGAAATTAAATATTTCCTAAAATAGCACTAATGGAAAAAATTTTAAACCTATTTACCTGATTTGTAAAAGAAAAGAGCTTAAAAATTGTCTTTTGTTTGAGTAATATAATTTTAATAAGCACCCCACATTGTGTTGAAAACTCACAATATGAAGAATGAAAAATTTTATATGAGTGACTTATTGATATAATTGATATAACAATTAAACCATAAAAATTTGCTAAAGAACATGCATTAAACATGGTTGTTTTTCATCTCTAAAATGCCATTTTGAAAAAAAATAAACGTTTATCACTCATTTCTTCTTAAAATCTCAAAACTTGTAAATCATATACATTATGGTAGTAGAATCCTCTTAAAAATCTAACATTTCTACTTAACTTTTAAAATTACAATTTAAAAATTAAATTGTTGATTTTGATAGGTTTTATTACTTGGTTTACTCTTTTGTTCTTGGGACACATTTTATAAGATTATGTCATGGTTTTAGGATTTAACATATGACAGGATACTATCAGGAATGTAGATTCTTTCTTGAATTCTGAGTCTAATTAAGATTATAACTACACTGGCCATTAAAAAATAAAATCTTGTTCCTTTGCTTGCTTCTGAATTTCATAGGAGAATAACTTATTTTGAAATGTACTGATATATACTGATTATATACTTTGCTCAGAGACCAAATTTTGTACATGAATACCAACTTCGTTAATATATGAGAAGCAATATTTCCTGAAAGTAATTAATCTTAACTACAGGTTTTTCTTCATGGTTTAATGTTTCTCTCTTTAAACATTTCTAATAATGTACAGAATGGGAAACTATGGAACTAATAAAACAAAAAGCTGAGTGTAAACTCCTGCTGCTGAGAGAAAAACTTTTGAGATAGCATAGAATAATGAAGAGCAGAGGTGAAGGGGTGAGAGCTAAATCAAGTTCACTTCAAGTCAGCTCTGCTACCAGCTTCTTAGGCAGGATGATCTCTGTGGTCCTCAGTGCCATCATCTGTAAATTAGAGAAGGGAATATGTTCCTCAGATTGTTGGTTTCATTATATATATGATATAACAAATATAATAGCACATTTAAAAGAGTGCGCATGCTCTTTTATAAACACTGTTAATGATGCGAAGAGCTGGCTCATTTGAAAAGACCCTGATGCTGGGAAAGATTGAGAGCAGGAGGAGAAGGGGACGACAGAGGATGAGATGGTTGGATGGCATCACCAACTCAATGGACATGAGTTTGGATGAACTCCGGGAGTTGGTGATGGACAGGGAGGCCTAGCGTGCTGAGGTTCATGGGGTTGCAGAGTCAGACATGACTGAGCAACTGAACTGAACTGAACTGAATGTTAGCTATTATCTTTTAACATTTTCACTTAGTTGTTTAAGCATTCTACCTTGATTAGTGATCGTAAAGTGGTGTGACCTTAGAACAGCCATCCCAAACCTTTTTTGAACCATAGACTGGTTTCATGGAGGACAATTTTTCCAGGGACTCAGGACAGGGGGATGGCTTTGAGATGATTCAAGCATATTGCATTTCTTATGCTGCCACTGACTTGACAAGAGAGGAGCTCAGGTGGTAATGTGAACAGCGGGGAGTGGCTGTAAATACAGATGAAGCTTCAGTTGCCCACTACTCACCTCCCATCATGTGGCCTGATTCCTAACATGCCATGGACTGGTACCAGTCTAGGTGTTGGGGACCCTGGTCCTAGAGCATATAGGTTGAATATGTGTGACAAAACATTCTTTTTTTGGTAGGCTACTATAACTGAATTATTAAATTGTATCTAAAAGCACAGGGACATTGGACCTACTAATTTGAATTTTCTAAGCTTCTAAAAGCATTTAGGGTACTCTTTTTTTAGTTTTTGGAGACACCATTATGAACACCTGAAAGTGAAAGTGAAAGTGAAGTTGCTCAGTCATGTCTGACCCTTTGCGACCCCATGGACTCTAGCCTACTCTGCTCCTCTGTCCATGGGATTTTCCAGGCAAGAGTACTGGAGTGGGTTGCCATTTCCTTCTCCAAGGCATCTTCTCAACACCTAGTATCATTTAATTGTAGTTGTATTAAAGTTACAATTGACTAAGTGTCCCATTTAGGGAAGACCATTTAAACTTGGATTGTTAAAATGTAAAAGATGTAGGAAACCCACTGTCTAACCTGAAATGATTAAAATGTGAATAGTGAAATACAATAAATCTTATGTATTCCACTGAGACCATTGCAAATCATTTCATATTATGCTATCTCCCAAAGGAATTTAATATATGAAATGATTAATTGTACAAAAATTGAACTTTCTTAATATAGTCATCCTTAGAGTTCAGTTCAGTCGCTCAGTCATGTCCAACTCTTTGCTACCTTAGAGTAATCCTTAGAGTAATCCAGCTTTATAAAATTCTGTAATTCTTAGAATTATAAAGTAGGAAATTAATGTCATTCGTGTTTATAGATATTTTTCATTTGTAACATTTTAGCTCATCTTGAGTTTAGTGTACATGAAACTTAGATGAAAACAGCTGAAATAGTGACTGTCATATGCACCTTTTCTCAACATAAAATGTGCTTCATGAAAGAAAGCAACCCCTATAGAATACCGAATCTGGAATGGACTATGCCTACCATAAATTAAAGATCTAGAATCTACTTTTTTTTCTTTTTTTTCCCCCCTACTGCAAACAGCCATCCTATAACAAACAGTTGTCCTATAACTAACAGTCACTTGCACTCTTACTTTACTTGACTGAAGTGAAGTGAAAGTCACTCAGTCATGTCCCATGGAATTCTCCAGGCCAGAATAATGGAGTGAGTAGCCTTTCCCTTCTCCAGAGAATTTTCCTGACCCAGGAATCAAACCAGGATCTCCTGCATTGCAGGCCGATTCTCTACCAGCTGAGCTGTGAGGGAAGCCCACTTTACCTGATTACATTTAGACTAAATAATACTCAGTTCAGTTTGGTTCAGTTCAGTCACTGAGTTGTGTCCAACTCTTTGTGGCCCCATGGACTGAAGCATGCCAGGCCTTCCTGTCCAACAGCAACTCCCGGAGATTACCCAAACTCATGTCCATTGACTTGGTGATGCCATTCAACCATCTCATCTTCTGTTGTCCCCTTCTCCTCCCGCCTTCAATCTTTCCCAGCATCAGGGTCTTTTCCAAGGAGTCAGTTCTTCGCATCTGGTGGCCAAAGTATTGGAGTTTCAGCTTAAACATCAGTCCTTCCAATGAGTGCTCAGGACTGATCTCCTTTAAGATGGACTGGTTGGATCTCTTTGCAGTCCAAGGGACTCTCAAAAGTCTTCTCCAACACAACAGTTCAAAAGCATCAGTTCTTTGGCACTCAGCTTTCTTTATAGTCCAGGTCTCACAATCATACCTGACAACTGGAAAAACTATAGCCTTGACTAAACAGACCGTTGTTGGCAAAGTAATGTCTCTGCTTTGTAATATGCTATCTAGGTTGATCATAACTTTCCTACCAAGGAGTAAGCGTCTTTTAATTTCATGGTGGCAGTCACCATCTGCAGTGATTTTGGAGCCCAAAGAAATAGTCTGCCACTGTTTCACTGTTTCCCCATCTATTTGCCATGATGTGTTGGGACCAGATGCCATGATCTTAGGTTTCTGAGTGCTGAACTTTAAGCCAGCTTTTTCCACTCACCTCTTTCACTTTCATCAAGAGGCTCTTTAGTTCTTCTTCACTCTCTGCCATAATGGTGGTGTTATCTGCATATCTGAGGTTCTTGATATTTCTCCTGGCAATCTTGATTCCAGCTTGTGCTTCTTCCAGCCCAGCGTTTCTCATGATGTACTCTGCATAGAAGTTAAATAAGCAGGGTGACAGTATACAACCTTGACGTACTCCTTTTCCTATTTGGAACCAGTCTGTTGTTCCATGTCCAGTTCTAACTGTTGTTTCCTGACCTGCATACAGATTTCTCAAGAGGCAGGTCAGGTAGTCTGGTAGCCCATCTTTTTCAGAATGTTCCACAGTTTGTGGTGATCCACACAATCAAAGGCTTTGGCATAGTCAATAAAGCAGAAATAGATGTTTTTCTGGAACTCTCTTGCTTTTTCGATAATCCAGCAGATGTTGGCAATTTGATCTCTGGTTCCTCTGCCTTTTCTAAAACCAGCTTGAACATCTGGAAGTTCACAGTTCATGTATTGTTGAAGCCTGTCTTGGGGAATTTTGAGCATTACATTACTAACGTATGAGATGAGTACAATTGTGTGGTAGTTTGAGCATTCTTTGGCATTGCTTTTCTTTGGGATTGGGATGAAAACTGACCTTTTCTAATCCTGTGGCCACTGCTGTTTTCCAAATTTGCTGGCATATTGAGTGTGGCACTTTCACAGCATCATCTTTTAGGATTTGAAATAACTCAATTGGAATTCCATCAGCTCCACTAGCTTTGTTTGTAGTGATGCTTCCTAAGGCCCACTTGACTTCACATTCCAGGATATCTAGCTCTAGGTGAGTGATCACACCATCCTGATTATCTGGGTCATGAAGATCTGTTTTGTATAGTTCTTCTGTGTATTCTTGCCACCTCTTTTTAATATCTTCTGCTTCTGTTAGGTCCATACCATTTCTGTCCTTTATTGAGCCCATCTTTGCAAGAAATGGTCCTTTGGTATATCTAATTTTCTTGAAGAGATGGCTAGTCTTTCCCATTCTGTTATTTTCCTCTATTTCTTTTCACTGATCACTGAGGAAGGTAGGTTTAATTTTTTATTTTTTATTAAAATGCAACATTTTATGAAAAGCTAAGATAAATTCTGCAAAACAAAATTGCCCTCAAGCTTAGTGTATATTAATGACTGCTGTGTACTCTTTATGTGAAAAATGTGAAGATAAAAAAGCAGATTATTTCATTGTTTTTCATGCTTATTTTCATTCTCACAACTGCTCTCTGATTTCCCTCAGGTAATACAGCAGTAATTTGCTAGGAAGTGGATTTTTATGACCCATGTTAGTATTGAAAGTAGCAACAGGCATTCATCTGTCAATAACAGTATTCTAACGATGGGCTCTCACTTATTTAACTTTACTACCTTAGCAACTGCAGAGCATTTGGAGATCTTAGATCTTTTGTTAAATATGGCCCACTAATAATTGGATTGTTTTACATTCTGATAGAATTATAAATTATGTTTCCTGGAAGAAACTTTGCATAAATTCACTAATACCCAAAGTAAACGTACTGTGAAAAGCAAATCTTATCAGCGTTTCAGCTAGTTAATAGGAGCACTATATTATTACCTAAATGACAAAACTTTTGGATATGACCTCAGTTGTCATGTATTACAGCCACTAATATTCTTCAGAGGGTTTAGAGAATAACAGCCCATCCTTCCCCTGAAAGCTCACTCTCTTCTTCAGGGCTACAGACAGGAATTAGAGAGGGAAAAAGAGGGCCTCTGCCTGGTAGGAAAAAACAGCAGCCTTAACCTTGGCTACTCAAGTGGTATCAGATGCCACATTCTCAAACCCTTCCTTTTCAGTATTAAAAGTTTAACTATGGATGAACATTTCTAATTACTTAGAAAAATTTTGAGTGATTCTGAAAGTTTACTTTTCAAAGAAAAGCAATAAAAAATAAAATAATTTACAAAAAGGACTTAAAAAAAATCACAAGTTGTAGCATTTAGCTTCTTAGCATTTGTCCACAAGTTGTGAAGGGGATGCTCAAGTGACTATTAAAATGTTAGGGTCTGATAGCATTCACCTGGACCAGACAACTTCGCATTACAAATGAAGAAGCTTAGAAAGGCTACGAGGCATGCCCAAAGTGACATAGCTGATGGAAAAGCTTGTTCTAAATGAACATATCTTGCATTCCTATGTTTAGGATTTGCACAACTGAAGTGGGTTACCATTTCCTTCTCCAGGAGATCTTCCCGACCCAGGGATTGAACTCAGGTCTCCCACGTTGTAGGCAAGATGCTTTACCATCTGAGCCACCAGGGAAGTCCATATATAGAAGGGTATCGAGCAGGAGTGGGCCGACTATGGCCTGTGAGCCAAATCCAGCCTACTGTGTGTTTTAGTGAGTGAAATTTTATTGGCTTACATTTGTGTTCATTCAATATCATATTGCTTATGGCTGCTTTTGTGCTATTTGACAGTATATTAATTATAACAGACTGTAATACCCCCCAAATATAAAGTACATATTATCTGGCCTTTTACAGAAAAAGTTCACCAATTCCTGGTATACAAAACTAAGGTATGAGGGTATGCTAACGAAGAGAAAATTGAAATACTTTTATAAAAAGTGTTGATTCATGTTGATGCATGGCAAAACCAATACAGTATTGTAAAGTAAAAGAAAGTAAAATATAAATAAATAAATAGAAAAATAGAAAAAAAAAGTGTTGCTCAATGTACCTATCAAAAAATAGTTTGAAACTTTATTTTGAATCTCCAATCAAAAATAAAGATTATGGCCATCCATGAATGTCATAAAGCCTGAGCCTTTCGTTAATTACTTTTGTTCATTTTTTAAAGATCAAGAATCTGAAACCTATTGTATTACGTTTAATGAAGATAAAACGTTAGTATGGAAAGGCTATATAAAAGGTATGGATAATATTCTCTAAATTGTATTCTAACAAAATAGAAGGAAAATGAGAAAAAAGTCATTGTCAGCAAGGTATAATAGGTATGATAAAATGTACAGTAAGAAGGGGAAGTGATAGACATGCACTTTCATTCTTGTGAAACTCCCTTATTTTGGAAAGAAACGGTTGTCAATGCCTGTGCATTTCCTTGACAGGTTATACCACGCTGCACAATGGCAGCATTTGTCTTTGGTCTGTGGACCTAAGACATTCAGTATTGATGGGACCTTTCTCAGTACAGGTAATAATAAGGTGGTCAGTCAAGCAACCGAAAGATCGAGTTTAAAGTTAAAATTAAAGAAGAATTCTCAGCACTATAGCATTTCATTTCATGTAAAGCTCCTCACCAGCCGGGCTCGTTTACTTGTCATAGGTCCCCAAATAAGAATATAAGGTTGACATGAAAGATATAAACATGTAAGGTAGCTTCATTCCATGGAAAAGGAACTAAAAGAAACACTAGAACAAGCCTATTAGATGACTTTAAAGAATGGCAGAAAGAGTAATTAACAAAAGTCTCTAATCTCTATCATGTCCTTTAAAAAAAGAACATGTCTAAGCAGCAGTTCATCCAAAGGTCATGGAGCCTTACCTCCCAGTTTTCACTGGAGAAGCCACTGTTAAATTAATATTATTTAAATGATTATTAAAGCATCAGTACAATGTTCTGACGCTTTTGTTCTGATTTATTTTGTCACACATAGTTGTCTCTCAAAATATTTAATTTATAGTATTACGGTTGATTTCTAGCAATAAAGACAATTCTTTTTTAGCTTTCTATGTGAACTTAGCATTTAGATGGGAGGTAAACTGGTGACTTCTGCAGTGTTCAGAGTTCAGGGTGATTCACCTTACCAAACCATCTTGTGTTGACAGATGAGGAAACTGAGGCTCAGACAGCCTTATTTCCAGAGTTACACAATGAATGAGAGCATGGCTGGCAGGCAAGAAACAAATGACCCCAGTCTCTGTCATAGACTCTTCACAGCGCCACTCTAATTCCCTACTTGGAGAACTTTTATTCAGTTTCCTTATTGAGATATGGCAAGGAGTTATGACAAAGAGCTCTGATCTGAGGACATTTCCTTCAATGTTTAAATATTATTGTGCACTTTATTGATATGGGTGCTTGTGATTCTATACGTTTTGAAGCAGGTTTAGCCATTCTTGTTAGGTCTAGTCATGGGTCCCCAGATGAGCATACAGGGTGGACATGAGAGATACAAACAAGTAAGGTAGCCTGATCCTGATTTCTCATTCCAAAGAAAAGGAGCTAGAGACTTCCCAAATCAGAAGCACTAGGACAAGCCTATTAGATGACTAACACGTGGAGTCTTGGGTCACATTTTCCTGAGACTGTAAGCACTAGATCACAGTCTTCGGTAACTCGATCAAGTCCCTGACTAGAGTTTCTGGATCAGCAAATCTATCACATTTCCCAGTGTTCTGTTGTTTCCCCACAAGTTATCATTGAATGTAAAGTACTGCAAAAATGCCGGGTGTGATTCCCCAAGGGAGCAAGCAGCGATTCTTATATTTGGTGAGCATATTAGAGCACTCATTCTTTTTTAGATTGTCTTAATCCGCTCAGGCCACCGTAACAAAATGTCTTGGAGTAGGTGACGGAAACAACAGAAATGTATTTCCTCATACTTTTTGGAGACTGGAATTCTTAGGTCAGGGTCCTGATATGGTCAGTTTCTGGTGAGGACTCTCTTCCTGACTTCCAGATGGCCAGCTTCTCAATGTGTCTTCACACAGCAGAAAGAACAAGTTCTTTGGTTTCTCTTCTCCTAAGGAGAGTAATCTTATCATGAGTGTTGTAACCTCCTCCCCTGACTTCATCTAAACCTGATTACCTCCCAAGGGCCTCATCTCTAAATATTATCACAGTTGGGATGGGAGCTTCTGCATATGCATTTTTGGGGAGGGAAACACAATTCAGGAGCTACACCAAACACAAAGGATACAAGGGTAAGTAAGACATAGATGTTTCCTCTAGCAGGGAAGACAGACTTAAACAGAAAGTATCACAATACAATCCACACAGTGCCATCAGTGAGCAAAATACAAATACTCTGAGGAGGGTAGTGGGCCATTTCATCTGTTATTCATCACAGTGAAGGACATAGAGATGTGTTTTTGGTGTGAAGAAGGCAGAGGTGCCATTCACAGTAGGATCAGCTACATAATTTGTCAGAGGACCAGTGCAAAGTGAAAATGGAGGGGCTCTTTTTCTAAAATTTCTAAGAATTTCAAGGCAGTGACAGTGAAATATTATACTCAGTATGGGCAAAGAACAAATATTGTATGACTTCATGTATAGGGGTAGCCAAAGCAGTCAAATTCAAAGAGACAGAAAACAGGCGAGGGGCTATAGGGGTGGAGGGAGGGGAGAAGGAGATAGTATTTTTTTAAGGACTTTTAGTTTGGGGTGATGAAAAAGTTCTGGCAGAGGATGGTGGTGACAGTTGCACAACAGTGTAAATGGACTTAATGCCCCTGTGCACTTAAAAATGATTAAGTTGGTAAATTTCATGTTATGGCTATTTTACCACATTAAAACTAAAGGAACCAAGCATGGGGCTCTTCTGAGTCCAGGGCACTATGTGGCTGCTGGGAGGTATACTCTGATTTTTAGCAGCGAGGAAAATGTTGAGTCTTTAGACATGCTGGAATGCCAGAGGGTGTGTGTGTGTGTGTGTGTGTGTGTGTGTGTGCGCGTGCGTGTGCATGCACGCGTGTACCTGGGCTGGCAGGAGATGAGAGCTGAAAGAGTAGACTGAGACCAGGTATTCTGACCCACAGTATTGCTTGCCTCCCCTAAGAGGTTTGCCCTTGTTTCCTCTTAATTAGCCACCTGTTTCGTTCAGGTATACATCCCTTGGGCACAGTAATCCTGTCTCAAGTTCTGAGCTTAATACTGATTAGCCTATGAAAACCGAGCAATACTCAGAGGATTCCCATCACCAGTGGTTAGTTAAGCAGCAGCCCCAAATTTGTCTTCATACATTTTCCTCCATGGAGTGCTAGGAAACACATGTAGTCATGTTTCAGGATTAGTCCTGGGAATTGTATAATTCCTCCGAAGTGAACTCCAGCAGTGACATTAGATATCACCTATAATACTCACTGCATTTGTTTAAATGTCATCTGTTTTTTCTCTGTGTCTATTTTCTGGTGAATTATTATTTTCCTCCTGTGTGCACATTATTTACATTCTGCATCTCAGAGGGTTACTCAAGATTAATGAGTGGCCCCCTGTGTATAGAAACTGACAACCTCTGCAGGTTATTATTTTTTGTTTTTACCAATTGCCTTTTTTCTTTTCTTTTTTAAAAGTTTATTTTAACTGGAGGCTAATTATTTTAATAATTACAATTATGTTACAATTACTTTACTAATTACAATATTCTAGTGGTTTTTGCCATACATTGACATGAATCAGCCATGCGTATACATATGTCCCCCATCCTGAACCCCCCTCCCACCTCCCTTCCCATCCCATCCCTCAGGGTAATCCCAATGCAGTGCCCCTGAAGCGCCCTGTCTCATGCATCAAACCTGGACTGGCGATCTATTTCACATATGGTAATATACATGTTTCATTGTTATTCCCTCAAATCATCCCACCCTCACCTTCTCCCACAGAGTCCAAAAGTCTGTTCTTTACATCTGTGTCTCTTTTTGCTGTCTCGCATGTAAGGACACCATCTTTCTAAATTCCATATATATGTGTTAATATACTGTATTTGTGTTTTTCTTTCTGACTTCCTTCACTGTACAATAGGCTCCAGTTTCATCCATCTTATTAGAGCTGATTCAAGTGCATTATTTTTAATAGCTGAGTAATATTCCATTGTATATATGCACCATAGCTTTCTTATCCATTCATCTGCCGACGGACATATAGGTTTCTACAGGTTATTATTAGAGAATATCATCCATCCTTTGGTCAGCAAAATCCAAATGCAAATATTTTACATTTCCATGCAAGTATTAATGTGATGTGTAAATAAATATGCTATGTTCATTAATTAAATTTTCTGCATATTTCTGTCACTATAGATAGAAAATATTAATATCTGCTAAATATGATTCCAGATGAATTATATGAGTTTGAAAAATTTTATTACACAGTGTGCTATTTTGCAAGACTTATTTTATGCTCATCCAAGCATTTTAAAGAATAGATCATTGTATCTGTACAGATGTAAAAACATACCCAAAACTTAAAAGACATTTCTGCAAAGTTAATATATTCATTATAGTATGAGTGAAGTGAAAGTCACTCGATCATGTCTGACTCTTTCCAACCCCATGGAGTATAGTCCATGGAATTCTCTTGGCCAGAATACTGGAGTGAGTAACATTTCCCTTCTCCAGGGGACCTTCCCAACCCAAGGATTGAACCCAGGTTTCCCGCATTGTAGGCAGATTTTTTACCAGCTGAGCCACAAGGGAAGCCCAAGAATATTGGAGTGGGTAACCTATCCCTTCCCAGCAGATCTTCCCAACTCTGGAATCAAACTGGGGTCTCCTGCATTACAGGCAGATTCTTTACCAACTGAGCTATCAGGGAAGCCCTGATAGCATATTTAGCTAGATTAACATTTTCTCTTTTAAACTCAATATCACACTGGTATTTATCTGGAGATTTCACAACATTTGATCCTTTTTAACACCTTAGTTTAATTACTTTTTAAATTAAGTAAGGCTATGGTTTTTCCAGTAGTCATGTATGGATGTGAGAGTTGGACTGTGAAGAAGGCTGAGCACTAAAGAATTGATGCTTTTGAACTGTGGTGTTGGAGAAGACTCTTGAGAGTCCCTTGGACTGCAAGGAGATCCAACCAGTCCATTCTGAAGGAGATCAACCCTGGGATTTCTTTGGAAGGAATGATGCTAAAGCTGAAACTCCAGTACTTTGGCCACCTCATGTGAAGAGTTGACTCATTGGAGAAGACTTTGATGCTGGGAGGGATTGGGGGCAGGAGGAGAAGGGGACGACCGAGGATGAGATGGCTGGATGGCATCACTGACTCGATGAACGTGAGTCTCAGTGAACTCCGGGAGTTGGTGATGGACAGGGATGCCTGGCGTGCTGTGATTCATGGGGTCGCAAAGAGTCGGACATGACTGAGCAACTGAACTGAACTGAACTGATGGACTTCCTTGGTGGTTCAGATGGTAAGAATCCACTTGTCAATGCAGGAGATGCAGGTTCAGTCCCTGGGTTGGGAAGGTACCCTGGAGAAGGGAATGGCGACCCACTACAGTATTCTTGCCTGGGAAATCCTATGGACAGAGGAGCCTCATGGATTACAGTCCATGGGTCACAAATAGTGGGACATGACTGAGGAACTCACACACATACACACACTCACACACACACATTCACACACACACACAAATTAAGTATATACTCTTTAGTATGTGTTGTGCTAGGTGCTAAACAGAATTTAATCATGAATAAATAACCTATCCACAGCTTACATGTCATATGAAAGTGCAGATAAGTGTAACAAGGAAAAGTAGAGAGGGCATCACATGGATATGGCCACAGAGCGGGGGACATTCACAAATCATGAAGCTGAACAGGAAAAGTTGTCATATGAGTTAAGCAAATGGGATGGGAAGAATCTATGTAAGCTGAAATTAAGCAGAGTACAGTTTGTCAGTACTTAATGAAGTTGTCATTTGGGTGTGCAAGGAACCTGCAGAATCAATGGTAGGTGCCTGCTTCAGGAATCATGGATATTTAGGGGTAACTAAGTGATAACTAAATGAAGCTATCAGAGGGGAATGGTTCTGCATTTAATAGGGTCTTAAAGACTAGTCTGAGACGTTTGTAGTTAATCTGAGGCTTTTAGGAAGTTAAAAAAATTTTAAATGGCAAATTATCATTCTAAATCTTCTGTTTAGGAAAGATTAATCTGTTAGGAGTATGAAGAGTAATTTAAACTATGGAAAGATAGAGGTCATAGGATCCAGTTGGAAGGGATATGGTAAACAGAAAACCTCAGAGGAGTGGGCAACAGGCAGAATTTGGATTTAAGCACTGTCCTGAATAATATAATTGGCTGGGGAAATGAATGCTGGCATTATTAATTGAACTAGAAAAGTCAGGAGAAAATTTGGCTTATGAGAGGATATAATTTAATTCTGTTTTGGCATTTTATAAATTAATAGGAATTCTTCAGGTCCACTGTATCAAAATTACCACTGTCTACCTTGATACTTCAGTGAAAAGTCAATAGTTTTACAAACACATCATAGATCAACTGCATTGTCTACTACACGCAAGACACTACTTTAAGTGCTGGGATATGTAGTGGTTAATAAAACAGACAGAAATAAAGACTTTTCCCTCATGGAGCTTACATTTAGTGTTAGAAAAACAGCAAAGGATGCTTGAACAAAATAGGAAAATCCAGATAGATGCTAAAATGGAATAGAAGCAAAGGAATTGTTTAACAATTGTTAAACAAAAACAGAGTGATCTACTGGGCCAAATGCTGCTGGTAAAGTAGAGAAGTGAAGTGAAAGTCACTCAGTCGTGTCCGACTCTTTTCGACCCCATGGGCTACACAGTCCATGGAATTCTCTAGGCCAGAATACTGGAGTGGGTAGCCTTTCCCTTCTCCAGGGGATCTTCCCAACCCAGGGATCGAACTCAGGTCTCCTGCACTGCGGATGGATTCTTTTCCAGCTGAGCCATGAGGGAAGCCTGCTGTAAAGTAAGAGTAAGATAAATAAATGGTCATTTGGATTTGGTAAGATGAACATTGTTGGTGACTTTAAGACAGTAGGTGAGTAGGGAGTGTCCAGTTTAAATTAAAAAAAGAGGGAATGAGTATAAAAGACTCAGCCACTTATTAGATGATTATGCCATAATGAAGAGTACAGAAATAAGCCAGGGCCTATAGAGGGTTTATGAAGTCTTTAGCTTGTCTGTTTCGGAGTGGGTGAAATTGTAGGATATTTGTTTATTGATGAGAAAATCCACCAGAGAAGGGAAAGTTATGATTAAGTAAAGGGAGGAATTCTAGAGCAATGTCTTTGAGTAGATGAGGGGCAACAGCATCCAGCGTACAAGTTAGGGAGTTGGCTTTTGGATGGGAAGATGGATGACTTATCCTATGTGACAATGGAAAGCAGAGTTTGGGAGTCCAGTGTAGATGGATATGATTGAGGGAATATGTGAAAGTTCTGTACTTACTGCCTCTATTTTCTTTGTTTAAGAATAAAAAGAATCAAAGAAGTTACTAAGAGTGAGTTTTTTTTGTGTAACTCTCATCAATAATCAGAAAGATATTGTATAAGAGATTTAATGGTAAAAAGAGAACAATTTTGTTTTGCAATGTAATACACCTTTTTAAAAGACAGTTGATAGCATTATACAATGCTTTAGTATCTGTATGAGATATGGATTTTTGTGTCATGTGAATTATCAGATAAAGCATCAATAGCTCTAATGTCCCTCAGTGAGAAAGCAGTTGAATGCATTATGGTACATCCACACTGGGGACTACTGTGTAGTTATTAGAAAATAAATTTGTTAGTTCCACAGCTACTTGACTGGAGGGATTTCCTATGTATCTTTGTCAGGTGAGAAAAGTCCCAGTTATGGGTAATGTAGTTATTATGATCCCAGATTTTATAAAAAGGAAGCAAGTATCTTGTGTGCATTTTTGTATATCATATTATTAATATAAAAAGCAATTAAAATGGATATATAGTGACATATTAGCATTAACTGCCTTTTGTAGAGTGAGAATGGAGGCATGATGGAGACATTAGTAGCTTTATTTTTATAGATCTTTTCATTGTTTCACGGATGATAATGAGTATACTTTTTTAAAATTAAAAGTTAAAGAAACTTCCCTGGCAGTCAGTGGTTACGATTCTGTGCCCCAACATAGGGGGCGTGGGTTTGGTCCCTGGTCTAGGAACTAAGATCCCACATGCCTTCTGGTGTGGCCAAATATTAAAAAAAATTTAAAGAGCAAACAGATCCAGAGATTCTGAATTATTCAATATCACCTTTACATAACACAATATCTTAAAAATTGTTAACAGACTTAATTCCATTTTATGTTCTTTTTTTAAGGTTTTCTTTTTTTTCTGACGTGGATCATTTTTTTAATATAAATTTATTTATTTTAATTGGAGGTTAATTACTTTACAATCTTGTATTGGTTTCACCATACATCAAAATGAATCTGCCACAGGTATACACGATGAAAAGTATCTATATCAACTTTTTCATATTTTTCATTTGTTGTGGTTTAGTCACTAAATCTGTCCATCTCTTTTGCGACCCCATGGACTGTAGCCCACCAGATTTCTCTGGCCATGGAATTTCTCAGGCAAGAATACTGGAGTGGGTTACCATTTCCTTATCCAGGGGATTCTCCTTGATCCCTGGGGACTGAACCCATGTGTCCTGCATTGAAAGTGAATTCTTAACCACTGAGCTTCCAGGGAAGTCTATATTTTTCATACTACTATTTTCTTCCTGTATCCCCATGGAATGACATATCAATTGGTAATTGGGTTGAAGGAGATAATAGTAGGTATCTATGTATTCTATGAAGCCTAATTTAGATAAGCAGAATGACAGCTTGTGCTCCTCAAGTGTACTTTGCGAGCTATATAGAAGAATTTTATGCCAGAGGCAACTTGCTGCCCCTATAAACAGGCTTATGTGTGACTCTGGGCCTATTGCCTAACTTCATGAATAAATATTTCTCATGCTTTGTTATGAAATGAAATAATTTTTTAAATGCCTAATTCGTAGCAAAATGTGAGCAAAGAAAGAAAAAAGGATATTAGTTGCAGAAGTATTTTTCACCCCCACTCTCACTGACCTTTCATCAGTGTTTTATCACTTTGAGTCGAGTTTTCCTTCTTGGAAGACTTTATTAACTGAGCTTCTATGACATGACACACTCCCACAGAAGTCTCAGCCCAGTTATGTCTTCCAGTTCAAGCTTCTTGCCTCTGTTTCAGAGTACCTACTTTAGGTACAGATATTCTTCATTAGATGAAAACTTGAAACCTGACATTGCTCAAGCTGAACTCACCATCTTTCCCGTCGCTGTTCTCCAATGTTCGCCGTCTCAACGGATGTTGAGGGGCCTTATAAATGCTTAGAGTCCTTATAACTGTTAACACACAGAGGCAAGAGAGGGGGAACCAGAGACATGGCTATCCTTTATCCAATTGTGGAGACGTACTTCAACAGCTAGCAAAGAAGTGTGGCCAGGTTATGAAGTATTTCATCTTATCCCTCCAGAAGCCAGGAGAGTGATCTTAGAAGTGGATTCTCTCCCAGCTGAGCCTTCAGAAAGTCCAGTCTTTAGCATCTTTTATTCCCTTTGATTTTTTTCTGTTTCCTTAGACTGTGTTCATTTCTTGTTGCTCCTGTAACCAATTACCACAAAGCTGGTGACTTAAAACAACACAAATTCATTGTTCTAAGGTTCTGGAGGTCAGGTGCCTGAAACAGGTACCACTGGGGTAAGATAGGACTTCAGTCCTGCTGGGGCCTCAAGGGTAGAATTTGTTTCCTTGCCATTTCCAGCTTAAGGTGACCACCTACATTCCTTGGTTTGTGATCTGCCTACCAGTAATGGGATACATCTTTCTCATACTGCCATCTCTTGTGTTTCCCCTTTTCTGCCTCTCTTTTTGATTATGAATACATTGCACCCATCCCTGCCTCTCTTTTTGATTATGAATACATTGCACTGATCCCTGCCTCTCTTTTTGATTATGAATACATTGCACTCATCCAGATAATCCAGGATAATCTTCCCATCTCAAAATCAACTGATTAGCAAACAGTTCCATCTCTAGCCTTTAACTCCCCCTTGCCAACTTGGCAAGTTCTAGGGATTAGAATGTGAATATCTTTGGAGGCCACTGTTATACCTAACGGGCTTTGCTGGTAGCTCAGCTGGTAAAGAATATGCCTGCAATGAGGGAGACCTGGGTTTGATCCCGGGGTTGAGAAGGTCCCCTGGAGGCAGAAAAGGCTACTCACGCAGGTATTCTTGCCTGAAGAATCCCAGGGACAGAGGAGCCTGGCAGGCTATAGTCCAAGGGGTTGCAAAGAGTCAGACAGGACTGAGCAACTAAGCACAGTACAGCACAGCATTCTACCTAACACACGGGTTCACCCTTAAAAATGTACGCAAATAAGATATGCACACACACCAAAAGGAGAGTAGAGTGGGGCGTCAAATACTTATCAAGTAATCAAAGGGAGAGAATGTGAGAGCAAACAGAACATGAACTGCATGAGTGGTGATGGGGTCAGGAATATTCTCTCCTCTGATGTGTTCTTAGGTGTTCCAGGAAAATCACACTTGTCCAGTAAGAGTTCAGTGGATGACTTTGGAAACACAGGAGACTAAGAGGATGACACAAATTGGTTATTGGCGATAATTAGTGCTTATTCTTTCCCCTATGTCTAGGCTATTTGGTGACAGTGAATCTTCTGTTGCCACACTTGTTCAGAGTGGCTGGAGCTATGCAATTGGGAAGATCAACACCAACTGAGTCCCCGCTTTTATTAGCTCCCTTTCTTGGGCAAAATACAACTTATGTCTCCATCTAGAAAATGAAAAATTCTCTTCCGCTTCCACAACCCGAAGACATCTGTGGCCAATGCTAGTCTAAAATCATAATGCCAGGGAAAATTCCCTTCTAAATTGTAGAGATGCTGTTCTGTGCTTAATTGCTCAGTTGTGTCCAGTTATTTGCGACCCCATGGACTGTAGCCTACCAGGCTCCTCTGTCCATGGAATTCTCCAGGCAAGAATATTGGAGCAGGTAGCCTTTTCCTTTCCCAGATCTTCCCAACCCAGGGGTCAAACTCAGGTCTCCCGAACTGCAGGTAGATTCTTTACCGTCTGAACCACAAGGGAAGGTCCATATTGTAGAAGTAATCTGACTTTATTTTGTATTGAAAGATTAGATGAAATGTCAGTTATTCAATTAGATGACATTGAGAGCAGGAGGTTTGACTTTATGTGATGCAAGTAACTGCCTAGCATTATAGCTGATTTAAATTAGAGTTATTTTCAGAATTTGAATCAATAAATATTTTAGGTCACCCTTATCAGTCAGTTGCAAGTCATCTAACTTAGGAAATGTAAAATAACTAGGAAAAAAGGGAAAACTAATAGCTCTTTGGGTACTTGAAATATCTTCCCATCACTCAGATTAACTTTGAGGTGGGGAAGGGACATTTGGCTTCTATTGTCTGAGGTGCTTTCTATTACTTGGCCTATTTTTCAAGGCCTTTATGACTCGGAAGGTTAAGTACTGGTTGTGCCTTTTCTCACAAACAATAAATAGCAAGTAAAAATGAGGAAAGTGCTTGGTAGACATTATCTGCAAAGAATTTTCGTTTAGAATCCTTGTTTTTACTGTGGTTGAATGACTTTCAGTCTGAAATATTTGAAATTTAGCATGATCTCCCAACTTGTGGTTGTTTGCACTCTTCAGCTTTTAGGACTGAGCTTTTAACACACACTCCCTGAAACGTCAACATCCATCGCTAAACATGGTCCCATCTTTGAGCCACAAGTTAATGAGAATGGACTATTTCAACCGCCAAACCACAACAGTGCCTCCAGTGTCTGTGCTCTTGCTTTGAGTTGCCATAGATGCATGTGTTCTGCATCTGTATTGGAGGGGTTAGCCTCTGCATTCCTTCATCCCATGGAATATTTGTTTTTTTTTTTTTTAAAGAAAGGAACAGATGTGCTTCACCCTGATATGCATGATATTTGGTCAGCCTGGAAATTCTTCCACCATGTCTTTCCTGTCACTGAGTAGTATCACCCCAGGGCTGGGCTTCTGTATCCAATTGAAATTGATGATTGCTGGTGAGTTACTAATTATAATAGATCTACTGTCTAGAGTACCAGTGCTGTAATTTATTCCCAAAGGACCCTTATTCCCAGTTTCACATTTATAATTTCAACATTTAATCAGTTATCTCCTGTGTGAACCGCTCTTTTTTTTGAGTGTTTTGAAAGGTTAGAAAAAAAGTCATCCAAGTCATTTTGAAAGTTTTATCAGAAAACAAGGTATGTGTCGCGCTTTTCGTATATTCATTTCTGGAAAATCACACACTGTAAAGTGAAAGTCGCTCAGTTGTGTCCGACTCTTTGCGACCCCATGGTTTATACAGTCCATGGAATTCTCTGGGCCATAATACTGGAGTGGGTAGCCTTTCTCTTCTCCAAAGGATCTGCCCAACCCAGGAATCAAAATCAGGTCTCCTGCACTGCAGACAGATTCTTTACTAGCTGAGCCACCAGGGAAGCTCATGAACTGTAAGGATCTGGTTTATTTCACTTGGGCTTCCCTAATAGCTCAGCTAGTAAAGAATCTGCCTGCAATGCAAGAGACCTGGGTTCAATCCCTGATTCAGGAAGATCCCCTGGAGAAGGAAATGGCAAGCCACTCCAATGCTCTTGCCTGGAAAATTCCATGAACAGAGGAGCTGGGCAGGCTATAGATTGCAAAGAATCAGACATGACTGTGCAACTAACTTTCTTTCACTTACATAATGAAATCCAGGTCCATCTATTTTGTCCCAACTGGAATATTTTCCTTCCTTTATATGGCTATATACTATATGTAATAGTATTCCATGTTATATATACACATATATGAGATATACATATATACTCACGTGTACATATGTATTACGCTTTCTCTATCCATTCATCCATTGATGGACATTTGGGTTGTTTTCATATCTTGGCTATTGTGAGTTATTCTGCAGTGAACATGGAAATTCAGGTGTCTCTTCAAGATCCTAATTTAAATTCCTTTGGATAAATACTCAGAAATGAGATTGCTGGATCATATGGTGGTTCTATTTAATTTTTTGAGGAAAAATAATGGTTGCCCCATTTTCATTACCACCAACAGTGTGCAAGGGCGCCTTTACTCCACATCTTTACCGACAGTGATGATGATTTTAGTCATCCCCACATAATGGTATTAGTTATCCTAACAAGTGTCATGTACTATCTCATGTGATTTTGACTTACATTTCCCTGATGATTAGTTATGTTGAGCATATTTTCACTTACTTTTTAACATCTTTGGAAAAATGCCTTTTTAGTTCATTTGTCCATGAAAACCATGCATTTTGACTGGTGAAAGTCACTGTCTCCATTCATAGACTCCAGATAATGTGGGAATCCTTGATGTTGGTTTGTTCTTCTTTCCACCTCCCCTTTCCTCCCTTCCTCTGCGCCTCTCTTCCCTTTCCATCTTTCTGCCCCTTTTAAACTATAAGCCACACTTAACTGTGCTAATAGCATAATTCTCTGGGGGTTCAGCAGTAGAGAATCCATCTGCAATGCAAGAGATGCCAGAGAAGCGGGTTCTATCCCTGGGTCAGGAAGCTCCCCTGGGGAAAGAAATGGCAACCCTCTCCAGTATTCTTGCCTGAGAAATCCCATGGACAGAGGATCCTGGAGGGCTACAGTCCATGGGTTTGCAAAAGAGTTGGACACTACTTAGCAACTAAACAACAGCAAATAGTGCTTATAAAGTAACATAAGTGCAGAATGGATTAGCAGATGTTTCAATTTTATAGTAATTTTCCAATCTGACACTGTGATTTTGTTTGTCTGTTTTTTAATATAAATTTATTTATTTTAATTGGAGGTTAATTACTTTATAATATTGTATTGGTTTTTCCATACATCAACATGAATCCGCTATGGGTATACATGTGTTCCCCATCCTGAACCCCCCTCCCACCTCCCTCCCCATACCATCCCTCTGCATCATCCCAGTGCACCAGCCCCAAGCATCCAGTATCATTCATTGAACCTGGACTGGTGATTCGTTTCATATATGATATTATACATGTTTCAATGCCATTCTCCCAAATCATCCCACCCTCTCCCTCTCTCACAGAGTCCAAAAGACTGTTCTATATATCTGCAGTCCATGGGGTTGCAAAGAGTTGGACACAACTGAGCTACTGAACATCTACCACCATCACGGTGAAGTTGGCTCATAATGATAACTGTTTCATCAAATGGATGACTTCATCTTTGCACTGGTCATGTTACAAAGAAAAGCTTATTTCTGTGCATGTTCCCTTATATAAAATTGTGGAAGTAACAATTTTACCACATTCAGAACCACAGATTGCAAAGGTGTCTATGCATATTTCATAAGCCATTATGTGTACAGATGTGTATCACATAATTTATAAATATACATAAATATATATACATGTGTATATATGTTGTTGCTGCTTAGTCACTTCAGTCATGTCTGACTCTAGCGACCCCATGGACTGCAGCCTGCCAGTCTCCTCCGTCCATGGGATTTTCCAGGCAAGAGTACTGGAGTGGGGTGCCATTGCCTTCTCCGCGTATCAGTGTTTTAATGGCAAGCACTAAAATGGTATTATAGAAAGATTTCATATGTATTTTATTTTTTGTCTGTATTTTATATTTCTATCCAGAATTCCAGATATTGTTAAGTAATTAATGCAATAATAAGCCTCTAAATCTACATTTCATGAGTCCCTAAACTATGAAATTATTCATTTCCTCTGAAAGTCCATGGTAGGAGAGTGAAAGTGAAAGTGTTAGTTGCTTAGTTGTGTCCAACTCTGCGACCCCATAGACTGTAGGCAACCAGGCTCCTCTGTCCATGGAATCTTCCAGGCAAGAATACTGGAGTGGGTAGCCATTCCCTTCCCCAGGGGATCTTCCTGACCCAGGGATCAAACCTGGGTCTACTGCATTACAGGAAAATTCTTTACCATCTGAGCCCCAGGGAAACGCCAGTAGTATAGTATGGATGTTCAAAATTAGCAATAAACTTGGTAGAAGCCCCATGCCCTCCTGTTCCCTCTGGCTGTGCTGTATGCCACCCAGTCAAGAGCAATTTATTTTTGTTTCCAAACCTGTCTGTGCTAATTGTTCTCATATTTACTAATACATTAAATTTATATTTAATTGTTCATCTAATTAAATGGTGTGAAAAAAGATGAAATTTGGGAGCAAAAAGAAATATTTCTAAGAAAAGTAAGTTAAATGCTTTGGAAAGCTTTGGTTACAATCACAGCAAAATTAGGTATAGAAAAAAATGATGAATTATTGGGAAAAGAATCATCAAAATCTAGACGATTTTCATGTGCAAGTTGCTTCTAAAGTATTTTCAATTCTAGCTATGTCTTAAAGACACTAGACTTCATACATGATACATAATATACGGAGATATATTTTCTCCTTTTTGGAGAAAAAAGGAATGTAAGAAGCTCTGAGGAACAGCTGCTTACTTAGAAAACACCTTATCCGTAGTTTTAAAATGGCAACTATGTGAACCTTTGTATGTTTCACGTAAAAATTAAATTGTATCATTTTCTAGAAAGGGCTTCCCAGGTGGCTCAGTGGTAAAGCATCTGCCTGCCATTGCAGGAGCTGCAGGTTTGATCCCTGGGTAGGGAAAATCCCTTGGAGGAGGAAATGGCAACTCACTCCAGTATTCTTGCCTGGAAAATTTTGTGGACAAATAGGCCTGGTGGGCTGTAGTCTATGGGTTCGCAGAGTGGGACACAACTAAGCCACTGAACACGCATGCATGCATCCTTTTATAATCCTCTCCTTAAGTGTTTTTTTTTTTTTTTTTTGATGTATAGACTACTTGCCAGTCTAACTGTGTGAGTGAAGAGGATGTCTACCATAACTCAACTCTGATATTTACTTTTACCCCTCTTTAATGCTTCCAGGGCAATGTTTTTGAAAGATATCAAGATTGAAAAGGTACTAAAAATCTATTACCATTTTCAATTTAATTGTGTGAGTCATAATTTCTTTTTATTGTGTGCAACCTAAAGAAAATTTAAAAATAAGGGGAAAAGTACAGGTGATAGACATGAAAATAAATGTTACTGTGATTCTTGTTTCAAATGCTCTCAAAGTAGCCTCATTATTTTCATTAACTACCAAAAAAAAAAAAGAGAAAATGTAAAGATCATAAATGCAAACAGAAGCAAGAGATTTTAAAACACAATTTAACAGGTTGGGAGGTTTATGTAAGTTTTCATCAAAAAAGTATTTCTTTATCAAAATGTGTCTCAAATACTCTATTTTAGAGTATAGAAAAGTGATTCCGATGCTGCTTGAGCTTCCTAGCAACAGAGGAAGAACAGGATGCTATCAAACTGACACAAAGGGCATCAGTAAGCTTCATTTTCAGTAAGAGGATAGGGGAGACTTCACATAGGAAGTAGGTTTAACCTCAGCCTTAAAATTTTCAGGCAAATAGAGGGACAGGTAATTTCTGAGAGAGGAAACTCAGCAAAGGATGGTATAAGAGAAACAGAGAGTATTTATAGAGAAGGGTAGAAGCTCTTGGTTGGCTTCCCTGGTGGTTCAGTGTTAAAGAATCTGCCTGCCAATGGAGGAGACACAGGTTCGCTCCCTGGGTCGGGAAAATCCCCTGGAGAAGGAAATGGCAAACCACTCCAGTATCCTTGCCTGAGAAATCCCATAGACAGATGAGCCTGGAGGGCTACAGTCCATGGAGTCGCAAGAGTCAGACACGACTTAGCGACTAAACCATGACTGCTACCAGAAGCTATTGGTCCTGGAGTTTGGGGAGGGAGAGAGCTGCCTAAAGGCAGCAGTGGTCCTTTCAAGTAAAGTGGCTTTTCTGGACCAATGATGTTGGCTAAGTCTGAGAATGACACAATTTATGGAACATCTGTTTAGATGCGTATAAAGTATTCTAGAAGAACCTGTGAAGCTGTGACTAATTCTGCCTATAGGAAAGCTTCTTTATAGAGGAGATGATGCTTCATTTTAACTTGATGGATACATATTTCAGATCTGCTTGTTGGTCATAGTTTGAAGGGAGAATAGACCAGAGGCAGAGACAGTGATATTCATATGGTGCAATGGGAAACAAGACTTTAATCAAACAATTTCCCTTAATTTTAAGGCAATTACAGTTAATGTTTAAAAATAAATTTGAAATTCATGCAATTGAAGATATTTTCATATCCTTCTACTTTATTTGTCCTTTTCCTTTATATTCAGAAAGTTCACCACGAAGTAAGCATCTTGGAGTCATTTGACTAAAATGAAAAAATTAATTAAAAAAATCTTTCTATCAAAACTGATCATTATTTCTAAATAAAATGAGAGGTAAAATAAAAGTACAGTTTTATTGTATACAAAGATAAAATGTTTGCTCAAGTTGTTGCATTACTAAAAGACAACTAAAATTGGATTTTAAATGTTTTTGAAATGTTCCTAATTGTTGTCATATGGTTCGGTTTCATATATCTTTAGGCACTAAGTACTTGCCATCCATAAATGACTGAAGAATATATTCCTTGTGAAATGAACTCTCAGTTTTATTCATGATTAATAAAGGAAAGAGGTACAATTGTATCTTTTTTTTTCTCAGTACTGTTCTGGCTTTCAGTTAAGAGGTTAGCTTGTAAATAGTAAAATAATGACAAAATAGCTTCACCATACAGAAATGCCTTATATAATACTTATGGTATAAGAAATATGGATCCATTTCACATGTAGAATCATTTAAAATATATTGGAAAGGTTAATATTTCCAAGATTTGCATACTTCATAGTAATTATAAATTGAGAGCTGTACTTTTTGTGTATTAGTGTATTTATTTTTAAAATGACAATTTTAAATTGATACTTAATGAAAAACTTTTTAGAAACATCAATAAAACAAAAAAAATTTTTATCCTACCATCCCCCCAAAATATTTTATAGGATATATCTTTTATGCATACATAAAACTATGTAACTTACTTATATTTTTTACTGTTTTCTTATAAAATTTTTATTTATACTTCATTTTTAAAACTTAAGTTCTTAGCATATCCCTTTAGCATATTTTAATATTATAAATCATTTTTTAAATTATGGGATCTTAATGGGTTACATAAAGGTTATTGTATTGGTGTTTTCATATTTTCTTTAGCTAGTCATTTGTGGTTGGCATTTACACTGTTCTTATCACCCCTAATGTAACTATGAAGGTGAACTGCCTGAGACTTAAATATTTGGCCCCATCTCCTAGAGGGCAGTACAGGGATGTAGGCAGTAAGCATCTTAAGGCTTTTGATTCATAGTGTGAAAAGGCTATCCAACTGAAATGCCTACCTTCTTTAAAATTTGCCATCCCAGGAATCATCAGTATTTCATTATTATTTTTGTTATCTTTTAATACTTTGGAGTTTTCTGCTTAAAAATTATTTATTTGATATTGATTGTTTTACATTTATCGACAATTTGCATTTTTATGAGTTGTCCATTAATGTACTTTCCTGTGAATTTATATGATGCCTTTTGTCATTTGACTTTCCTACTTTTGCATTCCAATTCCCTACAATGAAAAAGACTTTTTTTTACTGGTGTTAGTTCTAGAAGGTTTTATAGGTCTTTGTAGAACCAGTCAGTTTCAGCTTCTTCAGCATCAGTGGTTGGGGCATAGACTTGGATTACTGTGATTTTGAATGGTTTGCCTTGGAAACAGAGATCATTCTTCATTGTTCAGACTGCACCCAAGTACTGCATTTCTGACTCTTTTCTTGACTATGAGGGCTACTCCATTTCTTCAATGGGTTTCTTGCCCACATTAGTAGGTATACTGGTCATCTGAATTAAATTTGCCCATTTCCATCTATTTCAGTTCGCTGATTCCTAAGATGTCGACGTTCACTCTTAACATCTGCTTAGCCATGTCCAATTTACTTTGATTCATGGACCCAACATTCCAGGTTCCTATGCAGTACTGTTCTTTATAATATCAGATTTTGCTTTCATCACCAGACACATCCATAACTTAGCATCATTTCTGCTTTGGCCTAGCTGCTTCATCCTTTCAGAAGCTATTCGTAATTGTTCTCTACTCTCCCCCAATAGCATATTTGACACCTCCCAACCTGGGGGGCTCATCTTCTGGTGTCTTATCTTTTTGCCTTTTCATACTGTTCATGGGGTTCTCAAGGCAAGAACGCTAAAGTGGCTTGTCATTTTCTTCTCCGGTTTTATCCTCTTGTCCTTTGCTTTGGTATTTTGTTTATGGCACATGCATGTGTATGTGTGTGGTATGAGGCTGTAAATGGGCACATAAAATGAAAAAGCACTGATAAATTTTCAAATATTAATCTACTACATATTGATATTATTCAGTTTCATTCAGGACAAAGTCAAAGCCTATTTAAACAGTCCATATATTTATGAATTTGAGGATTCACTTAAGTTGCAAGGTTCCTTTCTCTTACAATCAGAAACTAGTACACACTCTACTCAAAATTAGTGTATTTGAGTGATTTTGAAAATTGAACAGAAGAGAGAATTCCTAGGAAAATGAAAAGCTACTCTCATGCTTAGAGATAAAAATCGGTGGTATGATTGTCTCTCAAAACACTCAAGACAAATTAGGCTGTGATTGTCACAATAAAATTTTCATTTGGTGAGAACTTGAAGCTGACTGCATGGTTGCCAATAAATGTTTCCCATTAGAAGTGATGCTGGGACATTTTAGATGATGAAATGCTGTTGTTAATGGATGTAGAGCTTCAACAATGCCAAAAATATTTCATCAAGTTGATTCTCTGCGTGCGGTGAAGTTTCACCACATACAAATATTTTATGAACAATATCTTAGAAAATACGTATTTATATAGTTGGCAAAGCTATAAAGAGAAGTAAAAAATGAAAAACATGAATTTTAGGTTAGTAGTTACCTCTGGGAAAGAGAAAAGGGAGTGTAATCAAAGCGAGTAAACGGGCAACAAACGTACTGAGAATGTTTAGATTGGTGGTAGTTACCCAGGTTGTTGTTACTATTATTCTTTTTATATACATTATGCATAGGCTGTTAAAATATATTTTAATAATTTTTAAAATCACAAAAAATATCTAAAAACAGTGATAGTCAATACTTCTTAATGTGTTCTACATGCCAGGTATTCCCCCTCTCTTTTTTCCCCCCTTTCCCCATCATGTTCACGGCACTATATTGTCCTTATTTCTACTTGCATCTAAGTAAGTTTATCTTTTTTCTGTTCTGACAGACATCAAGAGCAAGTGGGCAGTGAATCCAAATGTAGAATCAGATTTTAAAAGCACTGCTTTAGGAACTGTTAGGTATAAATGGGGGCCGGGGGTGGGATGATACATGTTTATTTTAAAAAATTCTGTATTTCATCTCTAGTGTATCCTTTAAAAATATATATTTAATGTATGTTTAAACATACATCCAGGATAGTAAAATAATGCATATGTACCTGTATATATTTATCTCTTAGTAATAAAAAAGACACAAATGTAAAATACTTCTGTGCTTTATTTTTGCCTACTGTGCATATTTTTAAAAGGTTAACAAAGACAGGCATACAGTTAGGATATTTATGGAATATAGGCTATTTAGGAAGGGATGGATAAAATTAAGCATTTTGATAAAATAAAAAGGGCTATTCATGAAATCCTGTCCATCTAACTTAAATATAATGTATAATAAATTTCACTATTTGGTTTCCCAATTCTCCTAGAGAAGTCCTTGTGAGATTAACACAGGCAAAATAAGTGTAAGAGCTGATATCCTGAGAGCAAAGGGAAAATTAGAAATTATTGTAAAAGTGATTACTTAATTATGTAATATTTTTATAATACAAGATGGATATTCATGATGTGGTATCAAGAAACACTTCACTTTTATATTAAAATGATTTTGACTTTCACTAAAATTATTCAGTTTATCACTTGAATTGTTATACTCCAATATTGAATTTTTTTCCCCAGACTAAGACTTTTTTTCTCGATAAATTAGACAACAATGTAGTGTTCTTTTCTTGCTGGACATTTCATGTGTGTTTTATGAAATCATTCACTGTCATGAAGTCTATGTCCAGTCTACCTATATACCGGTAATGTCTGTTATGTAGATATAGGTATACAGTGCATGCTATTTAAGGATTTTTTATTTTCATATATAAATGCAATAGGCAAATATTAAGCTGATTTATTTCAGATGCTCACTCGTTGCAGTTACTATATTTCAGTTATAAGATTTTCTTCAGATTGTGGCTATCTGATGATAAATCTCCATGAATATTGGGGTACTGAGGAATGATGAACATCTTCTGAAAGCTGATTAATAGAATCAGCAGTAACAATACACTATTGAGTTCCTGTGTATCTTCCTAACTGCTCATGTTCAAGGAAGATGAAGCATATTTAGTGATTCATTATGCTCTCAGAGTAGAGGGGCAAGAGAAAGAAAGACATAAAGTTAGACGGCAGGTATTTAGGTTGTATTTGTTGGTCAGTGCAGATGGCTCCTGGAGATTTCATAAACTCTGCATTGCTTCAGAGACCTCATCGGAGAAGGCAATGGCACCCCACTCCAGTACTCTTGCCTGGAAAATCCCATGGATGGAGGAGCCTGGTGGGCTGCAGTCCATGGGGTCACTAAGAGTCAGACACGATTGAGCGACTTCACTTTCACTTTTCACTTTCATGTATTGGAGAAGGAAATGGCAACCCACTCCAGTGTTCTTGCCTGGAGAATCCCAGGGACAGGGGAGCCTGGTGGGCTGCCGTCTATGGGGTCGCACAGAGTCGGACACAACTGAAGCGACTTAGCATCAGAGACTTCATAGATTTTATTAGGTCTTGTTAAAGTCTATGCTGGGGCTTCCAAAGTAGTGCAGTAGGAGAGAATCCATCTGCCAATTCAGGAGACACTGGAGATGTGAGTTCAATCCTCGGGTAGGGAAGATCCCTTGGAGAAGGAAATTGCAAACAGTCAGACACAGCTGAGCAAACACACATACCTGTACACTCTGTACTAAATAATGTGTTTACAGTTCTTGGTCTCTTTCGTTTTTTCAGCTTCTTGGTCACTCAGCATTTAGATCTGATTAACCTTACCATGACATATTCTGGTGTAAGTGAATGAAAGAGTGTGTGTGTATGCTCAGTCATACCTGACTCTTTGCAACTCCAGGGACTGTAGCCCGCCAGGCTTCACTGTCTATGGAATTTTCCAAGCAAGAATACTGGAGTGGATTCCCATTTCCTATTCTAGGGGATCTTCCTGACCTAGGGGTCAAACATGCATCTCTTGTATCTCCTGCATTGGCAGGTGGATTCTTTACCACTGTACCACCTGGGAAAATGTCAATGGAAATATGTCCACATATATACCATCTATATTGCACTAATTTATTAAGTTTTGCAATTTTATATTCATTATTCTTAATTAATGTTTTTAAAGATTAATAGATAATTCCATTTATAAAGGTAAAAATATTACAAGGCTTCTGTTTCCTGTTCTCCTTAGTTAAACCACACCCCCTACCAAAGGGAATATTTTTGTAAAAGACATTAAGGGTGAATTCTAGGGTGATACCACCTAATTATTAGTATTAGCTTATTTTATTTATAAAAATAATGTGGTAGGAGTTTGTGTTATGCAGAATTAATGGAAGATAGTGAAAGTTACCAAATAATCTGATTAATTTGAATAGGTTTTCTCCATTAAATTGTTGACAAAGTATCAATGTCTATTTATCATTTCCAGTAATTAATTATTTGCTAAGCAGTCTCTCTAGCATGATGGATAGAAAGGATTTACCATGAAGTAAAGGTGACCCTGGAAACTACTAAGGATTAGCTTTCTTCCATAGGTGTCTAATATAATATCGTTGAAATATTGATTTTAAAAACAAATATTCTGGAGTCATTGCAGGAAATATATTTCATGTGTCTTTAAATTTGAATCTATATAAAAGCTAAGAAGGATCCTGGGTAGACAGAATTGGTATGCTAAGTGGGTGCTGCAGCTGTGTTGGCTTCACAAATGCTTTGCATGTGTTGTTCTCGAAGAACAAATAATAAAGCAGTCCCCTCATCGTCCAAGGCCATGAGAATATTTTTTTCCCTTTTAATAATAGTCCCAAATATGATCTTCATTTTATTTTCTTAAAATGTTTGAAACAGTGAGCAGACACTTCAACTTGAAGACACAGCTGTTCAGTTGATCAGGCACAAAAGAAGCCCAACAATATCCTCAAAGTGAAATTGAAATTGCAATTATGTGGATTTTAACTATTGAATGTATAAATGTGCCCCTCCCCCCAAAGAAAGTTGGAAAGCTGCCAACTGCATTTTATGAATATCACACATATCACAAAGAAATTTACATTTTGTCACCCTCTTCCCTTTATTGACATGTAAACCATCTCCCTGCTGTCTACCACTTACTTCTATTTGAAGGTGGAAGTCAGGTGGTTGGAAGTTGCTTTGATGATTTCCTCTCATCTGTTCAGGATAAGCAGCTGCAATAAATTGTATAGCATCATTTTGAATATGCATAGACCAATGCTCAGCTCCAATTAAAAGGAAAGTCTGACTTTATCTTCTTTCAGTTTGCATTGAACATTTTTAAGGCAGAATGATTAATGCTGCATTTTGATACCATGCAAAATGGACTGTTATTGTTATGGAATCTTTGAGATATATTTTAAGTTACTTCATGTTCACTTTGAAAATTCTTAGCAACTTCTGACAAAAGCTAGAGAAATTTTTCCTTTTCAAAGTTTCCAAAAAAATCTAGTTAGTTTTCTTTATAATTGTCCCTTAAAATTATTAATACTACTTTTGGTTGTCAAAGGTAATCACTGGCTTTGTCAATGCCATGTGAAATAATTAATATGCTCCCTGCCATATATTTTTCATTATTAGGACAAAGTGAAAACTTTGTGACTTTTCATTAGTTTTCACTTTTTAATTCAATTCTTGAGTTTGTCTAGCTATACATTTGTTCTATTTTTAAATAATTAAAAAATTCATTTTATGGTAGTTGATTTATACTGTTCATGGGGTTCTCAAGGCAAGAATGCTGAAGTGGTTTGCCATTCTGCTCTCCAGTGGACCACGTTTTATCAGAACTCTCCACCATGACCCGTCCATCTTGGGTGGCCCTACGTGGCATGGCTCATAGTTTCATTGAGTTAGGCCAGGCTGTGATCCATGGGATCAGTTTGGTTAGTTCTCTGTGATTTTGATTTTCATTCTGTCTGCCCTCTGATGGATGAGGATAAGAGGCTTGTGAAAGCTTTGTGATGGGAGAGACTGGCATGGGGAAACTAGGTCTTGCTCTGGCAGGCAGGGCCATACTCAGTAAATCTTTAATCCAATTTTCTGCTGATGGGTGCATCTGTGTTCCCTCCCTGTAGTTTGGCTTGAGACCAAACTATAGTAGGGATAATGGGCTCCAAAATCACTGGAGATGATAATTGCAGCCATGAAATTAAAAGACACTTGCTATGACAAACCTAGACAGCATATTAAAAAGCAGAGACATTACTTTGCCAACAAAGGTCTGTCTAGTCAAAGCTATGGTTTTTCCTATAATCATGTATGGATGTGACAGTTAGGCCATAAAGAAGGTTGAGCGTAAAATAATTGATGCTTTTGAACTGTGCTGTTGGAGAAGACTATTGTGAGTCCCTTGGACTGCAAGGAGATCAAACCATTCAATCCTAAAGGAAATCAATTCTGAATATTCATTGGAAGGACTGATGATAAAGCTGAAGTTCTGATACTTTAGTCATCTGATGACAAGAACTGACTCATTAGAAAAGACCCCGATGCTGGGAAAGATTGAAGGCAGGAGGAGAAGGGGATGACAGAGGATGAGATGGTTGGGTGGCATCACTGACTCAATGGACATGAGTTTGAGCAAGCTCCAGGAGATGGTGAAGGACAAGGAAGCCTGGCATGCTGCAGTCCATGGAGTTGCAAAGAGTTGAACATGACCAAGTGACTGAACAACTTCAACAATTGTTGATTTATGATGATGTGTTAATTTCTGCTATACAGCAAAATGAGTCAAGTATACATATAGCTACATTATTTTCATATTCTTTTCCATTATGGTTTATCACAAAATATTGATTGTAGTTCTGTGTTGTACAGTAAGATCTTGTTGTTTATCCATTCTATGTATAATATTTTGCGTCTGCTAACCCCAAACTTCTAATCTATCCCTCCTCTACCCATTGCCCTGTTGGCAACCACAGTTCTGTTCTCTATGTCTGTGAGTCTATTTCTATTTCATAGATAAGTTCATTTGTGTCATTAAAATTTTTTTTAATTTTATTATTAGTTTATTTATTTTAATTGGAGGCTAATTGCTTTACAGTATTGTATTGGTTTTGCCATACATCAACATGAATTTTAGATTCCACATGTAAAGTATATTATATGGTATTTGACTTTATTTCTTTTTTAATTTATTGAAATTTTTAATGTTTTGAAAATGCTAGCTCTCTGAATATACCTTATGATTACCTTGCCTTGTCATTTATTGTTCATAAAATAGCTTCAGATTTTTTTCATAAAAATCTCCGAACAAAAAGAAAAATATTGATTGTATTTGGGGTCAGCTTCTACTATTTAAACTAACACTGTAAACATGTAACTTTTATCTATGGTAATCCTGTTTCATGAAGATTCCAAATGCCAAAGAATTCCTTGGAAGGAAAGTGAACATTTAAAGTGTAAAAATGTTTTGATATCCATTATTATGAGTTTTGAAATGGCAAATGACTTTGATTTATTATCAACATTTAATAAATATTTTCCAAATATTGATAATAGCCACCTGATATGTATTATTGAAATATTTTTTAAAATATATTATTTGTATGTCTCCAAATTATGAGATATCTTGGGTTAGACTTGTTTACCATGGCTAAATCTGTTGCTACTTCTAAAGACTTGATTGAATTCTCTTTGTCACATTTGAAGGTATTAGTCATTTAAGTTTTTTGCTTTTTTCAAAGTCTTCCTCCTGCTCCCAGACCTGGTACTTTTCCATAGCAGCATCTCATGCCTCTGCTAGCCTCTTAACTTTATCTGAATCTTATTTGTGTTGTATATTCCTTTCTTAATTAAGTTTACTCTACCCTGGGTACTTCTTCAACTACCGCCCCAAGTTTTCACCTTATGCTTAAGGCTCTCAGATCTCGATTCTCCCCTTTGAACTCCAGAACCATATCATCAAAATGCTATTGGAAATCTCTACTAAGCTGTTCTACAAACTCTTTAAACTCGGCTTATCTAAGTAAGACTTACCATTTTTCATTTTCCCCTCTTCCACCTGATCCCAGCCCCATGTTTCTCCACTAGTACTTGAATAGGCTGGGAACACAGACATCATCCTGTAGATACTATCTTCCTTCTTAGGTTATCTCCCACAGTATTCATCAAAGCTTATCAAGTGTCTCATTCTATATCAATGCCAACCCCTGTCTATTTTAACTTCTCATATTCTATTAATAGGAGCCGGAAAATAACAAAGTTACATAATTCTAGACTCTCTAGGGAAGAGCTAAGTGAGAAGTTGCAGTAGTCAGACTCAACAAGCATTGTATGTTCTGTCAAACTGTGGTGGTTCCATCCGGTTATTTTGGACAGCTGAAGCAGACTCCCTAACATTCAAATTCCCAAGGGAATGAGGAGTGATTACACATTTCTTCTGCGTTGCCGTCAGTTTCCATAGTCTGGCATTCAAGACTCTCCCAGATCAGCTCGTCTACCTTTATTTTCTTTTTGTCCTTCTATTACTCTGTACTACAGACAGACAGAACTGTTCTTATTAAGTAAGTGAAGTCACTCAGTTGTGTCCAACTCTTTGCAACCCTATGGTCTGTAGCCTACCAGGCTCCTCTGTCCATGGGATTTTCCAGGCAATAGTACTGGAGTGGATTGTCATTTCCTTCTCCAGCGGATCTTCCCAACCCAAGGATCGAATCCGGGTCACCCGCATTGTAGTCAGACGCTTTATCGTCTGAGCCAGATACTGTTTTTATTATTCATACTTAAATCATAATTTCGTGTGGCTAAGTATCTATTCTAAATTTTCTTCCCCTATAGAGCTGTAATCTCACCCCTACAAATATAGTCTTACTGTTCCTGGACTGGGTCAATTCTGTCACTTCTCTTATCGTTTTATACACTGGAATTCACTTATTTACAGGATGATTTTTCTCTTCTATAATTTCTTAAGAAATAGTTTATATTTTCTCAGTATCCCTACATCTTTTAGTTTTTAGAATTTGAATATTTAAATATTTTGGATGAATAAATGGTTTTTATTAAGGATTACTGAAGTATGAATGTGATTATTGACCAAGATTTTATATTATGGTAAAACAACCTAAAATTTGCTATTTTTTGACTGTACAGTTTAATTGCATTAAGTATATTCATGTTACTGTATAGATATTAGCACCATCCATCTCTGGGACTTTTTCATTTTTCCAGACAGAAACTTTCTACATGTTAAATCAAAACTTTCCATTTCACAATAACTAGCCCCTGCCCTGGGGAACCACCCTTCTACATTCTGCCTCTATGAATTTGACTACCCTAGATACTTCATGTCAGTAAAATCACACAATATTTGTCCTTTTGTACTATTTGTTTCCTTTAGCATAGTATCCTTAAGGTTCACCCAGGTTCTGAATTTCATTCTTTTTTAAAATTGTATAGTTTTTCATTATATGTATATACCAACATCTTATTTATCCTTCATCCATCAATGTGCATATGGGTTGCTTCCATGTTTTGGCTATTGTGAATATGCTTCTTTGAATATGAGTGCTTGCTTTCAGTTATCTTGGATGTATACCCAGAAGTGGAATTGCTCAATCATATGACAATTCTATATTTAACTTTTGAAGGAGCTGCTCTACTTTTTTTCATTGTGCCTGTACTGTACAATTTTAAATTTCCACAAGCAGTACTCTCATTTCTCCACATCCTTGCCAATACTCCTTATTTTCTTCTTCTTCTTCTTCTTCTTTTTTTTTTTTGGGTAACAGCCCTTGTTTTCAGTAAGTGTGAAGTGGTATAGCCTTGTAGTTTTGATTACATTGCCCTCATAACTAAGGATGTTGAGCACCTTTTCATGTGCCCATTGGCCATTTTTTATGTCTTCCTTGGAAAAGTGTGTATTCAAGTCCTTTGCCTTATTTGTTAATAGAGTTGTTTATTTGTTTTTGTTGTTGTTGAGTTATAGAAGCTCTTTTATACATTCTAGATATTAATCCTTTATCAGATATATGATTTGAAAATACTTTCCATTTTAAGGATTGCTTTTTCACTCTGTTGATAGTGTCCTTTGGTGCATGAAAATTGCAATTTTGCTAAAATCCAATTTATCTACATTTCATTTTTTGTCTATGAGTTTGGTGTCATATGTAAGAAATCATTGCCAAAAGCACTAGCATGAAGCTTTCCCCTTTTGTTTCTTGTAAGAGTTCTATAGTTTTATATCTTTTTTTAGGTCTCTGATCCATTTTGAATTCATTTTTTGACTGTGCTTGAAGGTAAGGGTCTAACTTCTTTTTTCTGTGTGTGGATATCCAGTTTTCTCAAAGAAAAAAGGAAAAAACTATTGAAAAGACTATTCTTTCTCCATTGGATGCTCTTGGCACCCTTGTTCAAAATCATTTGAGCATACATTTGAGGGTTTATTTCAAGGCTCAATATTCTCTTCTCTTTGTCAACATATGTCTCATTATGCTGGTAACACACTGCTTGATTACTTTGTAGTAAGTTTTGAAATCAGGAGATGTGAGACCTCCAACTTTGTTCTATTTCGAGGTTACTTTAACTATTTGGGATACTTTGAGATTTCAGATGAATTTTAGCTGTCAGCCAAATTTCTTATCTTCCCTTTGCTTGAAAATGAAGTCACTCATTTGCCCAACTCTTTGCGACCCCTCCAGGCCAGAATACTAGAATGGGTAGCCTTTCCCTTCTCCAGGGGATCATCCCAACCCAGGGATCAAACCAGAGTCTCTCACATTGCAGGTGGATTCTTTACCAGCTGAGCTACCAGGGAAGCTTAGTTACACAAATATCCAGAAGAATAAAAACAATTAGTATTCCATCAATTTTTAGTGTCAAAGGACTTGAATATTTTGGGGTATTAATAATACACAAACCATTAGAATACAAAGAAGACAATATTATATAATGGAAACAACCTTGGAATAGCAGTTGAGAAGTTGTGAGATTTTGGTTCTAACTTCTAACTAGCTTTGCGGTCATCAGGAAGCAATTTAATCCATCTGGGCCTCAGTTTCTTTTCTCTCATAGTGAGATCATTGAAATTGGTTATGTCTAAGACGTGCTCTAACTCAGATTTGTATGAAAAGCAAAATCTTTAGAAACTCTGCAAGATAGTGTTTTAGTTCCTTTCCCTGCCTACTCCTAGCTAATATGATGGTTATGAAAAACAGTCTTTCTGTCTATCAAATGTATATTATGTGTATCTCTTCCTCTGGCAGAGGGGAATCTCTCTTGTGAATTCTGTTCATGCTCATGTTTGTTAATGTTCCATCAATCAGGAGATTGATGAGGTGGAAGTTTAACAAAAGATGAAAGACAAGTTGTACCCAGGTGTGCAGAAAGGAGTAAGTTGCCTAAACAAGAAAAATCACAAGAGGTTTAGCACCAGAGGCAAACAAGTACGAGAGGTCAGTCAAGGAAAGGAGGTGGGAAGCCTGTGGAACCGGAAAGTTTGGCACTGGACTGCTGGAAACTGGGGCAGTAGAGGATACTTTCATTTAGGTATCTGAACTAGAATTAGGACTACCTACTTCTTTAGTTGCCTGGGGACCTAGAGATATAGAAACAGAGAAAAAGAGCTATTCCTGAAGTGTTGAAAGGGAAGAGGAAAGCATAGAAACAGGATGCAATTAGAAAGAGGAGGTAACATAGCATACACTAGCCAAAGGCAGTTTTACAGATGGCAAGATGTGTAAGATGCTTGTTGTGATGCTGGCTGGTAACTCTGTTTCCCCAGTGACTTAGTGGTAAAGAATCCGCCTGCAATGCAGGAGGCACAAGAGACAAAGGTTTGATCCCTGGGTCGGGAAGATCCCCTGGAGAAGGAAATGGCAACCCACTTCAGTATTGTTGCTTGGAAAATTCCATGGACAAAGGAACCTGGCAGAGCTACAGTTCGTGGGGTTGCAAAGAGGCAGACACGACTGAACATGTACTTATCAAATACTCAGTAAAGTCCCCTAAGCTCATGAATGCTTTTGTATGAGAAACATTTTGGTGCCTGGGGAATCCCATAGACAGAGGAGCCTGGAGTGCTACAGTCCATGGGGTTGCAAAAGAGTCAGATGAGGCTTAGTGACTAAACAACAACAATAGCAATCTGACAAAGGGCTGTCTTTCATGCCTGCGTTCATGTAGCCTGATGCAAAGGCAACTCGTGGGGATTCAAGAACCTGGAGAATGTTAGACCATCAGATGTCTCCAGAACTTTGGGGAAGGCTTTGGAAACTCACAACTTCAGGAGCTGGTGAAGAGAAAGGGTACAAGGTGATATTGGAATACCTGTGAAACAGAAAAGAGAGAAATTCCCTGTTGAACAGGCTGTTTTCAGTGAGATTTACAAAAATGGTTAATTTTGTTTTCCTCCAACTGCTGCCTTCAAATTTGTTCTGTGGAATCTGTCTTCCTTTTCCCTGGACAGTATCACAGTCTTATTTTATATATATTTTTTTCCCCACTAAAAATAGTCTTATAGCTAATTCAAATTCACTTTTAGTTTTGAAGAGTCCGGTCCAGTCTAAATCAAACCCTTGTTCTAATGTGTACTTATTATCATCAGATAAGGTTTCATGTTACATTTGGGGTAGGAAAATGTGATTCTGTTTTGTTGTTTATTTTATATTCTTTTGAATAAGAAGAACAATAGCTAAAACTTGAGTGGGGAACTTTGCATTCTATATGCATGCACATTTATTCTTTGTAATAAACTTATTGTTGCCTCCCTCATGTAAATGAGGGAACTGAAACTTAGAAGATGAAGTCTCTTTCTCAAAGGTCTTATTTTCATTGTTTCTTCCCCCGAATCTTTCCCATCAAGGCAGCATTTTACACGTATCACTTAGATTTCGTTTTTAAAGTTTTACTCCATCAATTCTGCCCCATTGAAATCCTTCCAGTGTTTCTGTCATCCCATCTCTTTCTCCTAGCTCTTAAAGGCTGCCAGTGGATAAAACCATCCCTGTCATCATCCCCATTGTTGATAAAGAGGTTGAACAGATTGGTACCAAGAGCAGAGCCTGAGGTCCTCTGCCAGAGAACACTCCTCATGTTGTATCCATTTATCCTTCAACATTCTATGAATGCTGTTGACTTACAGGTTGTGAATTAACTCTCATTCAGCCCATTAAGAAAAATCTGGTCCACAGATTTTATCAAATTATTTCTCCTTCTCTAGTATAACACATCTATCTCAAAGATAATATGAGAAAAAATTGCTGATGTGATGGTGGTGGAAAGAATATAGTATAGATATGAAGCCTCTGTAAACTATTATTTATAGATTCACAAAGGTGAAAATATCTCAAGGGGTCTCCCAATATGCTTTTCTTACCATTACATTAATAATTATATCATTTAATTCTATAAGTCCTTATGCTTCTTAGTGACAAAACCTAGGGCCTGATGTTTAAACAAACATTTTTTTTTGTATCATTACCAAAAGATGTTTAATAGAAGATACTGATGTTCATTTTATAACATAAAAACTACAGGTATGCTTGGAAAATCTCTACTTTCTTTTAAGTAACCTAATATGGATCTATCTACACTGAATGTAATGAAATATCTCTTGAACATATTTTTATTTTTAGCTTAACTTTTAAAGTTAGAGCTCCATTTGTTTACCACTTAACTGCCTAAAATAACTATTTTTGAATTTCTAAATAATTTTAGTTTTGAAAAATAAGAATAGCACAAAATTAAATACATATCTTCCCTGTAGCTCAACGGTAAAGAATCTTCCTGTAATGTAGGAGACCCCGATTCTATCTCTGGGTCAGGAAGATCCTATGGAGAAGGGAATGGCAGTCTACTCCAGTATTCTTGCCTGGAAGATTCCATGGACAGAGGAGCCTGGCAGGCTATGGTCCATGAGATCACAGAGTCAGACATGACTTAGCAGCTATCACTACTGCTCCACTGTTTATATAGTGCCTTATCCATAGCAGACCCTCAATAATTATTTATGTAAAGAGCTTTTGTGTTATATGGAAATCTAGTACATTTTCTTTTCTGTATTTTAAAATATCTTTCTTTGAGTGTCTAGGAGTACACATTAGTTCTAGTCTTAATATTGGGAGAGAATTTCATTTATGTAAGTTTTAGGATTTTATAGACTTTGGTCATATCTTTCACTTTCTAAACTGGTGTCTCAGTTGTTCCCAATATAGTCTTGTATGAGAGGTATATACCATCCTTGCTCATTGTAGCTGTCCATTTCTGAACCTTTGCCAGATTAATTATATCTTTTCTGTTCCACACCTGATTAATCAGAATGTAAGTTTTCAGGTCTGAGTGACCATTACTGGTTGTTTTCAGAGCATCAAGACATTTTTCTTTGCTTTATTTTTGTCATTTATCCTGACATAACCTTTTAAAAACCTTTCTAACTATTATATGCTGGTTTAATTCTTTAGAATAAGTAAGTCATTAATATTATCTAAAATACAAACCTTTCTGTTCCAAATAATTCCATTTTTTTTCTTGTTCTTTACACAGTGATAAGGTTTGGCCACAATTAGCCAGGACTACTAGTCTTTTACATCATTAAAAACTCTTACTACTATCATCTTCGCACTTTTCTTTTTCTGAGTAAAAGAATATCTTTTTATAGATTCTATCCTGTTTACAATCTCAAAAGCCTGTTTCTCTTTCATTGAAGCCTATCCTCTTCAGACATATGTGTATATATTTGTCCCAGTAAAGCCTCAGAAAAAAATTTTAATGGGTAGAAATGGTAAAATACTAAAGTTCATATAAAGGGTGTGATGAGGTTGATATGTATTATTTGTGTGATGGTGGTTCATTCGGTAAGTTGTGTCCAACTCATTGTGACCCCAGGGACTCTAGCCCATTGTACACAAATTAAAGTATATTAGAAATGATTTAATATTTGTTTTTAATGTTGCTTTCTGAAGGCAACAGAAATAGGAGACTTATTCATAAAACCAGAATTGAACACTCTATGCAGTTCTGTCATCCTTTAAAATTTTCAGATAAGAGAGACTTTGAGGCTGGCCTCACACCTTCACCTAAGATTTCTCTGGAGTTTTCATCACTTATCCTAAGAAGCTCTTGTTCAGCAAATGAATTTTCAGAATGTTATTAAATTTAGGTTACTAGTCTCTTAGATTTGGTTTGAGATCTCTGAGGGGAAAACTCCAGAGCGTCACCATTAACTACCCAATGCATAACGTCTGCTTTCAAAACAATGAGCAGGGAAATGTGACCCCGTGCTTGGGAATTGAAATCTTGCCAATTGCACTGAAGTGTTACATTCATTATGTCATACCACACACATCTGATAAGGGAAGACATAATGCTGTTGGATAGGCTCTTGTATACAAGAACTCTCTAGGTCAAGTAAAGGGCTGTTTTTCATTTAATAACTGAAGTATGCAGGTGCTAATTTGGACCATATGTAGGACAATGCAGAAATATGTTACTCTGTAGTGGAATGGTAGCATGTGTGTGAGTTGATAGCAAGGGGGGGTTTTGATTAATTAAGGTGACTATGCTCTGGTTAATTTAAACCGTGGAAATCAATTAACGTAACTTTGTAAAAACATAAAGCTTGCAGAAAACTGTCATAACGCTGAAATTTTTTCTGTTCCTTCTCTTCATACACCCTGACTTTTTGAAGCTCCCGGTGGACCAGTTCATCTGAGAGAAACATATTGGACACTGGGAAAGGCCGAATGAGAACTGAGGCAGCAATTGACTCCCTCATTACATATGCCTGCCATGGGATCTACATAGAGTATCTGGCACAAGAAATACTGAGTGATTCAGGTTCTTAATATTTTTCATCTTCTTGTGGGAACTAAGTTAGAAAAAAGGGCCCCAGAGGTAACATGCTAAGAACCATTTTCAAGATTTAATTGCAAATTTGTACTAACCAACCAATACGTAGATATAACCTATGTATTGAGGATTAAATAAACCCACGAGAACTTTGATGAAAATTTCATTTGAATGCTAACCCCTAAGAGAACTTTTTAGGTTGTTGACCTGTCTAGTGAAAGCCATGTTTCATAACCTTCTGCCCTCCAGTTGCTCGTATGCCTCTCTAACATTTTTATATTTTCTTCTTGTTTGCTCCTTTTTTGAGATTCTGTTATAAGAATCCTCTAATTTTCATTACATGTATTGTGTGCTCAGTTGCTCAGTTGTGTCTGACTCTTTGTGATTCCATGGATTATAGCTTGCCAGGCTCCTCTGTGCTTTAGATTTTCCAGGCAAGAATACTGGCGTGGGTTGCCATTTCCTATTCCAGGGGAATCTTCCTGACCTAGGCTCAAACCTGCATCTCTTGCATCTCCTGCATTGACAGGCAAATTCTTTACCAGTAGTGCCACCTGGGAAGCCCTGTTACACATATTATTCACTTACTAAAATCATCATTAGAGATGAGTGATATTTTGGTTCATTATGATCATACAAAGGCTTGTGAAGAAAAATGTTTATTACCCTACTGGGTACAGAAATGCTGCCCCCCAGGAGGAAAAGGGGGATGGTGAGATAAATTGGGAGGTTGGGACTGACATATATATGTGTATGTATGTATATATATACACACATATACGTGTGTCTCTCTATATGTACACATACATATATATACACATACATACATATATATGTATATATACACTATTGATACTATGTGTAAAATTGATAACTAATGAGAACCTACTATATAGCACAGGAAATTCTATGTTCTGTGATGACCTAAATGGGAAGGAAATTCAAAACAGACGGGGTATATTTAAACATATAGCTGATTCACTTTGCTGTACAGAAGAAACTAACACAACATTGTAAAGCAACTGTACCCCAGTAAAAAAAGAAATGCTGCCCCAGTTCTCACTATTTCATGGGTTTTCATTGCTATTGCACAATGATAGCATTTATTGAGCAGTGGCAGCACTTAGATGCCATTCTTAATTCTGAGAAAAAAAGATTTCCAGAGAATATAATTATTGATCATATCTTTGGCACTTTATCAGGATATGAACTTTCCTGAGCCTAGCTTTCTGCTGTGATGTGAAGCATCTGTCCTGCAAAATGAAAGCATGGACTAAATTTCCTCCAAAGATGCATGTAAAACTGATATCCACCCTCCAGTGTAGTGATTTGTAGACCATGTGCATGGTATAACATTATTGTTTTTCCCTTTATACTTACAGCAGAAATCTCCTGAGTTATCTGCCTTACAGATATGTTCCTATTTCTCTAGAACTTTCTATTTGAACTTATCACCTCTGAAACACCCACACCTATCAGTTTCATCAATCTCTACAAAACATACTTTGCAAATGTTACCCCTTCTCCTTAGAAAACACTCTTGCCTCTAAAATAAATCCTGAAACTCAAGTTGGAGAATCAGGTCATTATGCTATCTGGCCCAACTTACCAGTCCACTTTTTCTTCTGCTACCGTCCAGTGTGTCTCCACTCAAGCAAGGGTGACCCATCACCAGACTTCTGAAACTATTTGGTCAGCTCTTCTCTAATCTGTGCTCACTCAATTCCATTTCCCTGGAATGTGCTCCTCCCTCTGCTCTATTTATTAAACCTCGATATTTCACATTCTTATCTCAAACTCCAGCTCTACCACCCATGATGTCCTCAGCCTCAGAACTCTTGAAATTAGTTATTGTAGAATCTCAGAAGTTTCATACCTAAAGGGAGCTTATAAGTGACCTGTCTTAATAAACTCATTTCAGTAAGAAAACTGAGAGCCATGGAAGATAAAATTAACAGCTTGCTATTGCAAAAAGCTTAAAAAATACACAGGGAAAGGTTTCATCCCTGGGGAGAGGAGGAAATCATGACTGTAAATTCTTTGAGATCGGAGTTTGCATCTTATACTTGTCACCTAGCAAGTATGAAACGGGTGCTTCGATAAATAATTTGATGATGACATCCTGAGAAGCTTTACATGATAGAATACGGTGAGCATTTTTAATCATCCAAAGTAAAGGCTACGTAGAAAACATAGAGGACTGGATTCCATCATTAGAAATGCTGCAACAAAAATAATTTGTAAAAATCATTCATCTCAGCAGATTAGTGCTATCAAACACAGCTATTAGTAGCTATCAAAAACAGCTGCATTTAATCATAATGGAAGCTAGTGCTAGTACTTAACTATTTATACATAAAAATGATTTTTAAAACTTCTATTTTAAAGTTTGTTTGAATAAAATTGTCACTGCCCTAACAATTGTGGTGTTTCTGCCTCACCACTTAATATTGGAAATACAACAGTTGAGTTCTGAAAGTCACACATGGAGTACATTCTTTGGAATCTTCTTTGTTTGATCACTGCTGAACAACATGCAAAGCTTTGTATTTTTTCACCTGAATAAATAGTGCCCTGCATTTCACCCTTTGAGGTCAATACATATGTCTCACAAGACAGGCGTTCTTCAGCTCTTTTCCTGCAGATTCTAATGAAAAGCAAGAAGCTCAGCACTCATACCACCTGAGAGTGGAAGGGCCTGTGTTTCTTATTCTTATTTTGCAAGGCAAGATGGTGATCTCCACTAGTTTTATATGTGGTGATGTTTTCTCACTAGAAAAGAACTGTATGTATCTATATGCCTCTCTCAATTTTGTTTATCTACCAACATAGCTTTAAAGCAAATGACTTGTCAAATACTCTGAATATTTGAATTTCATTGTAATTTGCAATAACTGGTGTGCAAAAGAGTTGCCAATATATACATAGTGTTTGTGAATTTAATGATTATTTCTCAGGATAATTGATGTTCAATTGACATCTTGAATTCTAACTTGGCAGTAGCCCTTTAAAAAGTTTCAGCTTTCATTGGAAATCATTTATTTATTATTTATAAATGTTAATTGTGGGTAGAAAACTTGTTTACTATTTTAAAGAAATCTCAGATTATCTATACCATGTATTTAGTTGTAAGTGTTTGTTTTGGACCTGTCTTGAATTTGACACTTTTAAAAATAACATAAAGGAGGGGAGGGAAAGATGGCGGAGGAATAGGACGGGAAGATCACGTTCTCCCTCACAAATTCCTCAAAAGAACATTTCAACGCCGAGCAAACTCCACAAAACAACTTCTGTAGGCTGGCAGAGGACATCAGGCAACCAGAAAAGCAGACCATTGTCTTCAAAAACAGGTAGGAAAAAATATAAAAGATGAAAAAGGAGACAAAGGAGGTGGGGAGGGAGCTCCGTCCCGAGAAGGGAAGCCCGTCCCGGGAAGGGAATTTTAAGAAGAGAGGTTTCCAAACACCAGGAAACACTCTCCCTGCCGAGTCTGTGGCGAGCCTTGGAAACACAGAGGGCAACATAACAGGAAGGAAAAATAGATAAATAATTAAAACCAACAGATTACAAGCCCACCAGTAACTCCCCCAGCGGAAAACCAGCACAGACGCCTGCATCCGCCATTGGGAAGAGGGGGCAGGGCAGGGACGCGCGGGAGGCGCGGGCTGCAGAGCTTTGCAAGAATCGGGCAGGAACGCCCCACGCACAACCAGAACGATCTAACTTGGGCTAGCAAACCAGACTGTGTGATAGCTACCACGCGAAAAGCTCGAACATAAGACACCGCCAGGACCGAGCACAGAACAAAGGACGGAGCGGAAAAAGCCGGCTGCAGACCATTCCCCGCTGGGGACAGGCAGCCAGAGCCGTAAGGACTGGAAAGGGGCAATTGCAGACCCAGAGAGACTTTACGTACCTAACTGCAAGCAGGCTCTTTTGCTAAGACTTCTGGGGGTGCTGGACAGTCACAGTCTGCCTCACGGGGTGCGCCAGCGGTCCACCCAGAGAGCTGAGCGGCAGCGGCGGAAACGGTGGCAAGCCGCGGCGATTGCGCTCGCCAAACTCCTGAGCTACTCGGACCTGGGAAGGGCACAAAGCGCAGTCCCAGCCGCATTTGTGCCTCTGAGGGCTGCCTGAGGGCCGAACCTGAGCGGCTTGGACCGGGGAAGTGCACGCAGCCTAGGGCCGGCCCCAGACGGTTCCCGGCTGAGCATCATAGAGCCGGAGCGGTTTGTGCGCCGTGAGAAAGGACAGGTCAAGCGGGGCAGAGATACTGTGTACACACGACAGTGCTATTTGTTTGCAGCATCCCCCCTCCCCACAGCACGACTGAACTAGTGAGCCTAAAAACCAGCAAACAGAAGAAGTTAAACAGAGGGAACCACCTTGGAAGTGAGCCCACACGGCCCATAACATCAGAGAAGAGCCAGATATATTTTTAACTTTTTAATATTTTTAAAATCATTCTTTTTTTTTTTTGCTTTTTGCTTTTTTTTTCCTTTTTTTTCCGAGCTTTTTTTAAATTGTTAAGTCTTCTATTTCTCCTCTAATTTTTATTTCTATAACCTAGTATTACTATTTTTAAAAAATAAAGACTTTTTTTTTTTTTTTTTTTAGGCAAACACCATATATACTCTTTGGATGATGGTTGGTGTTTTGTTTTGTTTTGTTTTGTTTTGGTTTGTTTTTTAATAATTCTTTTTTTTTCTTTCTTCCTTTTTCCTTCTGCTTTTCTTTAATATTGTATCTTTGAAAATCCAACCTCTACTCCAGATTTTTAATCTTTGCTCTTAGGTTTTTGTTGTCAATTTTGTACATTTAAAAACCCAAACTTCACTACCCAAGTTTACCTGAGAGCGAGATTACTGGCTTGACCACTCTCTCCTCCTCTGGACTCTCCTTTTTCTCCACCAGGTGGCCTCTGTCTCTTTTCTCCCCCATCTCTTCTCTATCCAACTCTGTGAATCTCTGTGTGTTCCAGACGGTAGAGAACACCTAAGGAACTGGTTACTGGCAGGATTTGTCTCTCTCCTACTCATTCCTCTCTCTTATCCTCCTGGTCACCTCTGTCTACTTCCTCCCTCTCCTCTTCCCCGTATAACTCTGTAAATACCTCTGAGCGGTCCAGACTATAGAGCGCACATAAGGAAGTGACTACTGGCTAGCTTGCTCTCTCCTCTCTTGATCTCACCGCATCTCATTCCAGTTACCTCTAACTACCCCCTCCATCTTCTCTTCTCCTTGTAACTCAGTGAACCTCTCTGAGTGTCCCTCAATGTGGAGAAACTTTTCATCTTTAACCTAGATGTTTTATCATCGGTGCTGTATAGATGGAGAAGTCTAGAGGCTAATGTAAAAATAAAACTGAAAACCAGAAGCAGGAAGCTTAAACCCAAAGCCTGAAAACATTAGAGAACTCTTGAATTCAGGGAGCATTAAGCAATAGGAGCTCATCAAATGCCTTCATACCTACACCGAAACCAAGCTCCACCCAAGGGCCAACAAGTTCCAAAACAAGACATACCACCCAAATTCTCCAGCAACACAGGAACACTCCCCTGAGCCTCAATATACAGGCAGCTCAAATTATCCCAAAACCTTTGATGTCTCATAACCCATTACGGGTCACTCCACTGCACTCCAGAGAGAAGAAACCCAGCTCCACCCACCAAAACTCCAACACAAGCCTCCCTAACCAGGAAACCTTGACAAGCCACTGATAGAACCCCACCCAAAGTGAGGAAGCTCCATAATAAAGAGAACTCCACAAATTATCAGAATATAAAAAGGCCACCCCAAACGCAGCAATATAACCAAGATGAAGAGACAGAGGAATACTCAGCAGGTAAAGGAACAGGAGAGTTGCCCACCAAACCAAACAAAAGAGGAAGAAGTAGGGAATCTACCGGAGAAGGAATTCCGAATATTGATAGTGAAAATGATCCAAAATCTTGAAATCAAAATGGAAACACAGATAAATAGCCTAGAGACAAGGATTGAGAAGATGCAAGAAAGGTTTAACAAGGACCTAGAAGAAATAAAAAAGAGTCGAAATATAATGAATAACACAATAAATGAGATCAGAAACTCTCTGGAGGCAACAAATAGTAGAATAACGGAGGCAGAAGATAGGATTAGTGAAATAGAAGATAGAATGGTAGAAATAAATGAATCAGAGAGGAAACAAGAAAAACGAATTAAAAGAAACGAGGACAATCTCAGAGACCTCCAGGACAATATGAAACGCTCCAACATTCGAATTATAGGAGTCCCAGAAGAAGAAGACAGAAAGAAAGACCATGAGAAAATCCTTGAGGAGATAATAGTTGAAAACTTCCCCCAAATGGGGAAGGAAATAATCACCCAAGTCCAAGAAACACAGAGAGTCCCAAATAGGATAAACCCAAGGCGAAACACCCCAAGACACATATTAATCAAATTAACAAAGATCAAACACAAAGAACAAATATTAAAAGCAGCAAGGGAAAAACAACAAATAACACACAAGGGGATTCCCATAAGGATAACAGCTGATCTGTCAATAGAAACTCTTCAGGCCAGGAGGGAATGGCAAGACATACTTAAAGTGATGAAAGACAATAACCTACAGCCCAGATTACTGTACCCAGCAAGGATCTCATTCAAATACGAAGGAGAAATCAAAAGCTTTACAGACAAGCAAAAGCTGAGAGAATTCAGCACCACCAAACCAGCTCTCCAACAAATTCTAAAGGATATCCTCTAGACAGGAAACACGAAAAGGGTGTATAAACCCGAACCCAAAACAATAAAGTAAATGGCAACGGGATCATACTTATCAATAATTACCTTAAACGTAAATGGGTTGAACGCCCCAACCAAAAGACAAAGACTGGCCGAATGGATACAAAAACAAGACCCCTCTATATGCTGCTTACAAGAGACCCACCTCAAAACAAGGGACACATACAGACTGAAAGTGAAGGGCTGGAAAAAGATATACCACGCGAATAGAGACCAAAAGAAAGCAGGAGTGGCAATACTCATATCCGATAAAATAGACTTTAAAACAAAGGCTGTGAAAAGAGACAAAGAAGGCCACTACATAATGATCAAAGGAACAATCCAAGAAGAAGATATAACAATTATAAATATATATGCACCCAATATAGGAGCACCACAATATGTAAGACAAATGCTAACAAGTATGAAAGGGGAAATCAACAATAACACAATAATAGTGGGAGACTTTAATACCCCACTCACACCTATGGACAGATCAACTAAACAGAAAATTAACAAAGAAACGCAAACTTTAAATGATACATTAGATCAGTTAGACCTAATTGATATCTATAGGACATTTCACCCCAAAACAACAAATTTCACCTTTTTTTCAAGTGCTCATGGAAACTTCTCCAGGATAGATCACATTCTGGGCCATAAATCTAAACTTGATAAATTCAAGAAAATCGAAATCATTCCAAGCATCTTTTCTGACCATAATGCATTAAGATTAGATCTCAATTACAGGAGAAAAACTATTAAAAATTCCAACATATGGAGGTTGAACAACACACTTCTGAATAACCAACAAATCACAGAAGAAATCAAAAAAGACATCAAAATATGCATAGAAATGAATGAAAATGAAAACACAACAACCCAAAACCTGTGGGACACTATAAAAGCAGTGCTAAGAGGAAAGTTCATAGCAATACAGGCATACCTCAAGAAACAAGAAAAAAGTCAAATAAATAACCTAACTCTACAACTAAAGCAACTAGAAAAGGAAGAGTTGGAGAACCCCAGAGTTAGTAGAAGGAAAGAAATCTTAAAAATTAGGGCAGAAATAAATGCAAAAGAAACAAAAGAGACCATAGCAAAAATCAACAAAGCCAAAAGCTGGTTCTTTGAAAGGATAAATAAAATTGACAAACCATTAGCCAGACTCATCAAGAAGCAAAGAGAGAAAAATCAAATCAATAAAATTAGAAATGAAAATGGAGAGATCACAACAGACAACACAGAAATACAGAGGATCATAAGAGACTACTATCAGCAGTTGTATGCCAATAAAATGGACAACGTGGAAGAAATGGACAAATTCTTAGAAAAGTACAATTTTCCAAAACTGAACCAGGAAGAAATAGAAAATCTTAACAGACCCATCACAAGCACGGAAATTGATACTGTAATCAGAAATCTTCCAGCAAACAAAAGCCCAGGTCCAGATGGCTTCACAGCTGAATTTTACCAAAAATTTCGAGAAGAGCTAACACCTATCCTCCTCAAACTCTTCCAGAAAATTGCAGAGGAAGGGAAACTTCCAAACTCATTCTATGAGGCCACCATCACCCTAATACCAAAACCTGACAAAGATGTCACAAAAAAAGAAAACTACAGGCCAATATCTCTGATGAGCATAGATGCAAAAATCCTCAACAAAATTCTAGCAATCAGAATCCAACAACACATTAAAAAGATCATACACCATGACCAAGTGGGCTTTATCCCAGGGATGCAAGGATTCTTCAATATCCGCAAATCAATCAATGTAATTCACCGCATTAACAAATTGAAAAATAAAAACCATATGATTGTCTCAATAGATGCAGAGAAGGCCTTTGACAAAATTCAACATCCATTTATGATAAAAACTCTCCAGAAAGCAGGAATAGAAGGAACATACCTCAACATAATAAAAGCTATCTATGACAAACCCACAGCAAACATTATCCTCAATGGTGAAAAATTGAAAGCATTTCCCCTAAAGTCAGGAACAAGACAAGGGTGTCCACTTTCACCGCTACTATTCAACATAGTTCTGGAAGTTTTGGCCACAGCAATCAGAGCAGACAAAGACATAAAAGGAATCCAAATTGGAAAAGAAGAAGTACAACTCTCACTGTTTGCAGATGACATGATCCTCTACATGGAAAACCCTAAAGACTCCACCAGAAAATTACTAGAGCTAATCAATGAATATAGTAAAGTTGCAGGATATAAAATCAACACACAGAAATCCCTTGCATTCCTATACACGAATAATGAGAAAGTAGAAAAAGAAATTAAGGAAACAATTCCATTCACCATTGCAACGAAAAGAATAAAATACTTAGGAATATATCTACCTAAAGAAACTAAAGACCTATATATAGAAAACTATAAAACACTGATGAAAGAAATCAAAGAGGACACTAACAGATGGAGAAATATACCATGTTCATGGATTGGAAGAATCAATATAGTGAAAATGAGTATACTACCCAAAGCAATTTACAAATTCAATGCAATCCCTATCAAGCTACCAGCCACATTTTTCACAGAACTAGAACAAATAATTTCAAGATTTGTATGGAAATACAAAAAACCTCGAATAGCCAAAGCAATCTTGAGAAAGAAGAATGGAACTGGAGGAATCAACTTGCCTGACTTCAGGCTCTACTACAAAGCCACAGTCATCAAGACAGTATGGTACTGGCACAAAGACAGACATATAGATCAATGGAACAAAATAGAAAGCCCAGAGATAAATCCACACACATATGGACACCTTATCTTTGACAAAGGAGGCAAGAATATACAATGGAGTAAAGACAATCTCTTTAACAAGTGGTGCTGGGAAAACTGGTCAACCACTTGTAAAAGAATGAAACTAGATCACTTTCTAACACCACACACAAAAATAAACTCAAAATGGATTAAAGATCTAAATGTAAGATCAGAAACTATAAAACTCCTAGAGGAGAACATAGGCAAAACACTCTCAGACATAAATCACAGCAGGATCCTCTATGATCCACCTCCCAGAATTCTGGAAATAAAAGCAAAAATAAACAAATGGGATCTAATTAAAATTAAAATCTTCTGCACAACAAAGGAAACTATAAGCAAGGTGAAAAGACAGCCTTCTGAATGGGAGAAAATAATAGCAAATGAAGCAACTGACAAACAACTAATCTCAAAAATATACAAGCAACTTATGCAGCTCAATTCCAGAAAAATAAACGACCCAATCAAAAAATGGGCCAAAGAACTAAATAGACATTTCTCCAAAGAAGACATACGGATGGCTAACAAACACATGAAAAGATGCTCAACATCACTCATTATTAGAGAAATGCAAATCAAAACCACAATGAGGTACCACTTCACACCAGTCAGAATGTCTGCGATCCAAAAATCTGCAAGCAATAAATGCTGGAGAGGGTGTGGAGAAAAGGGAACCCTCCTACACTGTTGGTGGGAATGCAAACTAGTACAGCCACTATGGAGAACAGTGTGGAGATTCCTTAAAAAATTGCAAATAGAACTACCTTATGACCCAGCAATCCCACTGCTGGGCATACTCACCGAGGAAACCAGAATTGAAAGAGACACATGTACCCCAATGTTCATCGCAGCACTGTTTATAATAGCCAGGACATGGAAACAACCTAGATGTCCATCAGCAGATGAATGGATAAGAAAGCTGTGGTACATATACACAATGGAGTATTACTCAGCTGTTAAAAAGAATTCATTTGAATCAGTTCTGATGAGATGGATGAAACTGGAGTCGATTATACAGAGTGAAGTAAGCCAGAAAGAAAAACACCAATACAGTATACTAACACATATATATGGAATTTAGGAAGATGGCAATGACGACCCTGTATGCAAGACAGGGAAAGAGACACAGATGTGTATAACGGACTTTTGGACTCAGAGGGAGAGGGAGAGGGTGGGATGATTTGGGAGAATGACATTCTAACATGTATACTATCATGTGAATTGAATCGCCAGTCTATGTCTGACGCAGGATGCAGCATGCTTGGGGCTGGTGCATGGGGATGACCCAGAAAGATGTTATGGGGAGGGAGGTGGGAGGGGGGTTCATGTTTGGGAATGCATGTAAGAATTAAAGATTTTAAAATTTAAAAAATAAAAAACTAAAAAAAATAATAATAAAATAAAAATAACATAAAGAAAAACTACTGTGATTTAATTGTGCATAACAAATGTATGATAAGTTTTAGAGTCCAAAGCGGAAACAAAAACTTCATTTGCATAGCTTCAATGAGTCTCCATAACTTGACCTTTTTTTAGACACAGGGGCCAGGTTTGGGGAGCTGAAATTTTTCTAATGGTTACTGGATATTTAAGGTTTACTAACAAATACTATACACTCTGTAGTATTTGGAAATGTCTCATAGTAGCATCATTAGGCAAACTAAGTTTTCATTTAGATGTGATGAGAGCCAAGTACATACGAATGTGCACATGGTTTTCTTATTTGGGTACAGGGAAATATTTCTATAGTACATTCACACCTCGTCATTCATGTGGGGAAATATTTGATGTGTTGTTAATTAATAGTGTGGACTACTCTGGATAATCTTAGATATATTGGAAAACTGATTTTATTAGCAGATCTTGCCAATTAAGTCTAGTGATAATATATGGGCTGCTAGAAACTTCTTGGTTTTTTTTTTGTTTGTTTGTTTTTTAAACTTCTAGATTTTTCCCACTTACTTTATTCCAGGGGCAGCTTCCTCACGTGTCTTGAGGTCCAATTGCCATTCTTGGCAGATACCATCACTACCCAGATGGAACAACCTGTATTCTGTGAGTGCATGCTAAGTCACTTTAGTCATGTCCAGCTCATCTGGACTGCAGCCCACCAGGCTCCTCTGTCATGGTGTTCTCCAGGCAAGAATACTGGAGTGGGTTGCTATGCCCTCCTCCAAGGTATCTTCCTGATCCAGGGATCAAACCCAGATCTCTTATATATCCTGCATTGGCAGGCAGTTTCTTTACCACTAATGTCACCTGAGAAGCCCAACCTGTATTCTATCCATCTGCATATTCTTTTTAAAATGAAAATCTGGCCCAAATGGAAATAAGCATCTGCATAAATTTTATTTGTATTACTCCCCACCACCAAATCCTCAAATGATCCCCTTTTAATAGGCTAGAGTTGACTGTATCAGAAATTGACTGGTATAAACCACATCATTATAATCTTAAACGCTATTAAAACTTTGACATAGACAAATCAAAGCCTCATATATGTATAATTTTTAAAATTATGGAAGAACAATTTGATTCACTATGTCTTAAAGTTACTAATTTCAATGTTATTTGTTTGTTTATTGAGTCATTTGTTCAGTGGACATGTAAGAAAGAGAAGGAAATGGATTTATAAATCTGTGGACTTTCTGATCCGTGCAAAGGAGGACCTCCTGACATCAGTCAAAAGTGACAAATGATAATCAAATACTAAGATAAGAAACAGGCAAATAAAGAAAGCAGCACATGATCTGTAAAAGTACAGTGAATCCAAAAACTTCATCACCTGGTCTCAAAAGTGTTTCTGTCTTTAATAAGTACTGTCTACTGAGTCCTAGATAGTAAAGGTACAGAATGGTGAATAAGGATCTAGAACAGTGAGTAAGGATATGGACATTGAAGATTTAGAGCAGAAGGCTTCCCTGGTGATTCAGTGGTAAAGAATCTGCCTGCCAATGCACGACTCACTGGTTCAATCCCTGCTCCAGGAAAATCCCCCCATGCTGCAGAGCAACTAAGCCCACGTGCCACAGCTCCTGAGCCTGTGCTCTAGAGCCTGGGAGCCGCAACTACTGAGCCCACATGCTCAGCTACTGAAGCCCATATACCCAAGAGCCTGTGCTGCACAACAAGAGAAACCACTGCAAGGAGAAGCCACGCACCACAACTCTAGAGTAGCTCCCACTTGCCACAACTAGAGAAAAGCCTGCACAGCAATGTAGAACCAGCACAGCAAAAAATATATAAATCAATGTTCAAAAATTATTTTTTTAAAAAAGATGTAGAGGAGAAGATACAACAAAGACCCTCTTTCTGTATAATTTATGTTCTATTTTGGGGAGACAGGCACTAAACACATAAATAAAAATAAGCTTGATCATTTTATGGGATAAATGCAAAAGGGAATAAAAACAAGGTATGATAAAAACTTACAATGGGTGGTTATGGAAGGCTTCTCTGAGACAGTGGCATTTGAGGGGTGGGCTGCTGCTGCTGTTGCTGCTGCTAAGTTGCTTCAGTCGTGTCCGACTCTGTGCAACCCCATAGATGGCAGCCCATCAGGCTCCTCTGTCCCTGGGATTCTCCAGGCAAGAATACTGAAGTGGGTTGCCATTTCCTTCTCCAGACAGGAGGGTTGAATGTCTAGAAAAGCAGAGGGAGGGACTGATGAAAGTGTTCTAGGCAGAAGGAAGAGTAAGTGCATAGACCTTGAGGCATAAATGAGCTTAACATGCAAGAAGAAGTAAGACAGGCCAGTGTGCTTGAACGGCAAGTGCTGGGAAGAGTAGTATGAGAAGAGGGTGGGGGCAGGTGGCCAGACACAAATCACACGTGACCTTTTGTGAAGAGAAGCAATTTGAATTATAGTCTGTTGTGTCAGTGGAAAAGATGAAGTGAAGTTCAGTACCCTTGAAACATATTGATGTTAAGTACATACCGCTGTATTTAAAATGGATAATCCTTGAGGACATACTGTATTACACATGGAACTCTGTTCAATATTATGTGGCAGCCTGGATGGGAGGGGAGTTTGGGGCAGAATGGATACATGTGTATGTATGGTTAAGTCCTTTTGCTGTTGACCTGAACTATCACAACATTGTTAATCAGCTATACCCCAATAGAAAATAGTTTTTTTTACAAAGTATTATGGAAAATGACTGTAAGATGTTATGGAAATATTTGAACGAACGTTTTGGCCAACCCAATATAAGGACTAATGCTCTTATAAAGATTTGAATAAAAGTGGAGTTAGAACGAACAGTAAGCAGGTCAGGTTTATTTGGAAAATTATGAAGTCGTTAATATTGCTGGCACAGTTTGAATTTCCTGAGTCCCTGTAAGCTCACTGGCACCTCAGAAGTCATTTGACAGTGATATTTAAATTTTTCAACTTCTTTCTTCTTTACAGTAAGTGCCTTAGGCTCCCTGACACCAGAGGGGTATAACTGATATACCTCGCCACCTGGCAATCTAGTTGTGACTAAGATTAGTCAATATCATCTCTAACGTGTTTATGACAGACTTCTTCCAAACAGGTTCTGCATTTGCTCTGTTGTTCTGGGCAGGCTCCTGCTGGGCTGTGGGTGGCCTGCCAACATTTCACTCTATAGCACTTCATTGCTGTTTCAACAGATACCATGTTATCTGTGGCTGCTTTTCCAGACCCAACAATTCCCAACCAATGGCCACACTGCTTCCAGATGCAGGAACCACACTTACTATTCCACCAGGCAGTGCCAGAAACACTCGGAATCCCCCTAGTGCCCAAGATGGGCAGCAATCTGTAGCAAAATGGATAACGGGAAGGTGACTTTCTCTCCTGTGACTTAGGCTTTATCAGAGGATCCCAAGATGCTGTTAGCTGTTATTTTACAGCTTCTTCAGTTGTTGTTCAGTCACTAGGTTGTGTCTGACTCTGCAACGCCATGGACTGCAGCATGCCTGCTTGCCTGTCTTTCATTATCTCCCAGAGTTTGCTCAAAGTCATGTCCATTGAGTTAATCCTACCATCTCATCCTCTGTTTTCCCCTATCCTCCTGTCCTCAATCTTTTGCAGCATCAGGGTCTTTTCTTCACATCAGGTGGCCAAATATTGGAGCCACAATTGGCGCAGTCTCCCACAATTCTTCAATCTTCCTACATTCAGCTATGACACTGACAATTTTTGTCACGTGTGTGTTAGTCCCTCAGGCGTGTCCGACTCTTTGCAACCCTGGGGACTGTAGCCCACCAGGATCCTCTGTCCTTGAGATTCCCCAGGCAAGAATGCTGGAGTGGGTTGCCATTTGCTTCTCCAGGGCATCTCCTAACCCAGGGATAGAACCCAGGTCTGCATTGCAGGCAGATTTTTTACTGTCTGAGCCACCAGGGGACAAAAAATTCTTGTCACATAGGTATTATTTATATTTTTGTCTTCAGTTATTATAGGCAGTCAAGTTCCAGAAGAAACAGTTGAAGAAATAGTCATTGTGATCTATTTGGAAGAGCTCCTTACCTCTGATAACCAAGGGCTTTGTTACTAATGCGAGTTCATTTGTTGAACATTGCCGTGTGGATTTGCTACTGGTGCCTCAATCTCAGTATGTCCAAAATTAACTCATTGTGTTATCTTTCACACTTACCTGGACTCCTAATCTCCTGTCCCTTTTTTCCTTTTTGTCTATTTTTTGGTTTTTTGAATTTATTTATGTTTGTCCTTATGTTTAAAATCTCCCAGTCCTCTGCTTAATAGACTGCTAGGTTATCACACATAGCTGAACTTCAGCTCTGGACACAATCTATATTCAATTTGGAACTCCCCAGTTACACATGTGGATGAAAGTGACAAGAGTTGGCACTGAAGAGGTAAACAGTTTCTGATACTGAAACTTAGTTTTTATACTCAAAGTTAATTGGGACCATTGAAACAGGGAAGTAACTCATCAGAATTTAATATTACACAGATCCTTTTGGCAGGATTAGGGTGGGGGGATTGGAAAGAACTAGAAGCAAAGAATGTAGTAACCATATAGGTGAGATCAAATGAGAATCTGAAGAGATCTCTTTGTAAGATATATCAGAGCTAAAATGTGCAGAGTATGGAATACTAACACAATAAAGGAGGTGAAAAGGAGATTGAGAAGGTAAATGTGATTTTCATCTTCTTGGCTTCCAAGTTGAGGTCAAAAAAGTAAAGTTTGGTTAAATGTACAGATCACAAGGCAGAACACTGGTTTTACTACTTACTAGGCTGTGTGACCTTGGGCAAGTTACTTAGGCTTCTTTTTATCAGATATGGATAGTTATTACTTCCTAGGATTTTTTTGACCACTAGTGAGTTAATGTTTGTAAATTCTTAGAACAATACTTGGAATGTAGTAAAAATTTAAATAGTTTTAGTTACTGCTATTGTTCAGTTTAGTTCAGTCACTCAGTCGGGTCCGACTCTTTGCCACCCCATGAAGTGCAGCACGCAAGGCCTTCCTGTCCATCACAACTCCCAGAGTTTATCCAAACTCATGTCCATCGAGTCAGTGATGCCATCTAACCATCTTATTCTCTGTCGTCCCCTTCTCCTTCTGCCTTCAATCTTGAAATGAGTCAGCTCTTCGCATCAGATGGCCAAAATATTGGAGTTTCAGCTTCAACATCAGTCCTTTCAATGAACACCCAGGACTGATCTCCTTTAGAATGGACTGGTTGGATCTCCTTGCAGTCCAAGGGACTCTCAAGAGTCTTCTCCAACACCACAGTTCAAAAGCATCTATTCTTCGGTGCTCAGCTTTCTTCACAGTCCAACTCTTACATCCATACATGACCACTGGAAAAGCCATAGCCTTGACTAGATGGACCTTTGTTGACAAATGTCTCTGCTTTTTAGTATACTGTCTAGGTTAGTCATAACTTTTCTTCCAAGGAGTAAGTGTCTTTTAATTTTATGGCTGCAGTCATCATCTGCAGTGATTTTGGAGCCCAAGAAAATAAAGTCAGCCACTGTTTCCCCATCTAACTACCATAAAGTGATGGGACCAGATGCCGTGATCTTAGTTTTCTGAATGTTGAGCTTTAAGCCAACTTTTTCGCTCTCCTCTTTCACTTTCATCAAGGGGCTCTTTAGTTCTTCCCTTTCTGCCATAAGGGTGGTGTCATCTGCATATCCGAGGTTATTGATATTTCTCTTGGCAATCTTGATTCCAGCTTGTGCTTTATCCAGCCCAGCGTTTCTCATGATGTACTCTGCATATAAGTTAAATAAGCAGGGTGACAATATACAGCCTTGACGTACTCCTTTTCCTATTTGGAACCAGTCTGTTGTTCCACGTCCAGTTCCAACTGTTGCTTCCTGAGCTGCATACAGGTTTCTCAAGAGGCAGGTTAGATGGTCTGGTATTCCGATCTCTTTCAGAATTTTCCACAGTTTATTGTGATCCACACAGTCAAAGGCTTTGGCATAGTCAATAAAGCAGAAATAAATGCTGTTGTAGTTTGTACTTAATGTAATATTATTTTAATATTATAAAATGGGTGGTAATGGTGCTGCTAATTGGAATGGGCAATAGAAGAGACAAGTGTACTTGAAAATTAAGATTATGTTTTAATTTAGACTTACTGAGTCTGAGATGTCAGTCAGATTTCCAGGTAATGAAGTACTACCAGAAGATGAGCCTGCAGTTCTAGCAAGGGCTCTGGATAGAAGAATGTAAGTAGGCTAAGGTAGCCTTCAAAAACATGCTAGGGTTTGGGAACTAAACAGAAACTAGTGTATTCAGGAATAAATAAAATGAGAATGTGGTGATAGAATATATAGCACATTCTTTCAAGAAGTTATAGATGAGAGAAAAATAGGTATGACAGTAGCCAGAGAGAGGAAGAATTTTTAATAAAGTTTTTTAAAATAAAGGTTTTACATATCTTAAATGAAAGAATAGCTTTAATATATTTATAGACTGAGTTTGTATAAAACCAGAGGAGGGAAAGGAAAGGAAAATGCTTAATAAAAATCAAGATTAAAAACTAATATTAACTATTTACTAATGGAAAAGATGTTTATTCTGAGTCAGCCACTGTTCTAAGCATTTACATGGATTATCTCACTGGACCCTCAGAAGCAAGCAAGATGGGTACCAGACGAGGAATCCTGAAGTCTAAGAGGCTAAGCTGGAGTGTGTGACCTTGAACCAGGACTGCCTGTTACCAAAGTCATCTCTAGGTACTTTATGATTTTGCTTCCCATACTTGGAATGAAAGGGATAATGGGCAGTGATCCTAAAAACAATAGTAGAGATTACAATAAAGAGAAAAAAATGGAAAAATAAAAGTAATAATCTATAATGGAAGAGAATGTAAGAGAAGTGTATATATGTATTTATATATGTGGATCACTTTACTGTACACCTGAAACAAACATGATGCCATAAATCAACTGCACTTCAATAAAAATTTTTAAATGGAAAAATCAAAAGCATCAAATAGTTGAGGATACGATTTAAGAATCTTTGGCTTGGGTTAGAAAGAAAGATATTAAATGAGTAAGGGGATACAGAAAACAGATTTCTCGTACCTTCAGCTCAGTTCAGTTGCTCAGTCATGTCCAGCTCTTGGTGACCCCATGGACTGCAGCACTCCAGGCTTCCCTGTCCATCACCAACTCCTGGAGCTTGTTCAAACTCATGTCCATCGAGTCAGTGATGCCATCCTTCTCATACCTTGGCCCCTGTGAAAATGGAAATTATATTTGTATTAAAAATGTCTAAATCCTGATATTCAATTATCAAATCCCAGTCACCAAACAAGTTTAATGAACTTACTTGTTTTTTAAAAAATACCTAAATTTGTTGGTTCTCTTGAAAAAGTGCTAAGACCCCTTTGGCTATAAGGATTGAAAATGATATTTAAAAGTATTAAACCTAATCTAGATGCATGGGATGCGGGGGTCGGAGGGAAGTCCTAGAGGAAGGAATTGGATATGTATACATATATGTGTATGTATACATATAGCTGATTCACTTCATTGTACAGCAGAAACTTTACATTATAAACAACTATATCTTAATTCCAAAAAAGAAGAAATATATTTACATAAAAAAGTAATAATCCTAGATGAGAGTCCATTTATCTACACTGGTTTTACGCAGAAAATACAGAGAGATTTACTGGTGTGTCTATTTTTCTTTTTTTCCAGCAGAGTTTAAATGTGGTTAACGGGGTAATTGTTAGCAGAAACCTTTTCCTTATGGCAATGTTGGTGGGCTTTAAATTCCCTTGTACTTAAATTATCTGTTTTCCCCCTTGTTTTAGCTATGCAGTATTTACTCCAGAGGGGGAAAAAATTCCTACTGATTCATACCAGGCTTATAAAACAGAATGTGTGCTTCTACTTTTTATAGGCAAATGAAATAGAATGATTATAAACAATGAACTTGCCAACGTGATACTGCTAATCAGCTTGTTTAAACAAAATCCATACCAAGTGCCAAATACCTGCCATCTTGTTAAGGAACAGTTTGTGTTCTTTGTATATGGCCAGATATGATTCCCCAGAGATTTGATGCTATGAGGCTGGAATTCAATTTGTATGTGGTTAGGAATGATATTAGGTTCTAGACACACTGCCAGGGCATATCTTTCCAAACAGGTGGGAGAATGAGGCAGAGTGGAAAAACTCTACAGTGATGCTTGAGGAGATGTGTAAATAGATTTATTTTTACAATAGCCTTTCAAGAATCTTCTTAGCCCTTTTCCATTACTCAAGTTAATCACAAATTTAGGAAGTTCTCTTTACATACTTTGTATTTTCCTTAGCTTAATGCAGTGTAGAGGATGTAATTCAATGTTTATAAATATTCATTTTTCAGAAACTCTTTTTACATAAGTTTCATGAATCCATATTTAATTTACTCCATTTTCCCCTTCTGTTAAAGAGACAGTTAACAATTAAGAAAACGTATGGCACAGAAAATTTGTCTTGGAAATTCTGCAGAAGTAAATTGCTTCTCTGCTTTAATATACTGCACTAAGCTGTTTTTTTAGTGGAATGAAGATAAATATCTTACCAAATGTCTAAAATATTGGCATCGGTGAAGGCTAAACTGCATGTCTGTGATTGATATTAGGTCATTCTAGAAAACTGTACTCAGATAAGACCATATGACTAGGGTCCCTTTTAAAGTTATGTGTCCCTTTTAAAGTCATTGCTATTTGGGTAAATTCGGGAATTTTATTGAATATTTTTCCCTGGCCATTTTGCCTTATAGCATCTGCTAAGTAAGAAATAAATGAATCTGCCAATATTTTGCATTTTGATTTTTAAAAAATAAACATATGATGTTTCAATGAAGTTTTCCTATATTAAGTATTTCTCCCTAGTTAATTTCTAGTGGGGTTTAAAATCCTATATCATATAACAAATAAGCCTCATCAGATAAACTGGAAATTATTCCAGTTGAGTCTGTCTTCTGATTCATAGAGCATTTCGAGACTAGCCTTGGAAAAATTGACATAATGGAAGAAAAACTGCTTAACTTTCTGGAAAGATGTTATGGAAATAAACTGTGCTAATGCCATCTTTCACAGTTAGATCAACCTCCAGCTCGACATACACTCAGCTGTCTTTTTCCTGCTTAAGTCTATTTCACCCTCCATGACCTGTCCTGTCTTAGTGGGACTGGAGGGGAATCTACCCCCACCTCTTAACACAAACATAGCATTTGTCTGCTAATAAAGAAGTTAATAGGTCCTTCTTCAGGTTAACTTCAATTAACATCTGTAGTTTTCTTATTCATTAAACTGAAATCTTTCTGACCAAAGACTGGTCTTTGTTTGGACTTGCATCTACTGATCTGCTGTCTGTAACTAACACTCTACGACCTAGAGGAGATGTCAGTTTCTGCAAGACTGTCTCAGCGAGTAAAGAATCCACCTGCTATGTGGGAGACCTGAGTTCGATCCCTGGGTGGGGAGAATCGCCTGGAGATGGGAAAGGCTACTTACTCCAGTATTCTGGCCTGGAGAAGTCCATGGACTGTATAGTCCATGGGGGTCACAAAGAGTTGGACATGACTGAGTGACTTTCACTTCAATCAACAGTACATGAATAATCTTGATCTTTCACTTCCATACAGAAAAATACTCAAATTTCTGCTCAGTTATTACAGAGCAATATCTAATCTGAAAACCAGGTAAATGGATGCACACATCTGCTTATTACTGTGAGAAAACCGAACATCTCTTTTCTCAGGTTATGTTCCCTTAAATTGTGATATTTCTGGAGAAAATGCTCCTTACCTCTATTGTCTGCACCAACCATTTCCACTGGGTCTTGGGAAAGGTGGCAACCTTTGGTGCAATTATGTGATCAAAGAAGTGTGGGTCAGGTACTCATCTGACTGGGCAGATCCTGTCTGTTCCACTTTAGCTAAAACCCTTGACTTCTCTGGGCTACCTTTATTCTTCTTTATTCTTTGAAAAATTAACTTAATCAATGTAAAGCATATGATGCAGTGTCCAGAACATAGAGAAAAATCAATAAGTCAAATTAATGCATGTGAATTAATGCATATAGATAGTTATGCACATATCAGGTCAGCCTATGGACTTTGCCACAGCAGGCACCTTAAAGCTATCATATATGATAACTCCATGAGAAAACTTGAGTTTCCCTGGTGGCTCAGATGGGAAAAAATCTGCCTGCAATGCAGGAGACCGGGGTTCAATCCCTGGGTTGGGAAGATCCCCTGGAGAAGGGTGTGGCTACCCACTCCAGTATTCTTTCCTGGAGATTTGCATGAACAGAGAAGCCTGGTGGTTTACAGTCCATGGGGTCTCAGAAAGAAGGACAGAACTGGGTGACTAATTCTTTCACACTTTCATGAGGAAAATTAGAGGAAATAGTGACAATTATATATATTTCTAAAAGATCAAATTTGTTTGGAAGGCTAAATTATTTCTTCAATAAGTTCCCCATTATAGTTTGAACAACCTTGTGAAAGAATGTCTTAAATAGTCCATAAGAAATATTGTAAGTGATGTTAAACAGTTACTTTTCCTCAATTTTTAACCAGTATGTCCTATATTAATGGCTTATTTACACATTTAGATTTCTTTTCACTGTGTTTCATATATTAAGTGAAATATAATGTATGAAAATATCAGTTATGATAGTGGTAAAAAAAGCTGTGAATGGTTATCATGTGATAAGTATGTAGATTATTAGAACTGTTCTATAGGCAGAGGAATATAGAGAAATAAGTGATAGGATGTAGAAAAAGATGAGAATATGGGACTAAGAAGGGTAGCTGGGGTCCCTGTCTTACCCATTTTCTAGAATTTAAAGTGTATTTTAATACTTTGGTGGCTTTAGAGGTTGTGAAATATTTCTTTGCTTAAAATAAAAGCTGTAATGAAACCACTGAATATACTACATAAATACTGATATTCTGAATTCTCTACCTGGAGAAGGAAATGGAAACCGACTCCAGTATTCTTGCCTGGGAAATTCCATGAACAAAGACTCCTGGCAGGCTACAGTCCATGGGGTCACAAAGAGTCAAACACAACTTAGCAACTAAACAACAACAGCCATCTATCATATTCTACTTTTCCAGCCTTTTTTCCTTTCTTTCCCTGCAACCGCCCAAGAAGATACATATATTTCCCTCCAAACACGTTGTCATTTTCTCTTACTTCTACTCTTCTATTTTGATGTCTATCTTAGTCTATCTTCAGCTGACAATATCCTGCACACTTCTTCATAAATCTAGACTAAAGCAAATTAAAAAGCCAGTGGCTGGAAAGGAAAAGAAGGAGAAAATGTTGGTTCTCCTCTTAAAAGTTTGTTATCAAAAAGAAGGAGAAAGGTGGGGATAATATTGAAAGTCCCTGAGGGAGGTTTCTCTTTAACTTTTCTTTTGTCCTCATGGGTGTAGAGAATTTTGCTTTAGATTCGAAAACTAATAGAGAGGAAGAGAAAATTGTATAGCCTGGGAAAATGAGAAAGCTTGATAGAGAAAAGCTGGAGGAGATGAAAATAAACAGTAGGGACGTAAGATGAGGGTGTGTATCTTGCATTTAGGAGGCTGTGTGTGATAAGGCTTCAAAGAGATGCTGTAAAGTTACTCATCTGCTTTGGAAAGTAAGGAGGAACAAATAGCTGAAGATGTATGTAGATAGGTGAAAGGTGAAGAATTTGAGTGAACTCATTATAATGGCCTGCATCTTCTCAGGAACTTAACTGCTGAAAATGAGAAATACAGGGTAGGAGGAGGATACTTCAGAAGAGTAGAAAAGTTCTGGAAGGGCTATCATAAGAAATAAGATAGGTTGTCAGCTGAATTTCAGGAATGCAAAGTTAAACTGAAGATCTAGTTGAGGTTAGTTGCATATAGAGATGATGCAAGTTGCAGTTAAGGAATCTCATATTTTCTTCATTTCTAAGAATAATGCATAATGCCATACAGTTATATTTTATGATTAGGTTCCTGATAGATATAACAGATAATAGGCATGATTACATGGCAGTGTTATTGTTGGCAGGCTTCCCTGGTGGCTCAGATGGTAAAGAATCCACCAACCATGCAGGAGACCTGGGTTCAATTCCTGAGTTGGGAAGATCCCCTGGAGAAGGAAATGGCAATCCACTCCAGTATTCTTGCCAGGAGAATTCCAAGGACAGAGGAGCCTGGTGGGCTACAGACCATGGCGTCTGTTATTGTCGGCAAAAGATCAGACATCCCTGAAACTGCAGGAGCAGCATGCCTTTCTTCAAGCCTTTAATTTTAATAAAATGGATAAATAAAGTGAAGTCGCTCAGTCGTGTCCGACTCTTTGCGACCCCATGGACTGTAGCCTATCAGGCTTCTCCATTCATGGGATTTCCCAGGCAAGAGTGCTGGAGTGGATTGCCATTTCCTTCTCCAGGGGATCTTCCAGTTGCTAAAACAATCTCATGTGATAGCAGCCTGGCCTAGATAGAACTATATCTGCAGATGTACCAAGGACTTTTGGAGGTTTCAGGCAGTTCTGATACATTCTGTTTTAGAGAATGTTGATATACATGGTTTTATATTATTGGAGTTGTCAGTTAAGAAGAACTAAGACTACAGGACTAAATGATTATTTTACCATCTTAGATGTGATGATAGAAATTGGATAAGCCTCACCCAGTTTTTGTATAGCTAGATCATAGAGTCGTTGGCTTTAGACTCAACTACAGGCTCAAACAGAAACTAGAAATGGTAATGACAGTGAAATCAGAGGTGGTACAGACAAGAGTGCTAGCAGTTTTGTCTTGGAAAGAAGAAAGGGAGAACACGCAACTTCCTCTTTGCCTATATCCCCAATTACATCATAATAGGGTAATAGTAGCTGCCACAACATTTATAACTGTTTGAACAACTAGTTTATTTCTTGCTCACAAAACAGTGCTGAGCTATTCCAGTTTAGTGGAAAGCAAGAAATGTTTCAATCCACTCAGTCATTCAGAAACCCAACTTAATGGAAGTCTCTGTCATATTCAAGACATGGTTTCCAAGGTCCATGTCTCCTTCCAATGGAAACATGAGAAAGATCATGGAAGTTGGCTTCTCTGAAGCCTGATTTGCTGATATAAAAGTGGACCGCATAGTTTGTGCTAATGTTCTATTATCCAAAACTCTGTCATGTGGCCAAACCTAATTGTAAGGAAAGATAAGAATGTAATCTACCTGTATGCCTAGGAGAGGAGGAAAAGAGGTATGGAACAACTTATAGTCAGTGCTGTACTAACTGCTTAGTAAGTGTTCTGACAAAAGTTACTGGTATATTCACCTAATATGGAAAGTTATCTCCTACCTAACCCTAATCTCCATTTAAAGATTAGTAACACATGGCTGGTTTCCCTTCAGTTGGCTCTTGCTTGAATACATTTTTAACAATTAACCTCATTATCCAACATTCAAAAACTGCTGAATAATTTTAGAATTCACCTACTCAATACTATTGCCACCAATTCAGTTCAGTTGCTCAGTCATGTCGAGCTCTTTGCTACACCATGGAATGCAGCATTCCAGGCTTCCCTGTTCATCACCAACTCCCGGAGCCTGCTCAAACTCATGTCCATCGAGTCGGTGATGCCATCCAACCATCTCATCCTCTATTTTCCCCTTCTCCTCCTGCCTTCAATCTTTCCCAGCATCAGGGTCTTTTCCAGTGATTCAGTTCTTTGCATCAGGTGTCCAAAGTACTGGAGATTCAGCTTCAGCATCAATCTTTCCAGTGAATATTCAGGATCAATTTCCTGTAGGATTGACTGGTTTGGTCTCCTTGCAGTCCAAGGGACTCTCATGAGTCTTTTCTAGCCCCAAAGTTCAACAGCATCAATTCTTTGGCACTCAACTTTTTGATCCAGTTCTCACATCCGTACATGACTACTGTAAAAACCATAGCTTTGACTATACATACGTTTTTCAGCAAAGTAATATCTCTGCTTTTTAGTATGTTGTCTAGGTTCATCATACCTTTTCTTCCGAGGAGCAAGTGTCTTTTAATTTCACGGCTGCAGTCACCATTTGCAGTGACTTTCAAGCCCAAGAAAATAAAGTCTGTCACTGTTTCTATTGTTTCCCCATCTCTTTGCCATGATGTGATGAAATAGGATGCCATGATATTTGTTTTTTGAATGCTGAGTTTTAAACCAGCTTTTTCACTATTCTCTTTTACTTTCATCAAGAGGCTGTTTATTTCCTCTTGGCTTTCTGCCATATGGTTAGTGTCATCTGCATATCTGAGGTTATTGATATTTCTCCTGGAAATCTTGATACTAGCCTCTGCTTCATCCATATTGGCATTTAGCATGATGTACTCTGCATTTAAGTTAAATAAGCCAGGTGACAGTATACAACCTTGACATACTTCTGCCCCAGTTTGGAACTAGTCTGTAGTTCCATGTCCGGTTCTAACTGTTGCTTCTTGACCTGCATACAGGTTTCCCAGGAGGCAGGTCAGGTGGTCTGGTATTCCCATCTCTTTAAGAATTTTCCGTAGTTGACTGTGATCCACAGTCAAAGGCTTTGGCCTAGTCAATAAAGCAGAAGTAGATGTTTCTCCTGGAGTTATCTTGCTTTTTCGATGATCCAGAGGATGCTGGCAACTTGGATCTCTGTTTCTTCTGCCTTTTCTAAATCAATCTTGGACATTGGGAAGTCCTCAGTTCACATACTGTTGAAGCCTGGCTTGGAGAATTTTGAGCATTACTTTTCTAGTGTGTGAGATAACTGAAATTGTGTGGCAGTGTGAGCATATTTGGCATTGCCTTTCTTTGGGATTGGAATGAAAACTGACCTTTTCCTGTCCTGTGGCCACTGTTGAGTTTTTTTAATTTGCTGGCACATTGAGTACAACACTTTCACAGCATCATCTTCCAAGATTTGAAATAGCTCAACTGGAATTCCATCACCTCCACTAGCTTTGTTCATAGTGATGCTTTCTAAGGCCCACTTGACTTCACATTCCAGGATGTCTGGCCCTAGGTGAGTGAGCACACCATTGTGATTATCTTGGTCGTGAAGATCTTTTTTGTACAGTTTTCTGTGTATTCTTGCCACCTCTTCTTAATGTCTTCTGCTTCTGTTAGGTCCATACCATTTCTGTCCTTTATTGAGCCCATCTTTCATGAAATGTTCCCTCGGCATCTCTAATTTTCTTGAAGAGATATCTAGTCTTTCCCATTCTACTGCTTTCCTCTATTTCTTTGCACTGATCACTGAGGAAGGCTTTCTTATCTCTTCTTGCTATTCTTTGGAAGTCTGCATTCAGATATGTATATCTTTCCTTTTCTGTTTTGCCATTTGCTTCTCTTCTTTTCTCAGCTATTTGTGAGGCCTCCTCAGACAACCATTTTGTCTTTTCCCATTTCTTTTTCTTGGGGATGGTTTTGATCACTGCAGCCTGTACAGTGTTACAGACCTTTGTCCATAGTTCTTCAGGCACTCTGTCTATCAGATCTAATCCCTTGAATCTATTTGTCACTTCCACTGTGATCATAAGGGATTTGATTTAGGTCCTACCCAAATGATTTAGTGGTTTTCCCTACTTTCTTCAATTTAAGTCTGAATTTTGCCATAAGTAGTTCATTATCTGAGCTAAGTCAGCTCCTGGTCTTGTTTTTGCTGACTGTTTAGAGCTTTTCCATCTTTGGCTGCAAAGAATATAATCAGTCTGTTCACAGTATTGACCATCTGGTGATGTCCATGTGTAGAGTCATCTCTTTTGTTGTTGGAAGAGGGTGTTTGCTATGACCAGTGCGTTCTCTTGGCCAAACTCCGTTAGCCTATGCCCTGCTTCATTTTGTACTCCAAGGCCAAACTTGCCTGCTACTCCAGGTATCTCTTGACATCCTACTTTTGCATTCCTGTTCCCTATGATGAAAAGGACATCTTTCTTTGGTGTTAGTTCCAGAAGCTGTAGGTCATCCTAGAATAGTCCAAATTCAGCTTCTTCTGCATTAATGTTTGGAGCATAAACTTGATTACTGTGATATTGAATGGTTTGTCTTAGAAACAAACAGTGATCATTGTCATTTTTGAAACTGCACCCAAGTATTGCATTTCAGACTGTTTTGTTGACATTGGGGGCTACTCCATTTTTTCTAAGAGATTCTTGTCCACAGTACTAGATGTAATGGTCATCTGAATTGAATTTGCCCATTCCAGTCCATTTTAGTTCACTGGTTCCTAAAATATCAATGTTCACTCTTGCCATCTCCTGTTTGACCATTTCCAATTTACCTTGATTCATGGTCCTAACATTCCAGGTTCCTATGCAGTATTGTTCTTTACAGTATTGGAGTGTATTTTCATCACCAGTCACATCCACAACTGGGCATTATTTTTGCTTTGGCTCAGCCTCTTCATTTCTTCTGGAGCTATTTCTCCAACTCTTCTCCAGTAACATATTGGACACCTACTGACCTCAGTTCAGTTCAATTGCTCAGTCATGTCTGACTCTTTGTGACCCCATGGGCTTCAGCATGCCAAGGCTCCCTGTCCATCACCAACTCTTGGAGTTGACTCAAATTCATGTCCATTGAGTCAGTATGCCATCCAACTATCTTATCCTCTGTCGTCCCCTTCTCCTCCCTCCTTCAATCTTTCCCAGCACCAGGGACTTCTCAAATCAGTCAGCTCTTTGCATCAGGTGGCCAAATATTGGAGTTTCAGCTTCAACATCAGTCCTTCCAATGAACATTAAGGACTGATTTCCTTTAGGATGAATTGGTTGGATCTCCTTGCAGTCCAACAGACTCTCAAGAGTCTTCTACAACACCACAGTTCAGAAGCATCAATTCTTCAGTGCTCAGCTTTCTTTATAGTCCAACTCTCACATGTATATATGACCACTGGAAAAAACATAGCCTTGACTGTACAAACCTTTGTTGACAAAGTAATGTCTCTGCTTTTTAATATGCTGTCTAGGTTGGTCATAACTTTCCTTCCAAGGAGGAAGCATCCTTTTATTTCATGACGGCAGTCACCATCTGCAGTGATTTTGGAGCCCAGAAAAATAAAGTTAGCTACTGTTTCCACTGTTTCCCCATCTATTTCCCATGAAGTGATGGGACCAGATGCCATGATCTTAGTTTTCTGAATGTTGAACCATAAGCCAACTTTTTCACTCTCCTCTTTCATTTTCATCAAGAGGCTCTTTAGTTCCTCTTCACTTTCTGCCATAAGGGTGGTGTCATCTGCATATCTGAGGTTATTAATATTTCTCCCAGCAATCTTGATTCCAGCTTGTGCTTCATCCAGCCTAGCATTTCTCATGATGTACTCTCCATATAAGTTCAATAAGCAGGGTGACAATATATAGCCTTGACGTACTCTTTCCCTATTTGGAATCAGTCTGTTGGTCCATATCCAGTTCTAACTGTTGCTTCCTGACCTGCATACAGATTTCCCAAGAGGCAGGTCAGGTAGTCTGGTATTTCCATCTCTTTCAGAACTTTCCACAGTTTATTGTGATCCACACAGTCAAAGGCTTTGGCATAGTCAGTAAAGCAGGAGTAGTTGTTTTTCTGGAACTCTCTTTCTTTTTCGATGATCCAGCAGATGTTGGCAATTTGATATCTGGTTCCTCTGCCTTTTCTAAAGCCAGCTTGTACATCTGGAAGTTCATGGTTCACGTATTGCTGAAGCCTGGCTTGGAGAATTTTGAGCATTACACTGCTAGCATGTGAGATGAGTGCAATTGTGCGGTAGTTTGAGCATTCTTTGGAATCGCCTTTCTTAGCGACTGGAATGAAAACTGACCTTTTCCAGTCCTGTGGCCACTGCTGAGTTTTCCAGATTTGCTGGCGTATTGAATGTGGCACTTTCACAGCATCATCTTTTAGGATTTGAAATAGCTCAGCTGGAATACCATCACCTCCACTGGCTTTGCTCATAGTGATGCTTCCTAAGGCCCACTTGACCTTACATTCCAAGATGTCTGGCTCTAGGTGAGTGAGCACACCATCGTGATTATCTTGGTCTTGAAGATCTTTTTCGTATAGCTCTTCTGTGTATTCTTACCACCTCTTCTTAATATCTTCTGCTCCTGTCATCTTTCAGTGTCTTATCTTTTTGCCTTTTCATACTGTACATGGAGTTTTCAAGAATACTGAAGTGGTTTGCCGTTCCCTTCTCTAGTGGACCATGTTTTGTCAGAACTCTCCACCAAGACTTGTCTGTCTTGGGTGACCCTACACAGCATGGCTCATAGTTTCACTGAGTTAGACAAGGCTGTGATCCAAGTGATCAGTTTGCTTAGTTTTCTGTGTTTGTCGTTTCCATTCTGTCTGCCCTCTGAGGGATAAGTGTAAGAGGCTTGTGGAAGACCTGTTCCATTACTATAAATGAGTCTTAACTATGATGAGGCAATGTAGAAAATTCTTGGTTTTTCAAGGAAACAAACTTGTATCCCCACTATATGAGAAGAATTAGTGCATTTTAACTTGAGAAATGGATAATAATATTCATTTGTTAAAGTAGTGGGATTTTATATATTTTTTTTCATTAAAAAATTTTTGCTATTGCCTCAGTATTGTTTATGCAATAAATAAAAGTCCTTGCTTTTTACTGTTGAGTGCAGATTTCTCAAATGTGTTTAAGTCTCCACATTATATTAATGTGTGTATTACATTTAAAAGGCTACTATGGAATTTTCAAAATTCAGATTATAATTCTCTTACAGTTTTGACTTTAAATATAAGCTCTTAGCAAGTAGCAAGTATGCCCAGATGCATTATTTTTAAAATTGTCATCTTTATTTGCGTTTGTTACTATGTAGTCTGTGTTATGTTTTAAGAAAATATTATTTATTTTTCTTATATTTAGGAGTTGGATTTGTGTGAACCTATCTTAAAATGTTAAAACTTTTAGTTAAGACAAATGAGAATATTCCAGAATCCCTGTATTGTCTAAGGATTAAATGAAAAATTATTTACATTAAGTCTTGGTCATACTAGTTAGCACAAGCTTCAGAGTTTAAGGAATAAAGATTTTGCCCAAAAGAAAAGTTTTCTGGGGAAAACATGAATTCAGTTCAGATTTGGAATTTTTAGTCTTTTCTCTCCTAATGCCCTCCCAATATGCAAATTCCTGATAATCATAAATGAAGTCCTGTATGGACTTATAGCCTGAATAATAAGGATAAAATTTTATAAAACTCTGTAAGGAGAAATTTATAAAAATTTTCTAGATACATTGAATTGCTTCCTACTGTGGGACAAGATTGCATGTCAATGTGTGTTTCTGTGTGTATATCATGTGTGTATGCTTAGCATGCATGTAAGACTGAGTTTTCTATTTTCCCTTTGCTTTCATAATAATTTATTAGAGAGAGATGTACCAAATGGGCTTATGCTACAGTCAGTTTTGAGAACACTTTTGTAGATAATTAGATATTCACATAAACTTCTCTGGTTTTAATCATGAACATGAAACATTGATTAATCACTTATAATACCTACCAATATATCTCTGTATCTAGGAGGTTGTTCTTGAAATTTAGTATACATAGAAACTAACTTCATAGTTAAAAAACATGTAGATTTCTAACGAAACAAGTTAAAGGAACATGAAATATACATTTATAATAAGCACCACCTCTTAGTGTTTGCTCCATGTCAAGAAACACTGCCTTAAGGAGTGCATCAAGTAATATTTCAGTATTTGACTTTTATCATGCATCTTACATCAAGTCTTATATGAAATTATGTTTCTGAAATGAATATTGTGCCATCAATATTCAACTTAAATTCTATAGTGATACATGAAGTTCCTGATTAAGAACCCACTCTGTTTTGCCTTTGAGCATGAAACATCTATGCTGTCCAACAAGGACTGGGAAATAATGGTCTGTGAACCAAATACGGCCTGTCCTTGCTGAGCCTTTAAGATGAGTGGTTTTTACATTTAGAAATGGTTAAAAAATATCAAAAGAAGAATATTTCCTGACATGAAAATTATATTCAAATTTCAGTGCTATAAAATAAAGTTTATTAGTTTTATTTATGCTTATCTGTATATGTATCCACCTGTGACTATTCATATACTCTAATGTCAAAGCAGAGTAGCAACCACAGAGACTGTATGTTATGCTCTCATCTCTTTGCATTGCTGTTCAGTGCACTTCCAATCACAGTGACACATTATAATTCTATAGTCTTTCAAGTGCAACGTGTATGGTCATACCACATGATTGGCAAAGCAGTGGCACCGTGGTTTTGCAAAAATAAAATATGTCAACATCACCAAACTGAGCACTCACCAGTAGTATTCCCAATTAACAAGAAAACAGCATTCATAAAAATTAGAAAACTAAAATTTAATATTGCATCATAGAAGAATTCCTTCTCAAAAATACAAATGAAAATGAAGATGCAACCATAAAAAGTTTCTGAGTCATTCATTTGTTAGTTAAGCAAGGAAAGCCATTTTCTGATGAGTTAATTAAATCATCTTTGACTACAGTTCATTTCATTCGCTCAGTCGTGTCCGACTCTTTGCGACCCCATGAATCACAGCACGCCAGGCCTCCCTGTCCATAACCAACTCCCGGAGTTCACTCAAACTCACATCCATCGAGTCGGTGATGTCATCCAGCCATCTCATCCTCTGTCGTCCCCTTCTCCTCCTGCCCCCAATCCCTCCCAGCATCAGAGTCTTTTCCAATGAGTCAACTCTTTGCATGAGGTGGCCAAAGTACTGGAGTTTCAGCTTTAGCATCAGTCTTTCCAAAGAACACCCAGGACCGATCTCCTTTAGAATGAACTGGTTGAATCTCCTTGCAGTCCAAGGGACTCTCAAGAGTCTTCTCCAACACCACAGTTCAAAAGCATCAGTTCTTCGGCGCTCAGCTTTCTTTACAGTCCAACTCTCACATGCATACATGACCACTGGAAAAACCATAGCCTTGACTAGATGGACCTTTGTTGGCAAAGTAATGTCTCTGCTTTTGAATATGCTATCTATGTTGGTCATAACTTTCCTTCCAAGGAGTAAGCATCTTTGCAGTAGATTAAGAAATTTATCCAGAGAAAATTAACTTAAGACAAATGCCTTCCAAGGAATGAATATGCTCAATTAAAATCATATTTTTGTATATTGATATCAGTATTTGGCAATACCTGTCTTTGTAAAAACTCATTTTCAAACATGAAATATGTAAAATCTTATTAAAGATCAGCATTAATAGATGAGCATTTGCGGTTGATTTTGATGATAGGGAACAATGCATTTGTCAGTCTCATCATTTGCAAGTACTTTCTCTTATTTCATAGACTGTCTTTTCACCCTGTTGATGTTTTCTTTTACTATGCAAAAGCTTTTAAGTTTGATTAGGTCCCCTTTGTTTATTTTTGCTTTTGTTTCTTGCATTAGGACCTAAAAAAGTATTGCTATGATTTATTTCAGAGTGTTCAGTCTATGTTCTCTTCTAAGAGTTTTATGGTTTCAGGTCTTGCATTTGTGAAAATAACCTTATTTTGAAATAGGTTCTTTGTAGATGTTACTGATTTTCAGTCACTTGGTCATATCTGACTCTTTGAGACCCCTTGGACTGCAGCATGCCAGGCTTCCCCATCCTTTACTGTCTCTCAGACTTTGCTTAATCTTGTGTCCATTGAGTCAGTGATGCCACCCAACCATCTCATCCTCTGTCGTCCCCTTCTCCTCCTGACCTCAATCTCTCCTAGCATCAGGGTCTTTTCCAAGGAGTCAGTTTTTCACATCAGGTGGTCAAAGTAGTGGAGCTTCAACTTCAGCATCAGTCCTTCCAATAGATATTCAAGGTTGATTTCCTTAAGGACATCATTTTGCCAACAAAAGTTTGTACAGCCAAAGCTGTGGTTTTTCCAGTAGTCATGTACAGATGTGAGAGTTGGACCATAAAGAAGGCTGAGTACTGAAGAACTGATACATTCAAATTGTGAAGCTGAAGAAGGCTCTTGAGAATCATATGGACAGCCAGGAGACCAAGCCAGTTGATCCTTAAGGAAACCTGTGAGGTATTTACTTACCATTTTATTACTTGTTTTCTGGTTGTTTTGTAGTTCTTTCTTTTTTTATTCTTATTACTTGATGATTTTTGTTAGCATGCTTGTGTTCCTTTTTTTTAGTTTTATATCCATGGTGGGTTTTTGATTTGCAGTTAGCATGAGATTCATCTATGTTGACCTATAATTGTATCTACTTGTTGCAAACTTACAGTCATTCAATTTCACACTCTACATTCTCTATAAGATATGCGTTTTTACTCCCCTCCTCTACTTTTTGTGATTTTGATGTTTTATTTTATATCTTTGTGGTTATACCTTAACTGTTTATTATAGTTATAGTTGCTTTTATAATTTTTTATCTTTTAATCTTTATGCTGGCTCACTTTATTGTTTGATTGCTGGTCCTTATTATATATTTGCCTTTTCTGTGAGACTTTCCTTTCCCATATATTTTTATTTTTTTTTTCCATTTAGAGAAGACTCTTTAACATTTCTTTTAAGGTTGGTTTATTATTGATGAAAGAAATAAATTCTTTTGAGTTTCTTTTGATATCCATGTTACTTCCATATAAATTTGGTCCCCACCTTTATCTCTAAGCTAAAAAGTTATATTATTTCTTATACTTGATTCAGTGTCAATGAAAAGTAGAAGGGACTCAATAAATGTTACATGGTTATTTGAAAGAATGAATTAATTTTTTCTCCTGGAGTATATTAATAGCAAACTTACCCTTTTTTCTTTTACCCATTAGTTTTAGTAACTTCAGCATTTACATAATAACAGTCTTAGTGTTCTGATCATACAGTTTCTTGTCCTTACTGGCCCTTTTAGGAAGAGCCTAAAAGAAGCTACGATGTGTTTCTGCTACACCATGGCAGTTGCCCATTTTAAGGTTGCTACATGTGTCGTTCAAAACTGCTTCATATCCAGCATTGTCAAATTTATAAAGCAAGAAACTCCAGTATTTTCATCTTTCCTACATTCTCATTAATTATGTTACCCTTGCCCTAGCAGCCTCCAGGTTTTTTCTCTCCAGCGTATTGTGTCTCTAATCGCATTTTTTACATTATTTATTTTAATTAGAGGATAATAACTTTACAATAACATGGTGGTTTTTTGCCATGTATTGACATGAATCAGCCACGGGTGCACATGTGTCCCCCCATCCCAAACCCTCTTCCCACCTCCTTCCCCACTCTATCCCTCTGGGTTGTCCCAGAGCACTGACTTTGAGTGCCCTACTTTATGCATCGAACTTGCACTGGTCATCTATTTTACATATAGTAATATATATGTTTCAATGCTATTCTCTCAAGTCATCCCACCCTCCCCTTCTCCCACACAGTCCAAAAGTCTGTTATTTACATCTGTGTCTCTTTTGCTGCCTTGCATACAGGATCGTCATTACCATCTTTCCAAATTCCATATATATGCATTAATATACTGTATCGGTATTGCTCTTTCTGACTTTCTTCACTTTGTATAATAGGTTCATTTCATCCACCTCATTAGAACTGATTCAAATGCATTCTTTTTATAGCTGAGTAATATTCCATTGTGTATATGTACCACAACTTCCTTATCCATTCATCTGCTGATGGACATCTAGGTTGCTTCCATATCCTAGGTATTGTAAAACAGTGCTGCAATAAGCATGGGGTACACGTGTCTTCTTCAGTTCTGGTTTCCTCAGTGTGTATGCCCAGCAGTGGGATTGCTGGGTCATATGGCAGTTCTATTTCCAGTTTTTAAAGGAATCTCCACATAATGGCTGTACCAGTTTGCATTCTCACCAACGCTGTAAAAGAGTTCCCTTTTCTCTACACGCTCTCCAGCATTTATTGTTTGTAGACTTTTAGATGACAGCCATTCTGACCAGTGTGTGGTACCTCATGGTGGTTTTGATTTACATTTCTCTAATAATGAGTACGTTAAGCATCTTTTCATATGTTTATTAGCCATCTTACGGATAATGTCTTTGGATAAATGTTCTTTGGATAAATGTCTGTTTAGTTCTTTGGCTCACTTCTTGATTGGGTTGTTCGTTTTTCTGGTATTGAGCTGCATGAGCTGCTGTGTGTATATTTTGGAAATTAATTCTTTGTCAGTTGTTTCATTTGCTATTATTTTCTCCCATTCTGAAGACTGCCTTTTCACCTTGCTTACTTTCCTTCATTGTGCAAAAGCTTTTAAATTTAATTAGGTCTCTTCAGTCTCATTTTTATGTAACTTGTTTTCTTCTTTTAGCTACATTGGTTAATCAGTCATTTTATCAGTCTCTCAACCAACACAACTTCATCATATCTTTCTCTCCATAACCTTTATAATTATCAATAATGTACTTTGATGTTTAAGTTGTCTTTTACTTTAGACCATGCCATAATTATCATTTATTTTGCATATTAAAATTTTATAATTTCTAGGGTATTCACAACCTCACCATTACTATAACTCATCTTGCCAAGTATTTATTTATTTCACAATGCTTCTTAATCCCCACTCTTCTGGTTCTAGACATTGAAAGTAAATTCTAGATTTCCAGATGTTTTATTCAACTTCATTTCTGTCTTTTTTCTGGACAGTAATCCTATTATTGCCACCTTTGAATATTTTAAAACTTCATCCAATGAGTCAGTTGCTAAATTACAGCTATCTGTGTAGCAAGCAAAATTGGAGTAAAGGAGCAATTTCTTCTGGTTCCAGAAAGTATCATTGTACATTAGACCATGTGTCTCAACTACTCTAGCTGTGATGAATTAGATTAAGTGGTCTTTGAAAGAGGAAAATTTGGAGCAAGGAAAATTTCAGGCATCTGATGAGGGACTATCTGAAGTTCCAGGGTACACAAACCAGGAGTTTTCATTTATTTTCATCCATGAGGGAGAGGTAGTTTGAGCTTGAGATTGTTGGTTTCAAATAAATGAATCTGGACCCAGTTTCAATAGCAAATGGGAATGCATAACTGAGTGGCAGCTACTCACCAGCAAACTCAACACTGGGCAAGTTTTTCAGTTAATTTGTTTCATTTGGTAAGATTTTCACAGCTTGATCATCTGATGTTTGCACAATGTTTTCCTGCTAGATTTTAATCAGTTCCCCTCTTGAGCTGGCGAGATAAAAAAAGAGTGAGTGAGTTTAGTTTAGTGACTCAGTCATAGACGTTGGACTCTTGGCATTCACACAGACTCTAGCCCACAAGACTCTGTCCATGGAATTCTCCAGGCAAGAATACTGGAGTGGGTTGCCATTCCCTTCTCCAAGGCATCTTCCTGACCCAGGGATTGAACCCGGGTCTCCTGCATTGCAGGCAGATTTCTTACCATCTGAGCTATGGAATTAAAAAAAAAAAAAGGACTAATCAAATTATGCTTTATGATTTTATACTTTTTATTGAGCTATAATTAACATATTATATTAGTTTCAGTGGTACCATAGACAGTCAGCATTTTTGTACATTATGAAATGATCACTTCAATGAGACCAGTTACCATCAGTCACTATACAAAGTTGTTACAGTATTATTCACTATATTCTCTGGTTTTCATAACATTCTGAGACTTTTTTTTAGTGTGCTTTTACATTTTTGTTGTCTTTGCAGACCACCTAGGTAAGAGTCCAGTCCTAGTAGGAAACGCTTTTTTTTTTTTTGGCTTTTTGCTCTTTATGTGAATATATCCCTTTTTTTTTTTTACTTTACTGAATGTAAGTAAAATTCAGTCCAACATGCCACATGATGTTTTCCATTTTCTTTATTAGATTCAATGTATACTTTATAGTTGCAATTATTCTCTTTGTGCTGCTGCTGCTGCTAAGTCACTTCAGTTGTGTCCGACTCTGTGTGACCCCATAGATGGCAGTCCACCAGGCTCCCCCGTCCCTGGGATTCTCCAGGCAAGAACACTGGAGTGGGTTGCCATTTCCTTCTCCAATGCATGAAAGTGAAAAGTGAAAGTGAAGTTGCTCAGTCGTGTGCAACTCTTAGTGACCCCATGGACTACAGCCTACCAGGCTTCTCTGTCCATGGGATTTTCCAGGCAAGAGTACTGGAGTGGGGTGCCATTGCCTTCTCTGATTCTCTTTGAAGAGATGTTCAATTGAGAAAGACTGTCAGTTGGTATTTTTCTTACAAGGTTTGCTAAGATTCTATTTTAAATTAGTGTAAAATATTTATAAGAAAATTGTCTTTGATGTTAGTATTTTTAACATATTGAACAAACTACATATGGGCCTGTCCGAATAGCTTTTTCAGTGGAGGGAGGCAATTTAGGCAATTTTAAAAAGTTGTTATACTATATTATAAACTCTATCTGTGATCACTTGCACACAAAAACTATCCAAGTAAAAAGGTAGTTAAGAGCAAATAACATATATGGCTGATACATCATAAGAACATGCTCTTGAATTTGAACTTTTAGGTATTAATAACCAAAAGCACAACATAAAATATTAGAATAGATGACTATAAGCATTGTTTTCAAGTGTAAAGAAAAAAATATATTTAAAGAGGGAATCAGGGTATGGTTAATTTGACCTCTGATCTGTAGAATATCAGTCTTAAACCTGTAAAAGTCACACAAAATAAATGTCAGCTCTGGTTTTACTATTATAAATACTATAGCTATTAACACTTTTGCTGTTTTTTTCCAATAGCTAGAAACAGTATATTCAACCAAAATGAACCCAGTAAATGTTTTAATGAAGGCAAATATATTCTTATAACCAAATGTTTTTTACATTTCAATATCAGTCAGTAGCTTGAAAAATGCATTTTTTTTTTTAGTTTAGCTGTTTGATTCTTCCACATGTTTTACATTTGTTAAAGGATGTGGCTCCTTTGAAAGACATTTTGAACTACAGCCTCTCTGTTGTATGGGTAAATGAAAGCAAATGATGTTGTTGTAAAGTATAAAGACGAAAGAAAATTTTGCCAAGGTTGCAAACAAGTATAAACGTATAATACATATAAATAATCTGGCTTAAACATCAAGATTGTCAGAAGCACTGTTATATATTGCTGCTATCCACATTCATATTTTGATATAAATCACTAACCCTATGATTAAGAAATATTACTGAGGAAGTTTCTTCCCGAGTTTAAATTTCTTCTTCAATCTGAGTGGATCAGTGCTTCACTTACGCCCTAGTAGTTCAGATGCTGGACAGTCTGATTCAGCAAAGGTCCACAGTGTTCCGTCATCTATAAGCCAGGTGAAATGCAACACAAACGCAGTTCGGCTCCTCTGAGTCATCAGCAATAGGGATGAACAGGAAGCATATTTTGCTAAGTCAGCACTTACACACTGATCCAGACTTCTCTCAGGTTGATGGCGATGTGAAAAACAATTCTAGAACAATGCTTCAACCTTTTTAGGAGCTCAGGGCATATCTGAGGGAGAAAGGGAGGAAGCTTGGGCCATTTGATAATAGAGACTGTCATTTTCTTTAAAATTATTTTAATTTTAAAGTCTTTGTGATAGTTATTAGACTTCCCTGGTGGCTCAGATGGTAAAGAATCTGCTTGCAATGCAGGAGACCTGGGTTTGATCCCTGGGTCAAGAAGATCCCCTGTGTGGCAGGATTCTTGCCTTCAGAATCCCATGGACAGAGGAGCCTGGCGGGCTACATTTAGTCCATAAGGTTGCAAAGATCTGGGCATGACTGAGTGACTAAACACGCATGCACGCATGACAATTATTAAGCACATAGTGAATGATAACATAAATCACAGTTATTCATCTAAAGCATACTAGACCTTGCATACTTATACCTGTATGTTGACAGCTATGCATAATATACTTTATACCTGTGTATTGACAGCTATGCATATATAGTAAGTAGTGTACAACTGATTGACTTCTCATTCTGTCTCTGATAAGCAATAATAATCAATGGCTATTAGGAAACTATCAAATTTATCTGAATGCCAGCTGGAGAAATTGATTTCAGAATACTGAGAAAGGTAAATCAAGATTGAATTATATAAGGCTGTGGTGATAGTAGAGTAGCTGAACAAATTTTCATGGGTTAAATATTGGGGCTTGAAGAGGGAAGAAAACTCTGTAACCAGCTATCTCAATGTCAAAAAATCCGAGGAATGTGAGCTGGGAGGGCATTTTATCTGAACTTCATTACTAGGCCCGGTGTGGAGGTAGGTGAAGGTTTCTCACTGGCCAGGATGATTGAAGAAAATAGTTTTCCTTTGGGAGCAGCATCCAGAAAACAGCAAAGGAAATTTGATTCTTAGGGATGTCAGAAAGAGACGAACATGGGACTGAAAGAAAAGAAGCTCAAGTAAACTTACTAGAGAAGCAAGTTCTAATTCCAGCTCTGGCAATAAGCTTCTGGGTGATTAAGTCAAGTACCATCTCTCTGAGCATTGGCTTTCTAATTGTTAAAATAATTATGTTAGGATATCAATCATTATAGATTGATGACCTCATCTCTGCTTTGAAGAAATGATTGCATGTTCAGCTGTTCAGTCATGTCTGACTCTGCAAATCCATGGGGCCTGCCAGGATCCTCTGTCCATGGAATTCTCCAGGCAAGAATACTGGAGTGGGTTGCCATTTCCTCCTCCAGGGGATCATCCCCACCCAGGGATCAAATCTGCATTTCCTGTACTGGCAGGCAGATTCTTTACCACTGAACCATCTAAGAAGCCCTTGAAGAACTGAAGTGAGACTTTTTTGTTCGTGATGTTTAGATTTGAATCTAAAGTCTTAATGAAGCTTGTATACGTTCCCTGTTTCTATTGGGATTCCCTTGCTCTATATTTTGTCCTCCTTGCACAAGCACTTGCTTTGCCCTTTGCAGTGTTTGAATTTCAAACTTCTGTACCTCTCTTTCTATTGTCTTTTAGGGTTTTTTGTTTGTTTGTTTGCTCTAAAATTCCATTAGTGCCTGCAGATAATGATAGAATGAACAATAATACTATCTAACTATCGGGTTCCATTTATGTGCTTGAGACTAACCCTCAGAAGCACCTTAGAACATTCAGAAAACAAAAATCATGGCATCTGGTCCCATCACTTCATGGGAAATAGATGGGGAAACAGTGGAAACAGTGTGAGACTTTATTTTTGGGGGCTCCAAAATCACTGCAGATGGTGACTGCAGCCATGAAATTAAAAGACGCTTACTCCTTGGAAGGAAAGTTATGACCAACCTAGATAGCATATTAAAAAGCAGAGGCATTACTTTGCCAACAAAAGTCCGTCTAGTCAAGGCTGTGATTTTTCCAGTGGTCATGTATGGATGTGAGAGTTGGACTATGAAGAAAGGTGAGTGCCGAAGAATTGATGCTTTTGAACTGTGGTGGTGAAGACTCTTGAGAGTCCCTTGGACTGCAAGGAGATCCAACCAGTCCATTCTAAAGGAGATCAGCCCTGGGTGTTCATTGGAAAGACTGATGCTAAAGCTGCAACTCCAATACTTTGGCCACCTCATGCGAAGAGTTGACTCATTGGAAAAGACCCTGATGCTGGGAGGGATTGGGGGCAGAAGGAGAAGGGGACAACAGAGGATAAGATGGCTGGATGGCATCACAGACTCAATGGACGTGAGTTTGAGTAAACTCCAGGAGTTGGTGATGGACAGGGAGGCCTGGCGTGGTGTGATTCATGGAGTCGCAGAGTTGGACAGGACTGAGTGACTGAACTGACTGACTGAACCTTATGTTTATCTACAGATAATGAAACTGAGATAAGGGATGCTAATGACTTGTCTGAGGCCACATAGCTTGTGAGTAGCAGGGCCAGGGTCTTAGTTCTCACCTAACTAAAACTGAGATTGAAAGTCTTTCCTTTATACCATACTTCCTTACACTATTGTTCACTATTGCTTTTTTAAAAAATTTAAATATGGACCTGAAAAGTGGAAATATGTAGTCTTCTTGGAGATGTTCTCATCCAGAGTGACATATTTTCTAATTATGCTAGAGAAATGAGTTACTATCTTTCATCAAGATGAGGTTATTCCAAGGTTAGACTCTCTTAGTAGGCTTAAGGGAGATTTCTTTAACCAGGCATTGTAGAACACAAGTTCTAGGAATTGATTCTGTTCTCTTAAAGCAGATTAAAATGTACAATTGTGGTTATTATCCCAGTGTTTAAAGTTTCATTTTTTGCTTGCATTTCTAAAATGGAGTATCCTTTGTAATGTTAATTTTACTAACATTAAATATTCATGTTAGTAATGAAGAGGCATTAAGTTTAACTTGTCATTCAAAAAAGTTCTCAGAAGCTTAATTGGGTTAAACTGGTGAGTTTACACACACTGAAGCAGTGGTTTTGACTGTAGCCACACTGCTTGAAAGTGAGGGTACAAGTCTCTGAAATGCCCCCTTCATATAAGGCATTTGGTTACTTCTCAATAACCGTACTGCTCTGAGAACAATTATCTCCTAACATCTGCTCCATAAGTACTGTCTGAATCATGACTATTTAGCATGCTGAGAAAAAGAAAACCCTCCATCTGTACCACTGTTAACACTGCAAAGCCAGCACAGCCAGGACAGAGTAGATTAGAGTAATTTAAACTTATATATCAACAAAAACTTCAGATAAGTACTAAGTCCAGAATCTAAGTTATATGTGATAACATAAAAGTATGAAGAAGACGAGCTAACAATGGCAATCTTCATTTCTTTGCTACTAGCTTGAGCTTGTACTGCTGCCTGTATGAAAAAAAAGAAAGAAAGAAACCTTGTTTTGACTTGAACAAATTCAATGTGTAAGTCAGTAATGACTAATTATATAATCCATACTTAACTATTTTTAATTATATTCTTCACTAAAATGAGTAAACTGTAAACTTTCAAGTCAACCAAATGATTATATCCAAAGCTCTTAAAAATTTTTCTTATTCTTTTAAAAATTTATTTACTTTTAAATTAATATTTACTGGGATATAACTGATTTGCACTGTTATGTTAGTTTCTGTTATACAGCAAAGTGAATCAGTTATACATATGCATTATAGCCACTCTTTTTTACATCCTATTTCCATGTAGATCACTACAGAGTATTGAGTAGAGTTCCCTGTGCTATACAGTAAGTTCTTATTAGTTATCTATTTTATTACATAGTGAAAGTGGCTCAGTCATGTCCAACTCTTTGCGACTCAATGGACTGTAGCCTGCCAGGTTCCTCTGTCCATAGAATTCTCCAGACCAGAATCCAGACCAGAATACTGGAGTGGGTTGCCATTCACTTCTCCAGGAGATCTTCCCAATCCAGGGATCAAATCCATGTCTCCTTCATTGCAGGCTGATTCTTTACCATCTGAGCCACCAGGGAAGCCTTATTCCATAGTAGTGTGTATATATCAATCCCAATCTCACATTTTATACCTCCCCTCTTTCTTTCCCCCTTGGCAACCATAAGTTTGTTTTCTACATCTGTGACTCTATTTCTGTTTTGTAAATAGGTTCATTTGTACCATATTTTTAGACTCCACATATAAGCAATATCATATGACATTTGTCTTTTTCTGACTTAACTTCACTCAATATGACTATCTCTAGATCCATCCATGTTATTGCAAATGGAATTATTTCATTCTTTTATTAAATTTTAGATCCAAAAGCATTTAAAAAATCAGATATACAAATGATTTGGAATAATTTGTCCTTCCATAATAACGTGATTAATTAAACAAGTCAGTGAATAGTTTGTCCAAAGATAATATGTTAACCTATAGATTTAACAAAATGGCGCTAAATATTCTGTCTTGTTCATATACATGAAGATTGTTTTGTACACGCTGACCAATGTTGTACTTTGAACCTGCAAACAGAAGCTTTTGTATGCCTTCATTTTCTCAGCTCTCTGTCTAGAGTACCCTATCAGAGAGCTGTTTTTTCCATCTCTTCATTCTTTGAATGTCAGTAATGTGCCAAGCACTGTTCTGGGTTCTGGGGGATAGTGGTGAGCCAACCGTTGAGTTGGGAAACTAGGGTGAGGATGTCAACACTGACTGTTCCAGAATATGCAAGAGTTAACCCAATGGATGGGCCATGAGAGTGTGTTTCAGAACAGCAGAGAGACTGGGGCAGAGGCACAGAGGTGAGAGACAGCACGATGTATAAAGGACTAAATGTGAATGGTGTTAATGGGCCATAAAGTATTATAAAAGGAAGAGTTGAATGGCAAAAGCTTGGCTACAAGGACTCAGTTAATGGGTTTGAACCCCTGTAGGGAGGCCACTGAAGAGCTGAAGTCAGAAAACTTGCATATCCAGCTGTGCAGGAGGCAGCTGAGTACAGAAGAGAACTCTGAGATGTTAAGGCAAGAGGCCAAGCAAGAGATGATGATGGTCTGAAATAGGTTGTTTTTATTCCATAGAATAATAAATCGTTTTCTAGAATGTGGAAGGATTTTGAGGTTATCAGGAGAATCTGGCACAAGCATCACCAATAGCAACGATGGTAACATCAGTAGCAACCAGAACTTACAGAGCGCTTATGGGTGCCAGGCACTCTGCTAAGACCTTATATGCTCTGGTGCAATCCTTCCTGTGACTTTGTGAGTTAGGTGCTTTTATTATTTCCATGTTTAGAGAAGGTCACACAACTAGGAACTGAGTGAGCTGAGATTCAAGCCAGATCATCTTATAGCTATGGTCTTAACTACCATGCTATGCAACCAAGCTTATTTAATTTATAAATTTAAGTTTGCATAAAATAATAATGACTTTCAGAATAAAAAATGGATAAATTTGTCTACTAAAATAGTCAAGTAAGTGGACTTTGTGACTATTTTCACTCTTGATAAGAGTGAAAGAGGAGAGTGAAAAAGCTGGCTTAAAATTCAACATTCAAAAGATGAAGACCATGGCATCCAGTCACATCACTTCATGGCAAATAGATAGGGAAACACTGGAAAAAGTGACAGGCTTTATTTTCTTCGGTTTCAAAATTACTGCAGATGGCGATTGCAGCCATGAAATTCAAAGATGCTTGCTTCTTCGAAGAAAAGCTATGACCAACCTAGGTAGCATATTAAAAGCAGAGACATTACTTTGCTGAAAAAGGTCCATCTAGTCAGAGCTATGATTTTTCTAGTAGTCATGTATGGATGTGAGAGTTGGAGCGTAAAGAAAGTGAACGCTGAAGGATTGATGCTTTTGAACTATGGTGTTGGAGAAGACTCTTGAGAGTCTATTGGACTGCAAGCAATCAAACCAGTCAATCCTAAAGGAAATCAGTTCTGAATATTCCTTGGAAGGACTGATGCTGAAGCTGAAGTTCCAATACTTGGGCCACATGATGCAAAGAAAAGACTCACTGGAAAAGACCCTGGTACTGGGACAGATTGAAGGCAGAAGGAGAAGGGGACAACAGAAGATGAATGGTTGGATGGCATCACTGACTCAATGGACAGGAGTCTGAGCAAGCTCTGGAAGTTGGTGATGGACAGGGAGGCCTGGAGTGCTGCAGTCCATGGAGTTGCAAAGAGTCAGACACGACTGAGCGACTGAACTGAACTGCCCATACTTCAAAGAGGCATTTAACTTCCAAGTTTGAACTCATTTTGACAGGTACTTAAACTGCAGAGGCATCTGCTCATACCCAACCAGAAGCAAGCTGCAAGCAAGCCCTATTAAATGTATGAAGTAGTAGAATATATCTTCAGTCCTTTTTGTCTCTTCCTCCTTATTTCTTGTTGATTTTTATCCTCCTCCCTAGGTTGTCTGTGATTTAATGCTGCCTCTCCCACCTCTTGAGATATAAGTTACCTGAGAAGTTGATTTTAACGTTTATGTTTATTAGTGACTCAGGATATTGCTCCTAGAGGATGTTTTGATATGAAGAATGGATTATAGGTGGAGAAGGAAATGGCAACCACTCCAGTATTCTTGCCTGGGAAATCCCATGGACAGAAGAGCCTGGTGGGTTACAGTCCATGAGGTCTCAAAGAATCAGACAACTTAGTGAATAAACAGCAACATGAGTTATAGAAGGATAGAAGGGAAGAGAGAGGCTTCAGAAGTACTTGAAAGAGTTGCTTCCTAAAAGGACTAACTCATTTTAAAATAATCATCTCATGTGATGAATTTAAGCATGCAAATTGCAGCATAAAAAACCTTTTTTTAAAAAATTTTTATTTTTACTTTATTTTTCTTTACAATACTGTATTGGTTTTGCCATACATTGACATGAATCCACCATGGGTGTACCTGCGTTCCCAAACATGAACCCCCCTCCCACCTCCCTCCCCGCAACATCCCTCTGGGTCATCCCCGTGCACCAGCCCCAAACATGCTGTATCCTGCATCAGACATAGACTGGCGATTTGATTCTTACATGATAGTATACACGTTTCAATGCCATTCTCCCAAATCATCCCACCCTCTCCCTCTCCCTCTGAGTCCAAAAGTCCACTATACACATCTGTGTCTTTTTTGCTGTCTTGCATACAGGGTCATCATTGCCATCTTTCTAAATTCCATATATATGTGTTAGTATACTGTATTGGTGTTTTTCTTTCTGGCTTACTTCACTCTGTATAATCAGCTCCAGTTTCATCCACCTCATTAGAACTGATTCAAATGTATTCTTTTTAACTGCTGAGTAATACTCCATTGTGTATATGTACCACAGCTTTCTTATCCATTCATCTGCTGATGGACATCTTGGTTGTTTCCATGTCCTGGCTATTATAAACAGTGCTGCAAAGAACATTGGGGTACATGTGTCTATTTCAATTCCGGTTTCCTCGGTGTGTATGCCCAGCAGTGGGATTGCTGGGTCATAAGGTAGTTCTATTTGTAATTTTTTAAGGAATCTCCACACTGTTTTCCATAGTGGTTGTACTAGATTGCATTCCCATCAACAGTGTAGGAGGGTTCCCTTTTCTCCACACCCTCTCCAGCATTTATTGCTTGCAGATTTTTGGATCGCAGACATTCTGACTGGTGTGAAGTGGTACCTCATTGTGGTTTTGATTTGCATTTCTCTGATAATGAGTGATGTTGAGCATCTTTTCATGTGTTTGTTAGCCATCCGTATGTCTTCTTTGGAGAAATGTCTATTTAGTTCTTTGGCCCATTTTTTGATTGGGTCGTTTATTTTTCTGGAATTGAGCTGCATAAGTTGCTTGTATATTTTTGAGATTAGTTGTTTGTCAGTTGCTTCATTTGCTATTGTTTTCTCCCATTCAGAAGGCTGTCTTTTCACCTTGCTTATATTTTCCTTTGTTGTGCAGAAGCTTTTAATTTTAATTAGATCCCATTTGTTTATTTTTGCTTTTATTTCCAGTATTCTGGGAGGTGGATCATAGAGGATCCTGCTGTGATTTATGTCAAAGAGTGTTTTGCCTATGTTCTCCTCTAGGAGTTTTATAGTTTCTGATCTTACATTTAGATCTTTAATCCATTTTGAGTTTATTTTTGTGTATGGTGTTAGAAAGTGATCTAGTTTCATTCTTTTACAAGTGATTGACCAGTTTTCCCAGCACCACTTGTTAAAGAGATTGCCTTTACTCCATTGTATATTCTTGCCTCCTTTGTCAAAGATAAGTTGTCTATATGTATGTGGATTTATCTCTGGGCTTTCTATTTTGTTCCACTGATCTATATTTCTGTCTTTGTGCCAGTACCATACTGTCTTGATGACTGTGGCTTTGTAGTAGAGCCTGAAGTCAGGCAAGTTGATTCCTCCAGTTCCATTCTTCTTTCTCAAAATTGCTTTGGCTATTGGAGGTTTTTTGTATTTCTGTACAAATCTTGAAATTATTTGTTCTAGTTCTGTGAAAAATATCGCAGGTTTATTCAGATTCTGTCCTTCAAAGCAAATATCTGATTATAATCTGCCTTCTGCTGGGATATGACTGACTGGAAAGAGTGCACTGAAGAAAGGTTCAAGTATCTGGATACTCAGACAATTATAATTCTTAACTTCAACCTTAAAATGGCATCTAGTTTTAGCTGTTAACTGTCTATGAGCTTTGGTTCCTGTGAGTCAGTTTCTGAGATGCAAGTGGGTTTCCAGAATGCTCCTAGATCAAATCTCTAAGTCTGACACACTGATGATAGGATTCAAGTAATGGTGACTTCAAGGAAAATGCTCCCTTTCAGTGCTCCTTGGCAGTAACCTAGTTTGTCTCCCTATATTACACCCTTACCTTGCTCTATGTCCCTTCCCTTTGGAAATTCTTACAAGACCTTTTTAGAAATTCAAATTGTAAGTGTTTCCATCTTGGAAGGGAGATAGAGCTCTGAGAAAGAGTTGGCTTTCCCATTACCTTGAGACCATACCATGTAGGAAAACTGAGCGAGTTTTGGAAATCTCCTAATCATACTTCCGACACTGATGACTTCTTAAATTATTGGAAGGAAAAATATCAATCCTGACAGCTGACAACGTTTCATAATTGCATTTCATCAAAGAGTTTATTTTAAAGCTGCCTAGAGTTCTTACTGCATTCCACATGGCTGACTTTTGGCAAAGTTAAGAATACTGATAGTCGTACTAAAACTTCATAATTTTCCAGGTAGTTCCCTGTCTTAACCAATAAATCTTGTTTTCTCTTCTCAAAGTTATTTGACTTCCTGGGCAGTGTACCAAGTTGGGCAGATGTTTTGAAGGTGTTCCGATCAATCCAAATTAGGAGATAGGTATTTGAAGTTCACTAGATCAGCATAATGGTATTGAAACTTGGCTGTGTGATTTGGGTGGAACACGGTAAAAGAAACACAAAAAGTTTTACTGCTTGTGTATGACCCAACCTTTGAGAGGAGAAAAAAATTACAAGTTGGCTTATTTCAGATACATTTTGATCTCCCTTGCAAATCCTGGCAATACTTAGGTCTGCTTGCTGTTGGTAATAACAGATCAAGAAATATTTTCCACAAAAGTTTTGTTTTGTGTTTGTGATGGCATAAGTTATTTTTGTTTATGATTTGGAAATAGCATACCTTTTAATTTCCTGAGGGTCATCATAAATATTGTACTTCTAAAAGACTAAATGAGCCTACAAAGTGTTGTAAAAGAAATATATTTCATTTCTCTTCGGTTAACATTATGGGTAAGTGCTTTTCAGAAACAAACATTTGTGTTTTTTTTTAATTGGAGGATAATTGCCTTACAATGTTGTGTTGATCTCTGCTGTAAAACACTGTGTAAACACTGTTTTTTTATATATGTATATAATTATATATATATAGTTATATATATACATATATCTTCTCCCTCTTGAGCCTACGTCTCACCCACTCGAAATCCTGTCCTTCTAGATCGTCACAAAACACCAGCTGGGCTCCCTGGGTTATATAGCAGCTTCCCATTAGATAGATGTTTTGCTATGGTATGTATATATTTCAAAAGCATTTGTCTAAAAAAAATAAAAATTCATTTTAAATATAAAATACACATTTTTCTCTTGAATGCATGTCTTCCTTAAATACTGACCATGTGAGTACCCCATACACTCTTTATAACATTGCTATGTACAATTTAATAGAATATAATGATTTTAAGAAGTTTAGAGTTTATTATCCCCATTTTATTGGCAAGGATTGCAGCACTCATAAATTTAGAGCTGTGATTAAAAGTCACATCCAATGTTGTTTCCATCAACCTTTGAGTTTGTACCCATTTCAGTGTACCTAAGACATAGCAAACCTTTAGTACAAGCAATTGTTATTTTTCTTGGACACTGATTTGACTTTCATTATGTCAGAAACTGAAAATAATTCTATTTGTAAACTTACTATTAATGGCATAATTTTCATAAGACTAAAAGAACTTATAGGTTCTTATAGGTTGTAACCTGTAAATCTATAAAACTCCAAACGGAAATAAGGCAGAGAACAGACTTTGTTCGGTAAAATAGAGTAAAAATGTCAACATGCTAGCTATGTTAATAATCCCTTTAAATCTTCAAAGTGCTATATTAACACAATGTGGCTTCTCTACAGGTGTCTTATTTGTTCCTTTTAGTGGCCCTGTGAGAGAAACAAGGGGCATAGTAGTTTACTTTGCAGAGAAGAAAAAGGAAGCATAGAAAGCTAACATATCTAATGTCTGACAGCAAGTGAATATCAGTAAGGATAAATCTGACTTGTAATATATGCTAAAACTAAGTAATTTGAGCTTTAATTGAGTGCATTGATGACATGTGCAGACCTGCTTATACTCATGCAAAGACAATTTGAATGTAATCACTTCATTATGTCTTACCTTCAAGCATTCACTCCTAATATGTAAATTTACATCTTGCATATACGTCCTGGTTCTTCTATTACTAAGCTACATGACTTTTCTTCAGTTATGATACATTTTGTGGCCGCTTTTCTTATTTATAATAGAAATGATCATCCTACCCCCTTATAGTTTATGCCGCTGAGTAAAGTAAAATGACATGATAAAGCACATAGCTCTTAGCCTGGTACATAGCTAGTTTCCTATAATCTAGTTTAGCTAAATTTAAGTATGTATACATTCAATTCATAGCTATGGATTAAAGATACTTAGCTGGTTCTAAAGCAGTTCCAATCTGAAGGTCTCTGAAGGTCTACCGTCATTATCAATAATAGAGAAGTTACTCGAGGATGCAGATAAAATGTGTTCATTGTATCTAGACCTTTGGAGGGATGTGCTTGCATATTCTCTACGTCTGCTTCAGATCCAGATTCTAGAGTTTTCTCTGGCTGTACGTTGAAATTTGCACATCTGTTGCTCATTAACTAAGCTGTGTCCGTCTCACTGTGACGCCATGGACTGCAGCATGCCACGCTTCCCTGTCCTTCACTGTCTCCCAGAGTTTGCTCAAATTCATATCCATTAAGTTGGTGATGATATCTAACCATGTCATCCTCTGCCATCCCTTTCTCCTTTTGCCTTCAATCTTTCCCAGCATCAGACTCTTTTCCAATGAATCGATTCTTCACACCAGATGGCAAAAGTATTGGAACTTCAGCTTCAGCATCAGTCCTTCCAATGAATTTCAGGGTTGATTTCATTTAGGATTGACTGGTTTGATTTCCTTGCACATCTGTTAGGGAATTTATTCATGTACTCAATCATTTATTTGATAAATAATGAGTTATCAACACTGTGCTACGCAGTTTGCATGTGCTGGGGCAATAACAATGAATAAGACAGACATATCTCTTCTTTTCATGGAGTTTACAATATATTGAGAAGATATACAACTAAAAAACTATGAAAAAAATGTGATGAATATTATGATAGGAAAATTTTAGGTTAGTTCATAGGACCACTTAGAGGAGTCTAGCCTGAAGGGAATGGCTTCACTAAGGAAGTGAGTATGTTAAAGCAGAAAACTGAAGGATGAGTTGAGTTGGCTGTTTTTAAATGAGAAGAGAACCAGAACGTCTGGCAGTGATTTTCTTCTGTGTAGTTCCAGCTTCTCCCATGACATTTGAGATATACAAAGTCATATTTGAATGCTTTGTTGTGACCACTTTGTGTTACTGGAAATAAACTCAGGACAGCAGAAATCACATATGACTACCAGTTTTTCTTTCCAACAACTGGTAGACAAAACATCTAAATTCCTTCAAAATGTATCCTGGAAAGGCCTGTAAGTTATTTATGTCTCAGGATCATTGTTTTAAAAAAATGTCTAACTTTATATAAGAATACACTAATAATAATGACAACAAGTGCTACCATATTCCATGCCTGCTATGTATCAAGAAAGTCTTTGTATTCATTAGTTCTGATCTCATCAACCTCATAAAACTGATATTTTTATCACCATATTGTACAAATAAAAACTGGGATACAGGTTGTTTAATTCTTATTTTATTCTGTTAATCAGGAAATTTTATTTTTATAAAATATTACATGTGACTGTTTGCTAGTTGAAACATTTGACTTTCCCCATTTCACAAATACTTTCTTGTTATTAATCACCATACTTTCTGACCATTTCTATTTTACAATTATAATTGTGTGTTGATTCTCCAGTATCAACCATTTTCTGTAAATTCTCCTTTAAGTTTATATTTGGTGATAGCAGTGCCCTACTATTTGTTGAAGCCAGAGTCTTTGTAACTCAAGGAAAGGTAAGAGAGAACATGAGAGAACATGTTATGGTGACCATCAATATAGTTTTTCTACATAGGCTGTACAATAATTTGGCTGTACAATAATTTGGCTGTACACTATGTGGCATTAGTAAGTATTTGGGACACTGCACTGAAAAATATGGAACAAAAACTATGAGTGGTTCTAAAAATACTCAAGGAGAAAGAAAAGAAAAGCAAGGCAGATTACCAAGCTTCCTCTGGCACAAGGACCAAGTCTTCAACTGGGTATCTATTGTTCCTACATTATACTCAAATTTTTGGTGAACTGAAGAATATAAAGTTGGTCTGAAACCAAAACAACATTGTATATCAGCTATACTCTATTAAATTAAAAAAACTAAACCTAAAAATATACAAGTGGAGAGGAAATAATCTCTTCAATAAGAAATGTGTTTAAAATGGTTGTTTTCATCAATGGAAACATAGGAGCAGTGTCTCTGTATAATATATGGTAGCAGTCGTCAAGACTAAAAAATTGATGATAGAAGGACTTGAGGGGATTTAATGGAAGTCAGAGAGAAGGTTTTAAAAGTATTGAAAATAAGAACAAAAAATAAGATAACTCTTACAGATGTATTTGTATTTAAAAAATCAATTATATCTTAAGCTACAAATAAAACATCAGTCTCCTGATGTAAAAATATTACAAAATTATTCTTCAGTCATAAAGCAATAAAATTATCAATTATTCATAAAATAAATACTGAAAGATTTTTTTCATCTGTAAATTAAAAATAAAATCTTCCATTAAACAACTTTCAGATAAAAGGGGGAAAATAAACTGAACAGAATGTGCAAAAAGTAATAATAAAAATACTAGATATCAAGACCAATAGCATGCATTTAAACAACAATCAGAAGAAAATCTGAAACTTACCAAATTAAGACTTTTACTGTTGCTATCTTAGTGGCTAAGTAGAGAAGTAGGAGAAGCAGATGAATGAGATATCAACCCCAGATGGTTAACAAATAGTTAAAGTATTTTCATATCTGACTATTGTGGAGTAATGGGGACCAGATTTACCTTCTTCATGCAACAGCTAAAGAAATAGATGAAAACATATAAAATAAATTATATGAAATCTATAAACCCACAGATCCGAAAACACAATGAACCCCAAGTATAAGAAGGATAAAGAAAATTACACCAAGGCACATCAAAATCAAAATCCTTAAACTGAGTGATAGAGAAAAAAATGTTAACAGTAGCAGAAAGAAGAGGAGGAGAGAAAAGATACATTATATCCAGAGAAAGATAAGGGAGACAGCATATTTCTGTTAGGAAACAATGCAAGGGGGAGGACAGTGTAGAAATGTCCTTAAGCAGCTGAAAGAAAATTATTCAACCAGAATTTTTTTCACCCAACAAAATTATTATTCAAGAAACTAGCAAAATAAAGACCTTTTCAAACATAGGAAAGCTGAAATAATTAATCACCACTAGACCAGTACTAAAAGAAATTTTAAAGGATTTAGCAGAAGGAGAATTACACCAGACAGAACCCTGGATCTTCACAAAGGAACAAAGAACACCAGAAATGATAAGTATGTTGGTAAATATATTTTAAGATATATTTAAGTATATTTAATGGGCTTCTCTGGTGGCTCAGCTGGTAAATAATCTGCCTGCAGTGTAGGAGACCTGGCTTTGATCGCTGGGTTGGGAAGATCCCCTGGAGAAGGGAATGGCTACCCACTCCAGTATTCTGGCCTGGAGAATTCCATGGACTTTATAGTCCATGGGGTCACGAAGAGTCGGTCATGACTGAGTCTTTCATTTACTTACTTAAGTATATTTAATAGATAATAAACTGTTTAAAGGAAAAATAATGACAAATTGGGGGTCTTCTAACATATGAAGAAGCATAATCCATAAAAGGAAAATGGATAAATTGTACTTTATAAAAATGTAGAATGTGATTCTTCAAACGATGCTCTTAGTAGAGTGAAAAGATAAGCCATAGACTGGGAAAATACTTTTAAAACATTTATGTGATTAAAGATCTGTATCAAGAATATATAAAGAACTCCCAAAATTTAATTATTAGACAACAAACAATGCAGTAATCAAATCAGGCAAATAACTTGAACAGATACCTTGCCAAAAACAATACAGAAATGGCAAATAAACACTTGAAAAGACATTTAGTGTTGCTAATCTCACTAAGAAATGAAAATTAAAATCATAATGAGATACTACTTCAGACCTATTAATATGTCTAAAATAAACAAGACTGATCATACCATCTGTTAGCAAGGATGTGGAACTCTCATATTGTGCTAGTGGGAATGTAAAATGGCACAGTCACTTTGGAGAACTCTTTTGACAGTTTCTTAATGACTAAACATTCACCTACTATATGACGTAGTAATTGCCCTAGTTAGTTATCAAAAAGTTATCCTCACACAAAGACTTATACATGAGTGGTCATTGGAACATGATTCATAACAGCCCCAAACTGGAAACGACCTAAATGTCCATTAACAGGCTCAGTTCAGTTCAGTCTCTCAGTCGTGTCCAGCTCTGAGAACTCACGGACGGCAACATGCCAGGCTTTCCTGCCCATCACCAACTCCTGGAGCCTGCTCAAATTCAGGTCCATCGAGTTGGTGATGCCATCTAACCATCTCATCCTCCATCATCCCCTTCTCCTCCCACCTTCAATCTTTCCCAGCATCAGGGCCTTTTCCAATGAGTCAGTTCTTCACATCAGGTGGCCAAAGTATTGGCATTTCAGCTTCAGCATCAGTCCTTCCAGTGAATATTCAGGACTGATTTCCTTTAGGATTGACTAGTTTGATCTCCTTGCAGTCCAAGGAATTCTCAGGAGACTTCTCCAATACCACAGTTCAAAAGCATCAATTCTTCTGCACTTAGTTTTCGTTATGGTCCAATTCTCACATCCATACATGACTATTGGAAATGGATCTTTGTCGGTAAAGTAATGTCTCTGCTTTTTAATATGCTGTCTGGGTTGGTGATAGCTTTTCTTTCAAGGAGCAAGCATATTCTAATTTCATGGCTGCAGACACCATCTGCAGTGATCTTGGAGCCCAAGAAAATAAAGTCTGTCACTGTATCCATTGTTTCCCCATCTGTTTGCCATGAAGTGATGGGACCAGATGCCATGATCTTCATTTTTTGAATGTTGAGGTTTAAGTCAACTTTTTCACTTTCCTCTTTCACTTTCATCAAGAGGCTCTTTAGTTCTTCTTCACTTTCTGCCATAAGGGTGGTTTCATTTGCATATCTGAGGTTATTGATACTTCTCCTGACTATCTTGATTTCAGCTTGTGCTTCATCCAGCCTGGCATTTTGCATGATGTACTCTGCATATAAGTTACATAAGCAGTGACACTATACAGCCTTGACGTACTCCTTTCCCAATTTGAAACCAGTCCATTGTTCCATGTCCAGTTCTAACTGTTTCTTCTTGACCTGCATACAGGTTTCTCAGGAGGGAGGTAAGGTGGTCTGGTATTCACCATCTCTTTAAGAATTTTCCAGTTTGTTTTGATCCACACAGTCAAAGATGTTAGCAGAGTCAATGAAGCAAAAGTAGATGTTTTTCTGGAATCCTTTTGCTTATTCTATGACCCAGTAGATGTTGGCAATTTGATCTCTGGTATCTTTTAGCAGGCTAAAGGATAAAAATACAGTAGCCTATCCCTACAAATACAAGTAGGAATACTACCTCTCAAAAAAAGGAATGAATTGCTGATATGTGTTACTATGAGAATGAAATCCAAAATGATTTTGCAGACTCAAAGAAGCCAGATAAATAGATGATTCCATTTATACAAAATTCTAAAAATGCAAATTAATTTATAGTTTAAGAAAGCTGTATGATTGTCTCCTGATGAGAGATTGGAGAGACGTAGGAGGTAGGTTATGGTGGCAACAAGAAAACTTTTGTGGGTTGTATGTTCATTATCCTTATTGTCGGGATGTTTTTACAGATTTTAAGCAGGTAAAATATAAATAGTGCATTTTAAATATATGCATATGTTAGTGTACGTCCATAGCACCTATTAAAATATAAAAATAAATAAATGGATTAAATACCTACATCCGTTCCCCCCCGAAAAATCTATATAAACAACAACAAACCAAAGGAGAAGTTACTAAATATAAAAGTAAAGATCAATAAGGCAGACAATGGAAAAAGCCTACCTAACAAATAACTCAAAATCTTGGTGTTATGAAAAGTAGCAAAATAGACAAACTGCCAGCTAATTTCATAAGGCAAAAAAGTGAGGGGACACAAAATTATACAAAATAAGAAATGATAATATGTAAATCACCACTGAAACAAAAAATATCATTTCAAAATATTCCAGAAATTTTGGTACTGTCCATATCTTTGTTTCCTTGAGTTTATTTCTTCATAGACATAACAGCAACTGCAACAACTATTTAGAAGTTAGATAGACACAAACTTGTTGTGGATAAGACTATTTCATCACTGATGTGGCTTAGAATTGTTGGCTCATGCTAATGATAAAAAGCTGACTACTTTTAGTTGGTTTTATTCTTTTTAATTTTTCTATACACCACACACCCCTTTCTTGCTTATAGGACCATTAGCTTTGTTCCTTCCTTGATATATCACTACATCCAAGTACTTCTCAATATTTCCTACTGTATAGTTTATTTCCATTTTTTTCTAATTCCCAAAATATTTTTTTTCTCTGAATGTTTCTCTTTTTATATTATGGATGAACTACACCCTTTGAACCCTTTGGGAATACTTATTTTATATACTTTGAGGGTTTTTATTATACTTTATTCATTAGCATTAAGGGACTATATTACCTCTGAATCTCCTTTTCAGTTTGTCTTTTTTTTATTATCTTTGTTTTATGTTAGAAACTCTCCTCCAATGCCTAGAGATCTTTGGTTTATTTATATTTAGAAGAATGCACTGAAAAAGTCAATTTGGAAGGTCTCTAGCCCTGTGACTGACTTTTTCCCAAAGATACAGAAGTATAGATCTCACTATACTAAGTGAGGGACAAAGTATAGTCTCTCTGTCCCTCACTTCATAATTCTCTTTGCCCTTGTGAGTTTGTATGATTTTTATCCGTTTACTGTTACTTCTTAGGCTTTCCAGAAGAGCAGAGGTAGATGGGTGTGTTCAATCTGCCAAATTTATCCAGAAGCTTGGACTCTTCCTGTATGGCATGTTTAAATTAATAACATTACAGTTTATATGCTGAAGCTGTCTGTAATTTTCAAGTGTTTGGGTAGGTTTCCTTTGGCCATTTTAGAAAGCTGTTCCATTAGGTGATCACTAATACCTGTTAAATTTAACTTAGAAGAGAAAAGAAAATGTCTCTTATAAAGCCTCCAACTACATTCATTTTATACCATACTTGCTTTAAATATACTTAAAAATAAGACAAATATGTTTATACAACCTGTGTTCAAAGTTGAATAAATAATTATCAAATAATGAGGGTTAAAAGTAAAGAAAAAATAAAATGTATCAAGAAGATACTTTTTTTCCCCACACACTTCACTGGGGCTGAAATGTGTTATGAGCTATCTTTCTTTGTAATGCTTTTGGCACTTCAGTTCATGCAGATCAAAACTAGCGTATGTTCTTTCCCTGATTTTCCATTTCTTCACTAACTTAAACATTGTGGGGGCTGACTATATTACTCACTAATGGTAGACTAAAGTAGTTAGCTTGAAATTGATTTAAATTAAATCTGATATTTCAAAGATACAAGCTGTGTCTTGACAGCATTACCACAGCACCCTTGAGATATTATATAATCAGTTGGATACAGATATGTGTTTATCAATTGATTTGTTCTTATCTAGGAATACTTTTCATGATTGTATTGTTTTTCTTTCAGTTCAGAAATTTACTTCAGAGAAAATCTAGAGGTTTCTTTTTTCTACACACCATCCCCTAGGCTTCCAGCGAAACTAAACTAAAAAATAAATAGAAAATAAATCATCTTAAGTTAGGGCAATGTGCTATATATTCCAAGATAACATTTTTTTAAGGAAAATATTTACTTTCAATGTGAAAGAACCTCTATGTATCCTTTCTAGAAAAAATATTTTTATTTCAGCTCACTAGTAAGATATTCCATAGTTCAGCATTCCAGGTCATTTAATGAAGGTGTCTACATATTTTTATTTTTCTTCCAGAATATTTTATTTACTATTTTACTACTATAATATTTTAAAATAGCTACAATATTTTCAGAAATTTATTTAACTAGGCTGTACTTTAGTTTACTACCCTAAAGGATAAAGAATATAGAATATGAATTTTTTAACTTACATATGCTATCATGTATTATTGTTTTAAGGACAACAAATGCCTAGAAAATTATGTAGAGGAGGGGAAGTGTAATGGTCTCTTAAGTTAGACTACCTGGATTCAGACCTTTATTCTACCACTTATTGTCTTATAGAAGAATAGCCCTTGGTGTCCTCATTTTAAAAATAAGGCTAATAATAGTACCTCATAGAAATGTTAAGAAACTTAAAGAAGGGTAACGCACATAAAGAAAAGGCAATGGCACCCCACTCCGGTACTCTTGCCCGGAAAATCCCATGGAAGGAGGAGCCTGGTGGGCTGCAGTCCATGGGGTCTCTAAGAGTCAGACACGACTGAGAGACTTCACTTTCGCCTTTCACTTTCATGCATTGGAGAAGGCAATGGCAACTCATGCCAGTGTTCTTGCCTGGAGAATCCCAGGGATGGGGGAGCCTGGTGGGCTGCCATCTCTGGGGTCGCAAAGAGTCAGACATGACTGAATAGACTTAGCAGCAGCAGCAGCAACACCCATAAAAAGTACTACATAGCTCCAGTTACTTAATAAGAACTCACTAAATGTTATGTAATAATTGTCATTATTTTTGTAAACTAGAATTATTATTATCATTATCACCCAGTCGCAGAAGATCATTTTAAAATATTTCCCTTTATTCTGTTATTAGATTTGGGACAGATCTTTAGGTCTTGATTCCTGACTTCCTAGGCATCCATTGGTGAGCAGAATATATTTCAGAGAATGGTCTAGAAAACAAGTATGAACTTACTGGAAAAATGTTAGGAAATTTCTCATCCTATTTTTAAAGTGATAGCAATGTTAATGAATTTGTAAATAGAATTTCTTTTTGCAACCATTAATTGGCATTCTAGGAAAAACTCAAGTCAATCATGCATTTAATGAATCACAAAAGAACACTTTCTATGTCTAAAACCATGAATGTCAGAACATATTACAGTTTAAGAATTAATAGCAATAACAAAGTTTCAGTTGGTTTTGGAAAGGAAATTATCTTATTATTTCCATATTCAAACCTCAGTTAGTAATCTTAAAGCTGATATGATTTATTATACAGTAGTGATATTCTTTTTTTATCCTCTTATTTTTCCAAACTTGTGAAATATTATTTCTTATAATCTTATAGCTTTTTTCTTTAGTTTTGAGTCTGAAAAACTTTGGCTTAGCACCTTCCACATATTCCAATGACAATGGAGTAATAAACTAAAATATATTGTGGAAAAGCAAAAAAACAGTAGACTGAAAATGTTACCATGGATTCTGTTTTCTTTAAAAAAACAATACTCTTTTTCCAATAGCAACATTTATGATAATTCTTTCATTTGCTCTTGACCTCTGATTTATGAAACTATTCAGAGACATATTCTATACTTATCTTTTCCTGTTATAATTTCATTCAAACATACATTTCCTTCTGTCTTCACCAACTGATCTCATCAAGTGAAGTAGGAGGGAAGCTGAATTCCTTCCTTCTTCCAAGCACTCTGCATTCACACAATCATTATGTCATGCATTTTGCTTTGAAACAGTCTGTCAATTCCATTCTCTCTGTGTCTTTTCTTTCCTTGTCTTAGTTTCTGTGCCAGCTCCAATCTGAGGACTTGAAGAAATAATCATCCTTGAAACATAGCCCTCAAACCCATTCTTCTTTCTACGTTATTGACAGTGTGCCCTCTAGAAAACATGATCCCTTCAGAAGTCACACATTGCCCACAGAATAAATCTAAGCTTTTTAGTGTGAGAGATAAAACCCATCTTTGCTGGTTCTTGCCTACCTGATCAGTATCTTTTCTCACCTTTGCACCAATGGTATACTCAGTTTTTAGAAGATAACTTTTGCTCCCCCAACCCACATTCAACCAAAAGAGATCAACTCCTGTTTGCTGAAATCAGGAAAATTGAGTTTGACTAACCAAGACAAAGTTTCTTAGATAGATGAAAGAGAAGATTGTAGGTTGCTGTTCTTGAATGTCCTTCTTCACTGGTGAGGTTGAAATTATACAAAAGAATGGAAGGTAAGCTGTATCTGTATCCTAGTAAGTATCGGTACTCTTGGAGCTGCCACGAAGCTTTCACAGATGTAATAGTTGTCTCTGGAAGTGAGAGCACCAGTTTGGTCTCATAGGCAGAACATTATGAGAGCTTTGGTTTATACCAATGCCAGGTGGGCTCCCCTGGTGGCTCAGACAGTAAAGAATCTGCCTGCAATGCAGGTGACCTGGGCTTAATCTCTGGATTAGGAAGGTCCCCTGGAGAAGGGAATGGCTACCCTCTCCAGTATCCTGGCCTGGAGAATTCCATGGACAGAAGAGCCTTGTAGGCCACAGTCTATGGGGACGCAAGAGTTGGACATGACTGACTGACTTCCACACACACAATGCTCTTTTTGGTTGCTGACCCCTCAGCCTCAGCATTGCCACCTAAAGCACACCTGGAAGGAAATTCACATGTGTTTGTGGCTGGCAGTCTCATCAGCAGGCAGCTTCAAATCATCTTCTGATATTCAGGCACTGATGCCATCTTCTTCCCTTGCGTGAGTTGGATTTTGTGATTCACTTTTAACAGATAGAATACGGCAGAATTTATGGTATGTCAATCTTGGGATTGGGTTATAAAAAGACTGTGGCTTCCTTCTTGAGCACTCTCTCTTAGATCACTCGTTCTGAGAGAAGCAAGCTGACATGTTATGAGCAGGCCTGGGGAGAAACACACTTAAATGAGCTTGGGAATGAATCCTCTATTCCAAGTCAAGCCTTGAGATGACTGTAGCCCTGCCCAACAGCTTGACTACAACCTCATGAAACACCCTGAGATAGAGGCACCCAGGACCAGATTCTTGGCTCACAGAAACTGTGAAATAATAAACATTTGTTGTTTTAAGCTGCTAGATTTTAGGAGTCATTTGGGCAGTGGATAACCAATACACTGTTCCTTACAGCTGTCACACCTCCATGCAGAGCACTGGCTGCCTTTAAGCTAATTACACTGCCAAAGCACTGAAAAGCTTTAGAAATTACTATATACACTGAGTTGTTTCATTTCTTCCCTCCTTTTCACATGCCTTTCTTCTTCCTGTCTGCCTTCCATGTCCACTTGTTTTCTAGTCTTACCGTGAGATTTCTGAGACGGTAAACTTAGACATATACTTCCTCTGTGTTACTTTTATGCCTTGTATCTATTGTTGACTTTCTATTGACTTTCTATTGTAATGATCTGAGAGATCCTCTGACTCACAAACACATAACCTAATTCTCTGTGCCTCTTTTCTCTGTGTGTGTTTAAAGATGACTCTTCTCTTCTTGGAAAATAAAAAGTAAAACCTTTGTGAGGGTAGTAGTTGCCTGATTTTTTTTTTTTAACTTTTCAAGGCTTCAGTATGTCAATCACATCACATACTAAAACAGGTACAATGTTGTTTTTCCTATCGTTAAAATGAACGTTCAGTTAGACTACATGGGTAAACAAAACAGGCACAGTAAAACAACCAGATCTTTTGCATTTTAAAAATGCCCTGTGGGCAGTTTTCCTTGAAACCTCCATTGACAATAAAAAGAAAGGCATGCCTGAGGAAATGCAGAATAATGGCTTGTAAAATAACTTTCAAATTACAAGGAGTCAAACGTTCTGGTTTCTGTCAGGGCCCAGTGGCCATTACCAAGCTTTAATGGGTGCAGGTGCAGTTGGTTCTTAACATGTTTTGTTTTTACTTAATCCCGTTATCACTGGCTGTTACCCCAGTACCCACTCCATCTGTTCGCCCTCACCCTTCACTCATTTAGCACTGCCTCGGCAAGCTCAGTTTACCAATGGAAAGGAAAAAGTTCCTTGATTTCATCATGATCTAGTAGGGAGTGACCTTGTATTCTTAAATTCATTGGCCTAAAACTATGAAGACTTTGGCAGAGTTGATTTTCATCAACTGTTCGTGCTTTTCCTCATAATGTCAAGATTATGACCAGTTCATTTTCTAGGTATAGAACTCTGAAAAATTGCTGACTTTTAACTTTATCATCAAGCCTCAGTGTGGTTCTTTGCTAACTTATTTCTATCGTTCATAATTTTTATTGTCAGCTTCTCATGTGTTTGCTATGCTATAACTCCTAATTGCTTCATTTCTGAAAGCTTCCATAAACTTTTCTCTTTGTTATAAATGTTTTCTCCTTTAAAATTTTGGGCAAAGATTTCCCTGCATTAAAAAAGAAAAATATTGTGTGTTTTGAGTTGTAGATACTCAAAGCAGGAAAGCGACCAATCTGATTGGAAGTGTGCCAGAAAGGGTGGAATATTTGAAAGAAATGGCTCAGTTTCATGGTTTTCCTTCATAAATCTTGCTGTTTACTTGGAGAAAAGCCATAGATACTCGGAGTTTGCTTAAAGAATCACACACCTTGAACTATGAGTTCTGCTTGCTGTTTCCAGATGCATAGAATGACCTGCTGCCTGCTCTTCAATTACACATTAACCTTGCTTCCTTAGCTTTTTGGGCTTCCCACGTGGTTCGGTGGTAAAGAATCCACCTACTAATGCAGAAGATGGGCATGTTCAATCCCTGGGTTAGGAAGATCCCCTGGGGAAGGAAATGGCAACCCACTCCAGTATTCTTGCCTGGAAAGTCCCACGGACAGAGGAGCCTGGAGGGCTACTTAACTTTTTATTAATAATTGAGATATTGTCTGCCCTTTTGCCTGGAAATACAGAACACAGTGAGAACACATAAGAGGATTAGTTAAGAAATGCATATGAAATTTTAGCCAGTAAAGACAAGAAACAGTGACTGGAGAGAATTTATTTTGCAATACTATAATGTTTAATTGGGCTTCCCAGGTAGCACTAATGGTACAGGACCCACCAGCCGCTGCAGGAGACATAAGAGATGTGGGTTAGATCCCTAGGTTGGGAAGATCCCCTGGAGGAGGGCATGGCAACCCACTCCAGTATTTTTGACTGGAGAATCCCATCCATAGAATCACAAAAAGTTGGACATGACTGAAGTGACTTAGTAAACATGCACACAATGTTTAATTATTACTGTTCTGATTCACCTTTTAGAAGCAGAGTAGCAATTGTCTCTAATGGTAATTATTCTCTTTTTTCCCCACGAATTCTCCTTCAAGCATGTGTTTTCTGACACCCTTCCCTGGGTCTCCACACTGAGTAATTATCACATTGCATTAGTATTTTCTATTTAGACTTTGGGCTCATTCTTTTCTGTATTCTTTATGTTAGAAAAGAGTCTGTTATATAATAGACTCTCAACAAATGTTTTGAAGAATGGAAGGAAGAAGAAAGAATTTCTGTATAAAATTTTCATCATCTTCTAGAGCTATGACAATTTTAGCATTATTCTAAAGAGTTAATTCTAACTCTTGATTAATTATAAGCATTATGAGGTGTTTGATATGGATTATGTTTAAAGGCCCTGCCACCCATAATGTGATTATGGTTGCTTATCATCTATCTGTATGGCTAAAATTTTGAGACCATAATATATTATGCATGTAATAATGTTGGAGTCTATATAAATGTACCAGCCTAAACAATAACTGAAAATCTATGAATGGCTATTAAATATAAATTAACACTTGTAAAAGCATGCAAATAAACTTTTAATGAACTACTAAATTACTGTTTAAACTTATGCCAGCTAATACACTCTCAGCTTAACATAGGGCATGAAAAAGGGTATAAAATAAAAAGTGTACAGCATCCTTGTAGGAAAAATAAGGCATTCTTCTAATAAAAATTATTAAATTTATTTATTCATTTCCTCATTCAGGAAATAAGTACTGAGTTCCTATAAAGTGCTAGGTGTCATTATAGTTCTAGGATGTAGCAGGAGGTAAAACAAATTCCCTGTCCTCAAGGAGGTGAAATTATATTGGTGGATAGAGGCCAATCAGCATATCTGTCATAGACTGATGATAAACTGACACAGACAAAAAGAAAGAAAGAATAATATCAACCTCTGTTAAGTGCTATGAAGAAAACTGAAGGGTCAGAGAATGATGGGCTATTTTGGTAGATGGTAAGGGGAGAACTCTTTATCAGGCTGAAGATGTCAGGATCTGAAAGGATTTTCTACAAGTGAGATAATTTCAGAAAATATACAACTTGATATTTTTTGCATTTTTTGAAGAGTAGTTAATTTACAGTGCTGTGCTAGTTTCCAGTGTACAGCAGAGCACTTCAGTTATACATATATGTATGTATATATTTTCAGATTATTTTCCATTATAGGTTATTATAAGATACTGGGTATGGTTCCCTTTGTTGTACAGTAGGTCCTTGCAGTTCATCTATTTTATATATAGGAGTATATATATGTTAAGTGCAAACTTCTAGTTTATCCCTCCCCCTACTTTCCCTTTTGGTCACCATTAGTTTGTTTTCTATGTCTGTGACTCTATTTTGTAAATAAGGTCATTCATATCATTTTTTAGTTTCCATATATAAGTGATGTCATATCATGTCTTTCTCTCTCTGACTTACTTCACTTAATATGATAATCTCTGGGTCCATCTTTGTTGCCAAAAATGGCATTACTCATTCTTTTTGTGGCTGAGTAATATTCCATTGTATATACATACGCCACAGCTTCTTTATGCATTCAAGACTGTATGACTTTAGATAAGAGTGAGATGTAGGAGACCAATTGTGGATGTCCAGGGAAGCCAAAAAAATATTGGTCTTAATTCAGTTAGACATGTAGGCCACTTTAGTGTCCTACATTTAAAAGCTCAAGACAAATTCAACTCAGAAACAGGCAGTGGTGTATCTTTCAGAAAATGTGACTCCCTTTGGCAACTTATCTTGATCTTTCATGTGTGAAAAGGTGATTTAGGTATATATGTAGACAGTAGTACTGTTTATGAAAAAAATTAGATTTTATGTAAAAAATTTATGTAAAAAACTTTCTAAAGTGTGACATCAGTTGACATCATTGCATTTAACTGTTTCTGTCATTGACTCAAAGTAATTGTATAGTTTATTGTCAAATTTAAAATTTATTTTATATTTCATTAAAAGTTATGAATATATATTATCTATATATACATACATTGAATGTGTTCACACACACACACAATATATCAGTTATATAATGATATGTTTCATTCATAGCAAGACTCAAGAAACTTTTGAACTTATTTTGTTAAAGATCATTAAAATATTAGGGTTTCTTTGAGATAAACTGGCAGATAATAACTCAATGGCAAAAAATTGGATATTATTTTTATTTCTAGGAAGAAGGTGGGTTGAGGTCATTGGTTTCTTGTTTTAAGTTTAGATAGCTGGTAACATTTTCAGACAAGATAGATTTATATGTTTTTTTCATCAGCAGTTAAGAGTTGGATCTTGGAGGACATGTTGCCAATAAAGCTAAATCAAACTGTTTCCCTCACACTTACTGAAATATCTATTATGCAAGGAGTTAATAAATATTAGTTGTTAAAACAATATATCTAGATAGATAAGGCAATTCTTATTTCTTCTTTATAAAGGAGATCTAAATCCTTGCCCTAAAAATCGTAAAGATTCCTGTGAAATGTGCTTTTAAATTCATGAAATACACTTGATTTCAAAAAGTTAATGTACTGTCATGTGTGGTCCTAAGCTAGGCTTTACTCCATGTTATCAGTGGTCACTTTTAGTACATAATTTGTTTAATTTTCTATGCTAATCCTGTAACCTGGAATGTAAATGCTAAAGGAGCAATTTTAAACTAGCACAGAAATGCTCAACAAAAAATATTTGTAGAACTACAACTTATACACATGTTAATTTGTTGCTAGAAAAGACAAAAAAGGAAGACAAACTTTAAACATCGTAACAAAACCTGAGTCTTTAGACAATATATTTCTTTGTACCATTTTCTATGCACACACACACACACCCAAACACAGGTTTATCTGATCCCATGGTTAACTTTTGACCTCTGATAATATAAGGGATATGTCTGAGAGTGTTTTGCCTATGTTCTCCTCTAGGAGTTTTATAGTTTCTGATCTTACATTTAGATCTTTAATCCATTTTGAGTTTATTTTTGTGTATGGTGTTAGAAAGTGATCTAGTTTCATTCTTTTACAAGTGGTTGACCAGTTTTCCCAGCACCACTTGTTAAAGAGATTGTCTTTACTCCATTGTATATTCTTGCCTCCTTTGTCAAAGATAAGGTGTCCATATGTGTGTGGATTTATCTCTGGGCTTTCTATTTTGTTCCATTGATCTATATGTCTGTCTTTGTGCCAGTACCATACTGTCTTGATGACTGTGGCTTTGTAGTAGAGCCTGAAGTCAGGCAAGTTGATTCCTCCAGTTCCATTCTTCTTTCTCAAGATTGCTTTGGCTATTCGAGGTTTTTTGTATTTCTGTACAAATCTTGAAATTATTTGTTCTAGTTCTGTGAAAAATGTGGCTGGTAGCTTGATAGGGATTGCATTGAATTTGTAAATTGCTTTGGGTAGTATACTCATTTTCACTATATTGATTCTTCCGATCCATGAACATGGTATATTTCTCCATCTATTAGTGTCCTCTTTGATTTCTTTCACCAGTGTTTTATAGTTTTCTATATATAGGTCTTTAGTTTCTTTAGGTAGACACTCTCAGACATAAATCACAGCAGGATCCTCTATGATCCACCTCCCAGAATTCTGGAAATAAAAGCAAAAATAAACAAATGGGATCTAATTAAAATTAAAAGCTTCTGCACAACAAAGGAAAATATAAGCAAGGTGAAAAGACAGCCTTCTGAATGGGAGAAAATAATAGCAAATGAAGCAACTGACAAACAACTAATCTCAAAAATATACAAGCAACTTATGCAGCTCAATTCCAGAAAAATAAACTACCCAATCAAAAAATGGGCCAAAGAACTAAATAGACATTTCTCCAAAGAAGACATACGGATGGCTAACAAACACATGAAAAGATGCTCAACTTCACTCATTATTAGAGAAATGCAAATCAAAACCACAATGAGGTACCACTTCACACCAGTCAGAATGTCTGCAATCCAAAAATCTGCAAGCAATAAATGCTGGAGAGGGTGTGGAGAAAAGGGAACCCTCCTACACTGTTGGTGGGAATGCAAACTAGTACAGCCACTATGGAGAACAGTGTGGAGAATCCTTAAAAAATTACAAATAGAACTACGTTATGACCCAGCAATCCCACTGCTGGGCATACACACCGAGGAAACCAGAATTGAAAGAGACACATGTACCCCACTGTTCATCGCAGCACTGTTTATAATAGCCAGGACATGGAAACAACCTAGATGTCCATCAGCAGATGAATGGATAAGAAAGCTGTGGTACATATACACAATGGAGTATTACTCAGCCGTTAAAAAGAATTCATTTGAATCAGTTCTGATGAGATGGATGAAACTGGAGCCGATTATACAGAGTGAAGTAAGCCAGAAAGAAAAACACCAATACAGTATACTAACACATATATATGGAATTTAGGAAGATGGCAATGACGACCCTGTATGCAAGACAGGAAAAAAGACACAGATGTGTATAACGGACCTTTGGACTCAGAGGGAGAGGGAGAGGGTGGGATGATTTGGGAGAATGACATTCTAACATGTATACTATCATGTAAGAATTGAATCACCAGTCTATGTCTGACGCAGGATGCAGCATGCTTGGGGCTGGTGCATGGGGATGACCCAGAGAGATGTTATGGGGAGGGAGGTGGGAGGGGGGTTCATGTTTGGGAACGCATGTAAGAATTAAAGATATTAAAATTTAAAAAATAAAAAGCTAAAAAAATATATATAAGGGATATATCTGATCATAGCCATTAATATATGTGTATAAATGATTATAAATATAAAGTAATGTTAAATTGAATTTTGGGTCCACACTTGGTTTTCATGAACTAGTTTCTGGCTTAGTCTACATAGGAATATTTATAAGAGACTGTTCAGCTGCACAGTGGTATTTGAGAATGAGTAGAACTGAACTCTATAAAATATGACTTAATTTGCCACATGTCAGAAGCCATAAAAGCAAATGTATCTAAAGCTTTTTCATGCCTACAAGTATAACACAAGTGGTCTTTTTTGTCACTTATAGTAAATATGATTATTGCCAGATTGTAAATATGGACCCAAGTTCTTCCTTGGGAAATTTAGTCCAATCTGTTTTCAACTCTTTACAGATGTGAGTTTTCCATAAAGATAATATCTTTGTACTTGCTACAAACTGTAAATTATATTATTTAATTTATCTCTTAAAGATATATGATAACGTTATATATGTGATTCAAGCTAGGACTAAATTTTCATGATTTTCTGTAAAAGAAGAAAAGGGTAGGAAAATCAGATGGCAGTTTCTTCACAATAGAGACATCTATCTCATTTTTTTAAATTTTTTTTTATTATTATTTTTTAATATCTTTAATTCTTACATGCGTTTCCTAATGACCTTATCACAAGTGCTATTGCTGTCTTTCCATCGTCCAGATGTCCTAGAAAAAATCCAGAGACATTGTGCCTCATTTAGGTCCTTCCTGCAATCCCTTCTGTGTTCTCTGTCTCTGTTTTAGCCCTCCTCCAAACCTGACCAGTCAGCTCAGAGATGTTCAGGGAATGTGTGTGTGCTCAGTCATGTCCGACTCTTTGCCACGGCTCTTCTGTCCGTGGAATTTTTGAGGCAAGAGTACTGGACTGGGTTGCTATTTCCTTCTCCAGGGGATCATCCCAGCCCAGGGACTGAGCTCACTTCTCCTGCATCTCCTGCATTGGCAGGCAGATTCTTTTTCACTGAGCCACCTGGAAAGCCCCACAAACAACAGTAAAATAGTGAAAAATAGTTATTTAGGGACTCATTTTCACCTTTGAAAAACCTGATTTACAAATTTTACTAATGCAGGTCAGCCATCACATTTTGCATGCTAAAGCACCATTTTTGACAAATAATCCTGCTTCCCTGCCTATGAACACCTCCTTTCTTATCTTTTGTGTTTTTGTTTGTTTGTTTTCCTTTTGTAAGGCTGTTCACTTTATTCCTATTAACACACAAGATCTGCCCAACATATAAATTATTCTTCAAGAATCATTTACATAGTTGATAGGAAGTACATTGATTTGTTAAGAATTTGACCACCTATTATAATAATGATGAGCCTCAAATTTCTCCTCAACTTGAGAAAGTGAGTTTCATGATTAGAAAGAATCCAAATCATCTCAGATACAGATCACTTTTAGAAATTATGCAAAATACTACTCCACTGGTTGAGAAGTTGGGTTGGTCACCTTGTGTGTGGCACTGAATATTTCTTAAGGATAAGGAAATGTTTCTGATAGATGAATAAAAACATCCTGAACTAAGGCTTGCCCTACCAAATGGAATTTCCAGTGTATTATTGGTTTCAACCAGGACAAAACCAAATGACAATAGTAATAATAATTGAAAAGGACAGATAGAAACTGACTTTGAAATGAAGATCATAAACATACAAAGTGGCTAAGCCAACTTCACAGTGTAGGCAGGTATTCAGTCAAAGGGAAGGACATGATCTCTAAGTAGCGGGGAAGCAAACATTCGGAAATGGTGACTGCACATCACTGCGCTGTAACATGTCAATACTCATGTTTGGTGATTCATCCAAAGGCCATGTACTTTAGCCAATCTTGCAGTCAAACCTTAAAGGGATATTTCTAATCTGGTCCTCTGAAAGTTTTCAGACAGCTACAGGCAGGGAAGCAAAACTTGACGCCCTATACTCAAGAAAAATAATGTTTGAATAGGGTAACTTTGTATTTTAAGAGCTAACCTATATAAAGATCTTCAACTAGTCTTGATATCGTTATCTCATTTCATCCCACCTGCAATCCTGTAAGTTATCCATTGTTATACCCACTTTGCACACAAGGAAACAGAATGAGAAGAGTTAAGGACTCAGTGAAAGGCTATGCTTGACAATAAGTATGAAACTAGTGATATAGGCAAAACCAATACAGTATTGTAAAGTAAAAAAAATTTTTTTTTAATTAAAAAAAAAAGATATCACTAAAATGGCCAGCAGATCCAAACAGAGTATGAACCAAACCTTAATTAATCAAGTTGCAGCTTGAAATATTATACATGGATATGCTATACCAAACAAAATTGCCTTTATATGTTTCTAGTAGTGAAAGTGAAATTTGCTCAGTTGCGTCCAACTCTTTATGACCCCGTGGGCTATACAGTCCATGGAATTCTCTAGGCCAGAATACTGGAGTGAGTGGCCTTTCCCTTCTCCTGGGATCGAATTTTCCTTTCCCTTCCCAACCCATGGATTGAACCCAGGTCTCCCACATTGCAGGCAGATTGTTTATCACCTGAGCCACCAGGGGAGTCCAAGAATACTGGAGTGGGTAGCCTATCCCTTCTCCAGCAGATCTTCCATTCCCAGGAATTGAACCGGGGTCTCCTGCATTGTAGGTGGATTTTTTTACCAACTGAGCTATCAGGGAAGTTCATGTTTCTAGTAAGTCTTCCCTAAAAAGATTGCATTCAATTTGAGAATTGTGTTTATGTCTCCTTTATTAAAAATGAATTATAGAGTAGCATTTTTTACTTGTTTTTAAATTGTTATTTTAGAATAGGTTTAGATTTATAGAAAATTTGTGAAGATAATATAGAGTTCCCAGATTTCACATACTCAGTTTACAGTACTACTAATGCCTTACATCAGTGTGAAACACATCAGAATTAATGAGCCAATATTGATTCATCATTATGGACTAAAGTCCTACTATATTCAGATTTCCATAGTCTGTGCTGAAGATCCTTTTCCTATTCCAGGATCCTTTCATTAGGCTCCCCCATGGCTTTTCTGTTTCTGAAGATTTGATGGTTTTGATGAGTACTTATCAGAACATGTCTCAGTAGGTATTTGTCCTGTAAGTTTTCATTTGCCTGATGTGTGTCTTGAGCTAAGAAATTTCCCAAGGAATTCAAATTCTAGAACAATTTCCTAGAATATTCTGGCTTTCAATCCTATCTGAGTTGAGGTAGTCTAGTCATGGTATAAAAACCCAAGCTACAATCAATTTAGGACCTGTAGCATTTCTGCAAGTAAAAAATTGGGAATATCACAGAAAATAAAAAGGATCTCTGCCTGAGTCTTTGTTCAACCACTTATTAGGTTTTTGTACCTAGGCAAATAATTTAATATCCTACAGTTTCCTCGTCAGTCAAGGGCACCTTCTACTTTAGAGGATATTCTAAGGATTAAAAGAAAGAAATCACACTGTTTCTAATATAGTTCCTTGACATAATAAGTTATTAATAAGTAGTAGTTTTAAAAATATTATTAGATACCACATATAAAGAGTTGGACCCAGAATAGGGTTTAATAAGAGTCTATTAAAATTAGTGATTTGAGAAGTAAGCTGACTTAATTTGTGAAAATATTTAATTTGGAAATATATACTATTATCCTACAGGAAGTAACACTTTTGCACTTGGTTTTACTAGAATCTATTCAGCTTTTCCAGTGCAAAATTTTTGTTATTCATTAAATTTAGAGGTTGATATCAATCAGGTTGACAAGACTTCTTTCAGGAGCAGAGATGGGTCAGCTCCTTGGTGTCTCATCACTCTTGAGTAGCTAATGATTAAAATTACATTCATAGTCAAACAACAATTAATGCTATAGTGAAAGTAATCTGGTATTGGAACAGACAGCTGATTTTATAGACATCTATTCAAGTGGATAGTGAAAATATAAAAGATAGTATATAGTCTTATTTGTAATGCATTTTTTATTTATCCTGGGATAAGTAACCTAATCAAGCCCATTCAGAGTGTGTCTGCACAAATAAGGCCATTAAAAAAGCAAACTGGAGACTAGGAAATGGTCGTCAGAATATGACAAGCTGGGTAAGATTGAGTGATCATGATAATAAGTACTGGCTTTTGTATCTGTGGCTTTAAAGAAACCAGAATGGGCTCAGTGGAAATTGGGCTCTGAGCCCAAGAAGAATTAGGCAGGGAGCCTAAAGGAAATTCAATGTTCTCTGTTTCTTCTTTCTGCTTTCTATTTAATTTGGTTTTCGGAAAAAAATCTCTATTTACAGGACAATTTTAAGTTTATCTGAAGGAGGTGGAAGATAGTTGGCTTTGAGTCTACAGATATGGCAAAGCAGAGAAAGATGTAGGGAAAAAGGAGAGGCCACCACTGGTGTGTGTCAGAGAGAATGTGGAAATCTTTACAGATATAATTTGATGCTCTTTAATATAAAGGAGATTTATAGCTTTTGCCTGGATGAGTGGGGTGTTTGATTGTTTCTGTTTCATAGTTTAACTAATCTAGCCTCCATTGTTATAATAGAAATGTAATAATGTCAAAAATGAACTGTAGTAGTTTGACTTACTAGACAAATTTCCATTTATAGAGTCCATGTATTTGTAAAGTATATCTAAATATAAAAAGGAGTTAGAAATAGTAAATCCAGTAGGAATATAAATTGATTTGCTCCAAGCAACATATAGTGGTTGTTTATACATGTGTTTTATGGCAAAAATGTTTCTTAACATTTTACTAAGTAAAGTTCCAGAATATACCTGGTATGGAAGAAATTTTAAGATTTAATATATAAAGAGTATGTGACTAAGAAATTTACAAATGAACTTGCTCAACATTTCTAAGTTTTCAATAAATGTAAATACTAGCTTGATAGTGATATTAATCTTACTAAATGCAGTCAAATTCTGTTTTAAGCAAAGGCAATAAAAATTATCACATCAATTCCAGACACCAAATTCTAAGGTGGACTCAGAAGTAAACTGATTGAAACAATTGGCAGAAATACCTCAAATAAACAATTATTAAATGTGTGAAATATTAGAACATAAGCAGATGAGATTTAAAAAAAAAATTCCTTTCCAGGTCTAGGGACTAGAGTTGTCGTTTTTGAGTGGAAGAGCTCTCAGATAGAATTTGTTGTTCAGTCACTCAGTTGTGCCTGACTCTTTGTGACCCCATGGACTATATCACACCAGGCTTCCCTGTTTATCATGAACTTATTGATATTTTTTCCCACAATCTTGATTACAGCTTGTGCTTCATCCAGTCTGGCATTTCACGTGATGTTCTCTGCATATAAGTTAAATAAGCAAGGTGACATGTACTCCTTTCCCAATTTGGAAGCAGTCCATTGTTCCATGTCCAGTTCTAACTGTTTCTTCTTGACCTGCATACAGGTTTCTCAGGAGGCAGATAAGGTGGTCTGGTATTCCCATCTCTTGAAGAGTTTTCCAGTGTTTGTTGTGATCCACACAGTCAAGGCTTTGGCATAGTCAATAAAGCAGAAGTAGATGCTTTTCTGGAACTCTCTTGCTTTTTTGATGATCCAACGAATGTTTGCAACTTGATCTCTGGTTCCTCTGCCTTTTCTAAATCCAGCTTGAACATCTGGAAGTTCTTGGCTCATATACTCTTGAAGCCTGACTTGGAGAATTTTGAGTATTACTTTGCTAGCATGTGAGATGAGCGCAATTGTGAAGTAGTTTGAACATTCTTTGGCATTGCCTTTCTTTGGGATTGAAACAAAAACTGACCTTTTCTAGTCCTGTGGCCACTGCTAAGTTTTCCAAATTTGCTGGCATATTGAGTACAACACTTTCACAGAATCATTTTTCAGGATTTGAAATAGCTCAACTGGAATTCCACCACCTCCACTAGCTTTGTTCGTAGTGATGCTTTCTAAGGCCCACTTGACTTCACATTCCAGGATGTCTGGCTCTAGGTGAGTGATCACACCACTGTGGTTATCTGGATCATTAAGATCATTTTGTATAGTTCTTCTATGTATCTTCTTAATATCTTCTGCTTTTGTTAGGTCCATGCCGTTTCTGTCCTTTATTGTGTCCATCTTTGCATGAAATGTTCCTTTGGTAATTCTAATTTTCTTGAAGAGATCTCCAGTCTTTCCCATTCTGTTTTTTCCTCTATTTCTTTGCACTGACCACTTAGGAAAACTTTATCTCTTTTGTTATTCTTTGGAACTCTGCATTCAGATGAATATATCTTTCCTTTTCTCCTTTGCCTTTAGCTTCTCTTCTTTACTCAGCTATTTTTAAGGCCTCCTCAGACAATCACTTTACCTTTTTGAATTTCTTCTTGGGGATAATTTTGATCAGGGACTCCGGTACAGTGTTAGGAATGTCTGTCCATAGTTCCTCAGGCACTCTATCTATCAGATCTAATTCCTTGAATCTGTGTGTCACTTCCACTATATGATCATAAGAGATTTGATTTAGGTCATACCTAAATGGTCTATTGGTTTTCCCTTCTTTCTTCAATTTAAGTCTGAATTTTGCAATAAGGAGTTCATTATCTGAGCCATAGTCAGCTCCTGGTCTTGTTTTTGCTGACTGTATAGAGCTTCTCTTTCTTCAGCTACAACAAATATAATCAATCTGTTTTCAGTATTGACCATCTGGTGATGTCCATGTGTAGAATCTTCTCTTGTATTTTTTTGGAAGAGGGTGTTTGCTGTGATGAGTATGTTCTCTTGGCAAAACTCAGCCTTTGCCCTACTTCATTTTGTACTTCAAGGTCAAACTTGCCTGTTAGAATAAAAGGAACCAAAAATAACACAGAACATATGCAATTAATGAATTGGATGATTGCATGAATCTAAGGTGATATTTATTATATCCTGATGAGTTGTTTATATAAATAAGGTCTAAAGAATGCAATTTAGCACATTAAAAGTATTAATATATAGTAAAAATAAAAGTTGAGACCAGAGAAAAAGGTATTTTGACCAGAATCTTGAGTTCTAGCTAGGTTTGCTGCTCAAAATCTCTTATTTTTGAAGAAAACTGTTTTATGTTGGAACCATCTTTAAGTTGGAATGTTTTATCTGTAAATAATATTGGTGTGCAGATTAATTGAATCTGACATAGGCTCCAAATGGAAGCACTTAGAAAATTGCTAAATGCCGTGTGGCTCAGTGGTAAAGAATGCCCCTGCTGACGCAGGAAGCCATGGGTTCAACTCAGGAAGATTCCCTGGAAAATGAAAAGGCAACCCACTCCAGTATTCTTGCCTAGGAAATCCCATGGTCAGAGAAGCCTGGCAGGGTACAGTCCATGAGGTCACAAAAGTCAGATATGACTGAGCAACTGAGCACACACGCTATGGAAAGCAAATATTAATGTCTCTGTTAAAGGTATGTGCTCCTCCCAAGTTAGCACATTCAACAGCCTTCACACTGAACATGTTTCTACATAATAATTATAATCACAAAGAATTCAGACTCACTTGGTGGTCTCATTGTTTATTGCTTCAAAAGAACAAAGCAATATTAAAATTAATGAACTTTTAGATTGTTAATATAGCTGCTAGTGCTGCTGCTGTTGCTAAGTCATGTCAGTTGTGTCTGACTGTGCAACCCCATAGGTGGCAGCCCACCAGCCTCCTCCATCCCTGGGATTCTCCAGGCAAGAACACTGGAGTGAGTTCCCATTTTCTTCTCCAATTCATGAAAGTGAAAAGTGAAAGTGAAGTTGCTCAGTCGGGTCCGACTCTTCTCGACCCTATGGACTATAGCCTACCAGGCTCCTCCGTCCATGGGATTTCCCAGGCAAGAGTACTGGAGTGGGGTGCCATTGCCTTCTCTGGTCAATATAGCTAATATTTCTAATTTCCAATATAGCTAGAATTCCCCATTTTGCAAAAGTGGGGGAAAAAAGAACAGTAATGGTTACATGCACAAACAATAAATATTCTTGGGTCCAAGCTTTCTTTAATTTTTTAAAGGAAGAGCATAGTGGAACTAGAAAGCCCTAATGAAATGAATCCATGAGCAACCAAGTGTTAACCTTGTATTTAGAGCCCAGCTGGCCTACAGATGATATGAGTCCATTTTCTGTTTCCACTCCAGATGCCATGACATCAGCATGTCTACGGACAATACCCCAAGCATCCAGACCTGTTTCCCTCAAGCAAGGCAATAGTTACGAACAGCCTAGTTTCAGTACTAATCAAATTACTTTGACAAGGAGCAATCACTTAAAAAAAAAGAAGGGTGCCGAGACTGTTGGAACTTAATCTTGAGCACAGTGGTATGCTTTCAGAGCTATGCAGTTGTCAGGAGAGGGCTTCCTAATCTGCTCAGTGGGATTATCAGTGGTTTAAGGGAGCTGTCCTTTAGTACCCAGCAGTTAGTAGGTACACACGTATCACATCAATGAAATGATTTATCCCATTGAGTAGAGTTGCTGGGATTTAACAGGCACTTGTCTGGATTTCTTAAAAATCACAAGCAAAGATTGATATCTATCATGTTCTTTCTCTTTCCCTTTTTCTGTGTCTAATTGTTTCATTCCTGTAGTGGTGCCTTCCATATTTCCACAGGTTTCAGCCATGTAGTTTGTCTTGGGATAGGAAGAGGCAGTATTAACCAACTAGTGATGATTTTGTTTCTCTGTACATGTGTGCCTGTTCCACTCTGACACAAATTTTACCTAATTAATTAAAATGCTTTCTGATATGAATAAGGGAATTCCTTCATTTCAGTGAGTTTGATGTGATGTATATGATAGATGACATAGTTCTTATGAAATATAATTTAAAACTGAGCAGAGCTTTGGAAGAGAAAGATTGGGATTATTAGGAAGATAGAGGAAACACCAAGCATCTGAGTTGTCTCTGATTTGGGCTATAACAAATAATTCTGAGGGACTTGTGCAAACATTACTATGGGAAATATGCATGTATGTACCTATACATATATGTGTGTATACACATCATTTCCAAGGCAAACCATTCAATATCACAGTAACCCAAGTCTATGGCCCACCCATTAATGCCAGAGAAGCTGAACAGTTCTGTGATGACCTACAAGATCTTCTAGAACTAATACTGAAAAAAAAAAAAAAAAAGAAGATGTCCTGTTCATCATAGGGATTGGAATGCAAAGTAGGAAGTCAAGAGATACCTGGAATAAGAGGCAAGTTTGGCCTTGGAGTACAAAATGAAGCAGGGCAAAGGCTAATAGAGTTTTTCCAAGAGAGCGCACTGTCATAGCAAACAACAGAAGACATGCCTCTCTTCCAACAACAGAAGACATGCCTCTACACATTGACATCACCAGATGGTCAACACCAAAAGCAGATTGATTATATTCTTTGCAGCCAAAGATGGAGAAGCTCTATACAGTCAGCTGAATTGATAGACAATTTATGAAATATCACTAGAATTGCTGGGCTATAGGTTGTTTTTAGGTCCACATTTAGTAGAAAATATTAATAGAGATCCAACCAGTCCATTCTGAAGGAGATCAACACTGGGATTTCTTTGGAAGGAATGATGCTAAAGCTGAAATTCCAGTACTTTAGCCACCTCATGCGAAGAGTTGACTCATTGGAAAAGACTTTGATGCTGGGAGGGATTGGGGGTAGGAGGAGAAGGGGACGACAGAGGATGAGATGGCTGGATGGCATCACTGACTCGATGGACATGAGTCTGAGTGAACTCCAGGAGTTGGTGATGGACAGGGAGGCCTGGCGTGCTGCGATTCATGGGGTCGCAAAGAGTCGGACACGACTGAGCGACTGAACTGAACTGAGCTGAACTGAACTTGCTCAAAATCCTTCAAGCTAGGCTTCAACAATATCTGAACCAAGGACTTGCAGATGTATGAGCTGGCTTTAGAAAAGGCAGAGGAACCAGAGGTCAAATTTCCAACATCCACTGGATCACAGAGAAAGCAAAGAAATTCCAGGAAAACATCTACTTCTGCTTCATAGACTATGTTAAAGCCCTTGACTGTGTAGACCACAACAAACTGTGAAAAATTCTGAAGGACATGGGAATATGAGACCACCTTACCTGCCTCCTGAGAAATCTGTTTGCAAGTCAAGAAGCCACAGTTAGAACCGGACATATAACAGTGAACTGTTTCCACCCTGGGAAGGGAATATGTCAAGGCTGTATATTGTCGCTCTGCTTATTTAACTTGGTAAGCAATTAGTAAATCTTAGCAATTACTAAAGTAAAACCTAAGAAGACAATCTCTCATTTAAAATTATCATTTATGCTATAAAATATATTTTAAAATATGGCACATTTCAGTACTTAATTTTTCTAATGTAAAATTTCTAATACTATCATACAAATGTATGATAAATCATTTAGACTGTATAAAACAGAATTATAATGAAAATCTCTCTGACACCCTTATAGAATTACATTTGAAAGTGATAATATTTTTAAAAATTAGAGAGTGTCTCTTTAAAGTATTCATAATATACTTGACATATCTAGATCATTGTTGGTGATTTGCATACTTAAGTGGGAAGAGGCTTCTACTCTTAGTTCTCAAGTTACTGTTAGACTTTGTAACATTCTATATACTTTCATATAACTGCTGAGTTTACATGTGGAATAACGCTGTTATCAAGATCATTACATGAATGATCACAATGAAATCCATCCATAAGAACCATAAATCTTATATAATAGGACTCCACCTGTGGCTTTATGGTCTTGAAACTCAGCCATAGTCTTTCAAAACCAATGAAACTACACCTGTTTATCAGATGGGAAAACACAGTGGTCATTAATTATATTCTTTCTTTATCTTATGGGCTTAGAGTAATTATTATTTACAGGACAGACTTTGTGTTTAAGGTGTGTTGAAAGCCTTAGCTCCTGTGTGAGTTACTTTTGCAATATCCTGGTTTGATCATGTTGTGAAGATAACAGAAACAAAACGTGCTTTGGATTATGTGAGGCTCTGCTTAAAGAAAGACAACATCATACAGAATGTTGCAAGTGAATATCATGTTCAGAGTTTCAGGAGTTTGGTTCACCTTTTCTAGTCAGTTTATGACAGAGGCTTTATAAAGGAGGAAGGAGGAAAAGGAAAGCATGGGTTCCAGTCAGCATAATGAATTTCCAAACAGGAAGGCTATCAAGTAGCATGCCTGCAGGGCAGTGAAAGTTAAAGGGAATGAGGAGCTTTGTTTAAAAAAAGAGATATTATCTTTATCTTTTAAAATGTATTCATTGAAAATTTCAGATTGCTGTTATTACTTTTATTGTTTTCTAAAACGGTCCATGGGTTTTTTCTACTCTGCCTTTACTGAATATCAGAGTCGCAGCTTACCATTTATTAAAAGCTTAACTGACCAACATGGACTGCGAGGGGAGTAGAAGAAGAAGGGAAGGAAGCATACGAAGACAAAGGGAAGACAGAAAGAGGAAGTGGAACAAAAAGGAAAGGACGCTATCTCGGCTCTCGGATGTCTGAAATATTCCCATGTACAATTATCTCTAGCTAAAGAGTACAGTTACGTACTCTGTTAGTTTGCAAAGGCTGCCATCACAAAGGACCATACCCTGGCTGGCTTCAAACAATACAAATGCCTTTTTTCACAGTCTGGAAGCTAGAAGTTCAAGATCAAGGTGTCAGCAGGGTTGATTTCTTCCAAGGCCCCTTTTGAGCTTGGCTTGTAGATGGCCTTCTTCTTGTGTCTTCAGTGATCATCCTTCTCTCTATTTCTGTTACAATTGCCTCCCTTTTTAAGGACGCCAATCCCTCATTTTACCTCAGTTTCCTCTTTAAAAGCCCGATTTCCAAATCCAATCACATTCTGGGGGTTAGGACTTCAACATGTGAATTTGGGGCGAATACAATTCTAGTTTCTATGAGATTTTTGAGTAAATTACAGTACAAAGAGAGTAGAACAATTAATTCCTGCCAAGGAAATTTGGGAGAGCTTCATGGTAGAGAGAATATATATTCTTAAGTTCATATGCATATCATCACATGATAACAAGTTTGAATTTTAGGGCTAAGGGCATTTTCAACAAATACTTCATATACTAAGTATAATAATATATGTATGAGTCAGGTTAACTTTTCAGGAAGCAAACTAAGTATAATGTCCTTAGCTATTATTTATACAGAAGAAATGTTGAAACATTCCAAACCCTCTGCATTAATATTCAATTCAAAGAAACCTTCTGTATCAAAAATTGTTTTAGTTATAATACATAGGCTGTCTTCCAAAATTATTTCCAAATGTGTATGCACTAATATGTTTCCCTGTAGTTTTACCTCTTTGCTATCACTATGGAATAAAAATTTTAATTGAAAAAGAGTTAGGTATACTTAGTTTAAAAGGGGAAAAGTCCATTTTTCATTATGTTTAAGTTTTTAAAAATTAATGTTATAAACAAAGAAATAAAAAATTGAAAAGGTGTGCAAGAATCCTAATTTAAGTTATATTCTTTTTGATAAATGTGAAATCTTCTTTTGAAATGGAATGGAGTTCTATTTTTTTAAAACATAATCAGATTGGTTTAAGTTCAGCCTACATTTCGATTGTTTGCAATTATATCCGTACTGAAAAGGAAAGATTGTATTTACAGTGTAATTGCTGTTATTTTTCCTACGTATTAATTTAATATGTCTGTTATAGACTGAATGCTCATTCCCTTCTCAGTTCATATGTTGAAACCTAACCCTCAATGTGATGGTATTTGAAGGTTGGGTAGGGCCTTTGGGAGGTGATTAGGTCCTGAGGACAGAGACCTCATCAAAGAGATTAGTGCCCTTATCTAAGAGACCCAGAGAACTCCTTTCTCCCTTCTACCATGTGAGGACAGCAATCAGTGAACCAGAAAGCAGGTTCTCAACAGACATTGAATCTGTTGTTAATGTCTCATGTAAAGTAAAGTAAATGTCGCTCAGTCGTGTCCGACTCTTTGCGACCCCATGGACTGTAGCCTACCAGGTTCCTCCGTCCATGGGATTTTCCAGGCAAGAATACTGGAGTGGGTTGCCATTTCCTTCTCCAGATCTTCCCAACCCAGGGATCGAACCCAGGTCTCCCGCATTGTAAGCAGACGCTTTACCATCCAAGCCACCGGGGAAATCTAAGTCTCATGTCTCATGTAGGAGAAATATATTAGCAGTTCTCCGTAATAGTTTTAACACTTTATACTCCCATCAGGAATGTATGAGGCTTAAGTTGCTCAAGAGTCTCAGCAAAGTTTGAGATCTGTCAGTCTCTGTTTTAGCTATTCTAGTTCTTGCCTGGAGAATCCCAGGGACGGCGGAGCCTGGTGGGCTGCCATCTATGGAGTCGCACAGAGTCGGACAGGACTGAAGCGACTTAGCAGCAGCAGCAGCAGCAGTGAGTTGCATTTCCCTGCAAAGTCTAATAGAGTTGACTATTTTTAAAAAATCTTCATTGACCATTTGGATATCTTCTTTTGTGAAGTTGTGTGTTTCAGATTTTATTGAGTTGTCTTTCTATTGTTGATTTGTCAGAGTTCTTTATCTTGTTTTGATTTGAGTCCTCTGTGGGTTACATTTTGTAGTAGGCAGGAATCCCTAAGCTTGTATGATAAAAATTTTGTGAATATGATTAAATTAAGGATGCTGGGATAAAGAGATTTTCCCGAATGATCTTGGTGGACTGTGAATGCAGTCTTGTGTATCATTTTAAGAGGAAGGCAGAGGGGGACTTGGCACAGACCTAGAAGATAAGGTGACAAGGTGTTAGAGCCTCCTTGATGTGACCTCAGAAGCCCGAAGAAGCAAGAACCTGATTCTCCCTCCTCCAGGGTCAGCTGACAGTTTGATTTTGACCCACCGATGCTGATTTCAGACCATAGTCATCCAGAACTGGGAGAGAATATGTTTCTGTTCTTTTAGTTCACTGGGTTTTTGGTACTCAGCTAGAGAGGCTGATACACATGGGTTGCACATATCATCTGTGCTATGTAGATTGCATTTGAATTCACTAATGGTGTCTTGGATAAATGGAAGGTCCCCAGATAAATGAACTCCTATTCATTAGTCTCTTTCTTATGGTTAGCATCTTTTTCCTGCCATGTTTCAGAAATGTTTCCCTGTCCTGATAACATGCAGATACTCTGTTGTGTTGTTTTGCCTTTCATATTTAAGTTTACCAACCACTTAGAGGGGAGCTATTTGACCTTTACACATCCATAACTGTTTTACAGACATTTTGTCAATTTGCACAAAAAATTGGATGAATTCTGAATTTTATTGACTTGTAAAACAATTTTGAGAAAATTGAGAGCCTGTAAAGCATGACCATTTCAGTTTATGGGTATGATATTTCCTTCTATTCAAAAGTACTTACTTTTTTCAAGATAACATTTACAAAAATTTTATTGTATTTATTTCCAAGTGTTTGATGTCCGCATTATAAATGGTAACTTGAAAATGTCCTTTTCTTTACTCCTTGTGGCTGTTGAATACAAATATGGTTGGTTTTTTTAAATGAACTTTCTATCAAGCCAAATGGTTGAACTCACTTATTTACTCTAAAAAAGATCATTTGCATTTTCTATATACACAGTATTATATAAATAAGCTATAATTTTTCTTCTAAAACTCATAGATGTTGCTCTTTTTTTCTGTTTTCCTTTTTAAAAAATCTCATCGGGGAGGCTTTCTACCACAATTTGAATAGAAGTGCTCACAGTAGACATCTATATTCTTTTCCTGATTTCAGAGGGAAAGACTTACCACTAAATATGAGGTTTGCTTAGATTTTTGTTGTTGATGATTTTCTTTATCAAATTGAGACTAGTCCCCTCTAATCTTAATTTTGCTGGGACTTTTAAAATCACAGATTTATGGATGTTTTGTTCTATATATTATCTGAGAGAATAATTTTATTTTCCCCATTTTATTCTGCTTAATGTGTTGAGTTATCCAAACTGATTTTCTAGTATCAATAAGCCTAACCAGATAATGACATATTCTGTTATATATGACTACAATTCATTTGTCAATATTTTGAACATAAATAGTTGTAGCTATATACATCAATGAGATCAGCTTGTAATTTTCTCTGCTTATAATGTTTTTTTTTCTCTCCATATTTTGGCATCAAGATTATCTTAGCCCCATGAAACAAGTTTGGATATATTTTCTTTTTTAAGTATTCAGAATAAGTATTTATGAACTTGACATTGTTTCTTCCTCAAATGAATAGTGAAACTTATTAATTAAACTGTGAGGCAGAGTTTTGTTGTAAGAAAGATTTTTATTTATGGATTCAATGAAATTGTTTCTGCTTATTTCAGTGTAGTGGGTAATGCTTTTTTAAGGAATTTTAAATCTTCTCAGATTCTCCAATTTTCTTGCATAATCTTTGTAAAATTCTTTTATGACCTTTTTAAAGTCTGTATAATCTGAAGTAGTGTTCATTCTTCCAACTGATTATGCTTTATCTCTCTCTCAAAGCCAGTATCAACAGATGACATTATTATTATTATCAAAAATCAAACTGTTTCTCTAAGGTTCTCTCTATTGCTTTTATCTTTTTTATTCCCATAATGGTATTTTTCTTCATTTATTTTTTATTGCTTTTCTGTCTCTGAGATTAATGCTTAGGGATTTTTATATTCTTCTTCTTTCTCCTTGCTTTTTTTTTTCTGTTCTAATATATCTATTGTAGGTTGCTCCACCCTGAACTTTAGGTCTTCCCTTTCAACAGTGCCTTAGCTGGTCTTCCTATAACTTCTGTCACTCTCCCAAGGGTAAGACTATGACTATAGGCAATGCTTGCCATCTTGCTGGGGGTGAGGGAAAGGGGCATTTTTCTTTAGACCTAGGCTTAGGTAAGCATTTTGTCAGTGGGTGTTGACATAGGGCATTCTTAGTGATCCTGTCCTAACCCTGGATTTAGTTCAGTTCAGTTCAGTTGCTCAATCATGTCTGACTCTGTGACCCCCATGGACTGCAGCATGCAAGGCTTCTCTGTCCATCACCAACTCCTGGAGCATGCGCCAACTCATGTCCATTGAGTTGGTGATGCCATCCAACCATCTCATCCTCTGTCCTCCTCTTCTCCTCCTGCCTTGAATCTTTCCCAGCATCGGGGTCTTTTCCAAAGAGTCAGTTCTTCACATCAAGTGGCCAAAGTATTGGAGTTTCAGCTTCAGCATCAGCCCTTCCAAAGGGTATTCAGGACTGATTTTGTTTGGGATCAACTGGTTGGATCTCCTTGCAGTCTAAGGGACTCTCAAGTGTTTTCTCCAACACCATAGTTCAAAAGCATCAATTCTTCGGTGTTCAGCTTTCTTTATAGTCCAACTCTCACATCCATACATGACTACTGGAAAAACCATAGCTTTGACTAGACAGACTTTTGTTGACAAAGTAATGTCTCTGCTTTTAATATGCTGTCTAGGTTGGTCAGAGCTTTTCTTCCAAGGAGCAAGTGTCTTTTAGTTTCATGGTTGCAGATTTTGGAGCCCCAATTAATAAAGTCTCTCACTGTATCCACTGTTTCCCCATTTATTTGCCATGAAGTGATGGGACAAGATGCCATGATCTTCATTTTTTGAATGTTGTTTTAAGCAAACTTTTTCACTCTCCTCTTTCACTTTCATCAAGAGGCTCTTTAGTTCTTCTTTGCTTTCTGCCATAAGAGTGGTGTCATCTGCATATCTGAGGTTATTGAGATTTCTTCCAGCAATCTTGATTCCAGCTTGTACTTCATCCAGTCTGGCATGTCACATGACGTACTCTGTATATAAGTTCAATAAGCAGGGTGACAATATACAGCCTTGACATACTCCTTTCCTGATTTGGAACCAGTCTGTTGTTCCATGTCCAGTTCTAACTGTTGCTTCGTGACCTGCATACAGATTTCTCTGGAGGCAGGTAAGATGGCCTGGTATTCCCAACTCTTGAAGAGTTTTCCATAGTTTATTGTGATCCACACAGTCAAAGGCTTTGGCATGGTCAGTAAAGCAGAAGTAGATGTTTTTCTGGAACTCTCTTGCTTTTTCGGTGATCCATTGGGTGTTGGCAATTTGATCCCTGGTTCCTCTGCCTTTTCTAAATCCAGCTTGAACATCTGGAAGTTCACAGTTCACAGACTCTTGAAGCCTGGCTTGGAGAATTTTTAACATTACTTTGCTAGCTTGTAAGATGAGTGCAATTGTGTAGTAGTTTGAACATTCTTTGTCATTGCCTTTCTTTGGGATTGGAATGAAAATGGACCTTTTCCAGTCCTGTGGCCACTGCTGAGTTTTCCAAATTTGCTGGCATATTGACTGCAGCACTTTCAGAGCATTATCTTTTAGGATTTAAAGTAGCTCAACCAGAATTCAATCACCTTTACAAACTTTGTTCGTAGTGATGCTTCCTAAGGCTCACTTGACTTCACATTCCAGGCTGTCTGGCTCTAGGTGAGTGATCACACCATCATGGTTATCTGGGTTGTGAAGATCTTTTTTGTACAGTTCTTCAATATATTCTTGTCACCTCTTCTTAATATCTTCTGCTTCTGTTAGGTCCATACCATTTTTGTCCTTTATTGTGGCCATCTTTGCATGAAATGTTCCCATGGTGTTTCTAATTTTCTTGAAGAGCTCTCTAATCTTTCCCATTCTATTGTTTTCCTCTATTTCTTTGCATTGATTGCTAAAGGAAAGCTTTCTTATCTCTCCTTGCTATTCTTTAGAATTCTGCATTTAAATTGGGTACATCTTTCTTTTTCTCTTTTGCCTTTTGCTTCTCTTCTTTTCACAGCTATTTGTACCACCTCCTCAGACAATCATTTTGTCTTTTCACATTTCTTTTTCTTGGGGATGTTCTTGATCCCTGTTTCCTGTACAGTGTCACAAACCTCCGTCCATAGTTCTTCAGGCGCTCTATCAGATCTAATATCTTCTAATGGCCACAGGACTGGAAAATGTTAGTTTTCATTCTAATCCCAAAGAAAGGCAATGCCAAAGAATGTTCAAACTACTTCACAATTGCACTCATCTCACACACTAGCAAAGTAATGCTCAAAATTCTCCAAGCCAGGTAAACAGTACGTGAACCATGAACTTCCAGATGTTCAAGTTGGATTTAGAAAAGGCAGAGAAACCAGAGATCAAATTGCCAACATCCGTTGGATAATCAAAAAAGGAAGAGAGTTCCAGAAAGACATCTACTTCTGCTTTATTACCTTCTGCTTCTAATACCTTCTAATGCCAGATTTAGGTCTGGACTATATATGTATCCTCCACCTCCCTCCTGCCCCAGAGGCAAAGTGGAGTTTTTCTTAGTTTTCCTCTTCTAGTTACAATAAGTTTTCAAGATGTTCCTACGGTGATAGTGTTTGTTCCCATTTCACCACGATTTTCAGGCTTCCCAACCACTCCGCTCAAGGAAATAAGAGGAATGATGTGATTGGGTGTAATGCCTTTTCTGAAAGTTGCTTTGCAACTTCTCTAGGCCTGCACCTCATATGTACTTTCTTATCACTCATTAGTCATTTTTACAAGAAGAGCCCAAGTGTTTGTGTGGATTTCTCTTGTGCTTGTGATTCTCATCATCTATATTATCCTGCTGTTTCACAGTCAGCATTCAGCAATTTGTTAAAAATTGCAGCTGAATTCTTCTAGATGTTCACTTAGCTCTACTCCACTGTAGGTAAGCAAGAGTATGTATTCTGTCTGTGGAGATACCTGCCTTTCCTTAGGTTTCCTGTTGTGGAATTCAACTCTCTGGTATGTTCAAGAAAAGCTGTATGTATGCAGATTGCCAAAGGTGTTATAAGAGTGGCAGAAATTCTCTTTCCTTTTACCTACCTCCTGTGTGGAACCAGCTTTTCATTTTTAAGTCATATAGACAAGAGGTTATAAGAATCTTTGTCTTAGAGGTCCAGGCAGTCTAAGGTATTCTAGGTCAGTTCAGTTCAGTCGCTCAGTCATGTCCGACTCTTTGTGACCCCATGAATTGCAGCACACCAGGCCTCCCTGTCCATCACCAAATCCCGGAGTTCACTCAGACTCATGTCCATCGAGTCAGTGATGCCATTTGCCGTCTCATACTCGGTCGTCCCCTTCTCCTCCTGCCCCCAATCCCTCCCAGCATCAGAGTCTTTTCCAATGAGTCAACTCTTTGCATGAGGTGGCCAAAGTACTGGAGTTTCAGCTTTAGCATCATTCCTTCCAAAGAAATCCCAGGGTTGATCTTCTTCAGAATGGACTGGCTGGATCTCCCTGCAGTCCAAGGGACTCTCAAGAGTCTTCTCCAACACCACAGTTCAAAAGCATCAATTCTTTGGCACTCAGCCTTCTTCACAGTCCAACTCTCACATCCATACCTGACCACTGGAAAAGCCATAGCCTTGACTAGACAGACCATAGTCGACAAGGTAATGTCTCTGCTTTTGAATATGCTATCTAGGTTGGTCATAACTTTTCTTCCAAGGAGTAATTGTCTTTTAATTTCATGGCTGCAGTCACAATCTGCAGTGATTTTGGGGCCCAAAAAAATAAAGTCTGACACTGTTTCCACTGTTTCCCCATCTATTTCCCATGAAGTGATGCGACCGGATGCCATGATCTTTGTTTTCTGAATGTTGAGCTTTAAGCCAACTTTTTCACTCTCCTCTTTCACTTTCATCAAGAGGTTTTTTAGTTCCTCTTCACTTTCTGCCATAAGAGTGATATCATCTGCATATCTGAGGTTATTGATATTTCTCCCACCAATCTTGATTCCAGCTTGTGTTTCTTCCAGTCCAGCATTTCTTAAGATGTACTCTGCATATAATTTAAATAAGCAGGGTGACAATATACAGCCTTGATGTACTCCTTTTCCTATTTGGAACCAGTCTGTTGTTCCATGTCCAGTTCTAACTGTTGCTTCCTGACCTGCACACAGGTTTCTCAAGAGGCAGGTCAGGTAGTCTGGTATTCCCATCTCTTTCAGAATTTCCCACAGTTTATTGTGATCCACACAGTCAAAGGCTTTGGCATAGTCAATGAAGCAGAAATAGATGTTTTTCTGGAACTCTCTTGCTTTTTCCATGATCCAGCAGATGTTGGCAATTTGATCTCTGGTTCCTCTGTCTTTTCTAAAACCAGCTTGAACATCTGGAAGTTCATGGTTCACATGTTGTTGAAGCCTGGCTTGGAGATTTTTGAGCATTACTTTACTAGCGTGTGAGATGAGTGCAATTGTGTGGTAGTTTGAGCATTCTTTGGCATTGCCTTTCTTTGGGATTGGAATGAAAATGGACCTTTTCTAGTCCTGTGGCCACTGCTGAGTTTTCCAAATTTGCTGGCATATTGAGTGCAGCACTTTCACAGCATCATCTTTCAGGATTTGAAATAGCTCCACTGGAATTCCCTTACCTTCACTAGGTTTGTTCGTAGTGATGCTTTCTAAGGCCCACTTGACTTCACATTCCAGGATGTCTGGCTCTAAATGAGTGATCACATCATCATGATTATCTGGGCCATGAAGATCTTTTTTATACAGTTCTTCTATGTATTCTTGCCACCTCTTCTTAATATCTTCTGCTTCTGTTAGGTCCATACCATTTCTGTCCTTTATTGAGCCCATCTTTGCACAAAATGTTCCCTTGATGTGTCTAATTTCCTTGAAGAGATCTCTAGTCTTTCCTATTCTGTTCTTTTTCTCTATTTCTTTGCATTGATCACTGAGGAAGGCTTTCTTATCTCTTCTTGCTATTCTTTGGAACTCTGCATTCAGATGCTTATATCTTTCCTTTTATCGTTTGCTTTTTGCCTCTCTTCTTTTCACAGCTATTTGTAAGGCCTCCCCAGACAGCCATTTTGCTTTTTTGCATTTCTTTTCCATGGGGATTGTCTTGATCCCTGTCTTCTGTTCAATGTCACGAACCTCACTCCATAGTTCATCAGGCACTCTATCTATCAGATCTAAGCCCTTAAATCTATTTCTCACTTCCACTGTATAATCATAAGGGATTTGATTTAGGTCATACCTGAATGGTCTAGTGGTTTTCCCTACTTTCTCAATTTGAGTCTGAATTTGGCAATAAAGAGTTCATGATCTGAGCCACAGTCAGCTCCCAGTCTTATTTTTGCTGACTGTATAGAGCTTCTCCATCTTTGTCTGCAAAGAATATAATCAATCTGATTTTGGTGTTGACCATCTGGTGATGTCCATGTGTAGAGTCTTCTCTTGTGTTGTTGGAAGAGGGTGTTTGCTATGACCAGTGCATTTTCTTGGCAAAACTCTGTTAGTCTTTGCCCAGCTTCATTCTGCATTCCAAGGCCAAATTTGCCTGTTACTCCAGGTGTTTCTTGACTTCCTACTTTTGCATTCCAGTCCCCTATAATGAAAAGGACATCTTTTTTGGGTTGAGATTTCCCTGGTGCCTGCCTCAAGCAGTAAAAAATCTGCCTGCAATGCAGGAGACATGGGTTCAGTCCCTGGGTCAGGAAGATTCTCTGGAGAAGGGAACAGCTATCCACACCATTATTTTTGCCTAGAGAATTCCATGGACAGAGGAGCCTGGTGGGCTACCCACCACGAGGTCACGAAGAGCTGGACATGAATAAATGACTAACAGTTTCACTTTCAGTAAGTACTTGAGATAGTGCCCAGACTGAAGAGTTAGGTAAGTGAGCAGTGGTGTCATTTCTCTACGATTGTTGCCTGATTGTTTTACGGGAAGAATCAAACTGTAACATTTGGTCTGCTTTTTGAAAGAAGTGAGTAGAACCAACAGTTGTGTTGTTATATGCAAACTCAGTTGTGTCCAACTCTTTGTGACCCCCTGGACTGCAGCTCACTAGGATACCCTGTCCATGAGATTTTCCTGGCAAGCATACTGGAGTGGGTTGCCATTTCCTCCTCCAGGGATCAAACCCCGGTCTCCTAGGTCTCCTGCATTGCAGGCAGATTCTTTACTTCTGAGCCACCACAGAAGCTCATAGGGGTTAGGCTAAATACAAAATTGCCTCCTCTGGAGTCAGAGCTAACAAAAGAAAAGAAACAACTAAACAAATATCCTTGGTGAAAAATGCTAAACACGTAAAAATGCTAAAAATGTAAGATGTTAAAATTTAGTACCTCTTTCCGTTTCATTTGAGTGATTTTGCAACTATTCTTCAATGTTTTCTCAATATATATTGTGACAGAGTATTTTGAGAATGAAATGAAAGGATCATAAATCATGAAGAACAAATACTTAGATGATTGTGTAGAAAATTCAGCCATTCAATTACTAAGGTCACCCTTTACTCCTCAGGGTGATAAGTGGTTAATGAAAGTAGAAGTTGAGCTAAATGAGAAGTGTAAATTCAGCATAACCCAATTAATGATAAATCCTAGATAGATCATTGTCAGTGCTTGAGTATCTCAAAGGCTCCCTTTCTAATTCTTGTACAATGAGCAGTGGTTTTCATTAGAACTCCATGGCCAGCAGAAACATCCATTTGGTTCATTTTACTAGCAAGTATTTTTGTATTCTTACGTGAATAAACAAAAAAATCTGGCTCAGGCAGACTCGTTTCTTTCCTCTGGTGCTTCTGTTAACAAAGGGCTAGTGTCAGTTTTAGGGAGGCTTTCCTGTGCTGCTTGTGGCCTCTCTCATTAGAAATATCAGAGAGCTGTATTGTGAGGACTCCAGTCTTTCCACATTAAAGACAACACCAGTTACCCAAGTTTGTGGAATGAAGGGAAAAACATGTCCTCCATCAGACTGCTTGTTGTCCATCAATTATTTTATCTTTTCGTTAAAGACCAGGGCTGTTGGATTCCTTAATCCATAGAAATCGGTAAGAAGCCTGACCAAAAATCCAGGGAAGGCTTTATTGGGACTCATGCTAGGGAAGTAGGGAATGAAACATTAGGGAATGAAACAGATAACAGGTGTCTGTGCTAGTGCCCCGAGGAAGGTGAGTTGGTCCATTAAGTGGGGTGAGGGCAGGGGCGGGGCCAGGCGTCAGGCAGGAAGGGTGGCCTGAGTGGTCTGCCCACCCTCTGGGTGATGCTGTGTGCAGGGATCATGGCAGGACCCTGCTTTTGTCCACAACACCTCAAAAGTGGCAGTTGGGTTTTTGGCCTTTTTGTATCTTGTTTTTCATAATTTGCCCCAACTGCACATGCATGGAATTATTTTTAGTGCCTTATAGTGTCTTTGTATTTTGTTGCTGGAGGAGACTTTTGTCCAGGTGTGAGCATTGCAGTGAAGGATCCCAGGTCCCAGCTCACCTCATTTTCAAAGGGGCCCATGTATCACTGCTTTGCAGTTTAGGTAGTTTTAACACAGAAAATACTTCGCCTATTGTGAATCAATTGTAATAGTTCTCCAACTAGAAAATCAAATATATTAGATTCATCTGTGTGGCTTCACTAATTTTACTTTTTATTTTCTGTGCCCCAAGGTTTTAATTTTTTTTCTTTCTCTAAAGGAAATATGGTTCAGATATTTGGCTAGTTGCCTTTGCACAGTGTCACTGCATCTATTTTTCTTTATATAAAGAATATTATGGCTTATTCACTAAGGATAAAAATGTGTTATTATTTTTCTTCATTCAACCACCATCAGGGAGCTTAAGATTTTTATCCCACAAGCAAACTCAGTTGACAAACTCCTCCGTAGTCTGTGACAGGACTTGGCAGACTAGGGCCCACAGGCCAAATCCAGTTCATCACTTGTTTCTCTCTACTCAGGAGCTAAGAATGGTTTTTACATCTTTAAAATTATTTTTAAGAAACATCAAAAAAGGGTAATATTTTATGACACATGAAAATTGTGACATTCAAATTTCAATGTCCATAAACAAGGTTTTATTGGCTCTATGTTTGTTCAATATTTTCAAAAATTTATTGAAATGGTCATAGTCATTTGTCTTTGAAATACTTTTATGGCTGCTTTCTGCTATGATGGCAGAGTTGAGTAGCTGCCACAGAACTGTATGGCCCGCAAAACCTCAAATACTTATCTGCCAATTTACAAGAGATGTTTGCTGGCCTCTGCTGTATATAGAGTATCTAGATTGATCAACTTCAAGAATATTTCAAAAGAAAGAAGTGTGGCAAAGAGTAGATGATGCAAGGGAATGGATATTGCTATCATTACATAGGATTCACGATGTCCTGAAATGTATTAGATATTTACAAAATACTGTATTTAATATTTGTGGGTACATGCAGCTAGTATTGGGCTTTCCCAGTGGCTCAGCATAAAGAATCTGCCTGCAATGCAGGAAACACAGAAGACACGGGTTTGATCCCTGGGTGGGGAAGATCCCCTGGAGGAAGTAATGGCAACACACTCTAGTATTCTTGCCTGGAGAATCCCTTGGACAGAGGAGCCTGCAAGGCTACAGTCCATGGGGTGGCAAAGACTTGGTCACGAATGAAGCGACTTAGCATGCCCGCAGGCAGCTAATAGTGATAACGCCTCAAGAATTCACACACCATGTTTTGAGTTCTAATCAACTTTAAAATAATGACACTGATTACTCAAACCACACCTAGAAATCGATACTGTTTTTCTTTTCTCATAATCATCATTGTATGGTTTTTCTTGTCTTATGATACATCAGTTTTTATAATCTCTTTCACCATTTTATATAAGACATTTGTTATTGTTGTTGGTTTTCAGTCACTAAGTTGTGTCCAGTTCTTGTGACCCAATGGACTAGAACCCTCCAAGCTTCCCTGTCCTTCACTATCTTCCAGAATTTGCTCAGAGTTTTTAGGTGGCTCAATGGTAAAAAATCTGCCTGCAATGCAGAAGATGTTAGAGACATGGGTTCAGTCCCTGGGTTGCAAAGATTCCCTGGAGAAGGAAATGGCCTTCCACTCCAGTATTCTTTTCAAGGGTTCCATCCCTGGGTCAGGAAGATTCCCTGGGAGAGGAAATGGAAACCCACTCCAATATCCTTACCTGAAAAATCCCATGGACAGAGGAGCCTGGCAGACTATAGTCCATGGGCTCGCAAAGAGCTGGACACGACTGAGCAACTAAACACACATGCACACACATATAAGACATTAGACAGAATTTTTTAAAAAAGAGAAAGCAATATTATAATTAGAAATAAAATTTCAGTTATTTGATAACTACTTAAAGCTCAGTTTTTTAAATATATTATTAATCAGTGAACTATTTCACATTCAAAATTCAGTAAAAAGTAATTTTAAAATTGTATTTCTCATGACTACAAACAATTGAATTTCTCACTAATGAGGATATCAGTGTTCCAGGAAGTCTTCTGTAAGAATTTTTGTTATTTTAATTTGTATTTATTTATTCAAAATAGTTACTCATTGCTAACTTATTTATGACAACCTTTTATTCTTTTACAGTGTTTTCCTAATGCCTTTAATCCTGAAAGCTTCAATAGTTTCTTACCAGTGCTAAGATGCCATTATTCATATTACTAGTTCAGTATTATATATTAGCAAGTTAATGTAGACATTCTTCATTATTAAAAGTATTTCCTACTTTTTAACAGTCAGTTTTTGTTTTGTTTTGTTTTGTTTTCATATTCCCAATGTAAGTTGAATTAAACTGATGTTTCCTCATGGACTTACGTTTCCTAACACATTTATTACATAAACAATAAAGGATAATTGTTTCTAAATGACTTCTTTTTTTAAAATTTAAATTTATTTATTTTAATTGGAGGCTAATTACTTTAAATGACTTAATTCTGTGGACCTAAATATAGCAATACAACCATAACAATATTTCCCTTTCAAAATTTATATTAATTTGATTACAAAAAAAATATGTCAGTCATATTACAGATGGTATATTTATTTTCTAAGGCTAGCAAAACAGAGAATTTTATATCAAAGATGGCCAGAAAGCAGATGCAAACTTTCTCAGATATGGATAAATTAAGGGTAAATTGTACTGGACCCCCCCCCCCCAAATGCCTATCATCTTCTAAATATTACAAAAGCAGGAAAGCACTATTAATATTTTTTGTATGATCCTGGGTTCTTGTGCTTAAAATTAACTTTGAAAGAGAAATGGTGAAGCTCACTCAAGTTATTTTGAAAAGCATATTTATATTTTTATAAAAAATGAAAATCACAACTACAAAAGAGACATAAAACTTGGTTTTTGTCATATTCATGCCTGAAACTTCTGATTTATTTTTCAGTGCAGTTCAAATAACTTTCATTTCATAAATCTTTTCAAATGCCTCTTATGTGCTAGGCACTATGTTAGGTTCTGAAGGAGGAGGTAAAGTTGGTCAGTATGTAGACTTGACTCTCCAGATAGTTACAGTTCAACAATTAATGTAGAATTTTGACAGTTCTTACATGGCCAAATGTGTGTCAGATAAGATTATGAGAAACAAGATTTAGTGCGGTAGTGTGAGATCTGATTAAAGAGAAAAACTTGAATGCCATGGTGATTCTCTGAACTTCATTTGTCCTCATTTTGAGTAGAAGGTAGTTATGGTCATGAATGCATGCTAAGTCACTTCAGTCATGTCCAACTCTTTGTGATCCTATGGACTATAGCCTTCCAGGCTCTCCTGTCCATGGGATTCTCCAGGCAAGAATACTGGAGTGGCTTGTCATGCCCTCTTTCAGGAGATCTTCCTGACCCAGGAATCAAACCCACGTCTCTTAAGTCTCTTGCTTTGGCAGACAGGGTTCTTTACCACTAGCATCACCTGGGAAGCCCAGTTATGATTATAATTGCACTTAAAAATCATAGAAGGAAAAACGTGGGCAAGATTGTCTCTTGTTTCATTTGTTTGGTTTTGTCATTTAATTTTTCTCCTTTCAACCACTGTTCTCACCTATGTGAAGAAATTAGGATAAAGATATCAAGTTAATAATATTGACTATTGTGTATCCATGGCAATTTTGACACCACCATTATTTCATTTCTTCTTGGAATTGTTTTATTGTAGTTCTGTTGCTAGAGTATAGGACAAACTTTCCATAAACATAGACAACTGGAATTATTTGATGTCCGTGTTACAGGGATTTAACAAAAATAGAAATAATGATAATGTATACAACTTTTACACTGAATTTATTCACAAAATTAATTCAGTAACTTTATCCCATATTTATTTCTGATTTTCCATAATATTATTCACCTCAATATGGACCTACTCTCAAGTTTTTTTCATTATATATATTAAAAAACTGTCTAGATTCATCACAGCAACTTTTTACTTGGGATTATGTTATGGGTAAGTTTGTCCACAACTGTAAACAGCCTCTTGACAAGTCTGGAAAGCATGTCCAAAGCCAGAGAAAAATTATTTAGCTTACCCTGATTTAGTTGGCTTTATGATTTTCATAAACTTTTCATAAAGCTAGACTGTCTTTTTGAATTTCCACATTGGTTCCTTTTTTATTTCTGCAGTGAAAATCTCCTTGGAAATCACTAACCTGAATTTTGATCTCTAGCATTTTTAGCAAAGTATGAAATAACCTCAAAGAGACAGTAGTGCTTATTACTCTTTGTATCAATTAGGGCTTCAATCAGAACAGCAAACTACAATGGGCATCATGGAATAATGGGACCTTACAATAATGGGACCTTAGGTCTTACACAGTTGTGAAAGAAGATGATGAGTAATTAAGTGTCTGGGAGGAAGATGAGCTGGATATAGACTAAAGAGAGATAGAACAAACTAGGACCCACCACCCCTAGTTAACTATGTCCAACATATCTAACCTCACTGACATTCAAAGCCCAATAACCACTAGGTAATTTCTAAACCTTGTGCAAATTTCTCTTTAGCCCTCCTTTAACCCAGAACTGTCCAGGGAAGGGGATTCTGAGACACAATTTCAACTTAGCTAGACTAAGATAGTACAAAACTACCACACTGCTCTTAAAAAAAAAAAAAAAAAAAACATAATGTGTGTGAGTTGCTCAGTCATGTCTGACTCTTTGCGACCCCATGGACTCTAGCCTGCTAGGCTCCTCTGTCCATGGGATTCTCCAGGCAAGAATACTGGAGTGGGTTGCCAGTTCCTTCTCCAGGGCATCTTCCAGATACAGGGATCAAACACGAGTCTCCCCATTGTAGGCAGATTCTTTACCATCTGAGCCACCAGGGAAGGACAAAACTACCACATTGCTCTTTTTTAAAAAATCACATAATATACTTTCACTTATTTTACCATTATTTAATAAGCATTTACAGGTTTCCAAGCTTCTTGTTGGGGGCTTCTGAGGTAGTTCAGTGGTAAAGGCTCACCTGTCAATGCAGGAGACACAAGAACTGCAGGTCGCAAAGAGCACACACAAGCTCCTTGTTAGCTGTTGAAGATAAAATTCTAAATAAGAATTCCCCATCTCCTCAAAATTCAACATTTTTTAGGGACACAAAAAATGTAAGAAAATAAAAAAGTGTGAATAGAAGTACAGGTTAAAATGAGAGAGAATGGCAGAGACCTCCCCAAAGAGTTCACCAGAGAAGCCCTCCGTGGGCAACGAGGCATCTAAGCTAATACCTGATTGGTGGACAGACGTGATGGATGGGGGAAGAGACATGCAGGAAGGAAAGTAAAATGCGAAATGCCCCAGAACCAAGAGATATCGTGGTGTCTTGGGAGAACTGAGAAACGTTCAGGATAACTAGAATACCGAGACTTCAGGAGGAATGGGTAATCTGTGATGAACAAATTACTTTTTGGTGGTGGGGGAGAGGGAACTGTTACACATATAATTATTTTTTTTTCCTGTCCCCATACTCATTTTGATAGTAATTCAGTTTTTGGAAGATAGTCATTTGAAAGTTCTTCTGATCCTGGATGAGTGCATTTTGATTAGTAGAACTGTCTCTCACAGCAGATGTTTTAGAAATATATCAAATAGAAACTGCATTTTATTTTAAAATCTCAATTTAAATTTGCCTAAAGAGTATAATATAAACAAGAGCATATGTTTAAGCAAATGTTTTTTCTTCTCTCTCCATATCCTCTTAGCAATAAGTCCTTTCCTTCTGGGTGGTCATTATGGTGGTCTTTGTTTTTATACAAAGGAAAATATAGGAGGACTCTCCTGTAAACTAAACCACAGTGGAATTTTGCTTAGAATTAGACTACTAAAGAAACCACAACCATGCATTACTTCCTGTGGTTATTATCAGCATGGTCATGATGTGCTACACTGTTCAAAACTGAAAAATTGATGTATTTGTATGGAAGGGGGAATAAAGAGAAAGCTTCAACTTAGATTCAAATACCCAAGGTATAAATATTAAAATGGATATTTACTGAAGTAGATGACTATCCATTATATACAGGAAAAAAAAAAAGATTTTCTCTGCATCTACAATGATCAGCTCTATAAGGGACAAAACTTAATAATAAATATAAAATAATTAGACAAGTAAATAATAATTGGATAGCTTACCAAAAATATGGAGGTTCAAAATAATGTAATAAGCTCCAATCCAGTTTCCAGTGGAATTCTATGCAGTTTTAAAGATGATTTTAGTATTTCTTTTAGGTAATAGCCTATGTTAGGAGGCCATAGAGGATCTTACATAGTAAAAAAAAAAATCCCACAAATCTACAATATCTAATAATGTGATATTGGTACAGAAATAGATAAGCAGATTAATAGGGAGGAATAGAAAATACAAGAACAGAAATATGAATATCTTATGCATGTTTATGTGTGTTTGGGATTCAAATATAATAAAGTATCATTTTAAATCAATAGGTAAGTGGTTAATTGTTCTATAAATGGTGCTGGATTTTAACTTGGTATAAAACATAACAATATGTTGCATATATTATATTTGATGCAATTCTGATCAATTCAGGTTAAGTTTAGAAGTTGAAAACCTACATTTCTTTTCTTGCAAGTTGATAAACTAAGATAACATGAAAAGCTTCCCACATATACATAGAAATGCTGAGGATGAAATATAAAAACCAAAAATTCCTCTCATGAATAAAAACCACAAGAAAGAAAGATACTTGAAATAAATAATATGTTTCCCTTTCTGCCTAGGACAGTCCTGCCGTCCAAGTGTAAGTGGACTTCCAAAAATATCTCGGTTTGGATGACTCCAGTAATTATAAACAGGAACTAGAAGCTCATGAACTATTAATGCACCTGGTCCTGGTGTCGGGGATAGAATGCTGTGGGAAGGGAGTTTGTAATTTTGATGTCAGTAAATTACAGCATAAATTTAATGCTCATAGAGGAATAGGAGATGAAGTCTTGAATCCACTGGAAGAGGGGAATTGGGGCCCTTGATGTCTGTACTATGGAGAATGATATACTTCTATGCTATTCTAGATCCCCTTTTAATAAAAGATTTATTATTCCAGGTGTTAGGAATGCCTGGCAGAGAGACCTTTGCTATGCCCCCTTTGGAAATTGTCTCAACTAAAGAGAGCCATTTCACCAAAGCACGGGGCTCCCAGTGACTAAGCAACATGGGTATAAGGGCCTGACCCTGTTTCTTCAGTGAAGAAACACCTATAAAGGGCCATTCCAACTCCAAAGCCACATGTAAGGTCAGGAGAGGCATTTAACATAATTGCATCACAGCTCAACTTCTCCACGGTCCAATCTTATTTCCTTCCTTTCCTTCCAGAGATGTTAATCCCAAGAGCATTCCTAACAAATGACTTGAGGACTAAACTCGTTTTCAGTCTGTATTTCAGAGAAACCAATCTGTGACATGTCTACGGGGTGAAAGATTGAATTAGAAGTTATTTAATCTTCTTGCCTAATGGCACAGGAAGGCTACCTGTTTGTTCCAAGATTCTGGATATTGTTGTTCAGTCACTAAGTCATGTCCAACCTCTGCGACTCCCTTTCCTTCAGTATCCCCCAGAGTTTGTTCAAACTCATGTCCATTGGGTCAGTAATGCTGCCCAGCCATCTCATTCTCTGCTGCCCACTTCTCCACCGAGCCGTCAGTGCTGAAGCCGAAGATCCAGTATGTTGGCAATCTGAAGCAAAGATCCATGGGAAGGGGGAAAAATGACAATTTGAGAAATATTTGCTGAATGTGGACCTACCCCATGTTGAGGTCAAAATTTACACCATCCGTGTGGTTCAGGAAGCCTTATGCTTTGTAAAACGTATCAAGAAAATTCACTATAGATTAATTGGTAAACATAAATGTAATAAAGAAATAGAGTTGCAAGAATGTAAGATAGTTAGATTGAGAGTTTAAAATTCGTGTTTTTAAATGAACAGATTTAACAAATAAAATTGTGATCTACAAAGTCCAAGGCTTTGGCATAGTTAATAAAGCAGAAATAGATGTTTTTCTGGAACTCTCTTGCTTTTTCCATGATCCAGTGGATATTGGCAATTAGATCTCTGGTTCCTCTGCCTTTTCTAAAACCAGCTTAAACATCTGGAAATTCATGCTTCATGTATTGTTGAAGCCTGGCTTGGAGATTTTTGAGCATTATTTTACTAGTGTGTGAGATGAGTGCAATTGTGTGGTAGTTTGAGCATTCTTTGGCATTGCCTTTCTTTGGGATTGGAATGAAAACTGACCTTTTCCAGTCCTGTGGCCATTGCTGAGTTTTCCAAATTTGCTGGCATATTGAGTGCAGCACTTTCACAGCATCACCTTTCTGGATTTGAAATAGCTCAGCCGGAGTTCCATCACCTCCACTAGCTTTGCTCGTAGTGATGCTTTCTAAGGCCCACTTGACTTCACATTCCAGGATGTCTGGCTCTAGGTGAGTGATCACACCATCGTGCTTGTCTTGGTCATGAAGATCTTCTTTGTCCAGTTTTTCTGTGTATTCTTGCCACCTCTTCTTACTATCTTCTGCTTCTGTTAGGTCCATACCATTTCTGTCCTTTACTGAGTCCATCTTTGCATCAAATATTCCCTTGGTATCTCTAATTTTCTTGAAGAGATCTCTAGTCTTTCCTATTCTGTTGTTTTCCTCTATTTCTTGGCACTGATCACTGAGAACGGATTTCTTATCTCTCCTTGCTATTCTTTGGAACTCTGCATTCAGATGCTTATATCTTTCCTTTTCTCCTTTGCTTTTCCTTCTCTTCTTTTCACAGCTATTTGTAAGGCCTCCCCAGACAGCCATTTTGCTATTTTGCATGTCTTTTCCATGGGGATGGTCTTGATCCCTGTCTCCTGTACGATGTCACGAACCTCCCTCCATAGTTCATCAGGCACTCTGTGTATCTGATCTACTCCCTTAAATCTATTTTTCACCTATATGAAGGTCAGGAAGCAACAGTTAGAACTGGACATGGAACAACAGACTGGTTCCAAATAGGAAAAGGAATACATCAAGGCTGTACATTGTCACCCTGCTTATTTAACTTACATGCAGAGTATATCAGGAGAAACACTGGACTGGAAGAAGCACAAACTGGAATCAAGATTGCCGGGAGAAATATCAATAATCTCAGATATGCAGATGACACCACCCTTATGGCAGAAAGTGAAGAAGAACTAAAGGGCCTCTTGATGAAAGTGAAAGAGGAGAGTGAAAAAGTTGGCTTAAAGCTCAACATTCAGAAAACTAAGATTGTGACATCCGGTCCCATTACTTCATGGGAAATAGATGGGGAAACAGTGGAAACAGTCTCAGACTTTATTTTGGGGGGCTCCAAAATCACTGCAGATGGTGACTGCAGCCATGAAATTAAAAGACAATTACTCCTTGGAAGAAAAGTTATGACCAACCTAGATAGCATATTCAAAAGCAGAGACATTATTTTGCTAACACAAGTCCGTCTAGTCATGGCTATGGTTTTTACAGTAGTCATGTGTGGATGTGAGAGTTAGACTGTGAAGAAGGCTGAGCACCAAAGAACTGATGCTTTTGAACTGTGGTGTTGGAGAAGACTCTTGAGAGTCCCTTGGACTGCAAGGAGATCCAACCAGTCAGTCCTAAAGGAGATCAGTCCTGGGTGTTCTTTGGAAGGACTGATGCTAAAGCTGAAACTCCAGTACTTTGGCCACCTCATGCGAAGAGTTGACTCATTGGAAAAGACTCTGATGCTGGGAGGGATTGGGGGCAGGAGGACAAGGGGACGACAGAGGATAAGATGGCTGGATGGCATCAATGACTCATTGGACGTGAGTCTGAGTGAACTCCGGGAGTTGGTGATAGACAGGGAGGCCTAGCATGCTGTGATTCATGGGGTCACAAAAAGTTGGACACCACTGAGCGACTGAACAGGACTGAACTGAACAAATAAAATAAGTGGGTCATCAGAAAGAATAAGACAGTATACAAAATGTTAAATTTTAAAAGAACTAGCATGAGCTTCTAAAACATAATAACAATACTGCAATTAAAGGAGGTGAAAACCTCAAGGGACAGACAAAATAGCTTTAAAGAAACAGAAGAGAAAATTAGTAATTCAGAAGATAAAATTTAAAAAATTATCTAGAATGCTGTACAGAGATATAAAACCTTATAATTAATAAAGTGATTATCACACACAGATGACAAAATGAGAAGTTGAGCACAAATCTACTATAAGTTTCAGAAGGACAGAATAGAGAAAATGGCAGTGAAGCAGATTTTGAAAAAAATACTATACAGAAGGCACAAGAGAGGGGTAAGGGATTCAGTTGAGTTCAGTCCCTCAGTCCTGTATGACTCTTTGCAACTCCATGAACTGCAACATGCTAGGCCTCCCTGTCCATCACCAACTCCTGGAGTTCACCCAAAGAGATGTCCATTCAGTCAATGATGTCATCCGGCCATCTCATCCTATGTCGTCCCCTTCTCATCCTGTCCTCAATCTTTCCCAACATCAGGGTCTTTTCAAATGAGTCAGCTCTTCTCATTAGGTGGCCAAAATATTGGAGTTTCAGCTTCAACATCAGTCCTTCCAATGAATACCCAGGACTGATCTCCTTTAGGATGAACTGGTTGGATCTCCTTGCAGTCCAAGGGACTCTCAAGAGTCTTCTCCAACACCACAGTTCAAAAGCATCAATTCTTCAGCGCTCAGCTTTCTTCACAGTCCAACTCTCACATCCACACATGACCACTGGAAAAGCCATAGCCTTGACTAGATGGACCTTTGTTGACAAAGTAATGTCTCTGCTTTTTAATATGCTGTCTAGATTGGTCACAACTTTCCTTCCAAGGAGTAAGCGTCTTTTAATTTCATGGCTGCAGTCACCATCTGCACTGATTTTGGAGCCCCCAGAAATAAAGTCAGCCACTCTTTCCACTGTTTCCCCTACTATTTGCCATGAAGTGATGGGACCAGATGCCACGATCTTAGTTTTCTGAATGTTGAGCTTTAAGCCAACTTTTTCACTCTCCTCTTTCACTTTCAAGAGGCCCTTTAGTTCTTCTTCACTTTCTGCCATAAGCGTGGTGTCATCTGCATATCTGAGATTATTGATATTTCTCCTGGCAATCTTGATTCCAGCTTGTGCTTCTTCCAGCCAAGCGTTTCTCATGGTGTACTCTGCATAGAAGTTAAATAAGCAGGGTGAGAATATACAGCCTGGATGTACACCTTTTCCCACTTGGGACCAGTCTGTTGTTCCATGTCCAGTTCTAACTGTTGCTTCCTGCCCTGCATACAGGTTTCTCAAGAGGCAGGTCAGGTGGTCTGGTATTCCCATCTCTTTCAGAATTTTCCACAGTTTGTTGTGATCCACACTGTCAAAGGCTTTGGCATAGTCAATAAAGCAGAAATAGATGCTTTTCTGGAACTCTCTTGCTTTCTGATGATCCAGATGATGTTTTCGATTTGATCTCTGGTTCCTCTGCCTTTTCTAAAACCAGCTTGAACATCAGGAAGTTCATGGTTCACGTATTGCTGAAGCCTGGCTTGGAGAATTTTAAGCATTACTTTACTAGTGTGTGAGATGAGTGCAATTGTGCAGTAGTTTGAGCATTCTTTGGCATTGCCTTTCTTTGGGATTGGAATGAAAAGTGACCTTTTCCAGTCCTGTGGCCACTGCTGAGTTTTCCAAATTTGCTGACATATTGAGTGCAGCACTTTCACAGCATCATGTTTCAGGATTTTTGAAATAGCTCACTGAAATTCCCTTACCTCCACTAGGTTTGTTTGTAGTGATGCTTCCTAAGGCCCACTCGACTCCAAACTTAAGTAAATTTCAGTTAATTAGACTCAAATACAAAATTCATTTCTAGCATATTATCTGGAACTCACAAAATTCCAAATTCATGATAGACTTTTTGTTGTTGTTGTTTGGTTCTTGCTTGGTTTCAATTTGTGTGATATAATAAAGAGAGCAAAAGAATTGTAGTCAAAATGCCTAAAGAAGTCACAAAGTCTTTTAGAACCTCAATCTCACCCTCTGTAAAAGAGAAATGGTACTCCTGCCTGATTTAATTTTGTGTGTATTTGTGTGTATATATGCATGTCTGAGAGCCATATAGAAATGTCAAAGTGTTTATTAGCTGCAATTACAACATAAATCACACAAAACTGTTGATAGTATTTGGCCATTGCCAGTGATTTCTTGTTTCAGCTGTGTAGAGAGGATGAAATTTAGTTATCTTACACACTTAAAAATGATCAATTATTTCCTGTATATACAGTATACATCTGTATAAGTAGAATCTTCTACCTAAATAAAGTTCAGAATTCTAGTGTAATATATATTTTCCTTGTAAAAGTTACAACCATTTTCTCATTGTCTTTTGATCTCCATTGTTGTTGACATTTCTGACTATTGTGGACATTTTAACTTTTCAAAATAATAGCTTTTCTTTGGTAGATGATTTAGATTTTTCTGTAAGTTGTTTTGAATCTTTTCTCTTTGTTCTTAGTATTATATACTTTTCTGTACACTGTGTCCAAGTGACAGTTTATTTTCATTTATCCAGGTTTAACTCATTATGCATCTCAAGATTCATTACTTTCAGCTATTCAAAAGAGTTCTGACTATTGTGTTTTAAATGTTTTATTTTTTAAAACTAAAGCATAGTTCAATTTACAATATTATATTAGTTTAAGGTATATGACATAGTGATTCAGAATTGCTATAGACTATACTTCATTTACATTTATTTTAATGGTTGGTTATTAAAGAGATTATATTCCTTTTGCTTAGGTTATTTATCTTATACATAGTAGTTTGTACCTCTTAATCCCTTAAAAGATGATGCTGTGAAAGTGCTGCACTCAATATGTCAGCAAATTTGGAAAACTCAGCAGTGGCCACAGGACTGGAAAAAGTCACTTTTCATTCCAATCCCAAAGAAAGGCAATGCCAAAAAATGCTCACACTACCGCACAATTGCATTCATCTCAAATGCTAGTAAAGTAATGCTCAAAATTCTCCAAGCCAGGCTTTAGCAATACGTGAACCATGAACTCCTTCATGTTCAAGCTGGTTTTCGAAAAGGCAGAGGAACCAGAGATCAAATTGCCAACATCCGCTGGATCATCAAAAAAGCCAGAGAGTTTCAGAAAAACATCTATTTCTGCTTTATTGACTATGCCAAAGCCTTTGACAGTGTGGATCACAACAAACTGTGGAAAATTCTGAAAGAGATGGGAATACCAGACCACCTGACCTGCCTCTTGAGAAACCTGTATGCAGGGCAGGAAGCAACAGTTAGAACTGGACATGGAACAACAGACTGGTCCCAAGTGGGAAAAGGTGTATATCCAGGCTGTATATTCTCACCCTGCTTATTTAACTTCTATGCAGAGTACATCATGAGAAACGCTTGGCTGGAAGAAGCACAAGCTGGAATCAAGATTGCCAGGAGAAATATCAATAATCTCAGATATGCAGATGACACCACGCTTATGGCAGAAAGTGAAGAAGAACTAAAGGGCCTCTTGAAAGTGAAAGAGGAGAGTGAAAAAGTTGGCTTAAAGCTCAACATTCAGAAAACTAAGATCGTGGCATCTGGTCCCATCACTTCATGGCAAATAGTAGGGGAAACAGTGGAAAGAGTGGCTGACTTTATTTCTGGGGGCTCCAAAATCAGTGCAGATGGTGACTGCAGCCATGAAATTAAAAGACGCTTACTCCTTGGAAGGAAAGTTGTGACCAATCTAGACAGCATATTAAAAAGCAGAGACATTACTTTGTCAACAAAGGTCCATCTAGTCAAGGCTATGGCTTTTCCAGTGGTCATGTGTGGATGTGAGAGTTGGACTGTGAAGAAAGCTGAGCGCTGAAGAATTGATGCTTTTGAACTGGTGTTGGAGAAGACTCTTGAGAGTCCCTTGGACTGCAAGGAGATCCAACCAGTCTGTTTTAAAGGAGATCAGTCCTAGGTGTTCATTGGAAGGACTGATGTTGAAGCTGAAACTCCAATCCTTTGGCCACCTGATGCAAAGAGCTGACTCATTTGAAAAGACCTTGATGTTGGGAAAGATTGAGGGCAGGAGGAGAAGGGGACGACAGAGGACGAGATGGCTGGATGGTATCACCGACTGAATGGACGTGGGTTTGGGTGGACTCCGGGAGTTGGTGATGGACAGGGAGGCCTAGAGTACTGCGGTTCATGGGGTTGCAGAGAGTCGGACACAACTGAGCAACTGAACTGAACTGACTTAGTTTGGAAAAGACCCTGATGCTGGGAAAGATTGACAGCACAAGGAAAAGGGGGCAGCAGAGAATGAGCTAGATAGCATCACCAACTCAAAGGACATGAATTTGAGCAACTGCCAGAGACAGTTGAAGACAGAGGAACCTGGCGTGCTGCAGTCCATGTGGTCACAAATAGTCGGACACGACTTAGTGACTGAACAACAACTGAAATTATTTCAGATCTCATCAAATTTTGCTTTGAAAATTCCTGTAAAACCATTGCCTCATTCCTATGTTACTCCTTTAGTTAATGTATGGCAAAACCAATACAATATGTAAAGTAAAAAAAAAAAAAAATTTTTTTAATAAATCTTTAAAAAAAAGAATCTTAAACGGAGAGTCATCTTGTTAAAAATTGTGTGTACGTGGATATTTTAAAAGAGTAGATTTTAGATTTTACCTTTTAGGGCTTCCCTGGTGGCTCAATCGATAAAATGTCTGCCTGCAATGTGGGAGACTCGGCTTCGATTCCTGTGTTGGGAAGATCCCTTGGAGAAGGAAAAGGCAGCCCACTCCAGTACGCTTGCCTGGAAAATCCCATGGATCATGGAGACTGGTAGGCTACAGTCCATGTGGTCTCGAAGAGTCCGACATGACTGAGGACTTCAATTTCACTTTCACTTTCATGAGGCAGTATTAGCTCTGCTTTATGGATGAAGAAACTGAGTTTTAGAGAAGCTGAGTTACTTTTAAGCAACTATGAATCTTGTTGCATTTTTATAACCCCTAAGTGATGTAATAAGGGCAATAATAGGCTTAGTGTTATTTTCAGTATTGAAGTGTATCCTGTTATGACTTTCATCCCCGGACTTATTGCTTTATTATTGGATGACTTTCATTCTTTTGAAGAACTCAAATTGATTTTTCCGTTTACCATTTATCAAACACAAGTCTTTGTATCAAAATAGAATCTCTCTTTTGTTTCACTAGTTATCATTTCCTTTTAATTGCTCTCTATATATCTTTAGTCCAATAAATTAATATTAGCATTGATATTTTAAGGCTTGTGCCATAATTTCAAGTAGAATGCAGTATTTCTGATTGTACACAGTTTGTTTGCCTTGGACATGAAAAATATATTTAGTACTTTCAGTTTGGCAAGTCAGAGATTTTTAGTAGGTGCAGTCCAGAGTACCATCAACATAAATGGAATCCATTTTTTCCCTTCAAGAAAGCTGAATCATCAGTAACAAAACTTTAAAAATGCTACCTAACATTCTAAATCGCAGCTTTTTAAAAGCATAGAGATTTCCACACACATTCCCAGAAGCTGAAAACACATCTTTAATACCCCCGAGAAGTAGGAAGGTATCACCTAACAGCGATTTGTGTCTGTTTACTGTCTTAAATAAACAGACACACTTCACTTTCACTTTCACTTTTAAATGGACTTCCCTGGTGGCTCAGAGGTTAAAGTGTCTGCCTGGAATGCAGGAGACCAGGATTTGATCCCTGGGTCGGGAAGATCCCCTGGAGAAGGAAATGGCAACCCATTCCAGTACTCTTGCCTGGAGAATCCCATGGAGGGAGGAGCCTGGTCGGCTATAGTCCATGGGGTCGCAAAGAGTCGGACTCGACTGAGCGACTTCACTTTCACTTTCTTTCACTGTTTTAAGTATAAATGGCTTAAATGGCTAAAGTTAAGTGGTTGTACAATCTCTTACAAGAATAAAATCAGTGGAAATATAAAAAATTCAGTCAATCTAGATGATATTTTATTCATGTCTACTAAAAAAAACATTTGATTTTATAAAATATCTGGATGTACCATTCTATATAAAAACTAGCTTGAAGTTACTAGTAGCAGTGTTAAAGGTAGATTCATATTTGAAATATGAAAATAAGTTTATTATTCACAGACCTATTTTATTTGTTTGCCTAAGTAGGTCCAACTTTTAACCATTACAAGTATATAGAAAACCACCATTTTTGTTATGTTAAATTCAAAGAGTTTTTTTAACTGAATACATCATATAGAATTTCCTTCTGTTGATTCATTTTAGTTCAACACATAATTTAAGTGTCTACTCTGTACCAGATGGCTTTGTTAGATTCTGGGTCCAAGGGTCCAAGACAGAGATACCAAGAAGAATAAAACTGATTGCAAACATCTTCCCATTTAAGGGGAATATAGACATGCAAATAGCCAGATATAGATAGAATGAAGTATGCCTTGAATAGAACTACAAATAACAAATGCTGTGGTTGCTCAGAGGATGGACTGATTAATGCTGAGAGGATTCAAGTAAAGCTTTTGGCAGATAGAGACACTTGAATTTGATGTATGATGTACAGCAATGCTTTCCAAAGGTAGAGATTAAGTAAGTAAGCAGAACAGATTAGGTAACCTTACGTTAAGCCTTTGAAAGAGGTCAATATAGTTGGTTACAAGAAAAAAAAAATAAGTTTTTTTTTTTTTTGTGATTTTCTTGAAGTAATGTATGCGTGCATGCTCGGTCACTACAGTCATGTCCAACTCTTTGCAACCTTATGGACTGTATCCTGCCAGGCTTTTCTGTCCATGGGATTCTCCAGGCAAGAAAACTGGAGTGGGTTGATCATGCCCTCCTCCAGGGGATCTTCCTGACCCAGGGATCGAACCAGCATAGGCAGGCGGATTCTTTACTACTAACACCATCTCGGAAGCCCCATAATGATGTGTACCTATTGTCAATTGCTTACCAGATACCTGACATTTCACTTTGGCTTAATAAGAGTTATTTCATTTGATACATTTATAGTATGAGATATTATAAAAGAGGTATTACTATCCTATTTTACTGATTCACTAACTGAGGCTTAGTGAGTCTGTTATAGAATTTTACTGAGGGTGACAAAATTTATTAGTAGAATCAGACACCACTGAGCAACTAACGCTTTCACTTTTGTATTAGATTTATATTACTGTGCAACACATTACCATGAACTTAGCAGCTAAATTTCCATTTATTATCTCACAGTCTTATAGGTCATAAGTACATGCCCAGCTTAGTCTACCGTTCAGGGTCTTACCAAGCCTGGTTCTTACCTGAAGCCTGAGGACCTCCTCCAAGCTCATTTGTTGTTCAATTCAGTTCAGTTGCTCAATTGTGTCTGACTCTTTGCAACCCCATGAACTGCAGCACACCAGGTTTACCTGTCCATCACCAAGTCCCAGAGCTTGCTCAAACTCATGTCAATCAAGTTGGTAATGCCATCCAACCATCTCATCCTCTGTCATCCACTTCTTCTCCTTCCCTCAAATCTTTCCCAGCATCAAGGTCTTTTCCAATGAGTCAGTTCTTTGCATCCGGTGGCCAAAGTATTGGAGTTTCAGCTTCAGCATCAGTCGTTCCAAAGAATATTCAGGACTGATTTCGTTTAGGATGGACTGGTTTGATCTCCTTGCAGTCCAAGGGACCCTCAAGAGTCTTCTCCAACACCATGGTTCAAAAGCATCAGTTCTTTGGCACTCTCCTTAGCTTAAAGTACAAACATTTCATCATCCAAATCATCTTAATGAAGGTACAGATGAGGTTTCTACTGTAATCCATAAATACAACTAGGACATACTGCCCTCCCTCCGTGGACTTGTTAAAGTGAATAGAAAAGTAGTGTGTCACAACATTCCCAATGTATCTGATGAGACAAATGTATCAAATGATAGCTGTAAAAATTCTGGCTCAAAAGTAGAGAAATGGAAGGTCAAACTGGGTCACTGGTCCAAAGCAGTTCTATAATCTGGAGTTTCTTGACTACTTTGTTAAAGGTTGTGAATAGTTCTCTGTGGTCTTCATTCCACTCTCCTGGCTCTATATTTCATTGCCTAAGTCATTCTTTTTATGAAAAGAAGTTTGCAGATGAGTAGTTAATCCACCTGCTTATTCACAGTAGAATTTCCATTACGGGAGGGTGGTGATCCCACAGCCTCCTTTCATTTTGTACTTCTTCTGTCCTTTGGAGAAGGGAATGGCAACCCACTCCAGTATTTTTGCCTGGAGAATTCCATGGACAGAGGGGCCAGATGGGCCACAGTCCATGGGGTCACAAAGAGTCAGACACAGCTGAGCAACTAAGCACATCACTGTCCTTTACACCAAGCTTGAAATGTTTGTATTACTAGAACTTTTTCAAGGACTTTAGGGCCTTCCATGGATTTGCATGACATTGACTCCATTTAGACAAAAGTCATATTTACAAACCTTTCTGAGATAACTCCTTTCTCTTTGGCTCCTCTTTGTAGAGGTCCTCTAGTTTGGTTGAAATGTGTGAGACAACTGATCTCTTAAAATAGCCATAATTTAAACACAGTCCTCTTTTGCTCTGGAGCTCCTTCTTTTAATGTTAGGTTATACTGCCATCTTCTAGAGTTATTTTTGAGGCATATTTTGTAATGATAGCTTACAGTGAACCATGTCAGATTTGTGATCTCTGAAGAAAATTTAGCTTCAGGATCAGGGACCAGGCTTGACCAGTCAGGGCTCTTGTGTGGTAGAAGTTTTATTACAGCGAAAAAGGACAGAAAAAGCTTCTAACATAGACATCAGAAGGCAGAGAGTGCCCCCTTCACTAGTCTTAGCAAGGGAGCTATATACTTTTTCAATTGGTTATTATAGTAAATCAAAAGAATGTTTCGAGGTTGTAAAGGTCTTACCAGACCCATTCCCACAATTTACATTTTAAGATGACAGGATTAGAACTAACAATAGAAAGATCTTACCAGACTAACTCCTACAATATACTTTTTTAAGATGACAGGATTGGGCAGAAGTTTCTCAATAAGGAGAAACATGTCCTCAAGCAGGATACACTGTTGTTATATAATCCTTGCTACAGAGTTCAAGCTGAGTTGTTTTGTTGTATACTCATAGCTCTGGGTTTAAAGTAAAAAAAAAAAATGTTTTATGTGACTAAGACTAAGGAGTGTAGAAAAAATAGTTTGTCCTTTTCTCCTCCTTGAGAACCCCAGACCCCTTTCTCCTCCTTGGTGACCCCAGACTTCTTATCATCTACCTAAGAATTGCTGACTGTATAGAGATTCTCCATCTTTGGCTGCAAAGAATATAATCAATCTGATTTCGGTGTTGACCATCTGGTGATGTCCATGTGTGGAGTCTTCTCTTGTTTTGCTGAAAGAGGGTGTTTGCTATGACCAGTGCATTCTCTTGGCAGAACTCTATTAGCCTTTGCCCTGCTTCATTCTTACTCCAAGGCCAAATTTGCCTGTTACTCCAGGTGTTTCTTGACTTTCTACTTTTGCATTCCAATTCCCTATAATAAATAGGACATCTTTTGGGGGGTGTTAGTTCTAGAAGGTCTTGTAGGTCTTCATAGAACAGTTCAACTTCAGCTTCTTCAGGGTTACTGGTCAGGGCATAGACTTGGATTACTGTGATATTGAATGGTTTGCCTTGGAAACAAATAGAGATCATTCTGTCGTTTTTGAGATTGCATCCAAGTACTGCATTTTGGACTCTTTTGTTGACTATGATGGCTACTCCATTTCTTCGAAGGGATTCCTCCCCACAGTAGTAGATATAATGGTCATCTGAGTTAAATTCATCCATTCCAATCCACCTTAGTTCGCTGATTCCTAGAATGTCGACATTCACTCTTGCCATCTCCTGTTTGACCACTTCCAATTTGCCTTGATTTATGGACCTAACATTCTAGGTTCCTATGCAGTGTTGCTCTTTACAGCATTGGACCTTGCTTCTATCACCAGTCACATCCAGAACTGTATGTTGTTTTTGCTTTGGCTTCATCCCTTCATTCTTCCTGGAATTAGGGATGAAGAATTGACTCTGTCAGTAACTTAATATGTTCAAGCCAGAATTGATGTATATGCTTTTTCAAAATATCAAGCACAGGTCAAATTTATTTACCTCCCACCAGTAAAGAGATAAATCCATATTTGCTAAGAAATATATGTATTTGATACAGAAGCATTTTACACATATAAACATTAATTTCAATACTGGATGATGGAGTTAATATAACTAAATTTGTTATCCTACTCAATCAGTTCAATTGAATATAATCTATTTCATGATCTCAACCAATTAAAAGCATTTTGGTACATTGTATACATCTTTTCAGTTTGTATTATTAGTTAGAAGCTTATTTGAGTAATAATAACTGGTAAATTATAACATATTTTTAAAAATCTCACTAGAGCATCTAGGCTGACTGTAAGCATCCAGGTCTGACTGGTAGAGACCATGTTCCTTCAATGTTGTTGCTCAGTTCAGTTCAGTTGCTCAGCCATGTCAGACTCTCTGTGACCCCATGAATCACAGCACGCCAGGCCTCCCTGTCCATCACCATATCCCGGAGTTCACTCAAACTCACGTCCATCGAGTCTATGATGCCGTCCAGCCATCTCATCCTCGGTCGTCCCCTCTTCCTCCTGCCCCCAATCCCTCCCAGCATCAGAGTCTTTTCCAATGAGTCAACTCTTCTCATGAGGTGACCAAAGTACTGGAGCTTCAGCTTTAGCATCATTCCTTCCAAAGAAATCTCAGCGCTGATCTTCAGAATGGACTGGTTGGATCTCCTTGCAGTCCAAGGGACTCTCAAGAGTCTTCTCCAACACCACAGTTCAAAAGCATCAATTCTTCGTCACTCAGCCTTCTTCACAGTCCAACTCTCACATCCATACATGACCACAGGAAAAACCATAGCCTTGACTAGATGGACCTTAGTCAACAAAGTAATGTCTCTGCTTTTGAATATGCTATCTAGGTTGGTCATAACTTTTCTTCCAAGGAGTAAGCGTCTTTTAATTTTATGGCTGCAGTCACCATCTGCAGTGACTTTGGAGTGTAAGAAAATAAAATCTGACACTGTTTCCACTGTTTCCCCATATATATCCCATGAAGTGATGGGACCAGATGCCGTGATCTTCGTTTTCTGAATGTTAAGCTTTAAGCCAACTTTTTCACTCTCCTCTTTCACTTTCATGAAGAGGCCTTTCAGTTCCTCTTCACTTTCTGCCATAAGGGTGGTGTCATCTGCATATCTGAGGTGACTGATATTTCTCCTGGCAATCTTGATTCCAGCTTGTGTTTCTTTCAGTCCAGTGTTTATCCTGATGTGCTCTGCATATAATTTAAATAAGCAGGGTGACAATATACAGCCTTGATGCACTCATTTTTCTATTTGGAACCAGTCTGTTGTTCCATGTCCAGTTCTAAATGTTGCTTCCTGACCTGTACACAGATTTCTCAAGAGGCAGGTCAGGTGGTCTGGTATTCCCATCTCTTTCAGAATTTCCCACAGTTTATTGTGATCCAGTCAAAGGCTTTGGCATAGTCAATAAAGCAGAAACAGATGTTTTTCTGAAACTCTCTTGCTTTTTCCATGATCCAGCAGATGTTGGCAATTTGATCTCTGGTTCCTCTGCCTTTTCTAAAACCAGCTTGAACATCAGGAAGTTCATGGTTCACGTATTGCTGAAGCCTGGCATGGAGAATTTTGAGCATTACTTTGCTAACATGTGAGATGAGTGCAATTGTGTAGTAGTTTGTGCATTCTTGGCACTGCCTTTCTTTGGAATTGGAATGAAAACTGAATCCTGTGGCCACTGCTGAGTTTTCCAAATTTGCTGGCATATTGAGTGCAGCACTTTCACAGCATCATCTTTCAGGATTTGAAATAGCTCCACTGGAATTCCATCACCTCCACTAGCTTTGTTCATAGTGATGCTTTCTAAGGCCCACTTGATTTCACATTCCAGGGTGTCTGGCTCTAGATGAGTGATCACACCATTGTGATTATCTGGGTCGTGAAGATCTCTTTTGAACGGTTCTTCTGTGTATTCTTGCCACCTCTTCTTAATATCTTCTGCTTCTGTTAGGTCCATACCATTTCTGTCCTTTATCGAGCCCATCTTTGCATAAAATGTTCCCTTGGTATCTCTAATTTCCTTGAAGAGATCTCTAGTCTTTCCCATTCTGTTCTTTTCCTCTATTTCTTTGCATTGATCGTTGAGGAAAGCTTTCTTATCTCTTCTTGCTATTCTTTGGAACTCTGCATTCAGATGCTTGTATCTTTCCTTTTCTCGTTTGCTTTTTGCCTCTCTTCTTTTCACAGCTATTTGTAAGGCCTCCCCAGACAGCCATTTTGCTTTTTTGCATTTCTTTTCCATGGGGATGGTCTTGATCCCTGTCTCCTGTACAATGTCACGAACCTCAGTCCATAGTTCATCAGGCACTCCATCTATCAGATCTAGGCCCTTAAATCTATTTCTCACTTCCACTGTATACTCATAAGGGATTTGATTTAGGTCATATCCTAAATGATTTATGGTCATTTAGACCATATGAATGGTCTAGTGGTTTTCCCTACTTTCTTCAATTTAAGTCTGAATTTGGCAATAATGAGTTCATGATCTGAGCCACAGTCAGCTCCTGGTCTTGTTTTTATTGACTGTATAGAGCGTCTCCATCTTTGTCTGCAAAGAATATAATCAATCTGATTTCAGTGTTGACCATCTGGTGATGTCCATGTGTAGAATCTTCTCTTGTGTTGTTGGAAGAGGGTGTTTGCTATGACCAGTGAATTTTCTTGGCAAAACTCTGTTAGTCTTTGCCCTGCTTCATTCCGCATTCCAAGGCCAAATTTGCCTGTTACTCCAGGTGTTTCTTGACTTCCTACTTTTGCATTCCAGTCCCCTATAATGAAAAGGACATCTTTTTTGGGTGTTAGTTGTACAAGGTCTTGTAGGTCTTCATAGAACCATTCAGCTTCAGCTTCTTGAGCATTACTGGTTGGGGCATAGACTTGGATTACGGTGATATTGAATGGTTTGCCTTGGAAACGAACAGAGATCATTCTGTCGTTTTTGAGATTGCATCCAAGTACTGCATTTCGGACTCTTTTGTTGACCATGATGGCTACTCCATTTCTTCTGAGGGATTCCTCCCCGCAGTAGTAGATATAATGGTCATCTGAGTTAAATTAACCCATTCCAGTCCATTTTAGTTCACTGATTCCTAGAATGTCGACATTCACTCTTGCCACTCTTGTTTCACCACTTTCAATTTTTCTTGATTCATGGACCTGACATTCCAGGTTCCTATGCAATATTGGTCTTTATAGCATCAGACCTTGCTTCTATCACCAGTCACATGCACAGCTGGGTATTGTTTTTGCTTTGGCTCCATCCCTTCATTCTTTCTGGAGTGTTATTTCTCCACTGATCTCCAGTAGCATATTGGGTACCTACTGACCTGGGGAGTTCCTCATTCAGTATCCTATCATTTTGCCTTTTCATACTGTTCATGGGGTTCTCAAGTCAAGAATACTGAAGTGGTTTGCCATTCTCTTCTCCAGTGGACCACATTCTGCTATTTAAGAGAATGACTAGAAGTTGCTTCCTCTCACATCCCAATTTTTTCAGAAAGCCTAGTCAAATGGCCATTCCTAGCTGCAAGGGACTCTAAGAGATTTAGTCTTTGATTAATAAAGACGGATTCAGCCGACATTTTTATTATTGTAGAAAAAGAAAAAATGATTAGAGGACTGTGAGTTATGACTGCCACATTTTTGTAATTGCTGTCCTGAGTGTTGCAGGCCAGTAATTCGGGTTATTATGACAGGTTTTGACCTATCATTTCTGGCTAATCAAAGGTAGGCAAATCATATAGGATATGAAAATCTAACGTTTTACAGATGTGGCAGGCAGAGAAACACGTTTAAGATAACCGAATAAACAGATGATGGCAATCAGCAGTCATTAAGATATTAGTGGAAAATTTTTCTTTACAAAGGACATTATAAGCGTCAATGGAGACTAGTGACAAAAATGTCAAGAGTTGCCAGAAAAATTGTGGTGCAAGCCTCTGATTGCTTCAGAGGATGTGAAGAAAAGAGGATATGACTGACATATAAAGACTTGGAGCATAATTGTTTGGGGGAATAAGTGCTGTTAATTTCATTTAGCTCTTATTCAGATGATGCTCCATTTCAGGGAACTCATTCCCTAGGCTGGATAAAACAGTGACTCTACATAAGTCATTAAACTAAATCTCACATACAATTAGATTAATATTTCTCTAACCCATTTGAGAAAGTACATTTTCCTAATATGAATTCTTTATAACTATCATTACTATGATTTTAGTGATATAACCACAGAATCAGCATAGCTCTCATATATGGGATATAATCAAGTATCATTTAAATATTATTTAAGAATTGTGGCCTGGCATTCTGTTAGAATATGAAACAAATTCGGAATAGTATGGAGCAGAGATGCATGGAATCCTAGTAAGTAGGAAAGTGAGTAGGGTGTGACAGACCAGACAGAAGATATTTCCTGCTTAAGTTTTCTGAATTGAGAGACCTGAGTTGGTGCTCTTAGCCAATACCAGGTAAGACTTGAATCCATGATTGTTATAGTAACCAGTGGCCCAATGTGTCCCTCACTGGCAAGGGAAAAGTCCATCTGGATGTCTGCAGTTTATTTTCTCTTTCACTCAGCAAAATATGGTGATCCCAATTTTATTTTTTCCTTGATAGATTGCTGTGGTTCAGTCTCTAGGACGTGCCCCACTGTTTGTGACCCCATGGACTACAGCGCAGCACACCAGACTTCCCTGTCCTTCACTATCTCCCAGAGTTTGCTCAAACTAATATCCATTGTGTTGGTGATACCATCCAACCATCTTTCCCTCTGCTGTCTCCTTCTCCTCCTTCCCTCAGTATTTCCCAGCATCAGGATCTCTTCCAATGAGTCAGATCTTTGCATCAAGTGGTCAAAGTATTGGAACTTCAGCTTCAGTATCAGTCTTTCCAGTGGATATTCAGGGTTGATTTTCTTTACGATCGATGGGTTTGCTCTCCTTGCAGTCCAGGGGACTCTCTTCAAGAGTCTTACCTAGCACCACACTTTAAAACATGAGAAGTATTAAAATTGCAAGTGACATAAATCCTTTCACACTTTTTCTACATACATACAATAAATACATACATTTATAAGTATTATATTTAAAGTTTATTTTCTCTTTTTTCTTTTGCAAAAATACTTCTTTGGACGAAGATTTTTTTTGAAGTATAGTTGATTTATAACTTGTATTAATTTCAGTGTACAACATAGTAATTCAATATTTTTATAGAGTATATTCCATTATAAGTTATTATAAGATATTGGCTATATTCCCTGTGTTATACAATATATCCTTATAGCTTATTTATTTTGTATTTACTAGTTTGTGCTTCTTAATCCTTTATACCTATATTGTCCCTCTCCATTTTTCTCTCCCCACTGATGAACATTATTCTATTCTTTATATTTGTGATCCATTTCTTTGTTATTTTGTTATATTCATTCGTCTTATTTTTTAGACTTCACATATAAGTGAAAACAGTATTTGTCTTTCTCTAATTTATTTTACTAGGCTTGTTACCCTGCGTGCATGTGTGCAAGTCACTTCGTTTGTGTCTGACTCTTTGTGACTCTAGGGACCATAGCCTGCCAGGCTCCTCCGTCCATGGGATTCTCCAGGTAAGAATACTAGTGGGTTGCCATTTTCTTCTCCAGGGGATATTCGCAACCCAGAGATTGAACCCACATCTCTTATAGCTCATGCATTGGCAAGCAAATTCTTTACCACTAGTGCCACCTGGGAAGTCCCATTACCCTTCAGGTCCATCCATGTTGTTGCAAATGGCTAATTTTCCCTCTTTTTAAAAAATTATAAATAATGCTACCATGAACATTGAGGTGCATGTCTTTTCAAATTAATGTTTTCAGTTTCCTCAGATATGCACCCAGGAGTGGAATTGCTGGACCATACTATCCCTGGTGGCTCAGATAGTAAAGAATCTGCCTACAAAGTGAGAGACTGGGATTCTATCCCTGGGTGGCGAAGATCCCCTGGATAAGGGAATGGCTACCCACTCCAGTATCCTATCCTGAAGAATTTCATGGACAATGTAGCCTGGTAAGCTACCGTCCATTGGACTGCAAAGAGTCGGACACGGCTGAGCAACTAACAGTTTCATTGTTATTTCATGTCTTCCTGGGTAGTTCTATTTTTTAGTTTTTTGAGGAAAGTCCCTACTGTTTCCATAGTGGCTGCCCCAATAACATTCCCACCAGAAGTGTACTTGGGTCCTCTTTGCTCCTTATCTTTACCAACATTTTTTATTTGTGGTCTTTTTGATGATAGCTGTTTTAACAGATGTGAAGTGAAAATCCCATGGATGGAGGAGCCTGGTAGGATGCAGTCCATGGGGTCGCAAAGAGTCGGACACGGCTGAGCGACTTCACTTTCACTTTCACTTTTCACTTTCATGCATTGGAGAAGGAAATGGCAACTCACTCCAGTGTTCTTGCCTGGAGAATCCCAGGGATGGGGGAGCCTTGGTGGACTACCATTTATGGGGTCACACAGAGTCAGACACAACTGAAGCAACTTAGCAGCAGCAGCAGTACTATCTTATTTTGGATTTGATTTGCATTTTCCTGCATTTTCCTGATGATTAGTGATTTTGAGCATCTTTTCATGTGCCTGTTGGCCATCTATCTGTATGTCTTCTTTGGAAAAATGTCTATTCATATCTTCTGCCAATCCTTTAATTCGATTTTTTTATTGATTTGTATGAACTGTTTATATATTTTGGACATTAACCCCTTATTAGTCTTATCACTTGTGAATATTTTCCCCCACGCAGTAGGTTGTCTTTTCATTTTGGTGACAGTTTCCTTTGCAGTGCAAAAGCTTTTAAGTTTGATTAGATCCCATTTGTTTATTTTTGTTTTTGTTCCTGTTGTCTTATGAGATGGATCAAAAAATATTGCTATGATTTATTTCTAAGAGTATTCTGCCTATATTCTTTCCTAAGAATTTTATGGTTTTCGGTCTAATATTTAGGCCTTTATCAATTTTGAGTTTACTTTTATATATAGTGAGAAAAAATGTGGCAGTCATTCTTTTACATGTAGCTGGCCAGTTTTCCCAGCACCACTCATTGAAGAGACTATCTTTTCTCCATTGCATATTCTTTTTCTTGTCTGATTGCTGTGATTAGGACTTCCAATACTATGTTAGATAAAAGTGGCAAGAATGGGCATCCTTGTCTCTGATTTTAAAAGAAATGCTTTCTTTTCTCTATTAGATATCATAAATGGCCTTTATTTTATTGAGTTGTGTTCCCTCTATACCAACTTTGATGAGGGTTCTTATCATGAATGGATATGGAGTTTTATCAAATGCTATTTCTGTGTCTAATGAGGTGATCATATGACTTTCATTCTTTCTTTGGTTATTGTGGCATATCACAGTAATTGACTGCAGATAATCAACCATCTCTACATCCCTAGAATAAATCCCATTTGATCATGGTGTATGATACTTTTTATATATTGCTAAATTCAGTTTGCTAATATGTTCTTGAGGATTTTTACATCTGTATTCATCAAAGATATTGACCTGTAACTTTTCACCTGTAGTGTCTTTTATGGTTTTGATATCAGGGTAATGGTGGCCTGCTAGAATTAGATTGAAAAATAGGCAAACTTTCTGGCAGATACTTTGGTGGCATACATCAAATAGCTTAGAACATTCACATTCTTTTATCTATTTGCTGTTTTTAAGTATTTATGGACAAAGATATTCATCACGTGTGTGCATACTAAGTGACTTCAGTCATGCCCAACTATTTGTGACCCTGTGGACCATAGCCTACCAGGCTCCTCTGTCAAAGGGATTCTGCAGGCGAGAATACTGGAGTGGGTTCCCATTTCCTACTCCAGTGGGTCTTCCTGACTTTTAAAGTCTCCTTCATTGGCAGGCAGGTTCTTTACCACTAACACCACCTGGGAAGCTGATTCATCACCATCATATTTATTTTAAAAATTGAATAAAACTAAATGTCCAAAGAAAGGACTCATTAAAAGGCTGTCTTCATTTGGTGAACTATATATGATGTAGCTATTAAAAACTTTGTTTTCAGAGCAACTGCATGAGAATATTGCTTAGTGGAAAGGTAAGCGATAAGCCTATGTATAAACATGCTTCTAATCAAAATGAATATGTAATATGGAGATATATATTTGTAAGCATAAAAAAGACTAGAAACTATTACATCATAGTTTTAGCATCTCAGGGTGCTAGAATTACAGATTTTAAAATGTGTTTTACTTATAAATATCTCCATATCCAGGTCTTCCTCAATGGTCATACATTATCTTAAAAATTATAAATAATAAATGATTTAACATTTAATGATACAAATAATGGATATTGAATTTTATCTAATCATTCATTCATTCATTTTATCCACTACACCTCTTCCATCTTTCACATATTGTGTTTATCTTCTTGTGATTTGGCTCTGTTTAGTTGATATATTTTTAGATCATCTGGTTAATAAATTTGGAGAATGAAATGAAAACACATTCTTCCAAATTCCAACCAAGCATTCTTTGCCTGAGACTACATTGCAAAATAAGAAATAATTTGAAAATTAACTAAAAGAAGCACCAGAACACTAAAAGTGAAGAAAAAGAAATCAGTGCAAATATGTTTGTACAAAAGTTTAAAATCTTGGGCTTGTGAGAATTTTGGAGAATATTTTTGAAAAACTGGCTATCCAAATAAAACAAGTTTGTGTGGGATGTAAATTCATAAACAAAATGGTTATATGAAGTGAGAAAGGCATGAGTCTTTGTTTGCTTCGATATTATTTTTAACACGTTGAAATATTCCAGTAAGTGATTTGAATTGCAATTTAGGAACCGACTGAGTCAACAAAATAAATATGACAATTTGATGCCATTTGAGGATATTGGCATTTTATAAAAGAAATTGTCTTGCAGAGTAGATCATGGTTCTGGCTTGGGTTGCATCTCTTTTTCTTTTTTTTTTTTTTACTCTTCTGGATGGAGAGTGTTGCCACCAGGTTCAAAGTATTCTCTTGCCAACTCTAACACCATGGAAATAATTTAAAAGGTGCAATGCATGAAATGCTTCAAGGTAATGAGGCTTTTATAACTGTTTAGGATACAAGGACACCCTTGTACAGGTGATCAAGAGAGGGAACATACAGATATATCATGCTAGTTTGGCAATTTTCACGCTTAGTTTAGGACCATAGCCAAAGCTCATCAAAGTATGCTTCGCTACAATGTTTGAGCAAACTCTGGGAGATGGTGAAGGACAGAAAAGCCTGGCATGCTGTAGTCTATGGGGTCACAGAGTCAGTCAAACACGACTGAGCGACTGAACAACAACAACTATAATCTCAGGCCATAGAGGTTGCTCAACCTCTACTTAAACGTTTCTAGAACAGAGAAATCTCAGTCTCTCCCGGGTTCTCAACTGGGGATCACAGATACTGTGTGTGTGTGTGTGTGTGTGTGTGTGTTAGTCACTCAGTTGTGTCCTGCTCTTTGTGATCCCATGGACTCTAGCTCGCCAGGCTCCTCTGTCCATGGAATTCTCCAGGCCAGAACACTGGAGTGGATTGCCATTCCCTTCTCCAGGGAATCTTCCTAATCCAGGGATTGAACCCAAGTCTCCAGCATGCAGGCAGATTCGTTACTGTCTGAGCCACCAGGAAAGCCCCACGGATACCATAGGAGTGTCTAATTGAGCTTTAGGGATCAGATAACACCTTGAAGTTACATCCACATTTTTTGATTCCTGTGTTAGTTTTCATGTCTTAATTCCCCAAAATGTCAGCACCCTCAAAATATTAAAAATCACTGCAGAGGTAGCTGATTACATTTTTCAAGCAGATTGAGTAATTGAAAAACTGGGTTTTATATATATTTATATATACACATACATACATATATAAATTCTGAAACAAAATAAGTCTAGTCACTTGATCTGTTTATAACCCTTTCAATAGAACAACTAATTCACTACTACTGCTGCTAAGTCGCTTCAGTATTTACTCCTAAAATCTCTTTCACTCTAAACATTCTCATTTTCTTAAGTGTTTCCTTACTGACAACTTTTTGCCCCATCACCATGGCCATGCTCTTTTATACATACTCCACTTTGATCATTATTGCTTCTTGAAGTGTGGTTCCATCTATGCAAATTTCAGGTGTTATCCTATCCACACACACAACAAGGAGGATTAATTTTCCTCGTATTCTGTTCACTCATCTTATATTAATAGAGAAATGGCTCAGAGGTTAAAGTGTCTGCCTGGAATGTAGGAGACGGTCAGGAAGATCCCCTGGAGAAGGAAATGGCAACCCACTCCAGTACTCTTGCCTGGAGAATCCCATGGAGGGAGGAGCCTGGTGGGCTGCAGGCCATGGGGTTGCAAAGAGTTGGACACGACTGAGTGACTTCACTTTCACTTTCACTTACCTTTTGGAGGGAGCCATAACAAATGTTTCTCCTCTTTGAATATCAAATAACTTTTTATGTATTCAGATGTAATATTTGCTGAATTCCATAAAGGAAGCTGAAATTATGCATTCCCTGAGAGACCTGGGTTCGATCCCTGGGTTGGGAAGATCCCCTGGAGAAGGGAAAGGCTACCCACTCCAGTATTCTGACCTAGAGAATTCCATGGACTCTATAGTCCACAGGGTCATAAGGAGTCGAACATGACTGAACAACTTTCACTTTCACTTTCATTCTTACTCCAGCTCCCCCACCTACTTTATTTTCTTTTTTCTTTGACTAGGACATTTGATTGTTTAGCCTCACCTTCTGTCAAGTCACTCATGTGCTTGCTTTGACTTTTCATTCAGAGCAGGCAAAATTGTCTGTCTGCTGATCTTATTTCCCCCCAAATTTCCCAGGATAGCATATAGAGAAATACAAGTCATACAGATGTAAAACACTGAAGTTTGATTCTTAGTTCTGTCTCTTATTATTAAAAATAGTTGTATGATCTTGAATAGTTTAGTTGACATTTCAAAACATCAAAGCATTCTTCATCTATAAAGTGGAAATATTAATATCCAATTCATAGCATTATAAGAATTAGAGAAGATTGTCTATACATTTTTTTAGATTAGCTTTATTCTTTCCCCTTTCTACATTCAATTGTTAACAGTGTTAGTATTTTTATTATATTATATACCTATAGAAGACTGAGGAATGCTTAGTGAATGCTTAGTGAATTCTAGGCCTCATACCATATGCATGCCTCTACTCTTTAACATATTCTCCTCCTACTGCCTCACACCCCACACTGTCCTTTTTCTTCAGCTTTAGCTATGTTGGCTTTCTTATGTTTCTAAAACATTCCACACAAACTCCCATTTCAAAGCTTTTGATTTGCTGTTCACTTTATCTGAATCACTCCCTGCTTCCCTCCCGCTTCCCTCCAATTAAAGAAGTATTTCTTATCTCTTACTTCATGTCTTTATTTTTCAAGTGAAGCTAGCCTGTTAACTTTGTAGCGCTTGCCCTCCTCCAAACACAGGAGATAAACCTTGAATATCCTGACATGCTAGAAATCATGGAAGCTCTCAAACAAGACCAGGGTTGTATGGAAGACAGTTTCATAATCAAAAAGAAGAAGGATACGTAGATGCAATGTCTGTTTCTGGCTATTATGGAGTAATCTGTATCAAGCCATCCCTTTTATTGAATATTATTATAAAGGCAGGATAAAAAAAAATTGGATAAATAAATAAAATGTGTTAAAGTTAATCAATGAATTACCAAGGTGGCCAGCATTTGAGAGCGTCACATTCCAGAAAGAAATTTAGGTGACTCAACTCTTTCTGCCAGTTTTCCCCATAGGATATTAGTCAAATTTCAGACACAGCACTAAGGTGAAGCAGAAAGCAATAACCTAAAGTAGGGGTCAATAAACTGCTACCCGAGAGCCAGATCTGGTCTGTTGTGCACACCATGCTCATTGGGTTACATAATGTCTGTGGCTGCTTCTGGAGGTCAATGGCAGAGCTGAAAGGATTTATCAGACTACCTAGCTTATAAATTAGATGTCTTTATGTTTCTTTCACAGAACTAGAAGGAAAAATCCTGGATTTTAGGGCTGCTCATTGGGTTGAATCGCTGATCCAGGAAGATCCCATGAAGAAGAAAATGGCAACCCACTGCAATATTCTTGCCTGGGCAATCCCATGGACAGAGGAACCTGGCAGGCTACACTGCATGTGGTACCAAAGAGTCGAATGTGACTTAGCGACTGAACAACAACAGTGACAGTGACGTAATAGAAAGGGATATCACAGCATCAAAGAGTGCTGGAAAACACGTCTTTCAGTTGAGACCTCTGAAAAGCTATACTGTGACCAAAACCAAATTCAAAATAGACTCCACAAAACGCAACACCCAACTTTGCTTCCTCTCAGTTCTTGAATGGATTGAAGTCCTTGATTTAAACCAATTCTTCTTAACAAACTGAAGAGTAATAAATCTTCTCTGAAAGAATACAACTTTATCCAGAACTTCTACAACTTTCCATAATCAGTGCCTGACATGTACTTAATAACTACCAGAAATATCAGGAGACAGCACAAGTGAAAAGCAAGAGAGGAAAACAAATACATAATAAAAAGGGAACCTGAAAGTGTCAAGATAGTGAAGTTATCAGTTACAATAACTGATACCAGTTACAACTGTTACCAGTTACAATAACTGAGCAACATATATAAGAAAATAAATGACAGTATTGGTAACTCACCACAGAACCATAATAAGGCACAAATTAAAAATTTTAAAAGTAAAAAATGTCATTAATGAAAGTAGGGGATTTGGGAGAGAATAGATACATGTATATGTATGGCTGAGTCCCTTCACCATTCACCTGAAACTGTCACAACATTGTTAATCGGCTATACCCTAATACAAAATATTTCTGGTGTTAAAAAATACAAAGAAAGTAAGAGCACAATAGATATGCTTGTGTATTCAGTTGCTAAGTCATGTCTGACTCTTTGTGACCCCGTTGACTGTAGCCTGCCAGGCTCCTCTGTCCGTGGGATTTTCTAGGCAAGCATGCTAGAGTGCATTGTCATTTCCTCCTCTGGGGATCTTTCCAACCCAACCCAGGGATTCAACCCATGTGTCCTGAATGTCCTGCACTACAGGTGGATTCTTTATTGTTGAGCCGTTGGAGATGCAAGCAGATAACAACTAGACTAAAGCAATAAAAAAAAAAGATGGAAGACATACAAGGAAGGGTAACAGACATGGGTCCCAATGAAAAGCCTAAATGCCTGTCATATGGGCTCTGATACAGAGGAGAGAGAGAATGAGGTGGAAACACAATTTGAAGAGATGCTAGTTAAAAAAATATATTATAAACTAAAGATACCAAGTCACAAATTAATAAAGCTTTAGTAATCCTAAAGAGGATGAGTGAAAAGAAGCTATACTTTCTACATTTTCATATATCTTCTGAAAATTTAAAGCTGGAGAAAACTGTAAAAATAGCCAGAGATAGAAAGGAAAAAAAAAAACCAAAAACTACATTTCCCTCAATGAAGCTGCAGTAAGACTGACACCTATTAACTTGAACTATGGAAACTTGATAAATCTGATCAAAGTTCTAAATATATAACTACAAAAGCCACAGGATGATATTAAATGTCATCAGGTCAGCCATGCTGTGCTTGCTAAGTCATTTTAGTTATGTCCAATTCTTTGCAACCCTATGGACCGTAGCCTGCCAGGCTCCTATATCCGTGGGATTCTCCAGGCAAGAATACTGGAGTGGGTTGCCATGCCCTCCTCCAGGGGATCTTCCTGACCCAGGGATTGAACTCATGTCTACTGCGGCTCCCACATTGTAGGCAGATTCTTTACTGCTGAGCCACTGGGGAAGCCCCATCACCAGGTATAAAGACAGCCAAATCCAGAAGGTCAAGAAGAAAGAGGAGAGGAGAAGAGTGGAGGAGGAGAGGAGAAATGTAGGAAGAGGAGGAGGAGGCAGGGAGGAGATGGGGAGAGGGAAGGAGAGGGGCATGGGGGAGTAAGAGAAGAGCACAGTGAGTTCCCTACACATGAATGAGTTCTGTTCTAGGAGCCTGTTCAGAAGTCCAATTGGCTCAAAAGTCCAGCAAAATTAGCCTCGATACACATATCGTACTGTACTAACAGGTTAATAATGCCTGTCACTGCTGCTTTTACACTTGTTTCTGGACATCTTGGGCTTGAAATGAAGACCCTGTACTACTGTACTATCCAGTAAAGTACACAAAAGCACAATCACTTGTAGAGGATGCACGCACGTAACAATGTATGCCAGACACATGAACTAACTTAAGTGATGGGACAGGAAGACACATGTTTGCATTTTTGAAAGTTTGCAACTTGAAGGTTAGTATGTAGGGACTTACTGTAGAAAGGTAGAAAGAGGAGGATGAAGAGAAGGAAGAAGAAGGAAAAGAGGGAGAGGAATGCGAGGGGGAGGGGGAGGAAGAAGAGGAAGCGGAGGAGGAGAAATTATCTTGAAATGCATATTAACCTTATGCGTTGTTGGAAATTTGCACATATCCTATTTTGATAAACTCCGAAAAGACATTTGTGAAACAGCTGGGGAAGTGTAGGTGTGATAATCCTATTTTTTGTTTAAATTTATTTTTAATTGGAGGATAATTGCTTTACAATATTGTGTTGGTTTCTGCCATACGACTGTGTATCAACGATATGTATAATATGGCCCCTCCCTCTTTAATGAACATATTTTTAAAAGCCCTTAACTCTTAGAGATATGTACCAAACTGAACACAGACAACAATATGATATTTATTATTTCCTTTAATATAATTCAGTGGAGGTGTAACTAAATGGGTAAACAAGATTTTCCACGTTGATAATTTTTGAAGCTGTCGATGAATACAGGAAATGTACTACCATATTTGTATTTTTAGAACCTTTCTGTAATAAAAAACCAAAAATCATAAAAAGAAAGAAATAGCTAAAAATAGCTTTTAGCTCTTTGAGTTGAACAAAATGAGCTTGCAATTCACATTTTAAAAGGAGTATCTGTGGAATTGTTTTACTACACCTAAGTCCCAGGTATTTCCTCAGAAACACAAAAAGTCAAAGCAACAGTTCTAGATTCCAAAGTTTCAATTTTTAATAGTGACTCAGGATCATGTTTTTTGTTTCTTCTGGGAACTCCCTGGCAGTCCGACCGTTAAGACTCAGGCTTTCACTTCCTAGGTTAACTTATACCAAGAATATAAACATAAAACGTTGTGTTTTAAAATTTCTGTACATCCTTTGTCTAACATTAATACATCATCATTTCAAAGGTACACTATTTGTATGCATCACTGCTGTATAAGAATCTTTCTGGTCCTGAAAGGAAGCTTCTAAATCCTTGAAATTTCCTGAGTAATAGGAGTGTCTTATTTATTAATGAGCTCCTTGGATCACCCCTCAGTTTATGCTAAGAGATGAACTGACTCAGGATGGGAGCTGGGCACCAGAAAGACCAACCAAGAGGCTTGGGGCTTGGAGCAAGCCTAACCTTGAGGAACAAAAGGGCAGAGATTTGATATGAGTTCAAGCAGATGATCAATGATTAAATCAATCAAGCCTCCCCTATTGGAAAAAAAAAAAGGCTCATGCTTCAATTGTTCTGGACCTGAGTTCATCCCCAGTCAGGGAGCTAAAATCCTGCAAGCTGCACAATTTGGCCAGAAAGAAAAGTTCTTCTTTCAGATTTGTGCTGAAGGCACTGTACAAGACTTCTTAGCTGAAGTGCAATAGAAAATCACAAACCACCTCTACAGAGTGTACAGAGTGTGCTTTATGCACCAATTTGGTGAGGAATAGGTAAGCACCTATATCTCTGTATAATATTCTAGAATCGTAGATTATTTTAGAAATTTAATCTTCAAGGGATACGTTCCATAAAGTACAGAAAGGATAGCCAATAAGAACTTGCCTGTCACCGCCCTTGATCTAGGCTGTTGGAAACTAGAATAAGATCATTTGCAAGACTTGAAGGGGAAATGACTGAGACTTTTGTTGTTCATCCAGTAATTGTAAGGACAGCTTAAGTTAACATACTATACATTGATTTTCTTTGGCCCAGCCCATGATGCAAACACTGAGGTTTCATAGTTGAGTAGATAGGGCAGTTGAAGTAACTGGGCTGGTTATACAGGACAGGCACATAATTTCAAAAGACGAAGTGGAACAGATGTAGTGTCTAAATTAACCCAAATCACTAAGCCACAGCAAATAGTAATTCATAGCATCACTTAGAGAGGTAATATAATAACGTGGTGTAGCACGCGAAGTCTGGAATCTGACTGGCCCTTCCAGGTGTACCTATGCAATTCTAAGCAAGCCACTCAAGCATTGTGCTTTAGTGTCCTCTGTGGAATGTGACAATCATACCAACTAGGTCGTATAATTGTTGAGTCAGGGGAGAGATCTATTCTTTTTGCCCAGTATTCATTTCACCCTTCTTCTAATCATGAGTCCTTAGTATCTCAGTTTTCCTCTGGTAAGCCACCCCTTTCCCACTTTTAACCTGTGTTCATAACAGAAAGCATGTGATTTAACCTGGCTCTATGATTGGGCTTCGCTGGTAGCTCAGAGTTTAAAGCGTCTGCATGCAATGCGGGAGACCTGGGTTCTATCCCAGGGTTGGGAAGATCCCCTGGAGAAGGAAATGGCAAACCACTCCAGTATTCTTGCCTGGAGAATCCCATGGACGGAGGAGCCTGGTGGGCTACAGTCCACGGGGTTGCAAAGAGTAGGACACGACTGAGCGACTTCAATTTCAATTTCAATTTATGATTGGGTCAGAAACATTTACATTGTCCAGTAAGAAAACGGAGATACAGAGAGAATTTTTCTAGGATTTTGGGGAGAGAGGGACATTTTCTTTGCCACTGGACTGGAATCTAGAAGAATGTGAGTCTGAAACTGCTATGAGCCATCTTGGGGGGGAAGAACTTGAGAACTAAAATAACACAGGAGGAAGGTGGAGCCTATGCATGGAGTTAGACCAGGCAGAAATTGTTTAAGCCCCCTAATCCAGCAGTTTGTGAAAGAAGCTTGCCTTTTACTTTTAGTTACTTGAACTGCAAAATTCCTTATTGCACAAGGGGAGTGGGAGGGTTGAGTTTAAGCCAGTCTAAGTTGGGTCTTCTGGCCCCTGAAGTATAAAGAATGCTAACCAGATGAGGTTTACATGAGAATATATATATATATAAACTAGGATAGAGGATAGGAAACATGCACACTGGTGCTCAGGAATATAACACTTCTGGGTATTCATTATATTCTAGATACGGTTCTTGTTCTGTTGGCGTCACATAATTATCTCATGTAATCCTTACAATCTATTAGGCAGGTATTTTATTTTACCTATTGTGGCATAATAAATTACACCAAAGCTTAACATTCATTGTTTCAGTAAGTCAGGAGCTTACAGGGATCAGCTTATTTGATCTTGGTCTGACTCATAGTCTTAACAAGAGCTTTCAGTTAAAATATCTTTCGGGATTGCAAATATCTGAAGACTTGACTGGGGCTGGAGGATCCACTTTGAAGATAGAAAAATAAGTGATCCTATAGAGGCAGAAGCTTCGCTGTCTTTCATGACTGAGTACTAGAAGTGGCACTCTGTCACTTACATATCATCCTATTGCTTACAGAAGTTATCCCTATTTAGTGTAGGGGTGGGCTTCCTTAGGATGTGAATTCAGGAGGCAGGGACTGTTGGGGACTGGCTAACCACACAGTATGTCATTACCTCTGTTTTAAATATGACAATACTAAGACTTGAAATAAATAATTTGTCCAAAGTCAATAGCTGTTCAGTGATGGGACATGATTGGGGACTTTTCTAGTCTTTTTTTCCAGGACCTACTCTCTTAATCACAATGCAGTGCTTTCTGGTTAACTGTCTCAGTAGAAGTTATCTTTTATTACTTATCATGTATCCAGCAACTCATTTGCCTTCATAAGTGAATGTAAGAATATAGAATATAAAACTTAATGTCTATCTCTATCACTTTAATATTGAAACATGTGTCAGAAGGCTTAAGACAACGTATCCTTGCAAAAGTCTATTTCAAAAGATTTCATGTGTGTTAAAGCATTTGGAACAACTACCCTGGTATCTCCATTGGCTAAACCCAATCAGAAACAAGCCAGTTTGGGAGCCTTGAGTACACTTCTCAGGGTTAGCCTTCAGAGCATAGAGCCAGGCAGAAATAGGCAAAGAAGTTCCACAGAGCAAGAGAATTAGGAGCCCAGATCCCTACGCCTTTAATTAGCAAATAGCTTACTTGGAAATAAGTGATTTATAAGTAAAGTGAAAAATTAGCCCCTGCAGAGCACATCTTTTCTTGTGAGAACTCCAAAATTATAACTCACTGCTGAACAACCATCGACTGGAGAATGTTGGATCCCACCAAAAAAAGATACCCCACATCCAAGGGCAAAGGAGAAGCCCCAGCGAGATGGTAGGAGCGGTGAAATCACATTTAGAATCAAACCCCTTACCCGCCAGAGATTCCCAGAGGGCTCAAACATACCTTGTGTGCACCAGGACCCAGAGACCCCACAGAGACTGAGCTAGAACTGTGTTTGAGTGTCTCCTGCAAAAGTACAGGTCAGCAGTGGTCTTCTGCAGGGACAGGGCTCTGGGTGCAGCAGACCTGGGTATAACATAAGCCCTCTTGGAGGAGGTCACCATTAACCCACCATAGAGCCACCAGAACTTACACATGACTGGGGAAACAGACTCTTGGAGGGCACAAACAGAACCTTGTGCACACCAGGACCCAGAAGAAAGGAACAGTGACCCCAAAAGAGACTGATCCAGACTTGCCCATGAGTGTCCAGGAGTCTCCAGTGGAGTGTGGGTCGACGGTGGCCTGCTGCCAGGGTTGGGGGCACTGAGTGTGGCAGTGTATGCATAGGACCTTTTGAAGGAGGTCCCTATTACGTTCATTGCCTCCACCATAGTTTTGCCTCAGGTAAAATAACAGAGAGGGAACACAGCCCCAGCCATCCACAGAAAATTGGATTAAAGATTTACTGAGCATGGCCCCGCCCATCAGAATAAGACCCAGTTTCCTCTCAGTCAGTCTCTCCTATTAGGAAGCTTCCATAAGCCTCTTTTCCTTATCCATCAGAGCACTGCTGCTGCTAAGGCACTTCAGTCGTGTCCGACTCTGTGCAGCCCCATAGACGGCAGCCCACTAGGCTCCCCGGTCCCTGGGATTCTCCAGGCAAGAACACTGGAGTGGGTTGCCCTTTCCTTCTCCAGTGCATGAAAGTGAAAAGTGAAAGTGAAGTCGCCCAGTCGTGTCTGACTCTTAGTGACCCCATGGACTGCAGCCTACCAGGCTTTTGGTTAAATTCACCCATTCCAGTCCATTTTACTTCGCTGATTCCTAGAATGTCAATGTTCACTCTTGCCATCTCCTGTTTGACCACTTCCAATTTGCCTTGATTCATGGACCTGACATTCCAGGTTCCTATGCAATATTGCTCTTTACAGCATCGGACCTTGCTTCTATCCCCAGTCACATCCACAACTGGGTATTGTTTTTGCTTTAGCTCCATCCCTTCATTCTTTCTGGATTCTTTCATTCTCCACTGATCTCCAGTAGCATATTGGGCACCTACTGACCTGGGGAGTTCCTCTTTCAGAATCCTATCATTTTGCCTTTTTATAATGTTCATGGGGTTCTCAAGGCAAGAATACTGAAGTGGTTTGCCATTCCCTTCTCCAGTGGACCACATTGTGTCAGACTTCTCCACCATGCCCACCCATCTTGGGTGGCCCCACAGGGCATGGCTTAGTTTCATTGAGTTAGACAAGGCTGTGGTCCTAGTGTGATTAGATTGACTAGTTTTCTGTGATAATGGTTTCAGTGTGTCTGCCCTCTTGCAACACCTACCATCTTACTTGGGTTTCTCTTACCTTGAACGTGGAGTATCTCTTCATGGCTGCTCCAGCAAAGTGCAGCTGCTGCTCCTTACCTTGATGAGGGGTATCTCCTCACCGCCGCCCCTACCGACCTTGAATGTGGAATAGCTCCTCTAGGCCCTCTGGCCCCCACGCAGCCACCATGAACAGTATGAAAAGGCAAAATGATAGGACACTGAAAGAGGAACTCCCCAGGTCGGTAGGTGGCAACATAGTATGCTTTGGGAGATCAGTGGAGAAGTAACTCCAAAAAGAATAAAGAGACAGAGATAAAGCAAAAACAGCACCCATTGGTGGATATGACTGGTAATAGAAATAAAGTCCGGTGCTGTAAAGAGCAATATTACATAGTAACCTGGAAGGGTAGATCCATGAATCAAGGCAAATTGGAAGTGCTCAAATAGGAGATAGCAAGAGTCAACATCAACATTTAAGGAATCAGCAAACTAAAATGGACTGGAATGGAAGAGTTTAACTCAGATGACCATTATATCTACTACTGCGGGCAGGAATCCCTCAGAAGAAATGGAGTAGCCATCACAGTAAACGAAAGAGTCCAAAATGCAGTACTTGGATGCAATATCAAAAATGACAGAATGATCTCTGTTCATCTCCAAGGCAAACTATTCAATATCGCAGTAATGCAAGCCTATGCCCCAACCAGTAACACTGAAGAAGCTGAAGTTGAACAGTTCTATGAAGACCTACAAGACCATTTAGAACTAACACCCAAAAAAGATGTCCTTTTCATTATAGGGGACTGGAATGCAAAAGTAGGAAGTCAAGAAACACCTGGAGTAACAGGAAAATTTGGCCTTGGAATGCGGAATGAAGCAGGGCAAAGACTAATAGAGTTTTGCCAAGAAAATTCACTGGTCATAGCAAACACCCTCTTCCAACAAAACAAGAGAAGACTCTACACATGGACATCACCAGATGGTCAACACCGAAATCAGATTGATTATATTCTTTGCAGACAAAGATGGAGAAGCTCTATACAGTCAGCAAAAACAAGACCAGGAGCTGACTGTGGCTCAGATCATGAACTCCTTATTACCAAATTCAGACTTAAATTGAAGAAAGTAGGGAAAAACCACTAGACCATTCAGGTATGACCTAAATCAAATCCCTTATGATTATACAGTGGAAGTGAGAAATAGATTTAAGGGACTAGATCTGATAGATAGAGTGCCTGATGAACTATGGACGGAGGTTCATGACATTGTACAGGGGACAGGGATTAAGACCATCCCCATGGAAAAGAAATGCAAAAAAGCAAAATGGCTGTCTGGGGAGGCCTAACAAATAGCTGTGAAAAGAAGAGAAGCAAAAAGCAAAGGAGAAAAGGAAAGATATAAGCATCTGAATGCAGAGTTCCAAAGAATAGCAAGGAGAGATAAGAAAGGCATACTCAGTCATCAATGCAAAGAAATAGAGGAAAATAGTATTGACACTCAATACGCCAGCAAATTTGGAAAACTCAGCAGTGGCCACAGGACTGGAAAAGGTCAGTTTTCTTTCCAATCCCAAAGAAAGGCAATGCCAAAGAACGTTCAAACTACTGCATAATTGCACTCATCTCACAGGCTAGCAAAGTAATGCCCCAAATTCTCCAAGCCAGGCTTCAACAGTACATGAACCATGAAATTCCAGATGTTCAAGCTGGATTTAGAAAAGGCAGAGGGACTAGAGATCAAATTGGCAACATCTGCTAGATCATTGAAAAAGCAAGAGTTCCAGGAAAACATCTACTTCTGCTTTATTGACTACGCCATAGTCTTTGACTGTGTGGATCACAACAAACTGTGGAAAATTGTTTAAGAGACGGGAGTATGAGACCACCTGACCTGCCTCCTGAGAAACCTGTATGCAGGTCAGGAAGCAACAGTGAGAACTGGACATGGAACAACATACTGGTTCCAAATCAGGAAAGAAGTACATCAAGGCTGTGTATTGTCACCCTGCCCATTTAACTTCTTTGCATAGTACATCATGCAAAATGCTGGGCTGGATGAATCACAAGCTGGAATCAAGATGTTTGGGAGAAATATCAATAACCTCAAATATGCAGATGAAACCACCCTTACGGCAAAAAGTGAAGAAGAACTAAAAAGCCTCAAGATGAAAGTGAAAGAGGAGAGTGAAAAAGTTGACTTAAAACTCAACATTCAGAAAGCTAAGATCATGGCATCCTGTCCCATCATTTCATGTTAAATGGATGGGGAAACAGTGGAAACAGTGGCTGACTTTATTTTCTTGGGCTCCAAAATCACTGCAGATGGTGACTGCAGCCATGAAATTAAAAGACGCCTACTCCTTGGAAGGAAAGTTATGACCAACCTAGACAGCATTTTAAAAAGGCAGAGACATTACTTTGCCAACAAAGATCCATATAGTCAAGGCTATGGTTTTTCCAGTGGTCATATATGGATGTGAGAGTTGGACTATAAAGAAAGCTGAGTGCTGAAGAATTGATGCTTTTGAACTGTGGTGTTGGAGAAGACTCTTGAGAGTCCCTTAGACTGCAAGGAGATCCAACCAGTCCATTGTAAAGGAGATCAGTCCTGGGTGTTCATTGGAAGGACTGATGTTGAAGCTGAAACTCCAATACTTTGGCCACCTGATGCAAGGAGTTGACTCATTTGAAAAGACCCCGATGCTGGGAAAGATTGAGGGCAGGAGGAGAAGGGGACAACAGAGAATGAGATGGTTGGATGGCATTACTGACTTAATGGACTTGGGTTTGGGTGGACTCCGGGAGTTGGTAATGGACAGAGAGGTCTGGCGTGCTGCAATTCATGGGGTTTCAAAGAGTTGGACATGACTGAGTGACTGAACTGAACTGAACTGGATGACAAAAAGAAAACTCTTTAAGTGTTTTTCTCATCATTATGGTTTTGGCACTTCATCATTCTCTTATCTTCATTTATTTAGTATTTATTTAAAGATTCTTATTTTCTGTGTGTTTTGTGCTCAATAATGTCCAACTCTTTGCAGCACTAAGTACTGTAGGCCAGCAGGCTGTCTGTTCATGGGATTTTCCAGGCAAGAATACTAGAGTGGGTTGCCATTTCCTCTTCCAGGGGAGTCTTCCCCACCCAGGAATAGGACCGGCATCTCTTGTGTCTCCTGCATTGGCAGGCATATTCTTTTCCACTGTGCCACCTGGGTTTCTTATTTTATGACAAAACATATGGTTATACTTTCTGTATATGGCACCCTACTTTCCACATATACCAATGGTAATCCACTTACCTCTGTCCTTGAGCTAATGACATTATGTCTATAATTTTTCTTGCAGGTCATCTCTAAGACAACATTTTCTTTCTGTTTCCATGGTTAAAATTTCAGTCCATAGTCTAATTACCTTGATAAGTCTCTGCTGGGCTCATGCATTAAATGCCCCAAACATTTATTTACTAAAATGAAAATATGAAATTATGGAATCTTATATAAACACACTTCTTTTGGATAATGATGACATAGCATTAATAGTAAGAGTCCTTAGAGGGCATGGAGCATAAAATGTCAGGATAGAAATTCTGACCTTTGACGTATACAGAGTTGCCTGTGGAAGCCATATGAATAGATATTTTGCCAGTGATTATGGTGGCTCAGATGGTAAAGAATCTGCCTGCAATGCAGGAGGCCTAGGTTCAATACCTGGGTCATGATCTCCTGGAGAAGTGAATGGCTATCCACTCCAGTATTCTTGGGGGGATAATCCCATGGACAGAGGAACCTGATGGGCTACAGTCTATTGGATTGTAAACAGTCAGACACAATTGAGTGATTGTTCACAACTAACACTTTTTTTTTTTTCAAGTGGAAGCCATATGAATAGATATTTTTCCTAGTGATTACTGGAGCCAATATTTTTCACAGTGCAACTTTTTTTAAACTGACGGAGTCTGTAATTGGTTTGATCAATATAGGAAAGTGCCTAGCTTCAAAACATAGTTAAAGTAACTCAGAGCACTAAAATAATATTTTTGAGGTACCCTTCTCGAGTCAGGTAATAAAACACAATGTTCAGGGCCAAGCAGAACATAATAATAATAATAATGAAAACCTCATAAGTCTTTTTATTTTTTATTTTAGTGTCAGAGAGGACCTCCACATGCTTTCTAGAACACTTGCAATTTGGAATTGCTATTGTCTTTGGCTCTGATTTAATAGTAAACTAGTTAACCTAAATTCTAAGACACTCATGATAGATGTGTGGCTGGTGAAAATAACCCTCTGTTTAGTGAGTGGACTATGGTTTCTGCAGAAAGAACTGAAGTCCTCCAGACTATTTTAATGTTATGGCTTTAAACAGATAATGCTAATGCAATTAAGTCATAGTTTGGAGTGGAAAGGACGTGGAGGAGATATTAAAACCAATGAAAACACTGCTGACCAAATTACTTTGGCTCTTTGATGGGGCAGATACATCAGATTAAAAAGTGGTGATTTGCAGTACTGTGTACATACTACAGTCCAAGAGTTGTTGACTTTCAGATTGATGAAGCTATAGAGAAAAGCTACCACCTATATGCTTGCTTACTTTTCAAATATGAAATACTTAAAAACTGGTCTAATTATGGACTATAGTCCTCCAATGAACATTAATAAAAGTTTGACCAAATCTAAATTATGCTTTCCGCAACCTTTTTAGAGTAAAAAAAAAAAAAAAAAAGCAAACCTCAACCAGTTATAGTAACAGTGCTGTGTAGGAGGTTTGCAAATATATGATACATTTTGACAGCTGTTTTTTACTGGAATCCTATCAAGACAATCACCAAAATATTTTGGAATGCTTAAAATGAGGGAATGCTAAATGTAGCTGTGCCTCAGCCACTGAAGGCCCCAGAGTGGGAAAGTGTTTTTTTGGTTGCTACAGTGCTACCCATTATCGAAGTTGACCACATTCTGTCACTCAGATTCCCCAGTAATTGATACAAAATATTCACTTATTAAATTAAAAAAAAATTTTTTTGGAATGTAACTGCTTTAGGATGTTATGTTAGTTTCTGCTGTACAATGAAGTAAATCAGCCACGTGCATATATATATCCTCTCCTTCTTGGACCTAGCTCCCACCCTCCCCTCATCCCACTTCCCCCAGGTCAACATGGAGCACTTGTGCACAGTAAAGGAAACCATTAAAAAGGCAGAAAGACAACCCTCAAAACGGGAAGAAATATTTGCAAACAGAGGCTTAATCTCCAAAGTATACAAACAGTTTATGGAGCTCAACATCAAAAAAAACAAATATTCATTTTACCTTTAAAATGAATATTACCTCACTGCTCAAGATGTTTATACCATTTTTGTTAAGAATCGTGTCCTTCTGACATAATCAATAAAATGGGCAGGTAATATATTCAGAGATTGTCCCTATGAAATGGGTTTGATGATTATAAAATAATACTCCCCAACTCGTAAATAACAAATTTCTGGAGAGCAACAGAAAGGAATAAATGAGTGTGCAGAGCTCACGTTTAACCCTCTCATTATCAGTAGTTTCATAGATAACGATGAAGTTGTTGCTGTTGTTCAGTCACTCAGACATGTCTGACTCTTTGTGACCCCATGGACTACAGCACACCAGACTTCCCGATCTTTCACTATCTCCCAGAGCTTGCTCAAACTCATGTCCATTGGTTCCATGATGCCAACCAACTATCTCATCCTTTGTCACACCCTTCTCCTCCTGCCTTCAATTTTCCCCACCATCAGGATCTTTTCCAATGGGTTGGCTCCTTGCATCAGGTGTCCAAAGTATTGAAGTTTCAGCATCAGTTCTTCTAGTGAATATTCAGGACTGATTTGCTTTAGAATTGACTAGTTGGATCTCCTTGCTGTCCAAGGGACTATTAAGAGTATTCTCCAACACCACAGTTGAAAAGCATCAATTCTCCAGCATTCAGCCTTCTTTATGGTCCAACTCTCACATCCATACATGACTGCTGGAAAAACCATAGGTTTGACTAGATGGACCTTTGTTGGCAAAGTAATGTCTCTGCTTTTTAATACACTATCTAGATTTTTCATAGCTTTTCTTCCAAGGAGCAAGTATCTTTTAATTTCATGACTGCAATCACCATCTGCAGTGATTTTGGAGCCCAAGAATATAGTCTCTCACTGTTTCCATTGTTTCCTCGTCTATTTGCCATGAAGTGTTGGGACCAGATGCCATGATTTTTGTTTTTTGAATGTTGAATCTTAAGTCAGTTTTTTCACTCCCTTGTTTCACCTTCATCGAAAGGCTCTTTAGTTACCCTTTGCTTTCTGCCATAAGGGTGGTTTCATATGCATATCTGAGGTTATTAATAATTCTGCTGATAAAGTACTATTTCCTGTTTTCTGTTCTATGATCTATCCATATGTGTGTGGTGTCACCTCAGCCATGTCCAACTCTTTGGACCCTATAGTCTATAGCCCACCAGTCTCCTCTGTCCATGGGATTTCCCAGGCCAGAATACTGGAGTGGGTTGCCGTTTCCTTCTCCAGGGGATCTTCCCAACCCAGGGATCGAACCTGTGTCTCCTCCATTGGCAGGATGATTCTTTAGCACTGAGCCACCAAGTAACCAAGGTACTCTAGTAATATTCTCTTTTGTGATCTTGTTATGTTTCAGAGCTCTTTCAGGAATTGGAGTATCTTTGCTTTTCTCTTCTTTGACAGATTCTTTATTTTCTGAAGACTTTGGCTTTTTTCCTTTGGTGCACTTCTATAGTTGATCCTTCTGCTTCAGCCATCATCCACCCCGGAGGTTCCCGCCTCCACGTTGGTTTGGTTTTCCCCCATGCTGTGTTTTGTTATTGTTGTGTGTATGTGTATATATGTTTTATTTAGAAGAAAGCTAACTTGAACTTTAGTTAAAATCACTTTTTACTGTCCTTCCACCCCTCTTCCTCCCTCTGTTTACTCCATCTCAGTCTCCTTTGCTTTTGTGTATCCAGCCTGGCTGGGTTCCTGAGCTACAACTATCTGGAAGCACCTGAGTCTCAGGACTCCCTTCTTACAGTTCTCTCCTTCTCTGCCATCACTGGACAGCAAAGTGTCTCCCTCACACTGTCTAAGAACATCCTGAGGAAGCACTAGAAAACTAACAGTAACCAAAAAGAAACCCAAATTTTACATCAATTCCAGGTCCTTTTCACAGTGGGTCCCTTAAGTTATTTGCTCCAGCCCTTATATCAAGCAGCATATGAGACAAGACCTGCAATATTTAAGGCATACACACAGACTCTAATTAATTCCACTTTATCCATTCTCATCCCCTGTCTCTTACTTTCAATTTCCACCAGTGACGTTCTTCCCTCTCTGCTTGTGTTAATGTTGTCCATTCTGCCTGGAAAAAACATTTCCAAATCCTCCCCACAACTCCAGTGTCAGTTCCTCCAGGAAGCCTTCTCCCAAATCTTAGTTAACCTGTGGGTTTCTTTTTTAAAATTTATTTTATTGAAGTATAGCTTATTTAAAATATTGTGTTAATTTCTGCTGTACTTCAGATACACATCCTTTTTCGTATTCTTGTCCATAATATTTTACCGCCAGATATTGAATATAGTTCCCTGTGCCATACAGTAGGACATTGTTGTTAATCCATCCTAGGTACAACAGTTTGCATCTGATGATCCCAAACTCCCAGTCCATCCCTTCCCTACCTCCTATCCTGACAACCACAAGTCTGGTCTCTACATCTGTGAGTCTGCTTCTGTTACATAGATAAGTTCATTTGTGCCACATTTTAGATTTCACTTATAAGTGATACCATATGGTATTTGACTCTCTATCTGACTTGCTTCACCTAGTATGATAATCTCTAGGTCCATTCATGTTGCTGAGAATGGCATTGCTTTGTTCTCTTTTTATGACTGAGTAATATTCCATTTGTGTGTGTGTGTGTATATACATATATATACACACCACATCTTTTTCATTCATTCGTCCATTAATGGGACATTTATGTTGTTTATATATCTTAGCTATTGTGAAAATAGTGTTTCTATGAACATTGGGGTACCTGTATCTTTTGAATCATAGTTTTGTCTGAATATTTGATGCCAAAGAGTGGGATTTCTGAATCATATGATTATAATTCTTATTTTTTAGTTTTAAAGGAAATGCCATCTATTCTCCATACTGGCTGTACCAACCTTTTCTCTCCTGTGTGTTTCTTTGTAATCCCTGTGTGTTTCTTTGTAATCCCTGTGTGTTTAGGCCCTCAAACTTCAGTGTGCACTGCAACAACCTAGAGGACTTGTTGCAGTATAGATTCCTGAGCTTCTGTTTCAGTGGATCTGAAATGCAGCCTGGGATTTTGAATGTCTAACTAGTCTCTAGGCGAAGTTGGTGCTCGTAATGTAGGGATACACTTCAAGACTTACTGTTCCAAGATCTAATCAAACATGGAAAAATTATAAGACTATGTAGAATTTCCCCAAGTCAACTGTGAACCCTTTGAAGGCAAAGGACTTGGTCTGAAACCCATGGATGCAGAGCCCGTGAATGTGGAGGGCCCATTGTACAGCGACATTCTATATAAGGGACTTGAGCACCCAGGGAGTTTGGTGTCTGAGGGGGTCCTGAAACCAATTACCCTGTGGATGCTGAAGGACAACAATCCAGTTGTCTTTTCAGTACTTGAGCATGATGCCTGACACTCTAAGCAATTAATGAAAAGTGAAGAAAGTGAAAGTGTTAGTCAGCCATGTCTGTCTCTTTGCAATCCCTTAGGCTGTAGCCCACCAGGTTCCTCTGTCCATGGAGTTCTCCAGGCAAGAATAGTGGTGTGGGTTTCCATTCCCTTCTCCAGTGCATCTTCCTAACCTGGAGATTCAGCCTGGGTCTCCCGCACTGTAGGCAGATTCTTTACCATCTGAGCCACCAGGGAAGCCCATCAATGATGCTGACAAATAAAAGATTAGAGAATTGGGAGGCAGGCTGAAATGCATTTTGTTGTACCAATAACTAGCTAAACTAGCTGTTCAGGGACTTGGGTATCTAACTTTAGCTGTCAAGTCTTCAGTTTCCTCATCTATACTTAAGGATTAAAAACTAGTACACACCTTATCTGCTTATTTTATTAAATTAAATTATTGACATATGTTGGGCTTCCCAGGTGGTGTTGGTGGTAAAGAACCTGCCTGCCAACGCAGGAGATGTAAGAGATGTGGGTTCAATCCCTGGGTCATTAAGATCCCCTGGTGGGGGACAGGGGGCATGGCAACCCACTCCAGTACTCTTGCCTGGAGAAGCCCATGGACAGGGTAGCCTGGTGGGCTGTAGTCCACAGGGTCTCAAAGAGTTGGACTCTACTGAAGTGACTTAGCATGCATGCATGCATTGACACATTACATGTATAAATATATGTTTGATATAATTCTCTCGACTGGTTTTGGTGTGTGTGTATGTATAATAATAAGCTCACTGTTAGTGCATCTTAAGTACTTAGTAAGTGGTTTCTTATTAGAATTATGAATAAACTTGGTTGAAAAGTCTTTCTTCTGGCTACTAACCACATTAACTGCACAACTTGTGCTGGTCAGCTTCTATGGAGGCATGGGACTGGGCAGTGGAAGCAAAAGGAAGAACAAAATTATTCTGTACAGAACTGGAAGACACATGGTAGGTCTCTGAAACATGATTTGCTGTGGTAACTGGAAAGTCCTTGTTTATTAAAAGTGGTTTAGGGTTAGACAATATGTTCTTGAATTTTCAAAGCTTTGGTTTTCATTGGAATGGATAAGTCTTTAAATTAAATGTGGTTAACTTAACATAAACATCTAATACTTTCTTCATCTCCTATATCTGCTCTCCTTGGAATACCGCCAAGTCACTGGAGAGTTGCTGAAATACAGTTCTTGAGTAATGATTAACATATAGCGTGAGGTTAGTTTTCCATCTGGAGATTTTACATGTGTGTACACTTAAACCCTGAGGGATTTTGACTAAGAGACAATCTCAGATTCTAGGAAGTATAGGTGAATAGCTATTATCTGATTGAAATATACAACTGTCCTCTTCTAACCTGTGTTGGGCAGGAAAAAAGGTGCTTCAATCTGTCAGATCTTAGAGATGTCACTGAAGCTATTCTTACCATCCAAATCCTGAAAACTGAGAAGTATCTTGCTCCTATGTTGGAGTGATTTAAATGCCAAACTGATTTCTTAGTATGCTTAGGTTGGGGCTGCGGGGGTGGTTAGGAGGAAAGCAGAATGAATTTTAGGAAAGGACAGTTGATTCCAGTTAGAATCTAATCTACTCTTCCTTTAAATCATCTCATTAACTTCGGTAGAAGTTAGTACTGATAGAAAGTTACCTGATATAGAATATTAGATGATGAGTTTGTTAAAATTCTGCTAAATCATTCTTTCCTAAACATCCTTATAAATCAATACTCAATTACTTACACCATCTACAAATGAAAAACCAAACGTTACTAAGTGTGTACTGTATTTAAGCTCTTGGACATGAGTTTATTCTTTACATGGCTGATGTTTATCACTGCCCTAGAGATGAGAAAATAGAAGCTCTGAATAAGAGACATTGCTCTGTGATGACCTAGAGGGGTGGGACGAGGGGTGGGTGGGAGGGAGGCTCAAAAGGGAGGGGATATATTTGTACATATAGCTGATTCACTTTGTTGTATAGCAGAAACTAACACAACATTATAAAGAAATTATACTCCAATTAAAAAAAAAGAGAGAGAGACAGAGATTTGCCCAAGAAAATAACACCTAGTAAGCAGACCTGGGACCAGTTCCTGATTGCAAGTCTAGAATTTAATACATTTCAACTAAATCCTCCTTATCAAGAATGAAAATCTATTCACCTGTTCACATATTTTAAAATTGCATTAACTTTCTCTATATGTTAGCTCTTCAATTATTTTACTGATTATAGAACACTCACTTAAAAGTTAACTTGCTTTTAAAAAACTGAAATTGTGCCTTTTACCCTTACATATTCAACTTGTCATGACTAGGTAAAGGTAGGCACTAATATTTTTAGTCACTCAGCCATGTCTGTGTCTGACTCTTTGTGGCCCCATAGATTGTAGTCCACCAGGTTCCTCTCTCCATGGAATTTTCCAGGCAAGAATACTGGAGGAGGTTGTAATTTCCTATTCCAGGGGACCTTCCAGACCCAGAGATCAAAACTGCGGCTCTTGCATTTCCTGCATTGGCAGGTGGATTCTTTACCACTAACGCCACATGAGAAGCCCAGGTGCTATTATGCATGCATGCATGCTAAGTCACTTCAATCATATCTGACTCCTTGCAACTGCAGCCTACCAGGCTCCTTTGTCCATGGGATTTACCAGGCAAGAATACTGGAGTGGGTTGGATGCTCTCCTACAGGTGATCTTCCTGACTCTGGTATTGAACCCAAGTCTCCTGCAGCTCCTGCATTGCAGGTGGATTCTTTACCACTGAGCCACTGGGGAAGCCCAGGTACTAATATACTAGTATTTTATTTCCTTAGTATAAATCAGTAGGAGACTTGATCAGGATTATCCAACAAATAATTCAGAGTCTATATCACTATATACTCTCCCCACATATCCATTTTTTTTTGCATTTCCATGCAGATTCCTGTTCTTTATTGCATAAAATAAGATCAAGTGTTATTTTTATTGAAGCTATTTAAGAGTTTGAAAACCACCAGTTTCCATTAGATGCACAGATTTCCTTGAAATATGAATTTACTTGTGGCCAAAGAGTGTTCTCCACTGTTTTCTAGTTCACACCACCACTTTGCACACAGATTTGTCTTAATTGTCACAATATGATTTTCTTTTTCATAGACAGTGGAACTCATCTTGAACCACCATCAGCACATGAGTGTGTGCATGCTAAGTTGCTTTAGTCATGTCTGACCGTTTGTGACCCTATGGACTGCAGCTCACCAGGTTCCATACACATGATAAACTAGATTTCCCTGTTAGAGCTATCACAACCATCAGATATGAGCAAAGAACACTTAATTAAGGATGAAATTAGTAATGGCAATGAGATTAGCAAAGGAAACGGCAACCCACTCCAGTATTCTTGCCTGGAAAATTCCATGGACAGAGGAGTCTGGCAGGCTACAGTCCATGGGGCTGCAGAGTTGGACAGGACTGAGAGACTGAGCATGCATGAGATTAGTAATATTTCACCTAAAACCCTAAATAGCAGAAATGGTTCTCATGCTAAAATTCTAGTGGAACACTTATATTTGAATACATCTTAAACCATGAATTATGTAAGTGAGGCTTTGCAATTTCTAATTGTATAATGCCAAACATACATGCCTCCTCCCTCGGAGGGCGGGGAGGGGAAACAAACCTCTTAAATTTTCAATGACTAGGTCTTAACTGCCTAAAAAAATGAACAAAGTCTGTAGTTGAATTTTCTGATGTTGCAATTTTTGCTATTATTTTAGGGAAAGGAAATATGTTACTTAGCAAGTCTCCTTTTGTTTCATGAATATAAAAGATAAAATTTCCGTTATACATGAGGAATTTAGGAGGGAAAAAAAAACTGTTTAAATATGCCAACTTTAAATGTCAGACAGGCTGGATTTGATTCCTAGCTCTATTGTCTCCTAACTGTGTGAACTTGGACAAATATTTAACCTTGTTGATTCTTAGTCACGGGGATATCCATGGAGATAATGATACCTACTTTTAAGAGCAGTAGTGAAGATTAAGTGAGATAATCCACAGAAAATATTTAGTTCCATTCTTGCACATAGCAAGGCTTTAAAATGTCTTAGTAGTTACAGCAATTACTGAGATATAGTACATGCTTTGATAAGTTAAAAATAAACCCTCCATGCACATTAGAACCTACCTTTGAAATCAGGGAATGAATACGTTATTGATGAAGACAAAGTAAAATAATACATGCTTTACTGCACCTTTGCAAACCCTTAAATACATGCAAGCTGACTTTAGAAAGAAAATAAGTCTGGGGGTAATTGCCAGTGACTAGAAATTTCAGAGTTAAGTCATATTGTTGCCTACATAAATGATCCATATAAGCTATAGAAGCTCACCAAAAAAGGAAATTGAGACCATATTCCCCCTCAGAATGAAATATTGATAGATATATGTTTGGGGATGACCCAGAGAGATGTTATGGGGAGGAAGGTAGGAGGGGGGTTCATGTTTGGGAACGCATGTAAGAATTAAAGATTTTAAAATTTAAAAAATAAAAAACTAAAAAAAATAAAAATAAAAAAGAAAATAAAAGAAAATAAAATGCATAAAATCTTGATTATCCACATGTTCTTAAAAGAATGGCAGATGACATTAAAGAGCAGGATTATCAAATAGAAACAACTTTGACCAAGAGCTACTAAACAGAAAGCACACCAAATCTTTTGAAACTCATTACTTGAAGTCACAATAAATTTTATCTGAAAATTTCCATAATGTAGTTATCAGATTACTATACGTAATTTTATGTATGTGACTTTAAATTTTTATCAGGCAATAATTTTCTAATGTGGCTGTCTACTACTTGTGAATATTAAATTAATATTTATTTTAAATTAAATTAAAAAATGGAGCCTCAGTGGCACTGAGTTGGTTCTTCAGTAACAAGAAAAAAAATGAGACTATGATCTCTGTTTCACTCTACTGACTTACTAAAGCTTTTGTAGGCAACTGGCAGAACCATGGACTTCCTCAGTGGCTCAGTGGTAAAGAATCCACCTGCATGCAGGAGACTCAGATGTGGGTTCCATCCCTGGGTCAGGCAGATCTCTTGGAGGAGGAAATGACAACCCACTCCAGTATTCTTGCCTGGAAAGTCCGATGGACAGAGAAGCCTGGTGGGCTACAATTCACTCGGTCTCAAAGAATCAGACACAAGTGAAGCAAACAGAGCATTCTCACATGAGCCTGGTAGAACTATACAACAAAATTATATCTGGGTTGATTTCATTCCATACAAAAGTTGAGTCTTCTGACTGAGTTGTAGTGGGATTTAGTGTTCTTTTGGGTTAAATTCCTAAACTATCACTAGATGAGTGAGTAAAAAAATGCATCCTAGTGATTGTGAATTCAACAACATTTAGAGAAGGTAGAAGTGCATTAGAAATCTAGAAACTCTGGGTAAATTGTAGTGCTGGTATTTGATGCTGTCATTAAAGTGGTTATGAATTTTAAGCATAATGTCATTGATTTAATCATGAAAATGTTATTTTATTTGGTGGCTATAGGTTTGAGACAGTATTGTTAGACAACTAGTCAAAGGTTAAGTTAACCACACTTGGAATTTCTTTTCTTTATATCCCTACATAATCAGTATTTTGAAACGTTTGTTCAGATAGGTTTTCTACATTTATTCTTTCCATAACCCAGTTTGTGTAGGCAATTTGAATTTTGGAAGATCAACATATATCCATGTACAACCCTTAGGTCTAACTGAAAACTTTGTCACCCAATATTTTGGGTGTATTTAGCTCTTGACTCAAAGGGAGATTCTGAGCTAGCTCTTCCCATAATGTTTATCTAAAAGTAGGGATCTAACAAGACTTCTCTGGTGGCTCAGTGGTAAAGAATTCACCTGCCAGTGCAGGAGACATGGGTTTGATCCTTGGTTCAGGAAGATCCCCTAGAGAAGGAAATGGCTACCCACTCCAGTATTCTTGCCTGGGAAATCCCATGGACAGTGAAGTCTGGCAGGTTAAAACCCATGGGGTCGCAGAGTCTGACATGATTTAGTGACTAAAATCCACAAGGGATCTAATGATATCCAGTTTGTTTATTTTCTGACCATGTAATTGTAGGACACATGTCTTATGCAACAACAAAGACAATGAATTTTGAGATTTAAAAAGCACTTTCTTTATGCTATTAAATGATTACTTTTTGAAAAAATGGTTTTGAGACTTTTTTATCTATGATAGTTATTCTTCCCCCACAAAAGTTTATGAAATAAAACTCATGAATACCAATACAAATGTTGAAGTGTACCAATTTTTTAATCAATAAAGTGGGCATCTTTTATGACTTTAAAAAGTTTAATCAAGTCTTCTATTGAGTGAAATTCAAATAAAGAGAAAAAAATGCACTGTAGGTCATTACCTAAAAAAGTGATTGACAAGAAGTTGACAGGCTGTTCATTAAATTTACATACATACAAGAGAATAAAGGCTGCATTTTAAAGCATATGTTCCAAATCAGTTTTGTGAATTATTAAGTCAGAATCTTGCCTTTTCCAAGTTAACAGAGAAATCATGAAGTGGTATCAGTCATGCTCCACCTATCATTGGTGGGTTGTTTTCAGATTCTTCTCAAGTTCTGTAGAGTTATAGCATCAACTGGGGAGAAGGACAAGCAAGTTAGTTGTCCACCAAATTGAGACAGGCAAAAACTTTGTGCATAAAAAGATGCCCCTAACTCTCACAAGAATGGGTTAAGTAAAATCTCAAAACCATTCTTCCCAAAGCACTCTTTGTGTTCTCACATTCAAGCTCCTGTGACATTCAGTAGAAATGCAATCCTTATGTTTCTGATTCATTTTCAACTAATTCAGCACAACAATGTTTTGCAAGCACTTTTTGATGTCAGAGAAACATGTTGTGTCTCTCTATGAAGTCTTCTTTTTGCTGAAGCAGGAAGTCACAAATTAACCTAAAGAACAAAGCACTGTATTTTTCAAAATGATTTAAATATTCAAAAGGAATTAGCCTAAGACTTTTCAAAACAAGATTGTGTTATTCATCATATTAATTAAAGAATTTGAAAACATTTTTATCTCCAACAACTTGTTTATTTAACAAGTGAACACTAGATGCTAGGATGTAGAAATGGAAAGAGGGAGTAAATAACTAATTTTAATTGAATTTTGAATGCAGTGGAACAGAGGTTCTAAAACACAAGTGTATCTGTTTTGAGGCCTGGCTTTGCTCAAGAAATGTGTTTTTAGAAGTGGGTGAGTGCTTTGAGTTTTGGTATATATGACTGTGGTATTGTTTATTTTCCATTTCTTATTCTCATTCTATCATATTTCATTTTATAAGAATAATAGAATTATGGGTTCTCTAATACATGCAAGGAGATCAAATCAGTCAACCCTAAAGGAAATCAATCTTGAATATTTATTGGAAGGTCTGATGCCCAAGTGGAAGCTCCAATACGTTGCCCACCTCATGTGAAGAGTCAACTCATTGGAAAAGACCCTGATGCTGGGAAAAATTAAAGGGAAGAAGAGAAGGGGATGACAGAGGATGAGATGGTTGGATGGCATCACCAATTCAATGGATAAGAGCTTGAGCTTACTCTGCAGATTTTTCTTAATTTATCTTGTGGTACATGTATACAGTGGAAGTGAGAAATAGACTTAAGGGACTAGAGCAGATAGATGGAGTGCCTGATGAACTATGGATGGAGGTTCATGACACTGTATAGGAGACAGGGATCAAGACCATCCCCAAGAAAAAGGAATGCAAAAAAGCAAAATGGCTGTCTGGGGAGGCCTTACAAATAGCTTTAAAAAGAAGAGAAGTGAAAAGCAAAGGAGAAAAGGAAAGATATAAGCATCTGAATGCAAGTTTCCAAAGAATAGCAAGAAGAGATAAGAAAGCCTTCCTCAGCGATCAATGCAAAGAAATAGAGGAAAACAACAGGATGGGAAAGACTAGAGATCTCATCAAGAAAATTAGAGATACCAAGGGAACATTTCATGCAAAGATGGGCTCAATAAAGGACAGAAATGGTATGGACCTAAGAGAAGCAGGAGATATTAAGAAGAGGTGGCAAGAATACACAGAAGAACTGTACAAAAAAGATCTTCACGACCAAGATAATCACGATGGTGTGATCACTCACCTAGAGATAGACATCCTGGAATGTGAAGTCAAGCGGGCCTTAGGAAGTAATACTACAAACAAAGCTAGTGGAGGCGATGGAATTCCAGTTGAGCTATTTCAAATCTTGAACGATGATGCTGTGAAATTGCTGCATTTAATATACCAGCAAATTTGGAAAACTCAGCAGTGGCCACAGGACTGGAAAAGGTCAGTTTTCATTCCAATCCCAAAGAAATGCAATGCCAAAGAATGCTCAAACTACCACACAATTGTACTCATCTCACATGTTAGTAAAGTAATGCTCAAAATTCTCCAAGCCAGGCTTCAGCAATACGTGAATCATGAACTTCCAGATGTTCAAGCTGGTTTTAGAAAAGGCAGAGGAACCAGAGATCGAATTGCCAACATCCACTGGATCATGGAAAAAGCAAGAGAGTTTCAGAAAAACATCTATTTCTGCTTTATTGACTATGCCAAAGCCTTTGACTGTGTGGATCACAATAAACTGGAAAATTCTGAAAGAGATGGGAATACCAGACCACCTGACCTGCCTCTTGAGAAACCTGTATGCAGGTCAGGAAGCAACAGTTAGAACTGGACATGGAACAACAGACTGGTTCCAAATAGGAAAAGGAGTATGTTAAAGCTGTATATTGTCACCCTGCTTATTTAACATATGCAGAGTACATCATGAGAAACTCTGGGCTGGAGGAAGCACAAGCAGGAATCAAGATTGCTGGGAGAAATATCAATAACCTCAGATATGCAGATGACACCACCCTTATGGCAGAAAGTGAAGAGGAACTAAAAAGCCTCTTGATGAAAGTGAAAGAGAAGAGTGAAAAAGTTGGCTTAAGGCTCAACATTCAGAAAACTAAGATCATGGCATCTGGTCCCATCATTTCATGGCAAATAGATGGGGAAACAGTGGAAACAGTGGCTGACTTTATTTTTCTGGGCTCCAAAATCAGTGCAGATGGTGACTGCAGCCATGAAATTAAAAGACACTTACTCCTTTGAAGGAAAGTTATGACCAACCTAGAGAGCATATTAAAAAGCAGAGACATTACTTTGTCAACAAAGGTCCATCTAGTCAAGGCTATGCTTTTTCCAATAGTCATGTATGGATGTGAGAGTTGGACTGTGAAGAAAACTGAATGCCGAAGAATTGATGCTTTTGAACTGTGGTGTTGGAGAAGACTCTTGAGAGTCCCTTAGACTGCAAGGAGATCCAACCAGTCAATCCTAAAGGAAATCCATCCTGAATATTCATTGGAAGCACTGAAGCTGAAGCTGAAACTCCAATACTTTGGCCACTTGATGCAAAGAGCCAACTCTTTGGAAAAGACCCTGATGCTGGGAAAGATTGAAAGCAGGAGGAGAAAGGGACGACAGAGGATGAGATGGTTGGATGGAATCATCGACTTGATGGACATGAGTTTGGACAAGCTCCAGGAGTTGGTGATGGACAGGGAAACCTGGCGTGCTGCAGTCCGGGGTCACAAAGAGTTGGACACAATTGAGTGGCTGAACTGCACTGAAAAAAGAATGAAACTGTGTCATTTTCAGAGACATGGATGGATCGAGAGACTGTCATACAGAGTGAAGTAAATCAGCAAAAGGAAAAAACAAATATGGTATATTGACCCATATATGTGGAATCAAGAAAAATAATGTAGATGATCTTATTTGCAAAGCAGAAATAGAGCCACAAATGTGGAAATCAAATATATGGATACTTATGGGGAAAAAGCAGGGGTGGGATGGATTGGGAGGTTGGGACTGACATAGATACACTACTTACTATGTATATATTGGGAATTCCCAGGTGGCTGGGTGGTAAAGAATTCGCATGTCAGTGAAGGAGTCACAGAAGATGGGAGTTCAATCCCTGAGCCAGGAAGATCCCCTGGAGGAGTAAATGGCACCCCACTCCAGTATTCTTGCTGGTATAATCCCATGGAGAGAGGAGCCTGGCAGGCTGCAGTCCATGAAGTCGCAGTCGGATACGACTGAGTTACTTAGCACACACACAGGTATACACTGATAACTAATGAGAGCTTACCATGTGACACAGGGAACTCTATACACTCAGTGCTCTGTGGTGACCTAAATGGGAAGGAAATTCAAAAAAGAGGGTATATATGTATCAGTTCAGTTCAGTTCAGTCACTCAGTCATGTCCAACTCTTTGCAACCCCATGAATTGCAGCACGCCAGGCCTCCCTGTCCATCACCAACTCCTGGAGCTCACTCAGACTCACGTCCATCAGATCGGTGACGCCATCCAGCCATCTCATCCTCTGTCATCCCCTTCTCCTCCTGCCCCCAATCCCTCCCAGCATCAAGGTCTTTTCCAATGGAAAAGGTGGCCAAAGTACTGGAGTTTCAGCTTTAGCATCATTCCTTCCAAAGAAATCCCAGGGCTGATCTCCTTCAGAATGGACTGGTTGGATCTCCTTGCAGTCCAAGGGACTCTCAAGAGTCTTCTCCAACACCACAGTTCAAAAGCATCAACTCTTAGGCACTCAGGTTTTTTCACAGTCCAATTCTCACATCCATACATGACCACTGGAAAAACCATAGCCTTGACTAGACAGACCTTAGTCGGCAAAGTAATGTCTCTGCTTTTCAATATATGTATACATATGGCTTATTCACTTTATGTATACATACATCTCCTCTGTACAGCAGAAACTGACACAGCAGTGTAAAGCAACTATATTCCAATAAAACTTTTTTTTTTTTTAATGTATTGGTTGACTGTCTTCTTACCCTAAGTATTTTATGCTTGACTCCATGCAACAAAGAGCAGTGATTCTGGAGTCTGTCTTTGGTGTAAATCCTGTCTCTAACACTTATCAGTAGTGAGTCTTTGGACAAGTTACTTAAACTCTCTGTGCTTTACTTTTCCCTTCTGTAAAACTGAAGGTTAGTGGAGTTAATAAATGTAAAGCCTTTAGAGTAGTGCTTAGCATACTCTTTAATTTTATGAGTGTCAGCTATAATCTCTTGAACATTGATCATTTATGTATAAATTGTGAGGCAATAACACTCTTATAACCAAAATATTCAATTAACTAGAGTACTCATAGCTTGGCTAGATAAATGAGAGTTTGCTGATCTGCTTTTTACCTGTATATCTAACAGCAGAATCATTACAAATATTAGGAAAAATACCTTTAAGTGGCATTGCTAATCAATTTGTGAGCCTAATGGAGGCATATATATCGTCAGTATATTAGCAAATATGACTGAACTTAAGAAAGGTTACTTTGTTCTTATCCATATAGTTACAGACTTCTGTTGTGGTTTGTGAAATTTTCATTAAGATACTACATAAATTTAAACATTTAACTATTTATTAATTTCATTCTTCTCCCTTGTTTCAACAATATTTCTATTGATTTGCTATTATTACACATGCTCCTTATCTCCTTTATTTATATAATTGGTCTCTAGACATTTTCAAGGAACAATACTATTTTAGAGTATTATTATATTCCAGATAACCTTGAAAAACTGAGAACAGTCAAACTCACAGAAAATATGATGTAAAGAAATGAGAGCTGCCTTGTTTGAGAATTTATTATCTAATCACTTAATTTTTCCAGTCATCCCATTATGATCATTTCCATTTTATAGAGACAAGTAACTAAAATACAGAGCAGCTACACTTTTCTTTGGCATTATTAAAATTTTTCATTTTGAGAGCACAAACAGAAATTTCAGGGTATAATATGTAGGTTGTATATATCAAAGACATCTTAAGAACGGGATCCATTATAGATGATATTAAGAGACAGAAAAATTACATTTACATGTCTTCACTATGCTCCTTGTAACTCTCTTACCTGAGTGCAATTTTGGTCACCACACATTTTAAAAAAGAAAAAAAAAACACAAACCTTCAGAGGAAAAGTGATATAAATAAGGTCTTTCCACTGAATTATAATGCTTCATGAAAGCAAGGACTAAATATCTTTAATTCATAAAATAAATGATTTTAAAGTAAAGCAGAATTACCTTTAGGAAATAATCTTTGAATACCTGTTCAGTGGATAGTAATGTGCTAAAAGCTATGAGAATACAGACAAATATAATAATCTCTGCACTCAAGAATTCCATAACATTCTTGGGGAGAATTGTAGTAATTAATAACATGTAAAATAATCATAAATCAGATATATGAAGGAAGTCTTAAATGCCAGAACAGTAAAATACCAAATAGCAACTCCAGGAGGTTGTGCACTCACTTCTCTCTGTGTATTCTTAAAAATGAGGCAAGTCAAATCATGCTGATTGATTTAATGATTGAAAATGACTGTTTATTGAATACATTCTATGTGTCAGTCATTAGCACACAGTCATTGGTTAGCACACTGCCGATGATATTATTTAGCATCAAGTCCTGTTGAAATTAATTCATAATTCTTCATCTTATGCCTCTGTTTACATTATCAGAAAAAAACTCTTTGCTTGCTTTCTAACACCATGTCACTTAACTTCAATCTATTAGGTATTTATTGAACATTTACTTTGTAGCAGACCCTGTATCAGGGTCTGGAGTTGTGAAAGTGTCCTTGAAGAACTTCCTATGGCAGTAAGATACTGAATCAAATATAATGTGAAAATACTAAGGAATTCACTAATGAGATTTTTTTCAGATGTTTCAAAGCTTACATACCAGAGAGCCTCAGTTCAATAATGATACATCTTGGATTAAAATGAAAATATATCCTATTTCACTGCATCACAATTAAACGTCAGGGTTGAGGGTGGGATGTAGGTAGGGGGAACCTCATTGGTAGGAATTATCCTATTTCAAAAATTTTTATGCAGGTGTCAAAAACGAAAACCCAGGAAGAGAAACTGCCCGTGGATTGCAAGGAATTTAAACACTGTCAGTCAGGAGCAAAGAAAACAAAGGGGGAAATTGGCACTTTGTCCTATAATATGAAACTTAAAATAACTGTATGCATCTATTAAAGTTTTCTGTATGTAAATTTTGAAAAGTTCATAAGACTGCATTCCAGTATTTTCATTTTGATACTGAAACGCTGAAGTATTGAGTCAAACCAGTTAATTTGGCCATTAAAATTTCCTAGGATCCATATGTTCAGCATTATGACAAAACCATATTCAGTGGTTACCAATCAGAATTCTATCTGAAGAAGGAATTTGGCACTCATAGATCCTAATATGCTGCTACCCTGGATGACCTTTGTGAAGGTATTTGCATGCCTAACGGTGGAAGCATTAGTTTAACCTGAAATACCTAACATGGTGATATGTTTGTCAGCCTGTATTTTCAATTATTTTCCTACAGAAAAGCACCTTAATCTCATAAAAAAAAAAGTTCAACTTAATATTGAATTCAAATGTATACTCCACAGTGTTCTAAAATACATTGCTGATTCTGACATGCAGGAAATTTATTCAGTTTTGTGAAGTGAAGATCTTTGATTTCAGTATACGTTATGCAGTCAGCTCTAATGCTTTTGCATCGAGTATGTAGTGATCCTTTCCTGTCTTTCCATAAAATAAGCATCTCAAATGCTGCTAACCTGCCACTTCATGCATTGCACATGTTAGACATTAACTTATATGATAAGCATCTCTTACATGTGACACATTTAGGACTAGAGGCTTGCGAGAGTCTTGATTCTAAGAGCCACAATTATAGGTTAGAACTTATTCTCCCTTTTTATTTGTGGTTAAGTTTTAATGTGGTCATGGTACATAGTCCCATGATTTACAATCAGATGGATTAGCCACTGACTTATGCCTCACATAAGCATTATAAATTCATACGCATACCTTCCAGATGCAGGGAAAATGCAGAGATATTTTCATAATGGATTATTCAGACCATTTTGAGTGGGGGGCGGGGGGGGGACCAATCCAAAGCAAAAACAGCTTTTACATATGGCATCCATGGCTGTAACACTCAATATATTGCAGAAAACGCTCAGATGAAGCAAAAATGTCCTGACAAAGGCCAAAAGAAAAAAAAAAATAACCCAACAAACTATTTTTAACTATAGCTCAAGCTGTCAAATTTAGAGTAAACCTTTTGCCTCTAACCACATTTGCTGCAGAATTCTTCTGGCTAATTGCAGGCTACCCTTGCTTTGCACCGAGACATCTGTACCTTGGCACACCCTGTAATTATATGGGAAGGGATCACTCATGATTTTGTTGGTAGTGTATTACAGCTAAATCCTTTGGGTGGGAATGGGAGGACTGCATTATTTCCATCTAGGTGACAAAAAGTACAACTTTTAAGGAAGTAAAATTGTCCACAGAGTAAACCACGTCATTATTCTATGATAATGTCTCATACTTTTTCTTAACGGCATACAGAGACTCTTTATGTTCTATGAAAGAGAAAGAGAGAAGGGAAAGAGGGATCTCTGCACAGCCAGGATGATTCCCTCCAAGTGTATGTTTGAAATGAATCATAATTACCCCTATCCTGGTTCAAGAAGTTACCGATTCTTGACTGCAAGATTTTATTGACTGCAAAGATTCTTCATGCAAATGTCTGCTTAGCAGATTGCAACAAGATCCTCATAAGAAAGAAAGAGAAAAACAAATATCATATATTAACATATATGTGGAATGGTACGGAAGAGTCTATTTGCAGGACAGGAACAGAGATACAGACAGGCATAGAGAACAGATATATGGGCCCAAGGGGTAAAGGGAAGGGTGGGAAAATTTGGGAGATTGGGATTGACATGTATTCACTACTATGTGTAACATAGATAGCTAGTAGGAACCTGCTATAATATATAGTGCAGGGAGCTCATCTCAGTGCTCTGTGATGACTGTGAGAGCGAGGCTCAAGAGGGAGGGGATCAGTCCTGCATATTCATTGGAAGGGCTGATGCTGAAGCTGAAACTCCAATACTTTGGCCACCTGATGTGAAGAACAGACTCACTGGAAAAGACCTTGACGCTAGAAAGGTTGAAGGAGGGAGGAGAAGGGGACGACAGAGGATGAGATGGTTGGATGGCATCACCAACTCGATGGACATGAGTTTGAGTAAGGTCCAGGAGTTGGTGATGGACAGGGAGGCCTGGTGTGCTGCAGACCATGGGTTCTCAAAGAGTTGGACACGACTGAGTGACTGAACTGAACTGATATATATATATCATAATATATATATGATATGCTGAAGCTGAAACTCCAATACTTTGGCTACCTGATGAGAAGAACTGACTCATTTGAAAAGACCCTGATGCTGGAAAAGACTGAGGGCAGGAGAAGAAGGGAATGACAGAGGATGAGATGGTTGGATGGCATCACCAACTCGATGGACATGGGTTTGGGTAGACTCCAGGAGTTGGTGATGGACAGGGAGGCCTGGCGTGCTGTGGTTCATGGGGTAACAAAGAGTTGGACATGACTGAGCGACTGAACTGAATATATGTATACATATATGCACATATAGCTGATTCACTTTATTGTACAGTAGAAACTAACATAGCATTGTAAAACAATTATACTCCAATCTCCAATCAAAAAAAAAAAAACCCTCATTCTTCAGTGTCTTCTGGACACTAACCATTGGTACAATCTCCCCATTTCTGTGTTTCTATCATGTAACACATCCTTTATAAAACTTTAGTGACCCCATTCCTTACAGATTAGAGATCAGATTCCCATACCTGGCTTTCACAAATTTCCAAAGCTGTCCTTAAACTCCTCTTCTTGGTGTATCCCTTCCTAACATCAGTATTGTATTTGGAAATGCACATGGCCTAGTGAATTTAGATTGTCCAGGTTTCAAGTCCAGTCACATTACTCACCAGTTGTATGACTGGGGACCAGTGGTGTAACAAGTTTGAGATGCAATATCTTCATCTAAGTGACTCTAATAATTTCATCCACATTTTAGGGTCTTGGTGAAATTTTCAAATACTAATGAACATGTCAAACACTTGTAGACTGCCTGGCATATAGTAAGCACTCATAAATTCAGGGCTGTTTTATTGCTGTTGTTGTTTATTGGAGCATGCACACCAGGGATCCTCTGGCTAATCTTTCCTCTAGAAGTATATTATCTGGCAATCCATGTTCAAATTAATTTTTGAACTTGCCCAGTTTTCAGACAGATCTCAATATCTAATAACTCACTTGTGACTTACCAAATCCTTGAAGAAATTTAATCAGAGCCCTTTACCTCTGAAAGCACTAGTTAGCCATCTATAGTGGGTTGAATGGTATCCTCCAAAATTCATATCTTGTCTTCCCTTTTTGCCTTTGCCCATGTATATACCTCAGTTCCACAGAAGGACTGTAAACTTTGTAAGGTTGAAATCTGATTCCCACACATTTTTATACCCCTGAGAGCAATATTAACACTGTTCAGTTCAGTTCAGTCGCTCAGTCGTGTCCAACTCTTTGTGACCCCATGAATCACAGCACACCATCACCCACTCCCGGAGTTCACTCAAACTTACATCCATCGAGTCGGTGATGCCATCCAGCCATCTCATCCTCTGTCGTCCCCTTGTCCTCCTGCCGTCAATCCCTCCCAGCATCAGTCTTTTCCAATGAGCCAGCTCTTCGCATGAGGTGGCCAAAGTACTGGAGTTTCAGCTTTAGCATCATTATTTCCAAAGAACATCCAGGGCTGATCTCCTTCAGAATGGACTAGTTGGATCTCCTTGCAGTCCCTCAAGAGTTTTCTCCAACACCACAGTTAAAAAGCATCAATTCTTCGGTGCTCAGCTTTCTTCATGGTCCAACTCTTGCATCCATACACGACCACTGGAAAAACCATAGCCTTGACTAGATGGACCTTTGTTGGCAAAGTAGAGTCTCTGCTTTTCAATATGCTATCTAGGTTGGTTATAACTTTCCTTCCAAGGAGTAAGCGTCTTTTAATTTCATGGTTGCAGTCACCATCTGCAGTGATTTTGGAGCCCCCCAAAATGAAGTCTGTCACTGTTTCCACTGTTGCCCCATCTATTTCCCATGAAGTGATGGGACCGGATGCCATGATCTTCATTTTCTAAATGTTGAGCTTTAAGCCAACCTTTTCACTCTCCTTTTACTTTCATCAAGAGGCTTTTTAGTTCCTCTTCACTTTCTGCCATAAGGATGGTGTCATCTGCATATCTGAGGTTCTTGATATTCCTCCCAGCAATCTTGCTTCCAGCTTGTACTTCTTCCAGCCCAGCATTTCTCATGATGTACTCTGCATATAAGTTAAATAAGCAGGGTGACAATATACAGCCTTGACGTACTCCTTTTCCTGTCTGTCGTTCCATGCCCAGTTCTAACTGTTGCTTCCTGCCCTGCATACAGGTTTCTCAAGAGGCAGGTCAGGTGGTCTGGTATTCCCATCTCTTTCAGAATTTTCCACAGTTTATTGTGATCCACACAGTCAAAGGCTTTAACACTGTAGGATGTGATAAATATTAATTGGTCCTAATCACCTCTGAATGTTTCAAATAATAAGATTCTGTAAATTTATTGAAAAATCTGCCATAAAACCAATTCACTTAGATGGCAATCATCTTTTGTCAAGATATTGTTAGACTCCTGAAACTTCCTTGGACTGCAAGGAGATCCAACCAATCAATCCTAAAGGAAATCAACCCTGGATATTCATTGGAAGGACTGATGCTGAAGCTGAAACTCCAATATGTTAGCCACCTGATGCAAAGAGCTGACTCATTAGAAAAGACGCTGATGCTGGAAAAGATTGAGAGCAGGAGGCAAAGAGGGTGACAGAGGATGAGATGGTTGGGTAGCATCACTGACTCAGTGGACAAGAGTCCATTGAGCAAACTCTGGGAGATGGTGAAGGACAGGGAATCCTGGCATGCTACAGTCCATGAGGTCACAAAGAGCGGGACACAACTGAGTGACTGAATGATATAACAACAAATTAAATATCTAAGATATGCAAATTGTACATTTAAATACCTTTTCAATTAGACATGTCACCTGAATAGCCAGAAACATCTGTATCTAACATCAATTGCGAAAGTATGATATATTCCCCCAAACAAATATAGTAATTACATATAATTATATTGCTGTCATAGTGAAGCTATTCTTTAACACATGACTTAATTATATATAGTGTTCAGCTATGATAATAATTTGTCATGGAAAATATAGATGAAAATGTTTGCATGCTTGAAAACATGTAATCCAAATTTGCTGTATAAGTTAAAATAACAGATGTGTTAGTGACTGTTGCACCAACTTGTTAATATTTATTTCTTCGAAGACCATGACTAAGGCCATGGGTTTGATCTCCTTATGGCCTGGTTAGTTTTGCCGCTACAGGCTATCCCCTTTGCCACAGCTGGCTGACTCATAAATCTGTGGTCATTAAGAGAAGCGATCTGTCAATCCTGGGATAGTTGAAAAGGCAGTGAGTTGAGATGCTGTATTACTGGAGAGCTGGATATAAATGGCTTCTAAGATTGAAGATAGGGCATTTGGCATTTTAGACGTGAGAAGTTAATTTTGGTGTAAACTGAAGACCCAGAGCCAGAAAATTGATATAAAGGAGAGTAGGTGTAAAAGCAGACACACAAAGGCAGAAATTTGGGAAAAAAGGAATCATTTAAAAAAAAAAAAAAGAGCTTAAAAAAGAAAGCTTTGAATAAGGCAGGATTATGGGAGGTAATGAGCTTTGCAGGTCATGTTAGCAGTAAAGAACCCACCTGAGAATTCAGGAGACATAAGAGATCCTGGATTCAATCCCTGAGTCATGGAAGATCCCCTGGAAGAGGGCATGACAACCCACTCTAGGATGCTTGCCTAGAGAATTCCTTGGATGGAGGAGCTGGGAAGGCTATGATCATAGGGTCTCACAGAGTCAGACACAACTGAGGCAACTTGCATGCACACACACACACACGGGAAGTAATAAATCCATGAAAATGCAATATATGAAGTGGCTGAAAAACAAAAAGTTTATATGAAAGGGGATTACAATAGCAGCCACATAGTTTCAACAGTGGGAGATAAAGTCTCTTTTTACATTCCAAATTTCCAAAAATTAAGCTTGTAAAAATAGTGACTAATATGTGTCTATCATGTACCCAGTAAGATGAGTCAACCACTGAGTCATAGCTGGAAGGAACTGTTTTCTGATTGCCTTGGTTTTTTTTGGTGGTTTTTTTTTTTTTTTTTTTTTTTGCTTCAACATTTATTGACCACCTGTTAGGTACCATAAGCTTCTCTGTACACATAGTCCCTACATCCCACAAGATTGGCTCTTGTGGTTGGATGTACTGACACTATTAAGGTCAGTTCAGTTCAGTTCAGTCGCTCAGTCATGTCCGACTCTCTGTGACCCCATGAATCGCAGCACACCAGGCTTCCCTGTTCATCACCATCTCCCGGAGTTCACTCAGACTCATGTCCATCGAGGCAGTGATGCCATCCAGCCATCTCATCCTCGGTCGTCCCCTTCTCCTCCTGCCCCCAATCCCTCCCAGCATCAGAGTCTTTTCCAATGAGTCAACTCTTCTCATGAGGTGGCCAAAGTACTGGAGTTTCAGCTTTAGCATCATTCCTTCCAAAGAAATCCCAGGGTTGATCTTCAGAATGGACTGGTTGGATCTCCTTGTAGTCCAAGGGACTCACAAGAGTCTTCTCCAACACCACAGTTCAAAAGCATCAGTTCTTCAGTGCCCAGCCTTCTTCACAGTCCAACTCTCACATCCATACATGACCACAGGAAAATCCATAGCCTTGACTAGACAGACTTTAGTCAGCAAAGTAATGTCTCTGCTTTTAAATATGCTATCTAGGTTGGCCATAACTTTTCTTCCAAGGAGTAAGCATCTTTTAATTTATGGCTGCAGTCACCATCTGCAGTAATTCTGGAGCCCCCAAAAATAAAGTCTGACACTGTTTCCACTGTTTCCCCATCTATTTCCCATGAAGTGATGGGACCAGATGCCATGATCTTCGTTTTCTGAATGTTGAGCTTTAGGCCAACTTTTTCGTTCTCCTCTTTCACTTTCATCAAGAGGGTTTTTAGCTCCTCTTCACTTTCTGCCATAAGGGTGGTGTCATCTGCATATCTGAGGTTATTGATATACAGGTGACAAATGTTTTGATAGAAATTTGTATGTTGAGAGATTATATATTACAGAAAAGAGTCACCTTCTTTGGAATTGAGCAAGGAAAGTGTCTCAGATGAGATGGCACTTAAACTGAAGGAGGTTCTAAAAGTGGTGGAAGCACTAAAATTTATCATGAAAAGTAGCTTCCATTTCTTCCACTGGTGACTCAAATGGTAAAGCATCCACCTGCAATGCGGGAGACCCGGATTTGATCCCTAGGTTGGGAAGACCACCTGGAGAAGAAAATGACAATCCACTCCAGTAATCTTGCCTCCAGAATTCCATGGACAGAGGAGCCTAGCGGGCTACAGTCCATGAAGTTGCAAGAGATGGACACGGTTGAGTGACTGACACTTTCAATTTCAACTTACTGAGTCACCGACTATTTTCATGGCCCTACAAAGAGCTTGATACCCTTTTAGAGCTTTCCAATCTGATCTGGATCTTGCAATCCAGTGCAAAGAACCAATATGATCAAATTAGCAGAAATAGTTATTCCATTATTTTCAAATAGATGAAACATTCACCTAGTATTGGAATGGCTATGGAGGAATCACTTTGGTCAATCATTATTTACAGAAATAACTTTCAGATCACCTTATTCTAAAGACTGACTAAAATATGATTGTGACTTCTACACTAATCATTACAATGTATATGGGTTTCATATTTCATATTTGTGTCTAACAGTATCACTAATTTATTTATTTATAAGCTACTCATTAAAGTCGGCAGACATTTCTTTAAGAGATTGTTGACAATCCATGTGAAGTGTTATTTTCTCTTCTATTGTTCTCTTAACTTTCAGAATATATTAAATTAGAGGAGAAAACTGTTGTTTTAAATTTTTTAAATATTTTAATCTTAACACTTCATTATACAAGACAAATGCAAAAACCTATCATCACATATTAAATTGTAGGACCTATATAAATGTTTACTTGACCTGTATGCACAAATGTTGATATCCATGTGAAAATCTACATGATAAAATTCCACTTAACACAAGTGAAAAAAGTTGATATTTCCGAAGTTTACATTGTCATTAAATAGATGACAAAAATCATTATATCGAGTCTTTGACATCATAAACTGAGAAGCAATTTTCTGTCACTCAACAGCTAGATTTATGAAAGGCAGGTTTCCATGAACAAAGGAATTTTTCTGGAGTTTAGAGGTTTATTCTTAAAGCTATATTAAACTTTCCAAAGGATTCTTTTTTTTTTTTTTTTGAAAATCAAAGAGCATTGTGTATAGGAGAGCAAGAAATGGCCAAAGTAGTTCTCTGTGTTTATAGGAAGGAGATCTTTTTTTTATCCCAATACATTTTTTGGAAGTAGGTGTCTTTTTCAAACAATAAATCTTGATTTGTCAATAAAATATATAAATGGCTCATCAATTAAATCTGTACCAAATGAGACAGAATTTATATGAATCAAGACTTTTATTTTATTGACATAGAATTCAGAAGTTTAGAAAACTGGAGTTCATTTAAACATCTATTGAGTAGGGAGGGGACTTATGGAGTAGCCATAATGGGTTTATAAGACTAACAAATAAACAAATTAAAATAACATCATCACTCTAACAAAAATCACTGTCTGAAGTATAAGCATAGATATGAAGCCAAACTTGATGTAGCCAAAAATTTGGTATAATTTCTTACCCAGAATAAAAAGAAAATTTGAAGGAGTATTTGAAAAATCCTCAACTTATTGTAAAATCAATGTAGCCCATTTGTCTGAAGTTATTGTTATTACTAGGTAAGAATAGACTGCATTTGATCTTGTTTATTTTCTCTTTCCTAATTAATTATGTTTTTAAAAGTCAGGGACCCTTATTTTACATATTCCAGTCTGCTGTGACTACTTATAGGTTAGCCAGCCCTCCAAAGAACTGGAAAGTTTCGTTTAGCAAAATAATTTTTCTTTTTCTGTCGTCTATCATTTCTCTATCCCAAAACTCTTAGAAGCAGACTTCTGCTGCCCAAAGCTTTGTAAAGTGTGTTTGAACAAGTTGAATTCAATTACACTTCATCACTTCTCTTAAACAAGTGAGCTAATGATGGTTTTTTCCCTTTTAAAATGTTGTTGAGACATCCACACATGTTCCTCAGCAACCCCCAAACTTGTTAAAAGCACGTGCTCACTTTATGTTCTGGAAGCGTACTTGATGTTGGCATTTGGTATCAAACCCAGATGGACAGGAGTGTCATCATGTCATTAGTAAACCCATAGAGAGACATTTTTGAAGGCCTTTAGATAATTTCAACAAAGGGGGAATATTTGAACCAGAACATACATTCCATAGAAAAGTATGCAAGAAATCAACTCCCCAGTGAGTTTTGTGTTCATATGATTTTTTCTAAGATTCTTTGTAATTTGGGAGTCATGTTAATGTCTCCAAATAGTTTAAGCTCTATAAACGTGATTTAAAATACTTCCTTGGAGTATTTAGCAAAATTAGTTCTTTTTGCTTTCAACTATTCATGTTAAACGAAGATTAAAACATCTTCCCTTTCTTTTTCACAAATTAAAGAGTTCGGCTGAGAGGAAGTCCCTAGTGAATACTGACACTAGAAAAATAAGCAGGGCAAAGCCATAGCAACAGTTGAGGGAGGGGGAAAAAAAAAAAAAAAAGTAAGGACTAAGATTTGCTCCTAGGGTAAAGTCTGCATGGAAAATTCTGACCTAGGTATCAGGATAGTGCTCCAAGACATATAGACTCTAAAAACACGCCACTCATTTATCTCAAATTATACATATTCTGTGCACAGGCACACACACAAACACACGTGCACATGCACAAGTCAGAAGTAAGTTCACCCATGCAATCAGCACCTACCTTGCCCAAAGGCAAATTGGAATGATCAAGTACAAATATGAACAAATAAACCAAACTTGCCAAATATTTGATGAAAACCAAACTTTAAAATTGGCATTTAATGTACTTAGAGTTGAGAAGATATTGCATCTATAAAATAAAATTAAGTTACTAAGAAAGAGAAATAAACCCATAAAATTAAAAATGTGTGTGTGCTCAGTCGTGTCCAACTCTTTGCTGCCCCACAGACTGTAGCCTACCAAGCTCCTCTGTCCGTGGAATTTTCTGGGCAAGAATACTGAAGAGGGTTGCCATTTCCTACTCCAGGGGATCTTCCTGACCCAAGGATTGAACTCTAATCTCTTGCATTTCCTACATTGGCAAGTGTATTCTTTACCACTAGAGCTGACTGGGAAGCCCGAAATTAAAAATACTGGAGTGGGTTGCTATTTCCTTCTCCAGGGGATCTTTCTGACCCAGGGGTCTAACTCGGTCTCCTGCACTGCAGACAGATTCTTTACCATCTGGGCCCACCAAGGAAGCCTCAAAAGTAAAACTATAAAGTGTCAAATGTGGCAGCTTTCCTCTCAACTCTGTTCTAACCCCTTTGTACCATACCCTAGTGTGTGCTAGAGACTAGGAAGTCTGTATTTCTCAAACTCCTTTCCCTCTCGGGTTCTGTGGGGGACTTTTTGCTCACTTCTCAAAAGGAGAATGTTGTGTGTGAGGTTTGGAGGGCAGAGGAGAACATGCCAAGGTGGAGGCCACACTTGAGTTGGTCTTGTGTCTGCTGGCAAGTACAGTCAGGGATGCACTTGGCTTTTCTGAGGCAGCTCTCGCCAAGTTCTAAGTGTCTACCCTCTGGCTTCGGGGGCACTCAGAAGCAGCGAGTGGCATCTATTTGGGGCTTAGGCTGCAGGGTCCAGCAGAGATGTAACGTAATGGCACTTTATCCCTGGACTGGGGCTGAGGCACTTAGGCATGGAGCCAGCACTCCTGGTGGCAGATTCCTCACAGGAGCAGAAGCAGCAGCCCCCAGGCTGGCCAGTTCCATCATGTTCTGGAAGTTGTTCCAGCACTTCCCAATTACAGACTGCTCCTCCTGATCGTCAGATGATTTTGTAAACATCTAATTTAATCTAACCCTTGGACTGCAAGGAGATCCAACCAGTTCATTCTAAAGGAGATCAGCCCTGGGATTTCTTTGGAAGGAATGATGCTAAAGCTGAAACTCCAGTACTTTGGCCACCTCATGCGAAGAGTTGACTCATTGGAAAAGACTCTGATGCTAGGAGGGATTGGGAGCAGGAGGAGAAGGGGACGACAGAGGATGAGATGGTTGGATGTCATCACTGACTCGATGGACATGAGTTTGAGTGAACTCCAGGAGTTGGTGATGGACAGGGAGGCCTGACGTGCTGCGATTCATGGGGTCGCAAAGAGTCGGACACGACTGAGTGACTGAACTGAACTAAACTGAATTTAATCTATTAAAAATTTTCTACCTAATCTAGCCAGATTGATTGAAACCCTGATTGATATATGTGATAATCTAAATAATACAGCTTGATATATATGAGTTGAAGCACAAAATAGATATATTTTGAAGATTGAATTAATGAGTTGGAAGATCAAACTAAAGTCGTCTCTAAAATTTAACACCAGAAGACCTAGAGGTGGAAAATATGAAAGAAAAGCCAAAGCACAAAAGGTATAGTTATGATTTCCACTACTTGTCTAACAGGGATTCTAGAAGGATAGGACTAAGAAAATGAAGAAGAAATAAACTATCAAATGTGGCAGGTTTCCTCTCAACTCTGTTCTAACCCCTTTGTAACATACCCTATTGCATGCTAGAGACTAGGAATTCTGTATTTCTCAAACTCCTTTCCCTCTCGGGTTCTGTAGGGGACTTTGCTCACAGAACAAAGAATAAAAGAAATCCCCAATATTGAAAATATTTTTCAGAGTCAGGTCTCAAGAAGTCAATAACTACAGACCCTTTTCTGTTCTAATTATAATTAATATATAAGAAGATTGAAATAATAAATGTGAATAAACTCAAAAAAGAGGAATGCATCAAAATAAACACATATTCAATGATGAGGTATTTGTTAAAAATTAATAAGATGACAAGAACAATAAGGTAGCAAAAACTGCTAATCAAAATAAACATTAATTAGTAACACATCTATTAAAATAGGTACTGTATCGATCAATTTGTTATAAGCACACTGTGGAGCCCTAAAATGTTCTCCAAGTCAATCATAAAAATAAAATATAGCATGTAGCAAAGCAGTGTGTTAATCATGATCACAATTGTGTTTGAACATTGTTTACAGTACATATGTTTAAACGTGAATGCATAGGTAAAGGGCTAGAATGTTGTTCAGTTGCTCAGTCGTGTCCTACTCTTTGCAACCCCACGGACTGCAGCATGCCAGGCTTACCTGTGCTTTACCATCTCCTGGAACTTGCTGAAACTTATGTCCATTGAGTTGGTGATGCCATCCAGCTATCTCATCCTCTGTCATCCCCTTCTCCTCCTGCCTTCAATCTTTTCCAGCATCAGGATCTTTTCTAATGATTTAGCTCTTCTGATCAGGTGGCCACAGTATTGAAGCTTCAGCTTCAGTAGCAGCCCTTCCAATTAAATTCAGGGTTGATTTCCTTTAGAATTGACTGGGTTGATCTCCTTGCAGTCCAAGAGACTCTCAAGAGTCTTCTCCAAAACCACAGTTCAAAAGCATCAATGGTATACATTAATTTTTAAAAAGTTTTTGTTAGAGTAGAGTTGATTTACAATGTTGAGTTGATTTCAGGTGTACAGCAACTTGAATCAGTTCAGTTCAGTTCAGTTCATTTGTTCAGTCGTGTCCGACTCTTTGAGACCCCATGATCGCAGTACGCCAGGCCTCCCTGTCCATCACCATCTCCCGGAGTTCACTCAGACTCACGTCCATCGAGTCAGTGATGCCATCCAGCCGTCTCATCCTCGGTCATACATATATCCACTCTTTTTACATTCTTTTCACATAGAGGCCATCACAGAGTATTGAGTTCCCTGTGCTGTACAGTAGGTCCTTGTAAGTTATCTATTTTTATATAGTAGTGTGTATATGTCAATCCTAATCTCCCAATTTATCCCTTCCGCTCTTCTCATCAAATTTTTAACAATGTTTCACTCTGAATAGGTATTGAATTGGGAGTGGGGATGGAAAACTGCAGTGAATATTTTTCACCAATGAAATAGCTGTACAATATTTGTCACATTAAAAGAAGAAATATTTTCCTACTTTAAAAAAATCCTATCAATGAAAAACATTTTGTATTAAATAAATCATTATACATGCATGCATACATAATCACAAAGCTCCTGACAGACAGTTTCTACAAACCACCTATAAAGTCAATGAATTAGTAGGGTATGTCAGAATTACAGAAGAAGATTTTTTAAAAAGACACTTTCTTTAGGATAATAATTCATAGGAAACACATGCAAAACATCACCACAGGATGGTCAACACCGAAATCAGATTGATTATATTCTTTGCAGACAAAGATGGAGAAGCTCTATACAGTCAGCAAAAACAAGACCAGGAGCTGACTATGGCTCAGATCGTGAACACCTTATTGCCAAATGCAGACTTAAATTGAAGAAAGTAGGGAAAACCACTAGACCATTGGGGCATGACCTAAATCAAATCCCTTATCATAATGCAGTGGAAGTGAGAAATAGATTTAAGGGACTAAATCTGATAGATAGAGTGCCTGATGAACTATGGACTGAGGTTTGTGACACTGTACAGGAGACAGGTATCAAGACCATCCCCATGGAAAAGAAATGCAAAAAAAGCAAAATGGCTGTCTGGAGAGGCCTAACAAATAGCTATGAAAAGAAGAGAAATGAAAAGCAAAGGAGAAAAGGAAAGATATAAGCATCTCAATGCAGAATTCCAAAGAATAGCAAGGAGAGATAAGAAAGGCATCCTCAGTCATCAATGCAAAGAAATAGAGGAAAAGAACAGAATGGGAAAGACTAGAGATCTCTTCAAGTAAATTAGAGACACCAAGGGAACGTTTCATGCAAAGACGGGCTCGATAAAGGAGAGAAATGGTATGGACCTAACAGAAGCAGAAGGTATTAAGAAGAGGTGGCAAGAATACACAGAAGAACTGTACAAAAAAGATCTTCACGACCAAGATAATCACAATGGTGTGATCACTCACCTAGAGTTAGACATCCTGGAATGTGAAGTCAGGTGGGCCTTAGAAAGCATCACTACAAACAAAGCTAGTGGAGGCGATGGAATTCCAGTTGAGCTATTTCAAATCCTGAAAGATGATGCTGTGAAAGTGCTGCACTCAATATGCCAGCAAATTTGGAAAACTCAGCAGTGGCCACAGGACTGGAAAAGGTCAGTTTTCATTCCAATTCCAAAGAAAGGCAATGCCAAAGAATGCTCAAATGACTGCACAATTGCACTCATCTCACAGGCTAGTAAAGTAATGCTCAAAATTCTCCAAGCCAGGCTTCAACAATACGTGAACTGTGAACTTCCAGATGTTCAAGCTGGTTTTAGAAAAGGCAGAGGAACCAGAGATCAAATTGCCAGCATCTGCTGGATCATGGAAAAAGCAAGAGAGTTTCAGAAAAACATCTGTTTCTGCTTTATTGACTATGCCAAAGCCTTTGACTGTGTGGATCACAATAAACTGTGGAAAATTCTGAAAGAGGTGGGAATACCAGACCACCTGATCTGCTTCTTGAGAAACCTATATGCAGGTCAGGAAGCAACAGAACTGGACATGGAACAATAGACTGGTTCCAAATAGGAAAAGGAGTAAGTCAAGGCTGTATATTGTCACCCTGCTTATTTAACTTATATGCAGAGTACATCATGAGAAACGCTGGGCTGGAAGAAACACAAGCTGGAAGCAAGATTGCTGGGAGAAATATCAATAGCTTCCCTGGTGGTGCAGAGGTTAAAGCGTCTGCCTGCAATGTGGGCGACTTGGGTTTGATCCCTAGGATCGGAAGATCCCCTGGAGAAGGAAATGGCAACCCACTCCAGTATTCTTGCCTGGAGAATCCCATGGACAGAGGAGCTTGGTGGGCTACAGTCCACGGGTCGCAAAGAGTCGGACACGACTGAGCGACTTCACTTCACTTTCAGATATGCAGATTACACCACCCTTATGGCAGAAAGTGAAGAGGAACTAAAAAGCCTCTTGATGAAAGTGAAAGAGGAGAGTGAAAAAGTTGGCTTAAAGCTCAACATTTAGAAAACGAACATCACGGCATCTGGTCCCATCACCTCATGGGAAATAGATGGGGAAACAGTGGAAACAGTGTCAGACTTTATTTTGGGGGGCTCCAAAATCGGTAACAATGATGATCACAGCCATGAAATTAAAAGACGTTTACTCCTTGGAAGGAAAATTATGACCAACCTAGACAGCATATTGAAAAGCAGAGACAACAAAAACCTTGGACAACAAGGTTTTTCTAGTGGTCATGTATGGACATGACAGATGGACTGTGAAGAAGGCTGAGCGCCGAAGAATTGATGCTTTTTTACTGTGGTGTTGGAGAAGGCTCTTGAAAGTCCCTTGGACTGCAAGGAGATCCAACCAGTCCATTCTAAAGGAGATCAGTCCTGGGTGTTCACTGGAAGGAATGATGCTAAAGCTGAAACTCCAATACTTGGCCACCTCATGTGAAGAGTTGACTCATTGGAAAAGACTCTGATGCTGGGAGGGATTGGGGGCAGGAGGAGAAGGGGACGACAGAGGATGAGATGGCTGGATGTCATCACCGACTCAATGGACATGAGTTTGAGTGAACTCTGGGAGTTGGTGATGGACAAGGAGGCCTGGCGTGCTGCAATTCATGGGATCGCAAAGAGTCGGACACGACTGAATGACTGAACTGAACTGAACTGAACTGAACTGAACTGATTTGTGAATGGTTGTAAATAAGATTCTTCCAAATTTAGAACCAATATGTAAATTATAAGAAAGATAAAATAGAATGTAGAATCTACATTAAGTATGGAAAAAATAAGAAAAAATTTATCAGTATACATTCAGCAGTAAAGTAAAATGCTGCTGCTTCTGCTGCTAAGTCGCTTCAGTCGTGTCCGACTCTGTGCGACCCCATAGACGGCAGCCCACTAGGCTCCTCTGGGATTCTCCAGGCAAGAATACTGGAGTGGGGTGCCATGCATCCTTCAAATATAGAAAATTGTATAATGGGACTATATCAGTTTGAAAATAAGTATCTTTTAGTACCATCACATTTTTTCCCCTGACACAATGCAAATCAAAAACTTTCTGGTTTCAATTTGTTTTCACAAGGAGATTTTTTTCTCAGCTGTCAGTGAACACAAATATTTTGGCCTTCATGTCAGTTATATATACTCAGTAAAACTTAATAAACTGGAGTTTATGTGTTTACATAAATATATATAATTCTTATGAATTGTATTAATGTGAATTCATGGGGGTGAAAATACATGGGCTATAAAACATAATATTAATATACAGACTGATAAGTAAATTATAATAATATCATTTACATGTAAATATTCACAGTTTATGTATTTTGTAGCAGCTTCCCTGGTGGCTCAGATGGTAAACAATCTGCCTGCAATACAGGACACCTGGCTTCTATCCCTGGCTCAGGAAGATCCCCTGGAGAAGGGAATGGCTACCCACTCCAGTATTCTTGCCTGGAGAATCCCATGAACATAGGAGCCCGATGGGCTACAGTCCATGGGGTCACAAAGGGTCATACATGACTGATCGACTAACACTTTCACAGCATATATTTTGTAAGTACTTATATATGAATAAATTAAAATTAATTGCTTAATAATATTAGTATGAAAATATTGAAATATAAATTTTAGTATACTAAAGTTGCATTACAAACCCAACTACCTTAATGTGGTCTTCTTGACTGCAAAATACAAATTAGATTGGCTTATTGTTTTATACCATCATGCAACTTTTCTTCACAAATTTTATTATGGATTCTACCTATATATTAACCCATGTAGATATTTGTTAATAAAATAAGTTTAATTTCGCTAGATTTAAAACTTTATGAGAGAAAGGGCCCATCAATGATTCACATTTAGAACATACCTGATACCATAGTATGCAATTAGAATTATTTCTTCTTCAAAAGCAGTTTTTGGGTAGGTCTAAATATTTGTTCCCAGCTTTTCTTTGCCTCTTAATTTTGTGTTTTTAAATCAAGGTTTTATAAAAATAATTTTATCATTTAATCTTTTTTAAAATTTATGGCTTTGGTGGAAAGTTTGGTATGTTCATCATCATCATCCCAACTTTCTTCTAAATCTATTATTTTCTTCTAGTGCTTCTTTCAGTTCAGTTCAGTTCAGTTGCTCAGGTGTGTCCGACTCTTTGCGACCCCATGAATCGCAGCACGCAGGCCTCCCTGTCCATCACCAACTCCTGGAGTTCACTCAGATTCACATAGTTTCCCTTTTATATTTTAATATTTTTTGCATCCATGCTAAGTCCCTTCAGTCATATCTAACTCTTTGCGACCCTATGGACTGTAGCCTGCCAGGCTCCTCTGTCCCCGGGATTCTCCAAGCAGTAATACTAGGGTGGGTTGCTATGCCCTGCTTCCGGGGATCTTCCTGACCCAGGGGTTCAGCACACCTCTCATGTCTCCTGCATTGGGAGGCAGGTTCTTTACCACTAGTGTCACCTTGGAAAGTGATTTTTTTAACTTTTCTTGGTCTATTTTTTTCCAATAGCTTTTTTTGAATAAACTATTCTTTCACCAGTATTTTGAAACACTCCTTTTTCATATACTAAATTATTTAATATGTGTTAATACTTATGTCTCCTATATTTGGTTCAATTGCTCTGACAACATTTTAGCAGGTAATAGAATATTAAAGTTCAACTGTAAATGCTTCTCTGCTCTTCTGTTTAACATATTAGATTCTCTTACATTCTTTCAAGGATATAAAAGGAAAAGTTGCATCAAGCCACCTTCACCCACCAAAAAAAAAAAAAAAAGGAATCTAGATGTATAATAATTTGCTGAAATTGGAAAAAGCAAATCAAAGAAAGGTATTAGAATAGAGATTTGGAGAGCCTTGGTAACAGTTTCGATGCAAAGAATTAGAAAACAATGTTTCACATTAAAATGTGATGTTATTGTCATCATTTCCCTGTTAGCGAAAAAGTGAAAGTGTTAGTCACTGTCATGTTTAACTCTTTGTCATCCTAGGGACTGGGGCCTGCCAGGGTCCTCTGTCAATGGGATTCTCCAGGCAAGAATACTGGAGGGATTTGCCATGCCCTCCTCTGGGAGATCTTCCTGACTCATGGGTCGAACTCAGGTTTCTTGCATTACAGGCAGATTCTTTATTGTCTGAGCCACCAAGGAAGCCCAATAAAAACCTTTTCCACCAAATTAAAAAAGATTATATACTGTCCAGACAAATGATGACTGGTGAACCAACCCTTCTCTGCTTCTCCTCCTCCCCCAGGCTTCATATTGCCTACTTTGAAATGCTATCTTTTTAAGCAGACTTTAGTATTCTTGCTTGTTAAGTCATTATGGTATGATTCAATTGAATTAAATAAAACTCATTAAAAATCTTTTTAAAAAAGAAAAGAAAAGAAACATCTTAAATTACTGAAAGCTCACTGAAGGGGAGGTAAATGGCCCACAAGGGGAACGAAAATACTTCGTAGTGTTACAAATAAGGTTTGTAAATTATATACATTAACTCATAGTGGGACAAATGGCTGCTTAGCAGACTTGATGGATATCTGCAATACAAGAACTGAAAGAATATGATTTTCTTTGACTTGGGTAGATTGGGAAGTCATTGTATGTAAAATTGATTTCGTGCATGGCAACAGAAAGTTGAAAAAGATAATATGAAATTGAAAATGAAGTTGAAAATGATAATGTGAGCAGTCAGTCTTCAACTAGGAGAAGAAGCTGTGTAGGATTTATAAGGACTTCAAGTAGGCAACAGAAATTTCAGTGAGTGAAAACGAACTGTCTGCGGACTTTAGAAGTCACAGGAGGTTTTTTATAACAGCCTAGGTATAAAAACACTGGCTAAATTCAAGCTTCATCAGGGAGTACAGGAGATCTAAGACTTATGGTTAGCATTATTAAAAGTGTGCCAGCTGAACAGGAGAGATCAAGTCACCTGGTAGATTTTGGAGATGATCAAGAGAATGACTTCACACAAAAGCTGCACAAATGAGCCAAGCAAATCCACAAAAAAGAAGCTTTCAGGTCAGAAAATCCAGGGAAGTGGTCAAAATTAACTTGATGTCTAGACAAATAAAAATAAAAATAAAAAACAGCTAATTGGTGTAGAGGAGGAAATTGCTGTAACTTACGGTCTCAACAAGAGTAAGTAAGACAGCCACAGAAGTATTTATTTCCAGGCTACAGGAACGATCTCTATGAACACTGACCTTAATCATTTCTATTTACCTAAACTGAAAAAATCCATCGGGAAACATCCCAACTCATAAAATCCAAAACGGCTTTTAGCTTGAGTAAGTACTGTGAGAGTCTTAATATAAAACTCACAAAAACAAATACAACAGAGTTGTCAACACCAGGCTCCTACTATTTTAGAGCCCTTTAAAAAGGCCCCATTCTCATGGACAGTCAAAGCCTGACGAGTTTTCCCAATTCAAAGACTAGCTAGCTAGACTTCTTGAGAACCACTGAACATTTTTGGAAATAACTTTTCTTTCTTTCTTTCTTCCTCCCTTCCTATCTTCCTTTCTTCTTCTTCTCTCCCTCCCACGCTGCCTCCTTTCTTTCTTTCCTTCCTATTTTTCCTTTATTTTTGCCTCCAAAAATTTTACAAGTGATAGGAGAATTACACATGAAAATGGCTGTATCAGAGTAGCCAGAAGAAATATTAGTAATATAATAAAGCTTGAAACAAATGATGATTTCCTTGACTTCTAAACACTCATTTAATAGCATGTGGATTTATACCTTAGTAAATTTACATTATAAGAAATATAACAAGTAAACAATCACTGTAACATCTTATACCATAACATCAAAGATTTATGGTGATATACTAGGGTTATTTGGGCTTCCCAAGTGGAGAACAGCCTGCCAGTACTGGAGACAAAAGAGGCGTGGTTCCATCCCTGGGTTGGGAAGATCCCCTGGAGGAGAAAATGGCAACCTACTCCAGTATTCTTGCCTGGAGCATCCCGTGGACAGAAGAGCCTGCAGGCTGCTGTCCACAGGGTCTCAAACAGTTGGACATGACTGAAGTGACTTAGCATACACAAATATTAGGGTTATTTATTCACATATCTTGGGCCTTCCTGGTGGCTCAGACAGTACAAAATCCACCTGCAACGCAGAAGACATAGGTTTGAGCCCTGGGTTGGGAAGTTCCTCTGGAGAAAGAAATGGCAACCCACTCCAGTATTCTTGCCTGGAGAATCCCATGGACAGAGGATCCTGGTGGCTTACAGTCCATGGGGTCACAAGGAGTTAGACACACACACACACACCCTTTCTAAGTAGACTAGGGACGAGGTAGTGATGGATTCATTCAGTCATTGAACAAATATTTATTGAAATTCTACTGTAGGAAGGGCTGTTCCAGACCCAGGGCATACAAGAAGAAAACCGCAAAAGCTCTGACCTCAGGAACCAAAGCTAGAGGTTAGTGAGAACAGAATCAGATCAAGAGATAAATACCATGGAGATAATAAAGATATAAGTAAGTAAGTGTTAGTCGCTCAGTCATGTCCGACTCTTTGCAACCACAAGGACTGTAGCCCGCCAGGCTCTGTCCATGGCATTCTCCAGGCAAGAATACTGGAGTGGGTTGCCATTTCCTCCTTTGACCCAGAGATTGAACCAGCGTCTTCTCCACTGCAGGCAGATTCTTTACCACTGAACCACTGAGAGAGCCTCGCTTGACCACATCCCTTTAAATGTAATGAATAGTGTCCACAATATTATTAGAGTAGTTAACAGGAAGGGCTACCCACTCCAGCATTCTTACTTGGAGAACTACAGGGACAGAAGAGCCAGGCAGGCTACAGTCTATGGGGTCACAAAGAGTCAGACACAACTGAGCGACTAACACTTTTTTTTTTCAGTTATGGGGAAAGATAGCAAAGATGATCACAGAGCTGAATTATCATAAAACAAGGATGCTAAGTAATTTCTACAAATTGGCAATTCCTTCAGCAGAAAAATGTTTTTTGAATATTGCAATTAAGATATTAAACCTGATATGCTTTACTTTGAGTGAGCCTAGTAAGGAAACCAGTAACCTTCCCAGTAACCTTGTATGAAGGTATATTTGGAAATTCATCACCAAGCAACCTTGATAAGAGGCACCATTCTTGTTCTTTTGGTCTCTGAAAATGTAAATTGAGGAGCAAAGGATTTCCCATTTTTAAAAGATGTTTATTTCTTTTTATTCAACTGTGAGTAATAATAGATTTGACAAACAGAATAGTTCAAAATCATGTGAACGGTTCTCAGCTCCTTTAATAGTAGCCCCCCTCCCTCACTTTTGGAAACCAAAGTACACAAACAAACTTCTGAAGAAGAGAACTGCCTCAGAACCAAGGAGAGGATGTGTTCTGGTAAAAGCTAAACTGGAAACGCAGCACACCTGCTCGCAGCCAGTCCCCCCCTTCACATATCTCACACGGCCTTGCCATGTGAAGTCTCGTCCAAGTCAAACAAGTAGCGATTTTAAAGTAGCACCTAAAGAGGAACTCGGGCAAAGCTGGCCAGCAAAACCCCAGGCCCTAAACGTCCCTGCTGCACAGGCTTTATTTTCATTTCCTTGACCCATTTACCGAGAGTTGTTACTGATGGCTCGCTAGGCCTCCCCTGTACACAGCACACCAATAATAAACAGAGGCCAGCTGACACCCAGAGACACCTGCAGAACATTCACAGTGCAGGATTGTTCATCCAAGGGGAGGCGTTTGGACCAGGGGGTGGATGGGTAGCCATCCGCAGACTCAGTACACACACACACACACACACACACACACACACACACACACTCGCCCGAAAGAAGTTTACCAAGGACCCTCCTGAGGGCCTGCTGAACTGCCAAGAGAACTAACAGAAAAGCACCGCTGACTGTGGAGAGCAATGTGTGAAAAGGCCTCTGTGTGCAGTCATCCCCTTGTATCCCAAGCACTCGGACTTGGCTGAAATTAGTTTTGCAAAAGTTTGGTAGAAATTGCATGCAAGCGTCTGCACAAAGACTGGAAGGCATGGAGCTTATTATTCCACTTTCTCGGGCTCCAACTCCTTATTTATTCATAAATTACATATTTGCCAATGAAAATACTTTGTTTAAGGTCTGATCAAGCAGGTGCCTTCAAGTAACCTGAAAAGCCTTCACTAACATTTGAAAACTTTTCAGAACTGGGTTTCTTGGAATTGACAACAAAGGCCTTTTTTTTTCTTCTATGAATTCAAGTTTGAAATATTTTTCTAAATAATTCAGAAAATATGATTTAAGTTGGTGATGAATCAATAGGAATATATGTAGTAACACTCATGATGTTATGAAAGAAACATTTCAAATATATTCAAATACAATAATTAACATCTTTAAGGAGCCTGCTTGGTATTTGAAATATTCAATACACTCAATGCTTTTAATTAATATGGATTCATGACAGGAGAAATAAAGGAAAGCTGATTTTTGCAACTGTGTGGCTTCCAAAGCCTAAGATTCAATTCACTTACAATATTTTTGAACTGGGTAAGCTTTATGAGAGGGCATAAGAATAGAAAATCATTGAATCCAAAGATATATTTATTGATATCATTACTGAGGGCCACATGAGAGAGACAGAGCATGGAAACTAGACTTTGAACCTCTAATACAAAATGCTCTTTCTAGAATATTGTACAGCCTATCCTGTGCTCATCTTATTTCATTATTCATCAATGGTACAGTAATTTTCCGTAAGAAAAATGAGTAAACAATTGTGTACTCTCTTTAAAATTTAGAGATTCTAGCAAGTTGAAATCATTTGGTTTTCTCTCATTTTTTTCTCATTAACGAAGTGCATCTGTCTGATGGTCTTTAAAATCACTTACATCAATCTTAGGAATAGTCCAAACCATTCTTGGACAAGAGAGAACACACCAGCTGTGGTTTAAGCAGCAATGCAGCTGTAGAAAGTATGTGAGCAAAACCTGAAGCTGGAGAAAAGCCAGTTTGCCTTAAAAAATTCCACCTGGACCTACTTAGCACCTCCTCCCTTACCCTAACCCTAAACACATGCCCTTGGACTCCACAGGGATAAGAATGAAACCTGGAGAGAGAAAGAGGCTTAGTCTTAGTTTGTGTTGGCAAGATTGTTCCAAGGCCCTTCTATTTCCTGCTTCCCATATACCTCTCCTTTCGCTCCAACAGACAATTGAAACTCAGTATAGCCAGCCAGTAGTCAGTCGCTGCTACATATTAATAAATCAGAAACTGTAGCAATTCCTTCATATTGCCCTTTTATTGTTTTTATGAAAGAAATCCAAGTGATATACTGGACACCTTCTTTCATTGCATGTAACAAGAACAATTTAAATAATAAATTTATTTATTATTTGTACCACCTGGGCTGGTACAATGCTTATATATGTACATTATTTCAGCTATTAAAAAAATTCAAAAAACCCTTTCCATGTTCATATTTTTCCTAATGCTTATTCTTAAATAGATATACCACTTTTGTACATCTAGCAGCTGAAATATAGATATTAAAGTTCCTTTAGAAGACTCAGGAAATTTATTATGCCTTTGTTTATTCATTCATTCATTTATTCAACAAATATTAGTTACTATAGCTTTCACTAACTTCATATATCTCTTTTGTGCCTGATCTATTATGCATAGATCATAACATTTAAACTTGCAGTAATGCATAAAGTAAGTACTATCATTATTCCCCTTTTCTAGATAAGGCAACTGAAGTTCAAAGCGGTTAAGCAACTTGCCCAAGGTTACCCTGCTAAGTTATAGAATTAATATTTGAATAGAATCGCTTTCAAAAATGTTAATTATAGGATCTAGGCACCAAGTATATGAGGGTTCACTGTGTAATTCTTTCACCTTCTCTGCATGTTTAATAATAAAATGTCAGGAGTAAAATCACTTTTATTTTCATTTCCATGAAGCTTTCATTGATATGTCATATTGTGACTCATTTGATATTCATTTGGAGCCACATTATGAACACTAATGCAAAATTAAGACACTCCCAGATAAACAAAGCTGAGGAAGTTCATTACCACTAGACCTGCCTGCAAGAAATGCTTAGGCATCCTGCAAGTTAAAATGAAAAGATGCCCTCTACATGGAAAACCCTAAAGACTCCACCAGAAATTTACTAGAGCTAATCAATGAATATAGTAAAGTTGCAGGATATAAAATCAACACACAGAAATCCCTTGCATTCCTATACACGAATAATGAGAAAGTAGAAAAAGAAATTAAGGAAACAATTCCATTCACCATTGCAACGAAAAGAATAAAATACTTAGGAATATATCTACCTAAAGAAACTAAAGACCTGTATATAGAAAACTATAAAACACTGATGAAAGAAATCAAAGAGGACACTAATAGATGGAGAAATATACCATGTTCATGGACTGGAAGAATCAATATAGTGAAAATGAGTATACTACCCAAAGCAATTTACAAATTCAATGCAATCCCTATCAAGCTACCAGCCACATTTTTCACAGAACTAGAACAAATAATTTCAAGATTTGTATGGAAATACAAAAAACCTCGAATAGCCAAAGCAATCTTGAGAAAGAAGAATGGAACTGGAGGAATCAACTTGCCTGACTTCAGGCTCTACTACAAAGCCACAGTCATCAAGACAGTATGGTACTGGCACAAAGACAGACATATAGATCAATGGAACAAAATAGAAAGCCCAGAGATAAATCCACACACATATGGACACCTTATCTTTGACAAAGGAGGCAAGAATATACAATGGAGTAAAGACAATCTGTTTAACAAGTGGTGCTGGGAAAACTGGTCAACCACTTGTAAAAGAATGAAACTAGATCAGTTTCTAACACCGCACACAAAAATAAACTCAAAATGGATTAAAGATCTAAATGTAAGATCAGAAACTATAAAACTCCTAGAGGAGAACATAGGCAAAACACTCTCAGACATAAATCACAGCAGGATCCTCTATGATCCACCTCCCAGAATTCTGGAAATAAAAGCAAAAATAAACAAATGGGATCTAATTAAAATTAAAAGCTTCTGCACAACAAAGGAAACTATAAGCAAGGTGAAAAGACAGCCTTCTGAATGGGAGAAAATAATAGCAAATGAAGCAACTGACAAACAACTAATCTCAAAAATATACAAGCAACTTATGCAGCTCAATTCCAGAAAAATAAACGACCCAATCAAAAAATGGGCCAAAGAACTAAATAGACATTTCTCCAAAGAAGACATACGGATGGCTAACAAACACATGAAAAGATGCTCAACATCACTCATTATTAGAGAAATGCAAATCAAAACCACAATGAGGTACCACTTCACACCAGTCAGAATGGCTGCGATCCAAAAATCTGCAAGCAATAAATGCTGGAGAGGGTGTGGAGAAAAGGGAACCCTCCTACACTGTTGGTGGGAATGCAAACTAGTACAGCCACTATGGAGAACAGTGTGGAGATTCCTTAAAAAATTGCAAATAGAACTACCTTATGACCCAGCAATCCCACTGCTGGGCATACACACCGAGGAAACCAGAATTGAAAGAGACACATGTACCCCAATGTTCATTGCAGCACTGTTTATAATAGCCAGGACATGGAAACAACCTAGATGTCCATCAGCAGAGGAATGGATAAGAAAGCTGTGGTACATATACACAATGGAGTATTACTCAGCCGTTAAAAAGAATTCATTTGAATCAGTTCTGATGAGATGGATGAAACTGGAGCCGATTATACAGAGTGAAGTAAGCCAGAAAGAAAAACACCAATACAGTATACTAACACATATATATGGAATTTAGGAAGATGGCAATGACGACCCTGTATGCAAGACAGGGAAAGAGACACAGATGTGTACAACGGACTTTTGGACTCAGAGGGAGAGGGAGAGGGTGGGATGATTTGGGAGAATGACATTCTAACATGTATACTATCATGTAAGAATTGAATCGCCAGTCTATGTCTGACGCAGGATGCAGCATGCTTGGGGCTGGTGCATGGGGATGACCCAGAAAGTTGTTATGGGGAGGGAGGTGGGAGGGGGGTTCATGTTTGGGAATGCATGTAAGAATTAAAGATTTTAAAATTTAAAAAATAAAAAACTAAAATTAAAAAAAATAAAAAAATAATAAAAATAAATAAAAATAAAAAAAAAATAAAATAAAATGAAAAGATGCTAGCCAGTAATCTGAAGCCATATGAAGAAATAAAAATCTCAGTAAGGGTAATCATAGACACTGATGATAAAATCTTCACAAAATCCCATCTAACTGAATTCAGCAGCATAGTAAAAGAATTATACATCATGAAAAACTGGGACTATCAAATGCAAGGATAGTTTAACATATGAAAATCGATTAATATAATACACCATGTTAACAGAATGGAGAGGGGAAAAGCTACATGATTATTTCAGTCATTGCAGAAAAAGCATTTGACAAAATTCAACATTCGTTCATTATAAAAAGATTTAAGAAACCAAGAATGTATAGAAACAGCATCAACATGCTAAAATCCATGTATAAAAAACCCATATATGAACATCACAGTCAAGGTGAAAAATGGAAAGCTTTTCCTCTAATAACAGGAAAAAAGTAATATTGCCCTCTCTCACCACCCTTGTCAGTACTGGAAATTCAACTGAGAACAATAATAAGAAATAAAAGGCACCCATATTGGAAAATAGGAAATAAAATTATGTCTGTTCACAGATAATATCTTATATGTAGAGAACCCTAAAGATTTCATTAAGAAACTCTTGAACTAATAAATTATTTTAGAAAAAGACAAGATTCAAAGCACATTTCTATATGCTAACATCAAACAATCTGAAAAGGAAGCTAAGAAACAGTTTCATTTACAATAGCATCACAAAGAATAAAATACTCAGACATTAACTTAAGAAAGTAAAAAAAAAAAAAAACTACACTGAAAACTGTAAAACATTGGGAAAAGAAATTAGTCATAAGTAAGTAGAAGCACATTCCATGTTCATGGATTAGAAGAATTAATATTGTTAAAATGCCCATACTACTCAGAGTGATCTACAGGTATTATGCATCCCTCATAAAAATTCCAATGAAGTATTTAAAGAAATAGAAAAATCCATCCTAAAATTCATATGGAATCACAAGGAACCTCACATAGCCAAAACAATCTTGAAAAAGACCAAAGCTCTTGAAATCAGAGGAAAACTCTCTGATTTCAAAACTTACTACAAAACTCTAGTAATCAAAACATAATAGTACAACAACAGTCATATAGTTCAATAGAATGGAATAAAGAACCCAGAAATAAGCTTCACTTATAAGGTCAAATGATTTTCAACAAGGATGCCAAGACCATTCAATGGGGAAAAGGATAGTCTGTTCTGTAAATTGTACTGTTGAAACTGGATGTAGACATGCAAAAGAACAAAAGCAGACCCTTACCTATCACCATATACAAAAACCACCTCAAAATAGATTAAAAACCTAAAGGTTAAAAGTGAAACTTTAAAACTCTCAGATGAAAACAGGACAAAAGCTTTGTGACATTAGATCTGGTGAATCCCAGGGATGGGGGAGCCTGGTGGGCTGCCAGCAGCAGTGATTTTTTGGGTGAGACCATAAAGACGCAGGCAACAAAAGAAAAACATAGATGAATTAGATTTCATGAAAAATTTAAAATTATGTATCATGAAAATTTAAAAACTTTGTTCATCAAAAGATTCTATCAACAGAATTTAAAAGGCAACCCATAGAATGAGAGGAAGTGTTTGCAATTCATGTATTTAAGAAGGGATTAATATCCAAAATATATAGAGAGCTCCTAAAACTAAACAACAAAACGAAAACAACCAGATTAAAAATCAACAAAAGGATAGACATTTCTCCAAAGAAGATTAAAAATGGCCAAGAAACACATTAAAAAACGCTCAACATCGCTAACCATTCAGTTCAGTTCAGTTCAGTCGCTCAGTCGTATCTGACTCTTTGCGACCCCATGAATCGCAGCACGCCAGGCTTCCCTGTCCATCACCCACTCCCGGAGCTCACTCAGACTCACGTCCATCGAGTCAGTGATGCCATCCAGCCATCTCATCCTCTGTCGTCCCCTTCTCCTCCTGCCCCCAATCCCTCCCAGCATCAGAATCTTTTCCAAAAGTACTGGAGCTTCAGCTTTAGCATCATTCCTTCCAAAGAAATCCCAGGGCTGATCGCCTTCAGAATGGACTGGTTGAATCTCCTTGCAGTCCAGGGGACTCTCAAGAGTCTTCTCCGACACCACAGTTCAAAAGCATCAATTCTTCGGGGCTCAGCCTTCTTCACAGTCCAACTCTCACATCCGTACATGGCTAACCATTAGGGAGATACAAATCAAATCTGCAGGGAGATATCACCTCACACAATTAGGGCTTCCCTGGTGGCTCAGACTGTAAAGTGTCTGCCTGCAATGTGGGAGACTGGGGTTCTATCCCTGGGTGGGGAGGATCCCCTGGAGAAGGAAATGGCAACCCACTCCAGTACTCTTACCTGGAAAATTCCATGGACAGAGGAGCCTTGTAGGCTACAGTCCAGGGGGTCGCAAGGAGTCAGACATGACTGGGTGACTTCACTTCACTTCACTATAGTATCAAAAAAAAAAAAAACAAAACAAAACAGAAAACAAATGCTGAGAAGGATGTAGTGAAATTGGAACCATGTGAACTGTTGATGGAAATTAAGTAGCATAGCTTCTGTAGAAAATGATAGGGCAGTTCCTAAGTTTTTTAAAAATAGAATTGCCATGTGTGTATGTGCTCAGTCACTCAGTCATGTTCAACTCTTTGTGACTCCATGGAGTGTAGCTCACCAGGCTTCACTGTTGGTGGAATTTTGGAGTCAAGAATACTGGAGTAAGTTGCCATTTCCTACTCCAGGGGACCTTCCAACCCAGGGATTGAGCTTGAGCCTCCTGCATTGGCAAGCAGATTCTTTAACACTGTGCCACCGAGGAAGCCCAATGATCTAGCAATGCCACTTCTGAAAATATACCTAAAAGAACAAGTAGAGTATCAAAGAAAATATATTTGTACACCCATGATCATAGCAGCATATTTCACAACAGTTAAAATGTTGATGTAACCCAAGTATCCATTGATGTATGAATGAATAAGTAAATACTTATTTACTTATTTAAATACATATATATATGTATATACACACACACATATACATATATACATACATATATATATATATATATATATATATATATATATATATATATATATGAGAAGGCAATGGCAGCCCACTCCAGTACTCTTGCCTGGAAAATCCCATGGGCGGAGGAGCCTGGTAGGCTGCAGTCCATGGGGTTGCTAAGAGTTGGACAGGACTGAGCGACTTCACTTTCACTTTTCACTTTCATGCATTGGAGAAGGAAATGGCAACCCACTCCAGTGTTCTCGCCTGGAGAATCCCAGGGATGGGGGAGCCTGGTGGGCTGCCATCTATGGGGTCGCACAGAGTCGGACACAACTGAAGTGACTTAGCATACATATATATATATATACAATGGAATATTATTATCCTTGAAAAGGAGGGAAATTCTGACATATTATAACTTGGATGAACTTTGAAGACATGCTTACTGAAATAATTCAATCACAAAGACAAATATCATGTAATTCCTTTTATATGAGGTACCTAGAGCAGTAAAAAACCATAGAGACAGAAAGTATGGTGGTGATTACCAGAGGCCGGAGGGAATAGCGAGTTGTTGTTTAATAGGTATAGAGTTTAAATTTTGCAAGATGAAAAGATTTCTGGAGCTGGATGATGGCAATGGCTACATACCAATATGAATGTAACACCACTCTATTGTTCATGGGGTTCTCAAGAAAGGAATACTGGAATACAGGAATACTGGCAGGAATTCTCCAGGCCAGAATATTGGAGTGGGTAGCCTTTCCCTTCTGGATCTTCCCTACCCAGGAATTGAACTGGGTTCTCCTGAATTGCAGGCAAATTCTTTACCAACTGAGCTATCAGGGGAGCCTCTCAAGGTAAGAATACTGAAGTGGTTTGCCATCCCTTCTCCAGTGGACCATGTTTTGTCACAACTCTCCACCATGACCCGTCTGTCTTGGGTGGCCCTACGCAGCATGGCTCATAGTTTCATTGACTTAGACAAGTCTGTGGTCCATGTGATCAGTTTGATTAGTTTTGTGTGATTGTGGTATACATTTTGTATGCCTTCTGATTAATAAAGATAAGAGGCTTGTGGAAGCTTCCTGATGGGAAGGACTGCCTTTGGGGCAATCTGAGTCTTGCTCTGATAGGTGGGGCCATGCTCAGTAAATCTTTAATCCAATTTTCTGTTGAAGGGTGGGGCTGTGTTCCCTCCTTATAGTTTGGCCTGAGGCCAAATTATAACAAGCAGGAGGTGGCAAGAGTGAACATTGACATTTTAGGAATCGGTGAACTAAAATGGACCAGAATGGATGAATTTAACTCAGATGACCATTATATCTACTTCTATAGGCAAGAATCCCTTAGAAAAATGGCGTGATGGTCATAGTCAACAAAAGTGTCTGAAATGCAGTACTTGGGTGCAATCTCAAAAATGACAGAGTGATCTCTGTTGATTTCCAAGGCAAACCATTCAATATAACAGTAATCCAAGTCTATGCCCCAACCACTAATGCCAAAGAAGTCGAAGTTGAATGGTTCTATGAAGACTTCCAAGACCTTCTAGAACTAACACCAAAAAAAAAAAAAAAGATATATTTTTCATCATAGGGGACTAGAATGAAAAAACAGGAAGTCAAGAGATACCTGGAATAACAGGCAAATTTGACCATGGAGTACAAAATAAAGCAGGGCAAAGGCTAACATAGTACTCCAATGTTTGTCAGCCTAGCTGCAAGTCAGAATCACCTTTAGAATTTTTAAAATCAAGGCATGTCTGGACTATACCCATGGAGTAAACGTATAAAGAGGTATTTGTATTTTTCTAAACTTCTCAGAGTCTCCAGGGCTAAGAACCACCATGATATATAGTTTACGGCAGTGTTTTTCAAAACCGGAGAACAAGACTGCTGGCAATAGGAATTCAGGAGTACTTATAAAAAATGTAAATCCTAACTCCCCTCCCACGCTTCTAAGTAGAATCTCTTGGCACTGCATTTGGCAACTATTAGTATGTGGTTTTTATCTGCATTCATACTATAAAGATATTTTAATAATAAAAACTATATCATTAATTTTCCAAATATGTAATACTGACATTATATATTGAGAACATACCATTTTAGCATATAATAATTTTCTGTTCCTTTTTGTTTACTATTTAAAAATATAATACTCCATTTCCTATCACTCCCATATCAATCACTACTGTGTTACAGAATGCAAACCTTTGGATCAGTAGGAACTGGTACTTCATAATGGTGTTCCAAATAATTTTGCATGTCAGAACTGTACCATTCCCATTCATAATAAAGCCAGGCCATGGCAAGTTTGCAGGAGCTGTTTCCAAACTAAGCTTCCACAGAAAATGTGTCAGGTTTGTTTTTCTGTGTCAAAACAATGAGTGCAATGTGAATGGATTTTCACTTCTTTGATGCTTCAAAATATTTGCTTAATGCTCATGGACTTTGAGTCTCCCTGAGAGTTGGCCTCCCATGTATCTATTAGGACTGTCAGGTGTGGTCATGCGGGCCATGTACTGCACGATTCCAGGGGGCGCCATGCATGTTATATGCAACATGGTGCATATATGCCAACCCTCAGAGGTAATAATTAAATCCCAAAGGAATTTTTAAATTCTAAATTACCTTATTTTACTATTTTCTATGATATCACATTGGGGAATATGTCCTTTACCTGAAATGATACATGCACATTATTGACCAAACTAACTTGAAGACACATTAGTAAATAAAAGACAAGCAAGACATGTACTCACCAAAGATAATTGATATAACTATCATTGATAATTTGGTTCTAAAATTATATTAAAAAAGAAAACCTGTGGAAGCTAGTCACAAAAAGAAGTTCATGTAATTTTCAAAAATAATAGATTTTAAAGAAAATATGAAGTTCTGATTTTTCCCTAATTTGATTTTAATTTAAAATGTAAATATTTAACATTATTTATTTTAACCTTGACTGTTTAAGTAAACAATAAAATCCTTTTTAATTCATTCTTGAAGTAACAGTGTTTGTTATCACAAAACCACTTAGAGAATGCGTTTTTTATTAATTACAAAAATATAATGATTTAGTAAATATTTTATCCAAAATTCCAATGTAAAAATGTTCACTTTACATTTATGAGAGATGTCTCAAAATTTCAAGAAATTTGACAATTGTTAACATATAGAGATATGTAGTTTTAAAAAAAACTTATTCTTAAAAATAATCAGATATTTCTCTTTGACTCTTGATTTGTTTTGCTTTTCTAATCTTCTAAACCCAAATATTATAAAAGAGTCTAATTGTGAAATATTCATTGCTGGGGGAGAGTATTATATTTAACTTTTGTGAGTTTATAGTAATTATATTTTCTTAACCATACATTTTACTTTACTCAATTAACATGGGATTATGCAAAATAGATTTTACAGTATTTACTAAGCATAGTAACCAAAGTTCAGTTCAGTTCAGTCGCTCAGTTATGTCCAATTCTTTGCAACCCCATGAATCGCAGCATGCCAGGCCTCCCTGTCCATCACCAACTCCCGGAGTTCACTCAGACTCACATCCATCGAGTAGGTGATGCCATCCAGCCATCTCATCCTCTGTCGTCCCCTTCTCCTCCTGCCCCCAGTCCCCCCCAGCATCAGAGTCTTTTCCAATGAGTCAACTCTTCGCATGAGGTGGCCAAACATAGTAACCAAAAGGAGAAGGCAATGGCAGCCCACTCCAGTACTTTTGCCTGGAAAATCCCATGGATGGAGGAGCCTGCTAGGCTGCAGTCCATGGAGTCGCTGAGGGTCGGACACAACTGAATGACTTCACTTTCACTTTTCACTTTCATGCATTGGAGAAGGGAAATGGCAACCCACTCCAGTGTTCTTGCCTGGAGAATCCCAGGGACGGGGGAGCCTGGTGGGCTGCCATCTATGGGGTCGCACAGAGTCAGACATGACTGCAGTGACTTAAGCAGCTTAGCAGCAGTAATCAAAAATGGGTCAAATATTTTGGATAATAAAAGGCATAAATTACAAGCCCATAAACCTATTTTGAGGTACTACCCATTTAACTTCAGCGTGCTGTAGTGAAGACAAATATATTCAGCTTCTTGAACATGAAAATATATTGTATATGGATAGTTAATATCAACACTTGCTTACTTGGGAACTAAAAACCCATGAGACCTCCCTAACACTAATCTGGCCAGCTACCTGCTTCATTATAATTGATAGCATTATCAACAGTTCTGTTAAGAGAGAAATACCATGTACTAGATCTACTGTGGGCCACACAGTGTGTGAGACAGGAGTTTTTACCAAATCAGGAGGGAAGGAGAAGAGGCAAAACATGAATGAGACAATTATGATGCCCCTCAGTTCAGTTCAGTTGAGTTCAGCCACTCAGTCGTGTCCGACTCTTTGCGACCCCATGAATCGCAGCACACCAGGCCTCCCTGTCCATCACCAACTCCTGGAGTTCACTCAAACTCAGGTCCATCGAGTTGGTGATGCCATCCAGCCATCTCAACCTAGGCAGTGGTAATAAGCTTAATAAGGAAATACATGATATTATTGATTAAAAACATGTTTAAGGATTTTTCTCTATATTTCATACATCTATTCTGATTCTCCCTCAATAGCATGACTGCTTAGTTATTGGAGATATTTTAATGAATAAATAACTTTCAAGTGAACAGTGGATGTATGGAAAACTGTCTACCAGAGTATACCTGTTCTAATGAAGGAAAAAAATTTCCTTTGTAGATGTGAAATCACATTTGATCTCTTTAACATTAACATTACTACAACAATGATACACAAGACAACCCCACATCAACCTTTTCAATGAAATTCAGGGATGAATTTTTGGCCCAGAGTAGAGAAATGGAAGCCTGCTGAAAATGCCCCAAATCAGTGGTGTATTAGAGACTAAATGGAAGTGATAAATTTGCAAATGTATAGTTAAGAAGAGTAAAGTGATAAAGTTTTAGTCATTTCAGTCAGGAAATATTTGCTGTTCCCTAACTCTGTGTGAGTGAGTAGTCTGTCAAGCTCCTCTGTCTGTGGAATTTTTCAGGCACGAATATTGGAGTGGGTTTCCATTTTCCTCTTCCAGGGGATCTTCCTGACCCAGGGATCAAATCCCTGTCTCCTGGGCCTCCTGCATCACAGACAGATTCTTTACCCTCTCAGCTATTGGGGAAGCCTGTTCTCTAACCATATATACATCTAAAAAAGCAATATACTCAATTTTTTCCTTTGTTTTCTGGTTTGTCTTTGTTTTTCCTCAAAGCACTCATATATCTCCGGTTCATTCACATGACCTGGCATTCAATATTTTCTGAATGGAATAACAAGTGAGTATTTCTAGTCTGCACTAGTGATTAAAGACACTGGATGATACCAAGCAAGCTACAGGCATCCTGAAGTGACCAGGGGCCAGGTGTGCAGGAAAGGCTATAGTCCCCTAATTTGTGAAGTGCCTCCCCATCTCATGGGTTGCTGTGAACATTATCTGAGACCATAAAACTCTTCCCCAAGCCAGGGATCAAACCTGCATCTCCTGCATTGGCAAGCAAATTCTTTACCACTGTACTACCTGGGAAGTCTTAGGTAGGTTTTATTTATAGGTATTTTGTTGTTGTTGTTACCCTGGTAAATGAGATTATTTCCTTAATTTCTCTTTCTGATAGTTTGTTGTTAGCATATATTATAAAAATGCAACAGATTTCTGTATATTAATTTTGCATCCTGCAACTACTGATTATTGATTACCTCTACATGTGCTAGCAAAGTGATGATCAAAATTTTTCATGTGAGTCTTCAACAGTACGTGAACTGAGAACTTCCAGATGTTCAAGCTGGATTTAGAAAAGGCAGAGGAACCAGAGATCAAATTGCCAACATACAGTGGATCATCGAAAAAGCAAGAGAGTTCCAGAAAAACATCTACTTCTGCTTATTGACTATGCCAAAGCCTTTTACTATATGGATCACAACAAACTGTGGAAAAATCTTAGAGGTGGGACTTCTATACCGCCTGATGTGTCCCCTGAGAAATCTGTATGCAGGCCAAGAAGGAACAGTTAGAACCAGCCATGGAGTATGTCAAGTCTGTATATTGTCACCCTGCTTATTTAACTTCTATGCAGGGTACATCATGTGGAATGCTGGGCTGGATGAAGCACAGTCTGGAATCAAGATTGCTGGGAGAAATATCAGTAACCTCAGATATGCAGATGACACCACTCTTATGGCAGAAAGTGAAGAGGAATTGAAGAGCCTCTTGATGAAAGTCAAAAAGGAGAGTGAAAAATCTGGCTTAAAACTCAACATTCGTAAGAAAGCTGTGGTACATATACACAATGGAGTATTACTCAGCCATTAAAAAGAATACATTTGAATCAGTTCTAATGAGGTGGATGAAACTGGAGCCTATTATACAGAGTGAAGTAAGCCAGAAGGAAAAACACCAATATAGTATGCTAACACATATATATGGAATTTAGAAAGATGGTAACAATAACCCTGTATGCGAGACAGCAAAAGAGACACAGATGTATAGAACAGTCTTTTGGACTCTGTGAGAGAGGGAGAGGATGGGATGATTTGGGAGAATGGCATTGAAACATGTATAATATCATATATGAAATGAGTCGCTAGCCCAAGTTCAATGCATGATACTGGATGCTTGGGGCTGGTGTACTGGGATGACCCAGAGGGATGGTACGGGGAAGGAGGAGGGAGGGGGGTTCAGGATGGGGAACACGTGTATACCTGTGGCGGATACATGTTGATGTATGGCAAAACCAATACAATATTGTAAAGTAATTAGCCTCCAATTAAAATTAATAAATTTATTTTTTAAAAAAACTCAACATTCAGAAAACTAAGATCATGGCATCAGGTCCCATCACTTCATAGCAAATAGATGCAGAAACAATGGAAACAGTAACAAACTGTATTTTGGAGGGCTCCAAAATCACTGCAGATGGTGACTGCAGCCATGAAATTAAAAAACTCTTGCTCCTTGGAAGAAAAGCTATGACCAATCTAGACAACATATTAAAAAGCAGAGATGTTACTTTGCCAACAGAAGTCCATCTAGTCAAAGCTGTGGGTTTTCCAGTAGTCATGTGTGAATGTGAGAGTTGGACTGTAAAGAAAGCTGAATGCTGAAGAATTGATGCTTTTGAACTGTGGTGTTGGAGAAGACTCTAGAGAGTCCCTTGGACTGCAAGGAGATCCAACCAGTCTATACTAAAGGAAATTGGTCCTGACTATTCATTGGAAGGACTGATGGTAAACCTGAAACTCCAGTACTTTGGCCACTTGATGCAAAGAACTGATTCATTGCAAAAGACCCTGATGCTGGGAAATATTGAAGGCAGGAGGAGAAGGGGATGACGGAGGATGAGATGGTTGGATGACATCACCAACTCAACGGACATGAGTTTGAGTAAGCTCCAGGAGTTGGTGATGGACACAGAAGCCTGGCATGTGCAATCCATGGAGTCACAAAGAGTCAGACATGACTGAGTGAACTGAGTAGTTTTCTGATGGCTTTTTAAGGATTTTCTATGTATAGAATCTGCCTGGAGTGTGGGAAACCCAGATTTGATCCATGGTTTGGGAAAATCTCTTAGAAAAGGATATGGCTACTCACTCCAGTATTCTTGCCTGGAGAATTCCATGGGCAGAGGAGCCTGGTGGGCTACAGTCCATGGGGTCACAAAGAGTCAGACACAACTGTGTCATCTGCAAACAGTGACAGTTTTACTTCTTCTTTTCCAATTTAGATTCCTTTTATTTCTTTTTTCCTCTGATTGCTGTAGCTATAACTTCCAAAACTATATTGAATAAAAGTGGTGAGAGTGGGCATCTTTATCTTGTTCCTGATCTTAGAAGAAATGCTTTCAGCTTTTTCTCACTGAATATGATGTTGGCTATGGGATATTTTGGATGAGCCTGGAGGTTGTTATTAGTACATAAAGAAGAGACTTGCACCTCTAGACAATGGGCATCAACTTACAGAGAATGAGTCAGAGACTTCAGTGACATACTGACTCCAAATATCTCTGCCAGCCTCCTCTCATTTTGGAAATGTGTTCTGCAGAACCAAAAACCTTTGTTCCTTTAGCCAAAAACTTTATTCCCTTAAAATATAAAAGCTTGACTCAAGTCCTATATGTTTCCTTCTTATTTATTTTTTTCTCACTGCCAGTCAATCATTCTTCAAGTTCTCACAATAGTTACCTTCAACCACTTCTTAAATAGTGCTTCTCAAATTTTAATGTGCATATAAATGACTTGAGGATTTTGTTACAATGCAGATTTCAGTAAAATTTATTCTATAAACAAAATGTGACTGAGTATAGCATCCGGATTAAAAAAACAAAACAGATTATTACCAGCACTCCATTAATACATTGCAGTGAGTTGGATGGTGATTCCAAAGTTATCAGATCCTAATCCTGGAAACCTGTGAGTGTTACCATATATTGTAAAATTTTTGTAGATATTGAAATGAAAAAGAAACTTCTGTAGATCCTTGAAATAAAAAAATTATCCTGGATTATGCAAGCAGGCTTCAAATGCCATCACAAATGTTATAAAAGAAAGATAGAAAGAGATTAAACATACATAAATAAGGCCATGTGAACACAGAGACAGATTAGAATGAAGGGATGTAGCCACAAGCCAAGGAATGCAACCACAAGAAATTTAAAGAGATAACATGTATACTATCATGTAAGAATTGAATCGCCAGTCCATGTCTGACGTAGGGTGCAGCATGTTTGGGGCTGGTGCATGGGGATGACCCAGAGAGATGTTGTGGGGAGGGAGGTGGGAGGGGGGGGGTCATGTTTGGGAACGCATGTAAGAATTAAAGATTAAAAAAAAAAAAAAGAGATAACAGATGCTACTCCTGGAGCCTCCAGAAGTGAAACGATACCTCCACCTTTAATTGGGGATTTACAGCCTTTGGAATTGAAACAGAATAAACAACTGTTGCTTTCAGTCCCCAAGTCTGTGATAATTTTCCTAGTAGCAAAAGGAAACAAATACACCATCTTTAATTATTATTATTTTTTAATGAAGTATCTCTCTTCTTTTGGTGCCATTAAGACTTAATATACTTTTCTGAGAACTCTTTTTAGGCAACCTGAAGGAAATGAGCAACAATTCCCTTGTCTGTTATCTTCATGTTGCTGCATAACATCACTTGCTAATTTTGTCCATTTTACTTTTCAGTTTTAGATATGATTACATATTTAGTACTGAGAAATTTCTGCATCTCAATTACTGAGATACTGGGCCCATTTACTTAATTCTTTAACTATTACAGTTCTTAAATTGATTCAGCACTTCTGGCCTAAGCCTGACTATAATTAATGTTGTGATTTGAGTTTTCTAAATGACCCTGGGTTGGAGCTAATATTTAAATAACTCCTTCTAATGCAGATAAGCTAAACTTCTTGCTACATTGTTTTCTCTGCAATTTGCAACAAATTACCACAGTTAGAAGCTTAAAACAACACAATTTCCTATGTTACAGTTCTATAGTTCAGAAGTCTGACATAGGTTTTATCTGGCTAAGGTCAAAGAGGCAACAGTGCTGAGTTCCTTTCTGTAGAATTTATGGAGAGAATTAGTTTTCTTACCTAGCTTCTAGAGTTTGCCCACTTTCTTTGGCCCATGGCCCTCTTCCTCTATGCTCAGTGCAACTGTGTTGCATATATCTGACCCTTCTTCAAGAGTCACATCTCCTCCTTGTTCACAGCTGGAAAATGTTTTCCCCTTTTTAAGGACCCTCATGAATATATTGGGTTGACCCAAATAATCCAGGATAATCTCTCCTTCTCTAGGTTCTTAACCTCAATTACATATTCAGAGTCCCTTTGCCATGTAAAGCAACCTATTTGCAGGTTCCAGAGATTAAGACATGGACATCCTTAGGGTCCATGTTTTTCTAGTTCTACAACCTAATTATGATGATGTAGGAGCCTGGTAGGCTGTGGTCCATGGGGTCGCTAAGAGTCGGACATGACTGAGCGACTTCCCTTTCACTTTCCACTTTCATGCATTGGAGAAGGAAATGGCAGCCCACTCCTGTGTTCTTGCCTGGAGAATCCCAGGGATGGGGGAGCCTGGTGGGCTGCCATCTATAGGGTCACACAGAGTCGGACACGACTGAAGTGACTTAGCAGCAGCAGCAGCAAGAGATTTTAATATTTCATACAACTTTTAGAAAATGAGTCTTTTTGATTTTTTAAAATCTTAACTATTTTCTGAAGTCACTCACTTTAAATAAAATACTTATTTAAAATATTACTTATTCAAATATTTTCCCTTTGTATAGTGCTGCAAAATATAATTCTCGGCTTTCAGCCATTTCCAGAATCATTATTGTTAGAGTGGCTTCCCTGGTGGCTCAGCAGTAAACTAATCCACCTATAGTACAGAAGACCACCTGCAAGACAGGCGACATGGGTTCAGTCCCTGGGTTGGGAAAACCCCCTGGAGGAGGAAAAGGCAACCCACTCCAACACGCTTGCCTGGAAAATCCCATGGACAGAGGGGCCGGGTGAGCAGTAGTCATGGGGTCACAAGAGTCGACAAGACTTAGCAACTAAACCACCATCACCACCACAGTGTGAGAGTAATTTTTATACTGGAATTACTATTTTTCCTGAGTTAAGGATATATCATAATTTCAGTTGTACTATTTTAAAATGTTGTTTAGTGACCTGCTAGATGTTCTCTCTTGAAGTGAATAATAAGAATTATCCTATTTTTAAAAGTTGGCAAACTGAGATGGAGAGACTGGTTATACCAGTAGATATCAAAATGGAAAAAAGAGCTAAAATAAGAGGTCAAAAATATTTTATCTAAATCCTTTTTGTGATTCTTTAAATTCTGTAGTAATGAAGTTATTGATTCACTGCATTTTTCCAACACATGTGTTGCCTAAATGTTAGAGAAAACTAGCAGAAATCTGTTGATTTTATCTGTTGATTTAGTACTAAAATCTATTGATTTTCAGTACTAAAATCTGGACATTTCTGCCTGTCTCAAATCCACAGATTCATTAAAATTCTATTTCTATTCCTCTCTTCCAATGAGTCTTTCCTGAAATTACCAGTGCACAGTGATATGATTCTTCCAAAGGCTTAAACTTTCTTTGGTATATTGTTTATTTGGTACATGTGAGCTGCCTTGAATTATGCATGACTCTTTATATGCATAAACATTCTTTCAAATGAATTGTGAGCTACTTGGTGCAAATGATGTTCATTATATTTTTTCATATTCCTCTCATGCTTATCATACTGTTCTGCCCATTGTAGGTAATTATAGTACATTTGCTGATGGGCCAGCAGTATCACATTCCCATCCTCATCATCATTATCAGCATCATCAGTCAGCATTTACTGAGAAAATGACAAGTCGTTGTCTGCAACAGCAAAGAATGTCCTCAGAAATGCTTAACCCATGTTTTTCTTGCATCATACACAGGAAACCAGTCAATCCTAAAGGAAATCAGTCCTGAATACTCATTAGAAGGACTGATGCTGAAACTGAAGCTCTAACACTTTGGCCATTTGATGCGCCTTATTAGAAAAGACCCTGATGCTGGGAAAGACTGAGACGACCCAGAGGGATGGTACGGGGAGGGAGGTGGGAGGGGAGTTCAGGATGGGGAACATATGTATACCTGTGGCAGATTCATGTTGATGTATGGCAAAACCAATACAATATTGTAAAGTAATTAGCCTCCAATTAAAATAAATTTATATTAAGAAAAAAAGATTGAAGGCAGGAGGAGAAGAGGGAAACAGAGAATGAGAAGGATCAGATGGCATCACTGATTCAGTGGACATGAGTTTGAACAAGTTCCAGGAGATAGTGAAGGACAAGGAAGCCTGGCGTGTTGCAGTCCATGGGTCTCAAGGAGTCAGACACTACTGAGCGACTAAACAACATAGAAAAGGAAATGCTGTTTTATAGTGGTGGATTCATGGGTCAGTTATGAGCACAAAAAGGCAGTGTGATCTAATAAACATTTTAAGGGATTAAAAAAAAAATCAGGAAATCTGCCTCCTACTCCTTCAGGTCTTCACTAACAGATTAGCTCTAGACAACCTAAGTCATCCTGGACATTGTGCTGTTTCCTCATCCTGGAAAACTGCCCCTCTAGCGATTTCTTCCTTATGTATTAAACCAGGATATACTGTAGATATATTTTAAAAATAGAAGATAATTCACTTTAATAAGGTAAATGCCTCATAAAAGCCAAATTCTCAGTCACTGTCATTGGAAACTCACATTCTCAAATAGAAATTCCCAAGGGACTAAATGGTTTTTAAAAGACCTTGGATTTCTCAGGATATTGGCCCAGGAGTGGTATTGCTGGGTCATATAATAGCTCTACCTTTAGTTTTTGAGGGAACCTCCACATTGTTCTCCATAGTGGCTCTATCTATTTACATTCCCACCAACAGTGAAGAGAGTCCCCTTTTCTGCCAACCCTCTCCAGCATTTATTGTTTGCAGATATTTTTGATGATGGCCATTCAGACCAGTGTGGAGTGATTCCTCATTGTAGTTTTGATCTGCATTTCTCTAATAATTAGTGATAGTGGGGATCTTTTCACATGCCTGTTGGCCATCTGTATGTCTTCTTTGCGGTGACCTAGATGTGTCGGATGGGGGTGGGGGGGAGAAAAAGAGGTCCGAGAGGGCGGGGCTCTGTGTATACATATTCACTTTGTCAAACAGGAGAAACTAACACGGCATTGTGAAGCAACTGTGTGTGTGTGTGTTTGTGCTAAGTCACTCACTCATGTCAAACTCTTTGCGACCCCATGGACTGAGGCCTGCCAGGCTTCTCTGTCCATGGGATTTTTTTCCAGGCAAGAATGCTGAAATGGGTTGTTATTTCTTCCTCCAGGGGATCTTCCTAACCCAAGGATTGAACCCGTGTCTCTTGTGTCTCTTGCATTGTAGGGAGATTCTTTACCACTGAGCCACTGGGGAAGCCCCCAAAGCAACTATACCCCAATTTTTTTTAAAAAAGTGAAAAAGAAAAATAAGACATTTTCTAAGGAATACCCATTTTAAAAAATCCCCGAATGTGTTTTAAGGTAATAAAAGCCCCCTCTCTGTTTGTGGTGCGAACCTAGAGCAATTTACTTGTCTTCCTTCCTTCTGAGAACTTGAAGTTTCTGGAAATGTCCAAGAAATGATCAAAGTCCCAGGAAGGAAGACCCCAGTCAATGCTGAAGCTTAATTTATCTGACGTGTTATTGTTGTACCTACTCTACAGATTGCATTCACTCTACAGATGATGAAATTGCCTTACAGGATGGTTGTGAACTGCAAATGAGTTAACTTTTGTGAAAACTATCTTGCAAAGACATCACTTTTAGGTGCTTAACTCAGGAAAATTCAATAAATTCATCTATTAATCTATGTGCTTTGCTAAGGTAAATAAGTATCTGTTTATGAAAAATTCACGAGTTTGACATTTCGGGTTTGAATGACCCAGATTCAAATTCATGTTTCTCATCATCAAAATATGTGGCTTCAACTAGATGGTATATGTTATGTTCTAATCTTCATTAATTAACAAAGTATGTGAGAGCGTGCTCCATCACTTCAGTCGTGTCCAACTCTTTTGGACTGTAGCCCTCAAGTCTCCTCTGTTCGTGGGATTCTCCAGGCAAGAATAACTGGAGTGGGTTGCCATGCCCTCTTCCAGGGGATCTTCCCTACTCAGGCATTAAAGCCCTGTCTCCTGCATCTCCAGCACTGCAGGCAGATTCTTTACCACTGAGCTTCCTGGAAAGCACCAATTAGTAAGGTATAGCATCAGCTGTTTCTGTGGCTGTGCCTATCAGTAATATTTATCATAGACTTAAAGTGCCTAAACAAGTCATACAGGCAGAAAGGACTTGGATGACTTGATATTTTAAATTGCTGTCAATATAAGTAGACAAGTTGTTATTTTGTCTTAAAGGTAAATGCTACTGGGTTGTTTGAACATAATTATCATGGTTAAGAGGAAAGGTATTTTAAATGGGTAGATAACAAAGATAAACACACATATTATTTTTGTAATCTTGAGATCACAATGTTGTATCTGCACATTACCCTTAAACCACATCCTGCATGTTTTGAATTTCAGAGAGTTTAGGATTAAGGGCAGTTCTTTTTATCTAATGCTTATTCTCAGAGTTTGTTTTTATTTTTTTTTCCCTAGCATGATACATAAGAGTTTTAAGTTCTTTAAAGATCCTCTGGACTTATGAGCAAGGAAGAAGAGGATCAAGATGATCTTATTTTTATTTAATATTTATTAAGCACACAAGTTATTCCAGAATTTTTGGAAAACACCAAACTAAAATAGCCTCCCCAAAAATGTGTTTACTTCTTAGATTTTTAGATTCAGATGTTTAATCATTCCTGCCACTTTTTTTTTATGCACGAGGAAAATGAGTTGCAAAAGCTTAAGTTGCTTTATCTCTGGTCATATAGCTGGTTAAAGGCAGAACTGAGACTAGCCCCTGATGTTATCCTTCCTACTCAGGCTAGACTCTTTCTACTGTCTCAAACTGCCACTCATAACAACTGAATCTTTCCAAGAAGGATAAATACGTCAAGTTGTTTCAGTTGTGTCTGACTCTTTGCAACCCTATGGACTATAGCCCATGAGTCTCCTGTGTCCTGGGATTCTCCAGGCAAGAATAGTGGAGTGGGTTGCCACCCCCTCCTCGAGGGGATATTCCCAACCCAGGGATCAAACCCACGTCACTTATGCCTCCTGTATTGGCATTCAGGTTCTTTACTACTAGTGCCATCTGGGAAGCCCTTAGATACATATATCTCCTCTTTTTTATAATATGTTCTCCTCCCATTTAGGTCACCACAGAGTATTGGATAGAGTTTCTTGTACAATACATTAGAATATAGGAAGACTGAGGGCAAAGATGTTGTCTTATTTATCCATGTGCCTAGCACACAATAGCAATAAACACTTTACACACTGAATAATGGAGCTGCTGACTGGTGCTCATTTTCACATGGCATTGGAATCAGTGCATCACCTTTGACTGAAGTAGGCATATTAATTCAAGCCTAGCTGTTCAATTAGCCTCACTTTTGTGGTTTCATTGTCAATAAAGGCCACAAACTCTTTTAATCTAAAAGGAAATACCTCTAGAGCACTGGTCTTAAAGATCTTAATGCTCAAAGTGACCATACAAAGGTCCGTGAGCAAAGGACATTTTACACCCCCCACCTAAGCTGATGTCCCAACCCAGTCCTGACTGTATTGTTCTGCCCAGATGAGCAGACAGTCCACACAGGCTTAAAAATTCCCTTTACCATATACTCCTTAAACATGATTTTTAGAAACCAAGGAAGTAATTAAAATATTGTAAGATTATGCTGGATAATATAAGTTATGGACTTTCCAGGTGGCACAGTGGTAAAAAATCCTCCTGCCAGTACAGGAGACACAAGAGATGCTGGTTCAATCCCTGGGTCAGGAAGATCCCCTGGAGTAGGAAATGGCAACCCACTCCAGTATTCTTGCCTCAAAAATCCCATGAACAGAGAAGCCTGGCAGGCTACAGTCCATGGGGTTCCAAAGAGTTGAATACAACAGAGTGTCTGAGCACGCAATGTAAGTTACATCTAAGGTAGTGTTACAATTATAAAGTGAAAGCGAAGTCACTCAGTCGTGTCTAACTCTGCAACCCTATAGACTGTAGCCTGCCAGGTTCCTCTGTCCTTGGGATTCTCTAGGCAAGAATACTGGAGTGGTGCCATTTCCTCCTCCAGGGGATCTTCCCAACTCAGGGATCGAACCCAGGTCTCCCACTTTGCAGGCAGACTTTTTACCCTCTGAGCCACCTATATTTCAAACTAAATCCAAAAAATTATATTTGATCCTCAGGCAACTAAAACTTGTGTGACAACTAAAACTTTAGCTAATTGGATGCTAAGACAATAATCCAAGCAAACAGGTACCTCTTTTGAAATGAGGCTTTTGTCCCAAATCTGATGATGAGTGAAACTAAATGAGAAGGATGCCTTTTTGTACTACGTTTTGTCCTAAGTGACTCAGTTGAAATAGACTGAGAAGAACTTCTTGTCTCCTTTTCACCCAGACCCTCTTCTATAAATCTTTATCAGTCTAATGAGAAAGCATTGGCAAGAAAATAGGCCAGAATCTCTTTCTAAGGCCAAGAGGAAACTACCTAATCTGTTCCCAGTTTTTCTCAGTGTGTCAGCAAGGAAAAGAGACTGCATGCCCCTAGCCCCTCTGCTAGACACATCCTGGAGCCTGACTCATCCCTTCTCCTTGGGGCTGGTATGAGGGAGAAGATCCATACTTTGTCTGGATCTTCCTCTGGACAGAAAAAACAAATTACACACAGAAGAGGCTGCAGCATGTTATTGGGCAATATCCACGGGCTACTGAATTCTAATCCTGTCTCCACCACCTACAGTATGGGTGAACTTGGCCAAGTTATTAACCAGTTCTATCCTGGACACTAGGAAATGGTTGGCACCTCTTATCACATTTTCAAATCTCTAGCTAATTTCTCTGTCCTTTCCTCACCATCAGGGCGGTAGAGGGGAGGTTGATCATAACAGGGATGAAAATAGACTCAGGAATCAGACAAATTAGGTTTCTAATTCTAGCTCTGTCACATATGGCTGTAACTTGGGGAAATTACTTCTCTCAAATCACAGTTTTCTAATCAGTAATGTGGAGGCAATCTGTGTGCTTATTTAGTAAGTTCACTGCAAGTACTAGGTGAGATGTTTATGTGAAGTGTTTGCATGTGCGTGGAAACACTTGCATGTGAAAAATGAAATCCATGTGAAGTGTTTAGCACAGTGCATGCCCCAATCTGCAGAGTGCTTGACTCAGTCTGATCGTTTAACAAACACTGGATTTTAATAACAATGGCTGAAACTTGAGTATGAGCTTAAATGAGACGTGGGAAGAGGAGGCCTTTCAGCCACCTGCGATCTTAGACTCAGGGTCACCTTGGGCATCTAAAAAACAGTTGTTCTTTCACGTGATTCAGCCTAAGTCCTTAGGCTATGACACCAGGTATTGCCAAAAAAAACCCCAAGGAATCATGAACTTAACTCACCTTGAGTTTTCATTTCCTTAAGACTCTTTGCAGGAGTGGGTGGTGGATAGGATTTGAGGGTCTGGAGTATTCTTACTAAATCCAATCTTATCACCATTTCTTCAACCATAATGTAAGTCAGATGCCAATTTGCTGCCTAAAACATGACTAAAAATGAAAGTGTTAGTTGCTCAGGCATGTTTGACTTTTTGCCACCCTATGGACTGTAGTCCGCCAGGCTCCTCTGCCCATGGCATTCTGCAGGAAAGAATACTGGAGTGGGTTGCCTTTCCCTTCTTCAAGAGATCTTCTCAAACCAGGGATCAAATCTGCATCTCTTATGTCTGCTGCATTGGCAGGTGGGTTCTTTACTGATAGCGCCACCTGGTAAGCTAAAACATGTCTAAATAGAATCTATGTCTGTTGGGCTCATGTTGGGATTGGTTTGCAGCAGCCCTCTAGTCCTGAAGGTTAGGGCAAAGGCTTATATGTCTCAGTTGTTTTTTCTGCTCTGTCCTCCATTCATATTATAGCACAGTCTGCTCCAGCTCCACACTTTCTTCTAGGAAAGAGCTTTGAAATTCCTAAGTGATATCTTTAAATTAAAATTCATGGTACTCTGTTACATGAAACTACTCTGTGACTTCCTATTGCATTTAAGTCAAATTGAAAGTTATTCTTAGAGCCTACTTAGTCTACAGAATTTGGGTCCTACTTAATCCTGAAATTCATCTCATGTCCTCCTTTCCCTGCCCCCTTCTCTAGTCTCACTATAATCTGGACACAATGACCTTTCTACTTTTAGGACAAGCCAGTTGATTTCCTGTAAGAAGGCCTTTGGATTTGCTATTCCTTCTGCCTGGAATGTTATTCCCTAGCATCTTCCCCTGGCTTTCTCATTAGTCAAGTTTCAATTAAAATATTTCCTTCTCCGAGACGCCTGATTCTACCTCCCTGTCTAAAGTACCTAGGTTCTTTCCAATTAATAGCCACTCCATTGTTCTCACAGCACAATGTCTCTACTTGCAATTATTTGTTTACATATTTATGATTCTTCTTTCTTTACTGAAAAGCATTATACTGAGAGCAGGGACCTTATCTTATTTACGACTCATTGTCAGTGCCTAGAACAGTGATTTGCTTATAGGTTCCCAATAAATATTCATTAAATATGAAAATGAGTGAATGTCCTGAAATTTTCCTTTAATACACTGGTCTCTTACCGATTCCCATTTCCATATGTCTGAAATGTGTTCAGCATTGAATAGCAATATTTAGGACTTTTCTACTTTTATAATAGTTATATTTTACCTAATCCTTATAACTTTGCATGTGGTCACCCTGCCTTTCACATTCTAGGTAATGCTACATGGACTTCTTTTGTTCATTTGCTTACTGACTGCTGGGTGGGGTGCCATCACCTCTCTTTGGGGTCTGAGGAGGGAGAGGTGGACACTTACTAAACCCTTGGATAAGTCTTTGTTTTCTCCAGAAGGTCCACAAAATCCTCCAAGAAGGTGAGGTCAAAGAATAAAAGGAAATGCACAGATTATAAAGGAGAAGTTAATTCCAGATTTCTGGATGGAGTTGTCTGTCTTCTTCATTAGACTGTGAACTGTGTGAGGTCAGGTTCTTACTTTGGTCAGTATTTTTCCAGCACCTAGGACAGCACCCAGAACACCCTTGTCTCCCATCAAATATATTTGAATGAGTCCCTCCAAAGCATGGTATTAAGTGATTAACTGTATTCAGAAGCCTATATTTTAAAATATAGATGAGTTTTCTAACTTAGGATTGTATGGAGGCAATGAAAAGATTTTTTGAAGTTGACAGAATCCAGTCTATATTGAGAATGATAAATAATTTATTACACATTCATATTCAATGAATTATAGAACCTCACTATATAGTGAGTTCAGATATCAATTTATAGTTTCTTCTCACTAAGGAAGTGGTTTTAACCCATAATTAGTCTTGTTAATTGATGAGACTGTGTTCTGGCTTTGTCATATCCTCATTGTCAGGATGCAGTTATTCCACTGGGATGACCTCACTGTCAGCCTCTCTTATTTCTGGTTTCTTAGTCTTCTAAGGTACCTGAAGCCCTTTGAATCAAACCAATAACACCCTGAAAAATTCTAAGTGCCTATAAGCTTGCTAAAGAGAGTCCATATGCACCATTGTAGTCATTTTTCTCTTATTCCCAGATGGTCCCTTATTCTCCTAGGCAATTATATTAGGCCTATAAGATGAATGTTCCATCAATGTTAATGGTGGAAAGGAAATAAAAGTCCCCTGTTGATAAGAATCACTTTGTTTTTGGAATCTGAATTGATAACAAAACCTCCCTCCCCGCCTGCCACCCCACAAGCCTAGCAGAGGCTTCATAGTCAAGTTGTTGTTCTTTAGCGGCTCAGTTATGTCCAACTCTTTGTGACCCCATGGACTATAACCTACCAAGCTCCTCTGTCCATGGGGTTCTCCAGGCAAGAATATTGGACTGGGTAGCCTCTTCCTTCTCCAGGGGATCTTCCCAACCCAGAGATCAAACCCACATCCGCTGTATTGGCAGGTGGATTCTTTATCACTGAGTCATCTGAGAAGCCCAAGTTAGGTATATATAGTCAACAGCTTGGGTACAGATCCCAGCATTATCAGTAACTATTCCTCATACCTTGGTTTTATTTCTTCAGAGCCTCTTCCATTCTTCTCTGCACCCTCCTCTCTGCCTAAGAAGGCTGGTGACTACATGCATGGTATCAGGGCCTTGGCCCCAGATAGATATAGTCAGTATGAGGCTCCAGAAGTAAGGTGTTTATCCCCTTGATCCTCCTTCTACTTACAGCTCTCTCTCTCCCCTTGACATCAAGTGTCTGCTCTTCTCCAGAATGTTTTCAGTCTGTACATCTCTCTCTCCTTCTTGGGTTGTGATAAATTCTGCTACTTGGGGATGAAGAGAGGTTTGTGGCAGGAATAGTGTCAGCATCAGTACTCATAGCCCTGGCTTCAGGCAGTATCCCTTCTGGTGCCCCTTCATACCATCCATTAATCCCTGCATGATAAACAAATATTTGCCATTATTTTCTGTTGGAATTCTGACATGTTAACCATGTAAGCCTGTGCCCTAGCACTTCCTGCTTTGGTTTTCTTATCATAAAATAGGATTATTAATGTTACCTACATTGTGAGACTCCTGTTAGGATTAAATGAGAGAAGATTAGACACATAGTAAATACTCTTTATTTATATTTTAATTTTATTTTATTTTTTAAAATACTCTTTAGAAGTTAGATCTTATCACTAGTATTATTTTGTTACATGGTGACACTTTCTGTGAAGCATGATTGAGTAAATTGAACTTTGGCAGATTATATTGCTAGACTTTGTTTAATCACCTCAAATACAAAACTGTGCTGGTTATATACCTTTGAGATATCATATTAAGCATAAAAGTTAGATAAAGTTATGAAGCCCAGCCTGAAAGGACTTCAAATACTACAATATAAAATAGGAAGTGAACAGAGAAAAAAATATATTTTTAAAATTTTGGTGACAAGCAGAGGATATTCCCCAAATGCTTCTACTTTCAGAGAAAAAAATCTTTGAATATGAAAAAGGGGGTATTGTTGAAAGTTTGAAGACAGAAGATATGAAAAAGAATGGGAGTGTGGGAGAGAGGAAGAGCTATCATAGACAATTATTATGTAAGTACTATATAGGTACAGGGGAGTTTGTAGTCATTAGTTTTTTTGAGTCCAGTCATCCTAGTTTTCTTTTTCTCAAGCCAAAATCAGTCACTGCTTAGTAAAAAACAATAAAAGGAATGTTGGGTTGAAACCACGTTGGATTTTTTTTCATGAGTGTGACAGGATGTGTGCAAGAAATTTGAAAAGGTATGCAAGTGAACAATTATGATACTGAATGCACCATGGACTCTTAGCTGGATAAAGATAGAACTTACTATATAAACAGGATAGTAAATAGTGATGAAACATGGTGGTTTAATGAATCAGCAGCTCAAAGATCTGAAAGGGTGCCAGCATCTGTGATCTAGAAAGATAGGAGGTACAGGTCAGAGAGATGTATGTTTTCACAGAAAATTATGGAATCATGTAGTTAAAGCAAGTGTAGACATGAGACTTCCCTGGTGGTCCAGTGGTTAAGACTTTGCCTTCCAGTGCAGAGGATGTGGGTTCAATCCCTGGTTAGGGAGCTAAGTCTCACATGTCTTGCAGCCAAAAAACAAAAACATAAAACAAATGCAATACTCTAACGAATTCAACAACGACTTTTAAAATGTTCCATAAAAAAAAAAAACTAAAAGAAAAACAAACTATAGACACCCATTGTAGAAAATTTAGAAAATATACTATATGCAGTATACACATTTGTGTAAGGGTGTGTTTCTGAAGTTATTACTTTTCATTATGCATCACTGTATCAATGATATAAGATTTAATTATTGTAACCTTATATCTAATAATGCAAGTTCTGCTGTTTATTTTCCCTTTTCAAAATTATCTTGGGTAATGTGAAGTGAAGTGAAAGTCACTCAGTCTTGTCCAACGCTTTCTGACCTCATGGATTGGAGCCTGCCAGGCTCCTTTGTCCGTGGGATTCTCCAGGCAAGAATCCTGGAGTGGGTAGCTGTTCCCTTCTCCAGGTGATCTTCCCAACACAGGGATTGAACCCAGGTCTCCCCAATGTAGGTGGATTCTTTACCATCTGAGTTACCAGGGAAGCCCAAGAATACTGGGGTGGGCAGCCATTCCCTTCTCCAGGGGAACTTCCCACCCCAGGAATTGAACCAGAATCTCCCGCATTGCAGGCAGATTCTTTACCAGTTGAATGTTAACCTTTATGTTTAAGGTAAAATTTCAAAGAATTAAAAGTAACCCACTGGTATTTTGCTTAAATTTTTAATACATTTATTTTGTAATAATACATTTCCTTCAGCAATGTAACATCATGATTTTTATGTTAATTTATGTTATTTTAGAAAAGTTTTTCATAAAAAATGTTTGGAGGGGAGTTATAATTTTAAAAAAGCAGAATGCAAATAAAGGTTGCATGTGAAATATTCTAATAGGTTATTGCCAATGCAAGACCAAGCTATTTTTTAAAAATTGGAGTATAATTGCTTTACAATATTGTGTTAGTATTTGCTGTCTAGCTATTACTGTATTTTTTGTATAGATATTTTGTATTGGTTTCAGTTAACTATCTCTGATTTTCTAAGTAACTTATCAGTTCATATACAAATAAAATAATTTTTCTTTTTTCCAGTACTTAGAGCTTCTATAATATATTCCAGCGGACCTCTCTAGTTTTAACTTGGCTATTTCTTGAGGCACATGTTTTGGGGTTTCTATGTGGCACTAGTGGTAAAGAACCTGCCTGCCAATATAGGAGATGTAAAGAAACTCAGATTCCATCCCTGAGTCAGGAAGATCCCCTGGAAAAGTAAATGGCAACCCTCTCCAGTATTCTTGGTTGGAGAATCCCTTGGGCAGAAGAGCCTGGCAGGCTGCAGTCCATAGGGTTGCAAAGGGTTGGACAGGACTGACGTGACTTAGCATGCATAATATATACTTTTTTGGGTTTTTCTTGCTATTGTTTTTTAATTAATTTTTACTGAGGTATAGGTGCTTTACAATGTCGTGTTAATTTCTACTGTACAGCGAAGTGAATCAACTAAATATACATTCATCGCTTCTTATTTTAGACTTCCTTTCCATTTAGGTAGGTCACCACAAAGCACTGATATTACTTTCATTCACTAAAATTTCCAGAACATTTTGGATACTACAGTGAGATCAGGCATTCCGAAGTTACTCTTAACCTCATTAGTGATGCAAAAAAGAACCTTTTTAAAATATGGATATTTTTATAATCTAGAAGAATAAAAATAGTAAAGTCAATAATTCCCCTCAGAAATAAAATCTCTAATTATTAAAAAATAAGCAAAGTTCTTAGGCTCTATATGATAAATACTTAAATTGCAAAATAATGGCTACCATTCTCCACTTTGTCCTTTACCCATGTCCCCTTGCAATGACACTTTGCAACTGCTAGCATCAAGAGAAGTCAGTCTGCCTGCCTCTTGAAACTGAGCTGCTTTGTGACCTGCTTGGGGCAACATGTGGTGATGGTGGTCTAGTCACTCGGTCGTGTCCAACTCTTGTGACCCCATGGACTTTAGCCCACCAGGCTCTTCTGTCCATGGATTTCCCAGGTAAGAATGGGTTGTATTTCCTTGTCCAGGGGATCTTCCCAACCCAGGGATCGAACCATGGTCTCCTGTGTTGCAGGCAGATTCTTTACCACTGAACCACCAGGATTTCCCCTGGGCAACAGACTGTGGAAGTAAAAGCTTGCTGGTTCTTAAAATAAGCCTTTAACAGGAAAGACAAAGAACCATCTTCCCCCATAACCCTGAGAAGTGTGTGAACAGTGAAAAGAGATATCTAACTGCAAGTGAATAAAGATGTAGAAGTTTGAAATAATTATCATCATAAAGAAATTAGAAAACAATTTGTATCAGAGAAATTTATAATGAAAATTTTAAAATGTTAGAAAACAATTGTTTGTCAAAACTGAGACTTCATTTAGCAAAATCATGTCTCTTCCAAACCAAAATGATTCCCTAAAGCTAATGATTCATAAAAGCATTCCAGGATCTTAAAATTCTAAGAAATAAAGATTCTTTCTTCATTTGTCTTTATCAGGGGGCATGCTGACAGTCTCAGGAGGGAATTACCAGAACTTAGCTTGTCGGACAGCTTTCATGCCCTGAAATGGATGGTTCAGATTTTATGCAGCAGCATACTGCTTAATATGCTTTTTTACAAGTGACTTTGGCTTCACTGTTGAAAAGTCCCATTTCAGTGTATCAGGTTTATGTCTCCTCATTAGTGTTTGGCAAGAAAAATCAGGCAACATATGTACTCAGCCCATAACAACTTTATGAATTTGTATTTTAATCCACTTCTGGGAAAAAGACAAGCAGCCAAAGATCCAAATGATATATTAATGGTCTAAATTGTGCTTTAATTCATCTTCTCCCAACGCATGAGAAGTAATGAGGACCTAACTCAGCATTCCATAAGTTTTTTGGTTCACACTTGAGGTCACAGACCATCTCAGTAAAGTCTCAGTTTCCACATCCTTTTTAGTCTCTGAGCTCTCACTTCAATTTCAAGAATGTTTGTGTCGATATTTATCGATATCTTCTTCTTATGTTTTTCATTGCTATCATTTTTGTTGCTTAGAAATTCATGTCTTTTGCTTCCTTACTTGCTCAGACGTTCTGTCATGTCTGACTCTTTGTGACACATAGTCTGTAACTCACCAGGCTTCTCTGTACATGGGAGTCTCCCAGCAAGAACACTGAAGTGGGTTGCCATTTCCTTCTCCAGGGGATCCTTCCAACCCAGGGGTTGAAGCTGCATCTCTTGCATCTCCTGCATTGGCAGGGAGATTCTTTACCAGTAATATGATCCATCTTTTGTTTAGGTTGCAAATAAATGTAGAACTTTGGACTTTGCCAACAAAGGTCCATCGAATCAAAGCTATGGTTGTTCCAGTAGTCATGTATAGGTGTGAGAGTTGGACTATAAAGAAAGCTGAGTTCTGAAGAATTGATGCTTTTGAACTGTGGTGTTGGAGAAGACTCTTGAGAGTTCCTTGGACTGCAAGGAGATCCAACTGATCCATCCTAGAGGAAATCAGTCCTGAATACTCATTGTAAGGACTGATGCTGAAGCTGAAACTCCAATACTTTGGCCACCTGATATGAAGAATTGACTGATTGGAAAAGACCCTGATGCTTGGAAAGATTGAAGGCAGGAGGAGAAGGGGACAACAGAGGATGAGATGGTTGGATGGCATCACTGACTCAGTGGACATGAGGTTGAGTGGGCTCCAGGAGTTGGTGATTGACAGGGAGGCCTGACATGCTGCAGTCCATGGGGTCGCAAAGAGTTGGACATGACTGAGTGACTGAACTGAAGTGAACTGAGTCATGCATTCAAATGAATATCATTTGATTTCCTGAAATACTTGCATTGGTTATAACTTGACTTATTCAGGCTTAGACAGTAAAGCATCTTATTCTAAAAAGGATTAAAGGGTCATATCTAAGGGCAATGAACATTTTGGAAATTTTTCTTTTATAAACATAACATCATCATTTAGAAGAGCTCTTCAGTATATGAATTATAGTTTTCATGTGTCTTTTGGGAAATTAACTGTGATTAAAAAGTTATTAGAGTGAATAAAACCATATACTGTGTGATTCCATTTATATGAAAAAATTCAGACAAGGCAAGTCTATAGAGATACAGAGTAGATTAGTGGTTGCCTGGGACCTGGGGATGGGAACAGGGATGAATGCAAATGGGCACAAGGGATCTTTTCTGGGTGATGAAAATTTTCTAGAGCTAGATTGTGTTACACTGCTCTACAAATATACTTAAAACTATTAAATTTTACACTTAAAACTTTGGTATGAATTTTATGTTATGTAAACTATACCTCAATAAAGCTATTATATTTGTTAAAATAAAAAGGTTAGTAGAGAAATTTAAAACAATTATTTATAACATTTTATAAATCCTATGGAAACAATGAATTCAGTTCAGTCACTCAGTCGTGTCTGACTCTGCGACACCATGGACTGCAGCAGGCCAGGCTTCCCTGTCCATCACCAACTCCCAGAGCCTACTCAAACTCATGTTCATCAAGTTGGTGATGCCATCCAACCATGTCATCCTCTGTCATCCCCTTCTCCTCCTGCCTTCAATTTTTCCCGAATTAGAGTCTTTTCAAATAAGTTCATTCTTCACATCAGGTGGCCAAAGTATTGGAGTTTCAGCTTCAGCATCAGTCCTTACAATGAAAATTCAGGACTGATCTCCTTTAGGATAGATTGGTTGGATTTCCTTGCAGTCCAAGGGACTCTCAAGAGTCTTCTTCAACACCACAGTTCAAAAGCATCAATTCTTTGGTGCTCAGCTTTCTTTATAGTCCAATTCTGACATCCATACATGACTACTGGAAAAACCATAGCTTTGACCAGACAGACCTTTGCTGGCAAAGTAACGTCTCTGCTTTTTAATATGCTGTCTAGGTTGGTCATACCTTTTCTACCAAAGAGCAAGCAACTTTTAATTTCATGGCTGCAGTCACCATCTGCAGTGATTTTGGAGCCCAAGAAAATAAAGTCTGTCACTGTTTCCATTGTTTCCCCATCTATTTGCCATGACGTGATGGGACCAGATGCCGTGATCTTAGTTTTCTGAATGTTGAGTTTTCAGCTAACTTTTTCACTCTCCTCTCCCTTTCATCAAGAGGCTCTTTAGTTCTTCACTTTCTGCCATAAGGGTGGTGTCATCTGCATATCTGAGGTTATTGATCTTATCTCCAAGAAATCTTGATTCCAAAATCTCTCATTTTGAAAGACAGAGACAAAAACAGAGAGAAACAGAAGAGCTTTTAGTTGGTATTGTTAATAGAGTTCCATTTTGAAAGTAGAGGACTTATTCTGGGGCTTTTTTCCATCTCCATGTCCCGGCATGACTTGCTAACATCAGGAACAGCCATGATAGAATAAAGATTATAAGTCCTTTCAAGCAGCATATGAAATATTAATAACCCATGGCCTCATTTAAGTTGGGATAACAACACTAGTTATTGCTTTAGTAGTGTGAAAGTTTCAGGAAGTCTCTTTGAGTTACTAACCTTTTAGATTTTGTGTTATATAAACTAAAAGCTAAGTGACTAAAAACGTGGAGAAATCTATATAAATTTAACTGAGAGTTATGTAGGGGTAATGAGAGGGACTAAGGATTGAGTCTAATTTGACCACATTAATAGTAATGAATGTTTGTTCATCCAGTCATTTTTGAGGGAAACATCGCTAATCCAGCACAATATTCCTTCCTCTTGTGCTAAGAAAGGGCCTCAGGATTCTTAGCACAGTATTCTCAGCACCCAATGCCATACCAGAGTAGGCTGAAAGACAAAACATCAGCAGAGTAACAAATAATTGTAAATTATATCTCTGTTCTTCCATTTTTAAGTTGGCATGCTGTTAACAACATATTTTCATAAGTGTCACAGAGAAAAGAATTATTTCAATTTTCTAACTTCACCCTTTTGGAAACTCTGCTATCTAAGGTAACCCCTGTAAGCGCTCCCTATAATTGACTATACAAAGACCTAACAAGCAACCATCCAGTAATTGCTCAAGAGGAAAAGGAAATCTTATTTACAGATTCTTCCAAATATAGAACTTCACCATGAAACTCTACACTTTGATCTAGATTTGGAAATGAATACATTATGAGCTTTTCCAATTACATTTAGAGTTTTTTTTTTTTCTCCCCACCCCCCCCCCCCCCGCCCCCACCATAGAACTTGAGATCTATGTGTTTTGGCTTGACAGAGAAAAGACTACACTTCTTCCATTTCTGTTATCCTGTTCCCACTTTAGGGCCTTTCTATCAACTGTTCCCTTTGATTTATAGGCTCCTATTCTAGATCTCTACATGGCTTACCTCTTCTCAGCCTTCAAGTCTTGGCATAAAGATCTTTTCAAGGTCTTTCTTGATCACTCTTCCTAAAGTAGCCTTTAACACTATGAACTTCTCTAGCCAATCATCTTCTTTATTTTCTTTATGACACTTATCACTCACTGTAAGTATTGTTTTCCTTTCATGCCGATTGTCTACTTCTGCTTACTTCAACATAAGTTCCAAGAGATCAGACCTTTACTGTTTTGTTTATCACTGTATCCATGGCACATTCAATAATGTCTAACATGTTGTAGCCATGCAATGATATTTGTGAAGGAATTAAGGTAAAGGAGAAATATGTACTTTCTGTACATTTTTGACCTATGGAATTAATTTTGTAAAGAGATTTCAATTTTTGACTGTTATAGTAAAGAGACCCCATTTCTATTTTTGTAGCAGAAAATGTATAGGTGCTCAAATGGAAAAAGAATGTAGTGATTCTTTTCTAATCAGAAGGACAGACACATGAGCCTGGGTTTAATCTGAGTTTTTCAACTTACTAGCTGTATAAGGAACTCAACTTCTTTGTTTCTCAGTTTTTAAATTAATGAGATGATGACGAAGAAAAGACAATAGGATTGGAAAAAGACATTACGAACACTTAAAATAATGTCTGTCATTAGGAATCAGTTAATGTATTAAATAAATTAATAAATGTATTACAAAAACTGAAAATAATATATTACAAACACTTAAAATAATGTCTGTCCTTAGGAATACTTCTGAAGTTATTTATTGAAATTGTTATATACAATTACTGTAAGTTAATTAGTGTTAGTTGCTCAGTCATGTCCAACTCTTTGCAATCCCATGGACGGAGCTTTCCAAGCTCCTCTGTCTGTGAAATCTCCAGTCAAGAATACTGGAGTGGGTAGCCATGCCCTGGTCCATGGAATCTTCGCAACCCAGGGATCAAACCTAGCTCTCCCCCATTGCAGGCAGATTCTCTACTTTCTGAGCCACAAGGGAAGCCCTCAATTACTATAAATGAACATTATATGCATGTTTAGTTAACTTTTCATGAATTTCTTCACTGTCAGGAGAAAGTAGTAATACCTATAGGCTCATTGTAAGGATGAAACATAAAGCCCTTAGAATAAGCTATAACACATGTATCACTCAATAACTGTAGATTTTATTATTATGTAAATTTTACTCAAATGACTTTCATTCACTTACTCTCTCTCCATTCTCTGTTTTTCTGTGTTACTAGTCCGTGATTTTTATTCGTGACAAAAATTCTCGTGGGCAGGAGGTGTCAGGATACATTGACTATGCCCACAGGCTGAAGACTGAAGATTTCGAAGTCTACTTTAGTGGAAAGAAACGACTTCTTCCAAGACCCACAGATATGAGGTAAAGTGTAACACATTTCTCACATCTTCAATAAGAGAACAAGCTTCTCAAGAGTAAAGATAAAGGTTATTTATATTCTGGAACTCCAATGTATATATAATAGGAATGTAGTAAGAGTGATTGGAATAAAAAAGTAAGTAAATTTTAAAATGGGGACTGAACATAGATGCATATTTTCCACTAACAGGCCAATGAAGGGAACTCTTCAGAGATGAGATAAGCAAATTCTCAGTGGCATTCCTTTTAAATGATAAGTAGAACCTAAAAATTGCTAATCTCACAAGGATCTTGCACCACTTGGGACTTTGCCTGTCTAGAAGCCTCAAGAGCAGTCCAGGAAATACATTTTCCTCCAACTTTTTTTTTTTTTTTTTTGTCACCAACCAAAGTCCAGGCCTCTGAGTACCTCATGCTCCTTTATTTTCACCACTGGCCTATTTAGATATTTCTTCTACTCATGGTTGTTTTTACTAACCCCTACCCTTTCTTCTGATGCCCTCATCCCATAACATAAGATCTACTCAACCAAGTCAATCCATGTACAGATCCTGATCCTTCTCCCACCTTCTGAGTAGCTCGGGAGCCAAACTTTTATTCTATACCTCTCACTTATGCTAGAAAACAATAGTTGTAGCAGCATTCTGCTTTATCTCTTCACTGCTGTATCCAGATTATGTTTTGACACTTGTAACAATGCTCTTCCTCTGACATCTCTGACATCCTACTTGCTGTCATCTAGACTTCCTAACCCATCCCCATTTTACAGACACACTCCTTTCCCTATCCAACCTTGATGCAGAGCAAAATCATTTAATTTACCTCTTGCACTAATCCCTGCTGCCCATGACTTTTTTGTGCTTTGGTGGTATCTATCCGGCTAACCCTCAGGGTGATTGAGCCAGTCATCCTCTTGTCAGCAAGATCCCTGAGAAATGTTGAAGGAAATTTTAGGGTATTTCAAAAAGGTGTGGTTGGCTGCTATCAATAATTTATGGCCTCCAAAGTCAGCCAGGCCCTTTGTGGCCCTCAGCCATCCATCTATATGTTTTTTCTCTGTTCTTAATTTCATCATTCTTCCCACCACCCCCAAATAGTCTGAAGCTTCATCACTTTCTCAAAATCATTGTTCTCGACTCTGACCCTGACTCCTCTCCATATATGATTTGCCTCACATTTCACAGAGAACGTTGGGTCCAAACAGAGAAACCACTGCCTAATCTGGCTCTCTCTCAACCCAAATCAGCTTCCCCATTAGCAGGTAGCCCCCTCAGAGTGTTCTGATTATTCCCAGTCACAGTTCCATTCTGGCCACTACTGGCTCCTGGGCTTACCATCTACATGCAAAACACACCCATCCCTAACTCTCAGAACACCGCCATGCCGTCTTTCCCTCAGCCAACCTCTCAGACATTCGGTCTGCTGCAAACTTGTACACATTTCCCCAACACAGCAAGGCTTAGGGTTTCCTGAGAACTATGAGGGAATGTGTGCCCTAAGAGTGACTCAGGGTTTTCTGGAGACATTTCTGAAATAAAATGTCCGACCACAAGTACTTGTACTTGCTTTTATTTTTAATATATTTATTTGTCTGCATCAGGTCTTCGCTGAAACATACAGGATCGTCACTGTGTCATGTGACCCTTTTGTTTGCAGCCCACAGACTATAGTTGTGGCACGTGGGCTCACTAGTAGTGGCACATGGACTTAGCTGCTCCACAGCTTGTGGGATTTTAGTTCCCTGACCAAGAATTGAACCCACATTTTCTGCATTGCAAGGCAGATTCTTAACCACTGGAATACCAAGGAAGAAAATTGGTTTTTTCTTAGAAAAAAAAAAAGTTCATTTTTATTAAGTGAAATACATGCATTTATTCTCACCACGTTTTCCCAGATGCAGGAAAAAAAGAACTCCTTGACTTGGTTAGAGCTAATTTATTCAACTTGTGTTTTGTTTTTTTTTTTTAATCCTTTCACCCCTCTTTCCAGTGAAGCCATACTTCATCTACTATTCTCTTTTTTTCATGCTTTCTCATATTGATGCTATCAGCTGGCTCCTTTATCTTAACTCTAGACATGCTGAAGCTTTTTCTACGTTAAGGAAATCCTTTTTGAATTCCAACTGTTGACCTACCGCTCTTAAACTTTCCAGCTAAACTCTTCAAAATAACAAGTATCTTCAATTCTCACTTCTCATGGAGGTGATAACCCATTGTTATTAGCCCTCTGCCACTATTATTCAAATGAAACAACTCCTTCGAAAATTATGAGTGACTGCCAATTTCAAACTTCTATGTGCTATTTTCAGTTCTCATCCTATTTAACTTCTCTACATCATTTGATTACTGTTGCTTAATCAGTATGCTGATTAATTCCTTCTTCTCAAATCTATTCAAATACTCTAACATTTTATATCAGAATCCCTCACTGAATCCTCCCCTTGTTTATTTCATGCATGATGGTAATCACCAGAGTTCATTCTTGGACTTCTCTCATACCATGTGGGTGATTTGATCACTATTCTGGAGTGGAGTTGTCTTTGAAAGTAGAAAAGATCTCTTTATTTAAGACTCAATTATCCTGCTACTTACTTGAGAACCTTCTGAATATCACAGTTCAGTTCAGTCACTCAGTTGTGTCCGACTCTTTGTGACCCCATGGACTTCAGCATGACAGTCTTCCTTGTCCATCACCAACACATGGTGCTTACTAAAACTCATGTCCATCCCATTGGTGAAGCCATACAACCATCCCACACTCTGTCGTCCCCTTCTTCTCCTGCCTTTAATCTTTCCCAGCATCAGGCTCTTTTCCAATGAGTCAGTTCTTTGAAATGCCAAAGTATTGGAGTTTCAGTGTCAGCATCAGTGCTTCCAATGAATATTCAGGACTGATTTTCTTTAGGATGGACTGGTTGGATCTCTTTGCAGTCCAAGGGACTCTCAAGAGTCTTCTCCAACACCACAGTTCAAAAGCATCAATTCTTCGGTGCTCAGCTTTATTCACAGTTCAACTCTCACATCCATACATGACTGCTGGAAAAACCATAGCCTTGACTAGATGGACCTTTGTCGGCAAAGTAATGTCTCTGCTTTTGAATATGCCATCTAAGTTGGTCATAACTTTCCTTCCAAGTAGTAAGTGTCTTTTAATTTCATGGCTGCAATCACCATCTGCAGTGATTTTGGAGCCCCGAAAAATAAACTCTGACACTGTTTCCATTTCCCCATCTATTTCCCATGAAGTGATGGGACCAGATGCCATGATCTTCGTTTTCTGAATGTTGACCTTTAAGCCAACCTTTTAACTCTCCTTTTTCACTTTCATCAAGAGGCTTTTTAGTTCCTCTTCACTTTCTGTCAAAAGGGTGGTGTCATCTGCGTATCTGAGGTGATTGATATATCTCCCGGCAATCTTGATTCCAGCTTGTGTTTCTTCCTGCCCAGCATTTCTCATGATGTACACTACATAGAAATTAAATAAGCAGGGTGACAATATACAGCCTTGACGTATTCCTTTCCTATTTGGAACCAGTCTGTTGTTCCATGTGCAATTCTAACTGTTGCTTCCTGACCTGCATAGAGGTTTCTCAAGAGGCAGGTCAGGTGGTCTGGTATTCCCATCTCTTTCAGAATTTTCCACAGCTCATTATGATCCACACAGTCAAAGGCTTGTATCTTTAACCTACCAGAATTTAGTACTGTATATGGTAGTTGGTAAGGGTCCACTTTTTCAAATTGGAGCATAATTGCTTTACAATATTGTGTTAGTTTCTGCTGTAGAGCAAATGAATCAACTGTACGTATACATATATCCCCTCTGTCTTAGACCTCCCTCCCACCCTCCTATACTGCCCTTCTAGAGAACGGCCTTATGGAACAGGAGGGGAAATGGAAGATTAGAATTGACATGTACACACCTTTTCTTCAGTCACTAAATCGTGTCCGACTGTTTGAGACCCCATGACCTGCAGCACGCCAGGCTTCCCTGTCCTTCACTATCTCCCAGAGTTTGCTCAAACTCATGTCTATTGACTTGGTGATGCCATCCAATCATTTCACCCTCTGTCTTCTCCTTCTTCTCCTGCCTACAATCTTTACCAGCTTCAGGGTCTTTTCCAATCAGTTGTCTCCTCACATCAGGTGGCCAAAGTATTGGAGTTTCAGCTTCAGCATCAGTCCTTCCAATGAATATTCAGGGTTGATTTCCTTTAGGATTGACTAGTTTGACCTCCTTGCTCTCCAAGGGACTCTTAAGAGTCTTCTCTAGAACAACAGTTCAAAGACTATCAATCCTTGGGTGCTCAGCCTTCTTTATGGTCCAACTCTTGCATCCATACATGTCTATTGGAAAGACCATAGCTTTGACTATATGGACCTTTGTCAGCAAAGTGATGCCTCTTGTTTTTTAATATGCTGCCTGGATTTGTCATAGCTTTTCTTCCAAGAAGCAAAGGTCTTACTTTAAAAAGCTTTTTCTTTCATGGCTACAGTCACCATCCACAGTGATTTTGGAGCCCCAAAAAATAAAGTCTGTCACTGTTTCCATTTTTTCCCCATCAATTTGCCATAACATGATGGGACCAGATGCCGTGATCTTCATTTTTGAATGTTGAGTTTTATGCCAGCTTTTTCACTCTCCTCTTTTGAAACTCGTCAAGAGGCTCTTTAGCTCCTCTTTGCTTTCTGCCATTAGGGTAGTATAATCTGTATATCTGAGGTTATTGATATTTCTCCCAGCAATCTTGATTCCAGCTTGGAATTCATCCAGCCCAGCATTTCACATGATATACTCTGCATATAAGTTAAATAAGCAAGGTCATCATGTGTGAAATAGATAGCTAGTGGGAACCTGCTGTATAGCACAGGGAACTCAGCTCAGTGCCCTGTGAAGAGTCCACTTTTTGTTTTCTGTATTACTAATAATTTGTCCTAGCAATATTTATTGAAAAGTCCACTATCTTTTCCCCCACATACACAATACAGTTTGTTTCAAAAGTTGATTCTGCATGTGATAGGTTGCTCCTGGGCTCACTCTTTTGTTTTATTGGCCATTACTTAAAATAATAGAATCTTACTCATTTGTTATATGTTCATAATAATTCTTGATATAAAAAAGGCAATTTCTTCATCTGGTTTTTCTTTTTCAGGAATATCTAGTCTATTCTTGCCCTTTACTCTCCCATATAAATTTTAGTCAACTTGTAATGTCCACACACAAAAAAATGGTGTAATTTTTATTGCAATTGCTTTCGTGCTATGCTTAAATGTACCGTTGATTGGCATCTTGATGACATTAGGTCTTTCAGTTATTTATTTACACTTATTTATGTCCTCTTTAATGTCTTTTCATAATATTTTGTAAATTTCTCAATTATAGGGTTTTATCATCTTGGGTTTTTTTTTCCTCCTCAGTGCCAGATAATTTCTGAACTTTCAAGCAAAATTAGCTATATTACAAAGACTGCACTTTACAACTTTTACCACATTGAGTTTAAACCATCTATCAGAACCAGACTTCAGATTTTTTCACTCAAGAGATCTCATGCCAGTAAATGACTTAAACAGTTGTTACTAGGGAAAAAATATCTTTGGTATCCATAGTTCCATGGTCAGTTTGATTCCGAACTAAAACAAAGACTTTAAAATTAAAACTTTCCAAAGGTTCCTTTCTATTTATCTTTTGACATGCTATTTTATTCTATGTAGGAAGAGACAGTAGTTCTGTGATTAGAATCCTGTCTTGCACTTTTACTGTGGAAAACATAAATATCAGCAGACAGCTGCAGCTATTATGAACTGCAGCAGTAGAAAGGGCTGAAAACTTGATGATCTTGTCAGCTCAGACATCATCTTGATCATGTGTTTTTGATTCAGTCCTTTCCTCTGGGCATGACTGTGAACAACCTATGAACAAATGCCATGCTACAGTTTACCAAGTTCCTTTACACTGCCCTACAACAACTTTGTGAAATAAGCTCAACAAGCATTATTCTTAACATCCAAGAGAGGATAAAATAAGATAAATCAGTTGCTAATGTTCACAAGTCAAACAGTGATAAGTGAGAACAAGTTCTTAGGAATTCACTGTTCACTTCCAGAACTCTCTTCTGGGTGTAAAAGTGTTTGTGTCTTGAAGACAATGCACTGTGTAGAACCCTTGAGTTATATTCTGCCCCCACCCCCCACATTGAGCTATTTAAATTTCCATAGTTATGTGTTGTTGAACAAAGATGTAATGTCTCCTGTCGAGCTCTACTCATGCCTCAAATAGAATTGTCATGAGGAAATTAAAATGTTCTTTTTTTGTGTTTCTTTTTAGAGAGTCCATGAAATATTCATACCCTTGACCGAGGAATGCCCCTAAATACTAAAGCTTTGAGGGGTATTATTGTCAAATTTCCCTTGCAGTCCCATTGTCTGTTTTATTAAAATGTTGAACTTGCCAAATCTCTGAAGTTAGAATTATAAAGTTGTGCTTATCCTGTACTTAAGCTCATTCTCATGAAAGCATCTGGTAACACGTTGGCAAGTTCTCAAGTTTAAAACAAAAGGAGTAAATGACTCAGTGCTTCTGCAAGTGATATATAAAATAGTGTTTATTTTGAAATTATTAATATTCTCCCACATCTGAATATGGTGACTCGCCATTAGAATATCATTTTAGCCTCTTCAACAAATATTCACTGAATTTGGAAGGGGAGGAAATGCTTTGGGAGTAAAAATACTGATTGAGGGAGACCTGCCACAAACACCCAGCTCCTAGATATTGAAAGTGTGTGGTCCATGGACAAGGAGCAGTGACCACCTGAGAGCCAGGAAGAAGTGAAGTATCTCAGGCTCTGTCCCAACCAGCAAAGCAGAACTGGCATTTTAATATGATCCCCCACACGGTGGCTCAGATGGTACAGAATCTGCCTGCAATGCAGGAAACCCAGGGTCAGGAATATCCCCTGGAGAAGGGAATGGCTACCCACTCCAGATTTCTTGCCTGTGAATCCTATGGACAGAGGAGCCTGGAGGGCTATAGTCCATAGTGTTGGAAAGAATACACACATGACTGAGCAACTAACACTTTCACATTTCACTTTCTGCCTTTCAATATGCATGTTTAAGTTTGAGAAGCATACTCTAGACCTGCGCTATACAGGAGGGTCACCACTATTCATATGCAAGTATTGAGTACTTTCACTTTAATCACACTGACTAACCCAGAATTAAGATGTGCTACGCGGGTGAAATACACACCTGATTTTGAAGATGTTATAAAAATATAAAATATCTTACATAAATCTACATTTATTATATGTTAACATAGTGATATGTTGGATGTATTGGGTTAATGAAATATATTTAAAACTATTTTCACCTATTTCTTTTTACCTTTTTCAGTATGGCTACTAGAAAATTCAAAATGACACACATGCGTCTTTGTGTTATGGCTCACATTATATGTATATATATATATATGTATATATATATATATACATATGTGTGTGTGTGTGCACGCGTGTGTATATACACACACGTCCCAGTGGGTCAGATGGTAAAGAATCTGCTGGCAATGCTGGAGGCCTAGGTTCAGTCCCTGGGTTGGGAGGATCCCCTGGAGAAGGAAATGGCTACCCACTCCAGTATTCTTGCCTGGGGAGTCCCATAGACAGAAGAGCCTGGTGGGATACATACAGTACATGGGGTCACAAAGAGTTGGACACCACTGAATGACTAAGAATTTCACTTTCTCTTTCACACACACACATACACACACACACACACACACGCACATACACACATATTTAAAGAATTCGCCTGCTGAATAGAAGATGTGGGTTCAGTTCCTGGGTCAGGAAGATACCCTGGAGAAGGAAATGGCAACTCATTCCAGTATTTTTGCCCTTAAAATACCATGGTGGACAGAGGAACCTGGTTGGTTACAGTCTATGGGGTCACAGAAAGAGTCAGATATGACTTAGCTCAATGACAACAACGTATGTGTATACATACACACACACATACACATACATACACATAGCACTGGTCTGTCTACTGGTCCCCAGCCCAGAGATTCACCCCCATCCAGATCGTTAGGACCAGTACTGGTGTTAGGTAGATGTGCTACATTAATAAGAAGTCATAGACCAGAAATCACCAGTTAGTAGTAATCTGGCTGCAGACATGTTTTATTTGGGCCTGCACAATATATTTAAAAGTTGGGTCAATATCCTAGAAACAGGAAATGTCACATAAAATATTTTTGAGTTGCAGATTCTCTAAAAACTGATAAGGTCTTCCCACACTGAGCCTGCATGCTCTCATCCCAGCCCTGATCTTGAATCAAAAAGCAGCTGCTACTTAAGAAGGGGTATGTTCTCACCATATTGACAGAGACTTGGCGGTGGTTCAGACCACAAATAAAAATAATCTGCCTGCAGTGCAAGAGACCTGGGTTGATCCCTGGGTCAGGAAGGTCCCGTGGAGAAGGGAATGGTCACCCACTCCAGGGGAGAATTCCATGGACAGAGGAGCCTGGCAGGCTATAGTCCATGGGGTTGTAGAAAGCTGGACACAGCTGAGCGACTAACATTCACTTTTACTTCATGACCACTCATACTTACTGGCATCTGCAGTGTCATCCTTAAATTACTCATTCATAACACCTATGAGATTCTTCTAGACATTGGAGTTAGTGACCTCCAGTCTAAATTACTACCTAATATTTTCAAGGGCTTCCCTCGTGGCTCAGCTGGTAAAGAATCCTGCAATGCAGGAGACCTGGGTTCAATCCCAGGGTTGAGAAGATCCCCTGGAGAAGAGAAAGGCTACCCACTGCAGTATTCTGGCCTGTGTCACAAAGAGTCAAACAGGACTAGTCTGGTTATGACTCCTTTGCTCAATCCCTTTGGTTGGGTTTAACTTCAGTCCTTGGGCTCTCTCAGGTTGTCCCATAGCACTGGGACTCAGTTCAGTTCAGTTCAGTTCAGTTGCTCATTCGTGTCCGACTCTTTGCAACCCCATGAATTACAGCACGCCAGGCCTCCCTGTCCATCGCCAACTCCTGGAGTTCACTCAGATTCACATCCATCCAGTCGGTGATGCCATCCAGCCATCTCATCCTCTGTCGTCCCCTTCTCCTCCTGCCCCCATCCCTCCCAGCATCAGAGCCTTTTCAAATGAGTCAACTCTTCGCATGAGATGGCCAAAGTACTGGAGTTTCAGCTTTAGCATCATTCCTTCCAAAGAAATCCCAAGGCTGATCTCCTTCAGAATGGACTGGTTGGATCTCCTTGCAGTTCAAGGGACTCTCAAGAGTCTTCTTCAACACTACAGTTCAAAAGCACTGGGACTAGGCTGAGTCAAAGTCTAAGATGACTATATTGCTGATAAAAATTAACTGAGCACTTAGCATGCATAACGCTCTGTACTAAATGATTTATATACATAATTTCACTTACACCTTACAACAACCTTATGGGTTAGGAATGTTTTTTACATTTTAACCTCAAAGAACATGCATCATAGTGATATTAATTGGCTTAACCAAAATTACGCATAGATAATTGTACTCATAATCCAGGACAAAATAGAGACCTGTGAAACTCCAGATGCCATGTTTTTTGCTTAATCAATGCTATATGATTCTACTTTAGGATTTTGTCATGAAAAGATATTTTTCTCTTTGGTCTCATATCCATATCCTAGTAATTGTCAGGCCATATATTTCTTTGCAGATGTGTATCTGACTTGACAAGGCCTAATTTGAGGTTGTTTTTCAGAACTTTAAGCAATCCTGCTATCTACGGTTAAGACGGGAATTTCAGCCATCCCGTACCCACCCTTGCCACTTCCTCCTTTCATTGAGCTTGGCAGAAAACAACCCTTTGTACTTAACCAGGCCTTTATTTTCAGTCTGTGTGAGTAAAAATTACAGTGTCCCACAGCTTTGTGTGTGGAAGAGCTCTGGACAGAACTAAAAGTGGCCTTTAATTGTGGCTGCAGCCTAAAAATCTTTAGGGAAAAATTGGCCCTGACGTGTTGAACCTCAGTTATATCCCAGGATACTTTTAGAATCTATTCATATCCTCTGAACTGTGGCTCACATAATTTTTGTAATATTTACTTGGAATTCTTTTACAAATAAATTTAATTTTCCAATACGTAACTCATTTGAATTTTTTTTTCCCTATCCTAAGTTAAACATTTAGTATTATCTCTCATGGAAGACACAAGGGTGGAGAAGGGAGATCTGAAAGATGGACCTCCTCCTGTTGGTCTATAAAACCCAAATATATTCGAACAATTCTTATCAAATTTCTACTGAAATATTTGTCTGCATCATTATATGGTAGAATTTTATCCAGGCTGTTTGGCTCATTGCTTTTTAAAAAAGTCAGAACCCCAGAACAATTATCTGGTAGTATATTTAATTGTTTAGAATGTACTTCCCTGAAGATTATGTCTCTGGGTAAACCTTAAGTGAATAATTAGAGATCTGAGATAACCTCTCGTTCATTGACAACATTACTGTGGTTATGACAGTATTATTCTTTATACAAGATTTTTCCAATATTTAAAAATATTGGTAAAATATACATAGCATAAAATTTACCATTCTAATCATTTTAAGCGTACTCTCCAGTGATATGAAGTATATTCAAATTGTGTAACTCTTCCAGCTTTTATTATAAAATTTTTTTAAAAAATTTGAAACATTGGAAGAAAAGTACAATAAATGCCAGTATACTCACAACCTAAACTAAACAACTGTTAACATTTTTCCAAATATGCTTTAACTCTTTTTAGTACATTGGTATGTGCGTGTGTGCCATTTTAAAGTAGCTTACAGATTTAATCCCTAAATATTTTTTCACTATTCATCTCCTAAGAATGAAAACTTTCTCCTTTATAGCATTACTATTATCAATATAAGAAAATTAATAAGTATTTCCTACTATCAGCTAATATCCATCTCATATTCAAATTTTCCTAGTTGTTTCAAAATCTGTTTTGTAACTGGTTTTGTGAACTATCATTCAAATGATGTACAAAAATTGCATTGTTTATGTATCTTGACTCTCTTTTACCCTAAGATAGCACCTTCTCCCTCAGTTTCCAACAAGATATATATGTGTGTATATATATATGTGTATATATATATATGTATGTGTATGTATATATATATATATATATATATATATATATATATATATATATATATATATATATATATATATAGTCATGACATTGTTTTTTTAAAGAGATAAGGCCAGTTGCCTTTTATGTTATCCTGCATTCTGGACTTGTCTGATTGCTACTTTGTAGTATTATTTGTTTCTCTCATTTCTGTATTTTTTTTTAAACTGGGATGGGAGATAATTCTAAAAGCTTGATTGTATTAAGTGTAAATATTTTTTCAGTAAGAATTCTCTATTGGTGAGGACTATGTATTGCATCATATGAGAAGGCACTTAATGTCAAGTTGTCCTATTGTTAGTGATGCTCAGTCTGACCCCTTAGTTAATGAAAAATGATTAACTATTTATTGTGAAAAAATATGTTTTATTTCCCTTGGAAAAATTTTATGGTAACTAAACTAGTATGAACATTTATATATGTGCATATTTCCTATTCAAAAATCTACATTGGTTAAAAGAAAGACTATTAGTAGCAAGTTAACCTTGATATACAGAGATCTTTTTAAAAAATTGTCTAAAGTAGAAGCAAAGACAGTATTTGTTATAACAGAAATCAAATCGAGTTAAAATTATATGTAGAAGGACTTCCTTGGCAGTCTAGTGTTTAAGCCTTCACCTTTCAGTGCAGGGGGTGTGGGTTCAGTCCCTGGTCAGGGAGGTAAAATACTGCATGCCTCATGGCCAAAAAAAAAAAAAAAACAAAAACATAAAACAGAAACAGTATTGTAACAAATTCAATGAAAAGTTCAAAAATACTTTAAAAAATTTATACTGAAGAGCTATCAGAAATTATAAACAATTTCCAATATGCAGATAAACTGTGCACCAAAATTGCACTTGTTTATCACTTGCAGCTCAGAACCATTTTCTTAAAGAAACTATCCATCCATTTCCTAGGTCACCTCAGAAAATGCCAAACCCATTATTTCTATTGAAAAATTAATTTTGTTGTATGTAGCAAGAAGAAACGTAATGACATCAAATAAATGTCTCCAGTCTCCTGAAAGTTCCCTGCCTCAGGTATATGGTGACCATTTCTTTTGGGCTAATTAAATAAATAGGAACACACTATGATCATCTTCCTTTAGATAACAGAGCTGTGACCATCATGGAATCAAAAAAGTAAGATAACACATTTCAGGGAACACATCTTGCTCTCTAGAATAGCAAGCAAAATCTAATCCTATTTGAATACATACACATCAATACATTCTGGGTAGATTCTGTTCAAAAGTTCAACATTCATAACTTAGGGAACACTATAAATCTGGTGATGACTGAAAACCTAAATATCTAAGAATGGATGCTGAAGTGTAAATCTCACAGATGAGAAGAGGATTAATGACTTTGTTGTTGTTTAGTTACTAAGTTGTGTCTGACTCTTTTGCAGTCCCATGGACTATAGCCCGCCAAAATCCTCTGACCATGGGATTTCCCAGGCATGGGTTGCCATTTCTCTCTACAGAGTATCTTCCCAATCTAGGGATCAAAGCTGCATCTCCTGCATTGGCAGGTGGATTCTTTACTGCTGAGCCACAAGGGAACGTCAACTAATGACTTGCATAAGCACAAAAGGATAGAGGTAACAGTACTGATGTGGATTAAATTTTTACACGGTCATGCTGTCTATAGGATTTAGAGGAAACTATGGAGAAAACAAAGACAGAAGCAGGGAAAACAGAAGCTATGGGATCTAAAATGTCAACTTTCTCGATGGCAGTCCAAACACTGGATTTTCTGATAAAGATGATCTAATCTTGGGTTTTAAACTTTAGCATACACCTTAATCACATAGAGTGCTTGTTAAAACAAGATTTCTGGGCCTACTCTCAGAGTTTTTAACTTAGTAAAATTGAAGTAGGACCTGAGAGTTTGTATTACTAGCAAATCCTCAAGTAATGCTGATGCTTCTTAGTCCAGGGACTACACTTTAAGAACCGCTGGTCCAGAGGATGCCTCTACCTCCTTCATTAATGCTAGAAATCAGGGCTGCCTGAAGGAAAGCTGGTTTTGCATAGCAAACAGTGACAGTTTTACTTTTTGTTTCTCAATTTGGATTCCTTTTATTATCTATTTTTCTTCTTTGGTTGTTGTAGCTAAGACTTACAAAACTATGTTTAAAAAGTGATGGCAATAAGTGCAAAGAATGAAAAATTAGAAGTTTTTAACAAATAATTATAAAATATAAAAAACCACCAAATAGAATTACAGAATACAATCACCAAAATGAAAAATACACTACAAGGAATCAACAGTAGACTAAATGAAGCAGACGACCAGATCAGTGAGCTGGAAGACAATGTAATGGAAGTCACTGCTACCAAACAGAGAAAAACAAAGCAATGAAAAGGACCAAGGACAGTTGAAAAAATCTCTAGGACGATATCAAACATGCTAATATTCACATTACAGAAGTCCCAGAAAGAGAAAAGAGAAAGGGCCTGAGAAAATATTTGAAGATATAAGACCTGAAAACATCCTTAACCTGGGGAAGGAAACACACAAGTATGAGAAACACAGAGAGTCTCTCGTACAGTATTAACCCAGAGAGGAATACACCATGATGCATTATAATCAAAATGCAAAAATTAAAGATAAAGAGAATATTAAAAATAACAAGAGAAAAGCAACAAATAGCCTACAAGGGAACTCCCATAAGGCTATCAGTTGATTTCCATTAGAAACTCTGCAGGTCAGAAGGAAGTGGCATGATATGTACTTAAAGTGATAAAAGAGAAAAATCTACAACCAAGAATATTCTACCCAGCTAGGTACTCATTAAATTTGATGGCTGTAAAATCAAAAGCTGTACAAATACGCAAAAGCTAAAAGAATTCAGCACTACCAAACCAGCTTTACAACGGATGCTAAAGGATCTTCTCAGGCAGAAGAAAAAGCCGCAACTAGAAACAAGGAAATTATAAAATGGAAAAGCTCACGGATAAAGGCAACATACAATAAAGGTAAGAAATCTTCCACAAAGCTAATGGGGAGGTTAAAAGACAAAAAAGGTAAAATCATTTGTATTCACAATAAGCAGCTAAGGGATACTCAAAACAATTAGATGGAAAATATAAAGCCAAAAACAGTAATTGTGAGGTAAGGAGACTACAAATGCAAGATATCTAAAATGCATTTGAAATTAAGAGATCAGCAACTTAAAACAAACATGAATAAATATAGATTCCTATACAAAAATCTCATGATAACCACAAACAAAAATCTATAATAGATATATGAAAAAGGAACCCAAACATAATGCTAAATTTAGTCATCACATCACAAGAGAGGAGAACAAAAGAAGAAAGAGGAAAAAACCCTACAAAAACAAATCCAGAACAATTAACAAAATGACCATAGGACAGACATAACCATTATTACGTTACATGTAAATGGACGAAATACTCCAAACAAAAGACAAAGACTGAATGAATACAAAAACAAGACCCATAGATTTGCTGCCTATAAGAGACTCATTTCATATCTAGAGACACATACAGACTGAAAGCAAGGGGGTGGAAAAGATATTCCACACAAATGAAATAAAAATAAAGCCAGAACTGAAATATTTATATCAGACAAAATAGACTTTAAATTAAAGTCTGTTACAAAAGACAAACACTACATAATGGTGCAAAGATCAATCCAAGAAGACAATATAACAGTTGTACATATGTATGCACCCAACATAGGAGCATCTCAATATATAAGGCAAGTGTTACAGACATAAAAGGATTTTGTTGTCAAGGGAACAATCTGTGTGTTATTTGTTTGTTTTTTAAATTTTCCCTACCCCTTCTTTTAGGAGTAAAAACAGTCTTTTTTTTTTTCATAAATAAATACTTGTATATTTTTCTAGTGACTGGTATAAAGCAAATCTCTAATATGAATTTCTCCCAAAGGTTACTTTCAATTATTCCAACACTATTTATTGAAAACTTCATTACTGCCCCCACTCATTTGAAAAGGCATGTTCATCATTTAATAAGTTCCCAAATATTTCATGGGTCTATTAATTGATTATTCTATACCTGTGACCTATTTGTCACACTATTTAATCACTGTAACACATTTTGATTTCAGATAAAGAAAGGATCCCATTAGATTTTCTTTTGCAAAACTACCCTGGATCTTCTTGCTAATTTTCAACTCTACATAGATTTTAGAAACAACAAGCCAAATCTGGTAACATAACTTAACAGGCTACTAAATGGAACTGTATAAATTAATATGTCAATTTAAAGAGAACAGATTATCTTTATAATATTGCTTTCCCGTTCAAACAATGGGGTTTCCCTCTCTAGTTTTTTTTTTTTTTTTAGTTTTTTATTTTTTAAATTTTAAAATCTTTAATTCTTACATGCATTCCCAAACATGAACCCCCCTCCCACCTCCCTCCCGACAACATCTCTCTGGGTCATCCCCATGCACCAGCCCCAAGCATGCTGTATCCTGCGTCAGACATAGACTGGCGATTCAATTCTTACATGATAGTATACATGTTAGAATGCCATTCTCCCAAATCATCCCACGCTCTCCCTCTCCCTCTGAGTCCAAAAGTCCGTTACACACATCTGTGTCTTTTTTCCTGTCTTGCATACAGGGTCGTCATTGCCATCTTCCTAAATTCCATATATATGTGTTAGTATACTGTATTGGTGTTTTTCTTTCTGGCTTACTTCACTCTGTATAATTGGCTCCAGTTTCATCCATCTCATCAGAACTGATTCAAATGAATTCTTTTTAACGGCTGAGTAATACTCCATTGTGTATATGTACCACAGCTTTCTTATCCATTCATCTGCTGATGGACATCTAGGTTGTTTCCATGTCCTGGCTATTATAAACAGTGCTGCGATGAACATTGGGGTACATGTGTCTCTTTCAATTCTGGTTTCCTCGGTGTGTATGCCCAGCAGTGGGATTGCTGGGTCATAAGGTAGTTCTATTTGCAATTTTTTAAGGAATCTCCACACTGTTCTCCATAGTGGCTGTACTACTTTGCATTCCCACCAACAGAAATCCCTTGCATTCCTATACACTAATAATGAGAAAGTAGAAAAAGAAATTAAGGAAACAATTCCATTCACCATTGCAACAAAAAGAATAAAATACTTAGGAATATATCTACCTAAAGAAACTAAAGACCTATATATAGAAAACTATAAAACACTGATGAAAGAAATCAAAGAGGACACTAATAGATGGAGAAATATACCATGTTCATGGATTGGAAGAATCAATATAGTGAAAATGAGTATACTACCCAAAGCAATTTACAAATTCAGTGCAATCCCTATCAAGCTACCAGCCACATTTTTCACAGAACTAGAACAAATAATTTCAAGATTTGTATGGAAATACAAAAAACCTCGAATAGCCAAAGCAATCTTGAGAAAGAAGAATGGAACTGGAGGAATCAACTTGCCTGACTTCAGGCTCTACTACAAAGCCACAGTCATCAAGACAGTATGGTACTGGCACAAAGACAGACATATAGATCAATGGAACAAAATAGAAAGCCCAGAGATAAATCCACACACATATGGACACCTTATCTTTGACAAAGGAGGCAAGGATATACAATGGAGTAAAGACAATCTCTTTAACAAGTGATGCTGGGAAAACTTGTCAACCACTTGTAAAAGAATGAAACTAGATCACTTTCTAACACCGCACACAAAAATAAACTCAAAATGGATTAAAGATCTAAATGTAAGATCAGAAACTATAAAACTCTAGAGGAGAACATAGGCAAAACACTCTCAGACATAAATCACAGCAGGATCCTCTATGATCCACCTCCCAGAATTCTGGAAATAAAAGCAAAAATAAACAAATGGGATCTAATTAAAATTAAAAGCTTCTGCACAACAAAGGAAAATATAAGCAAGGTGAAAAGACAGCCTTCTGAATGGGAGAAAATAATAGGAAATGAAGCAACTGACAAACAACTAATCTCAAAAATATACAAGCAACTTATGCAGCTCAATTCCAGAAAAATAAACGACTCAATCAAAAAGTGGGCCAAAGAACTAAATAGACATTTCTCCAAAGAAGACATACAGATGGCTAACAAACACATGAAAAGATCAACATCACTCATTATTAGAGAAATGCAAATCAAAACCACAATGAGGTACCACTTCACACCAGTCAGAATGTCTGCGATCCAAAAATCTGCAAGCAATAAATGCTGGCGAGGGTGTGGAGAAAAAACAGTCATTTTAAAAGAACTAAATAATTCAGTTTACTTTGATGGCTTCTCAATTTGTATTCATAAACAAATGCAAAGAATGAAACCAAAATCCAGATACAATTATGCTTTAACTTTGTCTATTTTTATAAGAAGATCCAGAAACATACCAAAGTTTCTCATATAGTCCTAAGCACACTCAGTTGAGAAGGAAAACCCAATTGCAGTTTGCCTGAGCACTGGAATGAAGGAATGATTAATGTAATTTTTTGATTTCCTGACTGTCCCACATTAGCTCAATTATATATTATTTAGCTATGGAAACAGCAGTACAATGTATATATTCAAACTCTAATGTACACACAAATATTGTAAAGACTTATTAACACATTAATATTCTGTTATTTGTGTTCCATCACCCATAAATTTGTAAAGGCAAAAAAGAAGGGAAGTTAACTTGTTGATGACATGGATCTAAAAACCCCTTACCAACATTTTTATTCCTTTAACTCTCATCATGTTTACTTTATATCAATATTTATATTTTATTTTTACTTATTTTTTACATAATCATTTTTTAAGACTGTGAATCAGATAAGCCCTCAAGCTGTGTCATTCTGATTTATGAACACACCTTACAATCCAGGAACATGTGCACATACTTCCAAGCCAAAATTTAATGAAATGGAATAATGGCACTTTAAATGGTTTAGCTCCTTTAGTCAGAACCCAGAATTCAACCTCTCATTTCCCTCTCTTACCTTCAAATAAGGAAAGCAATAAACAAGTCCAACATGAAGAGGCAAATCATTGGGAACATTGGGAATGCCAACATGCCTTCTTGTTAGTTCCCATAGTTCTACCCATTATCATCCACCTGAATAGAAGTCTGCATGTCAGACCTTTGGGGTTTTAAAGTGGGAACTATGCTGTGTGCTTAAGTCCTTCGTCAGTGATGTACTGTCAAGAAAGTGCAGAAATGAACGCAGCAAAGAAAGGGAAGGAGAGAAAATTATTGCTTTGGTTTTTCAGCTCATGTTGATTGTAGCCACTTTAAAGGCATTGGGTAAAATACTCTGTAGAAACTGGTTAATCAACCTTTAGTAGGAAGGAACAATATTAGAAACTTTCTCAACTTGCTGGGAAGGTCTTTTTTAAAATTTTTCAAATGCATACTTTATGTGCTTTGTAAATCAGGGCCTTGTCTCCACTAGTTTTTGAAGAATACATAAGATTTGAAGGATGCAGAACCAGATAATGATGTTTTGTGGTTTTCTATAGTCAAGTTTAATTGAATACTTGCAGAAAATTTATATATATATATATATATATGAACTGTCATGAAGAGATTTTAGTCACTGTGTCTATGAAAGCCATATAGAATTAACCCATAGTTTACACTTGTATAAAGATGAAAATGAACTATTTAGCTCATCTGGGAAGCAGCTGTGCAGAACTGTGGAAAGCAGTGGTAAGAAAAAACCACGATTAGGTAAACAAAGCAACAGAAAGATGGTGAAAAGGGTAAAGGAATAAGAAATTAGAATCCATTTAAACAAAACTTAACTTGGGTGAATGAGGAAGAAAGTCTTTTTATGCCAACTCAGTAAATGTTTAATATGGAAAAGCATGCTTCCACATCTGGCTTGTGTTTAATATTGTAAATATCACTGCTTTGATTTTTTAATTTTATTTTTGATGTAAATTTTTGTTTATTAACAAGAATAAAATAAAATTCAGTGGAAAGATGTATTAATATTACAAGTGGTAAATATTTCAAATAAAATATTCAAAATACAAAATGATACCTGTTCTCTCGCATGTGTTGCCAAAAGCCACTAAAGAAGAAAAGTGAAAATATTGGAAAATAGCAAACATTTTTATTGTTTGAATATGAGTCATCTAATATATTAAATACTGTGAAAATTCTCAAAATGGCAAGAAGACTAGTCTCTTTGGTATACTTGTAGTACAGTATGATTTTGAAAGTGATCATAAATCATTTAAAAGGAAAAGAAGAAGTAAAAATGTTTCACTTGTATTAATTTTTTTGAGGACAGTATTGTAATGTTTGTATGTAGTAATGAACTAGCTTCAAACTGAATTATTTCTTAATTTTCTGAGGAATTACTCTGAGGGAGGCTTCTATTCTTCAAGTCAGCCAAACACATTGACATTTGGCTACCAAAGGCTTCCTGGCTCCTCTTCGTAGGATGTCCAAAAGTAAGGTCATATGTAAGTCAGTCCAAAAAAAGAAGACAAGTGGAATAAATTGGGGGTCTACCAACATTGGAAGAGGAGTAAATGAAATTGAGCAATAACTTTACTTCTCCATGTAATAATAAAGATAATAACTTACATTTATGAGGCTTTAGCATATTTTCACACTTTGTCATTTTAATGTTCTTCACCCATACATTTTATTTCACCTAGTAATTATTACACAATGACTCAAATGTTATTATTCTATAAATGCTATAATAAAATATCTACAGAGTATTACAGATTAAGGTACAATTAATTAATCATTTGTGAAAGTACAGGAAAGGCTTCTGCAAGAAAATAATTTCAAATTTCCTTTAAAACAACAAGTAGCAGAAAAGTGAAGGACAGGATGTTCCAAACATGAGCAAGAGCAAGAGAATGTTTGACAGATTTTAGAAATAGTGAGTAACTGATACCTATTGAGCAATCTGAAGTTGCTGAAGCTGAAACTTCAAAACTCCAGTACTGTAAAAAAAAAAAAAAAAAAAACACTCCAATACTTTGCCACCTGATGCAAAGAGCTGACTCATTGGAAAAGACCCTGATGCTGGGAAAGATTGAGGGCAGGAGGAGAAGGGGAAGACAGAGGGCAAGATGGTTGGATGGCATCACTGACTCAGTTGACATGAGATTGAGCAAATTCCTGAAGACAGTGAAGAACAGGGAAACCTGGCATGCTGCAGACCATGGGATTGCAAAGAATTGGACACAGCTGAGTGACTGCACAACAATTCAGCAATCTTGGTCTCCTTGATATAGCATAGTCTAGGACCAAACTGAAATGAAATATATAATACACATAAAGAAAGAAGAAGGTGGACTGGCAAGGAAATTTTTTTTTCAGATGGTATTCCAAAGCAGTTTCTATAACTGCAGAAGAAATTAAACATTTTATAATATTTTGTTATGAAATTCAATAATTATATATTAACACCTGCTATGAGATAAACTCTATTTGACAGTTGTAATTCAGCAATCAACAGTAAAGGTCTAGCTTCTCTTGAAGTACTTATATTCTGGCAGACAGAAACAAAAATTACTAGATGTAATGACCAAGCATCTTAGATGCAGACAGTAAAGTCTACTAAAGTTGGCTTAAGCACAAGAGATTTAATAAGAATAAAAATAATTCACAAAATCATTTGGAGGACAAAAAAAACAGACTCCAGACTGAGTTTCTACACTTGAGCCACACTGCAGAACTGAACTGATAAAAAGTTGCAGCTTCTACCACCATCAGGAAACTACATGATCAAGAAGCTTCTACCACTGTTGACAGCTCCAAAAACATGCTGCTTGTGCAGTGATCAGGTGCTGCAGTGAATCTTCTGCCACACCTGGCAGTTTCTAGAACCATGCCTTTTCTACCAAAATCTGTTTGAGAAAAATTATTCTTTCTGTCCTGTTTCTCTCCCCGCATGACTTAGTTTCATATTAATTACTCCTGTGAGAGCTTGTAGTTGGTAGAAACTGAATCACCTGGGAAAACTCAGCTACAGTGTTATCTTAGGAAGGTAGATTTTAGCTCTCTCACTTCTGCAGTACAGGAAGGCACACCAGAAAGGGATTACAGTGGATACTGAGTGGAACACTCCATGGTATCTGACAAAAGTGATGAGTAAATTGCATGACTTACATTTTTAAATAACTAATTTCAAAAAAAAATGGCTAATGCTAAGAACAAGCAAGCAGGAGTAAGGGTTGCTTTTCTGAGTAGATAAAACATAGGATCATTTGTAAAAGAGGAGAGTGCTTCCTAACTTTCCCTATAAAGAGTGAGGAAAGGTGAGTTTAGAGAAAGAGATTTTATAGAGGGTAGTAGTAGAGTACAGTGAGATCTCTAGAACTAAGCTGAGTTAAAACCTGATATTCCCCCTTGCTTACTTTATAATCATGGGCAAATTATTCAAATTCTCTATTTTATTATCCTTGTTTATAAAACAAAGTTAGTAATGCTACCTAAGAAGGTTACTGTGAGGATTTAGTGTGTATAAAGCACTTATCAAAGTGACTGGCACATAATATGTACAGTGAAAGAAAAGGGGGGGGGGTATTTTTAACTTTTCCAACATGTTAAGTTTGAGTTATCTATGAGATAAGTCTAGAACTGAGAAGTCTAGAGAAACAAATTTGAAAGTGATTCAACAGATAATTAGTACTTAAATCTCTGGGAAGGAATATTACTAACCACAGACAAGAAGAGAAGCGATGCAATGTATAAATGCCAAATCTTAGATCCTGGGAAAGGGCCCTGGTAATGAAAACTGAGAACGCAGGTACAGTGACATGGGAGAAAAGCAGAGGACAATCATAGCATGGAATTCAAGAGAGAAAAGTATTTCAGGAGTGAAGAAGTGATGGAAAACAGTATGTAACCACCCCCAAAAATTAAAAACTAAATAGAATGACAATGTCATCCAGAAATCCCACTTCTGGGTGCATATCCAAAGAAAATGAAAAGAGGATATTAAAAAGTTATCTACATCTGAATGTTATTCAAATAAAGAAGATGTTGAATATGTTATTATATATATATATATAGAAAGAGAGATAATTACTATATATATATATAATTATTCATACATGAGGAAGAAGGAATTGCTTCCATTTGCAACAACATGAATGTACCCTTAGGCATATACTAAGTGAAATAAATCATACAGATAAAGACAAACAGACTTATATCATTGATATGTAAAGTTTAAAATGATGAATGCATAGAAATAGAGATGAAATGGTGGCTACCAGGGGCTGGAGCAGGTAAAGGGAAATTTTGATCAAACGGTACAAATTTTTAGCTATGAATAAGCCATGTGGATCTAAGGTACAGCATAGAGATTATAGTGAATAATACTTTCTCATGTACCTGAAAGTTGCTAAGAGAGTGGAGGTTAAATGTCATTACTACAAAGACGAAGTATTAATTATCTGATGTGATTCAAGTGTGAGCTAAACAATTTGGGGCTAATCATTTTGCAATATATAAGTGTATCCAATCAACACAATGTATGCCTTAAACTTATACAGTGTTATATGTCAATTATAGCTCATTACTGAGCTATGGAAAACAGAAAGAAGAAGTACATCTGTTGATTAAGATGAGGGTTTAAAAAATGTCCATTGTGTCTGGAAATGTGGAGAATATTGTTAGTGTTCTTCAGTCTCTAAGTGGAAAAGTGGAGTCACTCAGTCGTGTCTGACTCTTTGTGACCACATGAACTGTAGCCTACCAGGCTCCTCTGTCCATGGGATTTTCCAGGCAATAGTACTGGAGTGGGCTGCCATTTCCTTCAATCTCTAAGTCATGTCCAATTGTTTGCAGCTCCATGGACTCTAGCATTCCAGGCTCCTCTGTCCTCCACTGTCTCCTGGAATTCCCTCAGAATCATGTCCATTGAGTCAGTGATGCTATCTAATCATCTCTTCCTCTGCTGCCCTCTTCTCCTTTTGCCTTCAGTCTTTCCCAGCATCAGGGTCTTGCCAATTAGTTGGCAATTTGCTTCAGGTGGCTTCCCTGGTGGCTCAGATGGTAAAGTGTCTGCCTGCAGTGCGGGAAACTCGGGTTCAATCCTTGGGTTGGGAAGATCCCCTGGAGAAGGAAATGGCAACCCACTCCAGTAATCTTGCCTAGAAAATTCCGTGGACTGAGGAGCCTGGTAGGCTACAGTCCATGGGGTTGCAAAGAGTCAGACATGACTGAGCGACTTCACTTTCTTTCACTTTGCTTCAGGTAGCCAAAATATTGGAGTTTTAGCTTTGGCAACAGTCCTTTCATGAATGTTCAAGGTTAATTTCCTTTAGGATTGAGTATTAGTGACCTTTATAAGAACAGGTTAAGTTATGTGGTGGTTGTATTGGTAAAACTATATTGTAGTGGACTGAAATAACTTGGAGGTGGAGAAAGAGAAATAGCATGAGGAGAAGGCAATGGCACCCCACTCCAGTACTCTTGCCTGGAAAATCCCATGGACGGAGGAGCCTGGTGGGCTGCAGTCCATGGGGTCGCTGAGGGTCGGATACAACTGAGCGACTTCACTTTCACTTTTCACTTTCATGCATTGGAGAAGGAAATGGCAACCCACTCCAGTGTTCTTGCCTGGAGAATCCCAGGGATGGCGGAGCCTGGTGGGCTACTGTCTCTGGGGTCACACAGAGTCGGACACAACTGAAGTGACTTAGCAGCAGCAGCAGTAGCAGAAAACTCTAGAGGTTTGATGAGAAACAGAAAATGAAAGGGGAAGAAATTCTGTGGGCATATTGGTAGCAGCAGATGATAACAGCAGTCAATCATGGAAGAGAGACATGAGAACGAAGAAAGTTCTTTAGGACCAAAGAGCAAAAAGGGAAGGAAAAACATTTAAATCATCCCATCCTTTGTTGTTGTTGTTCAGTAGCCCAATTGTGTCCAGCGCTTTGTGACCCCCATGGACTGTAACATGCCAGGCCTCCCTTGCCCTCACCATCTCCCGGAGTTTGCCCAAGTTCATGTTCATTGCATTGGTGATGCCATCCAGCCATCCTACAGCATTCTAAATGAATTCTTTTATGTTTTTCTTTTACTATCTTATAATTACACAATGAATATAATAGGGAAAATATTAAAATAGCAATGGCCTTGTCAGGTTATATACCTTATATTTAAAGAGGCTGGACTTTGGGATCACTCAACCTTCATTTCTAATTCTGGTTCTGTCATCTTGGGCAAGTGTTTTGACTTTTATGACCCTTAGTTTCTACATCTTATACAAGTTAATAAATAATATCTTCCTCAAATGATAGAGGATATGATCAATATGATATTGCATGTAAATTACCTAGTATGAAAACTACCCCATAGTGAATGTTTAATCTATTAAGATATTGTTAATCACTTCATTAAGTGTTGAGTATCAATGAGTAAGAAGTTGGTAAATTAAAAACAGAATCTAAAGGAATTTATGAAGGTCCATAAAAATGTAAAGTTTCATTCAGTATCTATCATGTTAACTATACTTGGAGAAAAATATATGAAGCACTAGAATAATTTTGGTTCTAAAACTGGAAAATGGACAGCTGTGAAATAGAGTGAGTAAAATCACAAGTCGCCACCATAGGTAGAAATTATGCAAAATCAGATAGCAAAGTTGCCAATCAAGGCAGGACTCTCCTTGGGGCATGAATGGGTAGAGGAGGGATGTGTAGGGATAAACAAAATATACCCAGTACAGAATAAAACAGTTCCAGGTATAGAATCTGTAGCATAAACTAGAACATACTCACATACACACACTTGAACATATTACATAGAAAGCAATTTTAATTTTTGAAATCCATTGCTTTATCAAAGGGCTGATCCTGAATTTTTTAGTAGCTCTCAGGATCCACTGGAGACATTCTCTTCCCCTTTGGATGAAGCAGTATAATGATGCACTGGATGTTACAAGATACTCTAATTAAACATTCTGGATCTTTCTAAAAATAAAAGAACAAAAATCACTTGCTTCCATATTATACATCATAGTAAATTTAAAAAAATTTTTTTTTCTAATTTTTATCTTATTTTTTACTGGAATATAATTGCTTATTTGGCTTCACTTGGTCACTTCGAAGATGCTCATAATCCTTAGGTATTGCCAAGGGGATATGACAGGTCATTTTGTCTGCTTCGAACTTTAAAACCCGCTGACATTAGTTCACCATCTGAATTTTCATCTTACTCCACTGTCTAGAATGGCAGGTTTCTGGACTACAGATTTAGTAATTATTAGTGTTTTATACTCTTGGCTCAGCCACTGTTATCGCTCTCATTTCTTTCAGATATGCATACATATTTAGCTTAAATATGACTAGAGGATTATTAAGCCTACAATTTATGAAGAGACTTTAAACTGAATCTTCTTTTAAAGTTTTAGAATTGTTTTCATTTTTCCTTCTCAAACATTGCCAGTTGAATTCTCCCCTTTCTTCCTGAGTTGGCCAGCTAGTTTTTGGCTCAGGCTAATGTTTGCTTTCTCTCTCTCCATACTCTAATCACTTCATTTCTAAAACTACACACAATTGCATATATATATATATATGTATATATATATATATGTATATAGCATATATCCTTTCTGAAAAACAGTTAAACATTCAAGAGTGGCACTTTTAAATAATAAAATATGATGTTTTTCCTCTGAATGTGGTGTCTCCCTTTTTCTCAGTGTGACATGCTCTGAAGTTACATTTCTTTGTACGAAAAGTTTGAACATTTTCCTTAAGGAAAAAGAAGTTGCAGAACGTTTAACCCATTTGTTGTTCAGTCGCTAAGTTGTGTCCAACTCTTATACCGGAGTGGGTTGCCATTTCTTCCTCCAGGGAATCTTCCCGACCCAGGTATCGAACCCATGTTTCCTGCATCTCCTGCATTGGCAGACAGATTCTTTACCATTGAGCCACCTGGGAAGCCTTCAGTAACTTAAATCATCTGGGTTACTTATAATGCCTGAGTGAGTGAGTGAGTGAAAGTGGCTCAGTCATGTCCAACTCTTTGCAACCCCATGGACTGTAGTCTGCCAAGCTCCTCTGTCCATGGAATTCTCCAAGCAAGAATATGGGAGTGGGTAGCCATTTCCTTCTCAAGGGGATCTCCCCAGCCCAGGGATCAGATCCAGGTCTCTCATTGCAGGAGGATTCTTTACCAGCTGAACCACCAGGGAATATAAATGTAATGTAATTAGTTGTAGATACCATTTATAAAGTAAATAAATAAATGCTATGTAAAGAGCTGACTCATTGAAAAAGACTCTGATTCTGGGAGAGATTGAAGGCAGAAAGAGAAGAGGCCAACAGAGGATAAGATGGTTGGATGGCATCACCAATTCAATGGACATCAACTTGGGCAAATTCTGGGAGATGGTGAGGGACAGGGAAGCCTGGCATGCTGCAGTCCATGAAGAGTCAGACATGACTTAGCAACTGAACAACAACAAAGAGTTGCCAGAATATGAAACATTCAACTTTTGCTTTGGGGAACTTTCTGGATTTTTTTTTTCCTGAATATTTTCAATCCACATTTGGTTAAATCTAGTCAAGGGTATGGTTTTTCCAGTGGTCATGTATGGTTGTGAGACTTGGACTGTGAAGAAGGCTGAGCGCCAAAGAATTGATGCTTTTGAACTGTGGTTGTTGGAGAAGACTCTTGAGAGTCCCTTGGACTGCAAGGAGATCCAACCAGTCCATTCTAAAGGAGATCAGCTTGGGATTTCTTTGGAAGGAATGATGCTAAAGCTGCAACTCCAGTACTTTGGCCACCTCATGCAAAGAGTTGACTCATTGGAAAAGACTCTGATGCTGGGAGGGATTGGGGGTAGGAGGAGAAGGGGACGACATAGGATGAGATGGCTGGATGGCATCACGGACTCGATGGACGTGAGTCTGAGTGAACTCCAGGAGATGGTGATGGACAGGGAGGCCTGGCGTGCTGCGATTCATGGGGTCACAAAGAGTCGGACACAACTGAACAACTGAACTGAACTGAACTGATGGATCGAAAATATTTAGGAAAAGAAATACCAGAAAGCTCCAAAAAGCAAATTTAAAATTTTCATCCTCTGGCAACTCTTGACATAGTATTTAAATTGTATTTACAACTATTTACAGAACATTTGCATTATATTAAGTACTATAAGTAACCTAGATGATTTAAAATATACAGGAGAATGTGCATAGTTTGTATGCAAATAACTCCACTACATCTTATATAAAGGACTTGAGCTTCAGTAGATTTTGGTATCTCCAGGATGTGGATACTGAAGGATGACAGTATATCATCAGCCTTTTTATTAAGAGAAGTTGGTTGGTTTGCCAACACAGAAGGAACAGTTTCAAGAGAACATTACTTTCTATAAATGCACACTACTAGAAGTAATTTTTAAAGAAGTGATAAACAACATTTTACCTTCAACTAGATTTTATAACTGTCCAAATACAAGAATAAATTATTTTACCAGAGTAAAATGGTATACACACATACCTCATTTTATTGTGCTTTACAGATATTGCAGGGTTTTATTTTTTGTTTCTACAAATAAAAGGTTTATAGCAACTCTACATCCATTAAGTGGGCTTCCCTGGTGGCTCAGATGGTAAAGACTCGACCACAGTGCAGGAGACCTGTGTTCGATCCTTGGGTTGGGAAGATCCCCTAGAGAAGGGAATGGCTACCCACTTCAGTATTCCTGCCTGGAGAATTCCATGGACAGAAAAGCCTGGCAGGCTACAGTCTATGGGGTCGCAAAGAGTCAAACACGACTGAGTGACTAACACTTTTCACTCCATCCACTAAGCCAATTAGTACCATTTTTCCGACAGCATTTGCTCACTTTGTGTCTCTGTGTCATATTTTTGATAATTCTCACAATATGTCAAACTTTTTCATTATTATTTTATTTGTTATGGTGATCTGTGGTCAGTGGTTTTGGATGTTATTGCAAAAAGATTGTGACTCGCTGAAGGCTTGGATGGATGATTGCATTTTTTGGCAAAAAAAAGTATTTTTAAGAATATCATATTACTTTATTTATTTTTATTGAAGTATAGTTGATTTACAATGTTGCATTACTTTCAGGTGTACAGTGTAGTAATTCAGTTATTTTTTAAATTATATTCCATTATAGGCTATTATAAGATAACAAATATAGTTCCCTGTTTTATACAATAAATTCTTATTGCTCATCTATTTTACATATAGTAGCTTGTATCTGTTAATCTCATAGTCCTAATTTGCTCCTCTCCTCTCCCTCTCCTCTTTGGTAACTGTAAGCTTATTTTCTATGTATGTGAGTCTGTTTCTGTTTTGTATGTAGATTCATTTTTATCATGCTTATAGATTTAAATTATATCACATAGTATTTGTATTTCTCTGACTTATTTCAATAAGTAAAATATTCTCTAGGACTATCCATGTTGCGGCAAATGGAAATATTTCATTCTCTTTAATGATTGAGTAATATTGTTGTTGTTCAATCACTAAGTCATGTCCAATTCTTTGCAACCTCATGGACTGCAAAATACCTGGTTCCTCTGTCCTCCACTATCTCCCAGAGTTTACTCAAATTCACGTTCATTGAACAATATTCCATTGGTCCATTGAGTAATAGCCCATCATGTATAAATATATATACCACATCTTAAGCCAGTCATCTGTTGATGAGCACTTGGATTGTTTCCATGTTTTGGCTATTATAAATAGTGCTGCTATGAGCATTTAGCAAAAAGTATTTTTTAATTAAGGTGTGTACATTGTTTTTGAAGACATAATGCTATTGCACACTTAATAGAATACTGCTAAGTCGCTTCAGTCGTGTCCGACTCTGTGCGACCCCATAGACGGCAGCCCACCAGGCTCCCTCATCCCTGGGATTCTCCAAGCAAGAACACTGGAGTGGGCTGCCATTTCCTTCTCCAATGTATGAAAGTGAAAAGTGAAAGTGAAGTCTCTCAGTCGACTAACTTTAATATGCACTGGGAAATCAAAAAAATTGTGTGACTTGCTTTATTGTGATAGTCACTTTATTTAGGTGGTCTGGAATCAAACTTTAAATACCTCTGAGCTATGCTTGTATATAGGACATTATGACAGTGGTTTATTGAAGCATGTGTGAAGTGAAAGTGAACGTATTAGTCACTCAGTCATGTCTGACTCTTTTTTGATCCCATGAACTGTAGCCTGCCAGGCTTCTCTGTCCATGGGATTCTCCAGGCAAGAATACTGGAGCGGGTAGCCATTCCCTTCTCCAGGGAATCTTCCTGACCCCAGGATGGAACCCAGGTCTTCTGCATTGCAGGCAATTCTTTACTGTCTGAGCTGTATATTTACACATAAATATGTCGTGTGTGTTGGAGAAGGAAATGGCCACCCACTCCAGTATTCTTATCTAGAGAATCCTGTGGACAGAGGAGCCTGGTGGGCTGCTGTCCATGGGGTTGCAGGGAGTCAGACACGACTGAAGCTACTTAGCATGCATGCATGCATTGGAGAAGGAAATGGCAACTCATATCAGTATTCTTGCCTGGGGAATCCCAGGGATGGAGAAGCCTGGTGGGCTGCCGTCTATGGGGTCGCACAGAGTCGGACACAACTGAAGCGACTTAGCAGCAGCAGCAGCATGCCATGTGTGCATATGTAGAATAAATCATCAATGAATATCATTATGCTTCAAAGAAACTATTATTTCAGTATGTTAGTATAACTGCATATAAAGTGTTACAGCCTAACAAGGTTATTATATTTAGAAATTTTCAATGAAGATAAGTCTTTTAATGAATTTATTGGCAAAAAGAAAGTGGGAAAGCCTAAATCTTTGGCGAGATGATATTGGAAGGTTACTACCTTTTTGGTTAGAGGAGGGTGTGGAATATTACAAAGCATCTTTTGTTTTGACAGCGGTTGCCCCACTAGGACACCCTGACCTCAGAAGTCAAATCACATGTCTGTTTGCAGATGTGTCTGGAATAAGAAACCCTCAGTGTTGCTGTTTTCCATATCCATGTATCATTGTCTGCATGGTCCAAGAAGAGATTTTTAACGAGTGGTCCAGCAAGGAACCTAAATTCCAAAGCAATTAAGGAATGGAAAATGGAGACATTTTACTTCTGCTTATCATCCAAAAGGCAGATTTCTAGTTCTATCACAGTTACATAGATAAAGATTGAAATCAAATGTAAAAAAATTTTCATAGGAAATTATTTTTATCATAACATATTTTGGTTGTAATTCTAAAGATAACTTACCTTTAGTGATGACAAATAGCACACAAAAGTATAGAGAAAATTAAAATCATCTATAATTTTATCACTCTAAGATATTACAATTATTCTAAGGTATTTCTCTCTAGTATTACTTTGTATGAAGATACATAGTTAGCAATAGCAAAATTGATTATCAGTATTGTTGTTGTTGCTGTTCATTTGCTAAGTCATGTCTCACTTTTTGTGGCCCCATGGTTTGTAGCACACCAGACTCCTCTGTCCTCCACTATCTCCCAGAGTTTGCTTAAATTCATGTCCATCAAGTTGGTGAGGCTATCAAAACAGGTACAGGTAGATATTTTTGTTAGTGGTGTTTAGCTGCTAAGTCATGTCTGACTCTGACTCTTTTGCAACCCCATGAACTATAGCCCTCCAGGCTCCTCTGTCCATGGGATTTCCCAGGTAAATATACTGGAGTGTGTTGCCATTTACTTCTCTAGGGGATTTTTCCAACCTAGGGATCAAGCCCATGTTCTTCTATTTGTCAGGCAGACACTTTGCCACTGAGCCACCTGTGTGTGTTAGTCGCTCAGTTGTGTCCAACTCTGTGAGACCCCAAGGACTATAGCCCAGCAGGCTTCTCTGTCCATGGGAATCTCCAGGCAAGAATACTGGAGTGGATTGCCGTGCCCTCTTCCAGGGGATATTCCCAACCCAGGGATCAAACCCAGGTCTCCTGCATTGCAAGCAGAGCCACATTACCATCTGAGCCAAAAGGGAAACCAAGCTACCTTGCAAGCTCTATATGTGTGTGTGTATAGTTCCTAATGTATATGTACAGATCCTATATGTATAGCTGTATATGTATAGATCCTAATACAGCTCTTTTTTTCAAAATTCTAATCATGCTGTCATGCAAGATGATTTCAATTACTCTTAGAAAGTCTTTTTTAGAGCACACATCTTGCTCAACTTACAATGAGGTTATGTCACCATAAACCAATCAATAAATTGAAAATATCATAATTGAAAATGCATTTAATGCCCCTAACCTACCAAACATCATGGTTTAGCCTAGCCTACCTTAAACATGCTCAAAACACTAAACAATAGCCTGCTGCTAAGTCACTTCAGTCATGTCCGACTCTGTGCAACCCCATAGATGGCAGCCCACCAGGCTCCCCCATCCCTGGAATTCTCCAGGCAAGAACACCGGAGTGGGTTGCCATTTCCTTCTCCAACAGTGTCCTACAGTTGGGCAAATCATCCAACAAAGAGCCTCTTTTATAATAGAGTGTCAAATATCTCACATAATTTATCAAATCCTATACTTAAAGTGAAAAACAATGGTTGTATGGGCACAGAATGATTATTTTCCTTCATAACCACATGGCTGACTGGGAGCTGTGGCTGCTGCCACTGCCACCGCAAGAGAGTACTGTACTGCACCAGCCGGAGAACAGATCCAAATTCAGAATTCAAAGTCCAGTTTCAGCTGAATGCTCTCATATTTATGATGCATGCACAGCATCCTAAAGTTGAAGAATTGTAAGGCAAAGCATCATTAAGTTGTTGTAAGGAAGTTCCTGAAATATACATTTAAAGGAATCTGTCAATCAACTCAGTGAAACCCATTAAATAATTGTGATTACCTATAGCATTCACAGTGGTGTAACTCAGAGTCATTGCTCTCAAGAGATTTTTTATTATTCCCTGCACTTACATTGGGATTCATAGAAAAATAAATTTGTCCTTGATCAGGATCACAGAGAAACATTTTCTGAATTGCCCAAAGACATATATACTGAGTAGAAAATCTATCAGTTTTCACTTGGCATACACATAATAGAGGTAATGTTATTTATTTATTTATTTTTTAAAAGGGGCTTCCTCAATGTCTCAGTGGGTAAAGAATCTGTCTACCAAAGCAGGAGGCATGAGAGACATGAGTTCAATCGCTTAGATGGGGAAGATCCCCTGGAGAGGAAAATAGCAACCCACTCCAGTATTCTTGGCTGAAAAAGCCTGTGGCCAGAGGAGCCTGGCAGGCTGCAGTCGGATCACATAATTCTTACAATGTATTAATACTTCCATATTTTAGATTCTGCTTAGAGAAATAAACATGCAGTACAGTTAGTTAATTACCTATGAATTTAAAGTAAAATTGGAAGTTTTCCAGTTTCAAGTGTACTATTTTTGAAATTATTGCCTTCATTGCTTTCTGTCAAATATGATGCTAATTGTTACCCGGTTTAATCCAGCAATTCAGTTAGAGGAATGAATATGTTTGGTCTGAGGAGTGCTGAATTCAAGCAGTGCATCTCAAAAAATGGTTCAGAGTCAGGCTGGAAACAGCTTCAATCTTCTTAGAGTTGTGGAGTCCGTATCAGCAAGTCTGAGTGAGACCTGCTGCGGTAAAGACATAAAGACACTTGCCTCTCTCTACCCCATTCCACCCTTAGGGCCTGGTCAGATTGGCAGGTGGGGACCTTTTGCTTAGATTCTATGGGGAACCATTTCAGAAGCTCTAAATTGCCTTGTTATTGTTGTTAAGTCGTGTCCCACTCTTTTGCAACCCCAAGGACTATAGCCCTCCAGGCTCCTCCGTCCATGGGTTTCTCCAGGCAAGAATACTGGAGTGGGTTGCCATTTCCTTCTCCAGGAAATCTTCCCGATCCAGGGATTGAATTCACATCCCTGGCATATTCTGCATTGGCGGTGGTTTCTTTACCTCTGAGCCACCAGGGGAGCCCCTAAGTTGGATAATTTCATCTTTCTGTTTCATATCCTAGAAAAGGGAATGCTCTTTTCCTCATTTTCCTTGAAGGACTTTTTCCTGGGGTTTGACTTTCTTCACAATTGATGTGGTAATATCTGGATGGACCAGACCAAGATAAAAGGGACAAGCAAGTTGTTCAGTGCATTTTTTATAGGCCTTAAGTCAACCTCATCCAAGAAAAGCCATCCATGGTTCAGCCTAGTTCTCGGGAGAACACACTGGAATTTGGGACAAAAGCCTAATAATAAAAATCATTGATGTATACATCTTAGTGAGAAGAAGTGAATCTTTTGATGTGCAGTAAAACTGATATTGACCCTTAGGGAATGGGTGATATGTGTCATAAGAAGCAAACATAAGTACCGTAAGCCTTTGTTACAGGCAATAAAAACCATGTGCTAAATATGAGGGAAAAAGCATTGTATGGTGGGAGATAAATAGAAAATGGTATTGCAATATGAGAAGCCATTGATCTAATATCCAACTTTATGATATTTAAAAGTATGTGTCAGATAATGAAATTCTACATGAGACAAGTGTGTAATAAAACATGATCCAAATTTTATAAGTTAAAACAATTTTTAAAAGAAACAGTACTCCCACTCAGTATACTTTGTAAAGGTCCCCATTTCTTGAGATTGAGGAAAGCTGGAAATAATTAAACTAAAAGAACACTCTTTTTTTTTCTAATTTTCATTTTTACTTTAGTTTGCTTTACAATACTGTATTGGTTTTGCCATATATTGACATGAATCAGCCATGGGTGTACATGAGTTCCCAATCCTGAACGCCCGTCCCACCTCCCACCTCATATCATCTCTCTGGATCATCCCTGTGCACCAGCCCCAAGCATCCTGTATCCTGTATCGAACATAGACTGGCGATTCGTTTCTTACCTGATAGTATACATGTTTCAATGCCATTCTCCCAAATCATCCCACCCTCTCCCTCTCCCACAGAGTCCAAAAGTCCATTCTATACATCTGTGTCTCTTTTGCTGTCTTACATAGAGGGTTATCATTACCATCTTTCTAAATTCCATATATATGCGTTAGTATACTGTATTGGTGTTTTTCTTTCTGGCTTACTTCACTCTGTATAATCGGCTCCAGTTTCATCCACCTCATTAGAACTGATTCAAATGTATTCTTTTTAATGGCTGAGTAATACTCCATTATGTATATGTACCACAGCTTTCTTATCCATTCATCTGCTGATGGACATCTAGGTTGTTTCCATGTCCTGGCTATTATAAACAGTGCTGCAATGAACATTGGGGTACACGTGTCTCTTTCAATTCTGGTTTCCTCAGTGTGTATGCCCAGCAGTGGGACTGCTGGGTCATATGGCAGTTCTATTTGCAATTTTTTAAGGATTCTCCACACTGTTCTCCATAGTGGCTGTACTAGTTTGCATTCCCACCAACAGTGTAAGAGTGTTCCCTTTTCTCCACACCTTCTCCAGCATTTATTGCTTGTAGACTTTTGGATCGCTGCCATTCTGACTGGTGTGAAATGGTACCTCATTGTGGTTTTGATTTGCATTTCTCTGATAATGAGTGATGTTGAGCATCTTTTCATGTATTTGGTAGCCATCTGTATGTCTTCTTTGGAGAAATGTCTATTTAGTTCTTTGGCCCACTTTTTGATTGGGTCATTTATTTTTCTGGACTTGAGCTGCATATGTTGCTTGTATATTTTTGAGATTAGTTGTTTGTCAGTTGCTTCATTTGCTATTATTTCCTCCCATTCAGAAGGCTGTCTTTTCACCTTGCTTATAGTTTCCTTTGTTGTGCAGAAGCTTTTAATTTTAATTAGATCCCATTTGTTTATTTTTGCTTTTATTTCCAGTATTCTGGGAGGTGGATCATAGAGGATCCTGCTGTGATTTATGTCAAAGAGTGTTTTGCCTATGTTCTCCTCTAGGAGTTTTATAGTTTCTGATCTTAAGTTTAGATCTTTAATCCATTTTGAGTTTATTTTTGTGTATGGTGTTAGAAAGTGATTTAGTTTCATTCTTTTACAAGTGGTTGACCAGTTTTCCCAGCATCACTTGTTAAAGAGATCATCCTTTCTCCATTGTATATCCTTGCCTCCTTTGTCGAAGATAAGGTGCCCATAGGTGTGTGGATTTATCTCTGGGCTTTCTATTTTGTTCCATTGATCTATATGTCTGTCTTTGTGCCAGTACCATACTGTCTTGATGACTGTGGCTTTGTAGTAGAGCCTGAAGTCAGGCGGGTTGACTCCTCCAGTTCCATTCTTCTTTCTCAAGATTGCTTTGGCTATTCGAGGTTTTTTCTATTTCCATACAAATTGTGAAATTATTTGTTCTAGCTCTGTGAAAAATACTGCTGGTAGCTTGATAGGGATTGCATTGAATCTGTAGATTGCTTTGGGTAGTATACTCATTTTCACTATATTGATTCTTCCAATCCATGAACATGGTATATTTCTCCATCTATTAGTGTTCTCTTTAATTTCTTTCATCAGTGTTTTATAATTTTCTATATATAGGTCTTTAGTTTCTTTAGGTAGGTATATTCCTAAGTATTTTATTCTTTTCGTTGCAATGGTGAATGGAATTGTTTCCTTAATTTCTATTTCTGTTTTCTCATTATTAGTGTATAGGAATGCAAGGGATTTCTGTGTGTTGATTTTATATCCTGCAACTTTACTATATTCATTGATTAGCTCTAGTAATTTTCTGGTGGAGTCTTTAGGGTTTTCTATAGAGGATCATGTCATCTGCAAACAGTGAGAGTTTTACTTCTTATTTTTCAGTTTGGATTCCTTTAATTTCTTTTTCTGCTCTGGCTGCTGTGGCCAAAACTTCCAGAACTATGTTGAATAGTAGCAGTGAAAGTGGGCACCCTTGTCTTGTTCCTGATTTTAGGGGAAATGCTTTCAATTTTTCACCATTGAGGATAATGTTTGCTGTGGGTTTGTCATATATAGCTATTATTATGTTGAGGTATGTTCCTTCTATTCTTGCTTTCTGGAGAGTTTTTATCATAAATGGATGTTGAATTTTGTCAAATGCCTTCTCTGCATCTATTGAGATAATCATATGGCTTTTATTTTTCAATTTGTTAATGTGGTGAATTACATTGATTGATTTGTGGATATTGAAGAATCCTTGCATCCCAGGGATAAAGCCCACTTGGTCATGATGTATGATCTAAAAGAACACTCTTTTGGTTACAATGCAAACCTGTGTACTACTAGCTGGCTAACTTTCATCATTTCAATCATTTGATCATTTCCACCCATCAAATTCATGGTCACTGTATTTGAATCTGGTCATTCAGTGAAAAAAGCCAGGAAAAAAGAAAAGTGTTAGTCACTCAATCCTGTCCAACTTTTTGCAACCCCATGGACTGTAACCCGCCAGGCTCCTCTGTCCAGGGGATTTTTCCAGGCAAGAATACTGGAGTGGGTTGCAATTTCCTTTTCCTTCTTCCTGATCCATGGACTGAACTCAGGTCTCCTGCATGGCAGGCAGATTCTCTACCATCTGAGCCACCATGAGCTCCTAAACCAAACTTACTGGTGAGTTTGCCCATAAATAAGGACTTCCAGCTAATTCCTGCTCCTCAACTGGCACCACTGGGTTGATTTCCATTGTTCCTTCTAATCCCTAAAATTGTTTTTAATCAGAAACTTTATCCTTTAAAAACGACTAGAATTCTAAAGACTTGGCTGGACATGGCAGTAATATTCTTAGGACTCGAAGAAAATATATTGACAGTGTTTTCACTCTGAATCTCCCTCACCCAGAACGGTTGCCAAGAAAGCATCAAGCCCACCAGGAGAAACCTTTCAGAAAGCTTAAGGGTCTTACATTTAGATCTTTAATCCATTTTGAGTTTATTTTTGTGTGCGGTGTTAGAAAGTGATCTAGTTTCATTCTTTTACAAGTGGTTGAACATAGGCAAAACACTCTCAGACATAAATCACAGCAGGATCCTCTATGATCCACCTCCCAGAATGCTGGAAATAAAAGCAAAAATAAACAAATGGGATCTAATTAAAATTAAAAGCTTCTGCACAACAAAGGAAAATATAAGCAAGGTGAAAAGACAGCCTTCTGAATGGGAGAAAATAATAGCTAATGAAGCAACTGACAAACAACTAATCTCAAAAATATACAAGCAACTTCTGCAGCTCAACTCCAGAAAAATAAACGACCCTATCAAAAAATGGGCCAAAGAACTAAATAGACATTTCTCCAAAGAAGACATACGGATGGCTAACAAACACATGAAAAGATGCTCAACATCACTCATTATTAGAGAAATGCAAATCAAAACCACAATGAGGTACCACTTCACACCAGTCAGAATGGCTGCGATCCAAAAATCTGCAAGCAATAAATGCTGGAGAGGGTGTGGAGAAAAGGGAACCCTCCTACACTGTTGGTGGGAATGCAAACTAGTACAGCCACTATGGAGAACAGTGTGGAGATTCCTTAAAAAATTGCAAATAGAACTACCTTATGACCCAGCAATCCCACTTCTGGGCATACACACCGAGGAAACCAGAATTGAAAGAGACACATGTACCCCAATGTTCATCGCAGCACTGTTTATAATAGCCAGGACATGGAAACAACCTAGATGTCCATCAGCAGATGAATGGATAAGAAAGCTGTGGTACATATACACAATGGAGTATTACTCAGCTGTAAAAAAGAATTCATTTGAATCAGTTCTGATGAGATGGATGAACCTGGAGCCGATTATACAGAGTGAAGTAAGCCAGAAAGAAAAACACCAATACAGTATACTAACACATATATATGGAATTTAGGAAGATGGCAATGACGACCCTGTATGCAAGACAGGGAAAGAGACACAGATGTGTATAACGGACTTTTGGACTCAGAGGGAGAGGGAGAGGGTGGGATGATTTGGGAGAATGACATTCTAACATGTATACTATCATGTGAATTGAATCGCCAGTCTATGTCTGACGCAGGATGCAGCATGCTTGGGGCTGGTGCATGGGGATGACCCAGAAAGATGTTCTGGGGAGGGAGGTGGGAGGGGGGTTCATGTTTGGGAATGCATGTAAGAATTAAAGATTTTAAAATGTAAAAAATAAAAAACTAAAAATAAATAAATAAATAAATAAATAAATAAATAAATAAAAAAAGAAAGCTTAAGGGTGCCCATGCCCCATCTCATTGTTTCTGTGGAGAAACCATTCTTTTAGTTACCTTTGGCTTTCAGTGCTTTTACTCTGTGGCAAAGGGCCTGTCCCTGCAATTTTTTATCATGCTTTTTCATTTTGAGATTAACAGGCAAATGCAAAAATGGTTTCAAAACTTTTCTCAGGGAGCCCGCAGTGCCTTGTTCATCAGTACTGAAATTTCTCACTCTCACAAACCTTTCTGCCACTTTTTCAGTGGTCCCCAGTAGTCGTTGTTAATGAGTGTGTAATAAACTGTTGTGTTGCAGTTGAGACACTTTATGTTCATATACGATGATAACTTGACTGCCGATAGTGTATGAATCCTGCGGGTTACATTCATCAGCACTGTGAAATCAACCACCCATGAAATACAAAGTATGCTTGATTTATTTTGCTGATAGGATATCCCACAGAGTTTAAGCTTTAAGAATACTTTTTTGAGTTCAGGTTTTGTTTTTTTCCCCACATCTTTGTTTCATATTTTGAGACTATGGGTTGAGCGTGACATTCCTACCTGCTTAAGTAACAAGGTTTGGGAAAAATTAGTGGAGAAATGATTCACACTAGAGTCGTTCCCATGCCAGGATTTTATTCTTCCAAACTTTGCTTTGGTGATGCACCTGCTCCTACACATTAGAATTGGGAGAGAGAAAATACTACTTTAAGTGCTGCTTCTCTTTACATCTCCAGATGAAAATGTCCTTTGAAAGTAACTGTGCAAGCCAGATTGCCTTGTTGGCACCAGTGTACTACACCGCAGGTAATATTGCTAAGATGGTTCAAATTGTCAATTGACATATTTGCTAAAGCAGTTTGCAAGTTCACTGAAGTGATCTTTAGGTGCTAATGCTCACCTCTTTCATCTCCACTTTACTCTGGTGCATGATCTGTACCAAAAGCATATCTCTGGATTGAATGCAAAAGTTTTAAAATGCATTTTAAACACACATTCACGTGTATGTATGCACACAGACACATATATGAACTCACATTCTGCCTTAGTCCCACCTGATTTGAGCCCTCAGATGACAAGTCATGCTCTGATGTTGACATTATGACTCAAACTTTGGGAAAGTCTCATAACAGGGTAAAGGCTTTTTACTCTACCAAATGTATATGCAAGTTTGATCATTCTCACAATTCTCCCCAGTTTTCCAAATGCAAAACTTTCCAAATGCATACTTAGAACATACATCTAGAGAGGTGTTTGATTGGATTTAAATCCAAATCAGTTTCTCCATTTGCCTTTAGTTTTTTTACTAATTGAATACTAACAAAGGAAGAGGAACTAAAAAGCCTCTTGATGAAAGCGGAAGAGGAGAGTGAAAAACTTGGCTTAAAGCTCAACATTCAAAAAACTAAGATCATGGCATCTGGTCCCATCACTTCATGGGAAATAGATTTGGAAACAGTGGAAACAGTGTCAGACTTTATTTTGGGGGGCTCCAAAATCACTGCAGATGGTGACTGCAGCCATGAAATTAAAAGACACTCCTTGGAAGAAAAGTTATGACCAACCTAGATAGCATATTCAAAAGCAGAGACATTACTTTGCCAACAAAGGTCCATCTAGTCAAGGCTATGGTTTTTCCAGTGATCATGTATAGATGTGAGTTGGACTGTGAAGAAGGCTGAGCGCCAAAGAATTGATGCTTTTGAACTGTGGTGTTGGAGTAGACTCTTGAGAGTCCCTTGGACTGCAAGGAGATCCAACCAGTCCATTCTGAAAGAGATCAGCCCTGGAATTTCTTTGGAAGGAATGATGCTAAAGCTGAAACTCCAGTACTTTGGCCACCTCATGCGAAGAGTTGACTCATTGGAAAAGACTTTGATGCTGGGAGGGATTGGGGGCAGGAGGAGAGGGGGACGACCGAGGATGAGATGGCTGGATGGCATCACTGACTCGATGGACGTGAATCTGAGTGAACTCCGGGAGTTGGTGATGGACAGGGAGGCCTGATGTGCTGCAATTCATGGGGTCGCCAAGAGTCGGACATGACTGAGTGACTGAACTGGACTGAACTGAACTGTATTTTGTTCAGTAGGCACCAACCTTTGGTAATGCCTAGCATAGTTCGTGCTTGCAGTATAAAAGGCTTCAGAATTTTCTAGAAATTATCTGGATATTTGTTACAAGACTGAGCTTCCTTCCAGTTATGATACCATATTAAAAATTGTAATTTAATAGTGATAATCTTAATAATAAATTCATAATTAGCTATCCTAAACAGATATCTCATCCTCTGTCACCCCCTTTTCCTCAAGTCCCTCGATATTTCCCAGCATCAGGGTCTTTTCCAGTGAATCAGTTCTTCGCATCAGGTGGCCAAAGTATTGGAGCTTCAGCTTCAGCATCAGGTGGCCAAAGTACTGGAGCTTCAGCTTCAGCATCAGTCCTTCCAATGAATATTCAGAGTTGATTTCCTTTCTAATTGACTAGTTGATCTCCTTGCAGTCCAAGGGACTCTCAAGAGTCTTCTACAGCACCACAATTTGAAAGTGTCAATTCTTTGGCACTCAGCCTTCCTTATGGTCCAACTCTCACATCCGTATAGAAAGAGAAAGAAAGAAAGAGAGGTCGTTCAGTCGTGTCCAACTCTTTGCGACCCCACAGACTGTAGCTGACCAGGCTGTTCCACCCATGGAATTTTCCAGACAAGAATACTGGAGTGAGTTGCCATTTCCTTCTCCAGGGAATCTTCCTGATCCAGGGATCGAACCTGGTTCTCTTGCACTGCAGGCAGACTCTTTACCATCTGAGCCACCATATGACTACTGGAAAAACTATAGCTTTGACTATAGAGACCTTTGTTGGCAGAGTAATGTCTCTATTTTTTGGTATACTGTATAGGTTTGTGATGAGATGGTTGGATGGCATCACCAACTCAGTGGACATGAATTTGAGCAAATTCTGGAAGATAGTAAAAGACAGGGAGGCCTGGCATGCTGCAGTCCATAGGGTCGCAAAGAGTTGGACACAACTTGGTGACTGAATGTGCAGATATAGGAAGTGAATCTATTATATAATGGTCTAATGAATTCCAAAGGAATACATACTGATAATATGTATTTTAGAGTCCCCAAAAACATTTAAATTTGATATGCAATGTATGATTAGCCATTCTAAATTTTTCATTCTGAGAAAGCTTTTTTTTTGTTATGACTTGTGTTTCTTAAACTTCAAGTGGAAAGAGAATTTACCAAATTTTTTAAGTTCTTACTCACTTTTACAAGTTCATTTTAATATTCCAAAACAATAAACAAAATCTATGTGATTTTTAAAGGAACAAATGGCTCATGTAAAACTTAGAAAAGAAAAGTATACTTTAAATTCTTCTATTCAATCTCAGTATTTTTCTGAAGTAGGCTTGCAATGATAACAGATTTCTAAATGGTTCAATTTAGTGAAATAATTGAATTTTTAAAAACTATAAATGGAGTTCAATCAACACTATTAACTGTGTGTTTAATAAAAATTGCTTGAATTGACTCATGCTTTAAAAAGTCCACAAATTGATATTTACATCTAAATTAAATAATCAAGGAAAAGGTTCAGAATAACTAAATATATATTTGATTATAAAAATTTCTCTTAGCCTAGCAGATTAGCACACCAAAATGTATATTTGAAATTTATCTCCAAATAGAAAATGTATTTTACATAAATTATTGACTTCATCAAAATGGGTCAATGTTATCATTTTCTACTTTAAAAGTAGAATAGTCTAGGAAATGTAAACTCAGAGTTCTCTACAAGATTTGTGCCATTTTCTCTAATTCTCAAGTTAGATTACTAGAAGTGCTTCCAAATTTAAAAAAAAAAAGCAGTTTGTATAATTCAATAAATGTTCAGTAACACTTTATCCTAGAAACTTTTTCTAATCCTTGGCTTTTAGCTTTTTGACTCATTCCAAACTTAACATTTTAGTTTTAAGTATTTTATTTAAGGTATTTACAATTTACAATTGAGCACTTCAGAGTGTTTAAATATAACAAAGAATAGATGGTTTGTCCTTTTCTGGTTACTTTGTCTCTCATCTGACCCACTATTTCAAAATTTTTGCTTGTTTTTATTTGATTTTGGTTTTTTTAAGCCACCTTTTATATAAAATATTTTTTTCTACTACAGTCACACTCTTCCTATTCTATTCTGCCAATTCACATTTGAAGACATTATTCTGACATAAATACAAATAGATTTTGTAAGAATTTTCACATCAAATATACTAGTGAGCAAAAACCATCACAATATTCTAAAGTAATTATCCTCCAATTAAGATTAATTAATTAAAATATTTTTAAAAAGAAGAAAGAGAACCAAACTTTTTTTGTTTGTTTGTTTAATTTCATAACTAAGGCAGGTGTTAAATAGATTTGGAACCAGGTATCTATTCCAAATGGTAGATTTTTCTTTTTTTTTTTTCACCACTTATTTGTCTGTATCCTAAAAGGAATTTAAGTTGAGTACATTCATCATCCAAATTGATGTCAGGCTTAGGTTGTTAGGAAAATATCTGGCTACAGTAAGATTTGGCTGATTCTGTAAATCTCATGAAAAGTTTCATGTCATACCAAAGTACATCACACCAACCTTTAAAATTATACCACATACCAGAGGAAGGAAATCAGAATTGCTTCCGTCGGGATCAACATAATGAAATAAGAATTTCTTGAAAGGGAGAATGATCTGTAACAAAAGGAAGAGACATTTGTTTTACATTCAAGAATCCTGTGTCCATTTACTTGGTCTTTTTTATACCATGCAAAAATGGTTTAGTCTCTGACATTGTAACTGACTTACAACTGTATTTCAAAAGCAGAATTTTTCCAGAGTTGTTCAAATAAAAAAAATGTGTATTTTACTTTTTTAAGTTAAGGCATGCTGACCTCAAAGCAGCAAACCAACATTATTTAATAGCTTCTTTTTTCAGAGAGAAAATATTAAGCATCTGGCCCCCTGAATGAAATGTTTGATTTATTGAGAAGAGTGAGTATTCTGTGGACCTTACAGCTAATCTGCCAGAGAAAAAATGAACAGCAATAATCACGTGCTAATAAGAGCTACAGTCTTACCAGTAGCCAAGTATGAATGTGAGAGCTGGACCATAAAGAAGGCTGAGCGCTGAAGAGCTGATGCCTTTGAATTGCGGTGATAGAGAAGACTCTTGAGAGTCCCTTGGACTGCAAGGAGATCCAATCAGTCAATCCTAAAGGAAATCAACCCTGAATACTCACTGGAAGGACTGATGCTGAAGTTCCAATACTTTGGCCACCTGACACAACCAGCGAACTCACTGGAAAAGATTCTGCTGCTGGGAAAGATTGAAAGCAAATGGAGAAAAGGGCAGCAGAGGATGAGAGGGTTGGATAGCATCAACGATTCAATGGACATGAACTTGGGCAAACTCTGGGAGATTTTGTGAGGGACAGAAAGGCCTGGCATGGTAAGTCCATGGAAATCTCAGAGAGCTGGACACAAATTAGCGACTTGAACAACAAAAGTAAGAGCTAGATGCAGTGAAAATGCAACAGATATGTAAAATGCAGTGTCTTTTCTCCATGAATTTATTCTATCTCCACAGCAAAGTTAACATTTAGGCTGCAGTTAGAGAATACTTGGGTATCAGATTATCACCACATACCAGTCTTTACCAGGCACCAGGTGAGGGGCCCGTGATCAGAGGGCAAGAAAAGGTACAGTCCTAGACCAAACAGCCTAAGGCAGACCCAGGTGTACACAATGTCCCCATATCAGTCAGAGTCAAAAGATAACATCAGTTAGAAGAACTATCTGGCAACACTGAGCAATAGTGTCATAAGCTCTTGGGAAAGATAGACATGGCCAGCCCTGGAACACTGCCTTCTTCAGTGTGTGGGACCTTTGGAGGCCATGGGATGCTATAGACCTGAGCAGGGATGAAATCCTAATGGACAAAGTTGACACATGCATCAGGGGTAACCTGGTGTCCTGAGCGCTTCCTGTGTCAGAACATAAGTGAGGCTCACTCAAAATCAACCTCAGCCCTATTCTAAGCAGCACAGTCTCCTGTGATCACATGCTATAGGATCCAGCTAATGAGACCAGGAAGACTCCAAAAATATGTGTCCTAGAGCTCCTTGAGTCTTCTGACAGATAATAAAAGAATGAGTCAGGGATAAAGAAGGGTCAGAGAGGACCTTGAGGGGGAAAATGGAGACCAGAGAAAACATAGGTCTTGGTGTGTTCTGATTCTCCACCCATATAGCCCTGCCTTCCATAGTTGATCTCCACCACTAAGTACCACTGCAAGGGTACTTTGACATTCTTTTAGAAATGGACTCCCAACAATGGGGACTCTGATGGAAGCCCTGCTTCCCTGGGCCTAGAAGAAGTACTGGCAGAAAGAATGGCTGGACCTAGTCTTGGATAGATAGTAAGGGTCCACACAACAAGAAGGACTTGACAGTAAGCAAAAGAGAAATGTTAGGAGAGAGATAGCAACAGAGAGAGTCCAAGTGAGAAAGAAGAAAACAAGTTACATGTATAAGCAGGGAACAAACTAGCCAGTGACTACTTGAAGGTGAGCTGTGGTGGACACCTTGGGCTGGCTATTTGTTTTTGTTACTAACTTCCATTTAAAATGCCTTAATATACTTTGAAATCTGGAGCTAAAAATCACATTGCTCAGACTCCGGTAGACCTAGGATTCTGAACAAGAAATAGGTCTCCCTGACTCAATTTGGACAATTGTTTATGGAGAGGGAGATGGATGGTCAGAATCCAGCCTGGGAGTGTGAACTATGACTGGGGTGGAGCTGAGGCAGCTTCTTACTTGGGCAGGGAGCGTCCCAGTGTTCACAGAGGTTGTGTGGTTCTGAAACCCACAGTTATAGAAGGGTGTGATGTGTGCTTACTCAATTGTGTCTGACTCTGCAACCCCATGGACTGTAGCCCACCAGGCTCCTCTGTCCATGGGGATTCTCCAGACAAGAATACTGTAGTGGGTTGTCATGCCCTCCTCCAGGGGATCTTCCTAACCCAGGGATCAAACCCAGGTCTCCCACATTGCAGGCGGATTCATTATCCTCTGAGCCACTGGGGAAGCCCAGTTATAGAAAGGTTTCCTTCATTTGACATGCAATTTCTTTATTTCCCCCTTTTCAGCTTATTTTGAGATACAAGCTACAGACAATAAAACTTTCTAATTTTAAAATGTACAGCCTGTGTGTTTCAGCAAATATGTACAGTTATGCAAATACCACCACAGTCAAGATATAGAATATTTTCATCACCCACTAAAATACAACTTTTGCCCCTTTGCAGTCAATCTCCTACCCCCACTCCAGCTCAAGTGATCTGCGTTTTGGTATCACAGTATGGTTTTTCTTTCCTGAATGTCATAAAAATGGAATTAAACAGCACGTAAGGTTTGAAGTATGATGTATTTCACTTAGACTAATGCTTTTGAGATTTATCCATGCTGTTGCAGGCATCAGTGGTGTTCTCTATTGTTGAGTATTACATATGCCACAATCTGTTGATCCATTAACAAGCTGACAGATATTTGAGTTCTTCGCAGTTTGTTTCTAGGAATAAAATGACTGTGCACCAAGTCACTTCAGTTATGTCCAACTCTTTGCTCCCCTGTAGATCGTAGCCCGCCAGGCTTCTCTGTCAATGGGATTCTTCAGGCTAGAATACTGGAGTGGGCTGCCATGCCCTCCTCCAGGGGAATCTTTCTGACCCAGGCATCAAACCTGATTCTCTTATGTCTCCTGCTTTGGCAGGCGGGTTCTTAACCACTAGCGCCACCCAGAAAGCCCTTAAAATGACCATGACAATGAACAAGTCTTTCTGTGGATTATTGGATACAATAAGCTCATGTTTAACATTTTGAGAAAATGCCAAACAGTTTGCCAAAGATTCTGGAGTATTTTTCACTTCTACCAACATTTTATGAGTTCCTTTTGCTCCACATCTTTGTTAACATTGGTATTATGAGTCTTTTTTAATTTTGGCTATTCTATTGTGTATGTAGTTTCAGTTTGTTAAGCTCGGCACCGTTGATATTTAAGACCAGATAATTTTTTCTTCTGTTTACTGTAGGATATTTAGAAATATGCCTGTCCTCTACCCACTAGATGCCAGTAACAACCCTCTAGTTTTAACAACCAAAATTGTCTCCAAACTTTGCCAAATGTCCCTGGGGGCGAATGATCACCTTTTCATTGCGAACCACTAATGTAGTGCTTTCATGTGAGTCAGTTATTTACATCAGGTGGCCACAGTATTGGAGTTTCAGTTTCAACATCAGTCCTTCCAATGAATATTCAGGTCTGATTTCCTTTAGGATGAACTGGTTGGATATCCTTGCAGTCCAAGGGACCCTCAAGAGTCTTCTCCAACACCACAGTTCAAAAGCATCAATTCTTTGGCACTCAGCTTTCTTTATAGTCCAACTCTCATATCCATACATGACGACTGGAAAGACCATAGCCTTGACTAGACAGACCTTTGTTGGCAAAGTAGCATTTCTGCTTTTTCCTTCCAAGGAGCAACCATCTTTTAATTTCATGGCTGCAGTCACCATCTGCAGTGATTTTGGAGCCCCCCTAAAATAAAGTCTGCCACTGTTTCCACTGTTTCCCCATCTATTTCCCATGAAGTGATGGGACCGGATGCCATGATCTTCATTTTCTGAATGTTGAGCTTTAAGCCAACTTTTTCACTCTCCTCTTTCACTTTCATCAAGAGGCTATTTAGTTCTTCTTCTTTCTGCCAAAGGGTGGTGTCATCTGCGTATCTGAGGTTATTGATATTTCTCCTGGCCATCTTGATTCCAGCTTGTGCTTCTTCCAGCCCAGCGTTTCTCATGATGTACTCTGCATAGAAGTTAAATAAGCAGGGTGACAATATACAGCCTTGACGTACTCCTTTTCCTATTTGGAACCAGTCTGTTTTTCCATGTCCAGTTCTAACTGTTCCCTCCTGACCTGCATACAGATTTCTCAAGAGGCAGGTCAGGTGGTCTGGTATTCCCACCTCTTTCAGAATTTTCCACATTTTATTGTGATCCACACAGTCAAAGGCTTTGGCATAGTCAATAAAGCAGAAATAGATGTTTTTCTGGAACTCTTTTTTTGATGATCCAGCGAATGTTGGCAATTTGATCTCTGGTTCCTCTGCCTTTTCTAAAACCAGCTTGAACATTCTTATCCCTTTTTAAGCTGCACATAGAGTATCTTTTTCTCTGTTTTTTAAGATTTCTCTTTTTGTCACTTATTTTCTACAATTGGTATATTTTCCACAAGTTTTGGTGTATTGCTCCCTTGGTGCATTTTTTTTAATGTGTCTTCTACTTGAACTTCACTGAGCCTCTTACTACTGCAGGCTTATAGAGTTTACTAAGTTTGGAAAATTTAGAACTCTATTTTTTCAATTATTTTTTTCTGACTTCCCTCTTTACTGTGCCCTCTGCATCTTCCCTCCCTCTCCTGCTCTCCTTTGAGGACTCCAATTACACATACGTTAGCTCACTGAACTTCTATTAAGTTTTTTTGTATACCTTCTGTTACTATTTGCTTTTTTTTTTCTGCAATGTCTAATCTGCTTTTAATCCTATCAAATTTATTTTGTCTTTCCAGTATTATATTTTTTTCTCTAAAATTTCATTTGGATCATTTTCATACATCCCAAGTCCTCTCTTTTCCATGTACATCTTAAAGCATATTTGAAAGTTATTTACTGACTGTGTTATGAACTAGTCCCATCATCTTTGTCACTCTGAGTCTATTGTCATTAGCTGATGTTTTCTCCTGGCTGGGATCGTATGTTCCTCAGTTCAGTTCAGTTCAGTCGCTCAGTCATGTCCAACTCTTTGCCACCCCATGAATCACAGCATGCAGGCCTCCCTGTCCATCACCAACTCCCGGAGTTCACTCAGACTCACGTCCATTAAGTCAGTGATGCCATCCAGCCATCTCATCCTCTGTCATCCCCTTCTCCTCCTGCCCCAATCCCTCCCAGCATCAGAGTCTTTTCCAATGACTTCTTTGTATATCTACCATATAGGTTAGAGCTGGGAACCTCCCTGGTGGCTCAGCAATAAAGAATCCACCTGCCAATGCAGGAGACATGGTTTGATCCCTAGGAAGTTCCCCTGGAAAAGGAAATGGTAACCCACTCCGGTATTCTTGCCTGGGAAATCCCATCGACAAAGGAGCCTGGTGGGCTAGAGTCCACAGGATGCCAAAAGAGTTGAATACAACTTACTGATTAAACAACATTGTAGATTTTAGATTTGGGGATGGTGGATATTTTTGTATTGATTTAAATAATGTAGCACTTTGTGCTGAAATGTAATTAAGTTACATGAAATCAGGTAGATCCATCTGACATTTGTTTTCAAGCTATGCTTGGGCAGATTCAGAGCACTGACTGCCCAATAACCCAGATATTATAAGATCTACGGTCCAGCTGAAGGGAGCATGAACTACTTTCATCCCTTGTGTGAGTTCTGGGAACTCTTCCTCTGACACTTTAATAAATTCTTTATTTGTCAATTCAGCCAGGGCAGGTTCCAGAAAATTCTAACAAAAAGCAAATAATGGTTGCTGGGATTATGTAATTAGGAGTAAATAAGTTATAAAAGACACTAAAAGTCTAGCCAAGTAGCCAAGTTACAACTTAGTGCAAGAGTAAAAATGGAATATGAATTTGAGCAAACTCCAAGAGACAGTGAAGGACAGGAAAGCCTGGTGTGCTGCAGTCCCTGGGGTTGCAAAGAGTCAGACACAAGTGAGTGCCTGAACAACAATAGGAACAAAGATGGAACTATTATTGATTTTTCAAAAGGTAACTGATAAATACAAAGGAATAAAGTCTGGGGTGAACCAATTTATGGTGTACATTGAAGAAAACAAAGTCTTGAAATAGAGAGACCATGGGGGCAATTAAGTAATACAGTGTTTCCCAACAGTGATGAATGTGGAACAGCAGAGAAAATGGTTAATATGAGCAACATTTGGAAGGATAAAATTATCTGAGAGGAAAGGCCTGGTAACAAACTGGATATAATGATATTAGGCATGGAAAGGGAAAAGTCAAAGCCGACTCCAAGATTTCTAGCCAGGGTGATACTGAAAGAAATGGGCAAGGAAAAACAGCTTTCAAGAGGAGCAGATGAGCAAGTTTTAGACTTGTATTTTGTGATGAAGCTGGCATATCCAAGTAACCACGTCCTGGAGGCTATTGAAAGACAACATACTATTTTACAGATCATATATTCAGTCAGGAGACGTAAGTCTGGACAAAAAATGCCATGGTCAATATGGATGAGTTTAGTCACTTTTCAAATGTATTACTCTTCAAGATTCTATCCTAATGTCAATCTTACTTTGGTAAAAAGAAAAACTAAATAATAATATTTTCTCTGTTTTAGATTTTGAATGCTTTTTGGTTTCTAGACTTGAAAAGGAATTAGAAATATCATAATAGTGCAAGGAAAGCTATTCTTCTGTGTAATTACTTACACAAGTATTGGAAGCCTCGCATAAAATGTTGTGTTTGAGGGAACTCCAGCCCATATTCTTTACCAGAATTTTGGCCAACCTTCAGATAAACAAGCCTCCAAATTGTTCAATAGTCACCACCAGCAGTTGCCAGGCTAATTCTTTCATTTCCTTTCCATGGCACATTTCCCAAAGAATCTGAGCCTTTTGTGCTTTGAGGAAAGATTTCATACAGCATAAATAGGCTCTAGAAACACAATGGATGGGGTTTTTTTTTTTTTTTTGCTCATTTTGTGGTACAGACAACTTCCAGAACACAGCATACAATTTTCTGTTCTGTACAATTTCCTAGAGTAGCAATTCATTCACCACAGTTGGTCTAAATTAATCATTAGACAAAAACATAAATTACAGCATTCCAGGGGACCTTAGAAATCACCAACTCCAGATGCTTTATTGTATAGATGCAGAAATTGTCAGTAAGAAATGGTACACTTTCCTGTCCAGATTAATGATGAAGTTAGAACTAGAATTTAAAAAGATGTCTGCTCAGTGCCACATGTTGTACCATTAGCTTTGCTCTTTGCAAATAATTTTGAAGTCTCTCTTATCATGGGAAGATGCCAATCAAGCATGATTTCGTTGATCTATTCACCTTAAATATCAGTACCTTGTGTTGCCTTAGTTTTCTATTACATTCATAAGCAACTAGGTAGTACCAGGTTATCTCCAGAAGGCCTACAATGACTCAGTTGATTTCACAACACATCTAAAACTAGTGTTTTGCCTGTATCTCTTTTGTTACTACATGCCTTGACTCTAATTATGAGATAAATTTCTAGTTTCCATGGCTATGAACAACAAAGTCAGTTTTCTCCCCACTTTAAAATGGTGGGGAAAGCTAACAAATGATAGAATTTGATTTATGACTAATCGTATCTAGCGTATTCTTGTAGACCTCAATTTACCAATGATTTATTTTCCAAAAGTTTGCAGACTATTAGAAACATTTACTGCATTTTCCCAACAATGTCAAAGTATCAAAGTCAGATCTGTTCAATATTATTACTTTGATAGTGGGTTTGTGTGTGCATGTCTGTAAACTTTTAATGGCAAACTGATAACTATCTTTTATTTACAATAAGTGGTTTACGTAAAAAAAACTTTTTTACAAGTTCTAATATTTATATATAATATCTGACATAGTATGGGCTTCCCTGCTGGGTCAGTGGTAAGGAATCTGCCTACCAATGCAGGAGACATGGGTTCAATCCCTGGGCTAGGCAGATGCCCTGCAGAAGGAGATGGCAGCCCATTCCAGTATTCTTGCCTGAGAAATCCCTTGGACAGAGGAGACTGGTGGGCTAGACTATGGGGATGCAAAATAGTCAGACAAAATGTAGCAACTAAACAGCAACAAAATTACTTTGCTGAAAAATGTCTGTCTAATCAAAGCCATGGTTTTTCCAGTAGTCATGTATGGATTTGAGAGCTGGACCATAAAGAAAGTTGAGTGCTGAAGAATTGATGCTTTTGAACTGTGGTGTTGAAGAAGACTCTTGAGAGTCCCTTTGGACTGCAAGAAGATCCAACCAGTTCATCCTAAAGGAAATCAGTTTTGAATCGTCATTGGAAGGACTGATGCTGAAGCTGAAACTCCAGTACTTTGGCCACCTGATGTGAAGAACTGACTCACTGGAAAGACCCTGATGCTGGGAAAGATTGAAGGCAGGAGGAGAAGGGGATGACAGAGGATGAGATGGTTGGATGGCATCACTGACTTGATGGATATGAATTTGAGCAAGCTCTGGGAGTTGGTGATGGATAGAAGCATGGTGTGCTGCAGTCCATGGTGCCACAAAGAGTCGGACATGACTAAACGACTGAACTGAACTGAACAACAAGATAATATTCAATAGCATAGTTTTCCCCACACTAAAGGTAAACTTTCCTACCCTGCTCAGGCACAGGTTCACAACTGTAGCACCAGGAGAGGAGGAGAGTGGGGAGGGAGGGAAGAGAGGCTGATGGAATTTTACAGGCAGTGTTTAGGTTGCTTCGATAGCAACTCTTGGAAGAAAAATTATGACCAACCTAGATAGCATATTGAAAAGCAGAGACATTATTTTGCCAGCAAAGGTCTGTCTAGTCAAGGCTATGGTTTTTCCAGTAGTCATGTCCGACCCAGGGATTGAACCCAGGTCTCCTACATTGCAGGCAGACGCTTTAACCTCTGCGCCACCAGGGAAGAACTGTGAAAAAGGCTGAGTGCCGAAGAATTGATGCTTTTCAACTGTGGTGTTGGAGAAGACTCTTGAGAGTCCCTTGGACTGCAAGGAGATCCAACCAGTCCATTCTGAAAGAGATCAGCCCTGGGATTTCTTTGGAGGGAATAATGCTAAAGCTGAAACTCCAGTACTTTGCCTACCTCATGCAAAGAGTTGACTCATTGGAAAAGACTCTGATGCTGGGAGGGATTGGGGGCAGGAGGAGAAGGGGATGACAGAGGATGAGATGGCTGGATGGCATCACTGACTCGATGGACGTGAGTTTGAGTGAACTCCGGGAGTTGGTGATGGACAGGGAGGCCTGGCGTGCTGCGATTCATGGGGTCGCAAAGAGTCGGACACGGCTGAGTGACTAAACTGAACTGAACTGAAATCAGGGTAAGCTCTAGGTTTAGGGAACTGGTTTCTGAGCATGAAAGTTCTATTTCCAGTGTCTGTCTGTAAGGAAACTAAGAGGAAGTAAAAGATCTGTAGACTGTGATGATGGCTGAGTTGTCCAGCGGCAGCACAAGCCTCCCTGTCAATTAGGAGGGTAAAGGAAAATACACACAATAGCTTGTGTAACTATTGGTTGTAAATTGTGTGAGCAAAAGCCAGGGAGGATCTGTAGTTTTCATAATCTGGTACTGAACCCAAAATCCTAAGGACTTGCATTTACTTTCTTCTTGCTATTTCAGTAAATACATGTTTAGTTCTCAATTATTAGTTCCTAAAGCATGCTACAAGGAGCAAATTACAAAACAGAATATTCCTACTTAGAATGGTTTCCAGATTCCACAGTTCAGGTTATAATCCAGTGTATTATATCAGTATTTAACCTCCATATGTTTTAATAACCATGTTGAATTACCATGCAACCCTCTAATTCAAGTTATTGGACAAATGTGGTACATGAAGTTCAAGAATTTAGCCTCTGGTCACAATCATGTCTAAGACAGAAGTGCAGTCATCTGCAGTTCTCAGCACATTATAATTCAAGTAGGCAGAATATTATATTATGGTTTGAGGCTGTTGCAATGTTTTCCATCTTCAACTATTAGCATGAGGTCCTCAGGTGAAGTTGAATTATCCATTACTTAAACTTAAGCAGCTCTCTCTTTTTCCAAGCTACATGAGAAACTATTTTCCCTCTGAGTCAAATCCGTGACTCACAAATTCAATATGTTTGGATCATTTCATTCCTAGGTGGGCATAGTTTTCTATTGTTTTGGTCCAAATTTATCTGGTTCATGTAGAATCAGGACATCAAGTTCATTGAAGGAAAAAATTATTAAGTGTCTATTAATTCCAGGCCAAAGTTAGCTAAAACTATTGCAAAGATTGTCTTCCAGATAAAATCAAGGGAGCTATAATTTTCTTATGTGAACCTAAGTCCCTTAGGTGTCAAATATAGGATGCCTCCCAGATCATTTGCATAGGTGGGATTTGACATGCACCAGTATGACTGAAGCGACGCAGCAGCAGCAGCAGCAGCAGCAGCAGCAGCAGCAGCAGCAGCAGCAGCAGCAGCAGCAGCAGCAGTATATATGCGCCTTCTAGGATACCCCATCTAGCTCCACAATGTCGGCCACACAAACACAACTTCTCTCTTTAAAGGATTATCTGACCTGTTTGTTTTTTTTTAAGTTTTAGTAAAAATTTGGACTTGCAAAACCTCCTCCATGAAACATACTACTCTCATATGATGCACTTCCCAATCTCCAACCCTACCCCAGGATCATTCACTGAAGTTAACTACACTATACATCCCCTTTCAAACTTGAAGATCAAGACAAATAATCCTGGACAAAATTCCTTCCTGGCAAATAAGTTCGTAAGTAGAATTTGTCAGTATCTGTCAGACAAATATGGAGCTGGACTACTAGCTCCTCATTCTGAATGTGACTCATGTCTCTCCTATATTGAATACACACTGGATCCCACTGAAGATGAAGGTAGTATTTCCTAGCTAAACCAAATGGAGTCAACGCTAAGCCAATCAATGGTGGTGGGTCATATAGTATATGATACAAATTGTAGGTTTGTGTACCTAACCTGCCCCCTGGACCACAGGAGAGGACAGTGTTCATGACTTAAGTCTTCACTCGATGTCCTTAGGTCTCGAGACAGTATGCCAGGTGGGTGACCTCTTAGTCTCTAATTCTAGCCCCTTCTCCTACTTTCCCTTCCTATAATGCATCTTCCTTTTAGCTCCTTTCTATGCAGTGTCTCCGACCTAACCTGCACTAAAATATGTGCCCTTTTACTACAAAATACTGATGCCTCAGCCTGCAGTCACTTTTTGTTGCTTATTAATAATGTGCAGAAGTCCCTTGAAAGTCCATGACTTCTTTCTGTAACAGGAAGCAGAGAACCCTAGCTTTACTTTCTAGTGCTTTTGAGGGGTGTACATGGGGAATTGGGAAAGGAACGGTTAAGGTAAGGATAAGAACTTCTATTCTGGGCTGTGGCTCACTTTTCTTTTTTTTAAGTAACTTATATTAAACCCAGTTTATCAATAAAATGTTATTTTCCTATTAAGAGTTACTCAACCTAATCCTTATAAAACCCACAAATTCCTTCTGTGAACCTGACTTTTTTTTTTTTAATTGGAGTTTAGTTGCTTTAAAATGCTGTGTTAGTTTCTGCTGTACAGCAAAGTGAATCAACTGTTGTTATTGTTCAGTAGTTAAGTCATGTCTGGCTCTTTGTGACCCCATGGACTGCAGCAAGACAGTTTTCCCTGTCTTTCACTATTTCCCAGAGTTTGCTTAAATTCATGTTCATTGAGTCAGAGATGCCACCCAACCATCTCATTCTCTCTTGTCCCCTTCTCCTCCTACCTTCAGTTTTTCCCAGCATCAGCATCTTTTCTAATGAGTCAGCTCTTCACATCAGATGGCCAAAATATGGCACTTCAGCTTCCAATAAATATTGGAATAACTGAATATTCCAATGAGTATTCAAGGTTGATTTCCTTTAGGATTGACAGGTTTGATCTCCTTGCAGTCCAAGGGACTCTCAAGAGTTTTCTCCAGCATTGCAATTTGAAAGCATCAATTCTTTGGCACTCAGCCTTTACATATATATATATATATATATATATATATCCCTTCTTTATCACCACAGAGCACTGAATGGAGTTCTCTGTGCTATACAGTAGGTTCTCATTAGTTATCTATTTTATACATAGTATCAGTAGTGGATTTATGTCAGTCCCAGTCTCCCAATTCATCCACATGCCTTCCTTGGCGTCCATATGTTTGTTCTCCAAGTCTGTGCCTCTACTTCTGCTTTGCAGGTAGGTTCATCTGACTATTTTTCTAGATTCCACATATATGCATTAATATGTCATATTTGTTTTTCTCTTTCTGGCGTAATTTGACTTTTACCCTATTTTCTCATGGATTAAATAACCATTTTCTCATTTATTAATTTGCACACATGTCTCATTCCAGTCTAAATTTTCATGATACCATTTCCCCCACATTAACTAACAAATCCAAGCACCAAGCCAAATTCTCATATTCTTAATCCCCAGGTTTGAGGAGAGCAGTTTAGTTTATCCTCTGACACATCATTTATTATTTTATTTTCTAAATTTCTATCTATGAACCTGCTATACATTGGGCAGTATTAAGTGATTTTCTCTTATTTTTTAATAAGATGGTTGCTTTACAATGTTGTATTAATTTCTGCTGTACAGTGAAGCAAATCAACTCTCTCTATATATAGTGAAAGTGAAAGTGTTAGTCACTCAATCATGTCCAGCTCTTTGCAACCCTATGGACTATAACCCTCCAGGCTCCTCTGTCCATGGAATTCTCCAAGCAAGAATACTGCAGTAGGTACCATTCCCTTCTCCAGGGGATCTTCCCAACTCAGGGATGGGACCCAGGTCTCCTGCATTGCAGGCAGATCCTTTACTATCTTTTGGATTTACAAAAGGGAAATAATATACAGTTCCTTCCCTCAAGGAACACATCATCTAATAAAAAGTTAGACATAGACAATTATAAAGTGATTTGGAAATAGAGTGATAGAAATATGCCCAAGGTATATCTAATTATAGAGGAAAATATAGAATGAATTCACTGGGTGGGGGCGTGGGGAAGACAAGGCTTCATAGAGTAGGTCCCCACAAAACTCATTTTTAAGGAATGCATAGGTGTTTCCATTCATGGAGGATGGGGAAATGGCATTTTGGCTGAGGGAAAGGCATGAACAAGGTTGTAAAACTGAAAAACAACATAATACAGGAAAGAAAACCTATTTGTCATTCAAGGTTGCTACAGCATAAAGCTCAAACTGGGAGCAATAAGACATGAAGGGCCTTGCAACCCAAATTAAGAAGCTTGGAATTTATGCTATAGGTGATGGTGAGTCATTGAAAGGGATTTGCATTGGGAGGCAAAATGGTTAAATCTTGAGTATGAGAACACCCTGCAGGCAGTGTTGAAGATGGATTAAATAGATATAAGACAGGAGGCAAGGAGACAATAAACACACTAAAGAACTGGATTAGGGTGATGGTGGAGGGGGGCAGGGTGACAAGGAGACCAGTAGGAGAAATATTTACAGAGGGAAACTGGCAGAACTGAGTGGAAACAGGCTGTGTGGAGAGGGGAGTGCATGCGAGTGAAGTCATTTCAGTCGTGTTCGACTCTGTGACTCCATGAACAGTAGCCCGGCAGACTCTTCTGTCCATGGGATTCTCCAGGCAAAAATCCTGGAGTGGATTGCTATGCCCTCCTCCAGGCGATTTTCCAAACCCAGGGATCAAACCTGTGTCTCCTGAAGCTCCTGCACTGCAGGCAGATTATTTATTGCTGAACCACTGGCTAAGTCCGGAGAGGGGAGAGTCAAGCACAATTCTAAATCTAAAACATGAATGTCTCAGTCAACAGAGGTACCAATTAATGTAAGAAGGAAAATCCAGGATAACAGAAATTCAAAGGGAAAATCAAGCACTCCGTATTGTATATATTGCATTTAAAGTGCCAGTAGAGGGGCTTCCCTGGTGGTCCAGAGGTTAAGAATCCACCTGCCAATGCAGGGGACACTGGTTTGATCACTGGTCCAGGAACTAAGATCTCATATGCCGGGGGGCAACCAAGCCTGTTAGCCACAAACTATTGAGACTGCCATACTAGAGCCTGTGCTCCATAATTAGAGAAGCTGCTGCAATTGGAAGCCCTCACACCAGAACTAGAGAAAGCCCCCATACAGCAGTGAAAACTCAATGCAGTCAAAGGTAAATAAACAAAAGTGAAATAAAGTGCCAGTGTATTTCTGAATCTTTGAGATGTGAAAGCAGAGAAATGGATGTGGAATTTTTAAAATATAAGTGGTAACTCATACATCTTGAGCAAAGACGAAATTATCCAAGAAAGTCGTTCTTCATAATGTTGTTGTTCAGTCACTCAGTCATGTCCGACTCTTTGCCACCCCATGGACTGCAGCACAACTGGCTTCCTTATCCTTCACTATTTCCTGGAGTTTGCTCAAACTCATGCCCATTGAGTCTGTGATGCCATCCAACCATCTCATCCTCAGTCATCCCCTTCTCCTCCTGCCTTCAATCGTTCTCAGCATCAGGGTCTTTTCCAATGAGTAGGCTCTTTGCATCTGGTGGCCAAAATGTTAGGGCTTCAGCTTCAGCATCAGTCCTTCTAGTGGATATACAGCATTAATTTCTTTTAGGATTGACTGGTTTGATCTCCTTGCTGCCCAAGTGACTCTCAAAAGTATTCTCCAGCACCACAATTCAAAAACATCAATTCTTTGGTGTTCAGCCTTCTTTATGGTTCAACTCTCACATCCATACATGACTACTGGAAAAACCATAGTTTGGAGTAGACGGACTTTTGTTGGCAAAGTGATGTCTCTGCTTTTTAATACTCTGTCTAGATTTTAAAAGTCAACATTCAAAAATCAAATATATATCATGGCAGTGGGTCCCATAACTTCATGGCAAATAGATGGAGAAACAATGGAAACAGTGACAGACTTTATCTTCTTGGGCTCCAGAATCACTGCAGATGGTGACTGCAGCCATGAAATTAAAAGATGCTTGCTCCTTGGAAGAAAGGCTATGACCAACCTAGACAGCATATTAAAAAGCAGAGATATTGCTTTGTCGACAAATGTCCATCTAATCAAAGCTATGGTTTTTCCAGTAGTTATGTATGGATGTGAGAATTGACCATATAAAGAAAGCTGAGCACTGAAGAACTGATGCTTTTGAACTTTGGTGTTGGAGAAGACTCTTGAGAGTCCCTTGGACTGCAAGAAGATCCAACCAGTCTATCCTAAAGGAAATCAGTTTTGAATAGTCATTGGAAGGACTGATGCTGAAGCTGAAGCTCCAATACTTTGGCTACCTGATGTGAAGAACTGAATCACTGGAAAAGACCCTGATGCTGGGAAAGATTGAAGGCAGAAGGAGAAGGGGACGACAGAGGATGAGATGGTTGGATGGCATCACTGACACAATGGACATGAGTTTGAGCAAGCTCCAAAAGTTGGTGATGGACAGAGAAGCCTGGTGTGCTGCAGTCCATGGTGTTGCAAAGAGTCAGATATGACTGAGTGAGTGAACTGACTGACTAGATTTGTCATGTCTTATCTTCCAAGGAGCAAGCGCTTTTTAATTTCATGGCTGCAGTCACTGTCTGCAGTGATTTTGGAGCCCAAGAAAATATGTCACTGTTTCCACTTATATATAGGTATAAATGGTTAAATCATTGGCCACTGGTGATCAACTCAATCTCTGGCACCTCCAGCTAGCATGTCTCCCCTCCCTGGAGGTCTGAGGGTGCAGCTGAAAGTTCTAATCCTCTAATCACAAGGATGGTTCCTCTGGCAACCAACCCCCATCCTGAATCTATCTAGGCTCCCACCAAGAGTCTTCTCATTAGCATACAGTCAGAGATGGTTGAAAGGGGCTTAAGATGCATAATAGAACATCCTCCACTCACCCCTACTACTCAAGAAATTACAAGGGTTTGGAAGACCAAACCGTAATTCTTATTATATCACAATATCACAGAAATCATACTGAAATTTTTTCAGATAAAATTATATAAAGTTCAGAACTTGCTAATCTGTTTGGTAAGAGTGAGTTTGTGAGAGAGGAGAGATGAAACCGAAGGATGGGGGGCGGTCCTAAGATGGCAGAGGAATAGGATGGGAAGACCACTTTTTTCCCCACAAATTCATCAAAAGAATATTTGAATCCTGAGTAAATTCCACAAAACAACTTCTGAATGCTGGCAGAGGACATCAGGCACCCAGAAAAGCAGCCCATTGTCTTTGAAAGGAGGTCCTCTATGATTCCTTTAATTTTCATTTTTATAACCTACCATCACTTTGTAAAAAAAAAAGAGACCTTACTTTTTAAAGCAAACTTCATATATATGTATATATTTTATAATTTTTATGACTTTTTTTTCTTTGGCACTTTTGAAAATCCAACCTCTAGTCTAGATTTTTAATTTTTGCTTTTTGGTATTTGTTACCAATTTTGTACCTTTAAGAACCCAATCTTCAGTACCCATTTTTACTTGGGAGCTAGATTACTGGCTGGATTGCTCCATCTCCCTTTGGACTCTCCTTTCTCTCCACCAGGTCGGCTCTATCTCCTCCCTCCCCCTTCTCTTCTCTACCCAAATCTCTGAATCTTTTTGTGTATTCCAGGCTGTGGAGAACACTTAGGAAACTGATTAGTGGCTGGATCTGTCTCTCTCCTTTTGATTCCCCCCTTTATCCTCCTGGCCACCTCTGTCTCCTTCCTCCCTCTTCTCTTCTCTGTAAAACTCCGTGAACATTTCTGAGTGGTCCAGACTGTGGAGCGCACATAATGAAGTGATTACTGACTAGCTTGCTCTCTCCTCTTTTGATTCCACTTCATCTCATCCTGGTCACCTCTATCTCCTTTCTCCCTCTTCTCTTCTCCATATAACTCTGTGAACCACTCTGGGTGTCCCTCACTGAGGAGAAACTTTTCATCTTTAACCTAGATGTTATATCAATGGTGCTGTATAGATGGAGAAGTCTTGAGGCTACTGTAAAAATAAGACTAAAAACCAGAAGCAGGAGACTTAAGTCCAAATCCTGAGAACACCAGAGAACTCCTGACTCCAGGGAACATTAATCAACAGGAGCTCTTCAAACCCTTCCATAGCTACACTAAAACCAAGCACCACCCAAGGGCCAACAAGTTCCAGAGCAAGACATACCATGCAAATTCTCCAGCAACACAGGAACATAGCCTTGAGCTTCAATATACAGGCTGCCCAGAATCACTCCAAACCCACTGACATCTCATAACTCATTAATGAACACTTCATTGCACTCCAGAGAGAAGAAATCCAGCTCCACCTACCAGAACACTGACACAAGCTTCCCTAACCAGGAAACTTTGACAAGCCACCTGTACAACCCCACCCACAGTGAGGAAACTCCACAATAAAGAGAACTCCACAAACTGCCAGAATACAGAAAAGCCACCCCAAATACAGCAATATAAACAAGATGAAGAGACAGAGGAATACGCAGCAGGTAAAGGAACAGGATAAATCCCCACCAAACCAAACAAATGAGGAAGAGATAGGGAATCTACCTGATAAAGAATTCCAAATAATGGTAGTGAAAATGATACAAAATATTGAAAACAAGATGGAATCACAGATAAATAGCCTGGAGACAAGGATTGAGAAGATGCAAGAAAGGTTTAGCAAAGACCTAGAAGAAATAAAAAGGAGTCAATATATAAAGAATAATGCAATAAATGAGATCAGAAACACTCTGGAGGGAACAAATAGTAGAATAACTGAGGCAGAAGATAGGATTAGTGAGATAGAAGATAGAATGGTAGAAATAAATGAATCAGAGAGGGGGAAAAAAGGAATTAAAAGAAATGAGGACAATCTCAGAGACCTCTGGGACAATGTTAAATGCCCCAACATTTGAATCATAGGAGTCCCAGAAGACAAAAAGAAAGACCATGAGAAAATACTTGAGGAGATAATAGTTGAAAACTTCTCTAAAATGGAGAAGGAAATAATCACCCACGTCCAAGAAACCCAGAGAGTCCCAAACAGAATAAACTCAAGGTGAAACACCCCAAGGCACATATTAATCAAATTAACAAAGATCAAACACAAAGAACAAATATTAAAAGCAGCAAGGGAAAAACAACAAATAACACGCAAGGGATTCCCATAAGGATAACAGCTGCTGTTTCAATAGAAACTCTTCAGGCCAGGAAGGAATGGCAGGACATACTTAAAGTGATGAAAGAAAATAACCTACAGCCCAGATTACTGTACCCAGCAACGATCTCATTCAAATATAAAGGAGAAATCAAAAGCTTTACAGACAAGCAAAAGCTGGGAGAATTCAGCACCACCAAACCAGCTCTCCAACAAATGCTAAAGGATCTTCTCTAGACATGAAACACAAAAAAGGATGTATAAACTTGAACCCCAAACAATAAAGTAAATGGCAATGGGGTCATACTTATCAATAATTACCTTAAATGTAAATGGATTGAATGCCCCAACCAAAAGACAAAGACTGGCTGAATGGATACAAAAACAAGACCCCTATATATGTTGTCTACAAGAGACCCACCTCAAAACAAGGGACACATACAGACTGAAAATGAAGGGCTGGAAAAAGATATTCCACACAAATAGAGACCAAAAGAAACCAGGAGTAGCAATACTCATATCAGATAAAATAGACTTTAAAACAAAGGCTGTGAAAAGAGACAAAGAAAGCACTGCATAATGATCAGAGGATCAACCCAAGAAGAAGATATAACAATTATAAATATATATGCACCCAACACAGGAGCACCACGATATCTAAGACAAATGCTAACAAGTTTTAAAGGAGAAATTAACAAAAACACAATAATAGTGGGAGACTTTAATACCCTACTCACACCTATGGATAGATCAACTAAACAAAAAATTAAAAAGGAAACACAAACTTTAAATGATACAATAGACCAGTTAGACCTAATTGATATCTATAAGACATTTCACCCCAAAACAATGAATTTTACCCCTTTTTCTCAAGCACACATGGAACCTTCTCCGGGTTAGATCACATCCTGGGCCATAAATCTACCCTTGGCAAATTCAAAAAAAAATTGAAATCATTCCAAGCATCTTTTCTGACCACAATGCAGTAAGATTAGACCTCAATTACAGGAGAAAAACTATTAAAAATTCCAGCATATGGAGGCTGAACAACACACTGCTGAATAACCAACAAATCGCAGAAGAAATCAAAAAAGAAATCAAAATATGCATAGAAACAAATGAAAACACAACAACCCAAAAACCTATGGGACACTGTAAAAGCAGTGCTAAGGGGAAGGTTCATAGCAATACAGGCATACCTCAAGAAACAAGAAAAAAGTCAAATAAACAACCTAACTCTACACCTAAAGCAAATAGAAAAGGAAGAAATGAAGATCCCCAGGGTTAGTAGAAAGAAATAAATCTTAAAAATTAGGGCAGAAATAAATGCAAAAGAAACAAAAGAGACCATAGCAAAAAGCAACAAAGTCAAAAGCTGGTTCTTTGATAGGATAAGTAAAATTGACAAACCACTAGCAAGACTCATCAAGAAACAAAGGGAGAAAAATCAAATCAATAAAATTAGAACTGAAAATGGAGAGATCACAACAGACAACACAAAAATACAAAGGATCATAAGAGACTACTATCAGCAATTACATGCCAATAAAATGGACAACTTGGAAGAAATGGACAACTTCTTAGAATAGTATAACTTTCCAAAATTGAACCAGGAAGAAATAGAAACTCTTAACAGATCCATCACAAGCACAGAAATTGAAAATATAATCAGAAATCTTCCAGCAAACAGAAACCCAGGTCCAGAAGGCTTCACAGCTGAATTCTACCAAAAATTTAGAGACAAGCTAACACCTATCCTATTCAAACTCTTCCAGAAAATTGCAGAGGAAGGTAAACTTCCAAACTCATTCTATGAGGCCACCATCACCCTAATACCAAAACCTGACAAAGACGCCACAAAAAAAGAAAACTGCAGGCCAATATCACTGATGAACATAGATGCAAAAATCCTTAACAAAATTCTAGCAATCAGAATCCAACAACACATTTAAAAGATCATACACCATGACCAAGTGGGCTTTATCCCAGGGATGCAAGGATTCTTCAATATCTGTAAATCAATCAGTGTAATACACCACATTAACAAATTGAAAAATAAAAGCCATATGATTATCTCAATAGATGCAGAGAAAGCCTTTGACAAAATTCAACATCCATTTACGATAAAAACTCTTCAGAAAGCAGGAATAGAAGGAACATACCTCAACATAATAAAAGCTATATATGACAAACCCACAGCAAACATTATCCTCAATGGTGAAAAATTGAAAGCATTTCCCCTAAAGTCAGGAACAAGACAAGGGTGCCCACTTTCACCAGTACTATTCAACATAGTTTTGGAAGTTTTGGCCACAGCAATCAGAGCAGAAAAAGAAATAAAAGGAATCCAAATTGAAAAAGAAGAAGTAAAACTCTCGCTGTTTGCAGATGACATAATCCTCTACATAGAAAACCCTAAAGACTCCACCAGAAAATTACTAGAGTTAATCAATGAACACAGTAAAGTTGCAGGATATAAAGCTAACACACAGAAATCCCTTGCATTCCTGTACACTAATAATGAGAAAACAGAAATAGAAATTAAGGAAACAATTCCATTCACTATTGCAATGAAAAGAATAAAATACTTAGGAATATATCGACCTAAAGAAACAAAATACCTATATATAGAAAACTATAAAACACTGGTGAAAGAAATCAGAGAGGACATTAATAAATGAAGAAATATACCGTGTTCATTGATTGGAAGAATCAATATAGTGAAAATGAGTATACTACCCAAAGCAATCTATAGATTCAATGCAATCCCTATCAAGCTACCAACAGTATTTTTCACAGAGCTAGAACAAATAATTTCACAATTTGTAGGGAAACACAAAAACCTCGAATAGCCAAAGCAATATTGAGGAAGAAGAATGGAACTGGAGGAATCAGCCAGCCTGACTTCAGGCTCTACTACAAAGCACAGTCATCAGGACAATATGGTACTGGCACAAAGACAGAAATATATCAGTGAAACAAAATAGAAAGCCCAGAGATAAATCCACACACCTATGGACACCTTATCTTCGACAAAAGAGACAAGAATATACAATGGAGAAAAGACAATCTCTTTAACAAGTGGTGCTGGGAAAACTGGTCAACCACTTATAAAAGAATGAAACTAGAACACTTTCTAACACCATACACAAAAATAAACTCAAAATGGATTAAAGATCTAAATGTAAGACCAGAAACTATGAGACTCCTAGAGGAGAATATAGGCAAAACTCTCTGACATAAATCACAGCAGGATCCTCTATGACCCACCTCCCAGAATATTGGAAATAAAAGCAAAAATAAACAAATGGGACCTAATTAAAATTAAAAGCTTCTGCACAACAAAGGAAACTATAAGCAAGGTGAAAAGACAGCCTTCCGAATGGGAGAAAATAATAGCAAGTGAAGCAACTGACAAAGAATTAATCTCAAAAATATACAAGCAACTCCTGCTGCTCAATTCCAGAAAAATAAACGACCCAATCAAAAAATGGGCCAAAGAACTAAACAGACATTTCTCCAAAGAAGACATACAGATGGCCAACAAACACATGAAAAGATGCTCAACATCACTCATTATCAGAGAAATGCAAATCAAAACCACAATGAGGTACCTTTTCACACCGGTCAGAATGGCTGCTATCCAAAAGTCTGCAAGCAATAAATGCTGGAGAGGGTGTGGAGAAAAGGGAACCCTCTTATACCGTTGATGGGAATGCAAACTAGGACAGCCACTATGGAGAACAGTGTGGAGATTCCTTAAAAAACTGGAAATAGAACTGCCTTATGACCCAGCAATCCCACTGCTGGGCATACACACCGAGGAAATCAGAATTGAAAGAGACACGTGTACCCCAATGTTCATTGCAGCACTGTTTATAATAGCCAGGACATGGAAACAACCTAGATGTCCATCAGCAGATGAATGGATAAGAAAGCTGTGGTACATATACACAAAGAGTATTACTCAGCCATTAAAAAGAATACATTTGAATCAGTTCTGATGAGATGGATGAAACTGGAGCCAATTATACAGAGTGAAGTAAGCCAGAAAGAAAAACACCAATACAGTATACTAACACATATATATGGAATTTAGAAAGATGGTAATGATAACCCTCTATGTGAGACAGCAAAAGAGACACAGATGTATAGAAGAGTCTTTTGGACTCTATGGGAGAGGGAGAGGGTGGGATGATTTGGGAGAATGGCACTGAAACATGCATTATATCATATGTGAAACGAATCACCAGTCCAGGTTCAATGCATGATACAGGATGCTCACTGGGATGACCCAGAGGGATAGTATGAGGAACGAGGTGGGAGGGGCGTTCAGGATGGGGAACACGTGTACACCCATGGTAGATTCATGTTGATGTACGGCAAAACCAATACAATATTGTAAAGTAATTAGCCTCCAATTAAAATAAATAAATTTATATAAAAAAAAGAAACTGAAGGACTCTTTGTAGATAATTATTGATGCTGGATAATGGGTACATGGGGATTTGTTACCTAATCACTCTATTTTTAGGTGTGTTTGAAACCTTTCACTAAACATTTTTTTAAAGAGGAAGAAGAGATTACTTGAGTCTCTCAATAAATATTCTAGGTAAAGATTTTTTAAAACTTTACCCAATGAAGTGTCCTCTGATATTTTCTACTCTTTTCTATACCATCCTGGATTTTCATTCTGGCTGTGGCCCAGCAAACTCATTTTGGAGTTCAAAAAAGAATCACAGTATTTGCTGTTTAAAAACCACTATTCTCTCTCCATGCTCTGCCTCCCAGTCTGCCTTTTTCATTGCTACTGCTAGTTGAAAAGTGGAAGTCTCTCAGTTGTGTCCCACTCTCCGCGACCCCATGGCCTATACAGTCTATGGCATTCTCCAGGCCAGAATACTGGAGTGGGTAGCCTTTCCCTTCTCCTGGGGCTCTTCCCAACTCAGAGATTGAACCCGGGCCTCCTACACTGTGCAGGCAGATTCTTTACCAGCTGAACCACAAGATAAGCCCAAGAATACTGTAGTGGGTAGCCTACCCCTTCTCCAGCAGATCTTCCCCTCTCCTGCATTGCAGACAGATTCTTTACCAATTGAGCTATCAGGGAAGCCACAGACCCAGTTTAAGTAAGAATTTGGCCCTCTGACTGCCTAGCCTAGGAATTTGGACCCCATAGGCTGATTTCAAACCATCGTTGTTATAAATAATACTGTAGAGAGTCTTTATGTACTTTATGTATCTGTCTGTGGTTCCTAGAGGTAGAATTGCTGGGTCAAGTGATATAAATTCTTACAAAGCTTTTTTTGCACATTGCCAAATCGCGTTCCAAAAATGTAATAATTTGCACTCTCACAAGCTATCAGTGTGTGTGTGCTTGTCTCATGATACCCTTGCTAGTTGGTAGTATTACACACTTCTTTATTATTCTCAATTTTAAAAGTCAAAAACATTTATTTTTTTTGTTAGCAGTGCTCATTTTAATTATTTGCTGGCCATTATTTTATTTTCTGTGATCTATCTATCCTTGGTCTCACCCAACATTTTTTTAAAAGGACTAGTGTATTTATTTATTAAATATTTACTTAATTAATTTATTTGTTTTATTTGGCTGCACTGGGGCTTAGCTGTGGCTCTCATGATCTTTGTTGTGGCATGTGAACTCTTAGCATGTGGCATCTAGTTCCCTGACTAAAGATCAAACCTGCGGCATCCTGCATTGGGAGTGGAAGTCTACCCACTAGATGGCCAGGGAAGTCCCTGGTCTCTTCCAAATTTTAAAGTTAGGATCCTTGAAAATTTTTAAATTATGTTGTAAGAGAGTATTATAATTTCAGAATATTTATGGCACACATTTTTCCTTATTTACTGCCTCTATTTTTATGACTTCTCTTGACATAAAAATATTTTAAATTGTTATGAAGTTAAATTGGTCTATCTTTTCCTTTAGGATTCCTTCCATTACTTTTAAGCTTAGGAAATCCCTCAGTATGTGCCAATCAAATAAACAGTAACCCACATATCCTCCCTTTCATTTCCCTTGGAGGCTTTGTAACATTCAATGTGTATTCTCTCTCAATCTTCGTATTCTGTCTTTACTAAGCAAAATATTGCTCATTTACCTTTTTATGTTTTGTCATTATTATCAAGTTCAAATGCTTGCCAAAAACTTATCTTACCAGCTTCTCAAGCGTTAAACCACAGGTTTTTCAATGCAGTGTTTTGCCCAACTATAATAATCTCTGCCATTCCATTTTCAGTGGAAATGTCTGGTGCTCTAGTCATACCGACAAGAGAGTTTATGCTTTGTGCAAACAAAGGAGGTGCTGAGTATGTGACGTAGTTGAAGGAGTGTCAGTAAACAGCCTCGCCTCCCACTCAAAAATGTGTTATCTTAAAAGTGACAGAGCATACACTCCCACAGTGTCAATCCATGACACCAGCAAATGAAAGAAGACACAATTCTTCTGTGCTAATGTATAAGTATCTCATAATGTCCTGACCCAAAGCTCTTAGCAGGGCAGATGAAGACCAAAGGAGAAAGAAGGTAACAGTAGACCCAAGAGAGAAAGAGAAACTCATGCTGAAGAAGAAAGTCAATTTTAAATTGACGGCAGTCTCATGGTAGCAAAGGGAAAAGTTAAACATTTGTTGGAAATAACCAAGTCCCAGGTGTTGCAAGAAGCTCTGGGAGTAGTCAAATAAAACCTGGTTCCTACCCTTATGAGCCTGCATGCATGATCAGTCGTGCCTGACTCTGCTATCCCATGGACTGCAGCCCACCAGGCTCCCCGTCCATGGAATTTTACAGGCATGAATATCCTTATGGGGCTCACAGGCTAATTGAGAAGGTGATGGTTTGGTGGTTTAGTCACTAAGTCATACCCAACTCTTTTGCAACCCTATGGGCTGCAGCCTGTCAGGCTTCTCTGTCCATAGGATTTTTCAGGCAAGAATACTGGGGTGGGCTGCCATCTCCTCTAGGGGATCTTTCTGACCCAGGGATCGAACCTGTGTCTCTTACATTGCAGGCAGATTCTTTACTGCTGAGAGACAGAAGAGTAAGTCAACTGTTACAAGACAGAACTTTAATGTTCCTAAAAGAAGAGTATCAGGATTTCCCAGGTGGTCCAGTGGCTAAGACTCCACGCTCCTGATGCAGGGGCCCCAGGTTCTATACCTGAACAGGGAACTAGATCTTACATGCCATATCTAAAAAGATCCTGCATGCTGCAACAAAGACCTGGCACAGCCAAATAAATAAATATTTATAAGTAGAGTGTCTATTCAGTGCAGGGACTGGAGGAGGGATTATGTGATAAGAGATTTAGAGAAAGAGTAGCACTTGACAAGATAAGAAAAAGAAATGCAGAGAGGGCAATCCAGGCAAAGAAAACAGCATGCCTGATGGGAGAGAGGCACTGGCAGGGCACGGAATGGCATGTTGAAAGAAATGCATCTTGGAAAAAGCTTAAGAGAAATCTGGGGTTGGGAGTAGGTGGGGTGGCCAAAGAGGCAGCTTCCAGGGTTTGGAGAGTTTGTGTGCTACACTCTAGAGTGTGGTTAGAAAGCCAAGGGTGTCAGAAAAGCATTTTTATCAAGGATATCCTATCTGATGTGCTATCCTGAAAGATGCCTGTGATTTCAAGGATGATAGGGGATGCAGACAAAGCTGAGAGGCTGGTTATGAAGGAATTGTATTAATTCAGGTGAGAACTGATGTATGATGCAGCATTTGGAGAGAAGAGGATGGACTTCAGAGGTTAAAGAGATACAATCTATAAGACTTGATGAGAGAGGATGTAGAGGAGGAAGTGGGAAAAGCCTGCAGGAACCCACATTTCTAGACTGGGTGACTGGGTGGGTAGCGGTAACACTTACTGATGACTCATATTCATCCAGTCATGACTCATAAACATGATAAGACATTGCTTCTTCTGTTTCAGTATTAAAATTAGCAAAGGAAAGAGAAGGAGAATCATTGCAGGAAAAAGATGAGTAGCAGGTAGGGTCATGAAAAGAGTTCTGGCACAAAGTCAGTATAAGGCAATGGTTTCACTTGTGAAAATAAAACACTGAAAACCTGATTATTTGAATGAAGAAGGCCTTCAAAGGAGATATGTCAGATGAGGACGGAGAGCTGGATGAGCAGCTCTGATTCTTTCCACTTCATGTTTTTCTCCTCAGTTCTTACTCCCATCACCGTGATGGGCCCCAGAGAATAGCTGCTTCCATTTTCATTCTATCCCAGAGGAGCCAGCACATCTTTTCCTGGCTTAGCTCTGCACAGTTGAGCAGACAGACTTTTTTTTTTTTTTTTAAGACAGTTTTCCATAGCATCTACAGAAATAAAACAAAACTGCCCAATGAAAAGTCAAAGGCTATGAAGTGTTTGGCTCCCCTTTCTGCCTAAGGTTGTTTTCCTGCTATGTGGCTTCTCATTGCTTTAGTCTTTGTTGTTTCAGTGGTATTTTTGTTATTTCTCCCTGATCACATTCTAATTATAACTTATATTCTTGCTTTACCAATCGGGAGTACAAAATGAGGTCACATTCCTTTTAACATTCAAAATAAATGCTGAGCCTCAGGTCCATCCCAGCCTCCCAACTGTGATAAAATGTTTATTTCCTCCTCAACATACTTCCTTAAGTTAATCCTAAGGCCCTTGCAAATGCCTGATGTCTTAGCTTTTTAATGCCAAGTAACAAATTACCACAAATTTAGCAGCTTAGAATAACACACATGTCACCATCCATAGGTCAGCATGGGATGGCTGGATTCTCAGTTCAGGGTCTCACAAGACTGACATGAAGGTAAAACTGCATTCCTTTTTTCATGCTCTGGGGAAGAACACACTCCCAAGTCCATTTAGATTGTTGGCAGATTTCAGTTCCATCTACTTATACAGCTGAGGTCCCCATGGCCCCTCCATCTTAAAGCCAGCAACACTGCACCAAATCCTCCTCATACTTTGAATTTCTGTGACTTCTGGCTTTCTTTTCTGTTTTTTAAGGACTGTTAATGATAACGTTACCAGGCTTTCCTGGTGACTCAGCCAATGCAGGAGACATGGGTTCAAGCCCAGGGTCAGGAAGATCCCTTGGAGAAAGAAATGGCAACCCACTCCAGTATTCTTGTCTGGGAAATCCCATGGACAGAAGAACCTGACCAGTTACAGTCCATGGGGTCCCAGAAGAGTTAGACACAGGTTAGCAACTAAAACAGCAACAACAATAGCATTGTGCCCATCTGGATAATCCAGAATATTTTCCCTATATTAAGGTCAAACAATTAGTAAAGCCCCTTTTGCCAAGCCACATACAATATTGTAGGTGTACCACCAAAGCATAGAGATCGCAGAAGATATTTTGAATTCTGCCTTTCAAGTCTACCTGTTCCAATGTGGTTAAGTCTTTATTACTATCTTTTGAAGGACACAAACTCACAAAACCATTTTCATTAGCCACAGAACCCCCTTTCAATAAGTCGTTTCTGTTGAAACCAAGCCACCTAGCAGTTTGGGTGTCTTCCCTTCCTAGAGGATTGTGATTCAAGCACAGAAACTCCAGCCTTCTTAAGATCATCTTACATGTACTGCCAAATGATCCCATTTCCCAGACAAATGTACCATACCACGAGTTTTAACAGGCAGTTAATGCATCTGCCTGAGTACTTCAGTGTACTTGGGATTTCACTTCTAATCTGAGCAGTGTCCCTCCAGGTATAGCAGCAGAGAAGGCAGTCTCTTTTCTCCAGTGTTACGTTCCTCCGCCATAGCTTCATGTTGCCTAAATGTTGTTTCATAACACTCACCTAAAATATAGTTCTAAATTGCATGTCTTTTTAACAAATTCAGAGCCATTTCACCTCAAGGCACAATTATAGTGCCTGAGCCTGAAGGCTATCCAGTCTTCCTCACAACATACCTACAATCCAGTTTTCACATTTGCTTTCATTCTCTAGTCTCTAGGACCCAAGACCCCCCATAATTTCCTCTCCCTAATATACTGACATTTCTTTATTAAAGTGCCTTACCTTGTCACATAGTCATGGCTAAAAAATTATAATTCTAGAAATATATCCATAGATATGAAGGAAAACAATGTTGATTACAGGCCTGAATCTTTCTACTTATAGAAAGATCAGTAAACCTAAAGAACATCTCAATATGCATAGTATAAAAATGAAGGTGATGTTGCTGTTACAATAGTTCCAAATAATTTCATATTCACAAAATTCGAATTTTCAAGACCTTCCAATAGAAAGAGTATATTAAACCAAAGAATTTTTATTATCTTTAAATAAGAGAACTTTAATCTTATAATTTCCTTAAAAGTAACAGAGATAACTTATCTATACAATCTCCTTGTTGTTGTTTAGTCATTAAGTCATGTCCAACTCTTTGGGACCCTATAGACTTCTGTACACCAGGCTTCCCTGTCCTTCACTCTCCCCCGGAGTTTGCTCAAACTCATGTCCATTGAGTCAATGATGTCATCTAACCATCCCAGCCTCTGCCATCCTCTTCTCCTTTTGCCTTCAGTCTTTCCCAGCATCAGGATCTTTTCTAATGAGTAGGCTCTTCTCATCAGGTGGCCCAAAGTATTGGAACTTCAGCTTCAACATCAGTCCTTCTAATGAATATTCAGGGTTGATTTCCTTGAGGATTGACTGGTTTGATCTCCTTGCTGTCCAAGGGACTCTCAAGAATCTTCTCCAGCACCACAGTTTGAAAGCACCATTCTTCGGTGCTAAACCTTCTTTATGCTCTTATCCAGACATGATTACTGGAAAATGCAGTCTCCTTAGCCTAAGATAAATGCACACTAGCCCCTAAGAGAACAGTTACCAATAATAGCCATCAAATTTGGTTCATTTTCTCGTTTCTTTCTTGCATTTGACAAGGGATTGGTTGTCCTCGTTATTTTTTTATATTTTCTGTTCCTTTTGGTTCTCATGCCACTGTCTTACTCCTCTTACATTTGTATGAAATTTCTCTGTCTCCTTCTCACATTCTTCTCTTATGTATACCAAATGTAAATTGTGACATCAGAAACATAAAATGTGTCCATAAATAACAAATTCTAGTGAGAATGTAGAGAAAAGGGACCACTTGTACACTGTTAGTGGGAATGTAAATTGATGTAGCCACTCTGAAAAACATTATGGATGTTCCCCCCCAAAAAATAAAACTTCCATATGATCTAATAATTCCACAGATGGGTATGGATATAAAAAAATAATGAAAACACTCATTAAAAAAGCTACTTCCACCCCAGTGTTCATAGCAGCACTATTGACAGTGGCCAAGAATTGGGAGCAACTCAAGTGCCCATCAGGAGATGAATGGATAAAGAAGAGTCAATATATATATATAATGGACTATTCAGTTCAGTTCAGTTCAGTCACTCAGTTGTGTGCGATTCTTTGTGACCCCATGAATTGCAGCATGCCAGGCCTCCCTGTCCATCACCAAATCCTGGAGTTCACCCAAACTCACGTCCATCGAGTCAGTGATGCCATCCAGCCATCTCATCCTCAGTCGTCCCCTTCTCCTGTCCCCAATCCCTCCCAGCATCAGAGTCTTTTCCAATGAGTCAACTCTTCGCATGAGGTAGACAAAATATTGGAATTTCAGCATTAGCATCAGTCCTTCCAATGAACACCCAGGACTGATCTCCTTTAGAATGGACTGGTTGGATCTCCTTGCAGTCCAAGGGACTCTCAAGAGTCTTCTCCAACACCACAGTTCAAAAGCATCAATTCTTCAGTGCTAAGCTTTCTTCACAGTCCAACTTTCACATCCATATATGACCACTGGAAAAACCATAGCCTTGACTAGATGGACCTTTGTTGGCAAAGTAATGTCTCTGCTTTTGAATATGCCATCTAGTTTGGTCATAACTTTTCTTACAAGGAGTAAGCATCTTACTTTCATGGCTGCAGTCACCATCTGCAGTGATTTTGGAGCCCCAAAATATAAAGTCTGACACTGTTTCCACTGTTTCCCCATCTATTTCCCATGAAGTGATGGGACTGGATGCCATGAGCTTAGTTTTCTAGAAACTAAACTTTAAGTTAACTTTTTCACTCTCCTTTTTCACTTTCATCAAGAGGCTTTTTAGTTCCTCATCACTTTCTGCCATAAGGGTGGTGTCATCTGCATATCTGAGGTTATTGATATTTCTCCTGGCAATCTTGATTCCAGCTTGTGCTTCTTCCAGCCCAGTGTTTCTCATGATGTACTCTGCATAGAAGTTAAATAAGCAGGGTGACAATATACAGCCTTGACGTACTCCTTTTCCTATTTGGAACCAGTCTGTTTTTCCATGTCCAGTTCTAACTGTTCCCTCCTGACCTGCATATAGGTTTCTCAAGAGGCAGGTCAGGTGGTCTTGTATTCCCATTTCTTTCAGAATTTTCCACAGTTTATTGTGATCCACACAGTCAAAGGCTTTGGCATCAAAAGTCAAAAAAGTCAGTAAAGCAGAAATGGATCTTTTTCTGGAACTCTCTTGCCTTTTCGATGATCCAGTAGATGTTGGCAATTTGATCTCTGGTTCCTCTGCCTTTTCTAAAACCAGTTTGAACATCTGGCCAAAAGAATGAAATGATGCCATTTTCAGCAACATGATGGGACTAGAAGCTATTATGCTTAGTGGAGTAAGTTATACCGAGAAATGCGAAGTCTAAAGAATAAAACAAAATACATTAAACAAATGTATTTAACAAAACAGAAATAGAGTCATAGACATAGAAAACAAGCTTATATTTACCACAGAAAAGAGGGAGAGAAGAAGGAACAAAATAAGAATATAGGATTAATACAGATACAAATGACTATGCATAAATTAAACAACAAGGATTTACAGTATGGCACAAGGAATTATATCCAATATCTTGAAATGACTTATAAATAAATGCCCTACCTGACACATCGTTATTCTGGACATTGAACAGTATAAATGTTCTTGGTAAATGGTGAAGCACTACATTGATGCAAAATAACATTATTGACAGTCGTTTCAATAATAATATCAGAAAGAGAATGAAATTAAGGTAGGAGTCTCTGTGACACCCAACCCACACATGCACCCTTCCCTCGGGTTTCTGCCTTAGGAAAGTACTTTCTCTTCAGCTTCTTCATGAGGAATGGCTGGATAGCCTAATTTACTCTAGGACTAGACAGTGCCATTCTTTCTTGACCTTGAGATTCTCACTCTGTGATTTGGAACTTAGAGGTATTCCAGGATGTTTCTAATATTTGCTCCCTTTGAAAAATCAGAAAGGGCTCTGTGTAACTCTCTTTCCTTACACTGGAGAGATATGGTAATAAGTAGATATGTTATTATCACCTACTCCTTTCCTATTACATGCGGGTAGCAATGAAACATTCCAGACACCTTGCCAGAAGGCTGGGATCCACAGTGAGGAGGTCAGCATGGGAGTATGGAAGCAGATTTGGAATGCTTCCTCCAAATCTCTTTCTATAAGAAGGATTCCTCTGATCAAGGGTTACATTATTCTTTACCCTAGGGGACTTATCACAAATATTCAAGTATCCCAAATATTATAACATTCATCTTACCCTTAACACCTTCCATAACCAGTCCATATACTTGACATTGCACTTTGGATTTAGAGCAGGTAACATAGTGAACATGCCAGACAGGTGCCCATCTGTCTTCTGACTCAGTGGCCTCCTGGCAATGAACACTCCCTCTTATCCACATGCCTTCAAGGGAGAGGAGAGTCAACTTTGCCAGTGTTCCTTGCTTCCTTTGCTCTCCCTGAAGAGAAGGCACACCCAAAGTTCTCTGCATTTTGGTGGGAGACCAGTCCATATTTAATTCTCAATCCACAGCAATTTATTTTCTGCCTCATTAGTATGAAACTACTGAGAATCTCTTGTAAAGGTTAACACTAATTGATATATACTCATTTTTCAGGCTCCCCAGGTGGCACTAATGGTAAAGAATCTGCCTGCCAATGCAGGAGACCTGAAAGATGCAGGTTTGACCCTTGGGTTGGGAAGATCCCCTGGAGAAGGAAAAGGTCACCCATTCTAGTATTTTTTGCTGGCAGAATCCCATGGACAGAGGAGCCTGCAAGACAGCATACAAACTTTTCAGTTCTTCTCTAACTTTTAATGTCCTTTCTACCTAGAATTCTTGGCCCTATTTCTTTCCATCAGGAAAATCTCATTAGAAACATATCTTATCAAGATACATATTCTTTTTTGACTGAACAGTCCCAAAATACCTTACACAAATATCTATTGTATCATTTCTCAGGCTGTATTATAATCCTTCTTTTTTATTTTTGATGTGTTGAATTGAATTGAATGACACATCTGACCACCTGTCACTAGGGCACTTAATGTTTTCAATTATTTTAATAGTTGCAATCGGTTGGTCAACAGTTATCTATATTTTCCCAACTGGAATGTGCATTCGTTAAATAGCTGATTGAGTTAGAGATACATTATATAGCCGTGAATAGGAGCCAAGTTAACTAACTTTTGAAAACACTAAACTTTAGATTTCATATCCTTACCAACCAAAATAACTGATCAAACCTATATTTTTACGGGGAATATGATATTTCAGGAAATTAGTTTGTTATAGAATGTTTTACTGCTTTGATATTATTTGAAAAATAGAAAAAGAACAGGAGTGTTTATTATTCTAGATTAAATTTCATGTCTCTTTACCACAATTGCAATTTCATATAATTTTTCCACAGCAATAAAATAAAAAGGATCAACCATAAGAAAACATGTTTTAGCATTTTTTAAACATCTTTATCATAGTTTTGGCAAATCTCTGGCAAACGTTTGGAAACAGTTTAGACAAACATTGGATAAATCAGCTCTAAAACAGCAGCGTTTAAATGGTCTGTAGGTGTGGCGACCACACACCTCAGTTTTCCTGGCATTGTCTGAGCTTACTCTTATTGTCTTGGCACAATTGTCAGCAGCTTCTTTTTTTCTCAGTAAGATCTTAGTTTGGACAGTAGAACTGTAGCCATCCTACTTACAGACTGTCTACACAGAGATTAAAAAGGAGACAATAATGTTTAATGCCTAAATGTCCCCATGACTCAGATAAAACCCCCTGAATTTTCATTTTTCAATAAAATCTTTTGATTTCACAAAAACTGTTTTTGTAAGTTTTCAAGTTTATTTCTGTTTTTACAAATTTCCTTTAAATATGATTATCTCTCTTCCTAAAAATTTTATCTTATAAATATTCTTTATTTTTCTCTCAAATGAAATGTGTTTAACTTTATAAGCATGTTCAAGTATTAAGTACTATAAACGGCAACCCACTCCAGGACTCTTGCCTAGAAAATCCCATGGACGGAGGAGCTTGGTACAGGCTACTGTCCATGGGGTCACAAAGAGTCAGGCACGACTGAGCAACTTTACTTCACTTCCAACTCTTTAAAACCCAGAAAGATTCCATTATTAGTGGAGACTTAAATAAAAACTCCCTGCTATTCATTATAAACTGTTGGTTATACTCATAGGGAAAATCTCTTAGGTGCTAATAGGTTCTCTTTCAGTAATGTGTTCTCTGTGATGTCAAATTTCCTGTTCACATGATAATGATCTTATTTTTTTCCCTATGCTTTAGGTAGTGGAGACTACAATTGTTATAGTCATTATTTTTGTTCTGGATTTACCTTTAAGATGTTGGCTTGCCTTAAATGTATTTTTATGTGCAACATTTTCTAACCTTTGACAGCATTGTCCATTATGCTTCCATAGTTTTCCTAAATATGCCACTTGAAGGAAGATATTGAACAAAATTAGAACAAAGCATTTTGGAGACAATGGCTTTGAACTTTACTCCCCCTGGTGGTCCAAAGCCCTGTTTCCCTGTGATGTAATAAAAAATATTTTTTTCTGATACTAGGAGACATCATGTAAAATAGATGACAAACAGTAATTGTTTACAAAAATATGCATAAGAACCCATTGTCACTTAATGAACAAATTTTACACATATTTATCTCAACTCATTATTCTAACTTATTTATATAAGTTGTATATAAATATGCTCTTATATAATAAAATGCCCAATTACTAGGATGTTTATCATGGGTAGCAAATGGTAATTTGCTCTGTTACTCCAAAACCTTAGTCAATTTCACACAAATCATCCCTTTATGTCCTTCAACTTTACATACAGTACATTTGAACTTTTCTACAATTAATTTCTAGATCTCAACATTTATACATAAATTAAAATAACATGCAATAATTCACTGAATCAAAGGAGGCTTTCATAATAATAGACTATTTCCATTGTGAAGAGCCTTTGCAATATATAGGTCAACCTCTAAATTTTAGATAGAGAAAATTTAAACAGTTGCTTCAGAGATCAGATTTTAAGTCCCAGATCAATGTTCTAGATGAATTCTCTTAATTATCTTTTTAAAATAATTTTCTTGCTATTTCCTTGTTTTAGTTCTGTAGTAATTGAAAATAATATAATCAGTTGAATGATGAATGAAAATAAATATTGGCATTGTATCATTAATTTAGTTTATGAATATTTATTGAGTGCTACTTGTTGATAGAAACAGTGTAGCAAGTGTAGAATAAACAGATTTGGAAGATGGGATAGAAAAAATTACTTTTTGATATGTTGACATTGGGGCTTCCGTGGTGGCTCAGACTATAAACAATCTGCCTGCAGTGAAGGAGACCCAGGTTCAGTCCTTGAGTTGGGAAGATCCCCTGGAGAAGGAAATGGCTACCCAAGTCCAGTATTCTTGTCTGGAAAATTCCATGGACAGAGGAGCCTGGTGGGCTACAGTCCATGGGGTCACAAAGAGTCAGACACGACTGAGCAAGTAACACTTCATGCTGAGATTGAGATGCTTGTGGTTTATCCCAGTAAATACAGTTGAGCAGGTGATGTGGATCAGCAATTCGGGTGAGAGAACTGAGATGGAACATGGTTTGGGGTAAGCTGGCATAGAGAAGATAGACTTCATTATAATACATTAGGAGAATATGAGTTTGAGGAAGTTTTTAAATCTCTTTTCTCCTTTTTCCTTTCTCTTTTTTTTAATCCCTCTTCTTTCTTTCTTTTTTTTTTTTTACTTCTTTCTCTCTTTCTTTTCCTTGTTTAGCTGAAATTTATATGTGTGTGTTAGTTTTGAGAAAAATTGTATAGGGAGATGAGTTTGATTATATTAGAGAAATGTTGAGTATCTATTGAAGTAACAAAGAAGACAATAGGCAATGGAATTCAGAAAACAAATAGAGGTTGTTGTTTTTTTTTTTTTAATCTTGGAAAAGAAGAGAGGCATTAATTCTGAGCTAAAGGGAGGTTAGAGAACACTGTCAATATGAATAAATTTGCAAGTGAAGGGATAGGATCTTGATCATGTTCCCAGTTAATGTCCTTTTTTACTAATAAACTAAGAAGTAAGGTCATTTTCTGATAGTAAAGAAGGAAGTAGAGGAATAAGATGCATGAGTAACACAATGAAAGATAAAGAGAACTAGAATATGTAAAAAGTTACTCTGTAGGATCTAGAATTGGAGGTTCAAATTTGAAATGTAGAATTACGTCTATGGTACAGTCTGTTGTTTTCAGCAAGAATTGTCAGAAGACTATATGCAAGAACAGAGAAGGCAAACATTTGAACTGACCGAGAGCTGATACTTATGAATACCAAGAGGGTTTATTGAGCTAGATAGTTGTGGTTATTGGCAAGTGTCTCAAGAAGGAGAGAAGTTAAGAAATTATTTGTTACGAATGAGAATCAAAAGGGTGATCTGGGGTACCCAAGGCCTCAATAAATGCAAAACAGTACTGTAGAAGAACTATCAAAGAATACTAATAGACAATAAAAATTCAAATAGAATTATGAGTTATAATAATATCTAGAATATGGAGTTGGATATAGATGGCTTAAGAGGAGTGGAATTAAGGTTTAAATATAGTTTAACACATTCTGCATTGACAATTACTTGGCCACTTTAAAGAAATCAATAAACAGCAGATTAAAAAGAATGTTTGGGTTGGCGACATCAACAAGATAGCAGAGTAGGAAGCCCTGGACTCTTCTTTCCCCCCACAAATACACAGATTCAGTAACTATTCCTAGACAAATTCCCTTTGTAAGACATCCAGAAACAACTGAAAGGTCCATGTACCTCCCAGTCGAATGAAAATCAGCCTTAACAAAGCCAATGGAGATTGGCTCAATGAGACACCCTCTTACTGGATTACCTTTTGCCAGCTTAGCATCATACGATGAAAAAGAAACCCTCTAGCTCTCAGCTTCTCCCAGGGGAAGCAGGGATTGGTTTCTGTACCCAAACTCCCAGCTCTTCTAAGTGGGGCTCCCCAGGGAACTAACTTCCATTTTGCCAGTCTTGGACTTCCGTTGGGTCAGGTACATCCCATGCAACTGGAGGGAAATGGTTACAGCATCTTGGGCTGGTAGACATCATACATCCCACTCACTGTTCATCACAGAGCAAGGGACAAAATCCACAGCTCCCTGCTTCTTCCTGGGGAGGGAAAAAGTTAGAATGGGCCAATGAATCTCTATCCAAGTTGGTGGTCTTCTCCTGTAAAAAGTCAGTTCATGAAGACTGGGAGAGGCATCTGCTTTGTCTAATATGCAGGCAGCAACACATAAAGTCAAGGAAAATCAATAATAAGGCAAGAATGTTCCCCCAAAAAAGGAATGGAATAAACCTCCAGATACTGACCCTAAAGAAAGGTAGAAGTGTGATAGTGTTAGTCACTCAGACTCTTTGACCCCATGGACTGTAGCCCACCAGGTTTCTCTGTCCATGGAATTCTCCAGGCAAGAATACTGGAGTGGGTTGCCATTTCCTTCTCCAAAGAAAAGTAGTAATCTGATATATATACCTGAAAGAGAGTTGAAAATAACTTTCAGAAAGGTACTCACTGAGGTCAGGAACACAATGCATGAACAAAAGGGGAAACTGAACAAAGAGAAAATATTAAAAAGTACAAAACAAACCATGGAGCTAAAGACAATAATCAAACTTAAACAAAACCCACCAAAGTGTTTCAACATCAGACTAGAGCAAGCAAAATAAAACACTGGTGAATTTAAAGACCAGTCACTGGAAATAATTAGGTCAGAGGAGCAAAAAGAAAACAATGAAGAAAAGTGAAGAAAGCTTAAATGAGCTATGGGATACCTTCAAGAAACCGATACAAGCAGTATAGGATTCCCAGAATGAGAAGAGAGAAATAAAAGACCAGAAAATTTACTCAAAGAAATAATAACTGAAAACTTCCAAAATCTGAGAAAGGAAATGGATATCCAAATCCAAAAATCTTGTTGTTGTTCAGTTGCTTGGTTGTGTCCAACTCTCTGTGACCCAAGGACTGCAGCACACCAGACTTCCCTGTCCTTCACTATCACCTGGAGTTTGCTCAAACTCGTGTCCATTGAGTCAGTGATGTCATCCAACCATCTCATCCTCTGCCCCCTTCTCTTGCCCTCAATCTTTCCCAGCATCAGGGTCTTTTCCAGTGAGTTGGCTCATTGGAAAGCCAGTGAGCCATCAGGAAGCCAGAGTATTGGAGCTACGGCATCAGTCCTTAATGAATATTCAGGATTGATTTCCTATAGGATTGACTGGTTTGATCTCCTTTCTATCCAACAGACTCTTAAAAGAGTCTTCTTTCAGCACCACAGTTAAATGCACAAATTCTTTGGCGCTTAGCCTTCTTTATGGTCCAGCTCTCACATCCATACATGACTACTGGAAAAACCTTTGTTGGCAAAGTGATGTCTCTGATTATACAGACCTTTGTTGGCAAAGTGACGACTCTGCTTTCAACAAATGAAGTTGCTCAGTCGTGTCCAACTCTTTGTGACCCCATGGACTATAGGCCAGCAGGCCCCTGTGTCCATGGGATTTCCCAGGCAAGAGTACTGGAGTGGGTTGCCATTTCCTTCTCCAGGGGATCTTCCCGACCCAGAGATCGAACCCAGGTCTCCTGCATTGCAGGCAGACGCTTTGACCTCTGAGCCACCAGGGAAGCCCACACACTGTCTAGGTGGAGTTAATAATCAATTGACATCAAATTTCACTGAAACAAGACAAGTAAGCTATAAAGCCCTGCTGTACAGCATTGTACTTATAGTGAACATAATGTACACTTAAAATTTGTAAAGAGAGACAGTCTCATATTGAGTGTTCTTAATATAATAAATTAAATTTTAAGAAAGAGTACTTGTTTTAGAGCCTATAGACTGGGTTTGAGACTGTATTCTAGTACTTGCTAGTAATATAAATTTTAAATATTTATCTTCTCTTAGCTCCAGTGTATGTGCTCAGGCATGTCTGACTCTCTGCAGCCCCATGGACTGTAGCCCACCAAGCTCCTCTGTCCATGGAATTTTTCAGGCAAGAATACTGAAGTGGGTTGCCATTTCCTACTCCAGGGGACCTTCCTGATCCAGGGGTCAAACCCACATCTCTTTCATTTCCTGCATTGGCAAGCATCTTCTTTACACCTAGAGCCACCTGGGAAGCCCCTTAGCTCCAGTGCCCTCATCTATATAATACGAATAGAAATAAACAGCATGCAGGATTCTTACTAAAATCAAGTTAATCTCCATAGAAGATATATATAATATTAAATATATCATCTCATATATAATTTTTTTATGATAAAGCCTTTTTATACTTCCTGCCGCTTTAGGATCCTGCTTTCTCTACTTTTCCCTCTTCACATCATGGAAACAAATTCAAGAATAGTTCATCCTAAAAAAAAAAACTGACCTTTAATTTTTTATATCTTTTTCAGCACTGTCCTAGTTTTCTTGTTTCCTTCATAACTAAATTAATAGAGGAATTTTTTATTCAATGATCTTTTCTCATCTGCTCTTAAATTCTCTATAAATGAATTTTGCTCCCACCATTTTCCTGCAACTGTTTTTTTGTAATATCCTTCCAAGTGAAATTTCAGATGAACTCTTTTCATACATTATCTGAATTGTAAAGCGTTTGGCACTATAATCTTTCCTAAAGTACTGTTTCTTTATATATTCTCCTCTCTTCAGATTTTGCAATAAAATAACTCTCCTGGTTCTTCCTGATGCTTCAGATCACTATTTTTTAATTTCCTTTACTGATTCCTCTTCTTTTCCTATAAAATTGACGTCCCCAGGTTTCACTCTTTTTTAAAATATTTTATTTAAGTTTCTTTATGTGAACCATTTTTAACATGTTTATTGAATACGTTACACTATTGCTTCTGTTTTATGTTTTGGTTTTGTGTCTGCAAGGCACATGGGAATCTTAGTTCCCCAATCTGGGATCAAACCCTCACCCCCTGCATTGGAAGGTGAAGTCTTCACCACTGAACCACCAGGGAAGTCCCCCAGATTTCATTCTTATTCACATTTTCTCCTTTGTCTATCTCAGTCACCTATTGGAATTTAAATACTGCTGGTAATGCTGATACTCCATCTAAGCATGCTCAGCCACTCAGTCACATTCAGCTCTTTGCAACCCCACAGACTGTAGCCTGCCAGGCTCCTCCATCCATAAGATTATCCCAGCAAGAATACTGGAGTGGGTTGCCATTTCCTCCTCCAGGGGATTTTTCCCAACTCAGAGATAGAACCCACATCTCCTGCATTGCAGGCAGATTCTTTCCACTGAGCTACTGGGGAAGCCCCTTCTCCATCTAAGAAAACTCTGAATTTAGAAATTTATCCATCCTATTTATTCTGTTAATATACATTTAGTATCTACCATGTGTCAGGCATGGGCTGTAAAAAGGAATTGGAAATATGGCAGTAAACAGCACAAACCAAGACCTTTGCTTTCATTTTCTTGAATATTTCCCGAGGATTTCAAGTTGAACACATCTAAAACTGAAATAATCCCTTCTATTTCCTGCAATCTGTTCCCTACCTTGTGTTTTATTTCCTAGTAAATATTAATAATAGATGGGGAAACAGTGGAAACAGTGTCAGACTTTATTTTGGGGGACTCCAAAATCACTGCAGATGGTGACTGCAGCCATGAAATTAAAAGATGCTTACTCCTTGGAAGGAAAGTTATGACCAACCTAAATAGCATATTCAAAAGCAGAGACATTACTTTGCCGACTAAGGTCCGTCTGGTCAAGGCTATGGTTTTTCCAGTAGTCATGTATGGATGTGAGAGTTAGACTGTGAAGAAGGCTGAGCGCTGAAGAATTGATGCTTTTGAACTGTGGTGTTGGAGAAGACTCTTGTGAGTCCCTTGGACTGCAAGGAGGTCCAACTAGTCCATTCTGAAGGAGATCAGCCCTGGGATTTCTTTGGAAGGAATGATGCTAAAGCTGAAACTCCAGTACTTTGGCCACCTCATGCGGAGAGTTGACTCATTGGAAAAGACTTTGATGCTGGGAGGGACTGGGGACAGGAGAAGAAGGGGACGACCGAGGATGAGATGGCTGGATGGCATCACTGACTCGATGGGCATGAGTCTGAGTGAACTCCAGGAGTTGGTGATAGACAGGGAGGCCTGGCATGCTGCGATTCATGGGGTCGCAAAGAGTCGGACACAACTGAGCGACTGAACTGAACTGAACTGAAACATTAATAATTCTATCCACTTAGGTATTCAAATCAGAAATCTGAGAGTAATCTAGACTCTTATTTCATTGACATTTTTCTCCTAACCATTAAATCCACTTTTCAGTATGTTATTAAATCCAGTTCCTCATTTTCATCCACAGACACACTTCACGATCACCTGGGCTCTGTGTATAAAATGGGATAGCTTTCTGCCTACTTCATGGGGTTGACAATAAGATTAATGACATAATAGATTCCTTAGTCTCAAAACATTACCCAGTACATGATGCTTATTAAATGTGTTAGTTATCATTATTAAATAATAATAATAATTAGCTATTAGAATTGGCATTTGAAATGAAGCTTATTACCCTTCCCTGAATAGGAGAACAAAAAGTATTGACAAAAAATCCAAGCCACTTCATCAAAAGTACCATGTGCTAGACAAATTGACTTTCTTACATAAAGAGTGTGTGTATATACATATTAATATATATTCAAAAAAATCTGCCTGAACTTCAATGAGGCTTTTCATTTGAAGTCTGAGCAATAAGATAGGAATGTGTGATATAAACCATGCCCTTCAGAGCATAACTATGACTCAAACATTTTAGTGAGATTGTCTCTATCTGTATATCTCAGAAATATACAGACACATAAGGTTGAGAATCATACCCATGTCCCTTATTCCAGTTTGTCAGTCTCTTAACTGAACACCCAGGAGGATGGAGGTCAATTTATCTTCCTTATTATGAATTAAGCTGAATTTTGAGTGTGAAGCCAAATTGTCTTGTAATTCCATTTCTACTGGATTGAATTTACCACCAGTACTATTGGCAGCTCTCCTATCATCAACCTATTGGGCACTGAGCCTGCCAAAAGCGGACTAGAGTGAGGACCTAGAAAGCGTGAATGTTCAGCTCCTGCCCTCAATTTGTTAATCAGATAGTCACTCCTGCTTTCTTGGGAAGGGTTGACAAAACAGACAGAGGTGGTTGGAAAACTTCTTTTTCTAACTCTACGCCTCAGAAAGGGCAGATGTTAGTATGTCTTGAGCATAGAAGAAGTAAGAGGCGAAGAGAGACACTAGTTCTCACTCATATGCACCACTGAAGATATATGATCTATAAAATCAGGTTTTGAATATTAAAATATTTGAAGGTAAACATATCACACTTTCAGGTAATAGCAAAAAGTTGATGCCTCAGAAAACAATGTAATTCAGGGTGATTTTAATCAATGAAATCTACTCTTTCAAAATGAAGAAGAGCAGTCATAGAAGGCAAAACAACCCAGAAATAGGATAAGGGGGAAATGATTAAAAATAAATATTAAAAATATTTGAGAGGCATACTGGGCTGTAAGCTATACATGTCTTATCTCTACAGCTGTCATTTTAAAAGCAAACATAATATTAGAAATGTGTTAATGGAAATGAGATATGTAAAAATAAGTATGTTGAGGATGCTTCTAACACATAACAGCATTATATTTATATTGACAAATTGATATAAAATAAGACATGGAAAAAACACAAAGTTTCCATAGAAGATCATCCAAAGAAAGAGTTGAACAGGCATTGCTGAGTGGAAGAAAGAGTGTGTGTATACTTTGAAACACACAGATCTGGGTTGAAATATTAGATTTAGAATGTTAACTATACTAGTTGAACTCCTCTGATATCTTTGCCTTGTCTGCAAAGTAAGAGCAGTTTCATATGGATGTTGTTGTAGAATACATCACATCATGCCTGGCCTGTGGTCACCTCTCAAACACAAGTAGTTTTCTTCCTGCCTGGGAAATGTATCATTGAAAAATGGAGCCTTAAATAAATGAATTAATTGGTTTTGAATGAAAAGAGGTGACTTAGCCTACTTTTCCTTCCAGTAAACAGTCTCTTACTTAATTCCCTGAATATTCAATAACCTGAAGAGTCTTAGCTAGAAGAAATAGCCTTAAATTACATCAATTTTCTTCTTCCTGGGAATATAATACTGGAATAGGCCCTAGATCTTTGAGTGTCCAAACCAGGAAATCATGCAAAATAGTCATAAATATGAATCCAAATGATTGAGAACCCAATCTAATCTTTTCTGCAAGAATTTTAATCACACCTGTGGTCTGCATGGTTCTATAGACAGTGATCTTATCCATTTATCTTGAAGCTGACCTGCCCCAAATATTGTCTGGAATATATTTGTCCATTTAATTCATTATGCATATTAATTCCTAATAAATATTTATTTTTATAGTTTTTACAACTGGGACAGTCATATTGCTGTTTGGAATTCAACCCCCAACTACCAAGTGATTGCCGATAATCCAGAAGGCTTACTTTTCAAATACAAAAGAGACAGAAAAATTCTCAATGTGGACCCTAAGGTACATCTGCTTTTACATTTATGAATCTCATTATATTTTATTGTATCTCTACGTATCACTAAAAAAGTATTAAATAATTGACCTTAAGTTTTTTTTTTTAATTTATAAATGAAAAGCTATGTGGAAACAAGCGTGATATATGGCAAAACCAATACAATATTGTAGAGTAATTAGCCTCCAATTAAAATAAATAAATTTATATTTTAAAAAAAGAAACAAAAAACTTCAAAACTTAATAAATTATCAGAAACCAACAGGGAAGAATTTGAGGGGAAAAGCTTATTTCAAGGGGACACCAAGTAGACAACTTAAGGCTACAAGCAAGGCATCTGTGAGCCTTGATAAAATCAGTTGAAACACCATGAAAAAAGATTCCTTTGGACTCTCCCTTTTAGTAACTTTAAATCATTCAAGTAGTACATACTCTAAATACTCAGCTCTCCATATCCTTAGAGGCAGAAACTACTAAGAGGGAGTCCACGTGTTTGCACTTTTATGAGGGACTTGAACAAGAGAGGATTTTGATACCTACAGGTGGTCGTGGAACCAATCCCCAGAGGATACTAAGGGATGACTGTAATGTATCAAGTTCTGTGCCAAGCTCCTGTAAGGTGTTGCTTCATTTTGTCTTCAGAACCACCTGACACAGGCACCATTACATGTCTTCATTTACAGATCAAAAAAGTGAGGTTAGAGAGGGTATGGGAGGTACCTGAGGGAAATGGCAGAACTAGGATTTATATCTCAAACTCCCAAGTTCAACAAGTGTTTTGAATCACTATATCTTCATTACATTAGTAGTAGTAGACTTAAAATCTTACTTATTGTTCACTGAATGAGTGAGTGAAGGTGCTCAGTTGTGTCCAACTCTTTGTGACTCCATGGACTCTAGCCTACCAGGCTTCTCCATCCATCGGATTTTCCAGGGAAGGGTACTAGAGCAGGTTGCCACTTCCTTCTCCAGGGGATCTTCCCGACACAGGGATTGAACCCGGGTCTCCCGCATTGTAGGCAGATGCTTTTACCGTCTGAGCCACCAAGGAAGATTCTATTGTTCACTATGGATGCTTTAAAATGTGAGGGTTACATCTTGTCTGATAAGGCAAAGTGTCTAAATTCTAAAGGAGGGTCACTTAAAAACATCTTTTAAGAGTCATTAGTGTGATTGGACCCGGAATTAAATTTGTCTATTTGACTAATGGAAAATCTTAGGCTATTAAAAATAAGAACTATGTTTATTTGCCTTCTAAGTTCCTCAAATTGTAGATTGTTAGGTAACAGGCACCCAAAAGTAGACTGATCAACTGAATAAAGCTGAGTAGGGTGAAGTTATATAATTTCATCCCCAATTTGTTTTTGAAACTTTTTAATATAAGAAAATGTATTCCAAAATAGTCTGTGATTCTATTACATTGTCTTCAACATTGTTATTAAAATGCTTTAAAGTAGATAAAGAAAAAAGAAATAAATGGAACTCACATGTGAGAACACTCCTTTTTGCCTGGCAGCAGACTTAGGTCAGAGAACCAGTAGACTTTATATCCATTTTTTGCTCTGATTCTGTGGAGTCTAGTCACTGAATTTGGTGATGAGTCATTTACAAAAGAGAGGCTCTCATCTCACATACATACTCAGAATTCTAATATCCATTTTTTATATGTGGCTAACACTGAAAGCAATATTGTCTTTAATGCATTTATGAGTGTTCACTTACGAATAGCAGAGAAGTATATGTGTACATCTTGTCTCTGATAGTGCCTCTTTACTCATAAGTGGGTGTCAGAAAGTGAAAATGAAAATTGCTCAGTCGTGTCTGACTCTTTGCCACCCCATGGACTGTAACCTGCCAGGCTCCTCTGTCCATAGGATTCTCCAGGCAAGAATACTGGAGTGGGAATCCATTCCCTTCTCCAGGGGATCTTCCCAGCCCAGGGACTGAACCCGGGTCTCCCACATTGCAGGAAGATTCTTTACCAGTGAGCCACCAGGGAAGCTCCAAATGAGTGTCAGCACACTATCACTTGAGGCAAATTATAGAAAACTTAACAAATAGCATTTACAGAGTCTTTTCCTTTTTGTAGGCTAAACTACATACATAAGAAAACATATAAAATGATTAATATCATTATTAACATGTGTGGAACAAGTTTTTGAATCAGTTTTGAATGGCATCACACAGATTATTTTAAGGCTCCATTTTAACTTGTGCCATATACATATACCAAGAATGTATGCCATCAATTATAGCTTTTGTGTATGTCTTTGAAGAATCATTACTGAATCCAAACTACTATTTGAATGGTTTGAATAGCTTTAATTAATAAGCACTCATTTCCATAATAATCAATCATGAAATTTCAAAGACTTAATCAATAATCCATGAAACATAACGTGTTCCTCTTTTTCCTGGAAGATTTTAATTATAACTCAAAAGATTCATGGTGAGTCTGAAGGAAAGGTACTTCCAAAATCTTGGAGAACAAGGATTTGGATAATTAATGATAGAAGTATATTATTGTATATTATATTATACATGTATAAAGTATATTAGTTTTCCTGGTGTCTCAGATAGTAAAAGAATCTGCCTGCAATTCAGAAGACCTGGGTTCAATCCCTGGGTTGGGAAGATCCCCTGGAGAAGGGAATGGCTACCCACTCCAATATTCTTACCTGGAGAATTCCATGGACAGAGGACCCTGGCAGGCTGCAGTTCATGGAGTTGCAAAGAGTTGGGCACAGCTGAGCAACTAACACTTTCATAAAATATATTATATAAAAGAATTGTTAAGTGAGACATATAGTGATATTTGGGTACTTGCTCAGTTGCTCAGTAGTACCCAATCTTTGCAACTCTAAGGACTATAGCCCACCAGGCTCCTCTGTCCATGGAATTTTTCAGGCAAAAATACTGTAGTGGGTTGCCATTTTCTCTTCCAGGGGATCTTCCTGACCCTGGGATCGAACTCCAATCTCCTGTGTCCCCTGCTTTGGCAGGTGGATTCTTTACCACCGAGACACTTAGGAAGCCCCTATTTGGGTATTTATGTTCCTTTAAATTTTTTTAAATCTTTTTGAAGGATAAAAACTAACAAAAGAATGTTGGTCTTAGCATTAATAAACAAAATTCTAGGCCTTTAATTTATTATTAACTCGTTTCATGGTTTTGAGAAATTCACTTAATTTCTCTAGACTTTGCTGTTCACAGCTGGAAGATGAGACTTTGTTGTTGTTTTCTGATCTCTGGAGTCTCTCTAGCTCCCCAGGCCCAATTTGCAGAGATTCTAACTCAACTGGGCCTCAAAGTACATATTTTCATAAAGCTACCAGTGTGATTCTGCTGTAGATTGTCCATGAACCACAATTTGAAAAAGTCTTATTTATTAAAACAATAATCTCAAGATCTGGTACTCTGTGTCCCAGACACAAGTGTTCTCAAACAAAATAGAACACATATATTTTCATTTTTATGGAGTAGATATAAAATTAGCATGTATATCACCTACTTAATTTCTTAACTTATTTACCCTCTTCAAAGAGCCATAATCATTTTATATTTCATGCATCAACACAGCAGCTCTTACAGACCTACAGGCAAGTCAAGAAATAAGCTAATAAGTCAAGTTTTTCAAACTACAAACAATTTGAGTTACATCTTTATACTCAATATCCTCCCTAACAATTCTGCTTGAAATTCTTCTTAAGATGAACATATCATAATTCCATCTTTAAAGAGCTATAAAATATTAAGAACCATACAACTCAACTCTCCTCTTCCTTTCCTTCAAGCACTCTCTTTGAGATATTTTACGCCTGATATTAAAGAGGTTGAGATAAATGAAAGGTGGAGACAGTGGTAAACAGGATGTGTTTCCTTTGTACAACACAGATGTAGACTCATTAATTCTGAAGTGCGGTTCCCTTGAAGCAGAGTTGTTTGTAAATGGAATGAGTGGAAAAAAGAAAATTGTGCAGGTCTTAGAACAAGTAACATGAGTTCATTGGTTAAGAAATTCCAAATGCAATAAGAGTTTGGTTGCATTGAAAACAGGACCACTGGCTTTAACTTCCCTGCAGCTGTGTAACATCTGGAACAAATAAGGCCAGTTTCTATTTCTGAGTGAAGAATGCTTGTCTGAGTGATTCACACCCACCAAAATGTTTCCAGTGTATTATCTTTAGAAGGATTGAGTGGACAAACTTTGTACTCGCTCCTCTGCATCATCTGCACAAATGAAAAAAAAAAAGGAATTTTCCTTTTGCTTTTAGGAAACATTAACCATGAAAAAGTTTGCTTTGAGTCTTAGCCTAACATAGGTGGTCTAAAAGTTTCATAATCTACCAATGAGAGATTGTTTAGAATAGTTAAAATAGGAAAACTCTTTCATAATTACACCTTTTTTTCCCCTTCCCCCTCCCCTCTTCTATTTACTAATGTGAGAACAGAACCCATCACCTGGAAAAATGTCTGGTTAATAGATACTCAATAAATATTTATGGCATAAATGATTGAATGTATGATTCCCTCCAAACACAAATGCAATGCTATATATTAACAAAAAGGTGAGGAGTATATTATGTCGTATATTATGTCACTGATGCTTGAGCTAGCAGTAACAGTCAAAAAGGGCACAGTCACACCACTCTGTATTGATCCAAGTAAGTCAGAAAAAAATAATTATAGGAACTTATTGGTGGAAACAGCTAGTAGTGTGGCCATAATTTTAGGCTTTGTTGAAGTTATGCAGGAATCTTTATTTTAGTATGTGCTTCCAAGTGTTCTTGTGCAGTCCCAGGAATATGTAATTTAAGCCATCTCAAATTCAGACTGTTAGAATATGTTTTTGATTTACTAACAAATTGACACAAACAGGTTAAATGACTTGCTCAGGGTCACAGACTTCGTTATTAGTAGAAACTAGTGGTGAAACGTAAACTTAAATATGAGATACCATAGGGAGCATAAAGATGAGCGTATGAGTTCAACACTTGCCCTTTAAGTGCTTGCAGGACTTTTAAGAAAACAGGCATGTAAAGAATATAAGGGCAACCTAAGGAGGAAAGTGATATGCTACAAAAAAATAGAAATGCTTTGGGATTCAGTCGAGAGATGACTTTCAATCTAAGGCAGGGAGAGCATTTGAGATGGTTAAGGAATAATGGAGGAAATAATCTTTAAATTGAAATTAAAGAATGATTAGGAATTGAACTCAGAGAGATGGAGATGATACCAAGAATGAAACCTATTAGCAAAGATAAGGTTGATGAGTGTAAACAAAGGAAAGGAAGACCTAAATATTTAAAGCTAGCTGTTGAATTGCTCTGGAGAAGGAGTGGAATGGGAATCAAGCAAGAAAAGATCCGGAAAAGCCTTGAATTCAGAACTGGTGAGGACCTCGTACTAGTTCAGTTCAGTCGCTCAGTCTTGTCCAACTCTTTGTGACCCCATGAATCACAGCACACCAGGCCTCCCTGTCCATCACCAACTCCCAGAGTTTACCCAAACTCATGTCCATCAAGTCTGTAATGCCATCCAGACATCTCATTGTCTGTCATTCCCTTCTCCTCCTGCCCCAAATCCCTCCCCGCATCAGGGTCTTTTCCAATGAGTCAACTATTCACATGAGGCAGACAAAATATTGGATTTTAAGCTTTAGCATCATTCCTTCCAAAGAACACCCAGGACTGACCTCCTTTAGGATGAACTGGTTGGATCTCCTTGCAGTCCAAGGGACTCACAAGAGTCTCCAACACCACAGTTCAAAAGCATCAATTCTTCAGCGCTCAGCTTTCTTCACAGTCTAACTCTCACATCCACACATGACCACTGGAAAAACCATAGCCTTTACTAGACGGACCTTTGTTGGCAAAGTAATGTCTCTGCTTTTGAATATGCTATCTGGGTTGGTCATAACATTCCTTCCAAGGAGTAAGCGTCTTTTAATTTCATGGCTGCAATCACCATCTGCAGTGATTTTGGAGGTCAAAAAAATAAAGTCTGACACTGTTTCCACTGTTTCCCCATCTATTTCCCATGAAGTGATGGGACCAGACACCATGATCTTCATTTTCTGAATGTTGAGCCTTAAGCCAACTTTTTCGCTCTCCTCTTTCACTTTCATCAAGAGGCTTTTGAGTTCCTCTTCACTTTCTGCCATAAGTGTGGTGTCATCTGCATATCTGGGATTATTGATATTTCTCACAGCAATCTGGATTCCAGCTTGTGCTTCTTCCAGCCCAGCGTTTCTCATGATGTACTCTATATATAAGTTAAATAAGCAGGGTGACAATATACAGCCTTGACGTACTCCTTTTCCTATTTGGAACCTGTCTGTTGTTCCATGTCCAGTTCTAACTGTTCCCTCCTGACCTGCATATAGGTTTCTCAAGAGGCAGGTCAGGTGGTCTTGTATTCCCATTTCTTTCAGAAATTTCCACAGTTTATTGTGATCCACACAGTCAGAGGCTTTGGCATAGTTAATAAAGCAGAAATAGATGTTTTTATGGAACTCTCTTGCTTTTTTGATGATCCAGTGGATGTTGGCAATTCGATCTCTGGTTCCTCTGCCTTTTCTAAAACCAGCTTGAACATCTGGAAGTGCATGGTTCACGTACTGCTGAAGCCTAGCTTGGAGAATTTTGAGGATTACTTTACTAGAGTGTGAGATGAGTGCAATTGTGCAGTAGTTTGAGCATTCTTTGGCATTGCCTTTCTTTGGGACTGGAATGAAAACTGATCTTTTTCAGTCCTGTGGCCACTGCTGAGTTTTCCAAATTTGCTGGCATATTGAGTGCAGCACTTTCACAGCATCATCTTTCAGGATTTGAAATAGCCTAACTGGAATTCCATCACCTTCGCTAGCTTTGTTTGTAGTGATGCTTTCTAAGGCCCACTTGACTTCACATTCCAAGATGTCTGGCTCTGGGTGAGTGATCACACCATCGTGATTATCTTGGTCATGAAGATCTTTTTTGTACAGTTCTGTGTATTCTTGCCACCTCTCCTTAATATTTTCTGCTTCTATTCAGTTCAGTTACTCAGTCATGTCAGACTCTTTGCGACCCCATGAATTGCAGCACACCAGGCCTCCCTGTCCATCACCAACTCCTGGAATTCACTCAAACTCATGTCCATCGAGTTGGTGATGCCATCCAGCCATCTCATCCTCTGTTGTCCCCTTTTCCTCCTGCCCCCAATCCCTCCAAGCATCAGGGTCTTTTCCAATAAGTCAGTTCTTCACACGAAGTGGCCAAAGTATTGGAGTTTCAGCTTCAGCATCAGTCCTTCCAATGAACACCCAGGACTGATCTTTAGGATGGACTGGTTGGACCTCCCTGCAGTCCAAGAGACTCTCAAGAGTCTTCTCAAACAACACAGTTCAAAAGCATGAATTCTTCGGTGCTCAGCTTTCCTCACAGTCCATATATGACTACTGGAAAAACCATAGCCTTGACTAGACTGCTTTTGTTCAGTTCAGTTCAGTCGCTCAGTCATGTCCGACTCTTTGCGACCCCATGAATCACAGCACACCAGGCCTCCCTGTCCATCACCAACTCCCGGAGTTCACTCAGAGTCACGTCCATCAAGTCAGTGATGCCATCCAGCCATCTCATTCTCCATTGTCCCCTTCTCCTCCTACCCCCAATCCCTCCCAGCATCAGAGTCTTTTCCAATGAGTCAACTCTTCGCATGATGTGGCCAAAGTACTGGAGTTTCAGCTTTAGCATCATTCCTTTCAAAGAAATCCCAGGGCTGATCTCATTCAGAATGGACTGGTTGGATCTCCTTGCAGTCCAAGAGACTCTCAAGAGTCTTCTCCAACACCACTTTTGTTAGGTGCATACAATTTCTGTCCTTTATCGAGCCCATCTTTGCATGAAATATTCCCCTGGTATCTCTAATTTTCTTGAAGAGATCTCTAGTCTTTCCCATTCTGTTGTTTCCCTCAATTTCTTTGCATTGATTGCTGAGGAAGGCTTTCTTATCTCTCCTTGCTATTCTTTGGAATTCTGCATTGAAATGTTTATATCTTTCCTTTTCTTCTTTGCTTTTTGCTTCTCTTCTTTTCACAGCTGTTTGTAAGGCCTCCTCAGACAGCCATTTTGCTTTTTTCATTTCTTTTTCATGGGGATGGTCTTGATCCCTGTCTCCTGTATAATGTCATGAACCTCTGTCCATAGTTCATCAGGCACTCTGTCTATCAGATCTAGTCCCTTAAATCTATTTCTCACTTCCACTGTATTATCATAAGGGATTTGATTTAGGGCATACCTGAATGGTCTAGTGGCTTTCCCTACTTTCTTCAATTTAAATCTGAATTTGGTAATAAGAATTTCATGATCTGAGCCACTGCCAGCTCCTGGTCTTGTTTTTTTTTGTTTGTTTGTTTGTTTGTTGTTGTTGTTGTTGTTGTTGACTGTATAGAGCTTCTCCATATTTGGCTGCAAAGAATATAATCAATCTGATTTTAGTGTTGACCATCTGGTGTTGCCCATGTGTAGAGTCTTGTCTTGTGTTGTTGAAAGAGGGTGTTTGCTATGACCAGTGTGCTCTCTTGGCAAAACTCTATTACCCTTTGCCCTGCTGTATTCTGTACTCCAAGACCAAATTTGCCTGTTACTCCAGGTGTTTCTTGACTTCCTACTTTTGCATTCCAGTCCCCTATAATGAAAAGGACATCTTTTAGGGGTGTTAGTTCTAAAAGGTCTTGTAGGTCTTCATAGAACCATTCAACTTCAGCTTCTTCAGCATTACTGGTTGGGGCATAGACTTGGATTACCGTGATATTGAATGGTTAGCCTTGGAAATGAACAGAGATCATTCTGTCGTTTTTAAGATTTTATCCAAATACTGCATTGTGGGCTCTTTTGTTAACTATAATGGCCACTCCATTTCTTCTAAGATTCCTGCCCACAGTAGTAGATACAATGGTCATCTGAGTTAAAGTCACCCATTCCAGTCCATTTTAGTTCACTGATTCCTAGAACGTCAACATTCACTCTTGCCGTCTCCTGTTTGATCACTTCTGATTTGCCTTGATTCATGGACCTAACATTCCAGGTTCCTCTGCAATATTGCTCTTTACAGCATCAGACCTTGCTTCTATCACCAGTCACATCCTCAACTGTGTATTGTTGCTTTGGCTCCATCCCTTCATTCTTTCTGGAGTTATTTCTCCACTGATCTCTAGTAGCATATCGGGCACTTAACGACCTGGGGAATTCCTCTTTCAGTATCCTATCATTTTTCCTTTTCATACTGTTCATAGGGTTCTCAAGGCAAGAATACTGAAGTGGTTTGCCATTCCATTTTCCAGTGGACCACATTCTGTCAGACCTCTCCACCATGACCCGTCCGTCTTGGGTGGCCCCACACGGTTAGTTTCATTGAGTTAGACAAGGTTGTGGTCCATGTGATCAGACTGACTCGGTTTCTGTGATTATGGTTTCAGTGTGTCTGCCCTCTGATGCCCTCTCGCAACACCTACTGTCTTACCTAGGTGTCTCTTACCTTGGACTTGGGGTATCTCTTCACGGATGCTCCAGCAAAGCTCAGCTCCTGCTCCTTACCTTGGAAGAGTCACCCCTCTTGACCTTGAACATGGAGTAGCTCATCTCAGCCCTCCTGCACCCACGCAGCCACCGCTCCTTGGATGTGGGGTAGCTCCTCTCGGCCGCCGCCTCTGATGTCAGACATGGGGTTGCTCCTCTCCGGCGCTGCCCCTGACCTCGGACTTAGGGTTGCTCCTCCCGGGCACTGCCCCTGACCTCAGACTTGGGGCGGTGGCTGAGAGGAGCTATCCCATGTCTGAAGTCAGGGGCAGTGGCTGAGATGAGCTACCTTAGACTACACTTGATGGGAAATAGGGAAATATGCCCAGGCTCTTGTGCAGGGAAATAACAGTATGTTTTAAGGAGATTAGAGAGTGTAAATTAGGATAGACTAGGGAGAAAGACTGGAGAAGATGCGACTATAACAATCAGAGAGAACTAGAACTAGGGGATGCACTGTAGTTAGAATGTTTCTGAGTTATGCTTTTTATACTGCAACTATCTGATCATCCAAGAAAAGACAAAACTTAAAGAATATATCAACGTAGAAAAAGTGGTTGAGAAATGTCACTTAACTCCAACACTTAGGAAAGAGAAAGAGAGAGAGAGAGTTTTAATGCTGGATAAGAATAGAGAAAAAGATAAGCTGGGTGGATGTCATTTAAGTCATTCTGTCACCTCTTTATGCTTCCTTCCATCCTCCTCTTCCTGTGTTTACTGGCACAGTGAGGTATAAAAAGTGAATCAGAAAGTTGGCTTTCTTTCCCTAAAAAATCTTACAGGTTAACTGGTGGGTGGGTGCAAAAATTTAACGTGCACAGAAATGCAAGCTGGAAAGTGACCTGAGAGGGAAAAAAATGCTCTAAGAACACAAAGGAGGCAGAGATTACTTTCGACCTAAAGCATTCAAAGGGCTTCCCTTATGGTTCAGCTGGTAAAGAATCTGCCTGGATTGTGGGAGACCTGGGTTCGATTCCTGGGTTGGGAAGATCCCCTGAAAAAGGGAAAGGCTACCCACTAATATTCTGGCCTGGAGAATTCCATGCACTGTATAGTCCATGGGGTTGCAGAGAGTCAGACACAACTGAGTGACTTTCACTTCACAAGGCATTCAAAAACAAGTTAGTGAAAGAAATGGCATCTGAACCAGATTTTAAAAGATGGATGTGATGAAAACATGAGAACAAGAGCAGAAAGGGTATTCTAGTAGGCAGGAACTTCACATAGAAAGGTGTGGAAGCACAGGGCATGAGGCTGCATGAGAAGGGAGAGGAGCTCCTTTTGGCAAGAGTCATTCTCAGCATTGACCAGACATCAGAATCACCCAGAATGTTTTATAGTGTTTGATGCCTGGCCTCATCAGCAAAAACTGTAGTTTAATTGGTGTGGGTGGAAGGTCTGCCTGGACATCCTTTCTTTTTAAAAGTTCCCAGGGAAGTCTTAAGTGCAAGCAGGGTTGAGACCAAGGTGCGGGAAGGAGAGAAATAGCAGAGAAGTTTTGGGAGAAACTTGAAGTCCAAGAGTGGAAGCCAAATCTAGTGAGTTTTTGCTGTTCTGTACAGTTCAACAAAAATCTGTACCATTTGTGTCAAGACTTATAATCAAAATTTCTGAGTATGAAAATGATTAAGCCATCCTGAAAGGAGGTTATTTTTCTGCTGGCTAAATTTCAATGGTGTGCAAAAAAAAAGAAAATCAATTGTATGAAAAATATGAAATTAGGGCTTCCCAGGTGGTGCTAGTGGTAAAGGACACACTTGCCAGTGCAAGGAGCCTGAAGAGACACGGCTTCAGTCCCTGGGTCAGGAAGATCCTCTGCAGAAGGAAATGGCAACCCACTGCAATATTCCTGCCTGGAGAATCACATGGGCACAGGAGCCATGCTTGCTACAAACTATGGGGTCACAAAAGGTTGGACACGACTGAAGGCACTCAGCACGGCATGTCACAAGGCTCCTTTCTGTCACTTTTCATTTTATGTCTAATAGAGTGTATTTAAATATAGTTGCTTGATAAATGGTTAATAACAAAACAAGCAAATAAACAAAAAAATATGTTAAACGATCTTAAAGATGTATGGTTTTTATTAGACATGTGTGTTTGTATGCTTAGTCGCTCACTCATGTCTGACTCTTTGAGACCCCATGGACTGTAACCTGCCAGGCTCCTCTGTCCATGGAATTCTGTAGGCAAGAATGCTGGAGTTGGTTGCCATTTCCTCCTCCAGGGGATCTTTCCAACACTGGGACCGAACCCATGTCTCCTGTGTTCCCTGCACTGCAGGTAAGTTCTTTTCCCACTGAGGCAAATTAGACATAGTAAATAGAAATAAAAGACACTATTGTATCATAAACCTTTCTGGTTCACCCTAAGTGTCACTGAACTTGGAAGTCAAGTGTAACGCAGACTGCACTGATTAAGCAGATGTATTTCTTATCTCTTTACATATCGATACTCTTCGCTATGCAACAGGAGCTCCGCAATCCAGTCTCCTCTCTTGGAAAATCACAATTGTTCAAACATAAAAATGAGTTATGCTGGAATGCAAACTCTTGTCACAAGAGCTCTTCATCTACATCCAGTCCACGAGGACTTGTTTAGCAGCAATTTCCTCGACTTCCAGACAGCATTTCCCCGTCCTCTCTCCTCACACCAGCCAGTCAGGAGAGCCCTAGGCCTCAGCCTCCTAGGGATTCAAACTGCATCTGTCTGTGGCAAGGCCCAGGAATCCCCATTAAAAAAAAAATATTTTACTGAAGCATGGTTGATTTACAATGTTGTATTAGTTCAGGGTGTATAAAAAAGTGATTCAGTCACACAAATATATATAGTTTTTTCTTTTTCACATTCTTTTCCTATACAGGTTATTTCAAAACACTGAATATAATTCCCTTGGCTATACAATATGTCCTTGTTGTTTATCTATTTTATATACAATATGTGCATATCTGTTACTCCCAAATTCCTAGTTTATCCCCCACCCCACCTTTCCTCTTTGGTAACCAAAGGTTTGTTTTATATGTCTGTGAGTCTATTTCTGTTTTGTAAATAAATATGTTTGTATCATTTTTTTTGTTTTATATTTCACGTATAAGTGATATGATATTTGTCTTTGTCTGACTTACTTCACTTAATGTTATAATCACTAGGTCCATTCATGTTGCTGCAAATGTCAATATTTCATTATTTTTTATGGCCAAGTAATATTCTATTGTATATATGTATATACAACATATATATTGTATATGTATACATTATATATACAATATACATATACAATATGTATATTGTATAATATACAATATATATATACTTTGGCCACCTGATGTGAAGAACTGATTCATTGAAAAAGACCCTGATGCTGGAAAAGATTGAAGGCAGGAGGAGAAGGGAACAACAGAGGATGAGATGGTTGGATGTCATCACCAACTTGATGGACATGAGTTTGAGCAAGCTGGACAGTTGATGATGGACAGGGAGGCCTGGTGTGCTGCAGTCCATGGGGTCACAAAGAGAGGGACATGACTGAACTGACTGATGTACGTACCACATCTTCTGGATATTAAACTTGCTTCCATGTCTGAACTATTGTAAATAGTGCTGCAATGAACATTAGGGTACATATACCTTTTCCAGTTACAGTTTTTCCAGATATATGCCCAAGAGTATTTTCAGATGTCTCTTCTGGTGAGCTTAAAGATTAGCTGATTTGATAGAAGCTCTTTAGCAAAGTGATATTTTATTAGCTATTGTTTCAGTGCCAGCAAATTTGGAAAACGCAGCAGTGACCACAGGACTGGAAAAGGTCAGTTTTCATTCCAATCCCAAACAAAGGCAATGCCAAAGAATGCTCAAAGTACCACACAATTGCCCTCATCTCACACACTGGCAAAGTAATGCTCAAAATTCTCCAAGTCAGGCTTTAACAGTATGTGAACCATGAACTTCCAGATGTTCAAGCTGAATTTAGAAAAGGCAGAGGAACCAGAGATCAAATTGCCAACATCCGTTAGATCACTGAAAACATGAGAGACTTCTAGAAAAATATCTACTTCTGCTTTATTGACTGTTAAAGCCTTTGACTGTGTGGATCACAATGAACTGTGGAAAATTCTTCGAGAGATGGGAATACCAGACCACTTTACCTGCCTCCTGAGAAATCTTTATGCAGGTCAAGAAGCATCAGTTAGAACTGGACATGGAACAACAGACTGGTTTCACATCGGGATAGGAGTACGTCAAGGTTGTATATTGTCACCCTGCTTATTTAATTTATATGTAGAGGACATCATGAGAAATGCTGGACTGGATGAAGCACAAGCTAGAATCAAGATTGCCAGGAAAAATATCAATAACCTCAAATATGCAGATGACACCACCCTTATTGCAGAGAGTGGAGAAAAGCTAAAGGGCCTCTTGATGAAAGTGAAAGAGGAGAGTGAAAAATTGGCTTAAAACTCAGCATTCAGAAAACGAAGATCATGGCATCTGGTCCCATCACTTCACGGCAAATAGATGGAGAAACAATGGAAACAGTGACAGACTATTTTTTGAGTTTCCAAAATCACTGTAGATGATGAGTGCAGCCATGAAATTAAAAGACACCTGCTCCTTGGAAGAAAAGTTATGACCAACCTAGACAGCATATTAAGAAGCAGAGACATTACTTTGCCAACAAAGGTCCATTTAGTCAAAGCCATGATTTTTAGCATGTATGGATGTGAGAGTTGGACTATAAAGAAAGCTGAGTGCCAAAGAATTGATACTTTTGAAATGTGGTGTTGGAGAAGACTCTTGTGAGTCCCTTTGACTGCAAGGAGATCCAACCAGTTCATCCTAAAGGAGGTCAGTCCTGGGTGTTCTTTGGAAGGAAGAATGCTAAAGCTGAAAATCCAAAACTTTGGCCACCTAATGTGAAGAACTGACTCACTGGAAAAGACCCTGATGCTGGAAAAGATTGACAGTGGGAGGAGAAGGGGACGACAGAGGATGAGATGGTTGGATGGCATCACTGACTCAATGGTGATGAGTTTGAGTAAACTCCAATTGTTGGTGATGGACAGGGAGGCCTGGTGCTGTGGTGCAGTCCATGGGGTCACAAATAGTCAAACACAACTGAGCAACTGAACTCTACTGAACTCATTGTTTCACTACGCAGGGAACATAAGAGACACAGGTTCAGTCCTTGTGTTGGGAAGATCCCGTGGAGGAGGCAAGTCCATGGGGTCACAAAGAGTTGGACACAACTGAAGCAACTTAGCATGCACACACCTTTTCGTATGCCCATAAGGTCATCAAACTTCATTCTTCTAAAGCAAGCTATAAGTCAATAGTCTTAATTTTATGTAGTCTAAACTACACATTTCTGAGATCGTGTGAACCAACTAAAAAGGACAGACCACACACCAAAGGCTTCTGGATTAACTCCCACCACAATACCAATGACCTCAATAGATACTTCCATTGGTAAATTGCAGCTATTTTTCCTTCCTTACTTGGATCATGATAGAATGAGGATGATGATACCCATTCTTGCTATCATGGCCTCACCAAGAGTCATTTTGTCAGGCAGGTCAGTCCAGAGGCTCACAAGAAACATATGTGACAAAGACTTATGAACCATACAGAAACGTGGGGCGGAAGTCATTTGCGGTCAATTTGCCATTGTATCTCCAGCGCTAGCGTATGGTAGGTGCTTAGTAAACATCTGGGAATGAATAAACTGAATATTAAATATTTGCTAAAGAATAGGAAGGCCAAAAATCATCCTGGAAACTTTTGAGGTTAACTTTAAAATATTTTAGGATCTTAGACACTCGAAACATATGTAGTGCTAATGCTATTTTTAGTTGAAAATGGCCTGAGTAATTGACTCTGGTACTTTTCTCTCCTTGGTAGGTGAGTTAACCCTGGGGTCCTCTCCTGCTTTGGAGTGCTGATGCTAGGTGTCCAGGACAAGGGCAAGGTGTTAGGTACTTGGTATTTTATTATGTTTAAAAAGTATATGTATAGTCATTATTGTCTGATACAGATGCCAAAAAACACAAAAAAAAGAAAGTCAAATTTTACTTTATTTTTCTACAAGCGAAAGAATATCTAAGTGAACAAGGTTTAAAATTTAAAATTACTTCCAATGACAACATATGTTTCTGTTTTGCGGGGGAGTGACTTGTTTGTTTGCTTGATTTAGAGGAGCATTGCCGCAATACCTCCTTACAGTTCCTGTCCCTCTGCCCCCCTCCTCCCAAGCCACCCTCCACCCAAACACTTGCTATATTAGTAGGAAAGGTGTTAATTGCCTCCTAATGCTGCCTCCCAATTCACTGACTATGTTAAAATCAGATGGAGCCTGTCATGGGCTGGAAAATTCTCTTCTCAAAATGGGGGCCCCTAACGTTCCTCCATCCTTTGCGCAGATGGTTTGCATTTATTCTCTTGAAGCTCCACCCTCCCAGCGAAGGTCCTCAGTTTTACAGGTTGTCTTTTTACAGAGCTCAGGTATGTTTCCTCTCGGACATTTTTAAGAAAAACCCATACTGAGCAGAACAGGCTTAAGAGAAGCCATGACTTCCTTCTTGCAAGTCTCCAGCAGTGTTCCCTCACCTCCACACAACCTTGAATTAATGGGGCAGGGGACACTTACTGAGTCACCAGCACCACTTTTTTGGCTTCTGGGTTTTCCTCAGAGGCCTCTTGTAAGTACTGCTTTTTAACTGCGGCACAGTCGCAGTTATTAAGTAAAGCTGAGGCCTTGCCAGTTTTCTGGTTTTGCTGCCCAAATTACTGAATGTTTGGTTGATTATAGCCCTAAAACACCCACATACTCAGAAGCTTTTAAATGTTTTCTCCCCTTGGGCAATCACCTGGTATACCTGAACTGAAAGTCTACCACATATAAATTAAGTATTTACTTAACAAACTGCTGCTAAAATCAATGGCCTTGAGGAATACATTAAAAATTACACAACAGAGATTAGCTTTTATGAATTAAAACTCTTAAAACTTAAATGCTATGCCCTCTTTCTGACCTGGAAAACTGATTTTAATTTTATATGCAGTCTTATGAAACAATCCCTAGAGATAAGTACATTGTTGTTAAGTCCAATATATGAATGAACTCATATACAAGGTGTGGCACAGAAAAGGTGAGCTGGAACAAAGAAAAAAATTAAATATGTAATTTAAAATTATGTGTGTGTATATATATATATATATATATATATATATATATATATCAATGCTTAGTAATGAAAGTGTGAATGACAACTCTTCACCATCCAAGTTTTATCTTCAGTGAAAATAAAAGTATATATTTATACTGCAGTGAAAAGAAAGTATATAATAAACATACATGACAAAGAAAATTTGCTGTGTTAAGCTTCTGATTAGAAGAACAGCCTAATCAAACATTATGCCAAAAGTCAGTTCAGTTCAGTTGCTCAGTCATGTCCAGTTCTCTGCGACCCCATGAACCTCAGCACGCCAGGCCTCCCTGTCCATCACCAACTCCCGGAGTTCACTGAAACCCATGTCCATTGAGTCGGTGATGCCATCCAACCATCTCATCCTCTGTCGTCCCCTTCACCTCCTGCCCTCAATCTTTTCCAGCATCAGGGTCTCTTCAAATGAGCCAAAAGTAAGACCAAAAGAGAAGTGAGAATGGAGAAATTTGAGGAAGACTGCTTTAGCCCCAATTTGTGCTCTCTTTTTTTACAAAATGTGTTATAAATCAGTACAAGGACTATGGGAAAGAATGGAACATTTCCTTTCCTAGCTGAATGAAAAGATTTAAATAGGAACAAAATAGTTGTTTCCTTCATGGTTTCAAAGACCTGATAACTAATGTCAGAGAGGCAGGTGCTAGAAACACAGGAGTCAGGCACAGTCTCTGTTGGTCAAGACCACAGTCAAGGAATTACTGTTTATTCAAAGAGAGCATGATTTCTTCTCAGTCTTAACAGCTAAACAAGTAGTCAAGTCTCATGACTATTTAACAATTCACCACCCCATTAGATGCCTACAGTTTCTGAGGCACTGAAATCCCAAAGCAGGTTGAGGGATACTGAAATATGTTGGAACATGGAACACGATAGCATGAACAGTGATCAAGCCTCCTGACAAGGGAGAAAAATCCCATGCTGATAACCTCTAAATGGTTATTGCTAGTTGGGAGAGCTTCAGCGTACATATTAGTGGCCTTGATAATGTATATTGCCTCCAAAAGCTGGAGCAAGAGTAAAAAAATCATGATAAGACAAAGAAATAAATGGCAGCCCCCAACTTGGTAACCCAGAACACTACCTCACAAGCACATGAGGCTGCTCCAGAGACTAGACTCTTAACCTTTTAGGAAACACAACTTATTTTAGCCCCTTATTTTAAAACTCTGACACATTTTATAGATTTGCTCAGAAAAGAAAATGCACACGTGCTGGCATACACAGAGTAACATAAAAATATTTTAGGATATTCAGAAACCTGCCTAAGCCTTTTAATGAATTCCACTTGAAACCTGAGGACCTAGGACTCTCCAAAATGCCAAAGAGCAGTTCAAATGATCTAGAAAAAGAACAGGACAAGTGGGAAAGGCTGGAGAACACCTCCTAGGACTCAGGCAGAGAAAAGCTGTTTAAGAGGGGCAATAGGGAAAATGAGTTGGAGTTAAACTTTTATCAGCTTTGTGATTAGGGTAAATTCCTTAACTCCTCTGGACCACTTCTCTACCTCAGTTTTCTCATCTGTTAAATCTATTAAAAAAAAAACTATTTTATACAAGGTTGTTGTGATGATTAAATGAGAGAATGTGTTTAACGTGCTACTTAATTGGGCTGGGTAAACAGATATTGCTTCCTGGTGTTGTACCAACTTAGAAAAGTGAAGGTTGTTAAAAAGTAGTTATTGTTAAAACTAGTAAAAGTAGTAGTTGTTAAAAAGTAAAAAGCTAATTGCAGTATATAAAAAGTGGAAATAATCCCTATGTCCATGACTGACAGCAATAATTAAATAATTTATGATACATCATAGCAGTGAAGTAATATTGTTGTTATTGTTGTTGCTCAGTCATGTCTGACCCTTTGCACCCTGAGGACTGTAACCCACCAGGCTCCTCTGTCCATGGGGTTTCCCAGGTAGAAGTACTGGAGTGGGTTGCCATTTCTTCCTCCAGGGGATCTTCCCAACACAAGAATCAAACTTGCATCTCCTGCAATGGTAGGCAGATTCTTTACCACTGACCCACCAAGGAAAGTGAAAGTCGCTCAGTCATGTCCAACTCTTTGCCACCCTGTGAACTATGCAGTCCATGGAATTCTCTGGGCCAAAATACTGGACTGGGTAGCCTTTCCCTTCTCCATGGGATCTTCCCAACCAAGGGATCAAACCCAGACCTCCTGCATTGCAGACAGATTCTTTACCAGCTGAGCCACCAGGGAAGACCTAGCTAAAAATGAGTTAAAGCTATATGTACTGAATTTGTTGTGTTAGTGTGGATAGATGTTTGTTTACACTATCAAATGGAAAAATCAAGCCGTGAAACAGTGTAAATAACGTTCTATCCTATAGGGGCTTCACTGCTGACTCAGAGGTAAATAATCTGCCTGCAATTTGGGAGACCCAGGTTTGATCCCTGGGTTGAGAAGATTCCCTGGAGAAGGGAAAGGCTACCCACTCCAGTATTCTTGCCTGGAAAATTTCATGGACAGAGGAGCCTGGTGGGCTACAGTCCTCAGGGTGCAAAGGGTCAGCCATGACTGAGCAACTAACACTTCACTCTATCCTATAAAGCACTGGTCTTTCATATAAGGATTTCCCACTCATGGACACTTAGGTTGGTTTCTGTCTTTCTACCTAGGTTTAAACAACAACTCTCTATAACCAGGTTTCTGATTTTTTTCTTTAAGATGGACTCCTAAAAAGGAAATTGCTCAGTCAAAAGATACACACATTGTAAAACTTTAGAAAGATATTGTCAAATCACTTTGCAGTTAGACCATATTAATTTACAGTTATACCTGAACTGTTTAAAACTGCCAAAAACCATGCTCTATTTTGCATACTTTTGAAACTTTGTTAATCTTATAGTTAAAATTTATTAGAGGTCACTTTATTTTTTTTTTATTTTTTTTATTTTAGTTTTTTATTTTTTTAAATTTTAAAATCTTTAATTCTTACATGCATTCCCAAACATGAACGCCCCTCCCACCTCCCTCCCCATAACATCTTTCTGGGTCATCCCCATGCACCAGCCCCAAGCATGCTGCATCCTGCGTCAGACATAGACTGGCGATTCAATTCACATGATAGTATACATGTTAGAATGTCATTCTCCCAAATCATCCCACCCTCTCCCTCTCCCTCTCCCTCTGAGTCCAAAAGTCCGTTATACACATCTGTGTCTCTTTCCCTGTCTTGCATACAGGGTCGTCATTGCCATCTTCCTAAATTCCATATATATGTGTTAGTATACTGTATTGGTGTTTTTCTTTCTGGCTTACTTCACTCTGTATAATCGGCTCCAGTTTCATCCATCTCATCAGAACTGATTCAAATGAATTCTTTTTAACGGCTGAGTAATACTCCATTGTGTATATGTACCACAGCTTTCTTATCCATTCCTCTGCTGATGGACATCTAGGTTGTTTCCATGTCCTGGCTATTATAAACAGTGCTGCGATGAACATTGGGGTACACGTGTCTCTTTCAATTCTGGTTTCCTCGGTGTGTATGCCCAGCAGTGGGATTGCTGGGACATAAGGTAGTTCTATTTGCAATTTTTTAAGGATTCTCCACACTGTTCTCCATAGTGGCTGTACTAGTTTGCATTCCCACCAACAGTGTAGGAGGGTTCCCTTTTCTCCACACCCTCTCCAGCATTTATTGCTTGCAGATTTTTGGATCGCAGCCATTCTGACTGGTGTGAAGTGGTACCTCATTGTGGTTTTGATTTGCATTTCTCTAATAATGAGTGATGTTGAGCATCTTTTCATGTGTTTGTTAGCCATCCGTATGTCTTCTTTGGAGAAATGTCTATTTAGTTCTTTGGCCCATTTTTTGATTGGGTCGTTTATTTTTCTGGAGTTGAGCTGCATAAGTTGCTTGTATATTTTTGAGATTAGTTGTTTGTCAGTTGCTTCATTTGCTATTATTTTCTCCCATTCAGAAGGCTGTCTTTTCACCTTGCTTATATTTTCCTTTGTTGTGCAGAAGCTTTTAATTTTACTTAGATCCCATTTGTTTATTTTTGCTTTTATTTCCAGAATTCTGGGAGGTGGATCATAGATGATCCTGCTGTGATTTATGTCTGAGAGTGTTTTGCCTATGTTCTCCTCTAGGAGTTTTATAGTTTCTGGTCTTACATTTTAATTTTCACTTTAGATTGTTGTCAGGAGTGAACGTTTCTTTCACATGCATGTCAGTATACTATATTTCTTCTCCTGTATTAGTTTTTGCCCTCTACACAACTTTCTATGGAGTTTGAGCAGTTTTTTAAAATTAAATTTAAAGTATTCTATATATAAAAGGTAGAAAACCTTTGGCTGTCATATATTAAAGATGCATTACAATTTAGATGTCTATCTTAACATTTATAATGTTTTTGGCATATAAATTTTAAATTTCTGTATAGTCCAAACTATTGTCCCATTCGGATTTCTTCCCATTGTTACTATGTTCAAAAAGATTCCCATACTAAGACTGGGCAATATTTTACTGAGAGTTTCTTTTATACAGTTTTCGGTTTCCTTTACACATTAAAATCTACAATTTTTCTCAGGTTTTATAGAATAAGGTTAGAGTCTTTTTACTTTGTTTAGTCAATTATTCTTTTTCAGTAATTTTTAATAGGTGATCTTATCCCAATATCTTGTTTTACTTGTATTTATATTTGTCTTGGAGTCCCATCTCTCCTAGGACCTAGTAGTGACTTCAGGCAGAAGTCTTTTATTAATAGCAACTCCTTACATGCTGTGAATTTGAATTCAGTTTCTGAAGTGCTACATTTCCTCAACCAACTGCAATGTTTGTCATTGTTGCTGTATATATGAGATTATTTTTAGCACTCTTGTTATCTACTGTTAAGAAACAATTTTTAAAAGAAAGTAGAATCATGATTCTCAGGTAGAATGTGTATGTATTTTTTACTAAATTGAATGTGTCAAAGATTTTTAACTCATTAATTAATGACAAACTGGTAGCTATTAATGTTGACGCCAAGAAAAATTCACAGCAGAGGCATATAATGGGAATAAGAAATTCTGAAATGACTTTACAACTAGATGCACAATTGGTCTAAAATCAATGCAAAAGTTAGTTGCAGTCTACCAAGTACAACTGTCTTGCATTTATACAGATGCAAGTATTTAAATCATTATGTGACTTTGAGAACTTACAGAGTTGTAATATCAAAGATGGGAAAATCTAAATGAGCATTCAAGATAGCCACTATTTAATGTGTAACTCTCAAAGCCTCTTACAATTTTCCCTGAGAGCCTCCTCTCCTGTATATCATAATAATTTCAAAGAAAGATTATTCTTATAAGTTAAAGCTGCTCTCATTAGATTTGTCTGATTTTTTACATAGATGCAACAAAAGGTTTATTTTACCATTTTGGACCCCTTAAGCTGCCCATGTAAACTCTAAATCCATATAATTTTGAACAAAAACTAAACTAAATTGGGTTTGGAAATTTTCACAAGAAATCTCAAATTGGATTTTTAAAATCCTCTATTATTTATTGACCTGAGGCTAGGAAACCAAGCCCAAGGAATGCTCTCCACCATATTTCACCTGAAATACCTATAAATTTGTGTAAACTCTTCAATGCTGCTGCTGCTGCTGCTGCTAAGTCACTTCAGTCATGTCCGACTCTCTGCCACCCCATAGATGGCAGCCCACCAGGCTCCTCCATCCCTGGGATTCTCCAGGCAAGAACACTGGAGTGGGTTGCCATTTCCTTCTCCAGTGCATGCATGCATGCTAAGTCCCTTCAGTCGTGTCCGACTCTGTGCGACCCCGCGGACAGCAGCCCACCAGGCTCCTCTGTCCACAGCATTCTTCAGGCAAGAATACTGGGGTGGGTTGCCATTTCCTTCTCCACCTCTGTTCACTAGGTCTCCCAAATATTTTAAAGTTAGTTACATAGAGTGTGTTTCCCAGCTGGCACTAGTGGTAATGGGCTTCCCTCATGGCTCAGCTGGTAAAGAATCCACCTGCAATGCGAAAGACCCAGTTTCAATCCCTGGAGAAGGGAAAGGCTACCCACTCCAGTATTCTGGCCCGGAGAATTCCATGGACTGTATAGTCCATGGGGTGGCAAAGAGTTGGACACAACTGAGTGACTTTCACTTCACCAGTGGTAAAAATTCTGCCTGCTTATGCAGGAGACAAAAGAGATGAGGGCTCAATCCGTGGGTCGGGAATATCTCCTGGAGGAGGAAGTGGCAACCTGCTCCAGTATTCTGTCCTGAAAAATTCCATGACAGCGGAGCCTGGCAGACTGCAGTCCATGGGGTCACAAGGCATTGGACACGAATGAGCAACTGAGCAAGCATATAATATACAATATTCTTGGACTATTTAAGTCAAGGAATATGCCAGCACTTTATAGGCATTGCTTCCACTCAAGTATGACATTCTAGGCAAAGCTTTGGTTTTTCAATTTGTACAATTATGTTATGTACAATTATAGATGACAGAGCCTTACTGAACCTAGGCAAATAACTAAATGGCCATGGAAAGAAAGGAGACAATATAATTTTCTGAATCTTAGAGGAATAAGTGGGTTTCCCTTGTGGCTCAACTGGTATAGAATCTGCCTGCAATGCAGGAGACCTGGGTTTCATCCCTAGGTTAGGAAGGTCCCCTGGAGAAGGAAAAAGCTACCCACTCCAGTATTGCCTGGAGAATTCCATGGACTGTATAGTCCATGGGGTTGCAAAGAGTCAGACATGACTGAGGAATAAGTGGGAATCAGCTATCATTTTAAAATGTTTGGCTTCATTTTATAAAAACAGACTTTACTAAATTGTATGTGTTACATATTACTTAACGAAAAGGAGATAGGATGATTCTTAGATATTTGAAAATTGTACATTAAATAATATCAACAATATTCCAGACAAATAGCCACAGCAAAATTTCTCTTAAGAGTTTATTCAGCCCAGTTATAACTGATTCCTGCTCCAGTGGATCTTTGGTTAGCTGTCCTATGCCGTTCTCTCTTTTGGCCAAAGCAGAACCTGGAAATCCTGACTCAGTCCATTGGTGGTGCAGATTGAAAGCCGTCTAATCTATGTGAGCTCAGCTTTGAAGTGTCAGTAATTAACGTACCTGATACAGTTCTTTTCTACAATATTTTGAGACTTTTCTTAGTTGAAGACATAGATTCTCACCTGTAACTATAAGAGACACTTCCGGGAAGCATCAGAGCAAAACAATACTATCTGTAGACAAGAGGGACTTAAAATAGGTGAGTGATTTATTACTGCTGCTGCTGCTGCTAAGTCACTTCAGTCGTGTCTGACTCTGTGCGACCCCATAGACGGCAGCCCACCAGGCTCCTCTGTCCCTGGGATTCTCCAGGCAAGAACACTGGAGTGGGTTGCCATTTCCTTCTCCGATGCATGAAAGTGGAAAGTGAAAGTGAAGTCACTCAGTCGTATCCGACTCTTAGCGACCCCATGGACTGCAGCCCACCAGGCTCCTCCATCCATGGGATTTTCCAGGCAAGAGTACTGGAGTAGGGTGCCATTGCCTTCTCCAATTTATTACTAGTAATTTTCAAATGCGAGCAGTCTTATGAGAATTCAGAATAAGAATAATGCAGAAAACAAAAAAGGTTACTTCTCTCTGTGGCATTCAAAACAAATTCCCTGCCTCCTCTCCAACTCCAAATAAAGAAATATGATAAACTGTCTAAGGCTAATGATTAAATTTATTTCAGAAGGAGTTTGTGAATGCTATAATTGATTCAGAAATGTGAATAAAAATTTTATAAAAGAAAAAATATTGAGATATGACATAAATAATCCTGATACGATTGTTTGTATCAGGAACATCAAGCAAGTGGCTTAGTAAGGTCTGCAGTAAGACCTAAACAATTGTATCTTTAAAACCAATAGTTGAAATGATAACACATAACATTATGCTACTATTGTCTATCATCAAGCTCAGCACCACCAGAACTCTGCTATATGAAGGAAAATCTGGTAATATTCCTAAGCATTGGAATCAGTGTTCTCCCTGAGGGTAAAGCCATATTATAAGACAGCAAGTTCAATGACATAACTCCAGGGACTTCCCCCAAAATTTTTGAAATATTTATGCTAATAACATTATACCTATACAAGTCTACCTCAGTAAGGCTGAATACCCCTTCTTGTTTATTAATAGCAAATCTGCCCACAGAATTCTACAGAAAATTTTAGTTCTTTCTGGCAGCTCTCTTCAAAGGTGAAAAAATAAATCTTTGTGATTTTTTTTCCAAGCCCTGTGGGAAATCTCAAAGATAGTTTCAGGTGTAAAATATAACTGGAAAGTTTAATTTTTTCTCTACTTAGGATTCAATTATAGGAAGGCAAAAATCAATTTAAAAAAATGTCAGAGGATATTTGAACACTTGATTAAGGTAGGATCAGGATGCTGCAAAAACAACACCGAGTTAACTGTTTACACATTGAAAACAATACAACATTAAATGACTATAAAGAACCTTAGCTCTTTATAAATTAGGAATTTTTGTTCCTTGCTTTTGTTTCTTATTTTTCTTTTTCTTAAACAATCAAGAATGTAATAAATTCAACATAAAGCACAAAAAATTATTCTTGCAAGACTTGAGATATTTACTACCTAGACAGTTACACAGATGGTTAAAAAAAAAAAAAACCTTTTATATAGTAGGTAAAGAAATTATCCAGTAAGCAAGCCCATCAAGATAGGGCAAACTTAACTGAAATTTTAGCATGCCATTACTCTTTTCAGAATCAAGTACTATAAACCAAAGCAAGTAAAATTTACTTCCAGATTTTGTCCTTCGTTTTCCTTTGTCATGTCACAGCAATTCTCAGGAGATCCATGAACTCAAAATAATTTATATATATATATATATATATGTATATATATATACACTAAGATGTTATTTCTGTTAACATTTCAATATGTATTCATCATAGCTATGGTCAAATGAATCACTATTGTAAATTTTCTCAATTTCCACTTCCAATATAGTAAATATTGACAGTTATAACTCACATAAAAATTATTTGTGGTTCTCAGTAATTCTTGATATTTTACAGGAGTTCTGAGATATAACAGAAGAGGAAAAAAGCCTGGAAAGCACTACTCTTGCATATGTATTATGTAGTTATTTATATATAATTATATCAGTATATTATGTAGTTATTTATATATAATTATATCAGTATATTATGTAGTTATTTATATATAATTATATCAGTATATTATGTAGTTATTTATATATAATTATATCAGTATATTATGTAGTTATTTATATATAATTATATCAGTATATTATGTAGTTATTTATATATAATTATATCAGTATATTATGTAGTTATTTATATATAATTATATCAGTATACAGTGTAATTATATAACCATATACAAATTATGAATATATAGAAATTGTATAAATTATATTTATAAATATATACATAATAGCTGCTGCTAAGTCGCTTCAGTCATGTCCGACTCTGTGTGACCCCATAGACGGCAGCCCACCAGGCTCCTCTGTCCCTGGGATTCTCCAGGCAAGAACACTGGAGTGGGTTGCCATTTTCTTCTCCAATGCATGAAAGTGAAAAGTGAAAGTGAAGTCGCTCAGTCATGTCCGACTGTTCACCATCCCATGGACTGCAGCCTACCAGGCTCCTCCATCCATTGGATTTTCCAGGCAAGGGTACTGGAGTGGGGTGCCATTGGCTTCTCTGACATGATAGCTACATAAGTCTATAAATTATATATAAAATTATATATACAATTAATACTATATATATGTGTGCTAAATCACTTTCAGTCTTGTCCAACATTTTGTGACCCTATGGACTGTAGCTCTCTAGGCTCCTCTGTCCATGGGGTTCTCCAGCCAAGAATACTGTAGTGGGTTGCCATTTCCTTCTCCAGAAGATCTTCCTGACCCAGGGATCCTCATGCCTCCTGCGCTGGCAGGTGAGTTCTTTACCACTAGCGCCACCCAGGAAGCCCAATACTATATATATAATTACTGTACTGTGCTGTGCTTAGTTGCTCAGTTGTGTCTGAGTCTTTGCAACCCCCTGGACTTGGCCCTCCATGCTCCTCTGTCCATGGGGATTCTCCAGGCAAGAATACTGGAGTGGGTTGCTGTGCCCTCCTCCAGAGGATCTTCCCAACCCCAGAAGTGAGCCTGGACTTCCTACATTGTAGGTGGATTCTTTACCAGCTGAGCTACCAGTGAGTGAGTGAGTGAGTGAGTGAGTGTAAGTCGCTCAGTCATGTCCGACTCTTTGTGACCCCATGAACCGTATAATTCATGGAATTCCCCAGGCCAGAATACTGGAGTGGGTAGCTTTTCCCTTCTCCACGGGATCTTCCCAACCCAGGGATCGAACTCATGTCTTCCGCATTGCAGGCAGATTCTTTACCAGCTGAGCCACAAGGGAAGCCCGAGCTACCAGAGAAGGCCCTATATACTATATATATAATTACTACTATATAGTACTATATTAATATATATAGATATATACTGCTACGTATACTGTTATAAAACCTCCACTATAAATGGAAAGGAAATCTAAAAAGGAGTGGGTATATATGTATCCATATATACATGTATGACTGATTCACTTTGCTATACAGCAAGAAACTAACACAGAACTTTAAAGCAGCTATATTCCAATAAGAATTAATTGAAAAAAAATACACCACTCTAGGATAAGACTATCTTCTCTTTGAAACACAAAAGCAAAGAGACTGTGGTATTAGCCTATCCCTGTTGCTTGTGATGGGGCTTTCCAGTTGGCTCAGTGGTAAAGAATCCACCTGCCAATGCAGGAGATGCGAATTCAATCCCTAGATAGAGGAAATCCTCTGGAAAATGAAATGGCATCCTACTCCAGTATTCTTGACTGAGAAATCCCATGGACAGAGGAGCCTGGTAGGCTATAGTTCACAAGATTGCAAAATAATCGGACAAGACTCAGTGACTAAACAATAACAATATTGCTTAAGATGATGTCTTCTCAACCATTCACATTAATTATGATTTTTCAACCAAAGTAACTCTATTTCATGGAGAAAATTAGAGGTAGATAACTAAGAATTCCTTTCTTCCAAAGGCATTTTAACAGACAAGAGAAGTTTATGTTGCATCTTTGTATGCTGCTGCTGCTAAGTCATGTCAGTCGTGTCCGATTCTGTGAGACCCCATAGACGACAGTCCACCAAGGCTCCCCCGTCCCTGGGATTCTTCAGGCAAAAATACTAGGGTGGGTTGCCATTTTCTTTTCCAATGCATGAAAGTGAAAAGTGAAAGTGAAGTCGCTCAGTCGTGTCTGACTCTTCGGGACCCCAAGGACTGTAGCCCACCAGGCTCCTCCGCCCATGGGATTCTCCAGGCAAGAGTACTGGAGTGGGTGGCCATTGCCTTCTTTGCATCTTTGTATAGCCACACACACATCTTTTTAAAGAGAAAAAATGAACACGTTCACTAACATGACCCAAAATAGGAACTTTTCATTGGCTATAAGCAAAAGTATATAAACGTAAAGTTAAGTTTAATAATTAGGCATCAAATTTTCAGTATTCTATCATGATTGGAAGCTATCTGGATATCACATGAATATGCTTTATGCTATTTAATCTAATAGCTATCTAAGTTTTTATGTTACCTAAAGATCTGAGTAATTATATTCAAGTTGACAGTAAAAAAACAAAATTACTGATGAAAGAAAGTTGTCAGAATAATGATTTTGTTGAATATGGATTTCTTGTTATATTACAGATTGTATCAGAGTAGTGTTAGCTTATTTTATTAGTATGCATCAATAAGCTTAAGAAAAGCAAACACAAGTACAGTAGAATAAAGCATATGTTTATGTTATACCTAACATCAATAAATCAGAGGAAAAGCTATTTGTGTTAAACAAAAATTATTACACTACTCTGATTTGCCAAATATTTATCTCAATTGTATGACCTTAAAATTTTAAATCATTTCTATGAGAATATTCTTTAAGCATAGCACATTAAAATTATCCAAACTCTGGATTTCCCTGGCAGTCCAGTGGTTAAGATTCTGCACTCCCAACACAGGGGACATAGGTTTGATCCCTGGTTGGGGAAAATTCTCATGTTGCATGGACAAACAGAAAAAAACAAACAAAAAAAAATCAGAACTTTAATTTCCACATTTTCCTTCAATTTTATAAATATTTGACTTACATAAGAACTTATTTACATAAGAGCTCTACAGGACAATCAGAACAGAGTTTCTTTAATTTAGGAGATTTCTTAATCTAATTTATTAATTCTCTCCAGAGATAGAAAAATACTATGTACTCATACATAAAGATGCAAAGGTCTTTCTAAATTCTAAACATATATACACACAGACACATAAGGATCTTGTAGCTTCAAGTCTAAATATAACCACAACTCAAGAGTAAACTCAAAAAAGTAATCTGCCCGTATATAAAAAAAGTTGTCCTCTTTCCTAATGGGCATGAGATTCTTAATTTCTTTGAAGAAGACAAGTAGACAAATAAAGAAAAAATAATAATAACAAATCAGATTTTCTGTTGTTTCTTACTCAAAAAAAAGAATAAATCTCAGTAATCTATTCATCTGTTTATAGAAAGTGCAAAGGTTAAGCCATAAAGTCAAGTTCCAAATCACAGTTATCACCAACGGGGAATAATTTATTTTTTGTAAAATTTCCAAAAGCAAAACCAAAATACAAACATAGTAAAAAGGGAAATATGTGAAGAAACAGAGGATCAACAAAGTTAGAGTTCTGTTGCTACCAGGGATTTACCAATGGAAACCAAGAAATAAAGAGTTTAAGTCACCCAAGAGAGACACACTGCAGCTACTCAAGCTATTCGACTGTCAGGTGAATCCACTGTGCATCAAATTGGAATCTCCAAAATATTGACAAGATAGTGTTTCTAAAAAGGATATAATTGTGACTCTCATACTGATGTAAAATGAATGTGTCAAAACTTTTGTTTATTCATAAATTATGCAATGAACAAGTAAGATGTTGTAAGCAGTTCACTGAAGAAGTCAAAACTCAGAACACATAAACAAAAAAAGATTGAAATTAATTTACAAATTAATGTAAAACAGGTCTCAAGATGAAGCAATAATCAGTGGTGTGCCACTGAGCACAATTAGTTTGCATCTTTGTAGAGAATATTTTGCATTATTATCAGTTTTCCCCAATTTAATGAGTTATAAAATAGCACAAACATAGTATAAAACGTGGATGGGTAAGCCACTCAGACACTCTTTTTGTTTTCCCCATTTCAAAATCTTTACAATTTTACTCATTCTTTCCACAGAAGATGGGTCTGATATATTCTTTCTCACTAGCACAAGAAATTGAACACCAGGGGGAAAAGGTAATATCAAAGCTTCTCTCTAGTCCCTGATCTAAATTCTTATCATCTCTTCTTACAAGAGAAGGAGAGAGAGCAAGTAACACCATGCATTCTTTTGTACATCAAATACAGGAAAGGCCCAATGACTAATATTAGATACTATCTGGCTCTTTTCGGATCTGTCTTCTCTCTTACCAGTACCACATTAGTGAATACTTTCTCCCAGAGGGTCTCTCTGGGGGCCTTATAAGTATGGCAAAATATCTGTGTAAAAGTAAAAGGACCAAATCTTTTTTTCGCAGATTATAATGTAAAGGGGGAAAAATGTAAATCAAATAGCTATCAAACGAGTAAGAAGCTATTCATGAAACCCACCATGGACATGTAGTTTGTTCCACGAGTCTGAACCAATTCCAAATCTGAGACATTTTTATTTAACAAACTTGAAATCAAGATAGGGTTCTTTTGAACTTACTACCCTGCAATCACCTGTGTGTGAAGAGCCCTTCCGTGGGAATTCTGCAGAGTTAGTGACCCGTGGGGTTCAGCGGAATCTAGACAAGTATGAACCTGCGACACTGCTTTGATCCTAGATATTTTCAGTAATGTCACCACCAGGGCCTCAGAGCTCCTGATTGGAATTATCACCACTCCTGGGAAAAGAATCTGGGGGGAAACTTGGACATGTTTCCATGGATACAACTTTCTTAGTTCTATTTGCTACAACACTGAAGCAAGAAGAAAATTCATTTAATGTGAATTATGTGCACGGACTGACCTGACTAACAATATGCTTGTGTATTTTAGGCTCAACCTGGTGACAACTCTACTAGAAGCCCGATCATAACAGAGCTCTACACACAAGCTGTCATTTTTGACCACGTTTCCAGAAGAAAGACGTAACTACAAACATGGTAGATAGTTCCCTCCCTAATGGTTTGCTAAATGTAAATGACGCCTATAACCAGAAGCAAATCAGAATAATAAGTGAGTCCAGTAGCTATAAGGCAAATCAGAATAATAAAAGTTGATAAAGAAATTAGAGAGGAAATCATGATCTTGACTGTCTTTCTGTGGTACTAATATTGTCTTAATCTGCTTTGAGGTTTTTATAATTTTTCCCCCTAAACACTGAAGCTGATTGCGGAGAAAATCTTATTGCTTCTTCAAAGATAAAGTAATTAGTGACTTACATTGTACCTCAGATTTTCCACGTTTCCAAATGTCCAAAAATGTTCTAGGTCCTCATACGGCCAGAGTTAGGCAAAGCCTTAAGCTACATGGCAGTGATATCTCCTAAAATCATTGAATTTGCTGTTAGTCACTCAGCTATGTCCTCATGGACTGTAGCCCGCTGGGCTCCTCTGTCCATGGAATTTTCCAGGCAAGAATACTGGGGTGGGTAGCCATTCCCTTCTCCAGGAATCTTCCTGACCCAGGGATCAAACCCAGGTCTCCTACATTGCAGGCAGATTCTTTACCATCTGACATAAGAGGTTGGAAGACTGTCCAAAAGTTTTTAAGGTTTTCATTAGCACTACATGAGTAAATTGGAGAAGGAAATGGCAACCCACTCCAGTATTCTTATCTGGAGAATCTCATGGACAGAGGAGCCTGGCGGGCTACAATCCATGGGGTCACAAAGAGTCAGACACAACTGAGTGACTAACACACACACATGAATAAATATAATCTTAAGTATCTCATGAGTTGATGTGTAAAATGATTGAAGTGTTTAATATGTTCATGTGCCTAGGCAATATGAACTTCATGACAATAAAGCTGAGAAAATGAAATCTAAAGGAAACCAGAGATTTTAGAGAAATGAGGACCTCATAACAGTGAAGAACGCATTTTCCTAATATGCCCCTGCAGGTGACTTTTGGGCAGAAAAGATATTCAGAGGCCATTTGTGATTTTAGATTAATATATGGCTCCCCTTCTGGGGCTCCCCAGGTAGCACAGTGATAAAGAATCCTCCTGCCAATGCAGGAGATGCAGGAAATGTGGGTTCAATCCCTGGGTCAGGAAGATCCCTGGAGTAGGAGATGGCAACTCACTCCAGTGTCCCTGCCTGGAAAATTCCATGGCAGAGAAGCCTGGTGGGCTATATAGCCCATGTGGTCACAAAGAGTCAGACGTGCCTAAGCACACATGCCACTTCATCCCCTTCCCATTGCCTTCCTTCCCTTTCTAAGCAATCCACTTCTAAGGCAATTAGGTGGAGCCAAGCAAGGCTCAGTGTCAGGGTTGGGGTGGCGGAGCCCAGAGTACGGTGTCCCAAGTTCCAATGCAGTGAGCAGGATGTATTCATGGAAGAAGTGATAGTCTGGCTCGAGGTGTCAGATCCCAGTGTGGAATAGTAGAGTGGTGTGAAATTAGAATTGGATGTATTTATTGCTTGTAGACTTTTGGATCACAGCCATTCTGACTGGCGTGAAATGGTACCTCATTGTGGTTTTCATTTGCATTCCTCTGATAATGAGTGATGTTGAGCATCTTTTCATGTGTTTGGTAGCCATCTGTATGTCTTCTTTGGAGAAATGTCTATTTAGTTCTTTCTATTTTTTGATTGGGTCGTTTATTTTTCTGGAATTGAGCTGCAGGAGTTGCTTGTGTATTTTTGAGATTAGTTGCTTGTCAGTTGCTTCATTTGCTATTATTTTCTCCCATTCTGAAGGCTGTCTTTCCACCTTGCTTATAGTTTCCTTTGTTGTGCAGAAGCTTTTAATTTTAATTAGGTCCCATTTCTTTATTTTTGCTTTTATTTCCAATATTCTGGGAGGTGGGTCATAGAGGATCCTGCTGTGATTTATGTCGGAGAGTGTTTTCCCTATGTTCTCCTCTAGGAGTTTCATAGTTTCTGGTCTTACATTTAGATCATTAATCCATTTTGAGTTTATTTTTGTGTATAGTGTTAGAAAATGTTCTAGTTTCATTCTTTTACAAGTGGTTGACCAGTTTTCCCAGCACCACTTGTTAAAGAGATTGTCTTTAATCTATTGTATATTCTTGCCTCCTTTGTCAAAGATAAGGTATCCATAGGAGGATGTGGAGAAAAGGGAACCCTCTTACACTGTTGGTGGGAATGCAAACTAGGACAGCCACTATGGAGAACAGTGTGGAGATTCCTTCAAAAATTGGAAATAGAACTGCCCTATGACCCAGCAATCTCACTGCTGGGTATACACACTGAGGAAACCAGAATTGAAAGAGACATGTGTACCCCAATGTTCATCGCAGCATTGTTTATAATAGCCAGGACATGGAAGCAACCTAGTTGTCCATCAGCAGATGAAGGGATAAGAAAGCTGTGGTACCTATACACAATGGAGTATTACTCAGCCATTGAAAAGAATACATTTGAATCAGTTCTAATGAGGTGGATGAACCTGGAGCCTATTATACAGAGTGAAGCAAGCCAGAAAGCAAAACACCAATACAGTATGCTAACACATATATATGGAATTTAGAAAGACGGTAATGATAACCCTGTATGCGAGAGAGCAAAAGAGGCACAGATGTACAGAACTGTCTTTTGGACTCTGTGGGAGAGGGAGAGGGTGGGATGACTTGGGAGAATGGCATTGAAACATGTATAATATCATATAAGAAATGAATCGCCAGTCCAGGTTCGATGCAGAATACAGGATGCTTGGGGCTGGTGCACTGGGATGACCCAGAGGGATGGTATGGGGAGGGAGGTGGGAGAGGGGTTCAGGATGTGGAACACGTGTACACCCTTGGTGGATTCATGTTTATGTATGGCAAAATCAATACAATATTGTAAAGTAAAAAAATAATAAATAAATGCTAAATGGTTAAAAAAAGAATTGGATGTATTGGTGTGATCTCTTCACTTTCAGTAAATACAACAGATACAGAATACACATCTCTGTGTATGCATACATATGTATGCATACATATTCCAACACTCTGTCCACTGAGACAACCTCAGAGCAGCAACACCCAATGTAAGTGAGCACGCCTTGTGCCCAGATCTTAGTTTCTCAACACTATTTTCTGCCAAAGGGAAGAAGGGATCTGTAGAAAAATAACTGATTCTAGGACTGAAGCAGGGAGAGTTAAAGAGTCTGGAATCCCTTTCTGTGCCAAAAAGCAAAGACGTTCCAGAAAAATGAAACAAACTTATCAAAGGAACACAGACTCCGCCTTAAAAGGGTTCTCATTGGCCAAATGTGGTACAGGTTGGACATCAAATAATGAAAACAGCAGGTATAAAACAGGAAACCATGAGTCTATACAGATCTACTTAAATGAATACATGGAAAGTTTGATGAGGAACAGAATATTTACATGGTTATCTCCCACAAAATACTTATTATGGGCGGAACAATGCAGGAGCTTGGCATACACCACTTTTAGTAAATGATCAAAGACAATGTGACTAGTAAAGAGGTGAACTGAGTTTGTTCCTCACCTAATTAAGGTGCAATAGAAGAACTCTGCATCCCTTTTGTAGAAATCCTGCCAAAGTTGCATAGCTAGTATTTAATCAAGAGAAAACACAGACAAACCCAAATCCAGGGGCATTCTACAAGGTAACTGACTGGCCTGACATCTTCAAAAGTGTCAAGATTATCAGAGTAGAAGACTGAGAAATTATCCCAGGTTGAGTGAGACTAGAGGGACATACTATTCAAATTCAACATGGGGAATTCCCTAGTAGTTAGTGATTAAGACGTGGTGCTTTCATTGCCAAGGATCGGGGTTCCATCCTTGGTGGAGGAGCTGAAATACCACAAGCCACGTGATAGGGACAAAAAACAAAAAACAAAAAAGAGAGAGAAAGAAATGCAACACAAGATTCTGAGTTTTATCCGTATCTTCTAAAGGGAATTTGGGGACAATTGGTGAAAATTGAATGATTTCTAAAGATTAGATGGTAGTAATGTAAAAATATTTATGTCCTGATTTTGATGATTATGCTGTGGTTATATTTGAAAATGGCCTTGATTACAGGAAGTTATACTAAAGTATTTGGGAGTTAAAAGGCATCATGTCAGCAAATTATAAATATTTCATGGGGAAAAAAAAATCTTTGTTCTGAATTTGCAACATTTCTGTAAAGCTGGGATTGTTTTTGAAATAGGATAAATGCTTGACTTATTACATCTACAAATTCAAAACATCTACTTCTGCTTCACTGACTGCCCTAAAGCGTTTGACTGTGTGGATCACACAAACTGTGGGAAATTCTTAAAGAGATGGGAATACCGGACCACCTGACCTGCCTCATGAGAAATCTGTATGCAGGTTAAGAAGGAACAGTTAGAACCAGACATGGAACAACAGAGTGGTTCAAAATTGAGATAGGAGTACATCAAGGATATTTATAGTCACCCTACTTATTTAACTTATATGCAGAGTACATCATGCAAAATGCCAGGCTGGATGAAGCACAAGCTGGAATCAAGATTGCCGGTAGAAATATCATTAACCTCAGATATGCAGATGAACCATGCTTATGGCAGAAAGCAGAGAGGAACTAAAGAGCCTCTTGATGAAAGTAAAAGAGGAGGGTGAAAAATCTGGCTTAAAACTCAACGTTTGAAAAATGAAGATCATGGCCTCTGGTCCCATCACTTTATGGCAAATAGATGAGGAAACAATGGAAACAGTGACAGGCTTTATTTTCTTGGGCTCCAAAATCACTGCAGATGGTGACTGCAGTCGTGAAATTAAAAGACGCTTACTCTTTGGGAGAAAAGCTATGACAAACCTAGACAGTGTATTAAAAAGCACAGATGATGTTTGCTGAGGGCTTGTCATATATGGCTTTTATTATGTTGAGGTATGTTCCTTCTATTCCTGCTTTCTGGAGAGTTTTTATCATAAATGGATGTTGAATTTTGTCAAAGGCCTTCTCTGCATCTATTGAGATAATCAAATGCTTTTTATTTTTTAATTTGTTAATGTGGTGAATTACATTGATTGATTTGCGGATATTGAAGAATCCTTGCATCCCTGGGATAAAGCCCACTTGGTCATGGTGTATGATCTTTTTAATGTGTTGTTGGATTCTGATTGCTAGAATTTTGTTGAGGATTTTTGTATCTATGTTCATCAGTGATATTGGCCTGTAGTTTTCTTTTTTTGTGACATCTTTGTCAGGTTTTGGTATTAGGGTGATGGTGGCCTCATAGAATGAGTTTGGAAGTTTACCTTCCTCTGCAATTTTCTGGAAGAGTTTGAGTAGGATAGGTGTTAGCTCTTCTCAAAATTTTTGGTAGAATTCAGCTGTGAAGCCGTCCGGACCTGGACTTTTGTTTGCTGGAAGATTTCTGATTACAGTTTCAATTTCCATGCTTGTGATGGGTCTGTTAAGATTTTCTATTTCTTCCTGGTTCAGTTTTGGAAAATTGTACTTTTCTAAGAATTTGTCCATTTCTTCCACGTTGTCCATTTTATTGGCATACAACTGCTGATAGTAGTCTCTTATGATCCTTTGTATTTCTGTGTTGTCTGTTGTGATCTCTCCATTTTCATTTCTAATTTTATTGATTTGATTTTTCTCTCTTTGCTTCTTGATGAGTCTGGCTAATGGTTTGTCAATTTTATTTATCCTTTCAAAGAACCAGCTTTTGGCTTTGTTGATTTTTGCTATGGTCTCTTTTGTTTCTTTTGCATTTATTTCTGCCCTAATTTTTAAGATTTCTTTCCTTCTACTAACTCTGGGGTTCTCCAATTCTTCCTTTTCTAGTTGCTTTAGGTGTAGAGTTAGGTTATTTATTTGACTTTTTTCTTGTTTCTTGAGGTATGCCTGTATTGCTATGAACTTTCCTCTTAGCACTGCTTTTATAGTGTCCCACAGGTTTTGGGTTGTTGTGTTTTCATTTTCATTAGTTTCTATGCATATTTTGATTTCTTTTTTGATTTCTTCTGTGATTTGTTGGTTATTCAGAAGTGTGTTGTTCAACCTCCATATGTTGGAATTTTAAATAGTTTTTCTCCTGTAATTGAGATCTAATCTTAATGCATTATGGTCAGAAAAGATGCTTGGAATGATTTTGATTTTTTTGAATTTATCAAGTTTAGATTTATGGCCCAGGATGTGATCTATCCTGGAGAAGGTTCCATGAGCACTTGAGAAAAAGGTGAAATTCATTGTTTTGGGGTGAAATGTCCTATAGATATCAATTAGGCCTAACTGATCTAATGTATCATTTAAAGTTTGCGTTAGAATTAAAGATTTTAAAATTAAAAAAAATAAAAAAATAAAGAGTATATCTATGAAAAAAAATAAAAAGCACAGATATCACTTTGCAAAGATATCACTTTTTCAAACTATAGTTTTTCCAGTAGTCATGTGAGAGTCGGACCATTAAGAAGGCTGAGTGCTGAAGAATTGATGCTTTTGAATTGTGGTGCAGGAGAAGATTCTTGAAAGTCCCATGGACTTCAAGGAGATCAAACCAGTCAATCCTAAAGGAAATCAACCCTGAAGATCCATTGGAAGGATAATACTGAAGCTTAAGTTCCAATACTTTGGCCACCAAATGCAATGAGCTGATGCATTGGAAAAGAACCTGATGCTAGAAAAGATTGAGGGCAGGAGGAGAAGAGGGCAACAGAGGATGAGATGGTTGGATGGCATCATCGCCTCGATGGACATGAGTTTGAGCAAACTCCAAGAGATGATAAAGGACAGGGGAGCCTGGCCTGCTGCAGTCCATGGGGCTGCAAAGCGTTGGACATGGCTGAGTGACAGAACAACGCAACAACTTATATTTTAAATATGTATACAAATTATTTTTCTATCCATAGATTTGGTGAAATTTTAGCAATTATTTGTATGAATTCTGTAGTGTAGTTAACTAAAATCCTTTAAACATTTTAAATTTTATTTATGAGCTTCATTACATTGAAGTTTCTAATGATTTCAAATTTCCAACTAACAAGCTTTCCTACAGATTTAAGTAACTGTCATAAATTTAATAAATTAAACATAATGATTCACGTTCTCATAAAAGTTTCAATATAGTTCATAAATTTATAAGATTTCAATTTAAAAGATTTCAATTTCAATGTATAAGATTTCATATTTTATTTTTTTTAAAATAACTTTTATCCAGAATTAATTTTCTCTTAATCCCTTTGTTTTTAGGAGCTGCCTCCCAGGTGGGTATAATTTAGCCTCTTTTTTTAATTGAAGTACATTTGACTTACAATATTGTGTTAGTTTCAGGTGTATAGAAAAGTGATTCAGTTATACATTTTTCATATTATTTTCCATTATAGGTTACTGTGATATATTGAATACAATTCCCTGTGCTACTTAGTAAATACTGTTGACTATCTAGTTTATGTATAGTAGTTTGTATTTGTTAACCCCATACTCATAGTTTACCCCTCTGCCTGTCCCTTTCCCCTTTGTAACCATAAACTTGTTTTCTATGTAAGTCTCTCTGGTTTTGTATACATTTTAAATTAGAATAATAATGCTTCTTATTGTTCAGTCACTCAGTCATGTCCGACTCTTTGTAACCCCATAGACTGTGTCTGAGCGACTTCACTTTGACTTTTCACTTTCATGCATAGGAGAAGGAAATGGCAACCCACTCCAGTGTTCTTGCCTGGAGAATCCCAGGGACGGGGGAGCCTGGCGGGCTGCCGTCTGTGGGGTCGCGCAGAGTTGGACACAACTGAAGCGACTTAGCAGCAGCAGCAGCAGCAGACTGCAGCATGCCAGGCTTCCCAGTCCTTCACCATCTCCTGGAGTTTGCTCATCCACCTTCTGGAGTTTGCTCATGTCAGTTGAGTCGGTGTTACCTATTAAATAATCTGGGCTTCCCAGGCTGCATGTGTCAGTGAAGGAAATGCAAAATATGCAGATTGATCCTTGAGTTCAGAAGATCGCCTGGAGTAGGAAATGACAACCCACTCCAGTATTCTTGCCTGGAAAATTTCATGGACAGAGGAGTCTGGTGGGTTACAGTCCATGGGATCATGAAGAGTCAGACACGACTAAGCAAGTAAGCACACACACACAAAAAAAAATTAGATCATCTATCCCTAATATGCCAGTGTTTCTTAAAAGTTTTAGTTATTTTAAATATTTTTAAGTATAGCTATTTCAAATATTTAATATTTAATATCATATATTTAGATTGTTTCTATATTTAGTCCCAACATTTAAGACACAAAAATTAATTATGTCATCAAAAGTAATTTTTACATTGCCTTCTAAATTTAATGTGTGTGGTGTGTTAATCGCTTCAGTAGTGTCCAACTCTTTGCAACTCCATAAACTGCCGCCCACCAGGCTCCTCTATCCAGGGGATTCTCCAGGCAAGAATACTGAGTGGGTTGCTGTGCCCCTCTAGTCAATATCTTCAACAGTTACTGCCAGTACAATTGTTGTCCAGCTAGAGAGATGGATTCCATGTTCTTCCTCTCCATCGTCACGTTAAGTACGGACGCACTTTTGAGGCCCACATAGACGGCAGAAGACTCGAGAGACTGAGAAGGAGCGAAGTGCTCGGGGCCTAAGCTCCAGGCGCTAAGAAGCCACATACACCTGAGCATCCCCCAGTTAGCAGGTAGAAATGCTAGCAGGAACTCAGGGCACGTAATCTGCATCCCGCCCGCAGCACAGAGACTGAATTTAATGAACTGAACGAACTGTGGTGTTGGAGAAGACTCTCGAGAGTCCCTCAGACTGCAAGGAGATCCAACCAGTCCATCCTAAAGGAGATCAGTCCTGGGTGTTCATTGGAAGGACTGATGTTGAAGCTGAAACTCCAATACTTTGGCCATCTGATGCGAAGAGCTGATCCATTTGAAAAGACCCTGATGCTGGGAAAGATTGAAGGCAGTAGAAGGGGACGACAGAAGATGAGATGGTTGGATGGCATCACCAACTGAATGGACATGGGTTTGGGTGGACTCCGGGAGTTAGTGATGGACAGGGAGGCCTGGCGTGCTGCGGTTCATAGGGTTGCAAAGAGTCGGACACGACTGAGCAACTGAACTGAACTGAATGTAATGATAGTAAATACTCAACAGAGTATTTGTTTGCTGGGGCTGCCATAACAAAATACCACAGATTGGGTGGCTTAAACAATGAGAATTTTATGTTCTGACACTTCTAGAGACTGTAAGCCCAGGATCGAGGTGTCAGAAAGTTTGGTTTCTTCTGAGACCTCTCTCCTTGGCTTGCATATGGCATGCTTCTTGCTGTTTCTTCAGTCTTTCCTCTGTGCAGGCATCCCTGGTGTCTCTCCATGTGTCAAAATTTCTTATTCTTGCGAGAACATCAGTCAGATTAGATTAGAGTCCACTGTAATGGCATCATTTTACCATGGTTACCACTTCAAAGCTGTTTCTCAAAGTGCAATCACATTCTGAGGTACCGGGGTAGGGGGAGGGAGGAACAGAATTTTAGATATGAATGTGAGCACAGTTCAGCCCATAAGGTGGGATGTGGACCACAAATACCCAGGACATTCTCAGGATTAGAACCTCTGGGCCAGTGCAAAGCCAAGACTAGACTTCTGAGAGACCCAATATCATGTCTTATAAATGCAGCTGGCCTTGGATTCAGATGTCATGTTGCCTGATTTTGTAGCCTGATTTAAGTTTGCAGCACCCACCCAGGCTGATTGATATTCAATGAATCTATGTAAGATTTCATTCATGCTCTGTTGCTCAATTGTGTCTGACTCTCTGTGGCCCCGTGGACTATATAGTCCACCAGGCTCCTCTGTTCATGGAATTTTCCAGGCAAGAACACTAGAGTGGGTTGCCATATCTTCCTCCAGGGGATCTTCTCGACCCAGGGATGAAACCCACATCTCATGCATCTCCTGCATTAGTAGGTGGATTCTTTACCATTGAGCCACCTGGGAAGCCCCTATTTATATATACTTTATATCAACAGAGCTACAACTCCTATAAATGTTTTAAATGACATGTCCTTGTGTTGAGCTTATCTCTCACATCTTACCTTGCTCTGTGATCACAGTACTAAGGTCAAACTAATGCGACTACTGGGAATTGAAAACTCTTTCCATTGAAGTTCATTGAACTGAGTTTTACCCAGGAAAGAAGAGACAGCGATTAGAGAGCTGTTACACATGAGTCCAGAGTTCATGAAGAAAGTAATTTTAACCTGAAGCTAATGGCCAAATGCAGGGCCAAGGAAAGGGAATATGTGAAATGTATATGAGCATCAGCAGAAGAATGGTGAGCCAAAGACACAGGACCAAAGAATGAACTAGCCGACAGAAAGGAAATGAAACCAGAAATTGAGCAATGCAATAAAGAGTAAAGAGCATTAAGAACCAGACTGTTTGGCAAGCTGATGTTGGTAATTGGCCAAATCACTTTATCTCTCCAGACTTTGGCTCTTGAAGGTCTCTTCAAAATCCAAAACATCTATGATTTCTCCTTGCTGTTTTTCTAATCTATTTATAGATTCCCTCAGCTGAACGGAATAGCCTTGCAAGTTAAGCATAATTTTCTCCAAGTGATAGTTTAAAGGCATTGTCCAAGACGGGTTGCAAGTGATGGCTATCTGATCTGAAGCTTTCTTGTAAAAACACTGAGCTGTCTCCTAGGATTAAAGAAAGGAATATGTCTGCATCGCAGGAATACTCATCATCATACGCTGTCAGAAGTTCTGCTCTATTCCAATACTGTGTTGTTCTCTGTGCATCATATTCTCTTCCAACAGAACAGCCTCTCTGTTTCTCCAGGTGAACACCTCTCACTCTCTCTTTCTCTCTCTCTTCCTCCCTCTTTCTTTCCTTCCCTCCCCCCTTCTCCTTTTACCCAAGTCCAAAATCCCAGAGAAGGGAAACTTGACTCAGCATCAACCAGGAGCCCAGCGCCACTAAAATTTAAAATCTAGGAAGGTCAGGCTATGCAGATTTATCCTCCTTTGGGCTTCCCTGGTGGCTCAGATGGTAAAGAATCTGCCTGCAATACAGGAGACCTGGGTTTGATCCCCAGGTTGGGAAAATCCCCCAGAGAAAGGAATGGCTACTCACTCCAGTATTCTTGCCTGGAGAATTCCATGGCCAGAAAAGCCTGGTGGGCTACAGTCCATGGGATCACAAAGAGTCGAAAACAACTGAGCAACTAACACACTTTAATTACAACAACTATGACGGTCTTATGAATGAATGCGAATCTTGAGAAAAGCACATAGTTCTGACTAAACAATGCATCCAGTTCAATGGAGTACAGAGTGCGAGTAGGAGAGAATAAAGGGAGAAGTCTGGGAATACTCAAGTATTCAATCGTCCCTCATAGATCTGAGGGACAGACAAATAAAGAATCTGCCTGCAATGCAGAAGACCCGGGTTTGACTCCTAGGTCGGGAAAATCTCCTGGAGAAGGAAAGGGCTACGCACTCCAGTATTCTTGCCTAGAGAATCCCATGGACAGAGGAGCCTGTCAGGCTACGGCCCATGGGGTCACAAGAGTAGGACATGACTTAGCAACCAAACCACCACCAAGGTACTCAGTCATTGCAGCAGCAATTCATTCTTCCTCTTTTACTGGTGGTGACAAAAGGAGGGAAAGCAGCAGTGACAGTGTGACTGGATGAATACTCTTTCCGTGCAATTCCTATTTTATACTACAGTTTTTGTAAGAGAAGATAGTATATACTTAGAACTGCCTGGTCTTTGACCAGCATCCTCAAATTTTATTGTGTCTCCAGAATAGTATGATTTAAACAGTGAACAATAGCCAGAAACTATCTTAATCTCAAGGGAACTGAAAGAAAATATCTACTTATTTAGGGCTTCCCTGGTGGCACAGAAGGTAAAGCGTCTGTCTGAAATGCAGGAGACCTGGGTTCGATCCCTAGGTCGGGAAGATCCCTTGGAGAAGGAAATGGCAACTCACTCCAGCACTCTTGCCTGGAAAATTTCATGGACGGAGGAGCCTACTAAGCTACAGTCCATGGGGTCGCAAAGAGTCAGACATGACTGTGCAATTTCACTTTCACTTTGTGCTTATTTAATTATGAAGGAAACAGTGTAGGAGACCTGGGTTTGATCCCAGGATTAGGAAGATCCCCTGGAGAATGGTTACCCACTCCAGTATTCTTGCTTGGAGAATTCCAAGGACAGGGACGCCTGGGAGGCTAGAGTCCATAGGGTTGCATAGCGTCGGACATGGCTGAGCGACTAACACACACACACACACACACACACACACACACACACACACACACACACACTTTTTTTTTTGCTTCTTGTGAGCCAGATACTCTTCCAGGGACACAATAGTGAATAAGTGCTTCCCTCAAGAAATTCATTAACTTGGATTAAAAAGGAATCTCAGGCACCTTCTGTTTTTATTTTTGCTGCTGATACTACTGCTATTATGAATTAATTTCCTCCTCATTACAGCTACCAAAAGATTGTTGTAGATATGACATGAATTGGCCAAGACTTTCTAGAACCAATTAAGTCAAGAGGATGAAGATGCTGGTTTATTGAGAGTACCACTAGGGAACTGTTTCCCAAAGTATGTTCTGTAGCACACCAATCTTTTTCAAGTATCTTCCAAAACAAAAAATATTCTGTGGTCAAATAAGGCTGTGAAATTGCATACCACAGATTTCTCCTCAAGACTTACAATGTGACATGTTATTAACTCTGAGAAGTTCCAAAATAAAGAGAGCTCTGTAAGTTTGTTTAAGTTCCCACACAAATTGTCCACTGATCAACATCCCTCCATTTTCACCATCAAACACATATTAGCATCTGAGTTACTTGAGGTTTTCTGTTGTTGTTTGGAAGCCACATAAACAAAGCTCACACATTTAAGTGGAAATAGGAGTATACTAGAATCCAAGGAACAGTTGAAAGACAAGACTCAGGAAAGAATAGAGAATTCTGGAAGCCTCTCTGTCAAACACTGTCAGTAAATAAAGCAGAGCTCCAACTACTCCCCAGTCTCTGTCTGTCAACCCTAAATTTCAGATTCTCAGGAGATGAAGCCTGATCAGCCATCAGAGGGCTGGGTGTCTGCCACATCAGTCAGCAATGGTAAAGGTCAGATGGTAGACATACTACCTGGAGCTTCATCCCTGAGTCTCAAGGGCTGTTTCTAGAGAGAGGGAGATTATCATGAGTTTGGAAGACACCCAAGAAACATCTATTATGAAATCTCTTAAAAAGAGAAGCACGCATTGTTAAAAACCATTCATATGATGCTGACTTGATTTAATATTAATATTTTAAATGGGAAGAAATATACTCCTATTCCTAATATTGCTTTGAGACTTAACCAGAAATGGATGTCAATATTTCCTTCCAAATGCAGTTTTGCCATCAATTGAAATTATTATTATCAATAAAATTGTTATACAGTGTGCTATGTATATATAAATTTTGAGATGCTTTCCAGGTAAAAATGCTTCTTGAATTATTTCTTCAGCAGACTATCCAAATTGCTTTGCTCATGTATTATTGAGATTTTTGTAACTCTCTTTATGAGAGTGTTTCTGTGTATACAGTTGTATTTTCCCCCTTGCCAATAACTCTTTATTTATGGACACTGAATATTGAATTATATGTAATATTTTAATTAATAGAATTTATTTTATTGGATTGGTTTGAGGTTTATAAAAAATTGAGGACAAAGTATAGTTTCCACCTCTTCTCTTCATACTTACACAACTTCCCTTATTGTTAACATCTCGCATTAATGTGCTATATTTGTTACAATTAATAAATCAAATTGAAAAATTACTAAGTCCATAGTTTATATTAGAGATCACTCTTTGTCTTGTTCAATTCTGTGGGTTTTGACAAATGTATACTGTTCTTGTATCCATCATAACAGTTACCAAAGCAAATATCCAAATATCAAGCCTTAAATATTCCCTGGGGGCTTCCCTGGCTTTCCCAGTGGCAAAGAATCCATCTGCCAATGCAGGAAATGTGGGTTGGTTGAATCCCTCAGTAGGGAATGGCAACCCACTCCAGTATTCTTGCCTGGAAAATTCCATGGACAGAGGAGCCTGGTGGATTATAATCCACGCGTGCATGCTCAATAGCTCCACTGTGTCGACTCTGTTGTGACCCTATAGACTGTAACCCCCCAGGCTCCTCTGTGCATGGAATTTTCCCCCCAAGAATACTGGAGTGCCATTTCCTTCTCCAAGGGATCTTCCTAATCCAGGGATAAAACCCATGTTTCCTGCATTCTTTATCACTGAGCCACCAGGGAAGTCTGGGCTACAGTCCATGGGGTTCCAAAAGAGTCAGACGAGACTTGATGACTAAACAACAACAAATAGTCCCTGTGCTTCACCTAACTCACCCCTCCCCATCTAACCTCTGGCAACCACTCATCGTTTTACTGTATCTATAGTTTTGCCTTTTCCAGAATATCATATCATTGAGATCATAGCTTTTCAGATTGACTTATTTTGCTTAGCAATTTGCATCTCATTTTCCTCCATGTCTCTTCCATGGCTTGAGAGTTCATTTCTTTTCAGTGCTGAGTAATAGAGCATTGTCTGGCTGTACCATAGTTTATTTATCCACTCACCTCTTGAAGGATATCTTGGTAGCTTCCAAGTTTTGGCAGTTATGACATAAAGCTGCCATAGATATCCGTGTGCAGGTTTTTGTGTGGACATAGGCTTTCACCCCATTTGAGTATATGTCTGGGTCTGTGATTTCTGGATCATTTACTTTGTTTAGCTTTGTAGGAAACTGTCAAACTGTCTACCAAAGTGACTGTGCCAGCAGCACTGAATGACAGTGCCTATTGTTCTATATTATTGCAGCATTTGGTGTTGTCAGTGTTTGGATTTTAGCCTCTCTAGCAGGTACAGATGGCTCAGTGGGTAAAGAATCCATCTGCAATGCAGGAGACACAGGAGATGCAGGTTCAATCCTTAGGTCAGGAAGATCCCCTGGAGGGGTGCTTGGCAACCCACTCCAGTATTCTTGCCTGGAGAGTCTCATGGACAGAGAAGCCTGGCGGGTTACAGTCCATAGGGTCGCAAAGAGTCAGATGTGACTGTGTTTACATGCAGTAATGTAATAGTATCTCATTGTTGCTTTAATTTGCAATTTTCTAATAATGTGTGATGTTGAGCACCTTTTCATATGCTTATTTTCCATCTGTATATCTTCTTGGGTGAAATATTTGTTCAAATATTTTGTCTGTTTTTTAATGAGGCTGTTTTCTTATTGCTGCATTTTAAGTGTTCTTTGTTTATTTTGGATACAAGTCCTTTAAAAGAAATGCTTAGCAAATACTTTTTTTCCTAATATGTGGCTTTTCTTTTCATTCTCTTAAAGTATATAGTATAGCTTTTTCAACTATATTTAAAAGACTCTTTAAAAATCAAAGCTGGCTTTTTCCATATTTGAGAAAAAGTTTTATGTAGAATTTGGATTATCTTTTTTTTAAGTTTGACATAATTCTCAACAATAAAACCACATGGCTCAAAGCTTTTCAGAAGAAAAAAATTGATTATTTCTTATAAGAGAAATAAGAGAAAATAATGTTTTTTTATTTCTTGAACCAACTTGAATGTTAAATTTGTCTCAGAAGTAATCTACTCCATTGAAATTTCCTAACATATTTTCATAGAATAGTATATAATGTCTTTGCAGTTTATTTCCTCTGTACTTTTTTGTGTTATCAAATACCTAATTCCTATTTTTTAAATTTGTGTTTTAACTTTTCTCTTAATTGTATTTATAAGCTATTTGGTTTTAAAGGACTACCATGTTATTTTTTAATTGATTGTGATGTTGATTAATTTTATTTTTATTCTTCATCACATTCTTCTTTATGCCATTTTACAAGTGATCTGTTTTTATCCAAACCCTTTGAGTTGCCCTTAGTCATTTTTTTATTTTTTATTTTTTTTTAAATGATAAATGCTTTTAACACAAAGTCTTTCCTTCTGCTTTGGCCACAATCAAAAAAACTTGAGAATTCGTGTTCTCATTTTTTTTTTCTAAGTACTCCATACTTGTAGATTCGTACTTGCCTTTAGCCTAAAATTTTTATGGGATTCTTTTTAAATTTCATAGTAACCCTAATTATTTGTATCTAAGGTTGTGAACAAAATTTGTCATTTTATTGCACTATTGTTGAAGAACCTTCCCTTTATAGTTCCTACTTGGGAGATTTTATTGATATTTTATTTGCAACTTAGCTTACAGTCAGGTTTTTTTTTTTTTTTTTTTAGTGAAAATCTCATGGTTGGAGGAGCCTGGTGGGCTGCAATCCATGGGGTCGCTAAGAGTCAGACACGACTGAGCGACTTCACTTTCACTTTTCACTTTCATGCATTGGAGAAGGAAATGGCAACCCATTCCACTGTTCTTACCTGGCGAATCCCAGGGACGGGGGAGCCTGGTGGGCTACCGTCTATGGGGTCACACAGAGTCGAACATGACTGAAGTGACTTAGCAACAGCAGTTTTATTTTTTTTGGTTTAGTGCTCCACAGATGGCTGAAAAAACTGAGAATTGTTTTAATACATATTTAAACTTTATTAGTGTATTACTAAGTACCTATAGTTCTTATTTTATCTGTATCTCTGTATATGTATATATCAATATTTATGTATGAATATATATATTTTGGCCCATCACAGGCTAACAGAGATATAACCAAGCTGTCTACTAAAAATAGTGTTTATTATTCCTTTTAAATCTAAATGTTTTTGCTTAATTTTGGAAGTCTTCCTTTGCTATTCTTCATGGCATTGTCAGCATGGATTACATCTTTACTAAAAGAAAAGAACCTTCATTTTCCTGTTTTTTTCACCCAAACTCTATTTTTTTTTCTGAAATTTAAACTATCAACCCTACTTTATATCTGTATTGATTTGTCTGATAAATAAGACTCCAGTTGATTACTACTCTCAACATTTTTCATCCTTTTGTATGTATTCTGTATGGATTCTGAAGGTATAAGCCTATACCGTGCTGTTTGTTAAGTTACTTCAGACGTGCCTGACTCTTTGAGACCCCATGGACTGTAGCCCGCCAGGCTTCTCTATCCATAGGTTTCTCCAGGCAAGAATACTGGAGTGGGTTCCCATTCCCTTCTCCAGGGGATCTTCCCAACCCAGGGATCGAACCCATGTCTCTTATGTCTCCTACATTGGCAGGTCGGTTCTTTACCACTAGCACCACCTGCGGGCCCTTACTATTATCATTGTAATATAGTTTCTCTTTCAAACTTAGAATCAGTTTTGTAGCAATATTTATGATAGATATTCTCTATTTCGTACTTAAGGTGCTTGAGTGTCCCTTTACAAGGCTTCAGTCCCTTTATAAGATAAAATCTCTAGTCTTAAATTTTAATATTATTAACTAATTTAATGTTTTTATTCCAAAATTATTTTCTTATAGCAAGGAAACTGAAAAGTAGAAAACTGGAAGTCAAGTCACCTCACAGATCAGGGGTAAATCTTCCTTGGGGCCTCAGATGGTAAAGAATCTGCGTGCAAAACAGGAGACCCAGGTTCAATCCCTAAATCAGGAAAATCCCCTGGAGAAGGGAATGGCTACCCACTTCAGTGGAGGATTCCACTGAATTCTTACCTGGAGAATTCCGTGGATGGAGGAGACTGGTGGCTTACTGTCCATGGGGTTGCAAAGAGCTGGACAATACGACTAAGGGACTGATACTTTCACTTTCAGGGTGAAGTGAGTTAGATGCCTGGGCTCAAAATTTAAAGAGATACTTAATCTCAGGGTGCTTCCTTCAACCTGTGGTGTAGGTGCCTCATTCACCTCACCCAGATCTGACCCTGTTTTCTTATATCCACTGCAGCACAGAGAAGACACCACTGCTGATGTTTTCCTGTCACTCTTTCCAGGAAAGCATTTGTGGTTGCATGTATATGTACCCCTGTGTGTTTTCCTAAATATTGATACTAAGGATCATTGCTAGACCACTCCTCATTGCTTCACACTTAGAATGAGGGTCACCCACTCACTTCAATAAATATTAACTAAAACACCTACTGTTCTAGGCATTTTGTTGTTCTTCTTCTTGTTTAGTCACTAAGTTCATGTCCAGCTCTTTGCAACCCATGGACTCTAGCCTGCCAGGCTCCTCTGTCCACGGGATTTACCAGACAAGAATACTGGAGTGGGTTGCCATTCCCTTCTCCAGGAGGTCTTCCTGACCCAGGGATTGAGCTCTAGTCTCCTGCACTGGCTGGCATGTTCTTTACTCTGAGCCACCAGGGAAGCCTGTTCTAGGCATTTACACAACACAAAGACCGAATGAACGTGAGCATGCTTCAGTCTTCCTAAGTACTGCATGCTACTCCATTGTATGGATGCACCATAATGGTTTTAACCAGCCTGGTACTGATGACATTTAAGTATTTGTTGTCACAAACTACACTTTTGTTAACATCCTTTTTCATGTATTTTTCTGTCATGAAGTGAATATACCCGTAGGAGAAATTCCTGAACATAGAACTGCTGAGTCAAAAGGTGTGTCTAATCGTTGCTAGATATTATCAAATTGCCACCCCAAAAAATGACAGTGAAGTGAAACTGAAGTCGCTCAGTCGTGTCTGACTCTTTTGCGACCCCATGGACTGTAGGCCACTAGGCTCCTGCGTCCATGGGATTTCTCAGGCAAGAATACTGGAGTGGGCCACCCCCAAATGTTGCTCTAATTCGTAACCCTAAGATAAAGAGTAAGATGCACGGATAATGCATCTTAGCGATCTTTTCATAATCTGCCTCTCTAAAAGGTAAATTTTTTTTTCCATTGTAATTTTAAGTTGTATTTCTTTAATCATGGGTGAGTTTAAACATATTTTTATGTATTTATTGAATACTTTTATGTGTTTTTGCATTTTTGCCTACTTCTTATTTTTATGTTCTTTATTTTCTAGTTTATTTGGGAAACTTTGGGCTATATGAAGAATTATTTTTTTTCTGAAATACACAATGCAAATGTTTTTCTAACTTTTTAAAAAGTTTTCTGTGCTAACATTTGTTGTGCAAAAGGATTTAATTTTTTCATAGTCAATCTCAATTGTGCTTAGCTTTCATATTTCATGGCAGGAAGACTTGCCCACTCCAAGATGGTAATAACATTCAAAATTTTCTTCTGATACTTTTATTGTTGTTTAGATGTACATTGTACATTTGTGATTTATTTTGATATAAAGGATGATGCAGAAAATTAAACATAATGTTTTTCTCAAATAGCTATTATTTTGTCCCTGTATTTTTCAAAATAATTCACTTTTTCTTCACTAATTTAAAAACCATAAGTTTATCACAATAAATTCACCCTTCTTTTTGTTTATTTCTAGTATCATTATCTAATGTATTGCTGGCCTATTGCATGCTTTAATTTCTTTTTTCTTGTAATTGCTTTTAACGTCCTGTAATGCAAGCTTATCTTCATTACTTTTTTTATAGTTGACATGACAATTTTTTACATTGTCTTTAATATCATTTTTCAGATTCCAAAAGAGCATATAAGGGCTATATGCATTTAGAATAACACCTGTCACATAGTAAATACTTAAAAATTTTAGCCACTTAAATTAATTGTCCAATGAAGTAAGCTATTTCTAGACCTTGACAAGATGGTGACATTTCCATTGTCTCCATTCACTCTGCACTTGGATGTTGCTTGAATTCCCTACTCTTATATATTCCTCAACCAAAGCAGAATGTATGCAGCTGTCATTAGAAGTTACTTTTCTTGTGGAGCTCTCCGGGGCTGTTAGGACTTTCTCCTATGCTTATTGCACAAAGCACCAAAAATTATTGGGACAATTAATTGTTTCTCCTAGTATGCACTTTTACCAAGATTCTTCCTATATGTCCAAGGGTCTTGTACCTGGGGCATATATACACACTACTGCAAGGATTCTCTCTTCTTCTTGTCCAGTTATTTTAAGAGTGGTAAAGTAATGGTGGGGCTTCCCAGGTGGCACTAGTAGTAAAGAACCTGCCTGCCACTGCAGGAGACATAAAGAAACTTGGGTTTGATCCCTGGTCAGGAAGCTCCCCTGGAGAAGGAAACAGCAGCTAACTCCAATATCCTTGCTTGGAGAATCCCTTGGACAGAGAGGCCTGGCATGCTACAGTACCCATGCCAGAGAGCAATGCTTTTAATTTTTTTTAATTTTTATTGGAATATAATTGATTTACAATGTTGTGTTAGTTTCAGGTATACTACAAAGTGAATCAGTTATACATATACATGTATTCACACTTTTTCAAAGATTAATTTCTCTTATAGGCCACTACGGAGTATTGAGTAGAGTTCCCTGTGCTCAGTTCTTATTAGTTATCTATTATATATTTATATAGCAGTGTATATATATGTCAGTCCCGATCTCCCAGCTTATCCCCTGGTAACCATAAGTTTGTTTTCTACATCCATGACTCTACTTCTGTTTGGTAAATAAGTTCATTTGTACCTTCTTTTTTTTTGAATTCCATATATAAGTGATATCCTATGATATTTGCTTTTTTCTGTCCGACCTACTTCACTTAGTATGAAAATCTGGAGGCCCATCTATGTTGCTGCAAATGGCATTGTTTTGTTCTTTTTGTTCTTTTCTATTCCTGAATAATATGATGTATGGGCTTCCCTGGTTGGCTCAGCAGTAAAGAATCTGCCTGTAACACAGGAGACTTGGATCTGATTCCTGGGTCAGAAAGATCCCTAGAGGAAGAAACACAACCCACTCCAGTATTCTTGCCTGGGAAATCACATGGGCAGAGGAGCCTGGCAGGCTACAGTCATGGGGTCTCAAGAATCAGAGATGACTTGGCAACTAAATTACCACCAACCAATATAACGTATATATGTACACATCTTCTTTATCTATTCCTCTATTGATGGACATTTATGTTGCTTCCATGTCCTGACTATTGTAAATAGAGCTGCAGTGAACATTGGAGGTGCATGTATCCTTTCAAATTATGGTTTTCTCTGGGTATATACCTAGGAGTGGTATTGCTGGGTCATGTGGTAGCTCTACTTTTAGATTCTTAATAAACCTCCATACTGTTCTCCAGAGTGGCTCTTTTTAGTTATATTCTTCAGAGCCCTGACCATTTCAAAGGGTCATAGAAAGCAGAGCTAATGGAACTCCAAGAATCCTGTGTATTTTCAGCCACAACAGTTCTTCTTCATGTTTCAAGAAATACTTCATTGAGACAAATGATGGAAACAAAATTTTTGTGTTTATTTATTTGTCTGGCTGTGTCAGGTCTTAGTTGCAGCACACAGGATCTTTAGTTGCAGCGTGCAAATTCTTAGTTGCAGCATGTGGGATCAAGTTCCTGACCAGGGATTGAACTCGGGTCCCTTGTATTGGAAACAGGGAGTCTGTACCACTGGACCAGTAGGGAAGTCCCCAATGAAATTATTTTTAAAATAAAGGTTTGGGAGGGGAGAACAAGGGAGCAGAGAGGCTCCTATCCAACTCCCTATTAGTATAGACCAGGGTTTCTTAGCATCAAGATTATTTATTCTGGGGACTACATGCTTCTTCCTTGCAGGTGGAATATTCTGTGAGCTATAGGGTGTACAGCAACAGCTCTGGCCTCTAGCTAGTTGCAATCCTCACACAATTATAACAGAAAAAAAAATCTGTGGACATTGCCAAAAATCGCATGGTTGGCAAAACCGTCCCAAGTTGAAAACCACAGGTATAGATCATGCCTTGGCATCGTGAGGCAGCTTCAGCGGGTGCATGAAGCACCTTGTATCTTCCTTCAGTTTGACAAGTTTGCTCTTGATAACAAGTAATGTTTTTCAATCCATTCTATCAGACTTTAGTTAATAGACTTTTCCTCCTGGCTCTGTTCAGTTCAGTTCAGTTCAGTCACTCAGTCGGGTCCCACTCTTTGTGACCCTCATGGACTCCAGCACACTAGGCTTCCCTGTACATCACCAATTCCTGGAGCTTACTCAAACTCATCTTCATAGAGTCACTGATGTCATCCAACCATCTCATCCTCTGTCATCACCTTCTCCTCCTGCTTTCAATCTTCCTAGCATCAGGGTCTTTTCCAGTGAGTCAGTTCTTCACATCAGGTGGCCAAAGTATTGGAGTTTCAGCTTCAGCATCAGTCCTTTCAGTGAACATTCAGGACTGATTTCCTTTAGGATGGACTGGTTGGATCTCCCTTCAGTCCCAGTGACTCTCAAGAGTCTTCTCCAACACCACAGTTCAAAAGCATCATTTCTTCGGCACTCAGCTTTCTTTATAGTCCAACTCTCACATCCATACACAACTACTGGAAAAACCATAGGTTTGACTAAATGGACCTTTGTTGGTAAAGTAATGTCTCTGCTTTTTAAGATGCTGTCTAGGTTGGTCATAGTTTCTCTTCCAAGGAGTAAGTGTATTTTAATTTCATGGCTACGATCACCATCTGCAGTGATTTTAGAGCCCCCCAAAATAAAGTCTTCACTGTTTCCACTGTTTCCCCATCTATTTCCCATGAAGTGATGGGACCAGATGCCATGATCTTAGTTTTCTGAATGTTGAGTTTTAAGCCAACTTTTTCACTCTCCTCTTTCACTTTCATCAAGAGGCTTTTTAGTTCCTCTTCACTTTCTGCCATAAGGGTGGTGTCATCTGCATATCTGAGGTTATTGATATTTCTCCCAGAAATCTTGATTCCAGCTTGTGCTTCATTCATCCAGCCCAACATTTCTCATGATGTACTCTGCATATAAGTTAAATAAGCAGGGTGACAATATATAGCCTTGATGTACTCCTTTCCCGATTTGGAACCAGTCTGCTGTTCCATGTCCAGTTCTAACTGTTGCTTCTTGACTTGCATAAAGATTTCTCAGGAGGCAGGTCAGGTGGTCTAGTATTCCCGTCTCTTGAAGTATTTTCCACAGTTTGTTGTGATCCACATTGTCAAAGGCTTTGGCATAGTCAATAAAGTAGAAATAGATGTTTTTTTCTGGAACTCTCTTGCTTTTTTGATGATCCAACGGATGTTGACAATTTGATTTCTGGTTTCTTTAACCCACTCCAGTACTCTTGCCTGGAGAATGCCATGGAGGGAGGAGCCTGGTAGGCTACAGTCCATGGGGTCGCAAAGAGTCGGACATGACTGAGTGATGTAGACTGACTGGCTACCTTTTCTAAATCCAGTTTGAACAATTGGAAGTTCATGGTTCATGTACTATTGAAGCCTAGCTTGGAGAATTTCTGAGCATTAACTTTGCTAGCATGTGAGATGAGCTCAATTGTGCAATAGTTTGAGCATTATTTGTCATTGCCTTTCTTTGGGACTGGAATGAAAAGTGACCTTTTCCAGTCTTGTGGCCACTGCTGAGTTTTCCAAACTTACTGGCAAATTAAGTGAAGCACTTTCGCAGCAAATCTTTTAGGATTTGAAATAGCTCAGCTGGAATTCCATCACCTCCACTAGCTTTGTTCATAGTGATGCTTCCTAAGGCCCACCAGGCTCTATTAGATTTGGTAACTGAGTGTTTATATGGTTAGGACAGAGGAGCCTGATGGGCTGCAGTCCATAGTGTTGCAAAGAGTCAGACACAGCTCTGACTTATTTAGTACACATTGAGTCCTCCAATGTAATAGCATTTAACACCAGCCTTCTTGAAGACTTTAAATTGTAAGTTACTGTCATAGTCATAAGAAAATGATTAGTTAATGATGAACAGCAAATAAACATAAATCAAACAATGTTTTCTCATTAGTGGGTTTCAGCCTCCAGTAGCCCATGAAAACATGCATAAGAATTGGTCCCTGGTAACTGATACCTTGAATAAGTCTTTGCTTTACTTTCATTTTTTCTCACTTAACCACCTTGATTTCTCTGACATTTTACTTCCTCTGTGCTTGCACTTTGGAAACACTACCAGCTTTCAAATCTTCCTTTTGGTCCTCCCAGTCCTAGCCAGCAATGATTCTTATTTTATAATATCTGTTTTTAAAGATCACAACTGTCAATTTTGAAGAAAAATAACATTTATTTCATTTTCAAATGGCTCATACTTAAAAAAGAACATTATTTGAAAATTTTCCTTTTCTCAGACAAATTTCCTCCAAAAAAATATGAACATTCAGCCAGTAATGCGTTGTGGTTATTTCTTTTAGGAAATCAAATAAGTAGGTGTTTGCTAATATGATTATGTAATAAGCAATATTTAAAGTTGAAAAATAATTTCTGCTTTCTCTTGGCAGTTTATTAATTCCATAGCTGGCATGTGCTAATGGGAAAAAATGTACTTACTATGCAAGTTATAATCAAGTGTCAAAGTTAAAAGATAAGTGATCTTATAAATCAAATTTTTAGTTTGTAACTTGCCAGTTATTTTTAAATTTGTCATCGTTTCTTTCAAATTATCACTGCAAGAAGGGTTAACTATTATAATGATGAGAAATTCCAGTCTTGGTTTGAAAGTGTTCAAAGAAAATTGAAGACTTGAAAATCAGATCCAAATGGTTGGGCAGCAGGTAAGGGTAGAATCAAACAAATAAAAGCCTTCAAGAATCTCCTGGAAATGTAAGTGATAAAAGCCTATGGATGTGGAATTGCTACACCCGAATTCACATTTGCCAAATTCTGCAACTGTTGTTGTTGACTGTAACTCCACCAAGCCATACATGTAATGCAAAGAAGGTACCACATGCCTTCTGTCTTCATTTCTCCTATGTCATAGATACCAACACAACCCAGAAGCCTTCACCAGCCTTAGGCTTAGAAGATTCGAGTTCATTTTCTGATATTCTACCCCCTGCAATTTACTTGAATAAGTTCTTTAACTGCTCTGGGCCCATCTTAGCTGTGCAGCTCTCACCTGTCTTAATTCCTTGACTGCAGCCAAACATGATCTGAAATACTGGCTTTAGGACCCATATGAAGCCCCCTCATCTGGGTTTAGGACTAGTTTGTGAGCACTCCTCCAGTTATCCTCTAATAAAAGAGTCTGCCTGCAACTCATAACATCAACCTGAAGGCCTGCATCTGAAACCGTCATAGACTGTGACGTGCCTAGAAATATGAACATTCCCTACCTAAGCAATGACATTGTTAAAGTGTGTATTCCTTTACTAATCCATACAATTACTTACTAAGCACCTACTAGGTGCCAGGCAATCTTCTAAGCCCCAGGACTAAAGCAGTAAATAATATAGTCAACATCTTTGATCCAAGGGATCTTACCCCCCAGAGACAAAAGACAAAAAAACAACCAAGAATAGCTTTGTTCTATAACTTAAACTATGCTTCTAAGATTGAGAAACAACTGTAGCCTGAGATAAACAGCAATGATCTTGGACGCAAGAGACCTGCACTTGTGTGCCAGTTTATTCTTTTTTCTTTGTTTTTAATTCATTTGTATTGGAGTATAGTTTCTTTACAATGTTTTGTTAGTTTCTATTGTACACCAAAATGAATCGGCTGTATGTATACATGCATCCCCTCTTTGATGGATTTCCTTCCCATTTAGGTCACCACACAGCACTGGGTAGGGTTCCCCGTGCTCTACAGTAGATTCTCATCCGTAATCTATTTTATACATACTTGAGTATGCATGGCAAACCCAGTTTTCCAATTCATCCCACCTTCCCTTTCCCCCCTTGGTGTCCCTATGCTTGTTCTCTACATCGGTGTCTGTTTCAGTTTATTCACCTTTTAGCTGAATCATTTTAAGTAAATGACAGATTTTAATTTCTGATCCTGTTTCCTCACATGAAGAAAAAAGGAATCATCATAAACATGTTTTGTTGGAATTAACCGATATAAGGCTGAAACAACCTCTTGCAATAAAATATTGAAAAAGAAAAAATATTTATTTAAAAGGTTAAAGTTGTCTTCAACAGCACATTCTTTTCCAGCACTATGTCTTCTTTTAATTGTCCTTTATGATTACTGAACTATTCAAAAATACACAAAAGTATAGAATTCTTCCTCTTGCCTAATGTAAAATGCATCCTGATGTTCTGTTAATTGTAGCAGAGCATCAGTAAGCAAAGCAGAATGACACAGGCTCAGGGCCAGGAAAGAGGTGGCTAAACCCCAAATTAAATACAGATGATCCCATCTCAACTCTTAGCATTTTGAGGCACAAACCTCAATACCCTGATATTAGACTGAGATTCCAAAGCTTGATATTTTCATATGTTTCTTTGAAATGGATGCAACCACTTTAAAAAATGCCAAAGAAATTTACTACACATAATGAAGTTTGAGGGTGGAAATATTAAATGTCAAGTCAAATGTTTGCTCTTCAGTCTGAAATCTGACAACATAAAATAGAAAATATTATAAATTAGAATTCAATTTGGGGACTACCAATTTTGCTCCATTAATTGTGTTCATTTGACAAGATGCCGTCTGTTTTTTATTTCTTTAATGAGCATTATATAAGGATGTTTTATCTAAGTTGATATACCACATCGTCAATAGGGGTATGTGTAGTCCATTGATGCAGGAAGATATATTTTTACTATAATATTTCTGTGCCTCAGCTTGTCTCCCAAAACTCAGATGCATCTTACCAACTGCCTTAATTTCTCTGCCCGAATAATTCACTGGCACATTAAGTTCAGCAAATTCAAGTGGCCTTTTCTAATTTCTCTAGCAAGAAATGAATAATTTCTCTCTTCTGGGCTTCCTTTACCACTGTTCATGTCTCTTAATTTTGTTTTATTTCCTTCAAACTTCCTAATACATAAATGTTGTTTTGTCCTTAATAAATCTAAGAGCTTTTCAAGAATGATTATCTTGACTTTTACCTTTGAACCCCAAAAGAGTTCAGGTCATTGTAAATGAATACTCAAGAAAATGTTTGTTGAACAAAAAGAATGAATAAAAAAATGTGTAAAAAATGTACACATTTATAAAACTTCCTCATGACTTGTTTAAAGAACTGGTGTAACATCTCCAGTCTGCTTTAAAAGGAACACTTTAAATTTTTTAATGGATTTTATTGAATTAAACCCTTAGTACTAGAGAATAAATATCAGAATATGGTTTTAGAAGACAGTCATAATAAAAATCTTTCGATACATCAATATCATCTGGGTCTCTCTATAACACACAATGCAATAAACATTGTAGATAATCTTTAGACCATAAGCACTCTTGTACTCTGAACAATTTCCCTACAGTTGATATGATTCTTTAATGATGTTCCAATGTTTATTTCTCCATTCTCTGATTTGCTTATTCTTCCATATTTTGAAAATGACAATGTTGTTGTCTCTAAACAATGTCAGCCCAGAGCCCTAGGCAGACAGAGTGAGACAAATGTGCCAAACATATGGATGACAGGGGAATAGTTTTCCCAGAAATGATAACCACATAAAAGTGTTAAGAATGTCCTCCTTAGCTTTGGGATTTTTTTTTTTAACCAAATTTCTTGCAAATTATATGGCCTGAAGTGGGAGTCATACAGAGGATTAAGAAAAGTAGTTCAGTATTTTCAGAAAAGAGAATCACCTTCTTGACATACAAAATAACTTCAATATTCCTACAGAATATTTGTAAATGAAATTGGGGTCCAAGTTCTTGCCACTCGAAAGCCAATATAGAGGCCAGGTTGGTGCAAAGGAAAGTTGGCTTTATTTTGGATGCCAGCCATCAGGGGGAAGGGCAGACTCCTATCCAAAGACCAAATCCTCCTCCCTAACAAGTGGACAATGGCTTTTACAGCCAGAGAGAGGGGGGTTACATGGGAAAACAGCACAGGCAGCTCTGATAGTCATCTTTAAATTGGTCATTGGCTTTATCAGCATCACCTTGATTGTTTTAAGTAGTTAGTATTCAGTTCTGGGGTCAGTTTGTTCCCATTTCCTTGAGGACATTTCATGGGACTGTGAAAGGTTATGTCATGGCTACAGTCTGGTCATTATGTAGTTAACTTCTTCCACCTGGTGGAGGTTTCAGTATCTATGAAGGATATGACAGGATATGGCTCAGAATATTGTCCATAGCCCTTGCTGCTGCTGCTGCTGCTGCTGCTGCTGCTGCTGCTGCTGCTGCTGCTGCTGCTGCTGCTGCTGCTGCTAAGTCGCTTCAGTTGTGTCTGACCCTGTGTGACCCCATAGACGGCAGCCCACCAGGCTTCCCCGTCCCTGGGATTCTCCATAGCCCTTGAGAAGAAACTAAAGATCCTGACTATGCTTAATGACTATACATCTCCTTTGTTTTCCCGTGTTTCTGCATGCTCTCAATTCTCTAATGAAACTTATTCTTTGGGTAAACTTTTTCCACAGACAAAAGGCAGGGTGAGGACATGGGGAGCAAGGACCATAGGGTCCTGCTCCATTTCATATTCACTCTGCTTCTAAAAGGGCACTTTTTGAAAATATTTCTAAAAAAAACAAGAAAATCGGTACTGCTGGATTTAGGAGAATAACATTTAGGAGACATAAAGGGAGAAGTCATTCACTGATACTGGGGACATTGTGTACTGAATACCTGCTCTGCTGGACACTAGACTAAGAATTGGGAACACCAAAATTGATATTATAAGGCTTTGCCTTCAAGAAGCTTAAATTCTCAGCCACTTCATACTTGTTGAATTCACGAGGAGGCTAAAGGGCTTTCCACGGCTTATTTTCTGTGATTCAACCTGTGGTGAATTGACCCGCTCCTGAGAACTTCTAAGAATTTCTGGGAACTGAGAATATAGTAGTGAGAACAGACAATCAGAGGATTTATATTAAATGGGATAGAGTATGACAGACGTTTTCGAAAGATTATGTGGTAGTTGAAAGCACCAAGACAGCTTTCTGGATGAGGCGATACCTAAGATTTGTCCTGAAGAAGGAGAGGGAAAGAACAAGCCAAGGGAGAGACATCTACAATAAGAGATTTAGAGAAAGAACACAAAGCATTTAAGGAGCTCTGCGTAGACGAGGTGGGCAGGAACAAAGTGTCTGCAGCAGGGTGTGCCCTGTGGGACATGAGGGAGAGAGAAACGACAGCCAGACCATGAAGGTTCCCATGCATACCACCCAGGCATGTGTATATTGTTTTGACAAAGCTGAGAAAACTAGACAGAGAAAGCTGAACTACCAATAGGATGGAGGTAAGACAAAATAGAAGAAGGGGCACTTTATAGATTAGATGACATGCGATTGAAGAGAGAAAAGGAGAGGCTTGGTTAGTTCTTGAGCTTCCATAGGCATGTGACTGGATCGTTTGGTGTAATGGAAACATGGAGCTGGAGAGATAAGAGACAAGAGGGTCACTTAGGAGGCACTTGCCATAATTCATGGCAGAATCATCTGACAGGGATAGAACTCCAGAAAGAAGAACCAAGATGTGAGAAGTATTGGGGAAGTAGTGTTCATGTGATTTATAGACCTATTGGCTATGAGGGAGGAAGACATGGCAAGATGCCCTAGTGATCTCCAGCCTGGGAAACAGGCAAAGTGATGATAGCATTAAACCCAGTGGAAGTGGCACGGAGTTCATCGTGGAGGTGGGAGAAAAGCTTGCTTTATTTATTTATTTTGGCCACGAGGCAGGTGGAATCTTGGCTCCCTTCCACTCCTTGCATTAGAAGATGTAGTCGTAACCACTGGAGAACCAGGAAAGTCCTACTTGCTCTATTTATTATGTTGACTCACATGTATTTGCTTAGCATCTTCATGGAGTAGCTGAAAGTTACCCAAGAGCTAAAAGTGTATAACTTAGTATGATTTTTCATTTAAAATGTTTTCTAAAGTGTTGCCCAGATATGTCACTAATACATAAATGAGATGCATGAAACTGACTCTTTGTGACCCTGTGATCTATACAAATCCATGGAATTCTCCAGACCAGAATACTGGAGTGGGTAGCCTTTCCCTTCTCCAGGGATTCTTCCCAACCCAGGGATCAAACCCAGGCCTCCCTCATTGCAGACGGATTCTTTAGCAGCTGAGCCACAAGGGAACACCAAGAATACTGGAGTGGGTAGCCTATCCCTTCTCCAGCAGATTGAGTCCCAACCAGGAATCGAACCAAGGTCTTCTGCATTACAGGTGGATGCTTTACCAACTGAGCTATCAGGGAAGCCCTGACTTTTATGCCACTCTCTTAGAATTGTTTCTATATGTTTTTACTTGGCCAAAGGAAAAAGCATTAATATTTGGCAAATGCCTATTTTATGCAGGCACTGTTTTAGACTGTTTCTGAATATTATATCCTCTAACGCTCACAAAAGTTGAAGTAAATGATGTCCAAGAAAGTTCAGGAAACGGTAGTCATCTCCGAAGATAGCCTAAACTTTAGATTTGTAAGTTACTGGTTCTCTGGGCCCAAGGCCTCAGACCGACAAATGTTCTTTTCTGAGCACAAAGATAGGCCATATATAGAGTAATACTTTATCTTTTGAGAGCACTTAGCTTTGTACATCTTTGGTAGGGTGGTAATCCATTCGGTCTCATGGTGTGTGAAAGGTTAAAATTGTAATATATCCTTTGAACACTGGATGGCAATATTCTGAATAGGCTAGTCCACTTCCCTGTGTTGGGGACAGTCTTACACAGGGCTTATATAATAAAGCTTCTGAAATCCTATTCAGTCTCCAGCTTTCTGAGCCTTGCATGATGTTTTTGCCAATAGGGAAGAGAAAAACTAATTTGGCTAAAGTGCCAGTCAATCCATCCAAATGCTTGCAACAGGTCAATCATATTATCCTGAATGATGAAATCAATACACGTGATAAATTAACTCCAGGAGCCCAAGAGCTAAGTTTTCTCATAGTGAAATTAAGGAGTTGAACACATTCAAATAATTTCTGCCTCGTTGTCAAATGTGAGCTTCAAGAATTTTGCAGCATTCACATCTGATGAGCATATTCTGAAAGGGGTGTGGTTTGGGTGTGAGTATGTTTCACTGTCCCCCAAACTGGGGAGTCTGTGGAATATTTTATCATATGGATGTCTTTGGGACAGCATAACACCAGATTCTAGAGAAGGACATGGCAACCCGCTTTGGCGTTTGTGCCTAGAGAATCCCATGGACGGAGGGGCCTGGAGGGCTACAATCCATAGGGTCTCAAATTAAAAATGTGAGGTGGGAGATATGAGAAGAGTGTCAGTTGGCTGAAATTTGGTATTAAGATAAAAGGAGAAGGATGGTGTGTGAAGATGAGAAGAAGGGGCTCATTCTCTGAATTATTTGTGCATGTATGACATCCCCTGCCCAAAAGAAGAAATGTGGAGCTGGGTGTATTTTGATGTTTTCCGTTTGTTTGTTTTGAGAGGTTCACTTATGTGACCCGCATCCAGACTTGTACAATTTCAGAAAGTCATATGTCAGGTCCCTTGGTGGTTCATAGGCCAACCTCTAGGAAAGTTCCCCCGATTCCTCTAACGTTTCAGAGCTAGACCTTAATGATAGATTAGAAATCAAAGCTAATGAATAAATTCCTGAAGCCAGCCATGTGTCATAAAAGCACAGGTTTTGGCCATTTCCCTGGGCAGTATCTCAAAATGGTAATAAGAAAAAGTAGTATTAGGAATTACATTCAACCAAAAGCACCTGGTGAAGCTCAGCTCTCGGGAATGCCTGTCAGAGCTGAACCTGCTTCAGGAGCAGATGTGTACTCGGGTCAGATGGGATTTATTCTCATCTATCACAGCTTGCTCTCCTAAACTCCTCTGCCATTCTCTTTATAGTGCAAGTGATGTTATGAAACACTGGGGAAAATATTATACTTTAAAACAAAAAGCACTAGCTGCAAAAAGTTGTTCCCATGAGAAAAGCATATGATGTGTGTGTACCATTTAAGTTTTGTCTTCAGCCGCATAATATGATTTCTGTGTGAGTTTAACTGAGATGGCTGAAATATATAGAAGATGCTGAAATATGAGATCAAAATTGCCCTAAGCTTAAAAAGAAAAAATCAGAAAGCAAATCAATTGTATTGGATTTCAATCCCTCTAATTTCTAAAACAGGGTAGAATTGGGGATAATTATATCTTCTCTGAGTAGCTGATCATCAGTTTCTGAGTTTACAGCAACATAACAGCAGTAGGCCAAAGAAAAGTATTCTGTTTATAAGTAAGAGAATATGCATTCATTTAAGCCATAAGGGAAGTAAAATGTTATTTTTCTAATTGTATGTGCATTCCTATTTATATGTTATATATGCAGTTTTTAAAAAGCTTCAATGTATACTATTTCTAGACTGTTTATTACACTTGTAGAGAGGCAATAATGAAATAGGCATGTGGTTGTGGAGGGATGTTCACAGAGGTCGTCATCTAAAAATCCAGTGGATCTTAAACTTGGCTCAATAATTGGCAAGTCTTTTAAAAATACATATTCTAAGCTACATCCTAGCTCTAATGAATCAACATCTTCACGCATGGCTCACTCATATCTGTTATTAGAAATGATGAGATAGCCCCTTCTGTTGGGTGCCATGGCCCAGCAGACAGCACCCTAGGGAAGTCTCCTTTCAAGATAGTGCAAACCTAACCACCATCCTAAATGCCCCTTGATCTTCAGGAAATGACATGCTTCATTCCCCTGCCAATGGGCAGCTTACCCACCTGTGGCCTTCTTTCCTTACCCTGCTGGCTTCCCACTTTCAGAATTCTCCAGGAGGGAAGCAACCACTAATCCTTATCCCTGAGGGAACATGCATTGAGATCATACCTGGTCCTTTGGTCCATTCCCATGGCTGTACCTAAGCCCAGTCAATATCTGGTGAATGCCTACCTAATCTCCTTATATGTTTCTTTGGCTGGAAAAAAAAGAAGTATTCCCTGCTTTTCTCTCAGAAGAGAAAGGTCAAAGTATTTCCCACTCTGATACATTTCTTTAAGAAACTGATCTTTCCAAATGGCAATTTTCTTTGCTATATGCTGGAGATAGAGGAAAGATAGATAGTTAAGAGATCAGCTCATTCACCATGCAAAAAGGGGAGATAAATTTAATAATTCTCTTTAGAAAAGGGGAATGTTTACTTTAGAATGTTTTCAACTCTCAGCTTTAGCCCATATTCAGGAAGTCATCTTAACTTTCTGATCCATCTTAACTCTGTTCCATAAGTATTTAAACTCAGTGAGCTGAGTTCAATAATAAAAATATTATGATGGTTAATTTTATGTATCTACCTGCCTAACCATGGAGTCCCCAGATATTTGATTAAGCATTATTTCTGGTGTGTCCCAGAGAGTGATTTTGGATGAGCTTGACGTTAGAATCAGTAGACAAAAAGCAGATTGCCCTTCCCCAATGTGGGTGGATGTCAATCCTATCCACTGAAGGACTAAATAGAACAAAGAGGTTGAGTAAGGAAGAATTCTCTCTCTCTCTGCATGATTGCTTTCAAGCTGAGACATGGGTTTTCTCTTGTCTTCTGACTTGGATTGAAACTTATCTTTAGCTCTCCAGGTTTTTACCTGGGCTTAGACTGTCCAGGGTCTCTGTCTTGGTGACTGCAGGTCATAGGACCTCTCAGCCTTCATAGCTGATATTTAGCCAATAGATAGATAAATAAATAAATAGACAGACTGCTAGTCTGTCTCTCTGGAGAACCCTCATACAGACATGTAATTCCTTCTCACATTCCTTGCTAATCTGATTCTGTTGGACTATTGGCTTGCTCACACCAACTTTCCACCCAAGATTCCATCAGACAAAACTTCTTATAGCTTTTCACTTCTCTGCTTATTCAAAACCCATCTCAACTAGCTTGCATCAATTCAGTTTAGTTTTTTTTAAATTTTTTTTTAATTTTTACTTTACAATACTGTATTGGTTTTACCATACATCAACATGAATCCACCACGGGTGTACATAAGTTCCCACTCCTGAACCCTCCTCCCACCTCCCTCCCCATACCATCCCTCTGGGTTATCCCAGTGCACCAGCCCCAAGCATCCTGTATCCTGCATCAAATCTAGACTGGTGATTCATTTCTGATAGTGATATTATACATGTTTCAATGCCATTCTCCAAAGCCAGAAAGAAAAACAGTATCCAATGCAGTATACTAACACATATATATGGAATTTAGAAAGATGGTAACGATAACCCTGTATGTGAGACAGCAAAAGAGACGCAGATGTATAGATCAGTTTAGTTTTATATCTGTCTACTCTTCAGAAACTTTTCATGCTAGTTGCTAAAGTTTTGGCAGCTTCATGTTGGCCACTGTGGGAGTATTTACACCACAAAATTGATGAATGTAAAAATCAGGGTTGGAGGGAAGGGATCCAGTTTTACTGACACCAATCAAGGGGAATAATATAAAATTCTACTTAAAACGACCCCTGCTGAAGATCAGTGCTCTATCTTGTAAGAATGAATGTTACACTTAAAAAATGCCAATAAAAGGTTTAAAAAAAAAAAGTAAAGTAGTAAAAAAAGAGAAACAAAATCTGTCTGCCCCACCTCTGTCACCCAGGCTGAGCCATCAGAGACTTTAGCAACTGATCTCTTCATCTGCAAAATGAAGAAGATGACAATCATATAATAATGACAAAAGTATGATATATATGTGTTGAAGTGCTTTGTAAAGTCTAACATAGGATGCACATATTTACATTTGAATTATTATTTCAAATTCTGTAAGATTGGGACCTTCCTTTCATCTTCTTTAGCTACTTCCCAACTATTAGCTCAGTACGCAATTATGGGGCTGTTTTTTTTATTTCCTGAATATAAACTAAGGTTTTTCACAGTTAACAACACAAAATAATCTCCACATGGGAAAAAGGCAATAGGCATTGTAGCCTTAACTCTATGTCCTTGGAAATATGTCCGCCATTTGGGAAAATGGTTGTTAATTATGGTTGCTAGAAGCTCGGTCTTACCTATTATTTAATTTCCATTTTAATAGAGATAGCCTTAAAATTCAGGAAGTGAAACAACATAGAAAAGATGCATAAAGGTTCTTGAGGTACAAATGACCTCAGGCACAGATCAAAAGCATTATCACCATGATTATTTTAAGAGAATGAAACAGGGGCTTCCTAATCAAATTAGTAAAGAAAAAGAAATAAACTTTCCACTGCCAAAGTATGATATTCAGTATTATGGAATAAATTCACTTTCTAATATGAGTATAACGTGACTCATAGCCAATTACATAATTCGAAAACTCTACCAAAAAGTAACAGCAATCTTTCAGAAAATAATCCAAAATTCAATAAAGAACTTGTTCTTTCAGTTTATTTAAAATGTTCAATAACCTTTTCAATTTCTGAACAATGACAAATATTTAGTCAGTCCAAATGGTAGCTCCTTAAAGAGCCAACAATTTGCAATCCACTTTCTTTATATATTCATATATGTATGTATATATATAATTTTATTTATCTATTCATTTATTGGCTGTACTGGGTCTTGGTTGCTGCTCCGGCCTTTCCCTAGTTGCCTTGAGCAGGAGCTACACTTGGGTCCCAGAGCATGGACTCTGGGGAGTGTAGGTTTCAGTACTTGAACACCTGGGCTCAGTAGTTGTGGCTCATGGGCTCCAGAGCACAGGCTCAATAGTTGGGGCACTTGGGCTTAGTTGCTCTGGCACATGTGGGATATTCCAGGATCAATGATTGAACCATTGCCTCTTGCATTGATAGGTGGATTCTTTACCACTCAGCCACCAGGGAAGCCCTGTGAGCCACTTTCAAGCAAACATTCCAGCTTCTATAGAATATATGTGGGCAAAATTTAGTGGCATCCAAGTGAAAGTGTTAGACTCTCAGTCATGTCCGACTTTATGTGACCCCATGGGCCGAAGCCTGGCAGGGCTCTCTATCCATGGGACTCTATCCATGGGATTCTCCAAGAAAAAATACTGGAATGGATTGCCGTGCACTCCTCCAGGGGATCTTCCCGACCCAGCGATCTAACCCTGTATTTGCAGGAGGTGGGTTCTTTGCCACTTGCGGCTCAGTTGGTAAAGAATCTGCCTGCAATGTGGGAGACCTGAGTTCAATCCCTGGGTTGGGAAGATCCCCTGAAGAAGGGAGGGGCTACCCACTCCAGTATTCTTGCCTGGAGAATTACATGGACAGAGAAGCCTGGAGGGCTATAGTCGCTGGGATTGCAAAGAGTCAGACATGACTGATCAACTAGCAGTAACTACCTGTGTAAGAATGCATTCAAGATACATCTAGTGAATGAGTACAATCTACCAGTCTCAAAGGTGTAAAACATATCACCTGCCTCTATGGGGCTTACTAAATAGCAAAGAAATGGTTAACTAAGTAACATAATTTAAGTGAAAATGACTCAGTTGTGTCGGACTCTTTGCAACCCCATAGACTATACAGAAACACAAGCTGGAATCAAGATTGCCGGGAGAAATATCAATAACCTCAGATATGCAGATGACATCACCCTCATGGAAGAAAGTGAAGAGGAACTAAAAAGCCTCTTGATGAAAGTAAAAGAGGAGAGTGAAAAAGTTGGCTTAAAGCTTAACATTCAGAAAACGAAGATCATGGCATCCGGTCCCATCACTCCGTGGGAAATAGATGGAGAAACAGTAGAAACAGTGTCAGACTTTATTTTTGGGGGGCTCCAAAATCACTGCAGATGGTGACTGCAGCCATGAAATTAAAAGACGCTTACTCCTTGGAAGGAAAGTTATGACCAACCTAGATAGCATAGTCAAAAGCAGAGACATTACTTTGCCGACTAAGGTCCATCTAGTCAAGGCTATGGTTTTTCTAGTAGTCATTTATGGATGTGAGAGTTGGACTGCGAAGAAGGCTGAGTGCCGAAGAATTGATGCATTTGAACTGTGATGTTGGAGAAGACTCTTTTTTTTTAAACTTTTTATTTTACTTTATAATACTGTATTGGTTTTGCCATACATTGACATGAATCCACCACGGGTGTACATGCAATCACAAACATGAACCCCCCTCTCACCTCCCTCCCCACAACATCCCTCTGGGTCATCCCCGTGCACCAGCCCCAAGCATGCTGTATCCTGCATCGGACATAGACTGGTGATTCGATTCTTACATGATAGTATACATGTTTCAATGAGAATGGCATTGGAGAAGACTCTTGAGAGTCCCTTGGACTACAAGGAGATCCAACCAGTCCATTCTGAAGGAGATCAGCCCTGGGATTCTTTTGGAAGGAATGATGCTAAAGCTGAAACTCCAGTACTTTGTCCACCTCATGGGAAGAGTTGACTCATTGGAAAAGACTTTGATGCTGGGAGGGATTGAGGGCAGGAGAAGAAGGGGACGACCGAGGATGAGATGGCTGGATGGTATCACTGACTCGATGGAAGTGAGTCTGAGTGAACTCCGGGAGATGGTGATGGACAGGGAGGCCTGGCGTGCTGCGATTCATGGGGTCGCAAAGAGTCGGACATGACTGAGCAACTGAACTGACTGACTGACTGAGATTATACAGTCCATGGAATTCTCCAGGCCAGAATACTAGAGTGGGTAGCCTTTCCCTTCTCCAGGGGATCTTCCCAACCCAGGGATCAAACCCAGGTTTCCTGCATTGCATCTGGATTCTTTACCAGCTGGCCTACAAGGGAAGCCCAAGAATACTGGAGTGGGTAACCTATCCCTTCTCCAGCGGATCTTCCCAACCCAGGAACTGAACCGGGGTCTCCTGCATTGTAGACAGATTCTTTACCAACTGAGCCATCCAGGAAGCCCAATAATATAATTTGATGTGGTAATAATTGAGTGGCACAGTGTTCTGTGGAAGTATGTGGCAGAAGCAACTACCTGTGTCAGGAGATCTGTGGGTGTGGAAGGGAGCAAACCCTGAAGTCTCTGAAAGCTCATGTGTAGCTTTCTTCTCCCTCGCTTCTTTCATTTTCTCCTCTAATTTATTCTCTATTTTACCTTATTCCAAATATTTTTCTTTTTTTTCCTCCTTGTCCCAACCTACCTAGTATTAGACCCTTTAGTCTCTCTGCATTTGGAACTGACATTAGGCTTGAGCAACAGTTCTCTTTAAAGCTAAAACTCACTTGATTCATATTTGAAGTCAGTTTCCTAAAACCACACAGAAACCTACAAGTCTTGATAAGTGTGTGAGCCCTAAACTTGTAATCAGAAGATCTGGATTCAAATTGTGATTTTACTGAGCAATAATAGCCGTGTGACTGAAAACAAATAACCTCTTGGAGTCTAAGAATCTTCATTTTCATAATGAGCCTAACTTACAGGAATGTTAAAAGGAGAAGTGTACTGAAAGTAGTATATAAAATGAAGAGTAAGTCAAATAAAAGCAATCTTATCATCAAAGGAACAAATAATCCTGAAAAAAAAAAGATATAATTTGACTCATTTGGGAGGTGTTTTAGGAGACTTTGTTTTGAAATACATAGAAAGTCAGTTGTGCCTTTACAAAATGAATCAGAGTGCAGCGCTGAGATAGTTGGGGCTGTATTGTGCAGAAAATTATTTAGTTTTTAACAGATTTTGTTAGAAAAATGTCTAAGTAGTTGAACATGACTGACAGGCTTTGGAAAAAACCTTTTTAAGACTATATATTCATCATATATTTTACTCTTTCCATTTGTATAGCTTGTCAAAGATAGAAAGAAACCTTCTTACCATGTGAATCTGGGACACTTCTTAAGCATAGAATGGACTCATTTAACTGTTCAAAATACTTGGACATGGATTTATATTATTGTCTACAATTTTTTAATCCAAAAAATATTGAGCAGCCTACACTTTGTTTTTCACAACTACAGAATGCTCAAAAAATCTAGCTACTTAAAGGAAAACATATATAATAACAGTAAGTTACCATGATCCCTCCATTTACAATCGACCCTCATCTAGGATCTAGAGTGACAATCCACTCTTTTCTCATAGTATTTCCAGATGGTGGGCCACTTTTTAGCAGAAATTTTTTGGAAGGATGTGTGTGTGTGTGTGTGTGTGTGTGTGTGTGTATCTATACATGAAAGATTTTGTCTACTTTGTTTTCTTGTAAGATAATTTTTTTTAAAGTTTCCTTTCTCTTTGGACACGGCCACATTTAATTCAAGACATTTTAGGAAAACGATCTACTTCTATTTTGCTTGCTGATTAATTCAACCACTCATTGAACAAATATTTATAAAGAAACTAGTATGTGCCAGATAACCTTTCAAGGGTTATTTCATCTAACTGTCACGACAACACTGCCAGAGAGTTTGGACTGAGACAAACCAAGTCAAATTCTGTCAAACGCATGCATAGGTGTTCTGTCATCCATATCTTTGTGGAATTAATTTGCTCATCTAAGCATTTGGGCAGGCAATGTCAAAGCCTGTTTTCAACTGTTTGTCAATGTCACGCCTTCACTGTAAAAAGGCACTTTGGAGTCACTGTGTCTTCGCTGAGAGGGCTCCACTAGATTTCCACATCACAGAAAACACAGTTCAAGAGAACCCTGAAAAAGTTAAAGTGTTTGGTGGCATCTGACTCTCTGTGACCCCATGGACAGTAGCCCACCAGGCTCCTCTGTCCATGGAATTCTCTAGGTGAGAATACTGGAGTGGGTTTCCATTCCTTTCTCCAAGGGATCTTCTTTTCCTGTGGATCGAACCTAGGTCTTCTGCTTTGCAGGCAGATCCTTTACCATTTGGGCCACCAGAACTCGGAAGATGGAACAGAAATCCTACTCCTATCCAGAGGATCTGCCACCTAGTGGTGAAGTTTAGCAAAACTTTTTGTTGTTTATTAATAACCTCAGATATGCAGATGACGCCACCCTTATGGCAGAAAGGGAAGAGGAACTAAAAAGCCTCTTGATGCAAGTGAAAGTGGAGTGTGAAAAAGTTGGCTTAAAGCTCAACATTCAGAAAACGAAGATCATGGCATCTGGTCCCATCACTTCATGGGAAATAGATGGGGAAACAGTGGAAACAGTGTCAGGCTTTATTTTTCGGGGCTCCAAAATCACTGCAGATGGTGACTGCAGCCATGACATTAAAAGACACTTACTCCTTGGAAGAAAAGTTATGACCAACCTAGATAGCATATTCAAAAGCAGAGACATTACTTTGCCGACTAAGGTCCGTCTAGTCAAGGCTATGGTTTTTCCTGTGGTCATGTATGGATGTGAGAGTTGGACTATGAAGAAAGCTGGGTGCCAAAGAATCGGTGCTTTTGAACTGTGGTGTTGGAGAAGACTCTTGAGGATCCCTTGCACTGCAAGGAGATCCAACCAGTCCATTCTGAAGGAGATCAGCACTGGGATGTCATTCTCAGATAAAACGCACCCACAGTCAAGAGGTCCAGTACTTTGGCCACCTCATAGGAAGAGTTGACTCATTGGAAAAGACTCTGATGCTGGGAGGGATTGGGGGCAGGAGGAGAAGGGGACGACCGAGGATGAGATGGCTGGATGGCATCACTGACTCGATGGATGTGAGTCTGAGTGAACTCCGGGAGTTGGTGATGGACAGGGAGGCCTGGCGTGCTGCAATTCATGGGGTCGCAAAGAGTCAGACATGACTGAGTAACTGAACTGAACTGAACTGAAGACCATAGTTTTCTTCAAAATTGTATTTTTCTTAGCTCTAGATAAGGGTCAGCTATGCTCAGCTACCTCCAATGAGAAATGCAGACACATTTACATGATGATAAACCAACAGACAGAAATTCTAGGGATGATAAGAAACCCCTTCGGCTCTCCCTTCTTCAAGGAAAAGGTGAACGTGCACCCCCTAATCAATGGTGTTTCCTGTGAGAGGGGCATAACACTCCATATGCAAAAAAAAAAAAAAAAAACCAAAACAAAACAAAAAAACACAGGAGCAAACTGCAAAGAGATCGGACAAAGAATTCAGCCCACTGAACTAGAATTTGGCTGCTTCTGGATTCTTAAATTAAGTGCCCTTTTGTTTCTCTGACCTTCACCAAGGGTATTAGCAAGTATTTTCCTCTTGGTTTCCTGCTTTTTTAGCGTATTAAAATACACATTTCAGTATTCCTCACCAAATGACAAATATAAAGTGTTTGGGAATTTTCAGAGGAACAGTATTTTTGCAGACACTGCAGTTTGCCAAAAATTCTGAAGTTGAAGTCTGAGGAGAATGAGACTTTCATGTAAAGACCAGGCAAGAAGTCTATCACTCCTAAGCCTCGTGTTGGCCTATAATGTTGCATTTCGTGTTACAATCCCATCCTGACACTGAAACATTCATAATACTGAGATCTGGGGCCAGGATGAGATGTTGTTTTGGAGTGGGGATGAATCGAGTCACTCATTCTCAGATAAAACGCACCCACCGTCAAGAGCTCCATGACTCTCTGTGAGACAGATGGGAAGTCCTGATGCATACCAGGCCACTGTTTTCCAGCAAAGAAAACAAAAACCCAGGTGCAGAATGTATTGGAACAGTGCAGATGGGCCTTCAAGGGTGTTCACTGTTTACAAGAACAGGAACGGAGCTCTCATCATTGAGTGACCGCTCTTCCTGGGGATCTGTTTCCCCCAGCTGGTCTCAAGCAGCACACTCCCCCCACCCCCCAACAAAGGCCCAGGCAGCAGCTGTCAATGACCTCTGGCCCTTCAAAGGGAGAGTCTGGGTGGCTGCTCTCACCCTGTCAAGATGTGCTAATTATGTGAATGCTGAGAGTCAGACTCCACACTAGCAGGGTTTTTCTATAGCCTGTCTGCCTCCCACACATCTTTCTCTTGCCTGCAGTCTTTTTAAGGAAAACAATTTACATCTGTTTCTATACAGATTCCTGGCATCTCCTCCATCCAGTTGTATGTTATCAGCTCCCAGTTCTGTCTGAAACGTGCTGTTATTCGGGGAATTGCAAGTCAGCTCTAAGAAGAGGAATTTGAAAAGAGAGAAGGGTCCTCTTGATACCTACCCTATGCCATGTACCTGTCTGTCGTCTGTAGACAAAGCTTCATCTGATCATCGTCATAGCCCCTAGATGAGAACACGGCTGTTCACGCTCGGCGGGCAAGGAAACGGAGCTGACGCTCTTCACAACTGTCTAATCTCTCCTCCTCACTTCATCTTTCACATGACCTCATTTATCTTTGTTAAAATTCTATTTCATACACCACTGCCCTTCCCTGACCTAGTCAAGGAATTACAAACTACTCCATCTGCTTTTTAAGAGGTAGTCTCATCCTAACCTATGTAAACTATTCCTCATACAACTAAGACTTCTCTCCCTTCCCTGTCTTACCCTTTCTGTTTGCCCTTCTACCAGGGAAATCCTACCATGTTTTGCAGATCAGCACAAGTATCAAGTCACTGATGAAAGCTTTTCCCTATCTTTAATATGTGCTACATAACTCTTATCATGTTAAACTTAGTGCCTCTCAGTCCATTAAAGACGATTTTGAACTATCTATGCATGCACTGAAAATCATTACCGTGACACAATATTATAATGATCTCCATGGGACACTGTATTAAGTATCACGTAAGAAGAATTAGGGACTTCCCCGGGGCTCAGTCGGTAAAGAATCTGCCTGCAATGCAGGAGACCCTGACTCGATCCCTGGGTCAGGAAGATCCCTTGCAGAAGGAAATGACAGCCCACTCCAGTATTCTTGCTGAGAGAATCCCACGGACAGAGGAGCCTGGTGGGCTATAGTCCCTGGAGTCACAACACGACTGAGCAACTAACACTTTCAACACTAAGGAGAATTAGAGAAAAGAAGTTACATTTCTGATCTCTTCGGAGCTAGGCTGAAAGAGAAACAGAAAGTAGAGAGCTGAGTCACATAATACAATATGAAAGTAAGCTTCCAAGTAAGAATTTCTTATCATTTGAATTTGTCTAGAGATGTTCAAATCAAAGATGTTCAGACACTTGTATTCTGTGAAGATGGCTCAGGTGAATGAAAATTCATATTGCATCATTACAATTGATGAAACCTGTTCATTATTTCATTTTATAATATTGTATGCATAAGCAGAGATGTACCGATGAATGCTAAAAAGCCTTCCTGAAATAAAAAGGGGCCTTGATTTGTAGTCTTTGCCAACTTACTTAGTGCAAATATTTCTACGACTACCGTTTCAGTTTCTAACTGCTAATGTGACATCTCCTGTCACAGAGTTAGAAGAATTATGCAGACGGTCTCTTCAGTTCAGTTCAGTTGTTCAGTCATGTCTGACTTTGTGCTTGCGATCCCATGGACTGCAGCACGCCAGGCTTCCTTGTCCATCATCAACTCCTGGAGCTTACTCAAACTCATGTCCATTGAGTCGGTGATGCCATCCAACTGTCATCCCCTTCTCCTCCCACCTTCAATCTTTCCCAGCAGCAGGGTCAAAATTTTCCACTGAGTCAGTTCTTTGCATCAGGTGGCCAAAGTATTGGAGCTTCAGCTTCAGCATCAGTCCTTTCAATGAATATTCATAACTGATTTCCTTTAGGATGGACTGGTTGGATCTCCTTGCTGTCCAGGCGACTCTCAAGAGTCTTCTCCAACACCACAGTTCAAAAGTATCAGTTCTTTGGTGCTCAATTTTCTTATAACAGTCTGGTCTCTTAGGAGCTGGTATGAGCCCCCTCCAGCACACCTCTCAAAAAGTCACATATTATTTCTATTAAGCAGATGAGGAAACTGAGGGTCAGAGAGGGTTTGTAACTTGTCCAAGACTACCTTGTAGATATATGGAAGGCATGTGCTTTCAATCTGGTATGTGAGATTACAAATCCCACTCTCCTCTGCTAGAGCACACTGTCTAGACAGCATCAATAAGTGATGGCATAAGGACATGGAACACATGGAGCATTTCTCAGTCGCTTGATGCTTCTCCCAGGAGTAGAGAAGCCAAACACAAAAGAATAGTCACACGGTGGTCAAGTCTACAGTAAAAGATTTCAACAGAGGAGAAATTTCTGGTAGCATGTAGTGATAATTCTCAGAAAGAAAGATGAGCAGGAATAGAGCTTTTGCCTTTGCACGTAATCATCTCTCTGCCTACAAGCGCCTCACTTTCATAGAAACACTACTTTCTTCTAGCCCTTAACTTAGCCACACAATGGACTTCTCCCTGTAGTTTGTATTTTTCCCCTCCCTCATTTCTTTCCTTCCTTCCTTTCTTTTTCCTACTTCCTTCTTCCCTTCATTTCTCCTGTCTTCTTTTTACTTACTTCCTCTCTTCCTCATTTATTTCTTTGCCTAACACGATTTTATTGTTGCCCCTTCATTAACAAGGATCTGAAATAATATGTGACACTGTTTACCAATGAGGTATGTCATATATAATTCATCCTGCAAAAGTCATTTGGCCAAATAGGATATAAAAAAAGTAGTTACAGAGTCAGGATATGTTTATGGAGTGCACAAAAGTGTGTTGTGAGGGTCAAATACATTTGCCAAGAGGCATAAAAATACTGTCATTAAAAGTATGGAGTGAAAAATTAATCTGGGATATCAAGCACTATTTTGATTCTTCTCAATATGAATAAGGGGCTTCCCTGATGGCTCAGATGGTAAAGAATCTGCCTACAATGCAAGAGACCCAGGCTTGATCCTTGGGTCAGGAAGATTCCCTGGAGAAGGAAATAGTAATTCACTCCAGTATCCTTGCTTGGAGATTCCCACGGACAGAGGAGCCTGGTGGGCTACAGTCTGTGGGATCACAAAAAGTCAGACACAAATACAAAAGCATGTACAAAGGTTAAAGTCTAAATGTTTGTGTATAAAACTTTCAGATCTTCATATCTTAAAAAAAATAGATTATAGAGCTGTAAAGAATACACAAAGTGCACTTCCTTTTATTTCCATAATGAACCTGCCTGATACACTGTTTAACACTAAAATGAATTTCTAACTTAACAACAAGGACCAATTCTCTGATCGTTGACATGGTGTATCAAGTGAAATTCAAAACATCTCATGAAGAAAAGCCTTCCAGTTAAACCAAATGATGCTTTTAAAAAGTCTCACACTCAGGAATCACTCTGTAGCCCTTGGCTTTTGGTCTGAAGTATTTATTCCCAAGGGGAGAATCAGCCCCTCTCCTGCCCACCAGCACCCTCTTCACGTCTCCCATTTGTCAAGCCATTTGTCAACACACAGCAGTCTCCAGAGTGCCTGGACTTTGTCAGATTCTCATCTGGGAAGCAAAGCAAAGCTGTCTAAAGTCACTCGCAGAGCCACCTCCTTACAATGACCAGAACCCAGCCTTGGAGAAGCCCGCCCCCCGCCGCAAACCGCGCTCATGGAACAGAGCTCTCTGAGTAGCCGTGACACACCTACCTAGAGGACCGTTAAAAACTGAAGGAGCCGAAGGGACAAGAAACAGGAACTGAGACCTGGCTCTGAGCATCTCCAGGCCTCAGTTTCTTCATCTTTACGTGAGACAACATCTGGACCAGAGGATTTCAAACTTGCTTCCAGCTTTAAATCTCTGTAGCACAGATAAAGCCATCACTAGGCTATAGTTTACTTTTTCAACTGCTAGATAAAGTTTGAGGATTCTACAAGTGAAATATTTTAACTTTCGGGATATCTGTCCCAAGTGGACAAAGTGAGACTTACTCACGTGTGCTTTGGAACTTGGCTTGGTCATCCTGGACATTCTGAAATGAGGGATACATAAGTGAAAGAGCCCAAGAAGGGGAGCTATCTGTCTATGCAGGAGAGAAATAGTGGGAAATCCAGTTAGCACCACAGTGGTTAGATGCTTGAAGTAAGTATTCCAAGAAAGTTGCATCTTGGTGGCATCACCATCCTCTGTGGTCTAGTCCTGAGCATTCATGGTTTGCTGTTTTTCAGTGGCTAAGTCATGTCTGACTCTTTGCAACTCCATGAACTGCAGCACACCAGGCTTCTCTGTCCTTTACCATCTCCCGGAGTTTGCTCAGATTCACGTCCATTGAGTCAGTGGTGCCATCCAATGTATGGTTTGGAGCATTTTAATAGATATTTCACTTCTCTTTGAGATGAATAGAGTCTAAAAAATTGCCTCACATTGATGAGGTAATGATAACTGTCACACGGGACCTTGGAAAACACTTTTTCCACAGTATGTATTTTAGGACATACTCACTACAGCCTCAGTGGGGCTTCCTAGGTGGCTCAGTGGTAAAGAATCCACCTGTCAATTCAGGAGATGCAAGAGACAAGGGTTTGATCCCTGGGTTGAGAAGATTCCCTGGAGGAAGAAATGGCAACCCAGTCCAGTATTCTTGCCTGGAGAACCCCACGGTCAGAGGAGTTTGGTGGTCTACAGTCCATGAGGGTGGCAGAGTGCTGGACATGAACGCACATGTGCACACAATACTGCATTGCCTAAGTGAACTTACAGAATCTGATATGGCCTCAAATGCAATTAGAGCGAGAATTATAACAAGAAATTATACTGTTGTACTGTTCAGTTTGGCTGGGTCTATTCAGTCCCTGGCACAGGAGAATCTAAACTCCTCTCAGAAGAGGCCTGGTAAGCAAGCATGAAATAGGTGCAAATGGGTTTGGATTAAGTCAAGAAAAACATCATCATGTCTGGATCCACAGGGGCACTTCGGTGTTGGCCAGATCTAATCTGCACTGATAAATCCTTGTTCCATGTCTTCCCTAACCATTTCCAATCTCCCCTCGATGCATGCCATCAATTGGTGTGCAACAACATTGATGAGGCTGTGGCTCTTGTTTTCATCTTCTGAAGAAGCCTCCTACATACCTCAGTTACAATGGGATGCTTTCCTGATCGTTGCTACTGTTTAGTCGCTAAGTCGTGCTCCACTCTTTTGCAACCCCAGGGGCTATAACTCACCAGGATCCTCTGTCCATAGACTTTTCCAGGCAAGAATACTGGAGTGGGTTGTCATTTTCTTCTCCAGGGGATCTTCCAGACCCAGGGATCAAACCTGCATCTGCTCCATTGGCAGGCGGGTTCTTTACCGCTGAGCCACCAGGGAAGCCCCACTTTCCTGATTGCACTTCTGCCAACTCTTTCTTCAGCAGGGAATGGTTTTGCAGTTAATTTAAATAGCTAGCAGTTATACACCCTGCTCTAAGGACATCACTCGTGTTGTCTTCATTAATCTCAATTAATTAAGCAACCCTCTGAAGTCATTACTATTAATTGTCCTCATTTTACAGATGCAGAAACCAAGACACAGAGAGGTCAGGTAAATTTCTGAGGGTCACACAACTCTAAGCATAGAGCTGAGCCCCAGTTCATTTTCTTATCCACCCTGAATTTTTCTAAGAATATTTAATATGCTTATTTTTGCCATTTTTATTCTTTGATGATGACAAAACCTTCACATTCCGCTGACACTTTGAAGAAAATATTGTGAATATAACCATTAAAGGTACAAATGACTCTGCATTATATGTCACACACACAGAAAAAGTGAACGTGAAGTCGCTCAGTCGTGTCCAACTCTTTGCAACCCCATGGACTGTAGCTGACCAGGCTTCTCTGTCCGTGGAATTTTCTAGGCAAGAAGACTGGAGTGGGTTGCCATTTCCTTCTCCACACAGAGAAGAATACCTAAAGGAACTCAGTTGTCTTTATAATATCCATTTGTTATCTTTCCATAAGCGTAGCACCCATCCCCATTCAGGGATTGTCTTAAAATTGCCTAATGTAAATTCTACACACCAATTGTCACTGGGAATATAAAACCAACCGGATGAAGCAGGGTGATATAAATAATGTACCATTTCTTTCCTCTGGCTATATCAGCCCTCCTATGTGTGTCTGGATGTTTTTACTAACAGATTGCATCATGGCCATAAGAAGTTAATTACACCTTCTCTTTCATAATACTATCCTTACCACATCTCTGTCTTCTAGGTTAGCTGAACTAATTCATCCTTTTAATATTTACGTTTGGAAGATTCCTTTGAAGCTCCATGGCATCAGGAGGTGAGGGTCTGCAGGAATGATAACAGGCCAGACACAAGCCCTGTTTCTACTGTTTCCTCTCTTTCATGTAAAGACCTGACTTTCAACATCCTAAAATTTCCACTCTGTACTCACCAACGTAGCTGCTGGGTTTCTGTCAGATGGAGAGACAGGGTTTTGGGAATTTTCCAAAGAAGTGATTCAGGAAGCTGTAACCTCTATTAGAGTCTGGAACTGGACAACGGTTCTTCTTAAAATGTTTGTTGTTGTTTTTTTTTTTTTAATAAACAAATTAAAGGACCAAGAATTTCTGTCTTTCCCTCTCCTCTTCCCTTGCTTTGATTTTATATTTGGTTGCTAAATAGGGCCCATTTTAAAATATTTCATTTAAGGAAAATCCCAGCAAATTTTTCCCAATTGAACAGGCAAAAAATACTATAATGTTGCATCAAGCCTAGATTAAAGTTAATTATAAATAATACAAAGAATTTTATTTTAGACTTCAGGCTTTACCAAGTAACTCAAGTATTCAATCAATACATGAATTACCAAGGATAGAATATTACAATCAGTCAGTGAGAGATGAAATGATTCCATTCTAAGTGAATGACTAGATGGATACCAATAGGCCTTGAAAAAGAATATCAACTTGTCTTTCATTCTAAAGGAAGAATATCAAATATTCACCTTCTGCATAAGATCTATGGTTAGCCACTTAAAAAAACATGTATACAATATCCAGTCTCCCAAAGATTTACTCAAACTCATGTCCATTGAGTCAGTGATGCCATCCAACCATCTCATCCTATGTTATCCCCTTCTCCTCCAGCATTCAATCTTTCCCAGCATTAGGGCCTTTTCAAATGAGTCAGCTCTTCGCATCAGGTGGCCAAAGTATTGAAGTTTCAGCTTCAACATCAGTCCAGTGAATATTCACAAGTGATTTCCTTTAGGATGGACTGGTTGGATCTCCTTGCAGTCTAAGTGACTCTCAAGAGTCTTTTCCAACACCATAGTTCAAAAGAATCAATTCTTCGGCACTCAGCTTTCTTTATAGTCCAATTCTCACATCCATACGTGACGACTGAAAAAACTATAGCTTTGACCAGATGGACCTTTGTTGTCAAAGTAATGTCTCTGTTTTTTAATATGCTGTCTAGGTTTGTCATGGCAACCCACTCCAGTGTTCTTGCCTGGAGAGTCCCAGGGATGGGAGCCTGGTGGGCTGCCATCTATGGGGTCGCACAGAGTCAGATACAACTGAAGAGACTTAGCAACAGCAGCAGCAGATTGGTCATAACTTTTCTCCCAAGGAGTAAGCATCTTTTCATTTCATGGCTGTAATCACCATCTGCAGTGAGTGATTTTGGAGCCCCAAAAGATAAAGTCTGCCACTGTTTCTACTGTTTATCCATCTATTTGCCATGATGTGATGGGACTGGATGCCAGGATCTTTGTTTTCTGAATGTTGAACTTTAAGCAAGCTTAATCTTCCTCAAACTACACATCCTAAATTTTTATTTGGAAAATATGGTCAGAAAATAATTTTATTTTCTCTGTCATCAATAGGCTTTATGAGGGCGGCCTTTTAAAATGTGTTGGATAGGACCTGGACTAAAATGAGTTAATTTTAGTTCATATTTTTGAAATCAGATTGCTTGTGTTCATAGCACAGTCCCCATTTTTTACTTACTTGTGTGAACCAGGGACTGTAACTTAATCCCACGGAGCTTTAGTTTCCTCATCTACAGTGTGACTAATAAGAGTGTGCATTCCATTGGGTTAAGATAATTTAATAAAATAATGAAGATAAAGTCTTTTAGCACATACTACATTCTCAATAAAAGTTAACTCAGTATTTTATCTAAGCTACTAATTAATTTAACTGAAAATCAGATGAGGCCAGTACAAGTATATTGCCATTTCACCTCAAAAATGGCTCGGTACATATGAAAAGAAGGGTATAGAATTAGTGCAACATATTTGTTGATGTAATTTAACCCATTTCTAGAAAATCGTCTCACCATCTATTAATATCTTGCACTTAATTTATAATGTGTAACTACTGTATTTTTGTATAAGTACCTTTACAATGCGAGAAAAATATGTTTGTCTATTTCTTAGTACCAGTAAGTTATCACCTTGCTCAATCGTACCTGACCCTTTGTGACCCCATGGACTGTAGCCCACTAGCATCCTCTATCCATGAGATTTCCCAGGCAAGAATACTGGAGTGGGTTGTCATTTCCTTCTCCAGGAGATTTTCCCTGACCCAGGGATCAAACCAGTGTTTCCTGAGTCCCTTGCATTGGCAGGTGGATTGTTTACCACTAGCGCCACCTGGGAAGTCCCAGGTTATTACCCTAATTGAGCACTAAAGGAAGACCCTTTAGGAGCACCTTTTGCTCCTTACCTGCCTCCATACATTTTCAAATAAATGGAACTGCCTATTACCCCAGGCCCAAATTATTTCACGTATTGCATCAAAGATAAACTCCTTTGCTATTTTCTTTTCTGGTTTGTATATTATTAAGCAATGATACCTATTTTTAAAATCATATCTCTTATTTTCAATGTCTAATGAAAGGTTATCACATGTAATATCTATATGGCATTTTTTTTACTAGGGATAAGAAATATTTAAACATGACTTTTATTCACCCCCCTCCAAAAACAATCTATATAAAAGTAATAATCCTAAAAGGCACATAAGCAGGATAATCTAAGGAAACAAATAAGAATCCATTCATTCTTGAAAAGTAAATGTTACAATAAACAATTACAGAAGTTATAACTGATGCTTGCAGAAAACCAGTTCTCATGGATCTGCTATGGAAAGGATGGATGGCATAATATGCAAGAACCAACTATGTAGTGTTGAAAGTGATTCAGTCATGTCGAGTTCTTTGCGACCCCATGGACTATGCAGTCCATGGAAATCCCCAGGCCAGAATACTGGAATTGGTAGCCTTTCCCTTCTCCAGGGGATCTTTCCAAGCCAGGGATCAGACCCAGGTCTCCTGCATTGCAAGAGGATTCTTTACCAGCTGAGCCACAGGAAAGCCCTTGTAGTGCTTAAGTAGAGTCAAAGCACAAAGGGGTGAGGGGAGGGGATGGGGAAGTGGGAGGAGATTTATTTATTGCAAAAGAATTGGACATGACTGAATGACTAAACAACAACAACAACAACAACAACTTTAAGCCACATAATCTAACATAAATACCTCCCAACCTTGCAGCTGACACAGCCTCACTCATAGTAGGAATTCAAGAAATGTTAGCTGGATAGATAAATACATAAATGAACTTGATCCTGAACTATAAGAGGATAGAAAATGCAGACTAATGTGTTGTGGCTTTGTTTTATTTTTCTTTCATGTGTTTGGCTTTTGGCAGAATGGTGATCAATTAACTTTCCATTTTAAAGTAGTTTCTTCTTTAGGAAAATGTATATATGTTCAGTTCAGTTCAGCTGCTCAGTCGTGTCTGACTCTTTGCAATCCCATGGACTGCAGCACACCAGGCCTCCCTGTCCATCACCAACTCCTGGAGCTTGCTCAAACTCATGTCTATCGAGTCGGTGATGCCATCCAACCATCTCAACCTATATCGTCCCTTTCTTCTGCCTTCAGTCTTTCCCATCATCAGGATCTTTTCCAGTGAGTCAGTTCTTCTTGGGAGCATTGGCCAAAGTATTGGAGTTCCAGCTTCAGCATCAGACCTTCCAATGAATATTCAGGACTGATTTGCTTTAGGATGGACTGGTTTGATCTCCTTGCAGTCCAAGGGACTCTCAAGAATCTTCTCCAACAACACAGTTCAAAAGCATCAATTTTCTGGCACTCAGCTTTCTTTATAGTCCAACTCTCACATCTATACATGACTATTGGAAAACCATAGCTTTAACTAGATGGACCTTTGCTGGAAAAGTAACATCTCTGCTTTTGAATACGCTGTCTAGGTTGGTCATAGCTTTTTTTCCTAGGAGCAAGCGTCTTTTATATGTTGGATTGGCCAAAATATTTGTTCCAGTTTTTCCATACTATCATACAGAATAATAATAATCATAATGTTATAATTTAAGAATCCTTCCTACCCCAAAGGGTTACTGT